>NC_064618.1:419363442-420621442 GCF_023898315.1 Schistocerca nitens | reverse complement strand
CAGCGTGTAGCGCTATCAAGACACTCACCATCGGCACAAGCTACCCACTGGGATTATAAGACAAGCAGGATATACAGAATACGTCATTTAAAGAAGTGTATGCCTCGCGTCGCATGTGACATTGCGTTCATTCTGCTGCGTTTCCATAATTTCTTCATCTCTAATAGTTGGGTGCTGCGGTGGGAGATTATAGGTCAGTATTGATCCTATTTTAATTCAGTTCGGTCACTATTCACTTATGTCTCTATTCTTATTCCTACAGCTGGCCGGGGTGGCCGAGCGGTTCTAGGCGCTACAGTCTGGAACCGCGCGACCGCTCCGGTCGCAGGTTCGAATCCTGCCTCGGGCATGGATGTGTGTAATGTCCTTAGGTTAGTTAGGTTTAAGTAGTTCTAAGTTCTAGGGGACTGATGACCTTAGAAGTTTAGTCCCATAGAGCTCAGAGCCATTTTTTTTATTCCTAACATTTCACTTAAAAATCGAATGTACAATAAATGAAAACCACGTGCTATTGATTCCTGCTATTATTTAGTTCCCATTCTGAGGGCGAACCTGAAACAGGAATCTCCACATGCTTAACCCTAGGTTACTAAACCCTCCAAAACTTTATAATTGCAGTTGATATCAATTCACGGTTCCCGCCAGTCTTGTATTGTCAGTATAGGGTGTAAAGGAGGACATTTTGTACTTGCTTTCTATGTGACAAACCATTGGAGACTGAGATCCTAAAATCGTAATTAACTAGTACTAAACAATAAATTATAAAATCCTTTAAATAAAGTATGCTGTAGTAACAATGCAACATTTACCTCCTTTAGTGTTCTAGCGTTAATATTTTCTACAATATAATACTGAATAATGAAAGTAAAATTTCAGATAAAAAGTTATGTCGATTTTAGGTCAAAACTCCATAACTGCGCTGCAGAGCAGGCAGGTAACCAAGAATATCAAGAGAACTGAATACTGCGTTTCACCATGACGTGTCTAAACGATAATACACCATGTCTCTCTTTCGGGTAGCCGTATAAAGTATTTGTGCTATGCCTGGAAAGTGTCTCTTTCTCTGTTGTTGTTGTTGTGGTCTTCAGTCCTGAGACTGGTTTGATGCAGCTCTCCATGCTACTCTATCATGTGCAAGCTTCTTCATCTCCCAGTACCTACTGCAGCCTACATCCTTCTGAATCTGCTTAGTGTATTCATCTCTTGGTCTCCCTCTACGATTTTTACCCTCCACGCTGCCCTCCAATACTACACTCCTGGAAATTGAAATAAGAACACCGTGAATTCATTGTCCCAGGAAGGGGAAACTTTATTGACACATTCCTGGGGTCAGATACATCACATGATCACACTGACAGAACCACAGGCACATAGACACAGGCAACAGAGCATGCACAATGTCGGCACTAGTACAGTGTATATCCACCTTTCGCAGCAATGCAGGCTGCTATTCTCCCATGGAGACGATTGTAGAGATGCTGGATGTAGTCCTGTGGAACGGCTTGCCATGCCATTTCCACCTGGCGCCTCAGTTGGACCAGCGTTCGTGCTGGACGTGCAGACCGCGTGAGACGACGCTTCATCCAGTCCCAAACATGCTCAATGGGGGACAGATCCGGAGATCTTTCTGGCCAGGGTAGTTGACTTACACCTTATAGAGCACGTTGGGTGGCACGGGATACATGCGGACGTGCATTGTCCTGTTGGAACAGCAAGGTCCCTTGCCGGTCTAGGAATGGTAGAACGATGGGTTCGATGACGGTTTGGATTTACCGTGCACTATTCAGTGTCCCCTCGACGATCACCAGTGGTGTACGGCCAGTGTAGGAGATCGCTCCCCACACCATGATGCCGGGTGTTGGCCCTGTGTGCCTCGGTCGTATGCAGTCCTGATTGTGGCGCTCACCTGCACGGCGCCAAACACGCATACGACCATCATTGGCACCAAGGCAGAAGCGACTCTCATCGCTGAAGACGACACGTCTCCATTCGTCCCTCCATTCACGCCTGTCGCGACAACACTGGAGGCGGGCTGCACGATGTTGGGGCGTGAGCGGAAGACGGCCTAACGGTGTGTGGGACCGTAGCCCAGCTTCATGGAGACGGTTGCGAATGGTCCTCGCCGATACCCCAGGAGCAACAGTGTCCCTAATTTGCTGGGAAGTGGCGGTGCGGTCCCCTACGGCACTGCGTAGGATCCTACGGTCTTGGCGTGCATCCGTGCGTCGCTGCGGTCAGGTCCCAGGTCGACGGGCACGTGCACCTTCCGCCGACCACTGGTGACAACATCGATGTACTGTGGAGACATCACGCCCCACGTGTTGAGCAATTCGGCGGTACGTCCACCCGGCCTCCCGCATGCCCACTATACGCCCTCGCTCAAAGTCCGTCAAGTGCACATACGGTTCACGTCGACGCTGTCGCGGCCTGCTACCAGTGTTAAAGACTGCGATGGAGCTCCGTATGTCACGGCAAACTGGCTGACACTGACGGCGGCGGTGCACAAATGCTGCGCAGCTAGCGCCATTCGACGGCCAACACCGCGGTTCCTGGTGTGTCCGCTGTGCCGTGCGTGTGATCATTGCTTGTACAGCCCTCTCGCAGTGTCCGGAGCGAGTATGATGGGTCTGACACACAGGTGTCAATGTGTTCTGTTTTCCATTTCCGGGAGTGTAAATTGGTGATCCCTCGATGTCTCAGAACATGTCCTACCAACCGGTCCCTTCTTCTAGTCAAGTTGTGCCACAAGCTCCTCTTCTCCCCAATTCTATTCAATACCTCCTCATTAGTTATGTGATCTACCCATCTAATCTTCAGCATTCTTCTGTAGCACCACATTTCGAAAACTTCTCTCCTCTTCTTGTCTAAACTATTTATCGTCCACGTTTCACTTCCATACATGGCTACACTCCATACAAATACTTTCAGAAACGACTTCCTGACATTTTACTCGATGTTAACAAATTTCTGTTCTTCAGAAACGCTTTCCTTGCCATTGCCATTCTACATTTTATATCCTCTCTACTTACTCTATAAAGTGCAATTTCATAAAAAGCCAGAGACAAATCACTGTCAGATGAAACATTTTCACAATTTGTTTTCACCCAAATTGTTCCAGTTTACTTTGTCGCACTGCACGAGTTTTAGCACCAACGTTGCAGATGTAGTTCTAGCGAGAACATTATACTGGATCCATGACCTCCCAAAACCGACGACGGACGGGGCTCGGCGGTCACGAATCTTGTTAAGCACGTCGGGCCCAGCAGAGGCGCTGCCAACATCGATAAGAGATGGCGGCGGTCTGCACTGCCTTGCCACTCCCTCCCTCCGGCCAAGTTTGCTTCCTTGCGGGATCCGGCCGGCCGTATCGTGGCCGCTCGTGACAAACGCGCTCCGCATGTCCCGACGATGCTACGTTCTCTGGCTCCGAAACTCCGCCTTCGCTTATCATCCTGAGGCTATGTAGTGGACATCAGCCCTGCTTCTCCCTTTGTTGTTTCAGTTCGAGACATATTTCGGTGAACTTGGTGAATGTCAGTTGAATGGTGAACACTTTCTGAGCTCGTCTTTCAACACACATACGCTGGGAACATGCAGTTCATTTCCCGCGTAGATCTATGACAGCCTTCATACTAATGTTCTTTAAAGATATATGTTAGTTTATTTTTGTCAGCAATAAAACATGCGGTATTGGTCCACTTCCGATCGCCGTAATTTAAGATAATGTTAGTAATGTCAACGGAGTCGAAAGCTGAGAAACAACTATCAGAACGAATTCGTAAGGGTCTACATGTACATCTACATGGATACTCTGCAAATCACACTTAAGAACCTGGCAGAACGAACACGTATACCTTTCGTTGCGAGCTCTGATTTCCCATATTTTATTATGATGATCGTTTGTTCCTATGTAGGTAGGTGACAACGAAATATTTTCGCATTCGGAGGAGAAAACTGCTGATCGAAATATCGTGAGAAGATTCCACCGCAACAAAAAACGGCCGCGCGGAGTGGCCGCGCGGTTAGAGGAGCCATGTCACAGATTGCGGTGCCCCTCCCGCCGGAGGTTCGAGTCCTCCCTCAGGCATGCGCACGCGGGCGCGCGCGCGCGCGCGCGCGTGTGTGTGTGTGTGTGTGTGTGTGTGTGTGTGTGTGTGTGTGTTGTTGTTAGCATAAGTTAGTTTAAGTAGTGTGTAAGTCTAGGGACCGATGACCTGAGCAGTTTGGTCCCTTAGGAATTCACACACATTTGATTTGAAGAAACAACGCTTTTGTTTTAGCGATGTCCACCTCAAATCTTGTATAATGCAGTGACGCTCTCTCCTCTCTTCCGGGACTGTACAAAACGTTTTGCTCTTCTTTCAACTTCCTCGATATACCCCTATAATCCTATCTGCACAGCAGTACTCCAGGCGTAGTGATGGCAGTTACATGCCTGTTAAGCTTTCTAAGTGTTCTGCCAGTAGAGCGCAGTCTTTATTTGCCTTCCCCACAACATTTTCTCTGTGTTAGTTCCAATTCAAGTTTTTCCTAAGTGTAATTCCTAGGTATGTAGTTGAATTTACGGCCTTCATGTTTGACTGATTTATCGTGTAACCGAGGTTCAATGGATTCTTTTTAGCACTCATATGGGTTACGTTATACTTTTCATTATTTCGGGTCAACTGCCAATTTTTGCACCATATGGATAACTTTTCTAAATAGTTTTGCTATGACTTTCCGTCACTTACAGCCAACTGTGACCTCTCTGACAGGAAATCACGTAGTCACGTAACTGAGGAGATATTCAAGAAGCTCGAAATTTCACTACAAGTTGCTTGTATGGTACAGCGTCAAAAGCCTTATGAAAATCTAGAAATACGGAATCACGTTTGAAATCCCTTGTCAGTAGCACTCAACACTTCACGTGAGAAAATAAATAGTTTCAAAAGAACGATGTTTTCCAAATCCGTGTTGACTGTATGTCCATAGACGGTTCTCTTCGACGTAATTTATAATGTTTGAACTCGATATACATACCAAAATGCTGCTGCATATTGACGTTAATAACATGGGCTTGTAATTTAGCAGATTAATCCGACCACGTTTCTTGAATGTTGGTGCGACCTGTGCAACTTTCCAGTCTTTGTGTACGGATCTTTTGTCTAGAGAGCGGCTGTACATGATGATACTGCATCACCATACTTAGAAAGCAACCTAAATGGCATACAGTCTGGACGGGAAGACTTGCTTTTACTATGTGATTTAAGTTGCTTCACTATTCTGAGGACATTTACTTTGTAATTACTTATGGTGACAGCCGTTCTTGATTCGAATTCTCGATTATTTACTTCGTCTTCTTTGGCGAAGGATTTTCGGAAGGTGTGTTTAGTAAATTTGTTTTAGCAGCGCAGTCGTCGATAGTATTTCCATTGCTACCGCGCAGAGAAGACATCGATTGTATCTTGAAACTCACATATTTTACATACGACCAGATGCTCTTTGGAATTTCTTCCATGTTTCGAGACAAAGTTTCGTTGTGGAAACTATTATAAGCATTGAAACCTGCGCTAAATTTCTGACTTCTGTAAGAGATCGCCAATCGTCGAGATTTTCCGTTCGTTTAAATCTAGCATGCTTTTTTCGTTGATTCTCCAACATTGTTCTGACCCGTTTTGTGTAGCAAGGTGGATCAGTTCCGTCGTTTGTTGCGCTTTTCTGTTAATGAGGTAAGATCAAGTTAAACAATACTTTATCGTGCGATGTTTTTTAACAGATACATTGTAACCAAACGTAAGCAAAAAAATTCTGTGTAAGCAAGGTTGCTTTCATCGTTAGCTTTTCCTGTGATCAAGTTTTGAGTCATACATGATTAGAACTGCAAAACTGCCATAGACTATCATAATAAGCGTAGGCCGCGGCAATTTTTCTAGCAGGTTTGGTCAGTTATCATCGTAACCACGTAACCTGTACGTTAGGTATGTCGCAGACCTATCGTGCGTTACCTCATTCCGGTCCCTTTTTTCGTGTATGCGTCAGTGTCTTACTAGATTCCACTGGAAACCGGAAGCGGAGAACCGCCTAGTGACTCAGTGAGAATATATAAATGTCCGCGTAATCTAAGGAATATTTTTGTTCTGCGTAAGTGTCCCCCTATCTGTTAATTAAAAATAAACAGTATTTATTTCAAAAATATAAATTCTCAATTTTCAGTTCAGGATTTATTCGAAAACTGTTTGTTTATAACTTTAAACGGATGTTGTATTAAAAATAGAAAATACAGATTCTTCATATAGGGCCAGAACCTCCAAGAAAAGGTAAAATTAAAAAGAAACGGTGAATAATGTACCACTGAGTACAAAAAAAAAACAATAATTATGCACATTCTTTATGTTTGTGCCTATAAACTGTACTTGCATCAGTTAGGTACATACAAACGCACAAGTTACGCGAGCAGCTACTGTTCATTACATATAAAATACAATTTACATTTTGTAAGAACATAAAATACGCAATGGACTAACACTGAACGACGTGCGGTTCTAATTATATGCTAAACAAACAAACATACATCGAAGAGAAGTCTGCGTCTCCCAGTTCTCCTCTCAAACATTTATTTATGTTTGTTTTCCTATCAGTGCCACCAATACTAGCGGTAATGCTACCATTTAGTACGTCATTTACGTACTGTACGAAATCTACCCAACCGTAGTTCTGATAGAGCGCAACTGTATATCTGACCCATTATAAATATTATATATTTTAGAGCCGTGGGTCATTAGGTGGTCTTATAAACCGAAACCGTTTACCAGAATTAAAAATAAATCATTTATGGCGATTTGGAACGATTTTAATAAAGCAGTAAGTACGATCGATGTGACTTCACATTAACGTAAAAGATTTCGGAGGTTGTTCAGGAAATTTTATACTTTAGTGTAAGGAACAGTGGTGTTCTGTGGCTCACTACAGAGTAACTGCAATTCGTTCGATTTATCTTTGATTCTTTATGTCATTTAAAATATATGTACAATAGCAAACTTCGGAAGTAAGCTTTGTATGTCTTGTTTGGAAACAAACATGCTACATTCACTCACGGTATTTGCTGACAACAGTAGCGCCCACATTCTTCTTCATTCTCAAGACTGTATTTGGTAATCATTACTTTTGTCTCAGGTCTGTTTTTACGACAGTGTTGGTTGAACGTCATGAGTTATCCACAGCACTATGAATAGATTTACTAAGGAAAAGTTGACCGATGTGCACCTCGTGTACGGGATCACTAAATACAGTGGAAGAGCGACACAACAACGCTGTGCTGACAATGGAAACTCCCCATCGCAACCTGTTCAGCTTTAGTGGTAAAATAAACCACTGGATAGTCTGTCAAAAACTGAACACAAATCAAGCATGAAAACACGAAAAAGGTGTACTGAACTGTGAAACAAGAAGCAAAATAGAATCAGTGAACCGTCCTTGCTCAAAAGATGTGTAATATCGAACGAATTGCAAGAATCACGGTGTCGGGGTTTTGTGGTTACAGAGTTGAGTGCAAAGCTGGAGATTCGTGTTCAAATATCTGTCGTGTCCCATACATTGATTATAGAATAGGAGACATGTGGTAAGAATATGTTACAGTCGCAAGTAAATGTGATGAATAATGGGAGCAGGCGAGATTCCGCATAGACCTCTCACGGCAATAAAAACAACAAATAAACTGGTACTAATTATGTTACAACAAAAGAATTCAAGAGTCAGAACTTTCAAAACAGAACGCAAGATTTATAACATATGGTACTTGTATAGAACAAGTAGGAGGTACGTAACGTCTGGTGGTCCCTTCCTTACACCTCGCTGTTGCAAACCGAGCTTACACGACGAGACAGACAGATTTAAATATAGCGAACACACTCATCAGTGACTGGACGAACAGTTCATACTTTTGTGAAAAAAAAGGATAGGGTATAAGGGAGATCTCAGCACGTATTTCCGTATTCGCAGTCCAAGAGCGTGGCCATATAACCGCAACGCCGTTACTATTCTGATTCGCTCGAGCACATCTTCTTTCAGTTTTCATGCTTGATCTGTGTCCAGTGCTTGATCCACAGAAGTCATCTTACGACCACATCCGAGCTGGTGGAAAGCGGAGATTCCCTTGTGAGATGTTCCCGCAACTGTTTCTGCGACGTTACCTTACATTGGTATTTGTCTGAGGGTTGTTTGCGTTTCAGTGATTACATATTACATTCTTTCTCATTGTTGTCAAAGTTATTTAACAGAAAGAAAGGTCAATGTAGAATATCCCTCAATAATTTACGAAATTTTCTAATTAAGCTCTTAATACCACTTCAACGAAGTTGTCCGCGTGAGGAGAGTAAACGACTGTATGTCAACATAAACCCTGATTGTTTATTCACATCATCATCTATTACCCGTTGTCAGTCATGAACATATTACGTTCAGACCTTAGTTTCTGGAAAATTACATGCAACATTTTCCTTCAGTACGTATTAAAAATTTGGATTATATCTTAGCGGATGAAAAATTTTTCTGAAATCATTTACATGTAGGAACAAGCTTACAATTTTTTTCTGTCACGTAAACTGGTGATATAAGATTTTTTTTTCTATAAGCATTATCTGCATTACCTCTCGTTTCTTTCAGTGAACTGCACACAAACAGCATTATGTCGTATGATGAAAAACAGTTCTCAGTATCAAAATAAGATTTCTCACACCAATGGCCGTTACATATCTCGCAAACGTACAGTCTCAGTTTTCTTTCTCCACTTAATATATGTGAAGATGGTATCTGTTCCTTCAGACATGTCCGAAAGAACAGATACCATCTTCATATAGTTAAGGCTAACCGGACAATAACCTTCTTCAGTGTGGACACACACGCATTGCCCGTACTCTTACGGGACTCGATAAGATTGTCTGCCGCGAGTAATGAGTGTAATGGGCAGGGGCACTACGAATGTAGTATGTAGACATTGAGTTGGCAACGTGGGTCTCACGGGGAGCGTGCAAGGGATAAATCCCTGCAGTCGCACTATCCTCTGTGCCTTCCGTGGCTCAGATGGATAGAGCGTCTGCCGTGTAAACAGGAGATCCTGGATTCGAGGCGCGGTCGGGGCACACATTTTCAACTGTCACCGTTGATGTATATCAACACCTGTCGTCAGCTTAGAGTATTGATTTAATTATCATTTCATTCTTCACTTAAGGTCAATGTTTTATACCAACAGACTTCTCTTTGACGAGAATGCCCTCTACGAATGTACTAGTTCGCTTTTCTTGTTCTCCCTAGCTTCGTCCTTCATGGGTAAGTTTGCTTACAAAGCAGAAGACGTCCTTCGACTACTTCGTGATCGCCTAGTTTGAAGATATGTTCCCCGCTATTCTCATTTCTGCTACATCCCATTACTTTCGTCTTTTTCCGGTTTATTCACTGTCAGTATTCTGTACTCATTAGACTGACCATCCTCTTCAACAAATTGTGTAATTCTTATTCGCATTCACTGAGGATAGCTATGTCATCAGTGAATCTTATGACTGATACGCTCTCACCCTGACTTTTAGTTCCAGTCTGGAAGCATTCTTTTATTTTCAACATTCTTTCTTCAAAGTATGCATTCAACATTAGGTGCGAAGGACTGTACCCCTCTCTTACACCCTTTCCAATGCGAGCAGTTCGTTCTTTGTCATCCAATCTTATTGTTCTTAGTTCTTGTACATATTGTGTATTATCTGTCTTTCCCTATGGCTTACTCCTATTTTTCTCAGAATGCTCTGAGCATGTCTTAATTTTTCTTCAACCTTGCTTCCTTTATAAGCGTAAAGTGAGAACTCCTCAGTTTTGTCTGCCATTCTTCTGCGTATTATTCTTGTCAGCAGCTTGGATTCAAGAGCTGTTAAGCTGAAGAAGAAATGGAAATGCCGTGTGGCTAGGGCCGGCCGAAGTGGCCGTGCGGTTAAAGGCGCTGCAGTCTGGAACCGCAAGACCGCTACGGTCGCAGGTTCGAATCCTGCCTCGGGCATGGATGTTTGTGATGTCCTTAGGTTAGTTAGGTTTAACTAGTTCTAAGTTCTAGGGGACTAATGACCTCAGCAGTTGAGTCCCATAGTGCTCAGAGCCATTTGAACCAAGCCGTGTGGCTAGGGCCTCCCGTCGGGTAGACCGTTCACCAGGTGCAAGTCTTTCGAGGCGACGCCACTTCAGCGACTTGCGTGTCGCTGGGGATGAAATGATAAGGACAACACATCACCCAGTCCCTGAGCTGAGAAAATCTCCGACCCAGCCGGGAATCTAACCCGGGCCGTTAGGTATGACATTCCGTCGCGCTGACCACTCAGCTACCAGGGGCGGACAGCTGTCAAGCTGATTCTGCTATATGGCTCACACTTGTTCGCTATTGCTTTTTCGCAAAGTCCGATGGTGTAGCGCCAGTCTGATACATTCTTCACACCAACGTGAATAGCTTTGTTGCCAATCACCCCCCCCCCCCTCCCCAATGACTTTAGACATTCCGATTGAATGTTGTATTTACTTTATGCCTTATTGGATCGCAAACCTTTCAGAGATCTTTTAAATTCTGACTCTAGAACCGGATCCCCTATGTTATAGACTCCAGTTTCTTCTTCTAACATGTCATCAAGCTAGTCCTCCTCACAGAGGCCTTCAGTGAACTCTTTCCACTCTCTCTTCGGCGTTTAACAGTAGTGTGCCCATTGCACTCTTGATGTTACCACCCTTGCTTTAAATTTCAAGGAACCTTGTTTTGACTTGTCTATTCAGAATCAGTTCTCCAGACGATCATTACTTTTTCGATGTGTTCACATTTTTTCTGCAGCCATTTCACCTTTTCTGCCCTGAATTTGCTCTTTATTTAAGTCCTAAGGGATTTAAATTGCTGTGTTCCCATCTTTCCCTGAACACTTTTGTACTTCCTTGTTTCGTTGATCAATTGAAGTACCTCGTCTGGTACCCAAGTTACTTCGCAGTTAGCTTTCTTGCGCCTACGTTTGTCTGTACAACATCCGTGATTGCTCCTTTCAGAGATGCCCATTCCTCTTTAACTGAGATGCTTAATCTGGTGTTCCTTATCGCAGTATCCATATCCCTAGCAAACTTTAAAGGCGTCTCCTCATTCCTCAGTACTTCAGTATTCCACATTCTCCCACATTGACTCTTTCGAACGATTAGCTTACACTTCATGTATATCAACCGATATTAGAGAAAAACAAATATATTTTCAGAACTAAACTACTATGGAAGAAAGTGTCTTTAGACATGGTGGTGCAGTGAACGACCACATTTAGTTTCTGTAAGTTTCTATTTCGAAGGTCAGGGAGTAGTAAACTCAACAATAAAAGACAGGATGAAAAATACAAGCGCTGCCTGTCGTGACTCCCTTTATATTATGTTGAAAACGTACTTCATACGATTGCTCATGCTGTTAATGTGAGGTTTAATTGCGGCAGCTCCATTTTGCGATCCATATTTAATTCGAGTATAAATTCTTCACCAATTAGATATACTTACTTAATTTGCTGTATTCAAAAATCAAGTTGCTAAATACGAAAAAGGTACAGTTATTTGGACCAGTCAACTAGGAGCGATCTCGGTGTCACTGTCGTGTATTTAAAATGCAAGCACGTTAAATGAGTCTGTGTGCGGCTCGGCGTCTAAATTTACACCCACACTACGCCAGACTTCTTACGGTATAGCTATTCACATTGGAATAAAGATTAATTATGAGCTCAAATAACTTACGGGAATACAGCCGGGTGACGTAGTCGACAACCGCCAATAACAACCCCCAATCTTCGGCAGGAGTATGACATGAGTGTGAGTTCTTAAGAAACCAAATTGCTTAGGTCATCGATCACTAGACTTACACACTACTTAAACTAACTTATTCTAAGAACAACACACACACACACACACACACACACACACACACATACATACACACATACATACACACATACACACACACATACACACATACACACATTCACATTCACACACACACACACACACACACACACACACACACACACACACACACACACACACACACACTCACACACACACACATGCCCGAGGGAGGACTCGCACCTCCAGCGGGAGGGGCCGCGCAGTCAGGGACATGGCGCCTCTAACCACGCGGCCACTTCGAGCGTTTCGGCAGGAGTACATCCTCCCAGTTTTGCCTCGAAAGTGACAGCGTGTGCTCATCTCGAAATATCGGCGATTGTCAACATCACCCGGCTGCATTCCGGTAAGTTATTTCAAGATTGTATACATTGGGAGAAACTAAGGTCTCTCTTCCTTAAGAGCTCTAATTTCTCTTAATTTCCTGTATGGTCGTCGTGCGATATGTATGTTTGCTCTGCCCGGAACGTTTGCCCTTGAAAGTCTGTAGCGTCTGCCACTGGAGTTTGACGAAAACCTTCGTGACGTTCTCACGCTTATCAAACGAACCTGTGGTGAAACGTGCCGCTCAGCTTTACCTTTGCATAATCTTCTCTATTAATTCTACATCGTAAGAGTCCCAGACTAAAAAAGGGATAGTCAAGAATCTTTCGAATGAGAACTGTGCGCCAGCCGGTGTGGCCGAGCGGTATAGATGCTTCAGTCCGAAGCTGTGCTGCTGCTGCGGTTGAAGGTTCGAATCCTGCCTGGGGCTATATCAAGGACAGAGTCTTCGTCACACCTCCTGCTGACGTCGACGAACTGAAGGCTGGGATAGAAGCTGCTTTGGGTACTGTGACAGAACACATGTTACGAAACACCTGGCAGGAAGTAGAACACCGCCTCGACATTCTCCGAGCTACCAAGGATGCACACGTTGAGGTTTACTAACGTAAGTGGTCTTAAAAATAAACTAGTAACACTAACCTATGCAACGGCATCAAATGTAGCTTATTATGTCAAACGGTTATTCTGTTATAAACTGTTATAATCAGGGCAAGAGTTTGTGCTCACCCTGTGTTTTCTACCACCGAGAATTTGCGCTTGATACCTTCAACAGGCTTAACATTTATCTAGAACGATGCTAGCAGCACAGTTCTATCACAGAGTCACAAAATATCTCTCTTTGTAGCAATATTTTATTCCGTATACTGAAGTATAGCGAAAATGTTTCCGGCCACAAATAAGGTACAAGGGGCGTTCAATAAGTAATGTAATCCTTTTTTTTTCTAGGCCACCTTCGGTTGAAAAAAGGTCAGAATTTGTTGTAGGACATTGCGCAGTATTCCCGCTTCAGCCCCTGTAGTTCCATATATCTCCGATTGGTGGCTTCAAAATAACTTCTGTGACTGAGGTGCGGTCCTAGCAGAGAGCTGTCAGTGAGTTCCTTTTGGCGGGAAACAAGACTAACGCAAATATTCATTGCCGGCGATGGCAGAATGTGTGCGGAGGCCTGGCAGAATAAAACCACGATGAGTCGTTGGGTGAGGTGTCTGTCACCACTGCGACAGTTTCGCACAAACCCGTCCCACCTCCCACGTGCCGCCTCGCTACACAGAGCTGTGACGCCTTCAACACTGCAGCGTGCGGATACTCTCATTCGAGACGATGGACGCATCACAATCGGCACCTCTTTGCACAACTTGCACGTTACGATGCTGATCGAGGCAATTTTTGGCGAACGTCGTCACAGGCGATGAAACATGGGTTCGTCACTTCCAGCCGGAAGAAAAACAGCAATCCATGGGGAGTTCTTCAAAGCCAAGGCCTCAGTCGGTAAAGTCGTGGTGACTGTCTTCTGGGACTCTGAAGGGGTTATTTTGTTACGTGTCCTCCATCATGATGTAACGATAAACTGGGAAATGTATTGCACTACCATCAGGAAACTGAAGTAACGTCTTCGACATGTTCGTCGCCACAAAAATGAAAACGGACTACTCCTTCTCCACGACAACGCAAGGACTCACGCATGTCTGCGAACTGGAGAGGAACAGCCCGGGTCTCGCAGCTTCCACCTTCCATCTGTTTGGCTCAATAAGGTGGTGGTGGTGGTTAGGTGGTTAGTGTTTAACGTCCCGTCGACAACGAGGTCATTAGAGACGGAGCGCAAGCTCGGGGTAGGGAAGGATTGGGAAGGAAATCGGCCGTGCCCTTTCAAAGGAACCATCCCGGCATTTGCCTGAAACGATTTAGGGAAATCACGGAAAACCTAAATCAGGATGGCCGGAGACGGGATTGAACCGTCGTCCTCCCGAATGCGAGTCCAGTGTGCTAACCACTGCGCCACCTCGCTCGGTGCTCAATAAGGCATATATCCAGCGGGAAGCAGTGCGTAGGTGATGGGGAGCTTATCGAAGCAGCAGAATATTGGCACCAACGTCGACCAGTAGAGTCGTACCACACGACCACACAGGACCTCCCAGTAAGGTGGCGTACGGCCATCACATTGAATAATGTTGAGATACAAGGTGTTGTGGCCAAAAGAGTGGAAAATAATATTGCGTATTGGGATCCTGAATGAAACCAACCCGCTTTTAGAAAAAAGAAATGTGCTGTACTGCGTATCGAACACCTCTCGTATTTGTAAAGTACACCAGTTCAAAAATGGTTGAAATGGCTCTGAGCACTATGGGACTCAACTGCTGAGGTCATTAGTCCCCTAGAACTTCGAACTAGTTAAACGTAACTAACCTAAGGACATCACAAACATCCATGCCCGAGGCACGATTCGAACCTGCGACCGTAGCGGTCTCGCCGTTCCAGACTGCAGAGCCTTTAACCGCACGGCCACTTCGGCCGGCAAAGTACACCAGTCTTCAATACTTTAACGAAATAGGAAATTAATTTAATTGCAGCACTCAAAGGCCGAGTAATACCGACGAAACCTACCTTAGATGCTGAAAGGAGGTTTCCATTAACTCTGATACGTAACTACCATATCGAACCTGCAGAGCTGTTCTCTAGCAGTCGCTTTCCTCATGCTGCGACATTTTACAAAAATGGTTCAAATGGCTCTGAGCACTATGGGACTTAACATCTCAGGTCATCAGTCTCCTAGAACTTAGAACTACTTAAACCTAACTAATCTAAGGATCACACACATCCATGCCCGAGGCAGGATTCTACCCTGCGACCGTAGCAGTCGCACGGTTCCGGACCGAAGCGCCTAGAACCGCTCGGCCACCACTGCCGCCGACATTTAACAAGTCCAGGTCTGCAGGCTTTAACACTGCTGTTCCATCATTAGCAGTCCAAGTCCGGTTTGGTGCGACAGACATGACTCTTTCAGCACAGTCTTCTAAATTCCGAAATCTGCAAGAAATTTTGTACACCACATTTGAATTTTAATGATGATTTGTACGCATTTTTTGATGACCATCGGAAGTTCCATTTACGTTCACTGACGTGTTTAAGAAAGGATATATCGATTTCTCAATAAGTTTCCTTGAAAAAGTCTATTCGATCAGGTTTTCAGATACCTTATTTTCAGCTGATACAGTGAAATTCCTTAAGACAGGACGGAATGTACTGAAACTGACAATGTGAAATAAAATAAAATCGATGCAGTGAGGTCTGAGTAGTCAGTTACTTAATACAACATGAAAAAGTGTTTCGTGTTCCCAAACTACCGGAAACAATGTAAAGGTTTAAAACCATCCTCTAACTTCATGAACTTTACGCTAAACGAACAGATCTGTACGTCGCAAAGCTTCCACGGCAGTATAAGATCAAATTAATTTTTCGAGCATTATATCGTGTGATTTGGAAACTAAACTCTTTACAACTTTTTACAACTATCTTCTTCAAGGAGAAGAGGACTACTTCAAAGACCATCGAAAAATCTGTTATAAGAATGGTTTTAGTTTCAAAATGACGCTACTTAATTACTTAAAGGGTTTTAGTCATGATCTATACACTTTACAGCAATGAAATGACAAAACGCTCGCAATTGAATGACTGCAGCCCATGTTCAGTGAAAATGCTTTGCGGATTCCTCCTTTGTGTGACCTCAGGTTGCCGTAAATGTCTCCGTTTGCAGTGGAGTAGCAAGGCGCGTCAGGAACCTGTTTGTGTTTTGCCTCATCCGAGTAAAAATCTGGAATTCTTAGAAAGTTGTTGTTGAGCTGAAGCTAAAAGAAGTTGCTAGATGACCGAATAAGACTTATGTGCCGACGCTATTGAATGAAAATCCACAGTTAACCGAAATGCCAACACGTTCCTCAGACGGAGCCATAAACACATGAAAAAAGCTGCAACGAAAGTATACCTTCAAAGTCATACATTAAATAATTCATGTTGTTTATTCTCATAATCCAGGATCATTATGTACAAGGTGTTCAAAATGACTATACGTGATTTAAGACGTCGTAGCATTTATTAGATGCAACTTACAATTATAAATTATACATTAAATGGAAGACGAATTTAGTTTTTTTTGTTCACATGTGCGCTATGTATGGAATGACAGGGAGTGAGTGAAGAATGTGTTGAATGAATGATAATCTTTCGCGCGTAGTTCCAAGAAATCAGTTCGGAAGGCAAGTCGTGAATTACAAATGTCAGTGACTTTTAAGTACGTACTTACTAGTAGAACCTTATCTTTTGCATTTGTTAGAAGCTCTGCAGCCTACAGTCTAAGGTTTATGTGCCAATTCTGCAAACGAAACGTTGCTTCACAACGATAAAAATTTTCTGGATCGTGTCGTATTCAGTGATGAATTGACGTTTGACGTAAATGGCAATGTGAACACAAGTAATGTGCATATCTGGGGGATCAGAACACTCCAACGAGGTATTACAGCTGCAACGAGACTTCCCAATTATTATTTTCTTTTTGTGTCATATCCCGGTGGAAAGATTATCTGCCTTTCTTATTCGGCGAAGCAGCTGTGACTGGTGTTTCTTATCTTGATGCACTAGAACTGTGGACCTTTCCTCAATTGGAAGAAGATGAACGACAAAACTTTATTACGCAGTAAAATGTGCGTCGCCTCACTGGCATAACTCAGTGCACGGCTGGTTAAACGACTTTGTAAGCGACCGCTGGGCTGTTCCCCAAGGAGCCAAATGGCAGAGCTTGGTTTGCACGACCTCTACGTTTACACACGGTCAGATGAAATGCGATTTTTGCCTCTCGGTGTTCATAAAGGATCATGCGTATGTGCCTCCGCTACCACCTCACCCACCCGACGTAAGAAACAGCATTGTTCCTACAGTTGCTCCACACATACTGAACAAGGTCTGGGAATAACTCAGTTATTGACTCGATATGTAATGAATGGTCCTCGGATTTTAGCACTTGTAAGAACAATTATGAGTTGATCTTTCATTTAATGTATTATTTATAACTGCAAGCTGAATGTAATAACTGCTACAAAGTCTTAAAACCCGAATATTCATTTTAAAACATCCTGTACGTTGTAGAAATTGTGATCTCAAATGAAATTACACATTCTACAGTCTAGTCTTCTCAGCATTGCTCGCAGAGTAGCGATTATCATGTACGGTGCGTCACATTGATCTTTACTGTGCAGACCCTCCTTGAGAGTGGGCAGCCGAAATCACTTCTCTCGATATGCCTTTTTTTGGGGAAATGGGGGGGGGGGGAGGCACGCGAAGTGATTCCTGCGCATATCATTATTAATAACGGCTATTAAAATAAAATCTGAATTGAGTCGATGATATCTTACTATTGTGAGTAGAGCTACTATGGTTATCAATGAAATCTGAATTATACTTTAAGACTGATATATGCAAATGTAAGATTTGGCACTCTGGTCTGAGCAAAATCTCTCCGTCTTCTGTCGCGGCAGTTAACCAGGTTATATGACTGCTAAGTTGGCGCTTTATCTGACGAAATTAGTAACGGTTGTACGAGATTTAAGCCTCTAATCGGTTGCGAAATGGAAGCCAGAGTGAAATTATCTGATGTTTTATTCGCAACACTCGGCTAAATCTTCCAGATATTTTCTGCATACTCACCGCACTGGCTTAGACATTTAACGAATTTGGTACTAACTTTCCAATTATTTCATCACGGAAGGCAGTCGCCTGTGATTTCGATTTCCGCCAATTCCCTACGCTAGTCTTCAGTTCATTGTCAGTTCCAAAATGCTGCCATCATAGCCAGCGGTTCATGTGAGTGAAGAGATGAAATTACAGGGAGCGAAGCCCGGCATGTATGTTGCGTGATCAAACCCCTCCTACCGAAAATGCCGCAGGAGCGTTTTCATTGCAGTGAAGAGTTTGCTTCAGAATTGCCTTGAAGACGTCAACGCTTGACAGTTACGTTATGAGAACCGCATGAAATCACGCAAAACCCCTCAGCAGGCATATCACGCTTGGCGAGAACACTACTTATCTAGACTCAAATGAATTGTATTCACAGCCGCGAACACTGGCAATCTTCAAAGATGTAGAAGGGAACGAATTCAATGAAAATTTGTGCCGGACCGGGACTCGAACCAAGATTTCCCACTTTACGCGAGTGCTCGCCTCAACCGATTTGGCTATCCCAGCAGGATCCAAACATCCGTTTGTCGACTTCCATCTGTCTACAACCTGCACTCGTACACAACGTGATTCTCGTGTGGGAGAAATTTTAATTCAAAATCGCTGGCCCGTTAATGGACAATAAGTATGGTATTGTTGGGCCTGTGTTGGTAAGACGTACGACGCAATGTTCCTTCGGACACAAATGCGTACACTGCATTGTACTTCTTACCGACATAGGCATTACAATATCACACTTTTCTAGGCACCTCTACGCGCTCACTCTGCGATCAGAACCGGAAAGTGTGACATGGGCTGATAGATGGTCATACTACAGACGCTGTACAACACATTGCACAAAGCTTTACTGTATTTCCAGTGTGCTTTTAATCCGGTGTCTGATCGGAGTTTGAAAAGAAAAAATAGCGTTCTTGTTATACGTAGTCTGCAGCTCACTCCATATACAGGGTGGTCCATTGATCGTGACCGGGCCAAATATCTTGCGAAATAAGCGACAAACGAAAAAACTACAAAGAACGAAACTTGTCTAGCTTGAAGGGGGAAACCAGATGGCGCTAAGGTTGGCCCGCTAGATGGCGCTGCCGTAGGTCAATCGGATATCAACTCCGTTTTTTAAAAATAGGAACCCCCATTTTTATTACATATTCGTGTAGTACGTAAAGAAATATGAATGTTTTAGTTGGACCACTTTTTTCGCTTTGTTATAGATGGCGCTGTAATAGTCACAACGCATAAGTACGTGGTATCACGTAACATTCCGCCAGTGCGGACGGTATTTGCGTCGAGATACATTACCCGCGTTAAAATTGACCATTTCTTTACGTACTACACGAATTGTAATAAAAATGGCGGTTCCTATTAAAAAAACGCAGTTGATATCCGTTTGACCTATGGCAGCGCCATCTAGCGGGCCAACCATAGCGCCATCTGGTTTCCCCCTTCAAGCTAGACGAGTTTCGTTCTTTGTAGTTTTTTCGTTTGATGCTTATTTCGTGATATATTTGGCCCCGTCACTATCAATGGACCACCCTGTATACGTCAACAGCTCGTGGTCTAGTGATTAGCGTTGCTGCCTCTGAGTCACCGAGTCCCGAAGTCTTTCCCTGTAGGGTAGGGGACTGGGTGCCGTTGTTGTACTCATTATTTCATCTTCATTCAGGAAAATAGCGGGTATGTACTCTGAAAAGATCAGGAATTTGTACGGGTGGGGTATAACCACGCAGTCGAATGTCCCACAAACCAAAATCGTCGCCGGCCGGGCTGGCCGAGCGGTTCTTGGCACTACAGTCTGGAACCGCCCGACTGCTACGGTCGCAGGTTCGAATCCTGCCTCGGGCATGGATGTGTGTCATGTCCTTAGGTTAGTATGATTTAAGTAGTTCTAAGTTCTAGGGGACTGATGACCTCAGATGTTAAGTCCCATAGTGCTCAGAGCCATTTGAACCATTTTGAACCAAAACTGTTGTCAGAATCATCCAAATATACTTCGTACGTCGGCTAATGCATTCTCTCTGAACTACGAAATGAAACTTGGGATCGAACATTATGGCTCTCAGAGCCACTAGTGTTAAAACTGTCTAACAAATGTCCTGCGACGTTCAGTGTAGTGGATTGTCAAGGCAGCCAGTCCAGAGACGGGTAGCCGAAAGGGCACACGTACACACACGCCGACTGGCGCGAAGTCTGGAACAGGATACGTGATGAATGTGATAAAGAAAAGAACGTAGCTACTAGAACACTTAACTTTTATATCGTCCTTTGGTATACAGCATTCTTGATGATACAAGTGAGACTCTTTAGATTCATGAAGTAACTAATGGCGCCTTGCTAGGTCGTAGCCATGGACTTAGCTGAAGGCTATTGTCTCTCGGCAAATGAGAGAAAGGCTTCGTCAGTGTAGTCGCTAGCAAAGTCGTCGTACAACTGGGGCGAGTGCTAGTACGTCTCTCGAGACCTGCCTTGTGGTGGCGCTCGGTCTGCGATCCTGACAGTGGCGACACGCGGGTCCGACATGTAGTAATGGACCGCGGCCGATTTAAGCTACCCCCTAGCAAGTGTGGTGTCTGGCGGTGACACCACATTCAGATTAGAAGAGGCATAGTTGCCGAAGCTCTCAGGGTGTCGGTGTTTATCTAGCTCTGCTGCGCTGCAACGATTAACAGAAATGTTATCTCGAGCTCCGCAGAGAAGCCGTAGCGGCAAGTATTCCGCGTCACGCATGCGTGCCGCCACATGAAAGAGGCAGATTTCTGTCCGCCTGCCGCTCTCCCCGCGGGTGGCGCGACGTTGGCTAGAAGCGGGTGCTGCACTGCGTTGCGTTGCAGCGCGCCGCAATCCGTTGCGCTGCTATGCGGTGCGCCAGTCGTGCGGTACGCGGCCTGCGCGCAGTGCACTTAATCTGGAAATAAAGCAGCGCCCCGCGTCCAGGGCGGAGCCTGTTTGCCGTGCTAACAGTCGGTGTCGGGCCGAGAGCCGGCACTCGCCCGTTCAAACACAATCCGCGTTGTTTTCCCTGGCGCCAGCAAGCCCGACACCTCGCCAGCCCCGGGGGCGGGGTCGGCCGGCGCCGCGCTCTCTGCGGCCTGTTGACACGCACGCACGCGATGGAGTGCTCCCAGCCAGCCTCGCGGCACCGATTGCGGCCGGGGAAAAAAAACTAGGGCGCTCTCATTAGTGCTCGACCACAGAGGTCCAGCTGACCATCGACGGATCCGATCTACCGACGCATTGCGCTGAGTTTGGTTTGTCAGTGAAGTGTACAACGGTAAAGGTGAAACGGGAACAAGAAGTGTACTGAGAGATTGAAAGACCTGTGGTCGAAATTTTCTGACTTTCCAGCACGAAAGAAGGATTTGTAAACTGCTAAATCTGTTGTAAGCCTCCTAATCGTTTATGAACTGAGCACAACATAATAAAGTGACTTCAGTAAAAATGTCCTGAACCTGCGTGACTTTTGTACGAAATGTTACCACTAGGCCGGTCGGGGTGGCCGAGCGGTTCTAGGCGCTGTCCTTAGGTTGGTTAGGTTTAAGTAGTTCTAAGTTCTAGGGGACTGATGACCTCTCAGGTAAAGTCCCACTTGAACCAATTTTTTGTTACCACTAGAATAAGTGTTACCACTCTCTGACCATAGTTTAGTACACATATTCAAGACTAGGAGACGCTTTTGCGTGAATCTAAGATCACAATGACTTTTTGTATTTCCGGAACAGAAAACAATCGTAGCATCTGCGATGTGATGCTGAAGAAGAATGTTGAAAATTACGTGGACTGCTGAGGAAGGAAGAAGTTCTCCGCGGAATCGGCGAGGAGAAGAATATGTGGAAAATACTGAGAAGAAGAAGGAACAGGACATTAGGACTTCTGTTAAGGCAACAGGGTGTAACTTGCACTGTACTGCAGGAAGCTGCAAAAACTGTAGAGGAGGACGGAGATTGTGATAAATCGAGCAAATAATAGAAAACGTAGGATGAAAGGGCCACTCTCCAATGAACAGAAGAATTCGTGCCTGGCCACATCAAACCAATCAGAAGTCTGATTACTCACAAAATAGATACATAAATAATAAACATGAAAGAAAGTTTCGTATCATGATTCATAAATGTATAAAAGGTGATTTCGCTTCCCCCAACGCTATCGTTTTATGCAACTCGTAAGGTTAAAGCTGATCTTCATAAATCACGCATGAATTTTCATATTCTCTCGCTCGCTACACACAAACTATTAGTACTACAGAAAAAATGAGCAGGACCCTCTTGTAAGAAACGCAGTGTAGTTAAATTTTGCCCTGCGATACGTTTTCGTTGGAAGCAACGGTATCTGAGTAATTACAGAAAAACTTTCAAAAGTAATCTTCAGTCGCACCTCCACCCCATACCCATCCCTCACCAGTCAGGATTTCTAATATGTTCGTCGACTGTACAAAAATTTCGGACTACATGAACTACTCCGGGTATTCGACCCTTTTTTGCTCCCTATTGTTTGAGCTATTATATCGTCAGCATAGTCGAATACTTCATTAACATTATTAATTAAAATGTGTCTATGAGGGTAATGAACGAAAACTATTTACTTTGACCATTCGACCCAACCTTAACCCTTACAAGCATAGTAGCTTTGTAGTCAAAGGACCTTACGAATACAGCGATGAAATTGTTTATTTTGTGCTAGCAAAATAAGAAAAACTATTATTTAAAATTTACACAAACGTCAGTTTAACAATGTAAGTGCTTAACTAACGCGTTTGCGTAATAAGGCCAGTCAATGAAGACCAAGAAGTGTCAAATTTAGGAAATAATTATTGCAATGGCAAATATTTGTGCAGTGGTAGCAGGGAGTGCCATGAACAGCATAGTAGAAATCCTGACAAGTGCGGGATGGGTGTAGGCGGGGGAGAGTGTTTGAAGATTACTTCTATACTTCTTGAATAACTCGAAAATAAAGGCCTCTATCGAAAAGTTATCTCAGTACATAATTTAAATATAATAAATTTCCTACATAATTTTTTTCTGTAGAACTAATAGTTTGCGCGTAGCGAACGAGACAATATTGAAATCTTGCGCTTGATTTATGAAGGACAACTGTAACATTGTGGATTGCATAGAACGACATCGGAAGAGGCAGCTGAAACACATTGTATATGATCTACCCCACAGGCAGACCACGTGCGATGAGGATGTAAACCTCAAACTGTAAGCCTAAAATATGAAATATAACAGCAGCTGGACCAGCACTCTGTCTTGAAGTCTAGCTACTGAATAAAAGTAAGTAGACTGTTACTATTTGAAAAGTAATCGCAGGAACTGTTCCACATCTACCTCACTGTGAGACACGACGATCAGTACCATCACGGAAAAATGTTCCCGATTGTACACAGGCGTGCACCTCCTCGTTCGATTCAAATCAACGGCCCCCAAAGTCTTTGTTCAGGCTCCAAAAATATTGAAATAGCGTGGGGAGAAAACGGGACTGCGTGGATGACTTGTAAGGGCATCCGAGCGAAACTTCTAAACAAAATTACCGCAGATCTAGGAAAGTCATACCGACCTTTTTCTTTGACTGTAAGTATCGTTACTCGCCGGCCGGAGTAGCCGAGCGGTTCTAGACGCCCCAATCTGGAACCGCGCGTCCGCTACGGTCGCAGGTTCGAATCCTGCCTAGGGCATGGACGTATGTGATGTCCTTAGGTTAGTTAGGTTTAAGTATTTTTAAGTTCTAGGGGACTGATGACCTCAGAAGTTAAGTCCCATAGTGCTCAGAGCCATTTGAACCAGTTGATCGTTACTCATTGACTTTCTGGAACACGGCACCACAATTAACGCACATCTTTACGTGGACACCATGCTAAAATGGAATCGCTTCATAAAGTCCAAACGCCCAGAAATGGTGTGGATGACATTATTTTGTTGCAAGATAACACCGTCTCACATTTTTCCAAGGTTTTCTTGACTTCGCTGCAGAAGTTTCGCTGGGAATCCCTTACACATGCTCCGTAGAGTCCTGATTTCTCACAATGCGATTTTCATAATTTTGCAGACCTGAAGAAAGACACTCGTTGCTGTCGATTTGCTTCGGACGAAGACTTGTACGCCCGAATACCATGTCCCATAGGCAACCTTAAGCATTTTTCCATGACAGCACTCACAATGGGTGAATGTATTAATGGCAACTCCTTTTGAAATAATTTACAGTTTAATCACTTTTTCCACCTGTTTCGCTTTCATTTGACTGCTCTTTACACCCTGCGAGCTGTGAAGGCATGCAAAGATTTCAGAATGCTTTTACTGATGGCAGTTTTGTTTTGCTTTAACTTACAATTACATTGAAGGCAGAAATAAGTCAAGTTCGTGATCAGATCAAGTATAGACTCAAAATAGAATATACAGGGTGTTTCAAAAATGACCGGTATATTTGAAACGGCAATAAAAACTAAACGAACAGCGATAGAAATACACCGTTTCTTGCAATATGCTTGGGACAACAGTACATTTTCAGGCAGACAAACTTTCGAAATTATAGTAGTTACAATTTTCAACAACAGATGGCGCTGCGGTCTGGGAAACTCTATAGTACGATATTTTCCACATATCCACCATGCGTAGCAATAATATGGCGTAGTCTCTGAATGAAATTACCCGAAACCTTTGACAACGTGTCTGGCGGAATGGCTTCACATGCAGATGAGATGTACTGCTTCAGCTGTTCAATTGTTTCTAGATTCTGGCGGTACACCTGGTCTTTCAATTGTCCCCACAGAAAGAAGTCACAGGGGTTCATGTCTGGCGAATAGGGAGGCCAATCCACGCCGCCTCCT
Organism: Schistocerca nitens; assembly: GCF_023898315.1. Lineage (NCBI taxonomy): Eukaryota > Metazoa > Arthropoda > Insecta > Orthoptera > Acrididae > Schistocerca > Schistocerca nitens. Next base: position 420,596,658 of record NC_064618.1, on the reverse strand, counting down.
GTATGTTTCGGATAGCCCAAAGCAATCACACGATCATCGAAATATTCATTCAGGAAATTAAAGACATCGGCCGTGCGATGTGGCCGGGCACCATCTTGCATAAACCATGAGGTGTTCGCAGTGTCGTCTAAGGCAGTTTGTACCGCCACAAATTCACGAAGAATGTCCAGATAGCGTGATGCAGTAATCGTTTCGGATCTGAAAAATGGGCCAATGATTCCTTTGGAAGAAATGGCGGCCCAGACCAGTACTTTTTGAGGATGCAGGGACGATGGGACTGCAACATGGGGCTTTTCGGTTCCCCATATGCGCCAGTTCTGTTTATTGACGAAGCCGTCCAGGTAAAAATAAGCTTCGTCAGTAAACCAAATGCTGCCCACATGCATATCGCCGTCATCAATTCTGTGCACTATATCGTTAGCGAATGTCTCTCGTGCAGCAATGGTAGCGGCGCTGAGGGGTTGCCGCGTTTGAATTTTGTATGGATAAAGGTGTAAACTCTGGCGCATGAGACGATACGTGGACGAACCGCGGGACTGCTACGGTCGCAGGTTCGAATCCTGCCTCGGGCATGGGTGTGTGTGATGTCCTTAGGTTAGTTAGGTTTAAGTAGTTCTAAGTTCTAGGGGACTTATGACCTAAGATGTTGAGTCCCATAGTGCTCAGAGCCATTTGAACCATTTTTTTTTGATACGTGGACGTTGGCGTCATTTGGACCGCAGCTGCAACACGGCGAACGGAAACCCGAGGCCGCTGTTGGATCACCTGCTGCACTAGCTGCGCGTTGCCCTCTGTGGTTGCCGTACGCGGTCGCCCTACCTTTCCAGCACGTTCATCCGTCACGTTCCCAGTCCGTTGAAATTTTTCAAACAGATCCTTTATTGTATCGCTTTTCGGTCCTTTGGTTACATTAAACCTCCGTTGAAAACTTCGTCTTGTTGCAACAACACTGTGTTCTAGGCGGTGGAATTCCAACACCAGAAAAATCCTCTGTTCTAAGGAATAAACCATGTTGTCTACAGCACACGTGCACGTTGTGAACAGCACACGCTTACAGCAGAAAGACGACGTACAGAATGGCGCACCCACAGACTGCGTTGTCTTCTATATCTTTCACATCACTTGCAGCGCCATCTGTTGTTGAAAGTTGTAACTACTGTAATTTCGAAAGTTTGTCCGCCTGAAAATGTACTGTTGTATTGCAACAAACGGTGTATTTCTATCGCTGCTCGTTTAGGTTTTATTGCCGTTTCAAATATACCGGTCATTTTTGAAACACCCTGTAAAAGCACGTGAGATACACGGCTGGGGAAGAAGAATACCCAATTCAATAAGTAGTAATAGTTAATAGAACTTACTCGTCCCGTGATGGACCACATGGTATACAAGCCCACGATGCATGAAAATCGGAAGAAAAGAAAATTATATACCCACCAGAATACTCTAAGCAATATTAAATCAGTGGTACTGTAACGATACGAGCACGAGAACCTCAGAGATGGACAAAAATGTTGCTACTTTACCGCTAACATGGAACAAGAATCCTTATTTTTCAACAACAGAAGCCTGAAAATGACTGAAGATACACCTATAGGTTTGAAATTTTACGCCAAACACCTCAAGCACAGTGCTCCCACCACACTCCTCCAGATAGAAGCATAAGAATGACCACCAGAAAGTAACCGCAAATCAAATACACATCGTCCATAAACCAGCCCCGGTCAGCAGCAAGAAGCAGGAGAAAGTAAGTCGTCCGCACAAACTCCGAAGCAGTGGTAATATAGAATGCCTTTGAGTCAGTTCAACAGGCCACACAAACAAGCTACAGTGCCTACACACCGCTTCTAATTCGTCGGTTTATTACACTTCCAAAGGTACCTCCTAGTAGTGACTAGTAGTGATACCTTTAGTTTACGAGCCAGAGACTCTAGTACATTTAGGAATTGATAACCCGGGTACAGAATGGTTTTTCTACAGATTTGCGAGTCAGAATTTGTGTACGAGTGAATACTTCGAAGTTGCCCTTTTTAACGAACGACTTCCACCGTTTTCAGAATAGATAGAGTTTAAATCCGAAGGAATTTTCCGGTTTTGATAGTTTTCTATGAAGAGTCAAAACATATACAGCTATCAGTAACGATTTGTATTCAGAAGATGGATAGTCCTAAATTTTAATTGTCAACTTTAGAATCAAACTGCGATCACTAAACTTGGTGACGGTGTTGTTTCTTCTTCAAACATTCATCGTCCACCGTGAAACATTTTTCCCATCGATAGATAATTTGATGGAGACGTTGTAGAAGTCCCCATTTTCGTTGGTTAGGAAACGTTCCACATCGAGTTACACGTCGTCACCATTCTGGATGTGCCTACCACGGAACGTAGGAACTAGAGACGAGGGCCACTATAATCACAATGGGAAATATTACGAAGCAGTAAGAAAGTTAGGCCACGTTAAAATAAGTGTCGAAAGAGATCACGACATTCACGAATGCTTGCTGACGAAAGTTGTGTCAAAGCAATGTACTATGCCGACAGTGTGGGTGTTTGTCACTGGTGCGCTACACTGTTGCTTTCCTGCCTCTACGATGCCGCTCTTGCGCCCGATAGGCCATCCGGGACTGGTGATTGTGAAAGAGGTTTTTGGCCTGCGAGCGCCTAGTACTATCGTTACGCGTTTTGTCTGTACGGGAGGGTTTTTAAAATTCGCAATAAAAATGAGCGGGTGCGACCGAGGGTTTTGCCGAACTGAGGCATCTTAGAGTTATCCGTTCGCGTTTTATTCAGGCATGTGTCGATATTGCGAACTCCCGTGATAAAAAAAACGTATTTTTTCCTAAACTAATTTAGATTTACTTGCATTTAGGAGACAGGTTATATTATAATTGGGCATCTTTATGGGAATGTAATCATTTTTGGAAAACTTTTTTATAGGTTTGCTTGACACTCGAGCTTGAGTGAAAAAGTTATCGTTTCGACGACTGTCTCTGTCATCATTGTCGGGAGCTGACTTACGTAGCTGATCTGCGGTGGACTCTGACCTCTTACTTCTGGTGAATTCGTACAGAAATCTTGAAATTTGTGGATTCCACCATGGATTTCTTCACGAAATAGGATCTATATATTCTTCCACAGACGTTTTTAAATACTTTAACGGATACTTGGGCTGAGGTAGGATGAAATGATTGCAGATTTTCTTTCCCAGGGATAGTTGGATAACTATAATGCATCAACACGTGCGCGAAAGGGACTTAGTTGGTCGTGTGAAGCCTCACGAGACACTACAATGCTCAGCATGATGTAATTTTAAATGTAGTTGCAAATGTTCAGGAGTTGCCGAAGCGTGTACAACATTGCAAATGCGACGCTGTATATTTAGATATCAATTTCTCATCTTCGTAGCAATTACTTTAAATAATCAGTACAGCCGATATTATTGAACATTACAGTAAAATCCAATGCAGTAATTGTTTGGGCTCTTTCAGAACGCTTCTGGGAACGTAATTTCTATCCAGTTCTTGTTTCGTTATTATTAAATTGTAGGATTTCATATATTTTCGAGTTCTTCAGTTACAATCCTTCGTAAGTTACAATATACACTGACGTGATAAAAGTCATGGGAAACCCCCTAATTTCGTGTCGGGCTTCCATTTACTCAGCATAGTACAGCAACTCGACCTGATATGGACTCAACACCTCACTGGAAGCACCTGCAGAAACACTGAGCCATTCTGCCTCCATAGCCGTCCATCATCGTTAAAGGTTGCGGTTGCAGGCGTTTGTGCACAAACTGACCTATCGATTATGTCCCATAAATTTTGGATAGCCATAATGTCGGGCGATCTGGATGACCAAATTTTTCACTAGAATTGTCCACAATGTTCTTCCAATCAGTCGTGAACAGTTGTGGCTAGGTGACATGGTGCATTGTTATCCATAAAAACCCGGGTATTGTTTACGGCAAATGGTCTCCAAGTAGCCGAAAATAGCCATTTACAGTCGATGATCAGTTCCGCTGCCCCAGAGGACACAGCCCGTACCGTGTGAACACAGGCCACATCATTATGGAGTGGCTTGCACTGTGTCTTTTTAACGAGTCCATGACTTCGTAGGATCTGCGCCACACTCGATCCCTGCCATCAGTTCTTATCAAATCGGGATTACCCGACCGATACGGTCAAGGTTCAAATGGCTCTATGCACTATGGGACTTAACTTCTGAGGTCATCAGTCCCCTAGACTTAGAACTACTTAAACCTATCTAAGGACATCACACACATCCATGCCCGAGGCAGGATTCGAACCTACGACCGTAGCAGCAGCGCAGTTCTGAACTGAAGCGCCTAGAACCGCTCGGCCACAGCGGCCGGCGATACGGTCATGAGCCCAGGAGAGGAGCTGCAGGCGATGTCGTGCTGTTGGCAAATGTACTGGCGTCGGTAGTCTGCTGCTATAATCCATTAGCGCTAAGTTTCGCCATACTTTCCTAACGGATACTTTCGTCGTATGTCCCGCTCTCATTTTTGTGGTTGTCTCACTTGTCTGCTAGCACGGACAACTCTACGCAAACGCCGTTGCTCTGTGTCACTAAGTGGGAAGGCCGTCGGCCACTGCGTCGTATGTGGTGAGAGATAATGCCAGAAATTTGGTATTCTCGGTACAGCCTTGACACTGTGGATCTCACAATAAAGAATTTCCTAATGATTTCCGAAATGAAATGTTCCAAGTGTCTAGTTCGGACTATCATTCCGCTTTCAAAGTTAATTTCTCTGTTGCGGCCATAATCACGTTGGGTACGTTTCCTTCTGAATCACCTGTGCACAAACGACAGCTCCGCTGAGGCACTCCCCTTTTCTACCTTGCGTACGCTTTACTGCTGGAATCTGTACATGTGCATATCCCATGATTTTTGCCACCTGTGTATGTAACGCATAAATGACATATATAACGCTCCAACGTAACATCGGTAACAACATATCATAGACCATGAATTTCATACACGGAACTACTACATCACCCGCCCTACGCCGCATCCGAAAGTTCATTCGACAATTTGTTTCAGCTTTTTATTCAGCTCCAATTTTTCAGAAATTGAGAAAATGAGCAGTCTTCTGTCTCGCATCATAACGTAATCGAATGAGTTCTGTTGTAATAACATCGCGTCTTTTATACAGCTTGCCGCTAACCGTGTGCATTATTGATGAACTGCAAAGGGATGAAATATTCGTCATTTCAGAAAGAATAAAAATGTGTATTAACCTTGCATATTTCACTGGGACATTTCTAGGTTGCTGCATTTTACTTCACGTGGTGGACAGCTAAAGTGGTTTACCGAGTCCGAAAACATAGAATTCGCTGAATTTTATACCATGATTATGCATAACGGCAGAATGGCATAAATTTTCTTCGATCTAAAATGTATAACGTCCTCTTTGAACAGGAAATCTTCAAATGAAGGAGTCAAATATTTTTAATATCTAGTGACACAAATTCCAGACACTATAATATTCCATACACCAATGTTATTCAATTCGCAAAGTCGTACGAGAGATATAAGACTTTAGTACGCATAGATTTAAAGATGAGACGGTACTGTGTTGGCTCTTATTAGAATGTGAAAAATGAAACGAAAACATGGAGATGAAAATTTTGCTGATGTGAAGAAACAAAGTAACCCACTTTTGCATCAGAGTGATATCTTTGCAAGCAATGAAACAGTCGGCTCTGAGCACTATGGGACTTAACTTCTGAGGTCATTAGTCCCCTAGAACTTAGAACTACTTAAACCTAACTAACCTAAGGACATCACACACGGCCATGCCCGTGCCAGGATTCGAACCTGCGACCGTAGCGGTCGCGATGTTCCAGACTGTAGCGCCTAGAACCGCTCGGCCACTCCGGCCGGCCAACAGCCGGTGGTGGTGGTGGTGGTGGTTAGTGTTTAACGTCCCGTCGACAACGAGGTCATTAGAGACGGAGCGCAAGCTCGGGTTAGGGAAGGATTGGGAAGGAAATCGGCCGTGCCCTTTCACAGGAACCATCCCGGCATATGCCTGAAACGATTTAGGGAAATCACGGGAAACCTAAATCAGGATGGCCGGAGACGGGATTGAACCGTCGTCCTCCCGAATGCGAGTCCAGTGTGCTAACCACTGCGCCACCTCGCTCGGTCCAACATACAGAATTCCGTCGTTTTCTCTGTAGCGATTTTAGATCTGTATCGGGAACGAACGAACAACTTAGAGTAAACAGACGCAGGCGTACCTAGGCAATCAATTTCACAGACCGGAAGGTCGAGCAGAACAAATTTTTCTATTGCTCTCGAGGGAATTTCATATACAGTTGCGAGCGATTTTTGTATTGTGTACTCTGATCGATGTAGCGACCTGCTAACATCAGGCAACACGATATATCACACTGTTCCTTAGTGTCAGAAATACGTTTCACTTCGAACTAAATTTCAAATCCCGCGGATCGTACATTGATAGAACACACAGAGTAATTGTTTTTACCTGAGGCAAATAAATACTCGTACCTCGTACGACAAAAACGTTCTAGATGAATAGTTAATATTAGTAAAAGGACCTCTGTCGGGGCTACAAATGGTCACTTACTGGCCATCCCTCCTGCAGGCAGGATCAAACTTTTTCAAAGGGAAATTCCCAATTTTATTGCATATTCGCATTCTACCCAAGAAATTCTAACATTCTGCGTGGTGTCTGTCTGTTCTATATCGTGTCTCCCTTCCACTTTCGCGCAACGATGCTCTGTGCGTGTTTTTTTAGGGAATTGACTAGTTTGAACCTGGGACCTGTTGCTGGTAAGGAGACGCCAGACCACACATGACATGTAGAGTTCAGAAGAGTTCAGTGAGACTAGCTATGATATAACCAAATACTTTATGATTTCAGCGTCAGCTCCACTGCACTCCCTGTAAAAGAATCTTAATACTAACTAAATTTAGTGGAATGGGTTCAAGGCTTTCCTATTTTTAGTTAGCTGGTAAAATAACGTCGAAAAAGCAGTTTACCATTGGAAATTTTATTCTACTCACAAAACATTGTTTATAAATTGCACTATTGATAAAAGGAAATGTTTTAATACAGGGTGGTAAAAACCAACTGTGTTCAACAAAAATGTGAACGAATGTTCCCTGAATGGGTTTCCAAGTTCTACAATGGATCGAAGGATGACCTATGCCATATAACATCTATAATCTAGGTTTAAATGAAGTATCACAAAAGAGAAAACTATCAAAATGGTCTACAGTGACCCTCAATTATCTTTAATTACTTATCTAACTTGTCGTAAATTACAGTGGCTTCTCAATAACTATATAACAGAAAAATCATCGCGTTTCAGATTTTTACTTCAAGTGGAAAATGTGAATACCATGAGTTTTAATTGACGATCGACACTAGTATTACGCAAAAAGGGGTGTAACAGATGAGACTTCTGCAGTTCTGAGTGAAGCTTTATGCGCTGTTACGCGGAATCACGTGTGTTCATTACCCTGTCGGTGTTCGTCAGGGGGCGGCAGGAAGCACAGCTCCGCTCACCTCGCCGTCTCGGAACCAACTCTCCCCTTACTTCTCCATACTACAATTTACCGAAGTTGGTTTAAAAAAAACTATCTGGTTGTGTTTTCTGTTTTCATCTGACCAATCAGGGTCTCAATGTTAACCTTAAGCTCTGCCTACAAAAATTCCGTCCATCCAATGAGAAACGTTATACTTTTCGTGGTGGGGCAATGTTTTTAAGGTTTGCAACGTAACAGAGACGCTAAAACTTGCAGCTGGTGTGGTCCTTTTAGTGTTATCGTAAGATCTATACTGTTCTTCTGGAGGGCTCTAGCTTTTAACATGGGCTGGGGGGGGGGGGTGGTCCTAGCGGTTAGCTAGATACGTGTGTGTCCGTCCCTTATCATAGGGCCTTCAGCTTAACACGGTTCTGCTCTCAGCTTCTGTTCTCGTTTCTCCCCTCGGAACTGCGTCTGTCTCACGCTGGGAAGGTATGTCATGCATTTAGGCATTCTTGTGTTAGTCTGTGGTATTCCATTTGCTCACTCGTTACTCGTATTACTTTGGTTAATTTAATGTTACGATTTATTCGGAGCTATCTGACATAGTACTGGATTTGCTAATCATGTCATGGTTTTCATGGAAGGTGTTGGATTTGCCTGACACCTTACATATCACCACCATTCGAACTTAATTTTTGCACTGAAGTTAGGCAATGATTGAATCGTTGTCTAAGTCAGTCAAAAATTATTCCGTTACCTAATTTTGTTGCCTACTGTTCAGCCAGAAGGTTGTATACCTGGAAGAATCCTGGAGATACTAAAAGGTATCAGATAGATTATACACTCCTGGAAATTGAAATAAGAACACCGTGAATTCATTGTCCCAGGAAGGGGAAACTTTATTGACATATTCCTGGAGTCAGATACATCACATGATCACACTGACAGAACCACAGGCACATAGACACAGGCAACAGAGCATGCACAATGTCGGCACTAGTACAGTGTATATCCACCTTTCGCAGCAATGCAGGCTGCTATTCTCCCATGGAGACGATCGTAGAGATGCTGGATGTAGTCCTGTGGAACGGCTTGCCATGCCATTTCCACCTGGCGCCTCAGTTGGACCAGCGTTCGTGCTGGACGTGCAGAGCGCGTGAGACGACGCTTCATCCAGTCCCAAACATGCTCAATGGGGGACAGATCCGGAGATCTTGCTGGCCAGGGTAGTTGACTTACACCTTCTAGAGCACGTTGGGTGGCACGGGATACATGCGGACGTGCATTGTCCTGTTGGAACAGCAAGTTCCCTTGCCGGTCTAGGAATGGTAGAACGATGGGTTCGATGAGGGTTTGGATGTACCGTGCACTATTCAGTGTCCCCTCGACGATCACCAGTGGTGTACGGCCAGTCTAGGAGATCGCTCCCCACACCATGATGCCGGGTGTTGGCCCTGTGTGCCTCGGTCGTATGCAGTCCTGATTGTGGCGCTCACCTGCACGGCGCCAAACACGCATATGACCATCACTGGCACCAAGGCAGAAGCGACTCTCATCTCTGAAGAGGACAAGTCTCCATTCGTCCCTCCATTCACGCCTGTCGCGACACCACTGGAGGCGGGCTGCACGATGTTGGGGCGTGAGCGGAAGACGGCCTAACGGTGTGCGGGACCGTAGCCCAGCTTCATGGAGACGGTTGCGAATGGTCCTCGCCGATACCCCAGGAGCAACAGTGTCCCTAATTTGCTGGGAAGTGGCGGTGCGGTCCCCTACGGCACTGCGTAGGATGCTACGGTCTTGGCGTGCATCCGTGCGTCGCTGCGGTCCGGTCCCAGGTCGACGGGCACGTGCACCTTCCGCCGACCACTGGCGAAAACATCGATGTACTGTGGACACCTCACGCCCCACGTGTTGAGCAATTCGGCGGTACGTCCACCTGGCCTCCCGCATGCCCACTATACGCCCTCGCTAAAAGTTCGTCAACTGTACATACAGTTCACGTCCACGCTGTCGCGGCATGCTACCAGTGTTAAAGACTGCGATGGAGCTCCGTATGCCACGGCAAACTGGCTGACACTGACGGCGGCGGTGCACAAATGCTGCGCAGCTAGCGCCATTCGACGGCCAACACCGCGGTTCCTGGTGTGTCCGCTGTGCCGTGCGTGTGATCATTGCTTGTACAGCCCTCTCGCAGTGTCCGGAGCAAGTATGGTGGGTCTGACACACCGGTGTCAATGTGTTCTTTTTTCAATTTCCAGGAGTGTATAATGGTATGACAGAGATTTAGGAACCAGATTTTAAATTGTAAGACATTTCCAGGGACAGATGTGGATTCTGACCACAATCTATTGGTTATGAACTGCAGATTTGAAGAAACTGCAAAAAGGTGGGAATTTAAGGAGATGGGACCTGGATAAACTGAAAGAACCAGATGTTGTAGAGAGTTTCAGGGAGAGCATAAGGGAACAATTGCCAGGAATGAGGGAAAGAAATACAGTAGAAGAAGAATGGGTATCTCTGAGGGATGAAGTAGTGAAGGCAGCAGAGGATCAAGTAGGTAAAAAGACGAGGGCTAGTAGAAATCCTTGGGTAACAGAAGAAATATTGAATTTAATTGATGAAAGGAGAAAATATAAATATGCAGTAAATGAAGCAGGCAAAAAGGAATACAAACGTCTCAAAAATGAGATCGACAGGAAGTGCAAAATGGCTAAGCAGGGATGGCTAGAGGACAAATGTAAGGATGTAGAGGCTTGTCTCACTAGGGGTAAGATAGATACTGCCTACAGGAAAATTAAAGGGGCCTTTGGTGAGAAGAGAACCACTTGTATGAATATCAAGAGCTCAGATGGCAACCCAGTTCTAAGCAAAGAAGGGAAGGCAGATAGGTGGAAGGAGTATATAGAGGGTTTATACAAGGGCGATGTACTTGAGGACAATATTATGGAAATGGAAGAGGATGTAGATGAAGATGAAATGGGAGATAAGATACTGCGTGAAGAGTTTGACAGAGCACTGAAAGACCTGAGTCGAAACAAGGCCCTGGGAGTAGACAACATTCCATTAGAGCTACATATGGCCTTGGGAGAGCAAGACATGACAAAACTCTACCATCTGGTGAGCAAGATGTATGAGACAGGCGAAATACCCACAGATATTAAGAAGAATATAATAATTCCAATCCCAAAGAAAGCAGGTGTTGACAGATGTGAAAATTACCGAACTATCAGTTTAATAAGTCACAGCTGCAAAAGATAACGCGAATTCTTTACAGACGAATGGAAAAACTGGTAGAAGCGGACCTCGGGGAAGATCAGTTTGGATTCCGTAGAAATGTTGGAACACGTGAGGCAATACTAACCTTACGACTTATCTTAGAAGAAAGATTAAGAAAAGGCAAACCTACGTTTCTAGCATTTGTAGACTTAGAGAAAGCTTTTGACAATGTTAACTGGAATACTCTCTTTCAAATTCTGAAGGTGGCAGGGGTAAAATACAGGGAGCGAAAGGCTATTTACAATTTGTACAGAAACCAGATGGCAGCTATGAGTCGAGGGGGCATGAAAGGGAAGCAGTGGTTGGGAAAGGAGTGAGACAGGGTTGTAGCCTCTCCCCGATGTTATTCAATCTCTATATTGAGCAAGCAGTAAAGGAATCAAAAGAAAAATTCGGAGTAGGCTGTCATAGACAGCAAAGGACTTGGAAGAGCAGTTGAACGGAATGGACAGTGTCTTGAAAGGAGGATATAAGATGAACATCAACAAAAGCAAAACGAGGACAATGGAATGTAGTCAAATTAAATCAGGTGATGCTGAGGGGATTAGATTAGGAAATGAGACACTTAAAGTAGTAAAGGAGATTTGCTGTTTAGGGAGCAAAATAACTGATGATGGTCGAAGTAGAGAGGATATAAAATGTAGACTGGCAATGGCAAGGAAATCGTTTCTGAAGAAGAGAAATTTGTTAACATCGAGTATAGATTTAAGTGTCAGGAAGTCGTTTCTGAAAGTATTTGTATGGAGTGTAGCCATGTATGGAAGTGAAACATGGACGATAACCAGTTTGGACAAGAAGAGAATAGAAGCTTTCGAAATGTGGTGCTACAGAAGAATGCTGAAGATAAGGTGGGTAGATTGCGTAACTAATGAGGAGGTATTGAATAGGATTGGGGAGAAGAGAAATTTGTGGCACAACTTGACTAGAAGAAGGGATCGGTTGGTAGGACATGTTTTAAGGCATCAAGGGATCACAAATTTAGCATTGGAGGGCAGCGTGGAGGGTAAAAATCGTAGAGGGAGACCAAGAGATCAATACACTAAGCAGATTCAGAAGGATGTAGGTTGCAGTAGGTACTGGGAGATGAAGAAGCTTGCACAGGATAGAGTAGCATGGAGAGCTGCATCAAACTAGTCTCAGAACTGAAGACCACAACAACAACAACTGTTCAGCCACGGTATTCTGTTCTATGCTAGTTTGTTTTACTAATTTACATTTTTATATTCTTCCACATTATTATCAAAAATATGTTTATATTGACAAGGGAAGAATATTTTTTATCTATTATAATTATTATTTTTTAATTATTTTCTTTCTTTATTTAATTGTGAAGTTTGTTTTTTAAGAAGTTTGTTATCGAAAGTGAGGAGTCTTCTACATCAATTTTCTTAGAAATATTGTTTTTATAAATGTAGTAATTAAGTAAAATCTATTCCTAACATATTTTCTAAATATAATGTACAAGTAAAATGTTTTTGTTTCTAGACATTAACAAATAAGAATTATTTCCACGAATTGCTTTGACAAAGAAATATACATACACAAGTATTGAGACATTATCCTAACAAATGGTAAAGATGTTAAAAAAAGGAAAACATCCAACATGATAGTTTTTTCATTCTTTGTTTTTATAAGGAGAAAATAAGTAAAATATAGTTATTCTTTTATTTTTATGAGGAGAAAATAAGTGGCATACAGTTTTAGTGTTTATTATGCTTTACTTTTGTTCTTTACATACTGTCCATTTCAGAACTAATGACTTACTGTATTTTTATCAATAGTCTATTTTTTACTTACGTCCATAGTCAATGACTGTTATTTTGTAGTTTATTAGCTGTCTGGTGTGCTTAACGTATTTAGTTTTTCACATGTTTCTTTTGCACAATTCCTACATCACATAATTTGATTTCACACATTCACACAATCCTATGAATGTTTAAGCATGAGGTTGGCGAATGTTTTTTGCACAAAGGTGATGGACTTGAGCGAGATGGATGTGGGCTAGTATTTGATGTACAGCTTCGTTCGTCGTTCCTTGTTGGCTTCACAAGTGTGTGTTGCTGTTGTGGAGGTCCCATAATGGAATGGAGCTGTGGGTGCAGAATCTCGTGGTTTACTGGCTTTGTATGCGTGAAAGTCATCGTTATGTGTCGCTGAAAGCGGTCGTTTTTCGTGGTAATACTTCGCAGACCACTAGTTTACAATAGGATAGGGATTTGGGAAGGTATGTCGTCTATTCTTCACCCATCTTCTTTCTTGGTCTCAATCTTGCGAATCTTCAACTTCTGTTCTTCCTGCTTTTTCTCTGCTTCTTACTTGCTTCTTGGTTCTTCTCTGGGCAGGATTGGAAATATTTAATGATAACTAGTCGCTTTGAAGTTCTCCTCTTAGTAACAGTTTGATAAATTGTTTGGGCATGTCATTTTTACTTTGTGGAAGTTTTCTTCAGTTTCGTGCATCAGCGTGCTGTTTAATAGCAGTAGTGTGACTTTTACACATATTTTTTTGCCAGTGGTAGCTTGCCCAAGTGGTCTTCTCGTCGGGCCGTTTTTTGCTCGCTCCGCTGAGTCGGGGCGTTCGGAGACCCTTCTGGCTTTCGGTGTCCTGTCGTGTCTCTGCAGGGATCCGCCACTGTGTGGTTCCGTGTTGTCCCAGCAGGGTTTTGCCACCCTGTGGTTCAGCTTTGCAGCAGATTTATTTACTGCCCACTTCGGCTACAAGGGCCTTCTGTTGATCTCGCTGTCCTTTCCCTTCTCTCGACGCTTCTGCCTTGCAGGAATCGTGTCTTGCTAATTACGTCCTTTCCTTTCTTGATACTTCTCGCGTTGCAACTTGTGGGTCGTTGCATCTCGTCCTTGCTGGAGTTTTTACTATGGTTCTCACAAAAATTTTTACTTATAATCATCTAACATATGTCTTGTATCTACATTGTTTTACGCTTTCTTAAAAGCTTTACAAATTTTGGCGCCCTTTTCTTGTTACAATTCTAAGATATTTTGAGTCTTAACGTCTACAAGAATCCTCATATTCGTTTTTTATTTTTGTGTAGTGTCATGGTGTATAGCATTTTAGTATTTCATGCTGTTAGACTATCTATGGTTTATCCCTTCACCTTAACCTACGGTACTATTTGTGTTATTTTTGTTTTTGTTTTTATTGAAACTACATTCTTTTTCCCAGATTCCTCTCTCTTCATTCTTCTTTCTCCTGACGATCTTATCTGCAACATAATCTTGAAATATTGTGCTGATTTTTTACCAGTAATAAAATTAATCTTCAAACTTTTTGATATGGCTCACATGGTGAAGTCCTAAGGTTTTGCCTGTTTTTGGGTTCATTAGTTCCACAGCATTATCATGAGCAATTCGGCTAATTATGACAGGTCCTTTTTATGCAGCGTAAAACTTATGTATTTTGTGTTTCTGTTTGCTGGAGAGATGGTGTGTTTTTACAAATACTTTCTGGCCTACTGAGAATGTTCTTTTAATTGCTGTTCTATCTCCCCTTTCTTTTCTTTTAATGGCTGCCTTTCTGATGTTGGAGAGTGCTGTTGCTATGACTTGTTTGTGCTGTCTACGTGGTACAATAGGAAATCTAACATTTTCTCTGGTTATGTTTGGGGGTTCAATATTTTTAAGTACAGTAACGGGAGGTAGTAGTGTAGTGCTATGTAGCATTTCATTTATTACTTCTTGAAAATCTTTAGGGTATATATCCCAAGTGTTGTGTCTTTTGCCTGCATATAATCGGCATAAAGTGCCTATGTCCTTCATAGATCATTCTGATGGATTTACGCTAGGTTTGTACTTAGATATGTAGATGGGTTTAATTTTGTGTTGTTTTAATGTGTTCTGCCATTGCACTGATTTGTATTGTGGGCCATTATCCGAAATTATTCGTTCCACTCGACCTACTTGTCTGAGAAAATCTTGTCTAAATGCTTTACTTATACAGTAGTAAGACCTGTTGCCCATTTTAATGGTGTCAAGGTATTATATTTAGAAGTAAGTTCCAAAACGACAAATAGGAAAATATATCCATTTTTTGTGCATGGCAGGGGCCCCATCTAATCTATTGCAGCTATTTGTTTTAATCTTTTAGGGATTATAGGAAACATAGGTGGTTTGGTTTGGAAAGTGACGTGTTTAGCCCTCATACATTTTTGCATTTGACTAATACTGTTCTAATTCGTCTTTCCATATTAGGAAAATGGCTTTGTTTGTTTTATTTTTAAAAAGCATTTCTTTGGTCCAAAGTGGCCATTACTTAAATGTGTATACCATATGTACTTATTAATTAGTTCATCTGGGATATAAATTAACCATTCATTCGTTGCAACATTTCATCTAAAAAATAAAATATTGTTTTTTACGAGATACTTCTCCACTTGGGTTTGATTCCTAGTATTTCGGGATCCTTGTCCTGTTCTTTGCCTATGTTTTTCAATGCTGTCGTAATGTAGTTTTCGAAAGGTACTTGTTTCATATAGTACATTGTAAACTGGTCTTCTGCTGCTTCCAAACCTATGTTATTGGATGCACGCTGTGGACATGGTGATAAAGTATCTGCTAATACATTCGCTGGTCCTGGTATGTGTGTAATAGTGAAGTCAAATTCTTGTAGTATTAACATCCATCTGGCTAACCTCTCATGAATTAGTTTGGCGGATAACAGAAATTCTAATGCTTTGTGGTCAGTGTATACTTTTGTTTTTCTTCCGAATAGGAAGTATCGAAAACGATGAAAGCACCATACAATGCCCAATGCTTCCAGCTTCGTGACTGAATAGTTTTTCTCGCTTTTTGTGAGTACCCGACTGGCAAATGCAATTGTTCTATATGATCTTAGCCCTGCCTTTTCGTCTTCGTGGAATAAAACAACTCCTAAACCTGTTTTCGCGCTATCAGTGGCCATACAAAATTTTTGTGTTAGACCAGGATGTGCTAAAATCGGTGCTATTGTTAGTGCGTTTTTCACTTTTAAAAATTCTTCATTTGCTTGCTGATTCCATACCCATGGCGTGTTTTTTCCAGTCAATGCACATAGGCGTGGTGTTGCGATAGGTGGTCGTGCGGTTCTAGGCGCTGCAGTCCGGAACCGCGGGACTGCTACGGTCGCAGGTTCGAATCCTGCCTCGGGCATGGATGTGTGTGATGTCCTTAGGTTAGTTAGGTTTAAGTAGTTCTAAGTTCTAGGGGACTGATGACCTTAGAAGTTAAGTCCCATAGTGCTCAGAGCCATTTGTTGCGAGAGAGTCGATCCAAATAAATTTTTTATAGAATCCGGTGAGACCTAGAAATCCTCTGAGAGTTTTCTTATTATATGGAGTACAGAATTCTTTGATTGCCGTTAGTTTTTCTGGGTGGGGCATTACCCCTTTCTCGGAAATTATGTGTCCTAGAAATTTGACCTCTCGCCTTCCAAATTTGGATTTTGTTATATTTACTCTGACCCCATGCTCTTTCATGATCTGTAAAAACTGATTTAATGTGTCATTGTGATGCTCCCAAGAGGGTTCTGCTATAATCACATCATCAACATAACAAGTAATTTTTTTGTAAAATTTCAGGACTGAGTATAGTATTAAATCCCCAAATAAACGCTACATCTACATCTACATTCATACTCCGCAAGACACCCAACGGTGTGTGGCGGAGAGCACTTTACGTGCCACTGTCATTACCTCCCTTTCCTGTTCCAGTCGCGTATGGTTCGCGGGAAGAACGACTGTCTGAAAGCCTCCGTGCGCGCTCTAATCTCTCTAATTTTACATTCGTGATCTCCTCGGGAGGTATAAGTAGGGGGAAGCAATATACTCGATACCTCATCCAGAAACGCACCCCCCCCCCCCCCCCCCCCTGCGGGTTCGGTGGTAAGAATAGGCCCGCGGTATTCCTGCCTGTCGTAAGAGGCGACTAAAAGGAGTCTCAAATGTTTCGGCCTTATGTGATGGTCCCCTCTCGGGTTTGACCTCCATCTTTCTAAATTATTCCGAAGAGCGAGCCAATTGGGGAAGGGCGCCTTACATGGTGCACTGTATCCGTCGTGCAATTAGACCTTTAGCTGGCTTTCTCGTCGTTGCAATGGTGTCCCGCTCGTTTTCGATCTCTTGGGCGATTACCACGCTGCACTCTGCAGTGTTTCTTTTATCTGCGACGACGACCTTGGTCAGTTTTGCACCTAAGATCCAGCACGGTAGCCAGTCCGTTGTGGTGGGGCCGCCATGTACCCTCTTGGTTGTAGCCCCCTGACAACACAGGGATCGCTCTACTGATGCCTGCGCCGTTAACTCCCCACGTATGCCAAGGAGTAGATGCCCATCTCCTTGGGGCATCAGGACTCCCGGCAATGGCCGTCCTGCCAGGTGGCTATTGCTGCGGCTGGGTGGCGCCCATGGGGAGGGCCCTTGGTCGGAGTAGGTGGCATCAGGGCGGATGACCCGCAATGAAGCGTGGTACATCATCTCTCGCTGGCGACCAGCCGTCAGCAGTCTCTAAGCGTTCGAGGGCTCATTTTAAGGGTAATGTTTCTGACCCCAAATCGTTCCCATCCCTGGCCACACCATGGGAGGAACGAAAGGCGTTGAATGGAAGTGAAACGTATTCGCCCAGATATCTTGTCTGTACCAGAGCTGATGGGGAATCTTTTATATCCATGAAGCCTCAGTTCTTTGTCGAGCATTTAGAGGACAAGTTTGGGGAGGTGGAGGGCTTGTCAAAGATGCGGTCCGGATCGGTGTTGATAAAAACGGCATCCTCCGCCCAGTCGCGGGCCTTGCTCGCTTGTACTAAGCTGGGGGATGTCTCCGTCACTATCACGCCCCATAAAAGTCTGAACATGGTCCAGGGCATTATCTTCCACAGGGATCTCCTTTTACAGTCCGATGACGAGCTGCGCGCCAACTTAGAGCGACGAGGTGTACATTTCGTCCGGCGCGTTCATCGGGGTCCGAGGGACAATCAGGTAGCTACCGGTGCCTTCATCTTGGCCATCGAAGGTGATATCTTACCAGAGAAGGTCAAGGTGATGGTCTACCGGTGTGACGTCAGACCCTATATCCCTCCCCCGATGCGGTGCTTTAAGTGCTGGAAGTTCGGTCACATGTCCTCTCGCTGTACTTCTAGCCTCACATGTCGAGATTGTGGACGCCCATCTCATCCCGATACTCCATGTGCTCCGCCTCCCGTCTGTGTCAACTGTGGAGAGCCTCATTCCCCTTGCTCGCCGGACTGTAGTGTCTTACAGAAGGAACGCAAAATCATGGAATATAAGACCCTGGACCGACTGACTTACACTGAGGCTAAGCGGAAATTTGAACGGCTACATCCCGTGCGCATGATGTCATCTTATGCCTCCACTGTCACTCCTGCTCCAGCTCCTTCAGCTGCACGATATACAGTCAGCTCTCAGAATCAGAGGACCTCACCTGCCCCCTTGACAATGGGGGCCCCTTCTCTTACTGTTGCTCCCACACCATCTACCTCGGGAGCAGCACCCACTAAACCATCGGGGACACCAGTCGCCCCTTCTCAGCCGGAAGGGATCCCTTGGGTCACTCCCTTCCCAGGTTCCTACCAGCGGCACAGCAGACAGCAGCCAGTGGCTGAAGCAGCCACAGGTCGCTGGTCGACGGGCTTCGCGTTCCACTTCGGTCCCAGAGACTGACTCCAATAAGTCCTCTCACCAACGGCAACCAAAGGAACAGCGTGAGAAAACGATTTTGAAGCCCCGTAAGTCCAAGACACCTGCGGTGGCACCTGCTCCACCGCTACATAAAAGCTCTGCATCTGAGGATGAGGTGGAGATCCTTGCGTCTGCTGAGGACCTCGATCTCGCCGATCCCTCAGACGCAATGGATAGCACTTGCACGGGTGTTCCATCGGATGCGGCAGGTGACCCAGCGGCGTAATCTGCCTTCCCAGTCCCGTCACGCCTTTCCCAGCCATGGACAACACCATCCTCCAGTGGAACTGCAGCGGTTTCTTCCACCATCTAGCTGAGCTCCGCCAACTTATCAGCCTTCACCCTTTCTTCTGCATTGCTCTCCAGGAAACTTGGTTTCCAGCAATGCGAACCCCCGCCCTCCGTGGCTATCGGGGTTATTATAAGAACCGAGCAGCTTATGAAAGGGTGTCTGGTGGCGTCTGCATATATGTCCTTCACACTCTGCACAGCGAGTCTGTCCCTCTCCAGACGCCTTTAGAGGCTGTCGCTGTACGCGTGTGGACGCCACAGGCTGTTACCGTCTGCAGTCTTTACATTCCACCGGATGGTGATGTCTCGCAGCATGTCCTGGCTGCACTGGTCGCCCAATTGCCGCCACCTTTCTTGCTATTGGGCGACTTCAACGCCCATAACCCTCTGTGGGGTGGGTCAGTGGCAACAGGTCGAGGCGCCATCGTTGAGCGTTTATTGTCGCAGCTCGATCTCTCGCTGTTGAATGATGGTGCCTTCACACACTTCAGTGTGGCGCATGGCACCTACTCCGCCATTGACCTTTCACTCTGTAGCCATAGCCTCTTACCGTCTGTCCAATGGAGTGTGCATGACGACCTGTGTGGTAGTGACCACTTTCCGATCTTTTTGTCACTACCACAGCGCCACTCTTCTGGGCGCCCTAGCAGATGGGCTATGAATAAGGCTGACTGGGACTTGTTCTCCTCCACTGCCGCTTTTGAGCCTCTCTCTACTGATGACATTGATGCGGTGGTTCAATCGGTCACCACCGGCATCGTTACTGCCGCCGAATCTGCCATTCCCCGTTCTTCTGGGTCCCCTCGGCGGAAGGCTGTGCCTTGGTGGTCACCTGAGATCGCTGAAGCGATTAAAGATCGCCGGCGGGCGCTCCAGCGTCACAAGCGACATCCCTCCATAGACCACCTTATCGCCTTCAAACGGCTGCGTGCGCGGGCCCGCCTCCTTATCCGCCAAGGCAAGAAGGAGTGCTGGGAGCGGTATGTGTCCTCCATTGGCCTCCATGTCACTCCATCGCAGGTCTGGGCCAAGATTCGACGTGTCTACGGGTATCGGCCACCTGTCAGCGTCCCTGCGCTCTCACTGAATGGGGCAGTTTGTACTGACTCCGACGTCATTGCAAATCGCCTAGCAGAGCATTTTGCTATGAGTTCCGCTTCTGCGAATTACCCCCAGGCCTTCCGCTCCATTAAAGAGCGGCTGGAACGTCGGAGCCTTTCGTTTCGCACCAACCACCTAGAATCTTACAATGCTCCATTTAGTGAGTGGGAATTTCGCAGTGCCCTAGCTGCTTGCCCTGATACCGCTCCTGGGCCAGATGGCGTCCACTGTCAGATGCTGAAACACCTTTCAGTGGACTGCCAGCGGCGCGTTCTCGATCTTTACAACCGTCTTTGGGTCGAGGGGGAGTTTCCGTCGCAATGGCGGGAAGGCATTGTCATCCCCGTTTTGAAACCTGGAAAGAACCCTCTGGAGGTGGACAGCTACCGTCCCATTAGCCTTCCACTAGCCTTTGCAAGTTGCTTGAACGGATGGTGAGCCGGCGCTTGAATTGGGTACTGGAGTCTCGGGGCCTTCTGGCCCCGTGTCAGGGTGGGTTCCGTCAAGGCCGCTCCGCCACCGACAATCTGGTGAGCCTGGAGTCGGCCATCCGTACTGCCTTTGCCCGCCGTCAGCACCTGGTCGCTGTCTTTTTCGACATGCGGAAGGCGTACGATACGACATGGCGTCATCACATCCTTTCTACGCTTCATGGATGGGGTCTTCGGGGTCCTCTGCCGATTTTTATCCGCAATTTTCTGTCGTGTCGTACCTTCCGCGTGCAAGTCGCGGCCTCGTATAGTTCCTCCCACGTCCAGGAGAACGGTGTGCCACGGGGTTCTGTTTTAAGTGTCTGTCTGTTTTTAATAGCCATTAACGGGCTTGCTGCGGCCGTGGGAAATTCTGTCTCCGCTTCCCTGTATGCTGACGACTTTTGCCTTTACTACAGCTCTACAGGCATTGCAGCTGTTGAACGTCAGCTACAGGGCGCTATCCGTAAGGCGCAGTCTTGGGCTGTAGCGCATGGGTTTCAGTTTTCGGCAGCCAAGACCTGCGTTATGCATTTCTGCCGGCGCCGGACAGTCCATCCTGAGCCGCAGCTTTATCTTGCCGACGAACTCCTTGCAGTGGTTGAGACCCACAGGTTTTTGGGGGTCGTTTTTGATGCTCGGTTGACTTGGCTGCCTCATATTCGGCCGCTCAAACAGGCGTGTTGGCGGCATCTCAATGCACTGCGATGTTTGAGCCACACCCGCTGGGGCGCCGACCGCTCTACCCTGTTACGGCTCTACCAGGCGTTAATCCAGTCCCGCCTGGATTATGGGTGCCTGGCTTATGGCTCAGCATCCCCGTCTGCGTTGCGGGTGCTGGACCCAATTCTCCACAGCGGGATACGCCTTGCCACTGGTGCTTTCCGCACCAGCCCTGTGGACAGCGTACTAGTGGAGGCAGGTGTACCTCCACTGCGGTTCCGACGCCAACGTTTGCTGGCCGCTTATACTGCCCATGTTCTAAGCTCGCCCGGGCATCCTAACTATCGTCTCCTGTTCCCGCGATCGGTCGTCCGTCTGCCAGAACGTCGGCCCCGGTCTGGTTGTACAATAGCGGTCCGCATCAAAGAGCTTCTGTCTGGGCTTCAGGTTTTCACTGTTCCACCTCCTTTCCGGGCTACTTTGCATACACCCCCATGGTGTGTGCGTCGCCCTTGCCTTCGGCTCGACTTGGCACAGTGCCCGAAGGACTCAGTCCCTCCAGAGGTCTTCCGCCGCCGCTTTCATTCCATCCTGGCCACGTATCAGGGCTCTGGCATTGTTTACACCGACGGCTCGATGGTTGCTGGTCGAGTCGGTTATGCGCTAACTCTAGGGGACCATTCCGAACAACGTTCCTTGCCGGATGGCTGCAGCGTTTCCACTGCTGAGCTGGTCGCCATCTTTCGTGCCCTAGAGCATATCCGCTCCTGCTCAGGTGAGTCCTTCGTTATCTGTAGCGATTCCCTGAGCGGTTTACGAGCTCTCGACCAGTGTTTTCCTCGTTCTCGTCTAGTGCTGGCTATCCATGAGTCTCTGCATACTCTTGCCCGTAGCGGCCGCTCTGTGGTCTTTGTGTGGACCCCCGGTCATGTCGGTATCCCGGGTAACGAACATGTTGACCGCCTGGCGAAAGAGGCCACCAGTAAGCCATCTCTGGACGTTGGCCTCCCAGAGACTGATTTGCGGGCAGTCTTCCGCCGCAAAATCTTGGCGCTATGGGACGCTGAATGGCGCGAACTGACAACGCGCAATAAACTCCGTGATGTCAAGGAGACGACGGCTGTGTGGCGGTCATCCCTGCGAGCCACTCGCAGGGACTCAGTAGTTCTTTGCCGGCTCCGCATTGGCCACTCCCGGCTGAAACACAGTTATTTACTGCGCCGGGAGGACCCTCCTCTATGTCGATGTGGGGCTGCTTTGACAGTGGCCCACATTTTGATGGCCTGCCCCCTTTTAGCTGTGGTCAGGCAGACATTTGCGCTGCCTGATACGCTCCCTGCCCTTTTAACAGACGACTCCACTATGGCTGACTTAGTTTTACGTTTTATTCGGGCAGGGGGATTTTATCATTTAATCTGAGTGTTTCTGTTTTATTTTATTGATTTCTGTTGATTCTGGCCTTTGGCCTATGATTTTAAACTGATTTTTTAATGTGTTTCTCAGTGGTTGACTTTTCCTTTTTTATTTCTATGGTCGGCCAACCACCGTCACACTCTGTGTGGTTTTAGTTCGTTTTGTCTTGTCTTTGTCTGAGTTTCTCTTGTTCTGTTTCGTCTGTGTTTTATTCTTTTCCTCGTTTTTATTCTCTGTGGGTGTTCTTTGTCTTCGGAAAAAGGGACCGATGACCATAGCAGTCTGGTCCCTTTGATCTCCCAAACCAACCAACCAACCAGAAACGCACCCTCTCGAAACCTGGCAAGCAAGCTACACCGCGATGCAGAGCGCCTCTCTTGCAGAGTCTGCCACTTGAGTTTATTAAACATCTCCGTAACGCTATCACGGTTACCAAATAACCCTGTGACGAAACGCGCCGCTCTTCTTTGGATCTTCTCTATCTCCTCCGTCAACCCGATCTGGTACGGATCCCACGCTGATGAGCAATACTCAAGTATAGGTCGAACGAGTGTTTTGTAAGCCACCTCCTTTGTTGCTGGACTACATTTTCTAAGCACTCTCCCAATGAATCTCAACCTGGTACCCGCCTTACCAACAATTAATTTTATATGATCATTCCACTTCAAATCGTTCCGCACGCATACTCCCAGATATTTTACAGAAGTAACTGCTACCAGTGTTTGTTCCGCTATCATATAATCATACAATAAAGGATCCTTTTTTCTATGTATTCGCAATACATTACATTTTTCTATGTTTAAAACAAACGGCAATCGTTTAAACTGGTAACATCTACCGAATACGATAAATGCTGTAAATTTTCTACATTCTGGGGCCAATTCTATTTACCAGAAACTACTCCGTAAATCAATTGATGAGAATATCTTAGCACTGTGGAAGTTTTGTATCAATTCCTCTAATTTTTCTG
Source organism: Schistocerca nitens (assembly GCF_023898315.1). Taxonomy (NCBI): domain Eukaryota; kingdom Metazoa; phylum Arthropoda; class Insecta; order Orthoptera; family Acrididae; genus Schistocerca; species Schistocerca nitens. The sequence goes on along the minus strand of NC_064618.1, from coordinate 420,573,270 downwards.
GGCGATCTGTCTCAGTGGTTATGATTGTGTTGATCTGTCTGGAATCAAGCACTAACGTCATGCTCCCAGCTCGCTTTTGTACAATATGGAGTGGGCTGTTATATGTGGAGGTAGCTCGTTCAATAATATCGTCATCTAACATTTTAGATATCTCCTGGAATACTTTATTCCTGTAGCTTAATCGGATTGTATAGGGTGGCACTCTAAATGGTTTGTGCTGTTTTACTTCAAACTTGTACTGAAAGTGTTTAATACTGCCAGTCTTAGGTAAAAAAACCTCTGCTTTATCTCGTAAAATACCCTCTAATTCTCTTTTACTGTGTTCCGAAATACCTTGAACTTCTTGCAATTTTACGTCGATTTCTTTATGGACTTAAAATAACATGAATTGAGGCGATTCACCCTTTTGTGCATACCATTCTAATTCTTCGTCCTCTTTATCTCGCGTCATTCTTAATTGTTTGTTTATAACTGGCATTTCTTCTAATTTTAGCTTTTGCGCAAAGAGAAGTGTGACATTCCCGAATGTTACGCTACCTTTCCTCGTATCTATTATCGCTCGTCTCTCATTTAAAAAATCTGCACCTATAATCAAATCTACAGTTAGTTTAGGTATAATCACGAAGTTGGCTTCGATCTTTTGACCTTGGCACGAAAGAGTTAACCTTGTTTGTCTCGTAACTTCCACAGCACTGTTTCTAATAGGACCTCTTACTTTAATCTTACGTGTTTTCAGAACTGGCAATTCCTCATTGTCATTACACTGCATGAATAAATTTTCTGAGATCGCAGTCAGTTCACTTCCGCTATCAGTTACAATATTGACTGGGATATGCTTTACCATGGCCTTCACAATTGGTTGAATTTGAAAGGGTTGGTTCTGTTCTTCTTCTTCTTGCATCAACGAATCCTCCACTGAATCATACATGAGTCTTTTTAGGAATTTCCCTTGTGAATTCGAACTTTCTGTAGGATAAGCTTCGACTGCTACTTCCCTCTCTTTTATTTCCTCTTCTCTATTTCTTCCTTCATTTACGCATTCTTCAACATCCTCTATTTTTTCCACATCCTCGTCTATCTTCTCTTTCTTCGTCGCTACTTCCACATAATCGCATCTAAATGCTCTAATTATCGCTTCATAACTTCCTTCATTATATACGTTGGGTTGTGTGCCCACTCGTAACTTATTTTCAACTTCTGTCGACTGCGCATTATCCTCATTGAATTCGCTTTCCCTGGTTTCCATCTCAAATAGCTCTGCAATACTCATTACTTCGTCCTTTCCTCCTACATTCGTTGTGCATGCCTCTGGTAATTCATCTTCCTCGTCAGTATTCTCCCAATTAATTTCGTCCCAACACGATATTGTTATTTTCTTGTCTTCGTTTTCATCTGGTCCCTGCGGATTTGTTTCTTCCTTCTTCTCTTCTCGTGATAAGGTATTTACTTCTCTGTTCAAGGTGCTGCAATTATCCTGGGTCGGTGCGTCATTCCCTTTGGCAAGGGCGCTTAGCTGTCAATTCGAACGTTTATCGGGGTTTGGTGGTCTTACCTCCACCTCTTCTATCTGTATTCTCTTTTCTTGTTCAGCTTGTTGATAGTGGTTTCTTTGTTGATTATTTGTCGGTCTATTGGTTCTCCAGTACCAGTTCCGGTTGTCGTTATTCCCTCTGTAATAGTTGTTGCCGTTCCTGGGTGAATTATAGTTATTGCAATATTCTCTTCAAAATCCCTAACCGGTTCTTTGTTGAAATCTATTGTCGTTTCTTGGTGCGAAGTTATCACGTGGTTCGTAATTATTGTTTCTTCCTACTGTGTCTTGTGGATTCCATTGCTTTTTGCTTTCGTTTTCACGTGCTCTTCGTCTTTTTCTTGCGTCATCTTCCGAAAATATGAACTCTAGTTCCCTTAGAATACCTTTAAATGCTTCGACGTCATTGCCTCCGCGACGTACTAATGATTGCTGGTATTTCAATGGTAGCTTCATCGCGCATAATTTAATCAACTCTCCGTCACTGTATGATACATCTAAGCATTGATTTTTCTTTGCCATTAATTCGAAAAATTTCACGGGACTCTTCTCTCCTGAATTTTCAAAATATGGGTTCTGTAATAATTCGTACTTCACTCTGTTCTGTGCTTCGCTGGACCAACATCGTGAGAGAAACGTCTCTCTGAAATCTTCGTACGATCGGCATGTCGCTGCAACATTCTGCATGGTTTCTGCTACTGTTCCTGTCATGTGTGCACATATAAAGTCTAATTTGTGTGCTTAGCGTCCAGTGTTCTGGTAATCCTACTCGGAATTGATCAATGAAAGTTCGTGGATGTAATGAGTTTCCTTCTCGAAAGTGTTGAAATTTTCTGACTATGAGGAAATGATCGTTGTCGTACTTCGTCATAGTTCCATATGAAATTCGCGATTCTTCGCCACTTTCGTTTCTGATAATTTCTCCCGTCGTTCTTTCCGGTTGTGGTAGATCCATTGGATATTGTCCACTGTAACTTTCACCTACCCTTTCGTAGTATCGTTGTAGTGGTACGCAATAATTTTCTTCCATCGGTTGTGAACGTGTAGCTGAATGCATTGCACTGTACTCTTCGCGACCTGGCTTTCCATTGTCAGGTATTGGTTCGGTATCTTGTCTGGGTAACCTTGCTGCTTCATTGCACGATCCAAACTGTCTTGAGTCATACATTTGTGGTTCCGCATGTGTTTGTGATGACGTTTGTTCATCAAGAATTTCGAAACGTGTTTATTGCTGTGCAGGCTGTCTGATTTCACGTATGTTACTTTCCGCCTGTGATTGGAATCGCAAATGCGTAATATCTTCGTTAATTGCTTGTTTTTCCGGTGCTGTTACAGATACGGATGTGGTTGCAGACTCTGTGCTTATTAGATCCTGTTCACTACGCTCTCCAATGGTTTGCAGCAACTCTGTTCGCAATTTCTGAAATTGTCGCTTCGTTTGCGCTTCTATTTTGACTATGCGGTTATCATATCTTTTCAGCGCTGCTTTTGTGATACGTTTGTGTAACACACTGTTTTCAACAACTTCACGCGCTGTACCTGCTGCTTGTCTAGTAATTTCGTTTATCTGTTTCTCTATTTTCTTTACTTCTCCCTGGGTGTTGTTACGTAATGTTTTGATCTCGTCCTGAATGTCATTACACAATGTTTATACGTCCGCTTGTACCTTCTCAATGTCTGTTCTCAATTGATTGTGACCTGTTATTAAGTTTCCTATCACTTTTCGAGATTCTTTTGCCTCGTCTTCAATATGACTTAGGTGTAATTGAATTTTTTTGTTTTGTTCTTTAATCGCACGCATTTGTCTCGTGGTTTCTGCATTCTGAATTTGAATTTGGTTCGCTATGTCCTTATTTTGCCTTGTCATGGTTTCCGTAATTTGTTGTAATAATTCTGCCAGATTGGTGGGTCCTATTGCGTTTTCTTCCGACGTCCTACGTTCTGTGTTTTCGTCGAAGTGTTGGTTCGCAACCGATTGCATTGAACTGTGCTGTGACACGTTTCTGCTCGCATTCCTTGTACTCTGTGGTGAGGGAGCTCTGATTACTTGTACTATGGGTTCTACGTATTCAAGACGCAAGTTAGAATCCTCATCGACTGTGTCTTTACTTTCCTGCTCCTCTGTCGTATGCTGACTTACGTTTTCTATGCCTTGACGTACATTATCCTCGTTATGGTGCGTTATATGTCCTATTTCTCGCGATACTGCATCGTCTGTTGTACTGTCCTCTATTCTCTGTCCATTTTCATGCTGGGTCTCTACCACAATTCGGTCAAGGTCTCGATTTGCCATTGCTAATCTTTCCGAGTCCCTTATTTTCTGTTTTAAAAGCAATTCACGCGCCCTACATCGAGTCAACATGCGCTCATTCGATCTCACGCGTTTCATAAACTTTTTGTTCACACGACTTGACACTTATTATACCCAAGACTGACTATCCATTCACTTACTTGTTGGGTCAGAACCAACTTGTCAACGATGTATCCGCCACCTGTGCGCTTGCATTGAGGAGAAAACTGAATTCTAACAATTTTTAAAATTCATAACTTAAGTATGCTATTGTCTCTGCTAGAATGTCTCACTATCGCTGCAGCTACTATTTTCAAATATTTCTGCCTTTCAAAAAATTTGTTTTATTACGAAAATTTTTTACAGGATTTTTTTCTGACCTAGTTAGGCATGTGGTCGACATTCAATCATGGTATTTTACCATCCTGGCAGGGTCGCCATTTTCTAACATTCTGCATGGTGTCTGTTTGTTCTATATCGTGTCTCCCTACCACTTTTGCGCAACGACACTCTGAGCGTGTTTTTAGGGAATTGACTAGTTTGAACGTGGGACCTGTTGCTGGTAAGGAGACGCCAGACCACACATGACATGTAGAGTTCAGAAGAATTCAGTGAGACTAGCTATGATATAACCAAATACTTTATGATTTCAGCGTCAGCTCCACTGCACTCCCTGTAAAAGAATCTTAATACTAACTAAATTTAGTGGAATGGGTTCAAGGCTTTCCTATTTTTAGTTAGCTGGTAAAATAACGTCGAAAAAGCAGTTTACCATTGGAAATTTTATTCTACTCACAAAACATTGTTTATAAATTGCACTATTGATAAAAGGAAATGTTTTAATACAGGGTGGTAAAAACCAACTGTGTTCAACAAAAATGTGAACGAATGTTCCCTGAATGGGTTTCCAAGTTCTACAATGGATCGAAGGATGACCTATGCCATATAACATCTATAATCTAGGTTTAAATGAAGTATCACAAAAGAGAAAACTATCAAAATGGTCTACAGTGACCCTCAATTATCTTTAATTACTTATCTAACTTGTCGTAAATTATAGTGGCTTCTCAATAACTATATAACAGAAAAATCATCGCGTTTCAGATTTTTACTTCAAGTGGAAAATGTGAATACCATGAGCTTTAATTGACGATCGACACTAGTATTACGCAAAAAGGGGTGTAACAGATGAGACTTCTGCAGTTCTGAGTGAAGCTTTATGCGCTGTTATGCAGCATCGCGTGCGTTCATTAACTTGTCGGTGTTCGTCAGGGGGCGGCGGGAAGCACAGCTCCGCTCACCTCGCCGTCTCGGAAGCAACTCTCCCCTAACTTTTCCACACTACAATTTATCGAAGTTGGTTTAAAAAAACTATCTGGTTGTGTTTTCTGTATTCATCTGACCAATCAGGGTCTCAATGTTAACCTTAAGCTCTGCCTACAAAAATTATGTCTATCCAATGAGAAACGTTATACTTTTCGTGGTGGGGCAATGTTTTTAAAGTTTGCAACGTAACAGAGACGCTAAAACTTGCAGCTGGTGTGGTCCTTTTAGTGTTATCGTAAGATCTATACTGTTCTTCTGGAGTGCTCTATCTTTTAACATGGGCAGGGAGGTGGTCCTGACGTAACAGACGCGAAAAAGTCTCACGCTAAAACTTGCGGCTGGGGTAGCCCTTTTTGTGCTATCGTAAGATCTATACTGTTCTTCTGGAGGGCTCTAGCTTTTAACATGGGCTGGGGGTTGGTCCTAGCGGTTAGCTGGCGACGTGGGTGTCCGTCCCTTATCATAGGACCTTCAGCTTAACACGGTTCTGCTCTGAGCTTCTGTTCTCGTTTCTCCCCTCGGAACTGCGTCTGTCTCACGGTGGGAAGGTATGACATGCATTTAGGCATTCTTGTGTTAGTCTGTGGTATTCCATTTGCTCACTCGTTACTCGTATTACTTTGGTTAATTTAATGTTACGATTTATTCGGAGCTATCTGACATAGTACTGGATTTGCTTATCATGTCATGGTTTTCATGGAAGGTGTTGGATTTGCTTGACACCTTACAAAATACGAACGATTTTCTCAAACTATTGTATCCCATTCGTGGCAGATGGCGCCGTAATCGATAAATATCAATTGCGCCTGTTTTTTCAGTTAAGAACCGAAGCATTTGATTCTACGTCTCGTTTACGATGGAACCTTGGTGTTCTAGTGGTTGATATTTATTTTTGAAATTCAGAGTTACAAATCTGAATGTACAATTAATATGGTTGGCCGTTTCGAGGTCTGGTCAGAAACTACATTTAAAGGGATCAGGAACAAAGACATGGTTGTAATAGTTTATTGTTACCATGGGGATACTTGATGTCGGCGAGTCCCTTGCCTCTCGAAACGGAGGTGTTTCATTTTGTAGAGTCCCCTTTACCTCTCATCACTGTGGTGCTTCATTTGGGTGAGTCCCCTTTCCTCTCATCATTGGGATGTTTGATTTCGGCGAGCACCTTGTCTCTAACCATTGGGGGTGCTTGATTTCGGTGAGTATTCTTGGCAGGTGGGTAAGTGTACCTGCCACTATCACTTAATGGTTATTTTACCTTATTATAATAGTTCAAATGGCTCTGAGCACTATGGGACTTAACTTCTGAGGTCATAAGTCGCCTAGAACTTAGAACTAATTAAACCTAACGAACCTAAGGACATCACACACATCCATGCCCGAGGCAGGATTTGAACCTGCGACCGCAGCGGTCGCGCGGTTCCAGACTGTAGCGCCTAGAACCGCTCGGCCACTCCGGCCGGCCTTATTATAATGATTGTGGTTAGTATTCCGCCGGTAGCTGCGTAGCGGCCAGCGCGTGAGTTAAGTGGTTGAAAGGAAACACACACCCTGATGGCGAGGTTAGAGGGCAGCCACCGAAATCAAGCATTCTGATGGTTTGTCGATGCATCGTAGTGAATTCCTTAGGGGAAACAAAACTACGCTACCACACTACTGACTTATTTGCAAGAAATATCACTTTGTATTCATATTATTTGCACTCTGTCATCATATTGACAACACTCCAGTAACGTTCGAACATCACCCCGTGCCGTTAGAACACGCATCTACATCTACATCGTAAAAGAAATATGGACTCAAATTCGTCGTTCTTAGTCACAAAAACAGGCACATTTGATATTTTTCGTTTACAGTGCCTTGTCATGAATGGGAAACAATAATTTAAGAAAACCGTACGGATTTTGTGGGTGGAATCCGAAAATACAATAAAAATGTAGGCTCCCGTTTGAAAAAAAATAAAATAAAATAAAAAGCTGATCCCGTCTATGCAGGAGGCGCGGTTAGGAGGTGGCCAGATGTAGGACAGAACTGAGATCCCCTTTACTAATATTAGCTTATCACTTAACACTTTTTTTTCCTTCGATGCGTCGTTTTCGATATATTTTGTTGTCTCAAGTTAAAACAAATTGTATACTACTTATTTCAGGTAGAAGTTAGTGTCACTTTCAGATGTTTGACACTTTAGAACACACGGCGTTCAGTATTTACGTTACTTATTACAAAGCAAATAAATTTTCTATTTCATTGGAAAGAAATGTTCATTCGACAAATAAACTCTTGGACAAACGATGTTGAAATCATAGTGTGACTAGAAGACTAGAACGTTTATCGATCGACTCGCGCTACACTAATAGAACTGATGAAGATGAAACATATCAAATACTATGAGTCTTACTAATGATTGTTACTGATGTTTCTCTGCAAGGCTCTTTTTATTATTATTATTATTATTTTTTTTTATTTTTTTTTCTTTTTATTTTTTTATTTTTTTTTTTTTTTTTTTTTTTTTTGCTGGCCGAATGAGACGTTTCGATATTACATATTTTTACAAGGTAGTGTTAGAAATATTATTTCTCATCCTGTCTGAGTCCATTTGAACGGAACGCAAACGCCCTCAAATATCACGTAATACAAACCCAATGACCATTAAAATCGAAAGACTGCTGAAAAATGAAAAAGCATCGACTTAAATAACACGTTTTCTCGTCACGAACGTGCTAACAACCTTCCTGCTGATCACACTAAATACAAAACACTGGTTGTGAGTTGTTTGTCACGTAAGAACATCCTGATTCTGTCTCATCCATTGTTTAAATTTTGATTGACAATCATCATCAAATGGCCATCTAGGGCTTGCGGTGTGAGGGACGTTAGCCTTGTGCTGCCACGGCCTGGTCATATAAGCGACGGGGCCGACAGAGTTTCAGGACATTCTGTAGCCTTTTCAGTGGTAAACGGCCCGTAGAAGTAAGAATAATCGGCAATGACCTACATCAGGATGCTGCAGGCAGCAGAGAACTATTGCATTCAAGGCACAAAATTTGTATCCACAGAGCATGTGGCATGTGACGATTAAGCTGCACGGTTACCGTGGGTGGGGTGGAACGGAACTCACTGCAAGTACTTGGTTGTTTTGTGTTCTTTGCTGTCATGCCTATGCAGCCTGTACTTATGCCTTTATCTGTTCTATGGTAATTCCTATCCACATTTTAACCTCTTACTGTATGCTGCGTTTCTTGCTTCAGTGACTTTGGCAACCACGGCCCGACTTTAGTCATGTAGTTACTAGTTGTACAAGGAATCTGAAATCTAATCAGTTGACCACGAAACGAATAACGCTAGCTGTATATTGAACCAACACATTTGGTACAGAGGGCAGAAATCGCTTGTTTTATAATGCCCGTAGTTAAGCTGTCATCTGCTGTTGTTCCATTAAAGCTTTAACTATTCTTCCTGCAATCTTTTACTTCATATTTCAAATCATTCTTTGCAATGACGTTCAACACAATCTGTATTTAGTAAGGAAACGGAGTGGTAATCTGGTTATATCGATCTAAAAAGGTGCTTCGTCACAATTATCTACAGTTATTGGTCTAAGACAATGCCATCAACACAAAGATGTATATATGATATTGATGATTAGTGAAGTAATCAAGTTTCTGTTAATGACAATAGTTTCTCTCTCTCTCTCTCTCTCTCTCTCTCTCTCTCTCTCTCTCTCTCTCTCAAAACACACACACACACACAAACAAAATCGTTTCATAGGCAACACAACGTGAACGGCAAGAAACGAATAGGTATAAACAGTGTAGCAGTGGGGAATGAAAAACAGTTAAGAAAGTAAATTATAAATAGTGCAGCACAGGAAAGAACGCAAAATGCCAAAAGCTGCAGACGTGAAATGAAGCCTGTGTACATCAACCACTGCTAGCAAGAGGGGAAGGTGCAGACTGTGGAAAGAGACACCGTTAGTAGCTTACAGACTAACTGCATAAAGAAAACGCTTTTTTTAACCTAAAGGAATCAAGAAATAAATGTACAAACGTGTGTATCCAATTTACAGAATACCACAGAAGATGCTTTGTAAATAAAAGCGAAACGCGTCTGGTGTAATTCTTTTCAATTACATTGCAGTCAGCTCAAGACAGATAATCTATAATAACAGATGTTAACAGCTACTGCGGAAGATGGCCGCACAAACAAACGTATTTATCTCACTCATTTAGCTAACAGGGTTCCATCCTATCACAATTATTTATTCGGATAATACCACCATGGCATAAATAGAAAACTATTGAAAGTGATGAGCTTATTCAATTTCGATAACTAAGATAAAGAAGCGCAATATATAATACTGAGAAAGATCTAAAACTGCCATTTAACAGCAGTGAAGTTCGTTGCTTGGAAGAATAACTCGTTAAAGAATAATGCCTAACACTAAAAGAGTAAACACATAATTTTCTTCACAGTAATAGATTTCACGTTTTTGTGTGCAATGCAAACTCTGGTCACATTGGCAAATTGAGTAACAGTGTAGCGTAAGATTACTTATTATTATCTAAATGAAACCTTATGAACATTCCAGAAATAGTTTGCTATTATAGAAAACAAGTATTACGAACATCTGTATTTCTAAAATCAGTAACAGCTAGCCTTACAGTGAGTAACTCAAAGCTATTCATTACGCGAACTGTTTTGCAGCCAATTAAATTTTACGTGCATGTGTTCAGTACAAATTATTCTGCTGGTTATCTGGTTAAATTTAATCTATGGTATTAATAGTGATTTTACATATGAGAAAGAGTCAGTGTCTTTGGTTCTGTTCTCGCCTGGTTACAGTTCAGTGATTAGTTCGTAGTTACAGTTTATAAGCAATTAATAGTCATGAAGCAATTTTTGCTCTCACAGTGACCTACCTCCCGTCGGAGGTTCGAGACCTCCCTAGGGCAGGGGTGTGTGTGTTGTTCTTAGCATAAGTTAGTGTAAGTTAGTTTAAGTAGTGTGTAAGTCTAGGGACCGATGACCTAAGCAGTTTGGTCCCTTAGGAATTCGCACACATTTGAACAGTGACCTGGCCACCTTTCTTAAGTAAATTGCAATCTAAAATTATAATAAAATTAGTTTATTTATTCCGAATTTCACTAACTGCTTCTTACGTTTACCTTTTTTGTCAAAATTTCTATCGATCGTTATCGCGCAAAAGAAGTCGTGCAGTAACGATTCGGCTATAACCGCATCAGCATTTTCCCGGATTTTCATTGTTCTTCAAAATAAATGATTTTCCCAGAGAACAGGGAATATAAAGTGCACGTGTAATTTAAAAATCATAATTAATCGGAAATGTAGGTCTCATGTAAGAGGAACTACTCCTATTGGCTGTAGCCACCAACACCGTCTCCTCTAGACTCTGCGATCTTTTGCTAAGCGTATTACAGGCAGTCTCTTTGCTTCTCTTTCCCATAGATTATACATTGACAAAGCTCACTACACTCTATTTTAAGTTAGTCCCTCACCTTTCTATATCCCATTACGTTCAACCTGCATGCAACCTGCATGCAATCACAGTCTCATGGAAGGGTATACACAGGAAATGAGACACACTAAATATAAAAGACAGATCGGTTCTCTGTCATATCCAAAATCAGCATTCCATGACTATAAAAAAAAAGAGAAAAATCATGTGATGTCACAGAGTACCACGACACTCAGTCTAGTGACATTGGCATGCAAATGGAGCATACCGACAGTACCGCTGCAACCTCTTCACGGGCAAAAGGTTCCGGATGAAGACCCCATTTGAATCTCCGTGATGGAAGTAACACAGGAAAAAATATTGACTAACAAACAAGAAGACAGCATTGTACGAGTCGGAGCGTGGAATGTCCGACGTTTGAACAACATAGGGAAGCTAGAAAATATGAGGAGGAAAATTCAAATGCTCCGGTTAGATATAGCGGGTATAATTGGAGTGAAATAAAGAAAAACGAATGTAGTGTAATATTAACAGCAGCAGCGAATGGAATCGTGGGAGTAAGATTCGTTCTGATAAGAACGTAAGCAAAGAATGCGTTATCGTGTGCAGTTCAGTGAGAAGTGTGTTCTCGCCAGATTCAACAGCAAACTAACGCCATCAGCAATAGTTCAGGCAAATATGTATACGTCACAAGCAGCAAATGTATTAGAGGCTGTATATGAAGATACTGAACTAGTAATTCTGCATGTAAAGGGATATGACAGTATACCATGGAGGATTGGAACGTGGTAGTACGGGAAGGAGTAGAAGACAGACTCGCGCGAGGATGTGTGCTTAACTGAGGAGAAAGGTTAATTGACATAAAGATATACTATGTATTCTACTGAACAACAATGTAAAAAATTATGCTGGAGAAACCGGAGTAGGTCTTTCTTTTACATTACATATGATACTAAGAAAATTTTTGTATCAATTGACTCTGGCTGCGGAAGCCTATGCAGTTATGAAAAATTAACTCTGTAACAAATATGAGATGGTAGTAGCGAATACTCTGCTCAAGAATCACAAAATTAGTAGTTGGAAAAGGCCTGGCCATACACATAGATTTGCAGTTGAATTAGATGTAGAGCACAAATTTCAAAATAGATATGCATTGTAAAGAAGGAGCAGGTATAGATTTTTGTAACAATATAATTGTGTTGGAAAGTAGAATGAAGTTTAAGGGAAAATTGTCCGGAAAATCGTTGTTAAAAGAAGTGGGTTACTGAAGTAATCGGGGATAACGAGATGCGTTTGACGTTCTCTGAGGATGTAGATATGGAAATGATGACTACTGCAGTCGGCAGTTTTGTTTAAGAGGAATCAATTTCTCTAAAAGAGACAGATAAACAAAAGTACAACGTAGGTAACTATGGCGAAACCCTAGGAACCAGAAGAATTGCTTCGATTGATAGGCGAAAGGAAGCACAAAAATGTTCAGAAAAGAGCAGGGGCCGTGCGGGATTAGCCGAGCGGTCTGAGGCGCTGCACTCGTGGACTGTGCGGCTGGTCCCGGCGGAGGTTCGAGTCCTCCCTCGGGCATGGGCGTGTGTGTTTGTCCTTAGGATAATGTAGGTTAAGTAGTGTGTCAGCTTAGGGACTGATGACCTTAGCAGTTGAGTCCCATAAGATTTCACGCACATTTGAACATTTTTTGAAAGAGCAGGGAAACAGGGAGTGCAGAGAAGCCAAGGCGAAGTGGCTTCAGAGAAGCCAGGGCGAAATGGCTTCTGGAAAACTGCGAAAAAATGGAAAGACACTGGTGATCGGAAGGACTGACCGGAAGGACACGATGGGAATTCCACTGTTAAATGGACATAGATGGAAAAAGTGCACAAATGGTCTCTGCGATGGTGAAAACTGGTTTGATGACGTTACAGGTGAGGAAATTCATTCAATATGGAAGAAAAATGGGGTCAAGTATTACTGTGAGCGTTTAACAGAACTGAAGAAGATGACAGATCAAATAAGGTAAAAGGGACAGACAACATTGGTTAGGAATTTTCGTAACCATTGGGGGAGTGCCCACCAGTTGGTATACAGAACCTATGAGACAGGAGACACGCCACCCGACTTTCGGGAAAATACCATCCATAACATACCGAAGTTAGTAAGTATAGATAAGTGGGAGAACTATCGCACAACCAGCTTAAAAACTCAAGCCTCCAAGTTGCTGACAGGAATAACATTAAGAAGAATGAAAAAGAAAACCGAGGATTTATTAGGTAACGATATATTTGACTTTATGATAGGTAAATCCACAGATAGGCACTTCTGACGTTGCGATTGATGATGGAAGCAAGATTTAAGAAAAATCTAGAGAAGTTCGTAAAATTTGACGATCTGGAAGAAGTGTTCGTTATTTTAAAATGTCGTAAGATGTTCAAAATTATGAGAAAAACAGAAATAAGCCATAGGGAAAGAGAGATGATATGAAGAAAAACCAGGAGGCAGGAGTAAGAGTGGAAGAAGAAGGAAGAAGTGAACAGATTAAAAAGTGTGTAACCCATAGTATTAGTCTTTCAGCCCTAATATTCAATCCAAGCACCGTAAAAGCGAAGACAGAAATAAGAAAAGTTATAAGAGTGGGATTAAAATAAGGGTGAAAAATTCCATTGATAAGATTAGGTGGTGGCATTATTGTATTCATTGACATTATGAGGATTTGAAGGTTAAGTTGAATGCAATGAACAGTTTAATGAGCTCACTCTAGGGACTGAAAGTAAGCCGAAGAAACACGTGAGGAGCAATATAAATGAAATTAGCAATAAATTTAAAATCGACATTGGAACCACGAAGTGAAGGATTTCTGCTTCCTAGAAAGTAGGTAGGGCGTATGAAGTAAGAGAGCATAGAAACAATCTATCAAAGTCAAATAGAGCACATATGTCCAAAACGAATCCACTAGTGTCAGACATCGGTCTTTGTTTGAGGAAGAAATTCCTGTGAATGTAATTATGGAGTACAGCAGCCGTAGGAGGTCACGTACAGCGGTAAAAATGGAAAAGAAGAGAATTGAAACGCTGTAATGTGGTGTTATTGAGGGACGCTGCAGACGCGGTGAATTGATGGAGGTTCTCCGCAAAATCATAGACGAAAGAAACATTTAGAAAAGACCGACAATAATAAGGGACAGGATGGTAGTACATATGTTAAAATATCAGGGAATACAGTCCATGGGATGGAGCTGTAGACGGTAAAAACTGTAGATAAATTAGATATTGTAATACATGCTACTCTCGTATAAACACGTTGATACAAGACAGGAATCCGTTGTGGGCCTCATCAAACCAGTGAGAAGAGTGATGCTTCAGAAAAAAAAGGGTCGAGAGTTTGATACACGGACTTTCAGGAGAAAAGCGCTCTATGATTACGATCTGCCATTTACGAAATTTATTTGTTACGATTGTGATCCGTGGCTGCTGCGTATTTTCATTATCTACATTGTACTGCCAACTCCAAACATATTACACAATTTTAGCAAGCTATGATAAAATTCATCTGTTCATACAACACAAAAATATACCACAAGAGTTACATTTTGTGTTGGTAACTGAAGTAACTTTGTTGTATTGAATCTATAGTTATACAACTGTAAACCTCTTAAAAGAAAAGAACAGAAAAAACGTGAAACGGTAATTTTGTAGGGTTAATGAAGTTTTACTTCAAGTAATAGAAGTCCACACAGATGAAACTGCTGTTTTGTAGATCTTCCGATGGCGGCGTTCTGCTACATTAAAACAAAAAAGAAAAATTCGTGTTGTGGGTCTCAATCAGTAAATGTGACTGACATTTATATTACAGTCAGAGAAACTTTTTTGTAACAGGAAACATTTCGTACCAGTCTAATAAAGGAATTCCAGAGATTCCAATTGCAGTATATCAAGTGAAAAAGACACCGTCGCTTTTATCGATTTCGCTTCAGACACCGATGCGCTTAAAAAAGTATTTCTATTGATGAATACGGTTTGTAACGAATATCGGTGAAATAAAAAGTGATAAGAAATTTCAGATCTTCCATTTAGAATATTTGATCTTCCTTTCAGAATAGGTTTTTCGTACTCTAAACGCTGAATAAGTTGGTGTTTCCTCTGGTGAATAGTTTTCATGCTTCAATAAGGAAAGCGTGGTATACAGGGTGTCAAAAATGTGATGAATATTTTGAGAGGGGTTGCACCCACCAAAGCCAGATGAAAAGTACAATAAACATGGGCTCTAAAGAACGTACCTTAAGAGCTAGGAACACTTGTTCATGTTCGATGTTGCGAAACGCAACTCTGTTACTGCAAGATCTTTGCTTTTCATGCTTTGGAAGAGAGAAAGCTGTACAAAAATCTGCTGGGAAATTCGGGAATAGAGAAATAAAAATCCGTTAGGAAAGGAAAATGTAAAGAATTCGAAAAAGAAATGATTGTCGAAAGGACTGACTCAGCATAGTGTCTAAACAACCTTCGGTGAAATTAAAAGCATTGGCTTTAACATTAAGAGTGCAATGAGAATTTCACTGTTAAATGTAGAGGCGAGATCAAATAGATGAGAAGAGTGTATTTAAAGCCTCTACAAATGGGAAGGCTTGTCTGATGACGTTATAGAAGAAGAAAGAAGTGTTGACAGGGGAGAGATAGGGGATTCAGTATCAGAATTCGAAAGAGCTTTGGAAGATTTAAGATCGAATAATGAAGAAATCATCGGGGGGAAGTGGCAGCAAACAGACTACTCACGTTGGTGTGTACAATTTATGAGGCTGGCGATGTACTATCTGACGTTCGGAAAAATATCATCCACACAATCACGAAAGTAGGAAGAGCTGTCAACTGCGGGGATTATCGTACAATTAGTTTTACAGCTTATCTCTTCAAGTTACTGAGAGCAATAACACACAGAAGAATGGAAAAGAGAATTGAGACTCTGTTAAATGACAATCAGTTTGCTTTAGGAAAGGTAAAGGCACCAGACAGGCAGTTCTGACTTTGCAATTGATAATAAAAGCAAGACTAAATAAACTCTAGACTCATTTATAGGATTTATCGACGTGGAATGGACGTTCGACTACGTTAAATGGTGCAAGATGTTCGAAATTCTGAGAAAAAATATGGGTAAGATATACGAAAAGACGAGTAGTAGACAATATGTAAAAGAATCAAGAGGGAAAAATAAGACATGAAGACCAAGAACGAAGTGGTCAGATTAAAAAGGGGTGTAAGGCAGGAATGTAATCTTGCACCCCTAATTCTCAATCAGTACGTAGAAGAAGCAGTGTCGGAAATAAAGGTTCAAAAGTGGGATTAAAAATAAGGTGAAATGATATCAATGGTAACATTCACTGATGACATTGCTATCCTCAGTGAAAGTGAAGAACAATTATGGGCCTGTTGAATGAAGTGAACAGTATAATCAGTACAGAATATGAGCTGAGAGTAAACGGAAGAAAGACGAAAGTAATATGAATGAGCAGAAACGAGAACAGCGCGAAACGCTACATCACAGTTGGTGATCACGAAGTAGATGTTCAAGAAGTCGTCTCTCTAGGCAGCAAAACCACTCATAGCCATAGGAGCAAGGAGGACGTAAAAATCCGTCTACCACTAGAAAAAACGTCGTTTCAGACCAAGAGAAGTCTGCTAGGATCAAACACAGACCTTTAGTTGAGGAATAGATTTCTGAGAATGTATGTTGGAACACAGCATTGCGCGGTAATGAAGCATGGACTGTAGGAAAACCGGTACAGAAGAGAATCGAACCTCTTGAGGCGTTGTGTTACAGAAGCTAATGTGGGATGATAAGGGAAGGAATGACGAGGTTCTCCGTAGAATGGGCAAGGAAGCGAATACATGAAAAACACGTACATGAAGAACGAGCAGGCCAGTTCTGAAGATGTCAGGAAATAGCATTCATGGTACTAGAGGGAGCTGTAGTGGGTAAAAACTGCAGAGGAAGACAGAGATTGGTATAAATACAGCAAGTAACTGAGGATGTGGGTACAAGATATATTCTTTGATGAAAAAGTGGGCACAGGAGAGGTATTCGTGGCGGTCCATATCAAACCAGGCAAAAAACTGACAACTCGAACACTAGAATAGTGTGGGCATCGATGCCTTAGAAGTTAAGTATTTCGTATTAAAGTGATTTTTATTAAAGTGATTTTCTGAACTGAATTAATGTTCTGATGGTTCAAATGGCTCTGAGCACTAATAGGAACTTAACATCTGAGGTCATCAGTCCCCTAAAACTTAGAACTACTTAAACATAACTAACCTAAGGACATCGAACACATCCATGCCCGAGGCAGGATTCGAACCTGCGACCGTAGCGGACGCGCGGTTCCAGACTGAAGCGCCTAGAACCGCTCGGCCACACCGGCCGGCTGAATTAATATTCTGTGTGTTGTAGTCTCTCTTCGACCACCTCCAGTAATCATACCTACTGAACTGTTGTCTAGGATTGTTACAACATGTACAGGACGATTCAGCTGCCCCTGTCGATGTTTTATGCAACCTGCAATGTTATATCTGGCCTTCAAAAATAGCGCGTGAGACTTCCATATTCTCTCCATCCCTACGAGCTACGTTCTATAGAAAAAAATCAATAGCCCAATCAATAGAGATCAAAAAAAGGTTACGTATCCTGAATAGTTAGTACAGGTTTTTGCACGGTTGTAGGAGGCAGTGCCACGAACAATATACTAGAAATCCTGACTGGTGGGGGATGAGTGTGGCGTTGGATGTGCGTTTGGAGGTCAATTTTGTACCTTTTTTTTTTAATAACTCGAAAACCGTGGCTTCGAAGGAAAATGTCTCGCAATAGGAAATTTAACTTGATTTTTTCTGTAGGATCAATAGTTTGCGCTTATCGAGCGAGAGAATACGAAAATCTCGCGCGTGGTTTTTGAAGGGCAGATATGAATTGTGAATTGCATAAAACGACAGCGGTAGGGGCAGCTGAATAGCCTTGTATAAAAGGTAAGGTACCTCTCCCAAGTGCAGTGGGCAAGTAGAATATAACGAGCATTCTGTACCTTCTTTAGCGACCAGTCTGGAGGGCTGCAGAGCACGACTGGGTGCGCTCTTTCGTGCAGCCTCGCGAGTGAGCCGTAAGGACATCGTCACGACCGGTGGGCCCATTAACGCGCGGCCAAGTCGGCGGCCATCCGGAGCAGGTGCGATGCTATCTGCGGGCATACAGTACGCGGCGGCCCGCGTAAGCCGTTGTTAGCTGCCGTATCCGCGCGGGAGTCGCTCGTGTAATTGCCTGCCATTGACAAAGGAGCGCGTGCGGCTAAAGGCACGCGCCGGGTCGGATGCCCGGGGCGCTGCGAGTGGCCATTTGAGCCGGTGGCACGCGGACCCACGCGGCGAGGCGACTGGCAAATTTCTCCATTCTCCACTGATTCACTGAGTCTGGCCACTGGTTTTTACAGTAATACTCATGTACCAGCGTCTTGAGATGTTACGCTGCGACCAACTTGCAATTGGTTCGTAGCGTTAATAGAAGTAACTCCGGTCCAGAGAAAAGAAGCGTAATTCGATGCATGTTTATTCGGTAGGGGTGAGATCGTCTATGTAGAATTCCCCCAGTGAAAGCAAGAATCCGCAACGTCAAATGTACATAAGGACTCTGGCTATGGTTCCCTCAGGACGCTATTACACTATCATGTAAATTTTCAATGTTGATCAATCAAAAATGTAGGTCAAATAAATTCTGTCAAACATTTATGTCAAATAAATTTAGTAGTGTAATAGGGAATTTTGGCAAATCTTGCTTTTCGCTAAAGAAATATGATCAACTCTATGGCCTCACCGTAGATTTGATCATAGAAGTCTTTCGTCTTCTGTTCATTACAATGAGAAATGTAGCCGCATGGAGCGCTGGCGTCGCTACAGCTATTTGACGTCTGTAGGGTGTACTGTGTTTGCAAACATGGCTGAAAAATTTAGTTGGTGTGTTTCTTCCACTTTTTTTAATAACACTGCTTCGACTGTGGTGGGAGATTAGCAAGTGGCACACTGCATGCTATTAATCGTGTGCTGATAGGAAGATGTGCATCATGCAGGCGACTTCATATCAACAATCACAGCTACAGCCATCCATCTAGGAACATCCAGGCAGCTTTTCAGCAAGCCAGAATGGAGGAGGAGGACTCACTCTAAAATAAAAATAAAAACTCTTAGGTCTCCATTGTACTTTGTCTAATTTTGAATTCTGGATGCCACAAGTTGAAAAGTTCTTGGAGCACTAATTGTACCAATTAAATTACGCAAAAACGAAAAATTTTAATGCCTGTATAGTGGACTAAACATTATCTTCAGCTATTTCTCCTTCAGTGTTTCATAAATCGCTTCACACGTTCATGTAATTATTTTGGTTAATGTGGACTGTGATATTCGAGTGCTGTATTGTTAGCTAGAGTAGCTCTCTCCTGTAGTAAGAAATCGGAGTGTTATGGTAAGCCTTTCTTCCGTACAAATAGGTTTTTACATATGATTCTTCTTCTTTGTAATATGAGGAGCCACTTTACTGAACAACCACTGAAACACACTCTCATCCATATAAGACTTGACGTCTTCCACTTGCAGCTCTCGTAGAAAATTTTGGTGTGCGCTATTGTAATCTCGACGTAAAACCCAAATATGTTCCCTTTTTTCACTGGCTGTCTTCCAAATGCTCAAACAATGCAGTTGTGGTACAAGCAACTGCATCGCAAAATAACAAGTCGCTATTGACCGCAATCTTGAACTTTGATCAAAAATGTGATGACAATTTAAAAAAGCCCCTTTTACCGCCACGTCACAGATCTTTGTCAAAGAAATTTGGTGACTATTTGATCACATTTTTTGTCAAAGAAATATGATACCATAATACTTCCCTCAGTTATATACAGGGTGTAGCACGAGTAAGTTTAGATATTTTTATTGGTACTGAGAACAATGTACTGAACAACATTCCATTAATATTAACTTCATCTGCAGACTACTAATTATAGCTTTTATGAGCAGTATGGTTTTAATTTGGTTAGTGCAGGCTGGCAGTTATTGAACTACATGAAATAAAATCGTCACAGTTTCTGAATGGTTTGTGTTACGACGTTCAAACTACACGGTTGGCAGCGGGGCATGAGAGAATTAGTATGCGCATGCGCACGCGCTTTGTTGCTGTCGGCCATTTTCTGGTGAAAATGTCATGGTACAGCGTTCCTGGGCTCACAGCGACGGAGTTCAAGCTGAAGACAACCGGTCCGAGTGTGCTAACAATCAAGAATTTGATTAGCAAGTTTGAGAGACCGAGTAACACCTGAAAACATCGAGAAGAGCGCTGGGTTTCAGACCAGCCCTGGAAATCAGACTATCTGCACAACAGGTGGTAATCAAGCAGGTGACACTGCGTCAAATTGTTGTTGCAAACATGAATCTCTTCTCACGTAAAATTCAAACCTATCAGCCCTTAAGCCCCCGGGCCATGTTTCACCAACATAACTGTCCACAGGATTGACGAACAAGACTTTGATGTGATGATTTGGTGTAGCGACGAAGCCCACTTTCATTTAGATGGATTCGTCAATGAGCAAAACTGGTGCATCTGGGGGACTGACATTCCATATTTCGTTTTCGAGAAATTACTTCACCCTCAACGGGTGACTGTGTGGTGTGCAATGTCCAGTCACGGAATAATCGGTGAGAACATTCCTTGATGGCAAGGTGACTACCAAACGGTACGTGATGCTTCTGGAAGATGATTTCATCACCATTATCCAAAATCACCCTGTTTTCAACAAGATGTGGTTCACGCAAGACGGAGCTCGACCCCATCACAGCAGGAGAGTGACGTCCTGGAGGAGCACTTTGGGGACGCATTCTGACTCTGGGATACCCAGAGGCCAGTTTCATGGGCCTCGATTGGTCGCCTTATTCTCTGGATCTGAAAACATGCGGCTCCTTTTTGTGGGGTATATTAAAGACAATGTGTACAGCAGTAACTCCATAACCGTTGCTGAGCTGAAAACAGCCATTCAGAAGGACATCGACAACATCGATGTTCCGACACTTCAGCGCGTCATGTAGAATTTCGCAGTTCGTCTGCGCCACATCATCTCCAATGATGGCAGGCATATCGAACATGTCATAACCTAAGTGCGAAAATCTGTAGTGGCGTCTACATGTTGAATAAAGTGTGTGCATGCCGTAGTTTGTTACTAATTAACGTTTTTTCCATGTAGTTCAATAACTGCCACCCTGTACTTCCAAGCGCCGGCCGAAGTGGCCGTGCGGTTAAAGGCGCTGCAGTCTGGAACCGCAAGACCGCTACGGTCGCAGGTTCGAATCCTGCCTCGGGCATGGATGTTTGTGATGTCCTTAGGTTAGTTAGGATTAACTAGTTCTAAGTTCTAGGGGACTAATGACCTCAGCAGTTGAGTCCCATAGTGCTCAGAGCGATTTGAACCAATTTTGTACTTCCAAGCACATGTGACTGGAGCAAGCCGTTAATGCTTACTTTCCCCTGGGCAGCAGGTCAGTTGAAGAAGTGTGAACGTGTGGATGGGAAAGGATTATCTTATATTGACAAGTGTAGTCCACTTACAAGGAAACCTCCCCATCGCACCCCCCTCAGATTTAGCTATAAGTTGGCACAGTGGATAGGCCCTGAAAAACTGAACACAGATCAATCGAGAAAACAGGAAGAAGTTGTGTGGAACTATGAAAAAAATAAGCAAAATATACAATCTGAGTAGTCCATGGTAACATAAGCAACATTAAGGATAACATGAAGTCAAGAGCACCGTGGTCCCGTGGTTAGTGTGAGCAACTTCGGAACGAAAGGTCCTGGGTTCGAGTCTTCCCTCGAGTGAAAAGTTTTATCTTTCATTTTCTGACAATTATTATCTGACAAACTCTTATGTTTTCATCACTTTTTAGGAGTGATTATCACATCCACATAAAACCTAAATCGGGCAAGGTAGAAGAATCTTTTTACCCATTCGCCAAGTGTACAAGTTAGGTGGGTCGACAACATATTCCTGACATGTGACGCACAACCGTCACCAGTGTCGTATAGAATATATCAGACGTGTTTCCTGTGGAGGAATCGATCAAATGTTTTCGGTTCCCGTTGGAGAGGCACGTCCTTTCGTCTACTAATCGCACGATTTCGCGGTGCGGTCGCAAAACACAGACACTAAACTTATTATAGTGAACAGAGACGTCAATGAACGAACGGACAGATCATAACTTTGCGAAAATAAAAAAAGTAAAATTCTTACTCGAGGGAACACTTGAATCAAGGACCTCTCATTCCGCAGCTGCTCACGCTAACCACGGGACCACGGCGCTCCTGAGCTCAGCCTGTCCTTGCTGTTGCCTATCTTGCGCATGGACTACTCAGTTTGTATATTTTGCTTTTTTTTTTTCATAGTTCCACACAACTTCTTCCTGTTTTCTCGATTGATCTGTGTTGAGTTTTTCAAGGCCTATCAACTGTGCCAACTTATAACTAAATCTGAGGGGGGTGCGATGGGGAGGTTCCCTCGTTAGTAGAGCAGTTCCAACCGTGCAGAAATCATCAGGTAGCGCGTAACGTGACGTGAAACTTCCTGGCAGATTAAAACGGTGTGCCAGACCGAGACAAACTCGGGACCTTTACCTTTCAAAAGCAAGTGGTCTACCGACTGAGCTACCCACGTACGACCCGGTAATATGCCACAATGTTTCATGTCACCGTACGCTCCGCTGCAGATGAAAATTTCATTATGAATTATGTGACGTATTTGTGGGAAGATTGTTGGACACAGAGAAAAGACAGCCCACACACTGACCGGTGTACTTATTAAAGTACCACATATAAAAACGTCTGCACTTATAGACGTTACACTCTGTATCACTTGATGCAATACATATATTCATTTTGTGATGAAATACATATATATTTTGAGATGAAATACTCATATGATCTGTGCTGCAGCAAATTATGGGGCCAAAGGGGCTCCCTTGATACTACACATAGATCTTCCCGAAAGCCGAAAAGCGTTTGTATATGTACAGGTATACCTTTGCTGCACATTACTCTGAAACTTTATGACCTTAGCCAAATCTTTGCTCGATGTCTCGCACGCTCGCACTTACACAGCCACGTCAGCACTCGTAACGTGTGGGAAGTGTGTGGGAACGGGTGGTTAGGTCTGTTTGCAGATGCAACAAGAGACTCGTTACACAGGGTAATTCAAAACCGAATATAGCAGTTACATACGAATCGGAAGCAGATGTATGTAACGGACACGTTCCGCGTCGTAAATGAGAAAGGCGGATCTCGTAGAGAAACGACAAGATTAACCGGCACAACACTAGAATATGAGGTAAAGGAAAGCTTTGATGTATAAGTGAACGATTATCCAGCAAAATCAATTCTTTCTGAGCAATGTCAACACAAAATTGGTGAGGAAAGGAATATACTGAGAGAAGAAGGGACAAGATGATAGGACACCTATTAAGACGTCAGGGATTTATTTCCATGTTGTTAGATGGAGCTGTAGAGGTTAAATACTCTGGAGGAGGCCCCAGACTGGAATATATCCAGCAGACTGAGTAAGTGGGTTGTAAGTGCTGCTCTGAGATAAAGGGCGTGAGGGAGGTGGAGGGGCGGCTGAAGTCCTGTGTTCTAAGGTTTCTTCGTATTAGGAATCTCCCATTAATGCACAAAATGTTGCGTAATTTTTCCGGATTGTATGTTGTCTTCAATGTGGTGCGACGTGCATCCAGCTTGCCGTACCCCTCACCAACGCACCCAACTCATTGATCTTCTGCCTACCTCGTTTCAGAGGTATTGCACTTTGCAGTGATGCTGTCGAATCTACAGCAACTACTGCAATAGTTATCCCATACGCCGCGACGCTCTTATGCAGGTCATTTCAAAGCTGAACAGTTTACATGTGGAGTCTATTCTTCGGGCTAAAAATTAGGAAACTAAATCGAGAAAAGTCAGGACAAGCCTAATTCTGTAATTGTCACACATGAGTTCGTCACGTCACGCAACTACTTTATAGATTCATTAGCGACCCGGTCTGGATTCACAGAGTAGCATTGAGTCTCTACGACCAGACAACTTGAGTGGTCAGAGAACCACTTTAAGTAAGTGAGTACTATCATTTTCATGTTATTTATGCGATGTAAGCAGCACACAGCAGCAAAGTTGTCTGGATGCATGAATATTATATGTTCCAATAGAATTAGCAATTGCAGTGACGTCTCGTGGCAGTAATGGGAGTACATCGTGGTGCAAGCAGTATGTGTACAACCAATGAAAATATTGTACGTGAATCACTTGTTCAAAAATGGTTCAAATGGCTCTGAGCACTATGGGACTTAACAGCTGAGGTCATCAGTCCCCTGGAACTAAGAACTACTTAAACCTAACTAACCTAAGGACATCACAAACATCCATGCCCGAGGCAGGATTCGAACCTGCGACCGTAGCGGTCACGCGGTTCCGGACTGAAGCGCCTAGAACCGATCGGCCACACCGGCCGGCGAATCACTGGTATCCATGTGTGTGATCTGTTCAGTAAGTATCGCATGCTGGCAGAAGTGGCACAAATAAATGAAAAAAACAAGAAATGACACACTTGGTCTTCAGGATTATCTCGTGTTGTAGCACTCCTCTTCTGACGTTCAGTACGCACTGTGATGAATTATTGAGACTCACTGCCAAAACTGTTTGTTGCGAACTTTTTATAACCGAATTCTCCGACATGCCACGTAAAGAATCGTGTTCATATCTGGGTTTGATACAAGGAAATCAGAAAGCTAAATGCTGAGCCGTCTGCTCCGCCGATGAAAGAAACTGCTGTATGTAAACGAAGCAGAGTTGCTGAATTAGTATTTCGGAAAACGTTTTACTTGAAGCATAAAAAATAAAACACTACATATTTAGGAGCCGCATGTTTCTTCACTAGGCAGTTATTCTCAAACAATTGCAAGGATACTATTTGGTTACTTCAAAGTGTAAGTCTCACAACACAGGCTGAAGATGAGGTTTCTAACTTTCGTTATTGGTCATATTCATTACGATACATCAGAGTTAAAGTAACTCATTGCCCGTTGTTCGAAGAACCTGCAGTGAATTAAGACCGGGAATTGCGACTGGTAATCTGAGGGAAGCAGATTTTAGCAGTCTGAAATTGTCGTCACACTGCGAAATGCGTCCCTCAACCTCAACCATCTGTAAAAGTATTTCGAAATCTCGTTTATACATCCGCAAGAAATTTCTGAATCCCATTCAAGAAGATCGTGTCTATGTCTTTATGATCTTCAAAAGACCTGCCAGCGGAGAGTCATTTACCAGTCTTCTGTGTAATTAGAATCTTTATACAAATAGTATATTTCACACAGCAACAATATTGTGAATGCCCCTATACCACGATGAGGCGACTTCCATCGAGAGGATAAGAAGACTAATGTGAATCCACGCTGTTTTCCAAATAACAATGGCGCGGCCATTTCAACAAGGGAGCGGGATGATTTTAGTCCCCATGTTATCTTCCGGTTGGAACTCTGTGATGCGATGGGTCTCCTTCGATAGAGCCGTTTCAATAGGGTGGAGGAAGGAAGACGAAGAACCGTCTGACTCCTCAACATCTTGCCTCCGTCTACACTTGTTTAGAAGTGGAGTTGGTGTCGAGGAAACTACAGCTTCAAAGTCCCTATGCGAGATGAAGTGCGAAACTCATTAGTGCCATCAAGCAATGACCTGCGTTGCGACTCAGGAAGTTGGTTAGGCACAATGGATGTCACTTGTGGAACGAGGTCTGCTAAAGTTAGTCTTTTACGGTGTTCATACTGCCCTTCAAGACCGTGACAAGACGCGGACAATTTGTGCGAAGGTATCCACTCTCATTACACATAAAACAGGTCCGTACTTCCCCTATGTAAATTATATGCAGCCGGTAGCCACACATCTGCACTGTGAGGGGATACACCGTTTTAACACCATGTCCACGGATAGAATACCACCATAAACTTGAAACGACGTTGAGTGGACCAGCGTTCCCGCCGTATAATCCGTCTGCCCCCAAACAGAAGCAGGACGAGCTTGAGGAGACTATCACCAACTTCGTGTGAAAGCTTAAACACTTTGACATTCGTATATGCCAGAATAACCACATTACAAGAACCAGCGCGATGAGTGAAAGGGATTTGTTGTCCGTCCCGCAAAAGATGCCTATAAACCTCATGTGGATCTAGAAATTTGACATAAAATATATGCGATTCAGAATGGAAGTAAGCCGTGTGAACCTGACTGAAGTCACCTTGATCGTGCCTACAAGCCATTCATGAATTTGTAAGGAAAGTGGCTGCACATTCTGCAAGGACTTTTCAAAACTAAAGCTGACAGTACCTCTACGTGGATTGTTCCTGGGAGCCACAGACGATTTTATGGCGCAAGGTAACGTGCGTCGAAAATCGAGTCACAAACAATATACGATGAGTTACAAATAATGGTGTGCGACGCACACAAGGACTCGCCGACATTTATGTGTGTGTGTGCGCGCGCGCGCGCGCGCGCGCGCGCGCGCGCGTGTGTGTGTGTGTATGTGTGTGTGTGTGTGTGTGTGTGTGTGTGTGTGTGTGTCACCCCATAAGGCAGTCTGATACAGCAGTTGCATATAGAATATTTGAATTAAAAACAGCCTTGGTTGCAACTTATTCTTTTATTAACAACGCGTTTCGCCATCGTGGGGCGTCTTCAGATTATCTTAAAATTTTTCTTTTACAATACATTAAAAGAATAAAATAAATGAAGAGTCTCTGTGCTAGAGCGAAGCACGTTTCGAAGCAGTTGGACCAGCTGAGACGTTCTCCATTTCAAGCATTTTAAAACCCTAAAAACATTTCTGTGCTAGACTGAAGCACGCTTCGAATCATATGAACCGGCAGAAATCTTAACGAAGTCGTACTTGCTGGTCAAAATGGTACACTGGTAGTACCACACTCACAATAAACTGTACACGTTTAAACATAATACGCAGTACTACCGTCGTAACTTGATGGTTCTGTGCTTCTACTATTGCACCATTCCGGCCTGCTGATATGACTTAATTACGGTCTCTGTGGGTTCATCTGTTTCGAAGCGTGTTTCAGTCTAGCACAGAACACTTTTGTTATCTTTAATAAGATGTAAAAGGAAAAGTTTAAGATAATCTGAAGATGCCCCACTGAGGCGAAACACGTTGATAATAAAAGGATAAGTTGCGACCAAGACTGTTTTTGGTCAAACATCACTGTATGGGGGCAGGGGGAGTTCGTGTTCATCAGTACACTGCTGCCATTAAAATTTAAACAACAGTAAGGACAGAAAATAACTAAATTGTACTTATAGTGAGTATACAATACAGCGGGAATAAGGCGTGATAAAATTTATAGGTGATTTATGGGCCTACGGGGCGCGACAGTTACTAAACACAATGGCCATCTCTTTACAGCAACCATAGCTCTACCGGCTGGGCATCCTGTCGAAATAAGGTCGGACGACAAATACTGGAACGGCATTCAAGTCTACATTAGTAAAGCAGTTAGCAATTTGAAGATTGTTTTGAATACCACAGCGCTGATTTATTGGAGGTGGTACAATTTTGCCATCCTTTGACCTAAGAACTGACTCACCCAGGCTGTTACAACGGGAATTACAATTTAATGTGGATTCCGAACCACAGCGCACCTTAGCATTTCAGCATTTTTCACGTCGAGAAACATTCCCCGCAGGGAATGACTGATAAATATCCCCGGAATGACGGGAACCGAACCAGAGTCTGGCAGTTTATCACTAACAAGCAGACCCCACCTATTCGTCTCCACCGATTTCATCCAGATTTATGGTGTATGCATGGCTTGGGCGGAACTGAAGATGACTGAAGCGGGAGCCCCATACGTCCAAATGTGAAGAAAAAGTAGCTTTACTTAGGCGGGGTAGGGAGAGGTATTTACGTTCGTGTGTATCACAGGCACTGGTTGGCGCAATGTAAGGAGCACAGAACGGTAATCCAGGGGTCTTGGGATCGGGTCCTTGTCCGGAAATTTCTATAACTTCAACTATAGAAAAAAAGACCGACTTTCCGTGGTCTTTATTTTCATTTGTTTTGTGAAAAATTTACAGATGACTCCATAGCATTCGAGAAAATACTAAAAATAAACATTAAAGAATCTTAAAAATATTAGTATGTCGCGTTAAAAAGTACTTTAGAGCGCTCAAATGTTCTCCTAAGCCGGCCGGAGTGGTCGAGCGGTTCTAGGCCCTATAGTCTGGAACCGTGCGACCGCTACGGTCGCAGGTTCGAATCCTTCCTCTGGCATGGATGTGTGTGATGTCCTTAGGTTAGTTAGGTTTGAGTAGTTCTAACTTCTAGGGCACTGATGACCTCAGAAGTTAAGTCCCATAGTGCTCAGAGCCATTTTTTTGTTCTCCTAAATCCGCTGCAGTCTTCAAAAATACACAAATTTGAAGTAAGGTACTATGTCGCAGACTTCTTCATAAAGTGCTGAGAACATTCCAAATCATTCAAGAAAGTTTAAGAAAAGTCAGGAACTTTCTAGAACATTCCAGAATATTCCGAACATTCGAAAACGCGAAAGAACACTCTGCGATAATCTAGATCAATCTGGATTACTCTATAGCATTCTAAAATATTTTAAAACGTTCATAATATTCGTTAACATTCAAGAATATTCGTAAAATCATAAGAACATTATGGATAAATGTGGAATATTACCCATTAAAGCATACTTTGAAGCGAAAAGAAAGAACATTTTAAGAGAGAAATTATAAAGCTAAAGTAAATTATCATATTCTCAATATAACTGCATTTAATTTAGTGACAGAAAACTTCTTTCCTTTTTCACAGTGTTTCATACTTAATTATTCTGTTACAAGGCTTGTTTATGAACTACGTTTTCCATCTAGTGAGAATGTACATAAATTCTTTGCGTTCCCTATCCCTAGAACAAGCTACAGAAGACTGACTGTGATAAAATCACGATTCTTTCAAATTAATACGACAACAGCTTAACGTTTGTTCAAAAAATGGCTCTGAGCACTATGGGACTTAATATCTGAGGTCATCAGTCCCCTAGAACTTAGAACTACTTAAACCTAACTAGCCTAAGGACATCACACACATCCATGCCCGAGGCAGGATTCGAACCTGCGACCTTAGCGGTCACGCGGTTCCAGACTGAAGCGCCTAGAACAGCACGACCACACCGGCCGGCTCTTAACGTTTGTCCTTCTGTCTTATTTGTAGTGATACTAAATGCTAATCTTACTGTAAATTTCAGTCTTTTTGAATTGAAACAGCAGTTTGCTAGATATGAGCGGAATCCTTGGAATTAGTGGGACTGCGACAATTCGGTCCACTCTACACTCTTCAGCTAAGCTCCTGTCTGCCCGCCCGGTTAGCCGGCCAGTCTGTGGATTGTTTTTAGGCGGTTTTCCATCTGCCTCGGCGAAAGCGGGCTGGTCACCCTCATTCCGCCTCAGCTACACTATATCGGCGATTGCTGCTGAAACAAGTTCTCCACGTACTCGTACACCATCCTTACTCTACCGCGCAAATATAAGGGGTTACACTCGTCTGGTGTGGACGTTCCCTGGAGATGGGGGGGGGGGGGAGGGGGAGTGTCCACCGGAGGCCAAACCGCACAGTAACCCTGAAAGAGTAGTTCGGTGTGGGGCGGCGGAGGGTTGAAATGGACTGCGGTAGTCGTCGTGGGGTTGTGGACCACTGCGGCAGCGGCGGGGACGAAGCCTCTCCGTCGTTTCTAATCCCCGGTTGACGCACAATACAATACAAGCTACTATCTAGTTTCTCTGTTATTTGGTGCACTGAAGTGACAGAAGTCATGAGATAGCTCCTTATACCAGCCCGACTTAGTGCAGTAGCTCGACGTGGGATGGACTCCTCAAGTTGTAAGAAGTCCCCTGCAGAAATACTGAGCCTTTCTGCCTCTATAGCCGTCCATAATTGCAGAAGTGTTGTCGATACAGGATTTTATGCACTGACTGATATCTCGATTATGTCACATGTCGGGCGATCGGGGTAGCCAAGTCATTCGCTCGAACTGTCCAGAATATTCTTCAAACCAATCGTGCACAATTGTGGGCTGGTGACGTGGCACATTGTCATCCATAAAAATTCCATCGTTGTTTTGGAACATGAAGTCCATGGATGGATGCAGATGGTCTCAAAGAAGTCGAACATAGCCATTTCCAATCAATGTTCGGTTCAGTTTGACCAGAGGACCCAGTCCATTCCATGTAAATACAGCCCACACCGTTATGGAGCCACGACCAACTTGCACAGTGCCTTGTTTACTTGTCTCCATGCTTCGGGCTGTAGGGGCCACACTCGAACCCTACCATAATCTGATACCAACTTAAATCAGGACTCATCTGACCAGGCGATGGTTTTCCAATCATCTGGGGTCCAATTGATATTGCCACGAGTCCAGGAGAGGCACTGCAGACGATGTCGTGTTGTTAGCAAAGGCACTCGAGTCTTCTGCTGCCATAATCCCTTAACACCAGATTTCGCCACACTGTCGTTGCAGATATTTTCTTCGCACTTTCCACATTGCTTTCTGTGGTTATTTCCGCAATTTGGTTTCTCTTTTAGCAGTGATAACTGCTCTCGTTCGTTAGGCGAAGGCCGTCGGCCATTGCGTTGTTCAAATGGCTCTGAGCACTATGGGACTTAACATCTTAGGCCATCAGTCCCCTAGAACTTAGAACTACTTAAACCTAACTAACCTAAGGACATCACACACATCCATGCCCGAGGCAAGATTCGAACCTGCGACCGTAGCAGCCCCGCGGTTCCGGACTGCAGCGCTGGAACCGCACGGCCACCGCGGCCGGCACCATTGCGTTGTCTGCGGTGAGATGTTTGATGATGATGATGATGATGATGATGATGATGATGATGATGATGGTTTGTGGGGCGCTCAACTGCGCGGTCATCAGCGCCCTTACGAAATCCCAATTTTTACACAGTCCGATTTTTTGACACGGTCCAATCTAGTCAATGTCACGAATGATGATGATGATGATAAAATGATGACAATATCGTTGTCACCCAGTCCCCGGACAGAGTAAATCCCCAACCCGGCCGGGAACCGAATCCAGGACCCCGTGATCCATAGGCACTAGACCATGAGCTGCGGACTCCGCAGTGAGAGGCGATGCCTGAAATGTAATGTTCTCGGCACACTCTAGACACGTGGATTTTTGAACACTGTGGATTTTGGAATACTGAATTCCCTAACGAGTTCCGAAGTGGAATGTCCCGAGCTTCTAGCTCAACTACCATTCCGCGTTCAAAGTCAGTTAATTGCCGTCGTGTGGCCATAATAACGTCGGAAACGGTTTCACACGAATTAACTGAGTACAAGTGACAGATCCATAAATGCACAAATGCACTGCCTTTTTCTACCTTTTGTACGCGGTACCACCGCCAACTATATATGAGCATAAAGCTATTCTACGACTTTTGTCATCTCAGTGAACCTACCCGTGCGTTTTATCGTATGTAACTAATGATTTATCCAGTGAGCTTTCAAAACCTCACCCAATGCCAGTTTTGTTGTGACAACAACAGACCTAAGACAAACTGCACTGTCCGCTACAGCAGTCGTTTATGCCTTGTCCGTGCACCACAAGTCATTGCAATGTCCAACCAATCAAGGCTTATGTTGTGCACTTGTTTAGTAATTGCTATAGTAACCATCAAGTATGGCTGTCAGTTCAAGGGACCAAGTACCGGCCTTATTATATGTGTCATCTTTGTAAATTCTGTGGAAGTTATCCAACCGACCATAAATCCCTTGAAAAAGAATTCTGTAGGGGCGTTGTAAAATATTTAACGCATCAAATTTTATGCACTTCGTAGACAGACACACAGAGTGAGTCCAAGCGTACAAATAACGACGCGAAATGAAACTTTAAATGCTTGTAGCTCAACGTTCGACGGAGATTGCGCATTAAGCCATTGTTTGTTCAGACTGAGGAAGGATTTAAATATTTTTATAATGCTTATAAAGACTCGCAGCGTATTTGAGCTTTTTTTATACAGTCTTCATGTAAAATATAAAGTAATCAATACTGATAAAAAAGCTATAATTAAAAAGCTGTTACTCGGGAGAAGAATTCCGCTCCAACAAATTAAGAAGTTTGATGGCCGTAAAACATTTCATCGGTACCTCAAGAAAATCCGAAGGCTTACTGATCAAAGCCATTATTGTTACGGAAGGAATTCCCGACACCTTTGAGTGACCGCCTCCGCGAATTTACTTTAGAAGACTCCTTAAAATCGTTAAAAATCTTAACGAAGGTCCATTGTAAAGACACTCATCTTTATAAAAATCGGAACACCTCGAACGACTAGAGACAGTAAGTTCATATTCACAAGACGTACATGTTAGTGTGCTCTGCAGAAATGGTTGACATTTCAGTCAGCTCGGTTCAGCATGTGTCCTGTTGCCTCGTAGGCGCAGCGTCCTCCATGAGCCGTGATAACATGTTCCATGCGTGATTGTTTCGACGCTTATAAGGCGCAAATGGCATCCTGTGGTATATTCATCCATGCTGCATTCACCTATTTCCTAAGACCATCTGTAATGGTTGGCACTGGGTTACAGAGCTGAAACCGTCGTTTCACCATATCCCGCACATTTTCGATTGGCGTCAAGTCTGGTGATCTGGAGGGCTAGGGCGAAAGGCTGACATCCTTCGATACCAAGAAGACAGGTGTTCTTGTAGCAATATGTGGTCTTGCACTGTCTTGCTGAAAAATGGCATCTAGGGTGTTGTGCAGAAAGGGTATGGCTTTGGGTCGCAGGATGTTATTCACGCAGGTCACACTACACTGGACTCGCTCCAACTATAATCTGTGATTCTCCCTTATAGCACCGCACACGATAATGTTACGAGTTGGCGCTGTACGCCTTGTGCGAATGCAGTTACTGTGATGACATCGACATCTACATCTACATTTATACTCCGCAAGCCACCCAACGGTGTGTGGCGGAGGGCACTTTACGTGCCACTGTCATTACCTCCCTTTCCTGTTCCAGTCGCGTATGGTTCGCGGGAAGAACGACTGCCGGAAAGCCTCCGTGCGCGCTCGAATCTCTCTAATTTTACATTCGTATTCTCCTCGGGAAGTAAAAGTACGGGGAAGCAATATATTCGATACCTCATCCAGAAACGCACCCTCTCGAAACCTGGACAGCAAACTACACCGCGATGCAGAGCGCCTCTCTTGCACAGTCTGCCACTTGAGTTTGCTAAACATCTCCGTAACGCTATCACGCTTACCAAATAACCCTGTGACGAAACGCGCCATTCTTCTTTGGATCTTCTCTATCTCCTCTCTGAACCCGACCTGGTACGGATCCCACACTGATGAGCAGTACTCAAGTATAGGTCGAACGAGTGTTTTTTAAGCCACCTCCTTTGTTGATGGACTACATTTTCTAAGGACTCTCCTTGAATCTCAACCTGGCACCCACCTTACCAACAATTAATTTTATATCCACTTCAAATCATTCCGTACGCTTACTCCCAGATATTTTACAGAAGTAACTGCTACCAGTGTTTGTTCCGCTATCATATAATCATACACTAAAGGATCCTTCTTTCTAGGTATTCGCAATACATTACAATTGTCCATGTTAAGGGTCAGTTGCCACGCCCTGCACCAAGTGCCTATCCGCTGCACATCTTCCTGCATTTCGCTGCAATTTTCTAATGCTGAAACTTCTTTGTATACCACAGCATCATCCACGAAAAGCCGCATGGAACTTCCGACACTATCTACTAGGTCATTTATATATATTGTGAAAAGCAATGGTCCCATAACACTCCCCTGTGGCACGCCAGAGGTTACTTTAACGTCTGTAGACGAGCCCTCTGTCTGCGGCGAACCAAAATGTACCCATCATTTTCAAACAAATGGGACGTCTGTTCGTCTGAAACACTATCTGAAATCATACCTGTCCCCAGTGACGTCGTTCCATATATCATGCCGACTAGCGTGTTCTGGAAATTCGTCAAAGATAGACGGAGGGCGACGCACATGTAATCCAATCCGTAATAAACGGCGATGGACTGTCACCCTGATAGTGCACGATATGTTACACTGTTCCTCTGTTGCGCCGGTGCCGAGAAGGCAACGGAAAAAGCATGCGAAGTTCAGAAGAACGCGAAATCCAGAAGACTGGCTAAAATTTACAGACGCGCGATATTCGGCACGGACTTCAATGCGAGATGCCTTTAATAGGTTCCACAACGAAACATTGTCTCGAAATTTGGTAGAAAATCGGAAGAAATTCTGGTCGTATGTAAAGTACACAAGCGGCAAGACGCAGTCAATACCTTCGCTGCCGATGGCACTGTTACCGACGACTGTGCCGCTAAAGCGGAGTTATTGAACGCAGTTTTCCGAAATTCTTTCATCAGGGAAGACGAATGGAATATTCCAGAATTTGAAATACGAACAGCTGCTAGCATGAGTTTCTTAGAAGTAGATACCTTAGGGGTTGCGAAGCAACTCAAATCGCTTGATACGGGCAAGTCTTCAGGTCCAGATTGTATACCGATTAGATTCCTTTCAGATTACGCTGATACAATAGCTCCCTACTTAGCAATCATATACAACCGCTCGCTCACCGATAGATCTTTACCTACAGATTGGAAAATTGGGCAGGTCGCACCAGTGTTTAAGAAGGGTATTAGGAGTAATCCATCGAACTACAGACCTATATCATTGACGTCGGTTTGCAGGAGGTTTTGGAGCATATACTGTATTCAAACATTATGAATCACCTCGAAGGGAACGATCTATTGATACGTAATCAGCATGGTTTCAGAAAACATCGTTCTTGTGCAACGCAGCTGGCTCTTTATTCGCACGAAGTAATGGCCGCTATCGACAGGGGATCTCAAGTTGATTCCGTATTTCTAGATTTCCGGAAAGCTTTCGACACCGTTCCTCACAACCGACTTCTAGTCAGGGTGCGGGCCTATGGGGTATCGTCTCAGTTGTGCGACTGGATTCGTGATTTCCTGTCAGGAAGGTCGCAGTTCGTAGTAATAGACGGCAAATCATCGAGTAAAACAAGTGATATCAGGTGTTCCCCAGGGAAGCGTCCTGGCCCCCCCTGCGGGTTCGGGGATAAGAATAGGCCCGCGGTATTCCTGCCTGTCGTAAGAGGCGACTAAAAGGAGTCTCAAATGTTTCGGCCTTATGTGATGGTCCCCTCTCGGGTTTGACCTCCATCTGTCTAAATTATTCCGAAGAGCGAGCCAATTGGGGAAGGGCGCCTTACATGGTTCACTGTATCCGTCGTGCATTGAGACCTTTAGCCAACTTTTTCGTCGTTGCAATGGTGTCCCGCTCGTTTTCCGTCTCTTGGGCGGGCATACGTCACTGGGTGCGATTACCACACTGCACTCTGCAGTGTTGCTTTTAACTGCGACGACGACCTTGGACATATTTGCACCTAAGATCCAGCACGGTAGCCAGTCCGTTGTGGTGGGGCCGCCATGTACCCTCTTGGTTGTAGCCCCCTGACAACACAGGGATCGCTCTACTGATGCCTGCGCCGTTAACTCCCCACGTATGCCAAGGAGTAGATGCCCGTCTCCCTGGAGCATCAGGACTCCCGGCAATGGCCATCCTGCCAGGTGGCTATTGCTGCGGCTGGGTGGCGCCCGTGGGGAGGGCCCTTGGTCGGAGTAGGTGGCATCAGGGCGGATGACCCGCAATGAAGCGTGGTACATCATCTCTCGCTGGCGGCCAGCCGCCAGCAGTCTCTAAGCGTTCTCGGGCTCAATTTAATGCTCAAACGTACGATCCGAAAACGTTCCCCTCTCTGGCCACGCCGTGGGAGGAGCGTAAGTCTCAGGATGGAGGTAATAGTTATTCGCCCCGATTCTTAGTCTGCACGAGAGCTGATGGGGAGTCTTTTCTATCCACAAAGCCTCAGTTCTTCGTCGAGCATTTAGAGGACAAGTATGGGGAGGTGGAGGGCTTGTCCAAAATGCGCTCTGGGTCAGTACTGATACAAACGGCATCCTCCACCCAGTCACGCAGGTTACTTGCTTGTAACAAGTTGGGGGATGTTCACGTTACCATTACACCACATAAGAGTTTAAATATGGTCCAGGGAGTTATTTTCCATAGGGACCTACTTTTGCAGTCTGACGACGAGCTGCGCGCCAACTTAGAGCGTAGAGGTGTTCATTTCGTCCGGCGCGTTCATCGGGGTCCGAAGGACAATCAGGTTGCTACCGGTGCCTTCATCTTGGCCTTCGAGGGTGATACATTACCGGAGAAGGTCAAGGTGATGGTCTACCGCTGTGACGTCAAGCCCTACATCCCTCCCCCGATGCGGTGCTTTAAGTGCTGGAAGTTCGGGCATATGTCCTCTCGCTGTACTTCTAGCCTCACATGTCGAGATTGTGGACGCCCATCTCATCCCGATACTCCATGTGCCCCGCCTCCCATCTGTGTCAACTGCAGAGAGCATCATTCTCCTTGCTCGCCTGACTGCAAAGTCTTTCAGAAAGAGCGCAAAATCATGGAATATAAGACCCTGGACCGGCTGACCTATACTGAGGCCAAAAGGAAATATGACAGACTCCATCCTGTGAGAATGACATCGTCTTACGCAGCTGCTACAACAACTGTGCTAGCCCCATCAGTTTCGAGACTTCCAGCGAGCTCGATAAGCAGTAAGACTCCTCCTGCCCCCTTGCCCGTGGGGGGCTCTACCCAACCGGTTGCTCCTGCACCACCTACCTCAGGAGCAACCTCCTCCCACCCGTCGGGGACGTCCGTCCCCGCTTCTCAGCCGGAGAAGCGTCTAACTTCTTCGGCTACTCTCGCCCGTAAGAGTTCCCTTGGGACCCTCCCTTCCCAGGGTTCCACCAGCGGGAGGGATGACGGCCGACAGTGGCATAAGTCCTCCCCAGCGGCCGGGCGTAGGACTTCACGACCCTCCTCTGTCCCGGAGACTGAATCGGTGAAGCCTTCCCAGCCGGTGAAACCCAAGGTTCAGCGAGAGAAGTCCAAGAGAAAGAGCTCTAAGGCCAAAGAACTTGCGGTGGCACCAACCCCACCGCACCTTTCGCGCTCTGCGTCTGAGGATGAAGTCGAGATTCTAGCGTCCGCTGCGGACCTTGATCTCGCTGGTCCCTCAGACGCCATGGATGCCTCTCGTACGGGTACTGAATCGGTGGCAGTGAGTGAACAAGCGGCGTAAATTGCCTTCCCAGTCCTTTCACGCCTTTCTCAGCCATGGACAATATCATCCTCCAGTGGAACTGCGGCGGTTTTTTCCACCATCTCGCTGAGCTCCAACAACTTATCAGCCTTCACCCTTTCTTCTGCATTGCTCTTCAGGAAACTTGGTTTCCAGCAATGCGAACCCCCGCCCTCCGTGGCTATCGGGGTTATTATAAGAACCGGGCAGCATATGAAAGGGTGTCTGGTGGCGTCTGCCTCTATGTCCTTCACACTCTGCACAGCGAGTCTGTCCCTCTCCAAACACCTTTAGAGGCTGTCGCTGTTCGGGTGTGGACGCCACAGGCTGTTACCGTCTGCAGTCTTTACCTTCCACCGGATGGTGATGTCTCGCAGCATGTCCTGGCTGCGCTGATAGCCCAATTGCCGCCACCTTTCTTGCTATTGGGCGATTTCAACGCCCATAACCCTCTGTGGGGAGGGTCAGTAGCAACAGGTCGAGGCGCCATCGTTGAGCATTTATTGTCGCAGCTCGATCTCTCGCTGTTAAACGATGGTGCCTTCACACACTTCAGTGTGGCGCATGGCACGTACTCCGCCATTGACCTTTCAATCTGTAGCCCTAGCCTCTTACCGTCTGTCCAATGGAGTGTGCATGACGAACTGTGTGGTAGTGACCACTTTCCGATCTTTCTGTCACTACCACAGCGTCACTCTTCTGGGCGCCCTAGCAGATGGGCTATGAATAAGGCTGACTGGGACTTGTTCTCCTCCACTGCCGCTCTTGAGCCTCTCTCTAATGACGACATTGATGCGGTGGTTCAATCGGTCACCACCGGCATCGTTACTGCCGCCGAATCAGCCATTCCCCGCTCCTCTGGGTCCCCTCGGCGGCGGACTGTGCCTTGGTGGTCGCCTGAGATCGCTGCAGCGATTACAGATCGCCGGCGGGCGCTACAGCGTCACAAGTGACATCCCTGCATTGAACACCTGATCACCTTCAAACGGCTGCGTGCGCGAGCCCGCCTCCTTATCCGCCAAAGCAAGCAGGAGTGCTGGGAGCGGTACGTGTCCACCATTGGCCTCCATGTCACTCCATCGCAGGTCTGGGCCAAGATTCGACGCGTCTACGGCTATCGGCCACCAGTCAGCGTCCCTGCGCTCTCACTGAATGGAGCAGTTTGTACTGACTCCGCCGTCATTGCAAACCACTTAGCAGAGCATTTTGCTATGAGTTCCGCTTCTGCGAATTACCCTCAGGCCTTCCGCACCATTAAAGAGCGGATGGAACGTCGGATCCTTTCGTTTCGCACCCACCATCCAGAATCGTACAATGTTCCATTCAGTGAGTGGGAATTCCGCAGTGCCCTTGCCGCTTGCCCTGATACCGCTCCTGGACCAGATAGCATCCACTGCCAGATGCTGAAACACCTCTCAGTGGACTGCCAGCGACGGCTCCTCGATCTTTATAACCGTATTTGGGTCGAGGGTGAGTTTCCGTCGCAGTGGCGGGTAAGTATCGTTATCCCCATTCTGAAGCCAGGCAAGAACCCTTTGGAGGTGGACAGCTACCGCCCCATTAGCCTCACCAACGTGCTTTGCAAGCTTCTCGAACGGATGGTGAGCCGGCGTTTGACTTGGGTACTGGAGTCTCGGGGCCTTCTGACTCCATCTCAGGGTGGGTTCCGTAAAGGCCGCTCCGCCGCCGACAATCTGGTGAGCCTGGAGTCGGCCATCCGTACTGCCTTTGCCCGCCGTCAGCACCTGGTCGCTGTCTTTTTCGACATGCGGAAGGCGTACGATACGACATGGCGTCATCACATCCTTTCTACGCTTCATGGATGGGGTCTTCGGGGCCATCTGCCGATCTTTATCAGAAATTTTCTGTCGTCTCGTACCTTCCGCGTGCAAATCGCAGCCTCATACAGTTCCACCCACGTCCAGGAGAACGGTGTGCCACAGGGTTCTGTTTTAAGTGTCTGCCTGTTTTTAATAGCCATTAACGGGCTCGCTGCGGCCGTGGGAAATTCTGTCTCTGCTTCCCTGTATCCTGACGACTTCTGCCTTTATTACAGCTCTACTGGCATTGCAGCTGTTGAACGTCAGCTACAGGGTGCTATCCGCAAGGCGCAGTCTTGGGCTGTAGCTCATGGATTCCAGTTTTCGGCAACCAAGACCTGCGTAATGCATTTCTGCCGGCGACGCACTGTCCACCCGGAGCCGCGGCTTTATCTTTCCGGCGAACTTCTTTCAGTGGTGGCGACCCACCGGTTTTTGGGTGTCCTTTTTGATGCCCGGTTGACTTGGCTGCCTCATATCCGGCAGCTCAAACAGGCGTGTTGGCGGCATCTAAACGCTCTGAGATGCTTGAGCCACACCCGCTGGGGCGCCGACCGATCTACCCTGTTGCGGCTCTACCAGGCGTTAATCCAGTCACGTCTGGATTATGGGAGCCTGGCTTATGGCTCAGCATCCCCCTCTGCGTTGCGGGTGCTAGACCCAATACTACACAGCGGGATCCGACTTGCCACTGGTGCCTTCCGCACCAGCCCTGTGGAGAGCATCCTTGTTGAGGCAGGTGTCCCTCCACTGCGGTTACGACGCCGACAATTACTGGCTGCTTATGCTGCCCATGTTTTTAGCTTGCCCGGGCATCCTAATTACCGTGTCCTGTTCCCACAGTCAGTCGTCCATCTGCCAGACCGTCGGCCCCGGTCGGGTTGTCCGATCGCCGTACGCGTCAAGGAGCTTCCCTGCGGACTTGGGTTTTTCCCTGTTCCACCTCCTTTCCGGGCGCCTCTGAGTACACCCCCGTGGTGTGTTCCACGCCCTTGCCTTCGGCTCGACTTGGCACAGGGCTCGAAGGACTCGGTCCCTCCAGAGGCCTTCCGCCGCCGCTTTTCTTCCATCCTGGCCACGTATCAGGGCTCTGGAATTGTTTACACCGACGGTTCGATGGTTGCTGGTCGTGTCGGATATGCGCTAACTCTAGGGGACCATTCCGAACAACGGTCCTTGGTGGCTGGCTGCAGCGTTTACACTGCTGAGCTAGTCGCCATCTTTCGAGCCCTAGAGTATATCTGCTCCTGCTCAGGTGAGTCCTTCGTTATCTGTAGCGATTCCCTGAGCGGTTTACGAGCTCTCGACCAGTGCTTTCCTCGTTCTCGTCTGGTGATGGCTATCCATGAGTCCCTGCATACTCTTGCGCGTAGCGGCCGCTCTGTGGTCTTTGTGTGGACCCCCGGTCATGTCGGTATCCTGGGCAATGAACATGTTGACCGCCTGGCGAAAGAGGCCACGAGACAACCGTCTCTGGATGTTGGCCTCCCAGAGACTGATTTGCGGGCAGTCCTCCGCCGAAACGTTTTTGCGCTTTGGGACGCTGAATGGCGCGATCGGATCACGCCCAATAAACTCCGTGCCATTAAGGAGACGACGACTGTGTGGCGGTCATCCATGCGAGCCAACCGCAGGGACTCAGTCGTCCTCTGTCGGCTCCGCATTGGCCACTCCCGGCTGACACACAGTTTTTTACTGCGCCGGGAGGACCCTCCTGTATGTCGCTGCGGGGCGGCTTTGACAGTGGCCCACATTTTGTTGGCCTGCCCCTTTTTAGCTGTGGTCAGGCAGACATTTGCGCTGCCTGAGACGCTCCCTGCCCTTTTATCTGATGACCCTGTTATGGCTGGCTTAGTTTTACGTTTTATTAGGGCAGGGGGATTTTATTCTTTACTCTGAGTGTTTCTGTTTTATTTTATTGTTTTATGTTGATTCTGGCCTTTGGCCTACGGTTTTAAACTGAGTTTTTAATGTGTTTTCGGTGGTTGGCTTTTCCTTTTTTTGTTCCTATGGTCGGCCAACCACCGTCACACTCGGTGTGATTTTATTTAGTTTTGTCTTGTCCTTGTCTATGTTTCTTTTGTTCTGTGTCGTCTGTCTCCTTTTCTGTTGAACAGTTTTTATTCTCTGTGGGTATTTTTAGTCTTTTGGAAAAAGGGACCGATGACCTCTGCAGTTTGGTCCCTTTAATCCTTAAACCAACCAACCAACCAACCAAGCGTCCTGGGACCTCGGCTGTTCCTGATCTATATAAATGACCTGTGTGACAATCTGAGCAGTTCTCTTAGGTTGTTCGCAGATGATGCTGTAATTTACCGTCTAGTAAGGTCATCCGAAGACCAGTATCATTTGCAAAGCGATTTAGAAAAGATTGCTGAATGGTGTGGCAGGTGGCAGTTGACGATAATAACGAAAAGTGTGAGGTGATCCACATGAGTTCCAAAAGAAATCCGTTGGAATTCGATTACTCGATAAATAGTAAAATTCTCAAGGCTGACAATTCAACTAAGTACCTGGGTGTTAAAATTACGAACAACTTCAGTTGGAAAGACCACATAGATAATATTGTGGGAAAGGCGAGCCAAAGGTTGCGTTTCATTGGCAGGACACTTAGAAGATGCAACAAGTCCACTAAAGAGACAGCTTACACTACACTCGTTCGTCCTCTGTTAGAATATTGCTGCGCGGTGTCGGATCCATACCAGGTGGGATTGACGGAGGACATCGAAAGGGTGCAAAAAAGGGCAGCTCGTTTTGTATTATCACGTAATAGGGGAGAGAGTGTGGCAGATATGATACGCGAATTGGGATGGAAGTCATTAAAGCAAAGACGTTTTTCGTCGCGGCGAGATCCATTTACGAAATTTCAGTCACCATCTTTCTCTTCCGAATGCGAAAATATTTGTTGAGCCCAACCTACATAGGTAGGAATGATCATCAAAATAAAATAACAGAAATTAGAGCTCGAACAGAAAGGTTTAGGTGCTCGTTTTTCCCGCGCGCTGTTCGGGAGTGGAATGGTAGAGAGATAGTATGATTGTGGTTCTATGAACCATCTGCCAAGCACTTAAATGTGAATTGCAGAGTAGTCATGTAGATGTAGATGTAGGATTCAGATCGGTCCTGCAGTGCCATTCGGATGAAGCGTCGATCATCTAGGGGTATGGTCTTCGTGATACGACCTGATCCATCTCGTCGTTTTCTACGACCTTCCGTGAACCATTTTGCACACACTCGTTGTACCGCCGAAACAATTCGTCTCACATGAGGAGCAGTTTCCCGGCTGGATGCATCACATTCTCTCATGCCAGCTATGTGCCCTGTTTCAAAATCACTGATCTGACAATACGGTTCGCGCATACGTCTGCGAGGCATCATGCACATCTGATCAAGTCACACCGATCCCTTACCTTCGGTTTCTGGCGAAAACGAGAGCCGCAGGCATACTTTACCAATAAATATAATAATGTCGTATGACGAGAGCCTCCCATCTGGTAGACCGCTCGCCTGGTGCAAGTCTTTCGATTTGGCGACTTGCACCTCGATGGGGATGAAATGATGATGATTAGGGCAACACAACACCCAGTCGCTGAGCGGAGTAAATCTCCGACCCAGCCGGGAATCGAAACCGGGCCTTAGGATTGACAGTCTGTCGCGCTGACCACTCAGCTACCGGGGGTTGACACCAGTAGATGATGTTGAGCCGCGAAATCGCTGTTGATCTTGAACCCGTGGGCCGACATGGCTCGAATGCTAATAATTTCTACAGAACATACAAATATACATGTCTTGTGAGTTTGGATGTCCTATCCCTAGTCGTACAAGGTGTTGTGTTTCTTCTGAACATGAGTGTAATATAGCAAGTATTATCTTTAATTCTAAAATATGTCCAGGAAGTACCTGATATCCCAAAGCGGAAGTATTTTCCCGGTACAAATAAAACACATTACTTTATAAATAATAAAAGTACAGAGGATAAGTAACCAGAATTTTTGAAATATAAAATTTTGTGCATATAGAACGTGTTGCATGAATTTTAATTTGGAGACAAGGGAGCTCCAGTTATTGTGATAGTAGAGATTA
The DNA here is from genome assembly GCF_023898315.1 of Schistocerca nitens. Taxonomy (NCBI): domain Eukaryota; kingdom Metazoa; phylum Arthropoda; class Insecta; order Orthoptera; family Acrididae; genus Schistocerca; species Schistocerca nitens. Next base: position 420,530,408 of record NC_064618.1, on the reverse strand, counting down.
GTTTGTCCCCAGAAACATCTGCTTCAAAAGCTGTCCTCGACAGAGCAACCTAGAAGAAAATGCGCATGTGTTTGGTTCAACAACAAATGATATAAATCTCTGAACCGGGTAGTTGTCTAAAGAGGAGTAATGCAGCTGTTTTAGCGCGTCTGTGACAGCAGGGACACGTACGTGGTGACGCCGGCCTTTTTGACCGAGCGGTTCTAGGCGCTTCACTCCGGAAACGCGCTGCTGCAACGGTCGCAGGTTCGAATACTGCCTCGGGCATGGATGTGTGTGATGTCCCTAGGTTGGTTAGGTTTAAGTAGTTCTTATTCTAGGGGATTGGTGACCTCATATGTTAACTCAGTTTTTGAAAAGTTATCGGTCTCACCTTTACTATGTTGAATGCAGGTGATGCTTTTTAATATTTATAAGCAAAACATAGCTCCTGGGCGAGCATAAAAGTTACTTTGTTTCACTGTTGAAGCAATTCTCACACCATTATATACGCTGTAATAGGTTCTACGGACGTCACACATTCACTGAATTTTACCACACCGATTCTCACTCTATTAAGTAAATAATCCCTTCATTTTGTTGCATTTCTGCACAGTTTCAGCTGTGAAACGATTATCAAATATTTGCATAAACAGAGCTCATCATAATAGTAATACTTGGATCATAGTTGTAACGCACCATTTCAGCAACGTCTACACAGTGACGTGTCCACTGAATGAACTTCCGTCATTTTTCCGAAAGAAATGTAACGGAAAGGCAGGTCCACTTTACTCAAATTTAATTTTTTACTCAGCTGATTTCCCCGAATTGGCCCCGTTGTTTTCTTTTCGGTGGTATGACGGTGTTCTATACTTTCTGTACTAAGAAATACTCTATTTTGAGGTTTTTCGAGTTGGGGGTTTATTAGTTACTAAATGTAACAGTTTCTTCATTGAATCTCCTGTATTCAATTCGTAGATGATTGGCTCATTAAATATGCCTCACAAGTCCCTTATTTCAACAACTACACGCGTTTTACAATTGTCTTCCCAACAAGCAATCTTATAATATTCTTCTCGCCATGTGCCAGCAAAGAAAGTCAAAGATTCTATTATACATGAAACACAAAGTGTTTACTCGTCGGCAGAGATATTGAATGCTAATGTTTGAAATTGTTTTCTGTATTACTTGGCATTTAAATACACTCCTGGAAATTGAAATAAGAACACCGTGAATTCATTGTCCCAGGAAGGGGAAACTTTATTGACACATTCCTGGGGTCAGATACATCACATGATCACACTGACAGAACCACAGGCACATAGACATAGGCAACAGAGCATGCACAATGTCGGCACTAGTACAGTGTATATCCACCTTTCGCAGCAATGCAGGCTGCTATTCTCCCATGGAGACGATCGTAGAGATGCTGGATGTAGTCCTGTGGAACGGCTTGCCATGCCATTTCCACCTGGCGCCTCAGTTGGACCAGCGTTCGTGCTGGACGTGCAGACCGCGTGAGACGACGCTTCATCCAGTCCCAAACATGCTCAATGGGGGACAGATCCGGAGATCTTGCTGGCCAGGGTACTTGACTTACACCTTCTAGAGCACGTTGGGTGGCACGGGATACATGCGGACGTGCATTGTCCTGTTGGAACAGCAAGTTCCCTTGCCGGTCTAGGAATGGTAGAACGATGGGTTCGATGACGGTTTGGATGTACCGTGCACTATTCAGTGTCCCCTCGACGATCACCAGTGGTGTACGGCCAGTGTAGGAGATCGCTCCCCACACCATGATGCCGGGTGTTGGCCCTGTGTGCCTCGGTCGTATGCAGTCCTGATTGTGGCGCTCACCTGCACGGCGCCAAACACGCATACGACCATCATTGGCACCAAGGCAGAAGCGACTCTCATCGCTGAAGACGACACGTCTCCATTCGTCCCTCCATTCACGCCTGTCGCGACACCACTGGAGGCGGGCTGCACGATGTTGGGGTGTGAGCAGAAGACGGCCTAACGGTGTGCGGGACCGTAGCCCAGCTTCATGGAGATGGTTGCGAATGGTCCTCGCCGATACCCCAGGAGCAACAGTGTCCCTAATTTGCTGGGAAGTGGCGGTGCGGTCCCCTACGGCACTGCGTAGGATCCTACGGTCTTGGCGTGCATCCGTGCGTCGCTGCGGTCCGGTCCCAGGTCGACGGGCACGTGCACCTTCCGCCGACCACTGGCGACAACATCGATGTACTGTGGAGATCTCACGCCCCACGTGTTGAGCAATTCGGCGGTACGTCCACCCGGCCTCCCGCATGCCCACTATACGCCCTCGCTCAAAGTCCGTCAACTGCACATACGGTTCACGTCCACGCTGTCGCGGCATGCTACCAGTGTTAAAGACTGCGATGGAGCTCCGTATGCCACGGCAAACTGGCTGACACTGACGGCGGCGGTGCACAAATGCTGCGCAGCTAGCGCCATTCGACGGCCAACACCGCGGTTCCTGGTGTGTCCGCTGTGCCGTGCGTGTGATCATTGCTTGTACAGCCCTCTCGCAATGTCCGGAGCAAGTATGGTGGGTCTGACACACCGGTGTCAATGTGTTCTTTTTTCCATTTCCAGGAGTGTATCATAAAGGACTACGTAGATATTTACGCAAATCATTTTACAAAATTAAATTTTTTTTTGGTAAATTTTAATTATATTTACGCCAAGTACGTGTTCAGTGAAATGGTAGTTCACAGGATATATAATATCGATTTTATATAGAACTGCTACTTAAATTTATCTGTAGTCGACATCCGATTGTGTCGTACATTTATAATATGTATCAGGTTTAATTACATTACATAATTGAAGACTAATTATATAACACAGGTCACAGTCTAAATGCAGCTTGGTCCCGTTGTCGAACGTAGGAGTTAAATAAAAGAGACATTGAGTATCACTTTTCATTTTGAACTACTAGTGTCTGTATACTGTTTCTATTCGATCTTAGTGAAGACAACATGGCCTAACTATGTTCACATTATTAAACTTATTAGTTCATGAGGTGTTTCACTTTCAGAATTGTGATTATTATGAAGCGCAAATATCTGAAAGCGTCTTCACAGTCGATACTGTGTAGTGATGGAAGCAAAGTAAACCGATGTTTTACTTCACCCAGTGGCAACCAGTGTACCAAAATACAGGGTGTTCCATTCTACTTCAGAAGACTATTCACCTTCTGCCTGAATGAAGACAGAAATTTGGGTTGAATTTTAATTTATGCTTCGAAACTAAATAGATTTCTTGGTGCCAGTTTTTAAGTGTCCTGATGATGTATTCGTCTCCCTGCTATAGCTAACCCGTTAGCTCGCTCGTTCATTACGGAGTGTGCGACAATTCGAGATGGTGATTGTTTTTGATGTTGTGTCCTTCAGTCCGAAGACTGGTTTGATGCAGTTCTCCACTCTGCTCTATCGTGTGCAAGCTTCTTCGTCTCCGAATAACTATTGCAACCAACATCCTTCAGCGTCTGCTTACTGTGTTCATCTCTTGGTTTTCCCCTACGATTTTTATCCACCCCCCCGCCCCCAATCCACACACACACACACACACACACACACACACACACACACACACACACACTTCCCTCCTACACAAAACTGATGATACCTTGGTGTCGCAAAATGTGTGCTAGAAACCGATTCATTCTTTTACTCAAACTGTGCCACAAATTTCTTATCTGGCCAATTCTACTCAATAGCTGCTGATTAGTTATACGACCTGCCCATCGAATCTACAGCATTCTTCTGTAGCATCTGCAGCTATTCTCTTCTTGTCTAACCCGTTTATCACCCGTGTTTCATTTACATACATGGCTACACTCCACCTTTCAAGATTCCGTCCATTCTGTTCAACTGCTCTTCCAAGTCCCTTGCTGTTTTTGACAGAATTACAATGAAATCGGGAAACCTCAAAGTTTTTGTTTCTTCTTCCTGAACTTTAATTCCCACACTCTGGTTTACTTTACTGCTTGTTCTATGTACAGATTGAATAACATCGGGGATAGGCAACAACCCTGCCTCCCTCTCTTCTCAACCAGTGCTTCACTTTCATGCCCCTGGGATCTTATAACTGCCGTCTGGTTTCTGTACAAGCTGTGAACAAATAGTGATTACACAGCAGCAAAAGGTCCTAGACGTTCTCCTCGTCAATAGTTGCATTTCCGTTTCATCTGTGTGGCATTATTTTCGTCGTTACTGCACTGTTCATGCTGCACATAAAACAATTCAATGACGGCATAAACATTGCCTTCCAACGCCACCTGATAAGGTGTGTGATTTTGTTACTACTTCTACTACTGTTTATTATTATTATCATTACTACTACTACTATTTGTTTAACTGCACGACCAGTTCACAGCTTCTTGCTGGCCTCGGTGACGCGCTCCGCTGCCTACTCGTAGCTCTCTTACACATAGGTGTGAGGGGTGTGAGCTTCACTTTCCAGATCGTCTAACCCGACCACCATTCATTTTCATTGTTTTCGATTAAATATTAGCAACTGAGCTCTAATGCTCTGTAACCTGTCGTGTAGTTCAGTAAATAAATTCTAATTGTGTTTGTAACGGCTCAATCTATGTGCATTCCCTCCCAACAACTTCGGATGAACTATGACGCCGCGCAGCAACAGTGGTGAATGCAGGAACTCCAGACATGCTCACAAAACTATGGGACCGGTTTGATGATCGCCTGTAAATTTGTGAGCGCCCTGAAAGGGGTTCCCTGACCATTTATGAAAAAGCTGAATCAAGATGTAATTGTAAAATAAAATCCAAGGCGGCTTGTGCCTGCAAGTAAAAGATATATATCCTGCAAAAGTGGATGGTTCATTTGAAAATAAAATATCTGTATTTTAAACATAGCTGCAAAACAGCAACGGTTCCACGTAAAAAAATTATAAACAGCCGACCAGTTGCAATGGATAAAGAATTCTTTACCTAGGTTTCAACAAATTTAAATTTGTCTTCTTCAGAAGGTGGCCTAAGGACAATGAACGTCATAGCTTACATTAGAAAGGTATGAAACTTAGGTCAAGAATAGATTTTAACACAAATTAGAGAGCTCTTGCATTACAAAAATATGAGAACTATGACTGGTACTTACAATTTTACATTAGTATGGACTGATGTATCATCGCCGTTTTTACAAATGTCGGCATACGTTCATTTGTCAAAATTAAAATATAGCCCTAGAAATAGGGTTTGTCACGTAAATATAAATTAGTACATGGATGTTACAGTGCTCACAACCGACTGAGTGTAATCGGCCAGCGTAGTTACTCTGCGGCCAGGGCAGGTGGCGCTCATGGCGCGAACCATGTGCCGATTGGCGTACAAAAGCAACGTGTAAATTATCAGTATTAATAACGTCCTTAGATAAAGTAACAATAAAAAGAAGGAAAGCGTTTAACACTCCTGTTATAACAGTATGGGGGTCTTGGTACAACTAATGTAGTTATACATCAAGAAGGCAGGTGGCGCTTACGCCGAGAGAGTTAGGCACAGTGGCATATACAGCCAGAATATAAAAATTACATTACTGTATTAGTGAAGCCCACACACGGTATATATGTCAGAACTTTAAAATTGACAATAATCGCTCTTAAGACAGAATTACGAACCCTGGTCCACAATCCAGTTAATACACATTCGCAGGGAACCAACGTTTTAGAGCCAGACGAAATCACATAAGGGCCGATGTAGTGGCAGCCATACATCGTGAGAAAACCACATTACATAAAGGGTAGTGAGCTTAAAGATTTGAAAGCGCATCATAGCTTCCTGAGAAAATAGACCACTGAGGTTACCAGCATTAATGTTATACCATAAACAGTACAGGTTTAAAGCATTCGAAAAATTGTCTACAAGCAAGGTTCAACTGGTCGTTCTGTATATTACCGTCTTTGAGCTCTAGATGTTTAAAAATTCGTAACTCTTCCCACAGATATAGTCTACGCCCTTTGACTGGTCTGTGTAGGATAACCATGTCTTCTAACTGTTTAGGCGTTTGGCCGGCTATCAAGAGGTGTTCAGCAAAAGTAGAGCTGTGTATATTCGCTCCTTTTTTACCTAATAGGTGTTCTTTATATCTTGTTTTCACAGCTCTGCCTGTTTGACCAATATAATATGAAGGGCAGTTATTACAGGTTAGTTTGTAAACACCTGAATTGGAAAACCGATCGCTGGCAATCTCTACTGAATGTACAAGATTTCTTTTTAAACTGTTATCTGTAGAGAAGAAGACGTTACAGTTATATTTTTTCTTTAGAAGACGTTTAATCCTATACGATATATTACCCAAGAAAGGAATGGAAATAAATTTTTAGCTTCTTTGCTATCAGTGGGGAGGTTGTTGCTCAAAGTCGAACAGTTTTGGGAAATTTTCTTATTGAACAAGTAATCGATCATATTCTGATTGTACCCATTATTAGCCGCAATCGCTTTGATGACATTCAATTCCTTTTGCTGATCAGCAGGTGATAAAGGCGTAGTTACCATTCGGTGAATGGCAGAATGAAAAAAAGCTCTTAAACTGGCGTTTTTTCATTCTGCCATTCACCGAATGGTAACTACTCCTTTATCACCTGCTGATCAGCAAAAGGAATTGAATGTCATCAAAGCGATTGTGGCTAATAATGGGTACAATCAGAATATGATCGATTACCTGTTCGCCGGCCGGAGTGCCCGAGCGGTTAAAGGCGCTACAGTCTGGAACCGCACGACCGCTACGGAAGCAGGTTCGAATCCTGCCTCGGGCATGGATGTGTGTGATGTCCTTAGGTTAGTTAGGTTTAAGTAGTTCTAAGTTCTAGGGGACTTATGACCACAGCAGTTGAGTCCCATAGTGCTCAGAGCCACCTTGATTACTTGTTCAATAAGAAAATTTCCCAAAACTGTTCGACTTTGAGCAACAACCTCCCCACCGATAGCAAAGAAGCTAAAAAATTTATTTCCATTCCTTTCTTGGGTAAGATATCGTATAGGATTAAACGTCTTCTAAAGAAAAAATATAACTGTAACGTCTTCTTCTCTACAGATAACAGTTTAAAAAGAAATCTTGTACATTCAGTAGAGATTGCCAGCGATTGGTTTTCCAATTCAGGTGTTTACAAACTAACCTGTAATAACTGCCCTTCACATTATATTGGTCAAACAGGCAGAGCTGTGAAAACAAGATATAAAGAACACCTATTAGGTAAAAAAGGAGCGAATATACACAGCTCTACTTTTGCTGAACACCTCTTGATAGCCGGCCATACGCCTAAACAGTTAGAAAACACGGTTATCCTACACAGACCAGTCAAAGGGCGTAGACTATATCTGTGGGAAGAGTTACAAATTTTTAAACATCTAGAGCTCAAAGACGGTAATATACAGAACGACCAGTTGAACCGTTCTTGTAGACAATTTTTCGAATGCTTTAAACCTGTACTGTTTATGGTATAACATTAATGCTGGTAACCTCAGTGGTCTATTTTCTCAGGAAGCTATGATGCGCTTTCAAACCTTTAAGCTCACTACCCTTTATGTAATGTGGTTTTCTCACGATGTATGGCTGCCACTACATCGGCCCTTATGTGATTTTGTCTGGCTCTAAAACGTTGGTTCCCTGCGAATGTGTATTAACTGGATTGTGGACCAGGGTTCGTAATTCTGTCTTAAGAGCGATTATTGTCAATTTTAAAGTTCTGACATATATACCGTGTGTGGCTTCACTAATAAAGTAATGTAATTTTTATATTCTGGCTGTATATGCCACTGTGCGTAACTCTCTCGGCGTAAGCGCCACCTGCCTTCTTGATGTATAACTACATTAGTTGTACCAAGGCTCCCATACTGTTATAACAGGACTGTTAAACGCTTTCCTTCTTTTTATTGTTACTTTATCTAAGGACGTTATTAATACTGATAATTTACACGTTGCTTTTGTACGCCAATCGGCACATGGTTCGCGCCATGAGCGCCACCTGCCCTGGCCGCAGAGTAACTACGCTGGCCGATTACACTCAGTCGGTTGTGAGCACTGCAACATCCATGTACTAATTTATATTTACGTGACAAACCCTATTTCTAGGGTTCAAATGGTTCAAATGGCTCTGAGCACTATGGGACTCAACTGCTGAGGTCATAAGTCCCCTAGAACTTAGAACTACTTAAACCTAACTAACCTAAGGACATCACACATATCCATGCCCGAGGCAGGATTCGAACCCGCGACCGTAGCGGTCGCGCGGTTCCGAACTGTAGCGCCTAGAACCGCTTGGCCACTCCGGCCGGCCCTATTTCTAGGGCTATGTTTTAATTTTGACAAATGGACGTATGCCGACATTTGTAAAAACGACGATGATACATCAGTCCATACTAATGTAAAATTGTAAGTACCAGTCGTAGTTCTCATATTTTTGTAATGCAAGAGCTCTCTAATTTGTGTTAAAATCTATTCTTGACCTAAGTTTCATATCTTTCTAATGTAAGCTATGACGTTCATTGTCCTTAGGCCACCTTCTGAAGAAGACAAATTTAAATTTGTTGAAACCTAGGTAAAGAATTCTTTATCCATTGCAACTGGTCGGCTGTTTATAATTTTATTAAAAAAATACCTCTATTTTTATGCATAAATTAAAATTGGTGAGAAATTTCTATCTTCATTCATGTAAAAGATACAGTCTTGCAAATCAGGTAAATCATTTTGAAATACCTCGTACTGTCATATTAACGACTATGCGTCATCTTCTACACTACAGCTACAAGGCGGTTTAGAAGACTAAAAAAAGAAATTTACCTGAAGCAATATGCAGTGTGAACCAGAACTGCAAGGACAAAATTTCAGAAGTTGTAGACGGATATCACCTGAATATTTTAAGATACGGGAACCGTGGTCTCTGGTGACTCGTTACTGATTGAATTTTATTTCATTTCTTGACTTTATTTATCTTTCTATCTGTATTGCACTGAAAATAGACTTTAACGCAAAAAAGACGCCCCACGAAGGGATTATCCGAATGCTAGAGAAATCAGTATGTGTGATATATGTGTACATGTACAGACAAGCGTTCGAGTCTCGGTCCGGCACACAGATTTAATCTGTCAGGAAGCTTCAACTGATAGCATTTTCAGGAAATGTGGATGATTTATTCAAGAGAAAGATCTCACAAATTGAGCAAGTCAATGACATGTTGATCCATTCCTGGCCCTTATGCAACCAGTTATTCGGCTTGACGTTGATTGATAGAGTTGTTAGATGTTCTCCTGACTGATACAACCACTACCCCCGTCATACCTTAGCAAAAGATCTTGCTGAAAACCCAAGGAAATTCTGGTCTTACGTAAAATCGGTAAGCGGGTCGAAGGCTTCGATCCAGTGACTCACTGATCAATCTGGCCTGGCAACGGAAGACAGCAAAACGAAAGCTGAAATTTTAAATTTACTGTTTGAGAAATCTTTCACGCAGGTGGATCGTACAAACATACCACCGTTTTAGTCTCATACAGATTCCCGTATCGAGGACATAGTGACAGACATCCTTGGGGTTGTGAAGCAGCTGAATGGGTTGAAAATAAATAAATCGCCAGGTCCTGATGGGATTCCAATTCGGTTTTACAGAGAGTACACTACTGCATTGGATCCTTACTTAGCTTGCATTTATCGCTAATCTCTTGCCCATCGTAATGTCCCGAGCGACCGGAAAAAAGAGCAGGTGACGCCTGTATATGAGAAGGGTAGAAGGGCGGATCCTCAAAATTACAGACCAACATCCTTAACATCGGTTTGTTGCAGGATTCTCGAACATATTCTCAGTTCGAATATAATGAATTTCCTTGAGACAGAGAAGCTGCAGTCCATGCATCAGCACGGCTTTAGAAAGCATCGCTCCTGCGAAACGCAACTCACCCTTTTTTCACACGATATCTTGCGAACCATGGATGAAGGGTATCAGACGGATGCCATATTCCTTGACATCCGGAAAGCGTTTCACTCGGTGCCCCACTGCACACTCCTAACTAAGGTGCGAGCATACGGGATTGGTTCCCAAATATGAGAGTGGCTCGAAGACTTCTTAAGTAATAGAACCCAGTACGTTGTCCTCGATGGTGAGTGTTCATCGGAGGTGAGGGTATCACCTGGAGTGCCCCAGGGAAGTGTGGTAGGTCCACTGTTGTTTTCTATCTACATAAATGATCTTTTCGATAGGGTGGATAGCAATGCGCGGCTGTTTGCTGGTGATGCTGTGGTGTACGGGAAGGTGTCGTCGTTGAGTGACTGTAGGAGGATACAAGATGACTTGGACATGATTTGTGATTGGCGTAAAGAATTGCAGTTAACTCTAAATATAGATAAATGTAAATTAGAGCAGATGAATAGGAAAAAGAATCCCGTAATGTTTGAATACTTCATTAGTAGTGTATCACTTGACACAGTCACATCGATTAAATACACTCCTGGAAATGGAAAATAGAACACATTGACACCGGTGTGTCAGACCCACCATACTTGCTCCGGACACTGCGAGAGGGCTGTACAAGCAATGATCACACGCACGGCACAGCGGACACACCAGGAATCGCGGTGTTGGCCGTCGAATGGCGCTAGCTGCGCAGCATTTGTGCACCGCCGCCGTCAGTGTCAGCCAGTTTTCCGTGGCATACGGAGCTCCATCGCAGTCTTTAACACTGGTAGCATGTCGCGACAGCGTGGACGTGAACCGTATGTGCAGTTGACGGACTTTGAGCGAGGGCGTATAGTGGGCATGCGGGAGGCCGGGTGGACGTACCGCCGAATTGCTCAACACGTGGGGCGTGACGTCTCCACAGTACATCGATGTTGTCGCCAGTGGTCGGCGGAAGGTGCACGTGCCCGTCGACCTGGGACCGGACCGCAGCGACGCACGGATGCACGCCAAGACCGTAGGATCCTACGCAGTGCCGTAGGGGACCGCACCGCCACTTCCCAGCAAATTAGGGACACTGTTGCTCCTGGGGTATCGGCGAGGACCGTTCGCAACCGTCTCCATGAAGCTGGGCTACGGTCCCGCACACCGTTAGGCCGTCTTCCGCTCACGCCCCAACATCGTGCAGCCCGCCTCCAGTGGTGTCGCGACAGGCGTGAATGGAGGGACGAATGGAGACGTGTCGTCTTCAGCGATGAGATTCGCTTCTGCCTTGGTGCCAATGATGGTCGTATGCGTGTTTGGCGCCGTGCAGGTGAGCGCCACAATCAGGACTGCATACGACCGAGGCACACAGGGCCAACACCCGGCATCATGGTGTGGGGAGCGATCTGCTACACTGGCCGTACACCACTGGTGATCGTCGAGGGGACACTGAATAGTGCACGGTACATCCAAACCGTCATCGAACCCATCGTTCTACCATTCCTAGACCGGCAAGGGAACTTGCTGTTCCAACAGGAAAATGCACGTCCGCATGTATCCCGTGCCACCCAACGTGCTCTAGAAGGTGTACGTCAACTACCCTGGCCAGCAAGATCTCCGGATCTGTCCCCCATTGAGCATGTTTGGGACTGGATGAAGCGTCGTCTCACGCGGTCTGCACGTCCAGCACGAACGCTGGTCCAACTGAGGCGCCAGGTGGAAATGGCATGGCAAGCCGTTCCACAGGACTACATCCAGCATCTCTACGATCGTCTCCATGGGAGAATAGCAGCCTGCATTGCTGCGAAAGGTGGATATACACTGTACTAGTGCCGACATTGTGCATGCTCTGTTGCCTGTGTCTATGTGCCTGTGGTTCTGTCAGTGTGATCATGTGATGTATCTGACCCCAGGAATGTGTCAATAAAGTTTCCCTTCCTGGGACAATTAATTCACGGTGTTCTTATTTCAATTTCCAGGAGTGTATTTGGGCGTAACATTGCAGAGCGATGTGAAGTTGGACAAGCATGTAATGGCAGTTGTGGGAAAGGCGGATAGTCGTCTTCGGTTCATTGGTAGAATTTTGGGAATATATGGTTCATCTGTAAAGGAGACCGCTTATAAAACACTAATACGACCTATTCGTCAGTACTGCTCGAGCGTTTGGGATCCCTATCAGGTCGGATTGAGGGAGGACATAGAAGCAATTCAAAAGTGGGCTACTTGATTTGTTACTGGTAGGTTTGATCATCACGCGAGTGTTACGGAAGTGCTTCAGGAACTCGGGTGGGAGTCTCTAGAGGAAAGGAGGCGTTCTTTTTGTGAATCGCTACTGAGGAAATTTAGAGAACCAGCATTTGAGGCTGACTGCAGAACAATTTTACTGCCGCCTATTACATTTCGCGGAAAGACCACAAAGATAAGATAAGATAAGAGAGATAAAGGCTCGTACAGAGGCATATAAGTAGTCATTTTTCCCTCGTTCTGTTTGGGAGTGCAACAGGGAGAGAAGATGCTAGATGTGGTACGAGGTACCCTCCGCCACGCACCGTATGGTGTACTGCGGAGTATGTATGTAGATGTAGATAGTTCGAAATTCTGCTCAGCCGGTACGTTAGATGTCCTGACACGTCTTCAGATCTGAATCTCATTGACTGGAGTAGAACTGTCCTCAGTAGCGTATCCCGCTTCGAATTAAACCCAGGTTACCAGTGAAGACCTGTGTGAAGATGCCCCCGACGTCGGTGAGATATCAATCTGACTGTGGCCTGCCAGCCAGGAGTGATGGTCTGGGGTGGCATTTCATTTCAAAGCAGGTCGTTGACGAAATTCTACTCCCCGTTTTGTTGCCCTTCACAGCAGGCCATCGTGGATCCGCCCGCACACGGCAAAAGTTTCTACTACTTGCTTTCCTGCTTGCCAAATCCTCCTTTGCCAGAAAGGTCATTAGATCTACTTCTCAATCGAAAACTGCTGGAGCATTATGGACAGGACCCTCCCACAATCTCTGGATTTTGACGATCTAACGCGGCACATAGGCAGAATTTTGTACGATGTCCCTCAGGAGAACATTCAAAATGACTGTCAATCAATGTCAAACCTAATAACTGCTTCAGTAAGGGCCACAGACAGACAAATGCGTTATTGACTTGCTCAATTTGTGAAAGTCTTTCTGTTGAATAAATCATTCAATTTTTCTGAAAATGTAATCATTCATTTGTAAGTGTGCATCACTTCTCCCTATTTCCGTCCCATTCGGATAATTTCTTAGCTGTGCGCTTCCGCTTAAAGTATAGCTGCAGCGCTCTCTGTTTTCGAAGATACACGCCATCATGTCGTCGGAAATATCTCACACCCCACACTGTGTGTCTTGGTAGGAAACACTCCTTCCTTTCACTTACGATACTTGTCGTGGGCAACATTTACTCTTCTATTTCAAGACCGCATTCAGCACTGTTCGGTTCTGTCATATATATATATATATATATATATATATATATATATATATATATATATATATATATATATATATATATTGCTGGCCACCGTAAATGCAACACCAAGAAAGACAAGAAGTAGCATAACAAAATTTATTTTGTAGATAACATGTTGACCAAGTATCAAATGATTACGTTTACAGAAGTCTGTGACATGTGGTTCCTGCCAGAATCAGCCAGAGTAGCCGCCATTGTTGGAGATCACCGCTGCCACACGTCTCGGCATTGAGTCAAAGAGACGTTGGATGTGTTCCTGGGGTACAGCAGCCCAAGCAGCTTCCACACGTTGCCAAAGATCATCTGGTGTGGCAGCTGGGGATGTAATCTGGGTCACTCGTTGAGCAACCATGGACCACATGTTTTCTATCGGCGAAAGATCCGGAGAGCGAGCCGGCCAGGGAAGCAATTCAATCTGGTTATTGACGAAGAACCTTTGGACAATGCGTGCCACGTGTGGTCGCTCATTATCCTGTTGAAATATGGCTGTGGCCGAGCCCTGAAGGTAAGGAAGGACAACTGGCTCCGGCACCTCGGATATGTAGCGCCGGCTATTTAAAGTACCGGCAATGCGTACTAGAGGCGTGCGAGAGTAATATCCAATACCGCCCCATACCATAATACCCGGTGCAAGACCAGTGTGGCGGTGCATAATGCAGCTGTCCAGCATCCTCTCTCCACGGTGTCTCCACACTCGAATCCGACCATCGTGGTGCTGCAGACAGAAGCGTGCCTCGTCAGTAAAGACAACGTCATTCCATTCTGTCGTCCACATCCGTCTGTCATCACACCATTGGCGACGTCTGTGGTTCTGCGTCAATGGTAGACAAAGCAATGGACGTCTTGTGGACAGACCACTCTGCTGTAAACGGCGTCGAATGGTACGCGCAGACACTGGATGATGCGTTACAGACGCAATGTGCTGTGCTGTGGTTCGGGATGTCACTGAGCGATCCGTCACTCCCATGCGCACAATTTGCCTATCAGCACGTGCAGTGGTGCACCGAGGTGAATGCGATCGACCACGTCGGTCCGTCGTACCCTCCTGCATCCAACGGTCACATATCCGCATTAAAGTTGTTTGGTTTCGTCCAACACGACTAGCGATTTCTCTGTATGATAATCCACAATCTCGGTAAGCCACTATCCTTCCTCTGTCGAACTCGGATACTTGATCAAACGATGTTCGCTGTTGTCTACGAGGCATAACTGATCGTCTTGTGAAACAACCACAAGGTAAACACACGTGCCGAACGTACACTCCTCGAAATCGCCAAGCCTTAAATGACGCTATGAGGTGGCGCCACAGGCGCGCGTGATGTGCGCCTGCGCTGAAATTCTAATCAGTTGCATATCTCATCGCTGCAAACCCATGGTGTAAATTTCACTTGATTCGGATGCTTCCTTCAGGGTGTTGCATTTACGGTGGCCAGCAATATATATATATATATATATATATATATATATATATATATACCAGTTGAGTTAGTTTACGTTTTCAGTGATACATTGCAATACGGATGGGATTACTGACGGAAAAGTTGCCGAAATTCACCTCATGTTCTGGTTCACTGGCTGTAGTAGAAGAGCGGCACTTAGATACTATGCGAGGTTCTCCAAAGGACGGCAAATTTCATTGTACCACTTTTACGTCTCCTTGAGGGTTGTTACATTTCCTTGTCTTTTGGTAGCCCGTTCAACTACTGGGAAGGTATTTTCCCATAATAAAGACAATTCGAGTGACAAGTTGAATGAATAGTCATGTGTCTCTGTTATTGAGAAGCACAACGTAATGTTCCTTCAGATATGCGTACACGTCCGAAGAATCATTGTAACGATACAATAATACAGTCACTGCCATTTCATATTTATTCACCAGTACCAGACACTCTATGAACATGTCCTTCCTGGACGGGAATATACATGACGTACGAGTGCAGGTTGAGATGCATGGACGACGACATACGGATTTTAAATGGGTCAAACTTAACATCTGAGGTCATCAGTCCCCTAGACTTAGAACTACTTAAACCTAACTAACCTAAGGACATCACACACATCCATGCCCAAGGCAGGATTCGAACCTGCGACCGTAGCAGCAGCACGGCTCGGGACTGGAGCTTCTAGAACCGCTCGACCACAGCGGCCGGCACGACATATGGAAGTTTAGGTCTGGCCATGATGGATGCATGTCCGCAATTGTATCGTACTTCTTAATAACAAAGGCACTGTTATTTCGTATTTATTCGTCGATACCAAGCCCTTGACTCTCAATAAACTAAATACGTGCCTCCTGGACTGGAATTCTAATATATCGAAAGTGGTTCATATTCGCAACTGCGAATACATTTCCTGTAGATGTTATGGAGTGAGATTAATTAAAAAATAGTTAAATGCTTAAAGGGAAAAGTTTCTTCTCATTCCAGAACATTACTCTAAGGATATACGTTAGAAGTTTGAGTTACTTAGTAGCTTAGTCAGATAAGAAACGTATCCCTATCTCGTGAAGTTAAAACAACTATCTGCGTTCTGTCGTTTTATTATCGCTACATAAAGAAGGTTTCTGTAGAATGTTTGACACCACTAGACTAGAAATTCTCCAGTATCGACGTATTATGTCTTCTTGTCTGATAAATAGTTGTGCTTTGTTCCAACTCTTGGACTGCCAGTTATAGATAATAGGTGTTAGACGTTTTCACTCATCGTCTACTATGCACATTACGTGCTAAGTTCATAATTATTTCTTAAAACCAGGTGTATCAATCGACACAACAAAGACTAGACATCTATTCAACAGTAAAAAACAACAGCCAAGAGCGCATAAAATATTTCTTTATTGAAGACAATCTATTTCAACAGACTTTACTGCATATTCAGGTCTTAAAATCTTTTTGTTGTAAACTTCTGTGCTGAACCTCACACACAAGAACAACTCGTTTACGAAAAAAGAAAAAGAAAAAAAAATTGAAGACCCGAAGATGACAGCCAAGTTTGTTGAAACCGGTTGTTTTAAATAAAGAAATGTTTTATGTGATCCTGCCTCTTGAATTGTTTTTTAAAACTGAAACAGATCAAGCGTAGTACTCTCAAAATGAGAAAATTTTACCTATTCAGTATCTTAGAAGAAACTATGAAAATACTGCGGTTATTCGTAATAGCCATGCACTGAATTTAAAATTTCATAAGGGAAATAGAAAATTATACATACTACATGAAATATAATCGGCAGTAATATGCGACGTTACTCGTCTATTTCAATTTTTTTATAATAATTTCTTTTATTAATCGAATCTGAAAGAAGAAAACAATATTTAACATCGTCTTTAAAAAACATGAAACTTAAATCAATCTTAGATGTACCCCAAAACACAATTTTTCATGTGTGTCCTTTGATCAGCACTCTAACGCCTTTATAATGTGTGTGTGTGTGTGTGTGTGTGTGTGTGTGTGTGTGTGTGTGTGTGTTTCCATTGTAAATTGCGAGCATGTATGTTGATTCATTCCTGAAAGAACCCGTTACAGAACATCAACAAATCTCATCGCATATCGCTGAAAATTCTTTGCAATTTACAAGTTTCTTAGTTTCATCATTCATTGATTATGTGTCCTGTTATTAACAGAGTTGTTTTATGAGTGACAAGCGAACTTTTCTGTCATTAAATTATCCGTCCTTTCATGGGCGGTACATAATCAAGAGGTGGTGACCCACGTTACCAATGGCAAGAAAAACCTAAGGGAAAAAAAGAAAGGAAAGAAAAAGGAACACAAGCAATCATCACTTTTCTAGAAAAAAATACGACCTTCATTAAGCTTAATTAAAATCTTCCGCAGTTTAGAAATTGTGGAACAGTGCCTATACCAAAATGTTTGATCTCTACATTTTAGCCGGCCGAAGTGGCCGTGCGGTTAAAGGCGCTGCAGTCTGGAACCGCAGGACCGCTACGGTCGCAGGTTCGAATCCTGCCTCGGGCATGGATGTTTGTGATGTCCTTAGGTTAGTTAGGTTTAACTAGTTCTAAGTTCTAGGGGACTAATGACCTCAGCAGTTGAGTCCCTTAGTGCTCAGAGCCATTTTCTACATTTTATTTCATTAATACTTGTCCCGTAGATCATAAATACATTTCATAATGATGTGGAACGTTTCAATTTAACATAAGTTTCTTTGCAAGACATAATCTTCCTTTATTTGTTATTTTTTTTACAGTTATTACCTCTTATCGAAAAATTCTTTTATTGAGTAGAAGGAGCTGTCATTTAAAAATTTCAGACTTTAAATACTAGTTGGTAACCGACCAAAGATTTTTGTGGCAGCATAATTCAACCCTTTCAGTGTCAAAGTCAGTTTTACACAATATTAAATACTCGACAGATATCAAAACTAAATCAGAAAATAAGCTACAAAGATACCTTTAGGGTAACTCCTTGCTACAGAAGAAATTTCAATTATAAAAGTGTCGTTCACTTAATATTACGTGTAGTATTACATATTGGTTACTATTATGATTAGTCATCTGTAAGTGGGAAGCATAATCTCGTATTTAAATTAAGTCAATAACCAGCAAATTCACTCGTTTCGCGTCATTACGATGTATCGTGCAGGTGATCATGGAAAATGTAGATAACGTGACACTGCTATTAAAATTTAAACAATGAAGTAAACATGATTCATACCTTGTAGTTCAGTTAGAGACACTTCAGCTGAAAGGTCATGTAGATAAAATACGGAGGCAGCGAGTCACATAGCTACAATTCTTGTTGATTTACGAAAGCAGTAATCCCCATAGTGGATGAGCGTTTCTCAGAAGCATTGCCCTTTAAGAGACTGCGACATTAGCCACTATAGTTCCCATTCCTGAGCTACAACAATAGTTCCGTGTTACCCACTTCAACGGCCAAACGCTTTCAGAGCTTTATTTTTTTATTTAATGAAAGTACTTAACTCGACAGTTAATGTTTATATTCGCATTCCGCATCCCATTCGCCTTCCACTCCAGTCTTTTTATGGCACCACGCTCCAAAGAAGCCCTTTAGAGACGGACAAAACAGCCTCTACATCTGAGCTGTTTATGCGACAGAGTGACAAATGAACTGACGTTAAATTGTGGGCATATTCATGTGTAGCAGAGACGTGCATTCTGCCAACGTTCGCCATTAAAACAGCGGGGAGGCAGGGAGTTGGGGGGGGGGGGCTGAAAGCAACAAGTAGAATTACAAATGTTGGCACGCGTCGTTTCCGCGCAGAGTGTTTGCTGGAGCCAAGTAATCCATATCCGGCTGCGTCTGTGCCACCAAACTTAGTTACGGTATTCTATTTCCCGCAGAAAATTATTCTCTTAATAGGCAATTCCTTCTACCAGCATGGCTCTGTCGTGGCGCCCGCTCTCGGTACAGGGCCCGCATAAAACCGTATGGGGCGTGCAGCGGGGGCATTTCGTTATAAAAGTACACCCGGCCACGTTGCTTCCTTGGGCCCCGTCTACAGAGTACGGGTCTGACTATTACTCGTCCCAATACTAGTGCTGCTTCGGACAGCACTGGTTGAAGCTGTTTCAGCTAGAATAATCGTTCTTTCTTTCCACCGGAGACAAAGCATTCCTTGTGTCCCTAATTCTTTCTTATACAAGAAAAAAGAGGAGATAGAAATCAACTAAATTAGAAACTCAAATGCGATTGGAGGGCTGGATATCAATTTTTGTCGAGGTCACCTTATACACTCTGAAACGTCCCTTAGAAAAATTTGTGAATTACTGTGCTGGTGAACCCCTTACGTTATTTGATTTTCAAACAGCTGAGCAAAACTGAACGTACTCAGACATTTCTCTCTTTACTTATTCTGATCATCACTAAACTGACACACAATATTTTTAGCGCAATGCAATCTGACTTTTAATAATCCCTGCAAAAGAATGGCCCTGACTAACAATAACCTATACCTTTCATGGATCACTTACCTCACAAAAATCTTCATTACTCGAACTACTGCAATACAGCGAGCACCAATACTGCCAGCTAAATAGAAGATTCTAACTACTGAAGTCATTAACTACTGATAGGCATAGTTAGCAAATGAAACATTTTGATACAGAACAAACAATGTATTTACCTTAATAGTGTTCAAAAGTCATATATATCAGTTCATGACATCCAGTCTTACAAATTTACTGTCTCTGATGGACACACGTCCAGATTATCCGCTCTCAAAACTCCGCCATCTCTCTCCCCACATCCACCATCGCTGGCGGCTCACCTACAACTGCGCAACGCTACGCGCTGTTAACGTCCAACTGCCCAACACTACAATAGCAAATGCCAACAATGCAAACCAGCCAAAGGCTGCACACAGCACATCCAGTGATTTTCATACAGAGCGCTACGTGGCGTTACCAATATAAAAACCTAAACAGCCTACTTACAACTCTTAATTTATTAAAGATTCAGAAACCAAAACCATAGCTCATTAACGGGGACTGGCGCGTGACATCCACTTGTTGGTCAATATGCAGAATGCCTCTTCACTCAGGTGACTGTGAGGGGTCGTCGCAACAGAGACTCCAACGTGCTGCTCGGGGAAACCTGCAATTATCAGTATGAACAACGACATAGTCTTAGTGACGGCTTCACATGGCTGATGACCCATTGTACATTTAACAACATCCACTGTTATCAGTTTTAACTTTACACGTACTCCAGTTTACAAAAATTAAACAGCATTTTATTGATATAAAAATAAGCACTTTGAAACTAAAGAGTGCTTGATACGTTCTTACGAGACAGTCTCCACTCCTTCCAGTCTATGTAAACATAGACAATATGTGCTTTAAATTCGAAGACACGATATCGACAGCAACTGAGTAGTATATACCAAATAAATTACTAAGACAAGGTACGGTACTGTTCCCACTTAGCAGACATTACAGGTCGGAAGACTATTGCTGAAGCAACGAAAAAAGCATGTCAAATTTAAAAGAACGCAAAATCCCCAAGATTGGCAAAGTTTCAGAGAAACTCGAAATTTTGTGCGAACATCAATGCGAGAGTTTCCAGAACGAATATCTGTTTTGTTATCTGGCAGAAAACCCAACTAGATTCCGATCGTATGTGAAGAACAGCAGTGGCAAGACGCAGTCAATACCTTCACTGCGATATAACGAGGGTGATATTACTGACGACAGCATGACGCGAACCTACGCCACGCACACTCCGACAGCGAAAGAGCGTCCAGTAATGTTCTGAACACTCTGCTCTGATTGCCGTAACTAATGCGAGCATTATCGCGACCGTAGCAAGTTATTAAGTGAATTACTATTTCATTTGTTGCTTCTTGTTAACGCTGATGGAGGTGGTAAGTGATAAATTCTGCAGGATGTACACTTCCATCAAGTGGAAAGCATGCGCTCGCGCGTAGCGCAACTGCTGCTTGGTATCGTCAACAATACCATCCCCGTCCATGCCACGACATACGCGAACCACCATCGTTCGTGGAT
The DNA here is from genome assembly GCF_023898315.1 of Schistocerca nitens. Classification (NCBI taxonomy): domain Eukaryota; kingdom Metazoa; phylum Arthropoda; class Insecta; order Orthoptera; family Acrididae; genus Schistocerca; species Schistocerca nitens. Next base: position 420,509,536 of record NC_064618.1, on the reverse strand, counting down.
CGGACTATAGTAGCCGCAGCAGCTCAAAACATACTGACCGCCCAGCTAAGCTGGTCATTGGTCGAATCACAAGTCGTCGAACAGCGAGTCCGTCGTCGTGCAAGACAACGCCGAGAGTTCGCCGCCGCTCTGCCTGCCAAGGGCATCCAGTCTGATGGACCATGGAGCTGTACTGAGGCGCTACCCTCCTCCGAGCCTCTGGACGTCCACTAGCGACAGCTGTGCCAGTCAGACGCAGGTCCTGTTTGTTACCTGGGTACCTCCATCGCATCACAACGGGCCAACTGCCACCAAGCTTCGCCTGCCGCCTTGCCGCTTCGCCCTGCAGTTGAGCCAGCGCTTTCCCTACCAGCGTAACACCAACAGTCTACCGCTGCAGCTCCTGACGCAGCACGGCGGTCAGAAATGTCTTACCAAAGTGGCCCAGCATTCGGGCAGCGCTAAGCGTGGCAGCTACCGCCATCTCTACAACCGCTTCTCCCCCGAGGGAGAGGGCGCGTACTTCTAGCTTTAGTAAACTTGTTGGAACTGTAAGGAGTTTCCATGAACGTCATCTGCCTTGATGAAGCCACCTTATTCCTCCGAAGGACTCGTGTAACCCTCGCCAAAGTGTCGTATCCAGGGCACCTAGATAGGAGAGCCGAACCCCTTCTGGTAACTCGAAGAACAGCTCTTCCAAGGCTCTGTAGAGATCTTAGCAATCCAGGCCGCCATATTACCTGTTGTCCTACAGGGCTGACGGGTATCGTGCTCTTTCATCATCTAACCTGTCAAATACGCTTAAATCTTTCACTAAGCTGGCTAAATCGAATGGTTCAAATGGTTCAAATCGCTCTAGGCACTATGGGACTTAACATCTGAGGTCAGCAGCCCCCTAGACTTAGAACTACTTAAACCTAACTAACCTAAGTACATCCCACACATCCGTGCCCGAGGCAGGATTCGAACCTGCGTCCATAGCAGCAGCGCGGTTCCAGACTGAAGCGCCTAGAACCGATCGGCCACAGCGGCCGGCCGGCTAAATAGAATAAAAAGTCATATATCAGGTGGAGAATGACTTTATTGATCATAAAGTATGCACGGCGCGTTTCGGGACTACTTCCCTCTTCAGAAATTAAAGTGTGAAGGTTGCACAACGGCTTGAGTTAACAGACTACCTAATGTCAAACGGGAGGTGTGTACTGTTACCGTTCTGTATAGGGATGTGAGTACAAAGCAAACCTATTGCTCTGTACAGGGGATAGGTACCACTTCGTATTATCGTTCCGTATCGTCGTTCTGCATGGAGTGAGGTATACCAAGTTTATCTGTCGTAGAGTAGTGTGGTGGTACCATGTTCCGTTGTCGTTCTGAAGAGGTTGACTCGTGCCAAGTTTACTTGTCACCCTGCTCGAAGGGTGTATACCAACTTCTGTTATTGAGCTGTAGAAGGTGATCCTTCAGCCCATGGTCTAGGAGTAGCGTCTTTGATTAGTAGTCAAAACTTCCTTGGTCCCAGATGCGAAACACTCCACAGCTTAAATTTTGATTAATCATCAACATTGGCGTCCGAGGTCTTCCAGTGTAGGAAGTCACCCTCAGTCTTCCAAAGGCCTTGTCAAAGAGGGCGGAGGAGCCGATAGAGGTTCAGGGCACTCTCTCGTCGGGATGGGGAACTGTCGCTAACGGTGGAAGCATCAGCAGTGATCAAAGACAATGGAAGGCAATGGAAACCGGTGCATTAAAGACACATAACGTGTATCCACAGGATATGTGGCTAGTAACTGAAGAAGTGTCATGATGATCTCTCCATTGGCTAAAGATTCTGGAATAGTCCCCCATTCGAGTCTCCTGGAGGGGACTGCTGACAGGAGGGTGGGGGGGGGGGGCGGTTACCACGAGAAAAAGATCGATCAACCAACGAAAGGATAACGTTCCACGAGTCGAGATGTGGAATGTCAGAAGCTATTAAATCTGCAAAGTGGAATGCAAAGGCTCAATACAATACAGATATGGTAGAGGTCAGTGAAAAGAAATGGTAAGAAGACAAGGGCTTCTGGTCAGATGAATATAGGATAATAACGACAGCAGCAGAAAATGGTATAACTGGAGTAGGATTCGTTATTCATAGGAAGGTATGGCAGAGAGTGTGCTACTATGAACAGTTCATTTATAGGGCAGTTCTTATCAGAATCGACAGCAATCCAACACCGCCAAAGATAGTTCAGGTATACATACCGATGTCGCAAGCTGATGATGAAGAGATGGAGAAAGTTTATGAGGATATTGAAAGGGTGCTACAGTACTTAAAGGGAGGTGAAAATCTAATGGTCATGGGGGAGTGGAACGCAGTTGTAGCGGAAGGAGTAGAAGAAAAGGTTACAGGAGAATAATGGTTTGGGACAAGGAATAAGAGAGGAGAAAGCCTGATTGAATTCTGTAATAAATTTCAGCTAGTAATTACGAGTACTCTGTTAAAGTACCACAAGAGCAGGTATAGACCCAGATCAAAATGAAGTAGTGATGAAGAGTAGCCTGAAGTTAAAGAGACTAGTCAGGAAGAATAATACGCAAAGAAGTGGGATACGGAAGTACTAAGGAATGACGAGATACGCTTGCAGTTCTCTAAGGCTATAGCTACAGGAGTAAGGATGAGCTCGGTAGGCAGTACAGTTGAAGAGGAATGGACATCTCTAAAACGGGCGATCACAGAAGTTGGAAAGAAAAATATAGGAACGGAGTGACTTCGAAGAAACCATGGGTAACGGAAGAAATACTTCATTTGGTCGATGAAAGAAAGAAGTACAAAAATGTTCAGGGAAATTCAGGAATACAGAAGTAAAAGTCGCTGAGGAATGAAATAAATAGGCAGAGCAGAGAAGCTACGACGAAATGGCTGCATGAAAAATATGAAGAAATCGAAAAAGAAATGGTTGTCGGAAGGACTGACTCATCATATAGGAAAGTCAAAATAATCTTTGGTGAAATTAAAAGCAAGGGCGGTAAGATTAAGAGTGCAACGGGAATTCGACTGTTAAATGCAGAGGAAAGAGCGGATAGGCGGAAGGAGTATATTGAGAGACTCTGTGGGAGGGAAGATTTGTCTGATGTGATAGAAGAAGGAACAGAAGTCGATTTATAAGAGATAGGGGATCCAGTATAAGAATCAGAACTTAAGAGAGCTTAGGAGGACTTAAGATAAAAAACGGCAGAAGGGATGGATAAAATTCCTTCAGAATTTTTACAATCATTAGGGGAAGTGGCAACAAAACCACTATTCACGCTGGTATGTAGAATGTATGATGACATACCATCTGAGGAAAACGGGGGTAAGCTATAGGGAGATGGGTAATGTCCAATATGTACAAGAGCCAAGAGGGAGTAATAAGAGAGGACGATCAAGAAAGAAGTGCTTGGATGAAAAAGGGTGTAAGACGGGGATGTAGTCTTTCGCCTCTACTGTTCAGTCCGTACTTCGAAGAAGCAATGGTGGGAATAAAAGAAAGGTTCAGGAGTAGAATTAAAATTCAAGGTGACAGGATATCCACGATACGATTCACTGATGACACTGCTACGCTGCGTGAAAGTAAAGAACAATTACACGATCTGCTGAATAGAATGAACAGTCTATTGATTACAGAATATTGACTGAGAGTAAATCGAAGGAAGGCGAAAGTAATGAGAAGCAGTACAGAATATGCAGTAAATCGAAGGAGGGCGAAAGGAATGAGAAGCAGCAGAAATGAGAACAGCGAGAAACTTAACGTCAGGATTAATGGTCACGTAGTACATAAAGTCTAGGAATTCTTCTTCATAGGCGGTAAAACAACCAGTGACAGACAGAGAAAATAAGACGTTATAAGTAGATTAGCACTGGAAAAAAGGGTATTCCTGACCAAGAGAAGTCTATTAGTATCAAACATAGGCCTTAATTTTAGGATGAAATTTCTGAGAACGTACGTTTGGAGCATATCATTGTATGGGAGTGAAACATGGACTGTGGGAAATCCGGAACAGAAGAGGGTCGAAGCGTTTGAGGTGTGGTGTTACAGACGAATGTTAAAAATTACATCGACTGATAAGGTGAGGAATGAGGAGGCTCTGCGCAGATTCTGACAGGAAAGGAATATGTGAAAAACATTGACAAGAAGGGGGGACAGGAGGATAGGACGTATATTAAGACATCAGGGAAAGACTTCCATTGTACTAGAGGCAGCTGTAGAGGGTAAAAAGTGTAGGAGAAGACAGAGATTCGAATAAATCCATGAAATAATTGAGGACGTAGGTTGCAAGAGCTACTCTGAGGTGTAGAGGTTTGTACAGGAGAGGAATTCGTGGCGGTCCACATCAAAACAGTCAGAAGACAGACGACGCAAAAAAGAAAAAAAGGCGGGTGATGTGTACCGGGCTTACCTATCATCCTGCACAAGTAAAGGGTATCAAGCTCTATTATCAGAATGAGATTTTCACTCTGCAGCGGAGTGTGCGCTGATATGAAACTTTCCTGGCAGATTAAAACTGTGTGCCCGACCGAGACTCGAGCTCGGGACCTTTGCCTTTCGCGGGCAAGTGCTCTACCAACTGAGCTACCGAAGCACGACTCACGCCCGGTACTCACAGCTTTACTTCTGCCAGTACCTCGTCTCCTACCTTCCAAACTTTACAGAAGCTCTCCTGCGAAACTTGCAGAACTAGCACTCCTGAAAGAAAGGATATTGCGGAGACATGGCTTAGCCACAGCCTGGGGGATGTTTCCAGAATGAGATTTTCACTCTGCAGCGGAGTGTGCGCTGATATGAAACTTTCCTGGCAGATTAAAACTGTGTGCCCGACCGAGACTCGAACTCGGGACCTTTGCCTTTCGCGGGCAAGTGCTCTACCAACTGAGCTACCGAAGCACGACTCACGCCCGGTACTCACAGCTTTACTTCTGCCAGTACCTCGTCTCCTACCTTCCAAACTTTACAGAAGCTCTCCTGCGAAACTTGCAGAACTAGCACTCCTGAAAGAAAGGATATTGCGGAGACATGGCTTAGCCACAGCCTGGGGGATGTTTCCAGAATGAGATTTTCACTCTGCAGCGGAGTGTGCGCTGATATGAAACTTTCCTGGCAGATTAAAACTGTGTGCCCGACCGAGACTCGAACTCGGGACCTTTGCCTTTCGCGGGCAAGTGCTCTACCAACTGAGCTACCGAAGCACGACTCACGCCCGGTACTCACAGCTTTACTTCTGCCAGTACCTCGTCTCCTACCTTCCAAACTTTACAGAAGCTCTCCTGCGAAACTTGCAGAACTAGCACTCCTGAAAGAAAGGATATTGCGGAGACATGGCTTAGCCACAGCCTGGGGGATGTTTCCAGAATGAGATTTTCACTCTGCAGCGGAGTGTGCGCTGATATGAAACTTTCCTGGCAGATTAAAACTGTGTGCCCGACCGAGACTCGAACTCGGGACCTTTGCCTTTCGCGGGCAAGTGCTCTACCAACTGAGCTACCGAAGCACGACTCACGCCCGGTACTCACAGCTTTACTTCTGCCAGTACCTCGTCTCCTACCTTCCAAACTTTACAGAAGCTCTCCTGCGAAACTTGCAGAACTAGCACTCCTGAAAGAAAGGATATTGCGGAGACATGGCTTAGCCACAGCCTGGGGGATGTTTCCAGAATGAGATTTTCACTCTGCAGCGGAGTGTGCGCTGATATGAAACTTTCCTGGCAGATTAAAACTGTGTGCCCGACCGAGACTCGAACTCGGGACCTTTGCCTTTCGCGGGCAAGTGCTCTACCAACTGAGCTACCGAAGCACGACTCACGCCCGGTACTCACAGCTTTACTTCTGCCAGTACCTCGTCTCCTACCTTCCAAACTTTACAGAAGCTCTCCTGCGAAACTTGCAGAACTAGCACTCCTGAAAGAAAGGATATTGCGGAGACATGGCTTAGCCACAGCCTGGGGGATGTTTCCAGAATGAGATTTTCACTCTGCAGCGGAGTGTGCGCTGATATGAAACTTTCCTGGCAGATTAAAACTGTGTGCCCGACCGAGACTCGAACTCGGGACCTTTGCCTTTCGCGGGCAAGTGCTCTACCAACTGAGCTACCGAAGCACGACTCACGCCCGGTACTCACAGCCTTACTTCTGTCAGTACCTCGTCTCCTACCTTCCAAACTTTACAGAAGCTCTCCTGCGAAACTTGCAGAACTAGCACTCCTGAAAGAAAGGATATTGCGGAGACATGGCTTAGCCACAGCCTGGGGGATGTTTCCAGAATGAGATTTTCACTCTGCAGCGGAGTGTGCGCTGATATGAAACTTTCCTGGCAGATTAAAACTGTGTGCCCGACCGAGACTCGAACTCGGGACCTTTGCCTTTCGCGGGCAAGTGCTCTACCAACTGAGCTACCGAAGCACGACTCACGCCCGGTACTCACAGCTTTACTTCTGCCAGTACCTCGTCTCCTACCTTCCAAACTTTACAGAAGCTCTCCTGCGAAACTTGCAGAACTAGCACTCCTGAAAGAAAGGATATTGCGGAGACATGGCTTAGCCACAGCCTGGGGGATGTTTCCAGAATGAGATTTTCACTCTGCAGCGGAGTGTGCGCTGATATGAAACTTTCCTGGCAGATTAAAACTGTGTGCCCGACCGAGACTCGAACTCGGGACCTTTGCCTTTCGCGGGCAAGTGCTCTACCAACTGAGCTACCGAAGCACGACTCACGCCCGGTACTCACAGCTTTACTTCTGCCACACAGTTCGGTCGGGCACACAGTTTTAATCTGCCAGGAAAGTTTCATATCAGCGCACACTCCGCTGCAGAGTGAAAATCTCATTCTGGAAACATCCCCCAGGCTGTGGCTAAGCCATGTCTCCGCAATATCCTTTCTTTCAGGAGTGCTAGTTCTGCAAGTTTCGCAGGAGAGCTTCTGTAAAGTTTGGAAGGTAGGAGACGAGGTACTGGCAGAAGTAAAGCTGTGAGTACCGGGCGTGAGTCGTGCTTCGGTAGCTCAGTTGGTAGAGCACTTGCCCGCGAAAGGCAAAGGTCCCGAGTTCGAGTCTCGGTCGGGCACACAGTTTTAATCTGCCAGGAAAGTTTCATATCAGCGCACACTCCGCTGCAGAGTGAAAATCTCATTCTGGAAACATCCCCCAGGCTGTGGCTAAGCCATGTCTCCGCAATATCCTTTCTTTCAGGAGTGCTAGTTCTGCAAGTTTCGCAGGAGAGCTTCTGTAAAGTTTGGAAGGTAGGAGACGAGGTACTGGCAGAAGTAAGGCTGTGAGTACCGGGCGTGAGTCGTGCTTCGGTAGCTCAGTTGGTAGAGCACTTGCCCGCGAAAGGCAAAGGTCCCGAGTTCGAGTCTCGGTCGGGCACACAGTTTTAATCTGCCAGGAAAGTTTCATATCAGCGCACACTCCGCTGCAGAGTGAAAATCTCATTCTGGAAACATCCCCCAGGCTGTGGCTAAGCCATGTCTCCGCAATATCCTTTCTTTCAGGAGTGCTAGTTCTGCAAGTTTCGCAGGAGAGCTTCTGTAAAGTTTGGAAGGTAGGAGACGAGGTACTGGCAGAAGTAAAGCTGTGAGTACCGGGCGTGAGTCGTGCTTCGGTAGCTCAGTTGGTAGAGCACTTGCCCGCGAAAGGCAAAGGTCCCGAGCTCGAGTCTCGGTCGGGCACACAGTTTTAATCTGCCAGGAAAGTTTCATATCAGCGCACACTCCGCTGCAGAGTGAAAATCTCATTCTGGAAACATCCCCCAGGCTGTGGCTAAGCCATGTCTCCGCAATATCCTTTCTTTCAGGAGTGCTAGTTCTGCAAGTTTCGCAGGAGAGCTTCTGTAAAGTTTGGAAGGTAGGAGACGAGGTACTGGCAGAAGTAAAGCTGTGAGTACCGGGCGTGAGTCGTGCTTCGGTAGCTCAGTTGGTAGAGCACTTGCCCGCGAAAGGCAAAGGTCCCGAGTTCGAGTCTCGGTCGGGCACACAGTTTTAATCTGCCAGGAAAGTTTCATATCAGCGCACACTCCGCTGCAGAGTGAAAATCTCATTCTGGAAACATCCCCCAGGCTGTGGCTAAGCCATGTCTCCGCAATATCCTTTCTTTCAGGAGTGCTAGTTCTGCAAGTTTCGCAGGAGAGCTTCTGTAAAGTTTGGAAGGTAGGAGACGAGGTACTGGCAGAAGTAAAGCTGTGAGTACCGGGCGTGAGTCGTGCTTCGGTAGCTCAGTTGGTAGAGCACTTGCCCGCGAAAGGCAAAGGTCCCGAGTTCGAGTCTCGGTCGGGCACACAGTTTTAATCTGCCAGGAAAGTTTCATATCAGCGCACACTCCGCTGCAGAGTGAAAATCTCATTCTGGAAACATCCCCCAGGCTGTGGCTAAGCCATGTCTCCGCAATATCCTTTCTTTCAGGAGTGCTAGTTCTGCAAGTTTCGCAGGAGAGCTTCTGTAAAGTTTGGAAGGTAGGAGACGAGGTACTGGCAGAAGTAAAGCTGTGAGTACCGGGCGTGAGTCGTGCTTCGGTAGCTCAGTTGGTAGAGCACTTGCCCGCGAAAGGCAAAGGTCCCGAGTTCGAGTCTCGGTCGGGCACACAGTTTTAATCTGCCAGGAAAGTTTCATATCAGCGCACACTCCGCTGCAGAGTGAAAATCTCATTCTGGAAACATCCCCCAGGCTGTGGCTAAGCCATGTCTCCGCAATATCCTTTCTTTCAGGAGTGCTAGTTCTGCAAGTTTCGCAGGAGAGCTTCTGTAAAGTTTGGAAGGTAGGAGACGAGGTACTGGCAGAAGTAAAGCTGTGAGTACCGGGCGTGAGTCGTGCTTCGGTAGCTCAGTCGGTAGAGCACTTGCCCGCGAAAGGCAAAGGTCCCGAGTTCGAGTCTCGGTCGGGCACACAGTTTTAATCTGCCAGGAAAGTTTCATATCAGCGCACACTCCGCTGCAGAGTGAAAATCTCATTCTGGAAACATCCCCCAGGCTGTGGCTAAGCCATGTCTCCGCAATATCCTTTCTTTCAGGAGTGCTAGTTCTGCAAGTTTCGCAGGAGAGCTTCTGTAAAGTTTGGAAGGTAGGAGACGAGGTACTGGCAGAAGTAAAGCTGTGAGTACCGGGCGTGAGTCGTGCTTCGGTAGCTCAGTTGGTAGAGCACTTGCCCGCGAAAGGCAAAGGTCCCGAGTTCGAGTCTCGGTCGGGCACACAGTTTTAATATCTGCCAGGAAAGTTTCAAGCTCTATTATCATTCAGTAAAGAGTGGGGTTTCGTGAAAAGATATTTTTCCCATCGACGAATCTGTTCCACGGAGCAAGTCCATAACGCACTCTTACTGACGAATCGGATGGTAAGAAATCTAGCAGCACCTCTGTGAATCGATATATTTTATGTGGGTGGTCTTTGGCAGCTTTAAGGTACCTGAGAAACTTCTCTGTAAACAGGGCGAAAGTCCCTTTCGTTCGTTGTCGGAGGTTAATGTGGCATAGCAAGAAATAACATTCACATTTGCGACTAGAAGAGTCATGCTGTGATTAATGCAAATTACCCACGGTATTGTTTCGGTTTTTTACTCATAAAAATTAACTAGCGGACGTGGAAGACTTCTTTACTCTCCAACGCTTATAAAATAAATCTGAATAAACGCCGTTAGTCCCGTTTGATCTGCGAGACAAACTTGTCAAAAAGTCGGAGCTCTTTAGGAAGATTGCGAAATCCTACAACTGGACTGGAAAATGTGTACCGTTAACAGTTCATACACCGCCAGTCCCAGCAACTTCTGCCAATAATCTCCACAAAAACGAAGCAGGAATACAGTTCAAAGTGAGTAGATATTTTTAAAAAAGCAGACACACCCCTTTCAAACTTTCACAGACAGAGACACATTTTATTTGCTTAAATTGTACCTCGCCAAGACAACTTCATTTACTGAAGAAGCAACAGTCACCTAGAAATTCGAAAAAAGGACCCAACAGAATTCCGCTCACATTCATGGGAAAGCACTTCCGATTCTTTAAAGTTCCGTATTTGAAAAGTACCTTTGCTGATCACAAAAGATCACCGACTCCCGACCTCAGCTAAACAGTATAAAAATTATATTCGCCCCAAGGGACACCTACTTCATACCTGAATCCTACAAGGGGTAGCAGACGATTCTCCTTTCTCGCAGTCTCCGAAAGCGATAAATACTAGCTGACAAATCCTGCATTACACGGATATTCATTTAGCCAATTTCCTATTAAAGACGAAAGAAAATTTAAACCGTTTTGTAGTGTAATATCGAAAAAATTTAATTTCCATGTATTCGTGAAAACACCTTTGAAATTATGAAACAGTTTCTGTATGCTGGGCGCTTCTATAGAAGGCTATTGTTTTCGCCTACAGCCGTTTGCGCTTAGTAGTTGAAAGCTGTCAAAACTGCTGCCATATGTCAGCGATTTTCTTAAGCTGGCTCGACCGTAAGAGTTTCTTCGTAGTAACTAATAAATGAATAAAAGTTTCATGCACGTTGCGGCATTTTTTCCACGCATCTCGGTGTTTATGACGTCAGGTCTATTGAACTACGTAACGTACGATGATATATTTGTGTAGGTACATTCAGTGGCATATGTGGGCACTGTTTGCAAAAGGTGTTGAGAATAGAGTTATTAGCAAAGAAGTAATAAATTTAAACGTGATATACAATGTGACAGTTTTTCAGGCATCTCCGTGTTTATGGTATCGTATCTCCTGAACTCTGTGTGGTACTGTGATGTAGTATGATGTACTTTAAGTCGCGTACATGGATGCTGTCTACGAAATTTATTGTGAATACAATTAGTACCACAGAAATAATAAATTTAATCGTCATGTATGACCCGTCCGTTTCTCACTCGTCTCATTGTATATGACGTCATACCTCCTGAACTGCGATAGGGTTCTTATCCACACAGCGACTGTTGCCTGAAAATAAGAGAAACGTATAGCAAGATCGGTTGAAATAGATCCAGCGTTTTAGGAGAAGATGGGTAAGATACAAAAATACACACATGCAATATGTATAGATTTAGGCCTTTTGGATAATCAGACAGTAGCCGAATTTCCCTCTCGAGCTAATGACACTCCACTGCAAATGGAGCAGCATGTCTGTTGATAACCATCTTTGTGGAATGGTGCGCCAAGTTTCCCGCAGGTCGCGATTCGACATAAGACGCCCATAGATCTGCGAGCCCTGCCAACAGCGAGACACTGAAGCACCCACCCTAATCTTGATCCCTGACCATGCGGTTATAACGCCTTCAGTACCTTAAAAAAGGCCTTGAAATGTCGATGAATCCTGTCGGACTTGAACGTGTAGTAGACAGTTACGGATTTCTTCACGCTGCAGGACTCGGGCATCTTTAACCTAGTGCATAGTTGGAATGATCTCTTCAGTGCTCATGGATATTTTGCCTAATTGGCATATCGATCCTGGACTGTACGGAGTTAGAACTGAAACTTTGGATCACCCCTTATACCTCTGGGCTTCTGAAGATGATTGGACGAAACTACAAGAAGTAAGGGAAAATGACAGATCTCTGGGCAGCGCATCTACCCATGTGTCGATTCATAATACATGCAGAGCACACTACTTGGTGGCAGGCATGTCAGAACAAGTAAAAAAAACCACACACCCTTATTGTCACATCGCAGTAGTTTGTGCTTGCAAGTAGGCAACACAATCGACAGACTTCAAAAGCGGGCTCCTCTCGTTGAGCATTCTTGGTTGGCAGTAGCGGTATCACCAGCAGTTCAATGAATTACAAGCGCCTAATAGTGGCTGCGACTTTACAAACAGTGCCAAAATTAGGCACCTGTAATTTGAGTTAAAGACTTAGAGATATGTTCTAACCACTGACATACGATGTGATGAATAGTATCCAGACAACTGTACGTAATGCAGAACTGACCACTAGAAGTCGCGAGAGGCTAACCCACCGGTACGAAAGGAAGTGGCGAGTTTTCTTAGTAGATAAGAAGTACCATCACAACGGATCGGCCGGGAGAGCTGGGCACTAAAAATGTGGGCTGCTCGTTGGATGTCATCTGTGTTACAAATCTATCTGGGACATTTAACCCTTCTAAAGGTGCCCAAGTCGAAAGTTGGTGATGTGATTGTGAAGTGGAAACGTGAAGTAATAACTACAGCTAAATCAAGACCAGACAGATCTGATATTGACTGACAGTGACCGTATAGCAGAAGGAATGAATCTTGAGTTCCTAAGTGCTACCAGCAGTCTAGATTGCATTGTAACTGTGCGAAGAGAGTTAAAAATAATGGGGTGCAATGTCTAGCAGTTCCCGATAAGTCATACACTTCTGTAGCCAGTACTACGTTACGCTTCGGGTGGTCTAAAGAGCGACGCCACTGGACAGAGGACGGTTGCAAACGAATATTTGGAGTGATGGATGACCTACACCCTGTCGCGATCCAATGAAAAGGTTTGGAGAACTGTTGGAGCCGTGCCAACAACGAAGTAGCGAGCTTTACGCTGTTCTCCAGGCTGTCCACTACATCCGCCGCCATCAGCGGATACAGTACGTTATCTGCTCAGATTCTCTCAGCTCTCTCCTCAGTCTCCAAGTTCTTTATCCTGTGCATCCTCTGGTCCACCGGATTCAGGACTGTCTGCGCTTGCTCCACCTGGGGGGCGTCTCCGTGGCGTTCCTCTGGCTCCCGGGACACGTTGGTATCTGTGGAAATGAGGCGGCCGATCTTGCAGCCAAGGCTGCAGTCTCTCTTCCTCGGCCAGCTATTCAATCGATTCCCTTCGCCGATCTACGGAGCGTTTTATGTCGACGTGTTGTTCATTTATGGCACACGCATTGGTCGACACTTACCCATAATAAATTGCGGGACGTGAAAGCTCTTCCTTGTGCTTGGACCTCTTCCTCCCGAACGCGTCGTCGGGAGGAGGTAATTTTAACTAGACTCGGATAGGGCACTGTCTTTTTAGCCATCGACATCTTTTAAGCGGCGATCCTCCCCCACTCTGTCCCCACTGCTCTCAGCTGTGGACGGTAAGACACCTTTTAATTGAGTGCCCAAATTTTACTCCGTTACGCTCCCGTCTACAGCTGTCGCCTGATATATCGCCCATTTTAGCAGATGACACGCGCTCCGCCGACCGCGTTCTCGAGTTTATTAGTGCCAGTGAAATGACGTCAGTCATTTGAAGCTTTTTTGGGGACAACCAGTCCCTTTCTGTAGTGGATTTTTAAGCCTTCCTTCTGCTTTTAGTTTCTCCAATTTTATGACTTTCGTTCCCATTGCTGCTGGTTTTCAATTTCGGTTTTTCACTGTTTCCTAAGTCACGGACCGGGCGCTAATGACCATAGCAGTTTTGCGCCCTAAAACCAAAAAAAAAAAAAAAACGAAGTAGCGAAGAGGAGGTGTTACGACATTGGGCTGTTTTGGGCGATCATGCTGTAGTGCCCTTAACCGACTTAAGAAAGTGGTAAATGCCGAAGGATACGAACACATCTCAAAGGATTGTGTACTACGTACAGTGGAGGAACAGTTCCGAGATGACAATCAGCATGACAAAGCACTCTGTTATAAAGCAGCATCTGTGAGGCTGCATTTTGTGGAGAGTAACATTGAAAAATTTTGTTTTTGTCTAAAGTCGCAGTTGTTTACTTTACTCACTCTTTTCGGTTTCGCTACACCGTACCGTCCTCAGGGCATTCCCTGACACGTAATCGTCACGCTCGCTTCCAAGTAGGTGTGTCAAATACACATAACATTCCTGAAATAGACTAGACTGCCCTGAGTCCCGTCCCGAAGCCAGTACAGCATCTTTGAAACTTCGACCACTCCAGACTCGAATACCTGCTCTGGTTTCGTCTCTTGAGGAAGAAGGGCTCTCACTGGTCTACAGTCATTCGGACACCTGACTGAAAGTGTCCGTGGCGAAGTTCGTGCCGTCATAAACTCGAAAGATGGACACATTCCATATCAATGTCCGCTGATAGTCATCCGGATACATCTACATCGTTACTGTGGTGTCACCGCCAGACACCACACTTGCTAAGTGGTAGCCTTTAAATCGGCGCGGTCCGTTAGTATACGTCGGACCCGCGTGTCGCCACTATCAGTGATTGCAGTCCGAGCGCCGCCACACGGCAGGTCTAGTCTAGAGAGACTCCCTAGCACTCGCACCAGTTGTACAGCCGACTTTGCTAGCGATGGTTCACTGTCTACGTACGCTCTCATTTGCAGAGGCGACAGTTTAGCATAGCCTTCAGCTACGTCATTTGCTACGATCTAGCAAGGCGCCATATTCAGTCACTATAAGTACTTCAAGATCTCAACAGATAATATTGTGAATCATGTACCGTCAAGAGCCACGTTCATCATTAATCGATTAAAGTTAAGTATGAAACTAATTACGTCCGCTTTCTGAATTCTCATTCCTTTTCACGTTCCAGACCTCACGTCAGTATAGTTCTTCCCTCCTCACGCCAGCCTGCGTGACCTAAAACGCAAGCATTTCGGCCTCCTCTAGTAACACGGTGTTGGCTCTTCTGCCAACACAACAGTTACTCTACAATTCACACTTAAGTGCCTAGCAGAGAGTCGATCGAACCATTTCCTTGCTACTTCTCTACCATTCCACTCTCGAATGGCGCATGGGAAAAAGGAACACCTAAATCTTTCCGTTCGAACTCTGATTTCTCTTATTTTATAATGATGATCATTTCTCTCCATTTAGGTGGGTATCAACAAAATATTTTCGCATTCGGAAGAGAATGTTGGTGATTGAAATTTCGTAAATAGATCTCGCCACAAAGAAAACCGCCTTTGTTTCAGTGACTGCGACCCCAACTCGCGTATCATATCAGTGACACTCTCACCCCTATTTCACGATAAGACGAAACGGGCTGCCCTTCGTTGCACTTTTCCGATGTCCTCCGTCGATCCTACTTTGTAAGGTTCCCACACCGCGCACAGTATTCCAGCAGAGGACGGACAAGTGTAATGTAGGCTGTCTCTTTAATGGGTTTGTCGCATCTCCTAAGTGTTCTGCGAACAAAGCGCAGTCTTTGTTTGCCTTCTACACAATATTATCTATGTGGTCTTTCCAATTTAAGTTGCTCGTAATTGTAATTCCTAGGTATTTAGTCGAATTGACAGTCCTTAGATTTGTGCGATTTATCGTATACCCTAAATTTATCGGATTTCGTTTAGTACCCATGTGGATGACCTCGCACTTTTCTTTGTTTAGTGCCAATTGCCACTTTTCGCACCATACAGAAATTCTCTCTAGATCATTTTGTAATTGGAATCGATCGTCTGATGATTTTACTAGACGGTAAATTACAGCATCAAATGGTTCAAATGGCTCTGAGCACTATGGGACTCAACTGCTGAGGTCATTAGTCCCCTAGAACTTAGAACTAGTTAAACCGAACGAACCTAAGGACACCACAAACATCCATGCCCGAGGCAGGATTCGAACCTGCGACCGTAGCGGTCTTGCGGTTCCAGGCTGCAGCGCCTTTAACCGCACGGCCACTTCGGCCGGCAATTACAGCATCATCTGCAAACAATCTAAGAGGACTGCTCAGATTATCAGCTAGATCATTTATGTTACAGGAACAGCAGAGGGCCTATGACACTACCTAGCGGAACGCCAGATATCATTTCTGTTCTATTCGATGATTTACCGTCTATCATTACGAACTGTGACCTCTCTGAGAGGAAATCACGAATCCAGTCACACAATTGAGACGACACTCCATATACACGCAATGTGATTAATAGTCGCTTGTGAGGAACGGTATCAAAAGCCTGGTCTAGGATTATGGAATCGATTTGAGATCCCTTGTCGACAGCACTCATTACTTCATGGGAATAAAGAGCTAGATGTGTTGCACAAGAACGATATTTTCTGAATCCGTGTAGGTTATGTATCAATAAGTCATTTTCTTCAAGGTGATTCATAATGTTCGAGTACAGTATATGCTCCAAGATCCTACTGCAAATTGAGGTCAGTGATATGGGTCTGTAATTCAATGGGTTACTCCTATTTCCTTTCTTGAATAATGGTGTGACCTGTGCTACTTTCCAGTCTTTAGGAACAGACCTTTCGTCAAGTGATGGTTAAGTGCCTATTTACTGTACATTTTGTGATTTTTACGCAGCCATGTTCTAGAGAACCGTAGGTACTTATGAAGTTACAGGACGAGCGCGACCTGCAAATGATAGTGTGGGAGGGCTTTTGTGATTCAGTAAGAAGTCTACGCAGTCGTCGCTCGCAGTTAGTGTCTGTGGAAGCAGAGCTACCTGTCGTTGGACAGTATTCGCTTCCAGAAGCCGTTGGCGGCTTAGGGAGGAAGCGCGTCGGCCCGGCCACAGCAGAGGAGCTGGTACGGACTGGCCTGTCAAAGCGGACCGCCCAGGAAGCCCGCCACGCTGTCAGCGGACCGCACCCGAGCCGCATCCCGGCTGATCCCGCCTAATCCACGCGTCCGCGACCGCCAGCGCCGCGTCCCCGCATCTGGCCGTGTGAGCCACTGCCCGACGCTAGGCTGCCGATTGTAGGCCGGAACTGGGCCACGGGGGCCCAGCTGCAGCATGGCACACAGCACCTGCTAGGACAAGAAACTGAGCTGTGAAGCGTGCCTCAGCTGTAGCGTACCTACAACAAATAAAGCCTATGTTCGTCCGTGAAAAAGGACTCGATGAGCAACCTGAGCTATTAGTAACCGGAATCAAACCTGCAAAACACTGTGTGAGTGTGTATGTGTGTGTGTGTGTGTGTGTGTGTGTGTGTGTGTGTGTTTTGTAAGAGTGTCACTTTCAATGTCATTTAAGCTGCCAAAAAAACCGTTATATGAAAAACTTGAAATTAACGTTTGGATAAGGTATCTGACTGCGTATTTGAATAAGAATTTACAGTGGATACAGAATCTGACTTGTGCCACGGAATTTACTGTATTAGAGCACACGACATGTTGTGTGTGTCAGTGTCTCTGGTGTGGCCCTAGTTTTGCACTCACCTCTTTATATGACTGCGTTTTTCCAAGTGGGTTACAGCAGTTCGCAACAGCATGCAGCAGCAGCAGCTAAAGCTTATTGTACTAAGCTTATTGTACTAAGAATCAATTTAGTAAAAAGTAGTTTGCTCGGGTCCTGTTAATTTCTAAATAACTTATAAGAAGGGATTTCGTAAATTAAGTCTATTTATAAACTTCAGAAATCATCATGACCAATAATAGTTGAGAAGAATTAATAATGGCGAAATGCCTGACAGTGACATAGTATCAATAATGGCTCAGTTCCAGATTAATAAATTATTTCAGTTTCAAAGTTACATTAACATTTAATAACCTCAGCATTTTAGTGAATTAGGTGTGGAGAATAATTATTATTACTAGGAAGACAAGGAGGCTTCTTTAACTGACAAGCAAGACACGGAATTATTGCAAACTCGCACTAACAATCACGAGTCTAACCCTGCAATTACGCTTTACGTTATGCTTGCGAATTTTTACCCTTAATTCCATCTTCAAGCGTAAACCTCTCCTGGCGCCGGCCGGGATGGCCGAGCGGTTCTAGGCGCTACAGTCTGGAACCGCGCGACCGCTACGGTCGCTGGTTCGAATCCTGCCTCGGGCATGGATGTGTGTGATGTCCTTAGGTTAGTTAGGTTTAACTAGTTCTGAGTTCTAGGGGACTGATGACCTGAGAAGTTAAGTCCCATAGTGCTCAGAGCCATCTGATCCATTTGAACCTCTCCTGGCCGTATAAGTGAAATCAGGCCTTGAGTGTGGTGAGACCTGCCACCGCCGACGTGAGGGCAGCGTGACACGTCTTCTGTCTCCGAGCTCTCGACCAACGCTACTGATTCGTCTCACAACAATGCTGAGAATCGTGCTCCCATGTTTCGCCATCAGATTGTTACTATCGTTATCTGAGTGCTTATTTATTTTCAATCTTACACAACGCAAAGAATAGTCTTACTTAACATTTAATCAATGTAATGGAGAGTTCTGACACACTCCTTACACAGGTCACAGGACATATAAATTAGTCACGACGAACCAGATCTACGCACGAATCTTTAAACCTTTCCAGATAGTACAGCGACTGAGCCATGTGCTAAACCGTTCGCACTGCCTCTACGTGAGCGTCGGGAAGTAGCGATCAGTGACACATTTATGGATTCCAGCGGATATTCTATGTAAAAATGGCTAACACTAAAGACATGACAGTGGCAAAAAACGGTCAGTCGTGTTCGGGGGTGTGATGTTGCTATACTCGTAAATGTCGGTGTTTTGCGGCGGACTGTTCAACCTGTCTACCAGCAGTATTGTAAAACACCTGGCAACGAAACACGACGTCAGAATTGAGAGATCCTGACTGAGAGAGATTGCAGTCACGTTTCACAGTTTGTGAAACAAAATCGCTTCCAAAACCGACAGGAATTGGTGCATACAGTGAATGAATATCCATTCCCGTCCGTTAGCGAGGAAACACTGCGACGGTAACAGCATGCCATGAAAATTTCAATTTAGTCACCTCGCAAGAGACCACTGAAACCCCATTTTCTCAAGGCGACAGCAGCGAAGTTCGTCGGGCTGGAAGAATATATGAATGGTCTCCTAAACAGTGCCCCACATCTCAACTGATCTGCAAAATCACCCCATCTGGATCCGAGCGGGGTGGCGCAGTGGCTAGCACACTGGACTCGCATTCGGCAGGACGACGGTTCAATCCCACTTCCGGCCATCCTGATTTAGGTTTTCCGTGATTTTCCTAAATCGCTCCAGGCAAATGTCTGGATGGTTGCTTTGAAAGGGCACGGTCGACTTCCTTCCCCGTCTTTCCCTAATTTGATGAGACCGATGACCTCGCTGTCTGGTGTCCTCCCCCAAACAACCCAACCCCTCACCCCCCTTGAACCGAATGGAAAATCTGGGACATGGGAATAGTGAGCAAAATGCCGACATCAGTATCGCAGAAAAGTAGTGGCACTGCGCGATCATATTCTGAGCGGGTGGCTTAACCTGGATTTGACGTACCTCCACAACCTCGCGGATTCACTTCCTAATCGAATACAGGCCGTTATCGAGTCCAGCGGCAGGACTACACGGTATTAGATGATGCTTGTATTGATTTCCCTAGGGCAGACTAATTTTTTGTCCGGTTAGCTTACCATGACACCCAAGTATCGTCGTTGAGTAGGGCGATTCAGGAAGTCTTAGACAGAAACTCAATGTCGTACGCTGACTGGCATCTTGATTGAGATGTGGCTAAATAAAAGTTTATTGGTTTAGATAATAGAAACATCCCACTAATGTTTGAATGCAGCACTAGTTGTGATAGGTGAAAGGCAGGTAGATAGTAAGGTGCCAGCAATACTTTTGACCAGGATATTACCATTGAGTTTTTAGTTTAGTCTTCGACCCAATATAAACAAATACAATTTCTTAAAAAATGTGTAACCACAATTAATCATAAGAGAACATTTACTTTATTCGAGTTACACAATATCTCTAAGATTATTGTTCTTGTTGTTGTGGTCTTCAGTCCTGAGACTGGTTTGATGCAGCTCTCCATGCTACTCTATCCTGTGCAAGCTTCTTCATCTCCCAGTACCTACTGCAACCTACATCCTTCTGAATCTGCTTAGTGTATTCATCTCTTGGTCTCCCTCTACGATTTTTACCCTCCACGCGGCCCTCCAATGCTAAATTTGTGATCCCTTGATGCCTCGAAACATGTCCTACCAACCGATCCCTTCTTCTAGTCAAATTGTGCCACAAACTTCTCTTCTCCCCAATCCTATTCAATACCTCCTCATTAGTTACGTGATCTACCCACCTTATTTTCAGCATTCTTCTGTAGCACCACATTTCGAAAGCTTCTATTCTCTTCCTGTCCAAACTGGTTATCGTCCATGTTTCACTTCCATACATGGCTACACTCCATACAAATACTTTCAGAAACGACTTCCTGACACTTAAATCTATACTCGATGTTAACAAATTTCTCTTCTTCAGAAACGATTTCCTTGCCATTGCCAGTCTACATTTTATATCCTCTCTACTTCGACGATCATCAGTTATTTTACTCCCTAAATAGCAAAACTCCTTTACTACTTTAAGTGTCTCATTTCCTAATCTAATCCCCTCAGCATCACCCGATTTAATTTGACTACATTCCATTATCCTTGTTTTGCTTTTGTTAATCTGTCCAAATTACAATGTAAAGGTTAACCGCTGCGGAAACTATGTTCTGCATTGGCACTTTGAAAATGTAACATATAACTTAAGAATAAAAGTATGGTTATAAAAAGTCCCCTGCTGAAATAATAATTTAAAAGATTTGATACAGTATTCAACCGCTAACATTCGACCGAGAAAGAGATCACGAAAATGTCATTACTTACACTAAATGAAACTGGCAAACGTAGAAATGGGATAAACAAAAATAAGCACCAATATATGAACGTTGTGCCAATTTTCTGGTGACATCCACAGAGACGATTTTAGCATAAAGTTCCCCTCTGCGATGGTCCTGGAGCAATGGTTTCATAGCACTCGGTGTCATGTGTACCAAATTGATTCACTTGGGCTAATTTCCTTTTTAAGGCGTTTCTCGAAGTTAACATGCAGGGCTGGGCTTAGGAACCGTACAGGAATCAGAAACGGCCAAGTAGGACTTTCCAACTCGGACACAACGTGGAATAATATGGCAGTGCAGCGCCTCTAACCCGTCACCGGTGTAAATTTCCAAACTAAATCCAGCTTACGACTGATACCGCAAGCGTTACAAAGCCGCGTAAGTCGGCGAGGCGCCGCCTGCTCCCTTTGGGCGCAACAGATAAACGTGTTCCTGCCAGTTATGCTAAGACACAGTAAGATATACTATCGATCTCGCGATTTGCACTGATCAAGTTGTATGTTAATTAACTTAGTCACATCATTTGGAACAACAAGAAATAGAAAGTGCACATAAAGTTACATGTAGCGACAGGAAATGGCTGACTATGGCTAATGGGGGGAATTCTGCTAAAGTTTAATGCATCTATGGAGGACTGGGTGACTGGAATTCGTCGGTAGGAAAAGGGAGAGAAGGAAACATAGTAGGTGAATATGGATTGGGGGGAAGAAATGAAAGAGGAAGCAGCCTTGTAGAATTTTGCGCAGAGCATGACTTAATCATAGCTAACACATGGTTCAAGAATCATAAAAGAAGGTTGTATACCTGGAAGAATCCTGGAGATACTAAAAGGTATCAGATAGATTATATAATGGTAAGACAGAGATTTAGGAACCAGGTTTTAAATTGAAAGACATTTCCAGGGGCAGATGTGGACCCTGACCACAATCTATTGGTTATGAACTGCAGATTGAAACTGAAGCAGTTGCAAAAAGGTGGGAATTTAAGGAGGTGGGACCTGGATAAACTGAAAGAACCAGAGGTTGTAGAGAGTTTCAGGAAGAGCATAAGGGAACAATTGACAGGAATGGGGGAAAGAAATACAGTAGAAAAAGAATGGGTAGCTCTGAGGGATGAAGTAGTGAAGGCAGCAGACGATCAAGTAGATAAAAAGACGAGGGCTAATAGAAATCCTTGGGTAACAGAAGAAATATTGAATTTAATTGATGAAAGGAGAAAATATAAAAATGCAGTAAATGAAGCAGGCAAAAAGGAATACAAACGTCTCAAAAATGAGATTGACAGGAAGTGCAAAATGGCTAAGCAGGGATGGCTAGAGGACAAATGTAAGTATGTAGAGGCTTGTCTCACTAGGGGTAAGATAGATACTGCCTACAGGAAAATTAAAGAGAGCTTTGGAGAGAAGAGAACCATTTGTATGAATATCAAGAGCTCTGATGGCAACCCAGTTCTAAGCAAAGAAGGGAAGGCAGAAAGGTGGAAGGAGTATATAGAGGGTTTATACAAGGGCGATGTACTTGAGGACAATATTATGAAAAGGGAAGAGGATGTAGATGAAGACGAAATGGGAGATAAGATACTGCGTGAAGAGTTTGACAGAGCACTGAAAGACCTGAGTCGAAACAAGGCCCCGGGAGTAGACAACATTCCATTAGAACTACTGATGGCCTTGGGACAGCCAGTCATGACAAAACTCTACCATCTGGTGAGCAAGATGTATGAGACAGGCGAAATACCCTCAGACTTCAAGAAGAATATAATAATTCCAATCCCAAAGAAAGCAGGTGTTGACAGATGTGAAAATTACCGAACTATCAGTTTAATAAGTCATGGCTGCAAAATACTAACGCGAATTCTTTACAGACGAATGGAAAAACTGGTAGAAGCGGACCTCGGTGAAGATCAGTTTGGATTCCGTAGAAATGTTGGAACACGTGAGGCAATACTAACCTTACGACTTATCTTAGAAGAAAGATTAAGAAAAGGCAAACCTACGTTTCTAGCGTTTGTAGACTTAGAGAAAACTTTTGACAATGTTAACTGGAATACTCTCTTTGAAATTCTGAAGGTGGCAGGGGTAAAATACAGGGAGCGAAAGGCTATTTACAATTTGTACAGAAACCAGGTGGCAGTTATAAGAGTCGAGGGGCATGAAAGGGAAGCAGTGGTTGGGAAAGGAGTGAGACAGGGTTGTAGTCTCTCCCCGATGTTATTCAATCTGTATATTGAGCAAGCAGTAAAGGAACTACTTAAACCTAACTAACCTAAGGACATAACACAACACCCAGTCATCACGAGGCAGAGAAAATCCCTGACCCCGCCGGGAATCGAACCGGGGATCCCGGGCGTGGGAAGCGAGCCTGTGGGTTCCTTGCGTATAGTGAGAATTGCTTGTCAGTTAGTGAGTGGCTGTGCAAGAATTAGGTTGTGAGTGGATGATGCCATTTGATACTGCAGGAAAATCCGATGGAGAGTGTAGGAAGAATGCAGTTCGTTCTTGTACGGTGTATGCGGCAATGTATCCCAATAGATGTCAACAGTTTCGGCGTTTATTTACCAACTTCTGTACCAGTTACGTGAAAGTAGTAGCGTAATAGCAGTACAACGTAACAGAGGTAAACAGGTGACGACAGAAGAGAGGGAAATTAATGTTCTTGTTCCTGTTGCAGATGATTCGCACGTTAAGCCCCGCGCAATCGCTTGAGGAAGTAGCACGAGCCAGGCCGTCTCCATCGTCATACGTTCCATCCCTATCACACCTGTCTCCATCAAGAGCTGCATGGAAAAGATTATGGCAATAGTGTTAACTTCTGTAATGGGCATTAAAGCAGTATATTCCAGACGTATCATATATCTTACATAGTGATGAAGACATGTACCAATCACGGCCAGGTTAACTGCCGAAACGCACTTTATTAGTCTGACAATCCCCATTGGCTTCTTCAGGTGGAAAGTCAGGGTCCATTGAGTGCAAACATGAGGTGTGGAATAGTGAATCACAGCTCATAGGCCTCTTAACAGACCATCTTCCACATAAGCTAGAAGACGTTCCTCTTCAGACTAGGAGGAGCCTTTGTTACCAACATGATGGCTGTGTATCAACATGATGGCTGTCCACAGCCCATAGTGTTCCCCCGATTTGACGCCTGTCAACTTTTTCCGCGGGTAAGCTAAGAACGCTGTCTATAAGGACATACCAACGACAGTCGATGGTATGAAACGACGTATTACTGCAGCCTGGTCGGACATCTTCGCTGAAAAGTTAGCACATGTGCAGCAGTCGTCCCACGCCAGACTGGAAGCGTATATCACCAGTGCCGGCGGTCATTTTGAACACAACCTGTGATGTTCAGTTGTCTCGTTATTCGTCAAAATCCACTAAATATGCACTTGTGTTGTTCGTTAGTGTTGCCCCCCGCTATTATCAGAGAGATATGTTTCAAATAGAAGTCTTGGAAAGCCATTTCCTAGGATAGTTGCATGAATCCCTATAGAAACTTTTTATTGAATTATTTAATTTATCTGTTATATTCAGAAAGTGACTGTTAAATACTGTACATGTATACGACTTGCCAGTAACAAAAAAATCTTAACTTTACATCCTCGAACCTGTGCTACTGACCAGACACTTCCTTCACGGCTGACATTTTATCCTGAGAATTATTTATTCTATTCACATACCAAACGCCTTTTGTATTCGTAATGACATTTTAAGCAACTTACCGTACTGTTCAAAATGGACTACTGCAGCTCGATTATTACTATCGCTAACGTTTTGATGTAATGTCCACTTTGTTCTGCATCCTTGTCCTACCATTCAACCATTCAGGTTACCTGTTAGTGAGTACTAATTTCAAACGTTGTAATGGAAAGATAACTTCCTAAGAGCAAGAGAAATGTGGTGAAAGGAGCACTACATTTGCCGTCAATGTTATCTTCACTATAAACTTCCTGCTACTCTTGTTCCTTAAAGAGGTTTAAAAAAGCCTCTAATGCCACTGGATTAACATTTCTAAACCGTTTGTAACCGTTTGTGTACCTGTGCACAAATTCCTTTCAAAGTTAAAATTTGCGCGTCATGGTTAGAAAGGTAACTTACCCTTTTACCAACAGAATGTCCCTCTAGTAATAAACAGCTGTCGTACTGTTCCTCTGAACTCTGGTTGGAAAAAATGCAGTCTGCATCAGATGATACGAGTTTTGGAAATCTTCCAACATTCTTTTACTTGCAAAATCACTTTCAAAATTAAAATCACCAAACACAACAAATTTTGGTACTTTCTATAAAGTGAACCAGGAACTTTTTCTCGGTGGAACAGAAACGTCCTAAAATCATAGATGGGAGACCTAATATAACTACAAGTAAAAGTGTAGTATCACTAAATTTAACTGCCCCTGCACAACAGTGAGTGGTCTGTTCAATGCAGCGCTTTCCGTCCCTCTCACTGAAACTGTATTACCTGCTTGAGTAATCACAATTTTTGGCAATTGAGAAACATTAGAGACGCCACGCTGTTAAATTAAAGAAGGGAATAATTGTGACTGTGTGCTTACGATTTGCTTGTTATCTTTCTCCAGTGTTTCTGTACAACATTATATTTTTCTCGTTTTCGTCAGGGACGGGATTCAAATCACCGATCAGTTATCGAAATATATGTTTTCCGTGATTGCCCAAAATTCGGTAAAGTTAGTGCCGGATTGGTTCCTCTGAAATGGAAGTTATGTCGAATTAGAGGGTTTAACCATTCTTAAAGATTTTTATGTCAAGGGTTCACATTCCTCGAAGTCAAGATACGAAATAAAGTTTCATTTTTATTACTAGTTTAAGCTACACACGAGCCATTTCCAGATCATAAAAACCTTTCTGGATGAGTGAAATTGCCATGACGGCTCAACACATTGTCAAATTCTGTTTTAAAACTGGTAAAATCCATACAGAACATATAGGCAAAAAAACTTCATGTCTTTCATAATCTGTCGAATGAATGATGAAATAAAAATTTAAGAAAAAACTATGATCTTCACTTAGAGGATTTTCAACGCTTAATACATAAAAATTACGATAGATCGACTGTCTCCAAACATCACCGTCCGTAAAGACCTTTTTGTCTACAGGTCGGCAAACCCTAACCATCCTTTCTTCCTTCTTTCGAGGACATAGTCAGGAATTCAGTCACTTGCTGAACTAGAATTCAGCCAGACCATAGGAACCGTTATAAGCTGACGTTCCATAAAAAGCCATTTTTTTCAGATTCTACTCATAATTTACGCACATATTGAATGAAAGCGCTATAAAGAGCCCTGTTTGCATAACACTATGAAATAAATTAATGAGTAGCTTCCACGTCCTTGTATTGTTTATCCAAATAACATCCTGGCGTTTGCGTCCTATTTCGTTTAAATTCCCCAGTTTGCTTTATTTAATAGCGGGCACCGACCGTATTTGTTTAATTCGAATGCTGGCAGGCCGTCGAAGTATACAGAGACGCATGCACTCGCGCGCACATATACAATCGCATACACAGACACACTGGATCATTAATAATTAAATTTAATATTTTAATTCTGATTTAACATTTCATTTTTAAAATGTAATTGTGAGGCAATCCTGTAATTCGGGGAACGCCCCACTCTGGAGTTTCCAGGACCGCGCTAAATGATTAATTGGGAGCTGAAGTGGCGCCGCTGAATATTTCACAAAGTTCGGTGCACGCTGAGGGGGCGGATGGATTATCTTGGAGGGGTCCAGAGCTTAAGGGCTGCGTTACCTGCGTGTCGGCGAGCTTCGCCTGAAGGCGACTGGCTACCCGGGTGGGTCAGGGACGGAAGAGCCGGCGTGCGACTTTGCTCCACCCAGAATAATGGAGGTAGGTCTAAAATTAACCTCCAGAAATGCTACGTGAGTGTGTGTGTATATTTAATTCCAGCTGCTGGCGAAACAGATTCGTGGCGCTTGGGGAGGCCGAGCGAAGCTGAGTTAGTGGGCCTCGTCACGAACAGCAGAGCGTCGGCCTCGCGACAGATTGCGCTATGCCGCTCCCAGACCCGCCCCCTCGAATTGGCTGCCTTTTATGCCGTACGGGCACGAATATTCATTTTCGTTTCCTTTCCATTTTTTTTTTTACGCCGCTTTGCCGTCTGCCTATCTCTCTCTCTCTCTCTCTCTCTCTCTCTCTCTCTCTCTCTCCACCTCCCCTTCCCTCCTAAATGGTTCTCTCTACGTTTGTTTCTCTCAGATAAGTGTTTGAGTGCTTACATTTTTAAAAAGCGACAAGTTGGGAGAGAGCACTGTCTAAAAGTGTGGGTACTTCTGGCTTCTCTAAATGAGAGCAAAGAAGCCGTATATGCTACAGACGTCTACTCCTTTCTCAGCTGGCGATCTTTCTCGCCCTTGTCTCTCTTATTGGTTGTCGTACTACTCCCGAAATTTTTATTATTTCAATAGAACGGCCGTAATTTTCAATGGCATATTTTCTTATGCCTTTTATACATAATCACCATAAAGTAGTATTTATTGAGTTTCCTAGAGACGCTAGGAGGTATGAAACGGTGCTTTACACGAGAGCAAATTTACGTTTTTCTTGTAAAGTACAGTTATTCGCTGGAGAATATCATTTTCTTT
Organism: Schistocerca nitens; assembly: GCF_023898315.1. Taxonomy (NCBI): domain Eukaryota; kingdom Metazoa; phylum Arthropoda; class Insecta; order Orthoptera; family Acrididae; genus Schistocerca; species Schistocerca nitens. The sequence continues at coordinate 420,482,529 of NC_064618.1, read as the reverse complement.
TAAGAACAAGAAAGCAAAGGCTAGTAAACAGCAGAAGATCTGACCTCCTGCACATTTGCAGTAAATCAGTTAATGTGGAACTTAGGAAACTTTTATGGATTACAACACGTACATTATTCAACGTACCAAACAAGCTACTTTGGCTGAAGGGGAAATCACAATATGCGATATTAAAACTCTTTTCGGATACAGAAGAAACCAGTTCCACAATTGTTGTTACAACAAAAGGCAAGAACCGTCAAGACATTCGCTTCTGAACGAAACAAAGTACATTTGCTAAAATACTCGTGTATTTGGGGAAGTCAAGAGGAGTGTAAGAATGGGCGAACTGCTAGACTCCACAAAAAATTTTTTACTTGTCAATACCTGTTCTTGTTGTGATTTGCTGCAGCTCTCCATGCTACTCTATCCTGTGCATGCCTCCTCACTTCCGAATAATTACTGCAACCTCCATACTTCTGAATATGCTTGGTGTATTCATCTCTCGCTGTCCCTCTGCGATTTTTACCCCCCACATTTCTTTCCGTTACTTAGCTGGTGATCCCATGATGCCTCAGAACGTACCCTACCAACCGATCCCTTCTTCTCACAAATTCATTTTCTTCCCAGTTCTGTTCAGTACCTCTTCATTAGTTACGTGATCTACCTATCCAATCTTCAGCATTCTTTTGTAGCACCACGTTCTAAAAGCTTCTATTCTCTGCTTGTCTAAACTGTTTAACGTCCATGTTTCACATCCATATGGCTACACTCCATACAAATACTTTCAGAAAGGACTTCCTCACACTGAAATCGGTACTCGACGTTAGCAAATTTCTCTTCTTCAGAAACGCTTTCCTTTCCATCACCAGTCTACATTTTATATCCCCAATTCATGACGAACATCAGTTATTTTTCTCCCCAAATAGCAAAACTCATCTACTTTTTATGTGTTTAATTTCCTAATCTAATTCCCTCAGCATCATCTGATTTAATTCGACAACATTCCATTACCCTCGTTTTACTCTTGCTGATATTCATCTAATATCCTCCTTTCAAGACACTGTCCATTCCGTTCAGCTACTCTTCCAGGTCCTTTGCTGTTTCTGACAGAATTACAATGTCATCGGCAAACCTCAAGGTTTTTATTTCTTCTTCCTGGACTTTAATTCCTACTCCATATTTTTGTTTGGTTTCCTTTACTGCTTGTTCAATGTACAGATTGAACAACTCTTGGGATAGGCTACAACCCTGTCTCACTCCCTTCTCAACTACTGCTTCCCCTTCGTGATCCTCGATTCTTATAACTGCCTTCTGGTTTATGTACAAATTGGAACGAGCCTTTCGCTCCATATACGTATTTTACTCCTGCCATCTTCAGAATTTGAATGAGAGTATTCCAGTCAACATTTTCAAAAACCTGGTCTTGGTCTACAAATGCTATAAATGTAGGTTGGCCTTTCTTTAACCTACCTTCTAAGACAAGTCGGAGGGTCAGTATTGCCTCGCATGTTCCTACATTTCTACTGAATCCAAACTGATCTTCCCCGGGGTCGGTTTCTTCCAGATTTTCCATTCGTCTGCAAAGAATTCGTTTTAGTATATTGCAACCGTGAATTATTAAACTGATAGTCCGATAATTTTCACAGCCGTCAGCACCTGATTCCTTTGGAATTCAAATTATCATTTTCTTCTTGAAGTCTGAGAATTGTTCGCCTATTTCATGCAGGCAGGGGTAAAATACAGGGAGCGAAAGGCTACTTACAATTTGTACAGAAACCAGTTGGCAGTTATAACAGTCGAGGGGCATGAAAGGGAAGCAGTTGTTGGGAAGGGAGTGAGACAGGGTTGTAGCCTCTCCCCGATGTTATTCAATCTGTATATTGAGCAAGCAGTAAGGGAAACAAAAGAAAAATTCGGAGTAGGTATTCAAATTCATGGAGAAGAAATATAAACTGTGAGGTTTGCCGATAACATTGTAATTCTGTCAGAGACAGCAAAGGACTTGGAAGAGCAGTTGAACGGAATGGACAGTGTCTTGAAAGGAGGGTATAAGATGAACATCAACAAAAGCAAAACGAGGGTAATGGAACGTAGTCGAATTAAGTTGGATGATGCTGAGAGAATTAGATTATGAAATGAGACACCCAAAGTAGTAAAGGAGTTTTGCTATTTGGGGAGCAAAATAACTGATGATGGTCGAAGTAGAGAGGATATAAAATGTAGACTGGCAATGGCAAGGAAAGCGTTTTTGAAGAAGAGAAATTTGTTAACACCGAGTATAGATTTAAGTGTCAGGAAGTCATTTTTGAAAGTATTTGTATGAAGTGTAGCCATGTATGGAAGTGAAACATGGACGATAAATAGTTTGGACAAGAAGAGAATAGAAGCTTTTGAAATGTGGTGCTACAGAAGAATGCTGAAGATTAGATGGGTAGATCACATAACTAATGAGGAGGTATTGAATAGAATTGGGGAGAAGAGTAGTTTGTGGCTTAACTTGACAAGAGGAAGGGACCGGTTGGTAGGACATGTTCTGAGGCATCAAGGGGTGGCCAATTTAGTATTGGAGGGAAGCGTGGAGGGTAAAAATTGTAGAGGGAGACCGAGAGATGAATACACTGAGCAGATTCAGAAGGATGTAGGACGCAGCAAGTACTGGGAGATGAAGAAGCTTGCACAGGATAGAGTAGCATGGAGAGCTGCATCAAACAAGTCTCAGGACTGAAGACCACAACAACAACAACAATCTCATGCATTTTGCCCACCAGATAGAAGTGTTTGTTCATGGCTGGCTCTCACAAGACATCAGTAGTTCTAACAGAGTGCAGTGTACTTCCGGGCCTTGTTTCTACCCGAGGAAATTGCTCTTCTAACTAACTAACTAACTAACTAACTAACTCCGTATGAACAGGCCTTGGAAGGCCCAAAGGTACCGACCGGCCGCCGTGTCATTCTCAGCCCACAGGTTTCACTGGATGCGGATATGGAGGGGCATGTGGTCAGCACACCGCTCTCCCGGTCGTATGTCAGTTTACGAGACCGGAGTCGCTACTTCTCAGTCAAGTAGCTCCTCAGTTTGCCTCACAAGGGCTGAGTGCACCCCGCTTGCCAACAGAGCTTGGCAGACCGGATGGTCACCCATCCATGTGTTAGCCCAGCCCGACAGCGCTTAACTTCGGTGACCTGATGGGAAGTGGTGTTCCCACTGCGGCAAATTGTTCAGTGATGAATAAAACATTCGAATGTCCCCATGACACCTCTTAATGGAAGTTTGATCGTTGTGGACACGAGCATAAGGAAACGTACGCTGATCAGTGCAGCAGACAAGACGAAGCACGGAGATGATACGTGCAGCAGTGGGCACGGACGGGTGACTGCTGTCGCAACCGCTCCTGCGGACTCTGGAAGAGTCGCCGTGGCGGCCCCTCGCCACAAATCACGGAGGCGGCACTCGTTCCGGCGTGGTCGCCCCTCTCCTGAGCTGCTGGACGCCGGATTAGTCGCCACGAAATTACGGGGCCCCTGGCAGCGGCAGCGGAAGCAGCAGGCCAAGGCGCGCGCACTGAGATGTGCCGGCGCGGGGTGGGCAGGTCTCGTCAGAGGCGTCGCGTCGGCAGCGGCAGCGCGGCACGCCGCTCCGCGGCAACTGGCGCGTGTAATTACCATGCCACGCCACGCCGTCACAACTAGGCGACGCCCTGTCACAGCGCGTGCCGCTGGCTGGCGGCGGGGAGGCAGCAGCAGCGCCGCCTTAATGAAATCTTGCGCGCCCGCGCCGCCGCGAGTTCCTCCCGGCTCGTTTTACAGCACCGTGGTCGATGGAGACCCCGCAGAGCCACTGTGCTTGCACTTCACGTTCCCTTTGCGTTGCGCGAACAACAACACTGAAGGTGTACTCTAGTTCTCCTGTGAAAACTTTTAATTATTTGCCAAGATTGCTACGGGTACACATTAGTGGATTACTAGTTTCGGCGTCCGCAGCTCGTGGTCGTGCGGTAGGGTTCCCGCTTCCCGCGCCCGGGTTCCCGGGTTCGATTCCCGGCGGGGTCAGGGATTTTCTCTGCCTCGTGATGACTGGGTGTTGTGTGATGTCCTTAGGTTCTAAGTTCTATGGGACTGATGCCCATAGATGTTAAGTCCCATAGTGCTCAGAGCCTTTTGAACCATTTTAATGTGCATAAGAAACTCGAGTCATTACAGTAACATCTCATATGTGCCACCATAATATATGCACAACTGAGAATTTGTATGATATGAACACAACAGGTACATACCACATTATATCGTTTCATGGTTTAATGCTATATTGGTTACGAAAGAGTAACTCTGTTTTGTTCATACCATACAAATCCAAATTGTACATACATTATTGTTGTATATATGACCTATTATTGTAATGCCACAGAAAGTTCGAGGCCGGTTATTGTACCATGCGGCACGTAAAACATATAAATGACAACATTAACACGCTTAATCTGGCTATTCACCATACCTGCAGGGTGTTCATTTTAGCCGGCCGGAGTGCCCGTGCGGTTCTAGGGGCTACGGTCTGGAACCGCGTGACCGCTACAGTCGCAGGTTCGAATCCTGCCTCGGGCATGGATGTGCGTGATGTCCTTAGTTAGGTTTAAGTAGTTCTAAGTTATAGCGGACTGATGACCTTAGAAGTTAAGTCCCATAGTGCTCAGAACCATTTGAACCATTTTTGTTCATTTTCACTGGAGACATTGAAATATCTCGAAAACTACACATCGGATAAAAAAAGTTATAATTCCAATTTATTTGTCTCGGAGGTGACATCCGACTATACCACACTCTACCCTCCACCCCACCCTGTGCGTGGGCGGCGGAGGCAACTATTAATTCTTCAGTGGCAACCTCCGTTTTTTATTGCAGATTACGACTCAACGGCAAAACTTCGCATTTAGCATTTTCTTTATTTCCCCACAGATGGCACTGCAATCGGAGGAATAGAAACGAGTAGACAACCGTAATTTACAACAAGCTACTCAATGGCCCTTGAATATCCAGTGGCTCGTTGAATCCCACCTGCATGCTGTGAGGATAGAACAAGCCAGTATCTCACCACTTATAATTTGAAACCCCATTCGCAACGTTGTAAAAAAAATGGCTCTGAGCACTATGGGACTTAACATCTATGGTCATCACTCCCCTAGAACTTAGAACTACTTAAACCTAACTAACCTAAGGACAGCACACAACACCCAGCCATCACGAGGCAGAGAAAATCCCTGACCCCGTCGGGAATCGAACCCGGGAACCCGGGCGTGGGAAGCGAGAACGCTACCGCACGACCACGAGATGCGGGCACAACGTTGTATCCCTCCGACATATCGAACAGCGGACTACTCGAAGCGCCACCGTGACCGTGTAGCAAACTACGACGTATCTGAACAGCCAGTAAGCTGCGACCGGATCTCACGTATTGCGCAGACGTAGAAAAGATAGCGGCTTTAAACATAGCAACTCTTGCGCAGTGTTTATTGCATGCACACCTAGCTATCTTTTGCCGAATAGACCTGCAAGTGGACGATGAATGTGGCAACCACAGAAGAGCAAAATGAAATGATCCTGATTACAGAGTACGTAGGAGAAACATGGAAGCTGCTATTTCCTTGTATGCCGAGGATTTTCCAGAGAAACCTCGCTCTCATTCGATCCTTTACAAGGTTGTAAACGCCTTTTGTTTGATAGCAGCCTATAGCCCGGCCAAATGAAAAGAGGCAAACGTTTTACAGGAGAAGCTAATCAAACAGCTGCACTAGCGGCAGTGCTATCACAACACCGCCGCGTCACAAGTATCATCCATGCCACGTGTCACTGCGTCAAGAACTTCATGGAGACGATTTCCACAACAGGATCGCGGTTTTGAATGAGCTCGACAACAAATGCAAACGAGCCCTACGTTCTTTGTCGAGGTATACTTTTCCGATGAGCCTATATTCACAAACGATGGTAGCGTTAAACGGCATAACGTGCATTACTGGAGCGTAGGCAATCGCCACTGGTTACGGCACATTTCACCATCAACGTCCTTGGTCAGCTAAAATATGGTATGGCATCACTAAAACAAACTCATTGGCCCGTATTTTATTGGAGGCGTGTTGAATAGACGCTAATATCGAACGTTTTTGGAACAGGAATTGCCGGTACTAATGCAGGACGTTGGCCTGGACGTTCGACAACGTATATGGTTCCAGCGTCCCAGTTGTGCAGCGTATTACGCAACTGAAGGAGGTATGAGACCGTGTTCACGCAGGTCAGTGGATCGGCAGAGGTGGCCCTATTAATTGGCCCGCTAGATTGACAGATTTCTTTCTGTGTGTAACCTCCCCACAAAAATATTAAATAAATAATATGAATAATGATTCTATTTCAGTGTAACCTCAAAACAAAATTATTTCTCATTTGTGACCTCCACACAAAATTCTTTTCACATTAACCTCCATACAAAAGTCTTTCTGATTTAATCTAAGCTCATAATTCATTCACATTTAGCGTAACCTCAAAACAGAAAAATTCCTAAGCCTCTCAACAGTAAAAATTATAATTATGTCGTTCACATTCAGTGTAACGTCCCAATAAAAAATAAATTCAGTAATCTGGTAATAGTACAATGTAACTAACCTCTCAATTAAATTGTCGCTCACTTATGACTTTTCAATAATTTACTGTGAATTTAACCTGGTAAATTTTGGACGACAGAAGTGCTGCGTCATGGCCCTGAAAGATCATTCTGAATAAAAAAGGGAAAATTTCTTACCTCAATGAAGTCGCCGGATATATCTGCTCTTACAGTAAATTTTTCCGGCACAGCTCTGTGCAATGCTGGCCGATATATCTGTCATTTATGAAAGGAAGAAACTGATTTTTCTATTGCAATAATCGGGATGATCATGGATGGGAGAAATTAGTAAATTCTTTAAATAGAAATGAATGGTTATTACAAGTTACTTTTTATGAGAAAGATTATTACTACGAGATTTTTTAAAAACATTTACATGGGACTTGAGATAACATTACTACATATGCGCGAAGCTGCTTTTTACCTTATACAATAATACTCAGGCTCCGGCATCGCTGTACCGCGACCGGGCCAGCCAACACGATACACCATACCAGACCAGAGCAGACTCCAGACTAGCAACAACTTACTGCTACAGCTACACAGTTCCTACTGCAGTCAACACTGCTCTCTGGTCAGAGACCTTGCATATCGCAGGCAGCGCATGAGCAATACATCGAAATTACATCTGCTCGGACCTCTTACATAACCCTCCACTGGGGGAGGGGGCAACAATTTTGCAGCGATGGTGAGTCAATTGGACTTGCCATGAGCAACAAATTTTTCTAAAATCTACTTAATTAACTAAGTCTACAGACACAGAGTATATACATATATATAAGTGCAGAACATGAAATGAACTAGAGTGTACATGCACTGAGTACAGAACATATCAAGAAATGACAAATGTATACGCAATGAGTACAAAACATATTAACAAATGACATAAAGTGCACACGTACTGTATATATCTCTACCATTTTACAAGAACTAGGATACGCAATGAGTACAAAACATATTAATAAATGACATAAAGTGCACACGCACTGTATATATTTTTACCATTTTATAAGAACTAGGAAAGGAAAGGGAAGGGTTGCATCATGGTTGTAGCACAGTAGCACAACACCAAGTGAGACAATCTGAAGTTCTCTTCCCTGAAGTATTAATCAGTGTAGCCTAGACAAGGAAATGTTGTATTAATATTCAATGTTATCATTTTGGTAGTATATTAGGTACACCAAACAGTGGGACCATAATAACATCTCCATCGTTCAAGGTGGTGGACAGTATGATGTGTCAACACCACATTCTTGTAAGATACACCAACGTAGAATTGGTGCAAAAACCAAATATAGTGCTCCATGATCATGAGGATAGACAGGACAAACGGATATTGCAGTAATTTCTGGTAATTAGGTCAGAAGGTGAAGGACAGTAAGTCTTACGCTAGTCGTCATTGAGAATTACACTAGTCTATTAAGCGATTTGAGTAATTGTTGGCACTCGTTGCCTAGTTACTAAACATTTCTGTACTGTGTATGGAGTATTACAGAACATTATTCATAAGTCATCTGATTACACTAAATATTGGCACTCATTGGCCAGTTACAAACCATTTTTATGCATTATTCAGAAGTGATCATTCAAAACAGGAGCTAATGAGTGTAGCATCAAGCTACTAGTATTCATATATAATAGCATGTAAGTGACATAAGACAAATTGAAAATATAAGAAACCGTGGCATTCATTGGCCAGGCACTAGACATACAGCAAGCATTAAATATTAAAAAACACCTTTCACAACCCATCTGATTGCGGCAATCACTGGCACTCATTGGCCAGTTACAAAGTATTCATTTAGTTTCATAAAACATTATTCAGTATTATTCAGAAGTCATCATTCAAAATGAGAGTTAATTATTGGCATAACATTTATAGAGTATAACAAAAATCTTATTTACAGAAATTATTGGCATAGCATTTATGAATTATTACAAAACATCATTCAATATTACTCAGAACTCATCATTCAAGTGACATAGGACATATTTAAAATGTAACACACTGTAACTATTACTCAAGGACTGTGGTCCAATAATACATAGGTATAATGGATTAATACATCTGAGAAATCTGCATTATATTTAGTACTATAAATATCTCTTAAACTAGTAGCATTATTTGGGACTGGTAATACATTTTTTTGTGCTAGCAATGCATTGCGTTGGGATCGATAATTAATTGCTGGGGGATGAAAATATTTGCTTTTGACTTATTGCTGCAAATAAGGATTAGTAACGTCATTCGTCATGAGTCAGCCGTAGCAAGGTTATGAAACAAGTAGAGTATATGTGATCACATTCATGAATGACACACACAAATGGGTAAAAAAAATGCAAGTACTAGACCAGGTTTAATGACTAACTGCTTATAGCACATTAATTTCATGAATAGCTTCTCCTGGAAAAAATGCAAAATGGGTTATTAAGCTGAAAGAAAAAACGCATATTATGCAGAAAAGTCGTGAACTTCGAATTAACAGGTAATGAAACGTGTACTCAATATGTATGTACTCTAGCTGTCCTTTCCAAAACATTCAGTCATTATACCATGCGACATAAGACATACTGTCAAAACGAACTGCAACAAATACTTAAATAACTACATAGCATTTCTTAACTAACAGTAAATATATAAATTGCATCATTATCCTCATCTGCAAAGAAAAACTTCATTATTCATATTACTTCATCACTATCATCAGCTGCAAAGAAAAACCTCATTATTCATATTAGCATATTCTTCATATAACTATTCATCATCATTCATTATCATCTGCAAAAAAGACACTTCATTATTCATTATTCATATTACCATTTACTTCATACTAGTATTCATAGTATAGAGTTTCTTATTTCTAGCATATTTCATCACTAAAACTAATATGTGTAGTTCTGTCTGACAGCCTGCATCAATCGCCTCGTATTCTGAAAGAAAAAAATTAGTTAAGACTGCTATCATACGATGTGTATAGGATATTCTTGTTAATGCTTGTTAATTATGATCCATTTACTCTTCATCGCAAGGTATTCCATTTTCTTTCGTTCATTCCGAAGTGAAATTCCCATTTCATAGTAATCCACTGTGGTTTGTTTAATTTATTTTTTTACACGTTATTGCTTTCTGAAAATGATGAATAAGGATTAATATCTTGCATTTAAATCATATACCCATTAAACAAAAACTTGTTTCTAGTGATATAATTAAGCATAGCATGACAGAAAACGTTTTATGTCAAAAACATAGAGAGTGTTCAGGTGCAAAAATGTACACACAATCTCATAATGCAGTAGCCAAAAGTGTAGAATAGTCAAGATATTGAGATATCATAAGGAAAAATGTTAAAGTAAACTGGTGTTTGTTATATCTTCAAGATTTCGTAGTGTATACAAATAAAACAGGAAAACAATCATACATACACGGAAAACGGAAAATGTGCACGGTCTGATGTGTAACGACAAGAAAAGCGACCTGCTAACCTTACCTTGCTGGGCACTTGCCAAGAAAAAAAATGATAATCATCAGTAAGTAGTCATATAAATATAATTGCATAAGTGGTCATATAAAAAATCAGAAAATGGCATTACAGTGTGATAAATCATAAAGTATGTTCATTCAATAAAGGGTTTAATATTGGAGACATGGTGATTGCCTTTACTTTTTCTGGTTCTCAGAGTTTCGACGTATACTACATTGGGGTGAGGAATGCTGCGAATTCTGTATGGACCCGCATATAGAAGCTCAAATTTACTGCATCTACTCTTTCCTCTGTTGGATAAATAATGTGTGCGTACTAATATCTTCTGTCCAATGTGAAAGTCACGGCTTGTACAAACTTGTTTTTGCTGTCTTCTCCGGCGCTCTGCGGGACGTTTGATGTTGTTCAGCGCAATGTCAATTATTTCATGGTGTCGCAGTCGACGAGATGTAGGAAAAGATACTAATTCTTTAATTTTGTTAGGTGGTTCAACGTTTTTCAGTATAACTGTGGGAGATAAAATCGTAGATTCGTTTGGTATTGAGTTAATTACATCCTGGAATGACAGTATGTGTGTATCCCAATCAATATGTTTTTTATGGCAGTATATTCTACTTCGTTTACCAATTTCTTTCATTGGTCGTTCACAAGTGTTCGAAGAAGCGTGATACTTGGATATATAGATCGGAGAAATGTTTCTTGCTCGTAACATACGTATCCATATAGCAGATCGAAACTGTGGTCCATTGTCGGAAATTACTTTCAATACGTGCCCTACATCAAATTGAAAATGTTTTATAATTGCTTTCGAAACAGATTTAACAGTAGCTTTGCGTAACGGAGTGAAGGTAACAAATTTCGAAGTGAGTTCAACAGCGACAAAGATGTAACAAAACCCTCTATTAGTTCTGGAAATCGGACCAAAAATGTCTACAGCGGCCATGTGTCTCAATTTAACAGGTACAGTGGGATATAACGGAGGAATATGTGAAGTCGTGTCTGACTTAGCTTTCTGGCAGATTTTACATGACGCTAAAACTTGCCGAATACGTTTCTCCATGTTGGCAAAATAACAGTTCTGTCTCAGTACAAGAAAACATTTTCTGGCTCCGTAATGTGCGTAACTCAAATGAGTATACCAAATTAATTTGTTAACCAGTTCGTCAGGAATGCATAGTAACCAGTTGTTGCTGTCAGGGTGAGAGCGCCGAAACAGAATGTCATTGCGTACAGTGTAATGGTTTCTGATGGTAACATTATTCCTATCTTGCCGAAGGTGTTTAATTTCTTTCCACACGTTGTCTTTGCTCTGCTCTTGTGCTATGTCTCGTAACGATGACGAAATGAAATTTTCAAATGCAACTTGTTGAATATACATGACGCTAAAATTTGCTTGGCAGAAGTTGGTTGCGATGTCTTGCTGATTGTTGCTGAGAGAACGGGATAGTGCGTCTGCTACAACATTTTGTGTACCGGGAATGTGAACAATTGCAAAATTAAATTCCTGTAAATAAAGTTTCCATCAGCTTAACCTGTCATGTGTAAATTTTGCTGAAAGTAAAAACTGTATCGCTCTATGATCTGTGTAAACGGTCGTATGTCTTCCATAAAGAAAATGCCGAAATCTCGTAAATGCCCATACAACACATAATGTTTCAAGTTCTGTAACAGAATAATTGCGTTCAGCAGGTGATAGAATGCTACTCGCAAAGACGATGTTTTTAATTACTGTAGTACCGTCTTCTTCAATTTCCTGAAAAATGTGTTCGCCTAAAGCGGTGTTAGAACTGTCGGTGGCAATGGAAAAATTTCTAGTAAGATCTGGATGTGATAAGAGTGGTGCATTCAACAAAGCTTCTTTCAGATTGACAAATTCAGACTGTGCTTGGCTATCCCAGTACCAAATAGTGTTTTTACCCGTCAATTGACATAATCTAGGGGTGTCTAAAGCAGAGTAATGAATTAATTTACGAAAAAAGTTAATTCAACCCAAAAGGCTGCGTAGTTGTTTTTTGGTCGTAGGTACAGTAATGTCACGTAAAGCTTGAAGTTTTTCCGGGTCAGGCGCAATGCCTTCTGCTGAAATTACATGTCCAAGAAATTTTATAGAAGTTTTGCCAAAGTGCGATTTGCTAAGATTAACTGTGAGTCCTTGTGTACGACAGGTTTGTAACAGCTGTTCAAGAATCAGATTGTGTTCAGACCAGTTAGCTTCTGCAATAAGAATATCGTCTACATACGTTGTGATTCTGTCTTTTAATTCTGTCGGAAGTATAGTATTTAAACCGCGAATAAATGCTGCTGAAGAAATAGTTAACCGAACGGTAATTTACAAAATCGATAACAGTCACCAAAACAGAGAAAAGCCGTGTACTCTCTACAGTTCGGATGGAGCTGAATTTGCTAAAATCCCGATTTCAAATCTAATGTGGAATAAATAGCAGTACCATGAAATTTCTGTAGAAGTTCTTCTAGTGTTTGAGGGCGATCTGTTTCATTAATAATAATGTCATTGATGTGACGCGAATCAAGTACGAGGCGAAGTGAACCATCCTTTTTCTTAACAATATGGAGCGGGTTTATGTACGGACTAACTGCCGGTTCAATAATACCTTGGTCAAGCATAGCTTGCAATTCTTTATTAACTTGATCTCTGTGAATGTATGGAATAGGATAATGTTTGGCTTTAAATGTATCGTGCTGTGTAACTTGAAATTCATACATAAATCCGGACATAGTACCAGGGACATTGTCAAAAACTGGAGCTTGCTGTAAAAGAATTTTGTGTAGTTGAGTACGTTCGTCGTCTGTATTTGCATTGCTCTGTTTAACTTTATCAGAACTCATCTGTATAACGTCATAGTCGGCTTCGTCTGGAGTATTATAGTTGTGTACGTACGTATCTGTGAACAATGTGGAATGACAGTCTATGTTACGTGATGCAGAAATGACCTCTGTCCGATTAATTGTTTGTTCTTTTGCAGATAAAGAGTGCTGAAATTCTAATGCCAGTAATACATTTTCATCCTTTAACATTAAATACGAATTTTGAAAGTCAATAATTGCGTCGTGTTGTACCAGAAAATTCGTACCTAAAATAACGTCTGTTGTCAATAAGTGAACAATCCAAAAATTTGAGTGAAACGTATGACCTGCAATACAAAACGATAAGTTTGTAATTTTACATCTACTCCTTTACCAGATACTGCTCCTTTTACTTTAATTTTGCCTAATGGTAACGTAGGATAGGTATTCTCTTTGTTACATTCGTTAAAAGTTTCTTCATTTATGACTGACATAGGTGATCCACAATAGGTTACTGCTGAAAGTTTGGATGATCCAATCTTTACTTCAATGACAGGGTGTGAAATGGTTTTTTGAATAACTGGTTTTTCCTGCAAAAGAGTGTCTCGGATGTCGTCAACAAGATTCTGTGTGTCAAAAGTATTGCTTGCGTTGCTGGAAGATGCAACCTGTACTGTATCTAGTCAAATTCTTTCTGACGTGCTATTATTTGCGGGAGGATGCTATGGCATTTCGACTATTTGTACTGTTCTGTTATTTCTTCCTGACGTATTACGTTCGGGATGATACCGACTGTCTCGTTCATTCATGATAATCTGTTGTTGCGGATGATTTTGCTGCTGGTAAGACCAACTGTTATTAAACGTACGCTGAAAATTGTGCTCATTACTTTTACGTCTGTCATGATAGTCATTTCTATACGGTGCATTGCGATATGAGTTGAAAAGGTGTGTTTTCTGTACGTACTGATTTCCTTGTTGCTGTGCGCTACTATTTGGCGGAGCCGACGCTATACGTATAGGCGACAAAACATTAAAGCTTGGTTGACCTTGCACATTACATTGTTGGTTAGGTATGCTAACCGGCTGGCTTTGATGCTGTTGCGGAGAAAAAACCTCTATTGTTACCAAAATTTGTCTGCTGTTTCTGATAATTTTGACGATTGCTGACAATGTTGTACATACTGATGATTACAATTTTATCTGTTATTAAAATTACGGCGGTAGTTGTCATTTCGGGAGTGTCTAAAGAAAACTGTCACATTCGGTAAAAATTTGTCATATCAGGTTTTCATTACTCATTTCTAATCCTAGATAGATCGATAGTTGAAGAGCTGTTTTGATAGATATGAAGGATAGTAGAAGAGAAGGCAGCAGTGCAGAAAACTAAAGGTGAAACAGCACTACTACGGCTCGGGGCCCTGTGCACGCTATGGCACATATTCATTGAAACGTAATGAATCCCCTGAGGTCTATTACGCGCTGCAAATAAATTTTGGTTTCTGTGTTACAGGCAATGCCGGTGAAAATTCAAAAGCATGTTGTTGTATCCAATCCAATTCTAGTTTCTGCATTACAGGCCAAGCTGATGAAGATATAAAAGCAAATTGTCGTATTCAGTCCAAAGCGTGTACCTGTGCTCTGTCATTTTAAATTCCTTAAATTTTCTCACGGATAGAAAGTGTTTGTAACAAAAATTATCGTCTCTGTATGTCTTAGCAGGTTCAGGATTGCATGAGAATCTGTTTGTCTGTGTGTCTTCGGATTCTAAGTCGCGTGGTCTCTGTAAATTACTTAAGTTATACTGGCTGTGTGAGTGTGACAAATGTTCGGAACGTGGCGTATGCTGTGATGTGGTAGTGACTGAAACATTTTTCATTTCTGTCACTTTAAAACGTTCGTCAATTTGGGTGATCTGTTGTTCAAATTTCTTGTCTACTTTCGCATCCAGTGTGCGTGAAAGTTCTGCTGACATTAATTTAAACTCGTCGCGTAACTGTGTAGCGTTTTCAGAACACTGTTTAGCGACTGCACTAATTTCCTCTCTAAGTAACTAAGTTATGGCTGCATGTGTATTACTTAATTCTTGTGCCACAGATCTAATTTCTTCAGTACTGTTCCTAGCACAAGCCTTAATTTCATCACGTAATTGTTCTTTAGTATCATGACATTGCGCGGCAACGGCTGTAATCTGTTCACTAAGTTGTTTATTCTGTTCATTAAGTTGTTTGGAATTGTTGTCTTGTTTATAGTTAGTTGTTTGGAATTGCTGTCTAGTTTTTCATTAAGTTGTTTGTTCGATTGATTAATTCGTTTAAAATTGTCGTCTTGTTCTTTCTTGGATTGTAGTAATAATGCTACAACTAGATCCATGCCAAAATTAGCGACTCTATTTTCTATGCTGTGTGTTGGTGTATCTGCATTTGTCGCGTTTTGTATAACCGTTTGGTCATTCTCTGATTCTTGAAAAGGTTTGCCAATCGGACGTGCACTGTTGGTCACTACATCGGAATCAAATCTGACGTATTCTGACTACATTGTTCATCTTCGTGAGAAAAATTTATCTGTTCACAATTTAAATTTTACGAAACGGGTATGTCAAACTGGGCAGCGTTCATTCTATCGGAACGTGCAGCGTCATCAATTGTTAAATTTACTGTGGACATAATTGAATTTGTTTGCCCATCATTAGGATTTAACTCAATACTAGTGATCGGTAGGCACTGATTATCTGTAATTAGACGACTATCACTATTACACTGAGTGTCGCAAGTATTATCGGTCAGATTATTCGAGTCGGCTATTTCACTCATTGCACATCGCGATGTACTGTTAACAGTTTTTCGCGGAATTTTTCACAAATCAAAATTAAGCACAAAACGAAACAAGGTCATAGCAAAAATGGAACAAACACAATTACAACAAAGAGCAATAAATTGTCGATGATCTGTGAAAGAAAGAGTGACAAATTAGTAAATGCGTTGCGCCAGATGCAAACTACATTTTTTAGTAAATAAGAGCAGATATATGACTACTTCTCAGAGATTCACAAAGAAATACGATCCTGGCCGGTTGTCGCCAAGTGTAACCTCCCCACAAAAATATTAAATAAATAATATGAATAATGATTCTATTTTAGTGTAACCTCAAAACAAAAGTCTTTCTCATTTGTGACCTCCACACAAAATTCTTTTCACATTAACCTCCATACAGAAGTCTTTCTGATTTAATCTAAGCTCAAAATTCATTCAAGCCTCTCAACAGTAAAAATTATAATTATGTCGTTCACATTCAGTGTAACGTCCCAATAAAAAATAAATTCAGTAATCTGGTAATAATACAATGTAACTAACCTCTCAATTAAATTGTCGCTCACTTATGACTTTTCAATAATTCACTGTGAATTTAACCTGGTAAATTTTGGACGACAGCAGTGCTGCGTCATGGCCCTGAAAGATCATTCTGAATAAAAAAAGGAAACATTCTTACCTCAGTGAAGTCGCCGGATATATCTGCTCTTACAATAAATTTTGCCGGCACAGCTCTGTGCAATGCTGGCCGACCTATCTGTCATTTAAAGAAAGGAAGCAACTGATTTTTCTATTGCAATAATCGGGATGATCATGGATGGGAGAAATTAGTAAATTCTTTAAATAGAAATGAATGGTTGTTAAAAGTTACTTTTTATGAGAAAGATTATTATTACGAGATTTTTTAAAAACATTTACATGGGACTTGAGATAACATTACTACATATGCGCGAAGCTGCTTTTTACCTTATACAATAATACTCAGGCTCCGGCATCGCTGTACCGCGACCGGGCCAGCCAACACGATACACCATACCAGACCAGAGCAGACTCCAGACTAGCAACAACTTACTGCTACAGCTACACAGTTCCTACTGCAGTCAACACTGCTCTCTGGTCAGAGACCTTGCATATCGCAGGCAGCGCATGAGCAATACATCGAAATTACATCTGCTCGGACCTCTTACATGTGGGAATATTTAACAGATAAGGTTTACCAGCAAGTATCAACAGGCTATGAACACGTGATCGACACATCAGAAACGCCTGTGCTGAAAATCCCACAAATATGCT
The DNA here is from genome assembly GCF_023898315.1 of Schistocerca nitens. NCBI lineage: Eukaryota > Metazoa > Arthropoda > Insecta > Orthoptera > Acrididae > Schistocerca > Schistocerca nitens. Next base: position 420,465,512 of record NC_064618.1, on the reverse strand, counting down.
TGCGTCCTATATACAGCGATTTGAAAACGGGATTACTGAGTGTATTGAAGTAGGCGGTATTACGTTTGAACACTTACTCTATTTGCAAAAGTAGAGTAGCGTTCGCCTCGAGCCACGACCACAGTGGTGCGTCGAGCAGTCCCTTGTTCGATATGTCAGAGGAATAGAGCGTTGCGAATGCGGCGAAACAAAGAAAATGCTTCAGACGTAACTTATGTGGTTTTGCCGTAGGATCATAAGCTGCACAAAAACGGGGGTTCCCATTGAAGTATTCAAGGTGCCCCCCCCCCCTCCACTCCCCGCCATCCACTCACGGTGTGGGATGGTCGTCGAGTACGGTATTATTGGATACCGCGCTCTGATACAAAAAAAAAAAAAAAATTGGAATCATAACTTTTCTTGACTCGGTGTGTAATTTTCAAAATTTTTCAATGTCTTCAGTTAAAGCGAATATCTTGTAGACTGAAGAGATAAGAATAACACTCAAAACATACAACACACAACAGTAAATGCGGAAAAAATGTTCAAATGTGTGTGAAATCTTATGGGACTTAACTGCTAAGGTCGTCAGTCCCTAAGCTTACACACTACTTAACCTAAATTATCCTAAGGACAAACACACACACCCATGCGCGAGGGAGGACTTGAACCTCCGCCGGGATCAGCCGCACAGTCCATGACCGCAGCGCCTCAGACCGCTCGGCTACTCCCACGCGGCGTAAATGTAGAGATAGTGACACACAGATAAAGAAGCCAGTAGCTGTTGTCTTCTCTGTAAGTGTCAACCTATTATACGTAGAAGAGAAAACTGTCAACAGATTAAGTAGGATAGATCGTGGCCTGTTATTGTACCGGGTGCCACGTTAAACCTTTAATTAGGCTATATGAACACTGAAAAATTGCAACGTAGTTCTAAGTTCTAGGGGACTGATGACCTCAGAAGCCCCATAGTGCTCAGAGCCATTTGAACCATTTGGACTCATTAAGACATTTATCTCCCACTCGGGATGGGGGGTGGATGACGGAAGAGACGATGAATTATTGTTTTGTAGGACACGTTCAGCAGCTGACGGATCCACAACCTGGCGCAGTCCTGTATTTCCTCGTCCGACTGAAATCTGCGTCCATGAATGGCTTTCTCCATGTCGTCAAAGATGTGAAAATCACATGATGGAAGATATGGGCTGTTCGGGGGATGAAGCGCAGTCTTCGCCTTATAAGTAGTATGGGAGCGCACGTTATCATGCAACGGGATGATTCCGTCCGCTAGCATTCCGACTGCCCGAGACCAATCGGCAAAGCCTACAACGGAAACATTTCATAGCTCCCCCCGCCAAAGAAATACAAATCTGTCCACACAGATTTCCTCGAACCTGAAACCACAATCAATGCGCAGAGCTATGAAGACACTTCGCAGAAACTACGACTGACCATAAAGTCAAAACGCTAGGAATGCTGTCGGACGAATTCATCCTCTTGCAAAACAACGCTCGCCTCCACACTGCCAGTCGGACGAAAGATGCACTTCAGTTGTTTGTTTGGGAAATGCTACAAGATCTTTCGTACAGCCCGGACCTTTTACCGAGTGTTTTCATATCTTTGGCGGCCTGAAAAAAGATATGGGTGGACGCCGGCTTCAGTCGGACGAGGAAGCACAAGGGCAGGTACGATTAAGGCTCCATCATTTACCGACCGCCTTCTATGAAACAGGAATTGATAGTCTCGTTTCTCAGTCGGATAAATGTCTTAGCGTGCTTGAATGGAACCATTCCATAGTTAGATTATAACGGGCGTTCGATTTTCATCTGACTGCCCGTTATATGTTGATAGCTAATAATACAAATGTACTCATGCTCATAAATTAAGGATAATTGCAGAATGTGGTGCCACACAACGTGGCACTACACAAAACTTTCGCTAGTAGCATAAGCACATAGGGAACACACACGACACAGATCTGTAAGTCCACGGCGTTGGTGATAAGTTCAGAAAACCATCCCGAAACACATGTGCTACAAAACGCCACTGTTTCCTGCGTGTGTACCCCGACATCAATATGGGATATGATCACCATGCACACGTATACAGGCCGAACAACCGGTTGGCATACTCTGGATCAGGTGGTCCAGCAGCTGCTGGTGTATAGCCTCCCATTCTTGCACCAGTGCCTGTCGGAGCTCCTGAAGTGTCGTAGGGGTTTGAAGACGTGCAGCGATACGTCGACTGAGAGCATCCCAGACGTGCTCGATGGGTTTAGGTCTGGGGAACAGGCAGGTCACTCCATTCGCCTGATATTTTCTTTTTCAAGGAACTCCTACACAATGGCAGCTCGGTGGGGCCGTGGATGATAGTCCATTAGGAGGAAGGTGGGACTCACTGCATCGCTGAAAAGGCGGACATACTGGTGTAAAATGATGTCCCGATACACCTAACCTGTTATAGTTCTTCTGTCAAAGACATGCAGTGGTGTACGTGCACCGATTATAATCCCACCCCACACCATCAAACCACGACCTCCATACAGGTCCCTTTCAAGGACATTAAGGGGTTGGTATCTGGTTCCTGGTTCACGCCAGCCTGTTCAGGCTATACCTGGACTCGTCCATGAATATAACCTGAGACCACTGTTCAATGACCATGTACTGTGTTCTTGACACCAGGCTTTATGAGCACTCCTGCGACCAGGGGAATGCACCTTGCAGGTCTTCGGGAGAATAAATTATTTCTTTTCAGTCGTCTGTAGACTGTGTGTCTGGAGACAACTGTTCCAGTGGCTGCAGTAAGGTCCCGAGCAAGGCTACCTGCAGTACTCCGTGGCCGACTGCGGCCACTGATGGTGAGATATAGGTCTTATTGTGGTGTTGTACACTTTGGACGTACCGTACAGTAGCGCCTGGACACGTTTCCTGTCTGCTGGAGTCGTTGCCATAATCTTGAGATCACACTTTGTGGCACACGGAGGGCCCATGCTACCACCTTCTGTGTTTGACCAGCCTCCAGTCGCCCTGGTATTCTAACCCCCATAACGTCATCAATATGTGTTCTTTGAGCCATTTTCAACACACAGTCACCAATAGCACGTCTGAAAACGTCTGCACACTTACTCGCTCCACCGTACTCTGACATGCACCAACACACCTCTGCATATGCGGACTGCTGCCAGCGCCACCGTGCGACGACCGCAGGTCAAATTCGCTCCATTGTCATACCCCGAGGTGATTTAAACCGTCAAACCGCCCACCAGAGCGTAGTTTCACCTTGTATCAACATTATTCTTAATTTATTAGCATGAGTGTAGTTCAGTACATCCAAATGACATTGGGATGCACTCACAAACTTCGCTTCTGGTTGCATTCAAATTGTATTTACAAAGTTTCGACTGAACGTTGTTAAAGGTGCGGAAAGGCCTAAAACCATGGAAAAAAAAATTCACTAGAGAAATGCAGAGTGTTATCACTACGTACATCAAACGCTGTAGACATGAGAGGTTTCTGTTCTGTCGGACGTGCCCTAAAAAACAACTACTCGCTATGAAGCAGCTCGAGCCTATACATGAATAACTAAGGTGAAAGGAACGCAAAGAAATGCGATGGGAAAGAGATAGGAAGAAAATAATGATTTCCAGCTAGACAAGGATGAAGAAGCTTCAGTGTGGATGCACAATCAACGTCCGTACTCCTACAGAAATCAGAAACCTGAGAGAAGTGGATCAATTGGCATGGGTCGTTGAGGTGCAGCGAGCGGGAAGTTGGGAATTTGGGTCTGACGGAGAGCGTATCCGGATGGACAAGGCGTTTAAGGCAACCATTCTAAGTTCTAGATTCTAGGTTCGACTCCCTCTCTGGCAAAAACTGTGAACTCTCGCTGTTACATGGCCGCAACACCCTGCGTTGCTGAAAGTCACTATTTCCTTCCTATCTGTTTCTAATCCTGCTTCCTTGCCATCATCATCCTATTTATTCACTGGTGTCAAAGAATTGCGCTTGCTCAGGGAATTGTAAAACCATAACAGGATTTCGCGTAGGCAAAGCATTATGAAAATTGTTGATGTCTCTTTATCGGTGTTTTAATTATCAGTGATAAATCCTCGTCATTTAAGTAAAACTAGTTGTCAGATGCAAGATAGTTTGACTTCATGCTCCGATTGAAATAAGCTGCTTCAAATGTATTTTCGACAAAAAATATCAAAGTAACACTCTGAATGCTCTCACTGAAGCCTGACAGTGTCATTACACCTAACAATTTTTTGTGGCTTACCTGTGACGACGTGGTACTGATCAAAGTGATGAGCACAAAATATGGAACTGAAAAGCATGCAAACTAAATAGAAAAAGATCTGCGCAAGTGCAATGCAAAGACGTGCAACTATTCTAAAGAGTTCTTATGCCAATTTAACCCACTGTGATCCGCAGACTGCAATGTGGAGACATACGTGATCGTAAAATATGAAATTCTTTCGAGAGGAGTCGTGATAGAATCTGAACTTGGTAAATTATTAAATATAAACAAGCTTTTTAATAACTGTATCGCAAAAACTGAAATTAATTACCTAACTATTACAATCATTTTTACAAAAATTATCTTTCATAACAAATTTTACTTTACCGCGCACTTCATTTCTAAAAATGGTAAAGGAGTTGTAAAATCTACGGCTTCTGAGTGCTAGCCACGTTAACTGATAACGTTACTTACTCTCGTCCAAACAATCAAATCAGCTAGACCAAATCAACTAGACCAAACCAATAAAGAAGAATTCAATTAAAATCTTGCCTAATGCAAACGTATTACACCTACGCGCAAGCAAGCAGTGTAGCAACAACATCACCTCTTAATCTTCCCTTGTAGAGTTAATACTTACCAAATTATAATACACAATTCATCCTCTTCTGTAACTTTATCTCTGTGCTCTGTGAACTAAACCAAGACCACTCAGGAGCTTAGCGAACAACCGATTCTCTCTCTGGCCTAGTTAGAATGCCCTACTGCAACGACAGTGCTACTTAGTAACCAAAGATCACAGTGCTTGTACCCTGCACCTCTTAGGCCTAACATATCGACTATCGAAAACCTCTGTTTGAGAAATATCCAATATATACACGTGAAATACGGCACATCGAAAGAAAATAGAGCCTACATCACTTTTTTGAATACCAAAAATATACTTATCTTACAGCTTACAATGCGTCTTACTTGAAAAACATAGTATTTAAGCGCTCAACGTTATCCAGAGATTAAATGTAAGTCAACCGAAGATAAAAATTAGAAACAAGGATTATATGAAGAAATATATTTATTTTTATTTTATTTTATGCTTACACTCAAACAAGTTTCAAAACAGTGACGCTGTCCAAGACGAGGACTACTTATTTAATGATGCGAAAGTTTGTTCGAAAATTATTTATGAGACGTAAACATAAACAATTTAACTTTTGCTTGAGACACTGCTATTTACATTATCATTTTTTTCTTTTTATAAAGTTTTGTCTTTCTATGCAGCAGAGTATCTTAGGTTTATTTTTCGCAACATGACATGTGATTAACTAAAATTTATTTTTGAACAAATTTTACACTAAAATTTTCCTTAATTTTCATTACACACTGCGTACAGAATATTTCTAATTTGGAGTATAATAGACTCTCCCAGAGGTTCGACCTCTTTTGCCAGACCCGAACGAAATTAGATTTAACCCGACAGAGACACAAATATAAACCCCTATTAAGCGTGTATGTGTCTGTTAGTATGTACGACACAGTGAAAGTCAGTAACATACCATTCATGTAATGCAGTATTCGTGCTTGACTGATGTATGGGAGCGCCGTTGGAGCTGTTTCTAATGTATTTCAGGGACAGTGCTACTCTACGTGGCAACCAAGTCACTGTGTGGGTAGGCGTACGCACTACCTCATATTCACCAGCTTCTAAGCTGTTAATATGTTATTTCGAGAGGTCGTGAGTGTTTCATTTAAGGGATCCCTGGTAGGCCTAACTGAAACATTTCTCGGAATCAATTTGAGTCCCCGGCCCTGGTGGCCCGTTAGAGTTCTTTTAAGGCCAGTCCATGAAAGGACCTCTGAAATTGATGTAATCCGAAAACGAATTAGTGAGGACTGCTACGTTATTAAATACCGCCATTATATTCGCCTTAAGCTCTCATTACCATACCTCCACTCAGTTAATTATGAAGAGCGAGTCTTCCCCGAAACTACTAATTAAAAGGCGGAACTGTCACATAGATCCCAGCAGCTAATACAAAAATGATATTCCAGTTTTTCGCCTGATCAGATTATTTTTTTTGTATGCTCTTTCTATTGAGAAAACCCAATTTTTGTATGTCCGTCCTTTTAGCAGGAGGTCTCTGGGACGACGGCCGTTTACTATCATGACAAAAAATAAAAACACCTCCAGCCGTCCTTATGATTTTATTTTATTTTGTCGCTACCAGTTTCAACGCTTCAATGCGTCATCTTCAGGCTGTTTCGATGCGGCACAGGTTGATAAGATCCCCATGCATAACCCATCACTTGCCAGCATTACTGGATACGCAGGTAATGTGTCAACACTCCAACCATCAACTGCAACTTGAGTTGATGGTTGGAGTGCTGACACATTATCTGCGTATCCAGTAATGCTGGCAGCGGATAGGTTATGCATGGGGATCTTATCAGCCTGTGCCGTATCGAAACAGCCTGAAGATGACGCAATGAGGCGTTGAAACTGGTAGCGATAAAATAAAATAAAATCATAAGGACGGCTGTAGGTGTTTCTATTTTTTGTCACAATTAAACCCAATTATGCTGGTAAACGCATGTGTATTTCAGTTTAGTTAAGTTTTTTAAGCAGGATAATTTTTTTGTAGTGAAATCGCACTGCTCAAGTTGAGCTACGAAGTAACACCGCGCGAGGCGCCTAAGTGGATGATAGTCGCGACCGGCACTTTAGAGGACGACTGATCAAGACCAGATCAGGCCATCCACATTCAAAATCTCCGTGACTTCCTCAAAACCCAAACGGTTGCTTCGAAAACCCTACGGGTGATTTCCCTCAATCTCCTGTCTCCAGTTCTAGATTGTGCTACGATTCTATCAACATCAACGAGGCTTCTAATTTAAAGGTTCCAAATGAACTGGGTCTCGACGTATTTCACATGTTATATAAATTGGAGGTGGAGGGGGGAGTAAACAAAAGAAAGGGAAGGAACTGGTGATATCGGATGCATCGGGATGGTGTGCGGAATTGGCTTCGACGAGTGAAAATGTATGCTGGACAGGGACTCGAACCCAGGAACTCTTGCTTACCAGGCAGTCGCTTTAACCTCTTTTTTTCCATTTTTCTTTCTTTTTCTATATGCTTTTATTTCCTTTTTTTTAACTTAATAGATTTTAATGCACTGTTTAGACCCCTTCCACTTCAGGCATTGGCCCCTATCACCCATACTACCCCCAAAAACCTATCTAACCTAAAAACAAAAATGAAGCTAGTGCCACCGCCACTTTCATCCTAAAGCTAAGTAGGACGGTCGTGCGCCACTACTTCAGGCTCCACCCACGAACAAAAATTAAATATGTCTCTAAACATTTTATTAAAGAAAGAATAAAAGGATAAAGGAATGGGTAAAAAACATAACTATATGTTATTTATTGCTCATTTTGTTGTTATGTTTGTATTTGTAATTATTTTTTATTTTACTTTTCTTTTTTTTCGGGGGTGTCCACAGCAGCCAAACGGCGGGATGTCACCGTCGTCTTCTCGCTCAGTGAGGATGAAACACCCTATAATACCGTTTATGTCTCTCATCAGTCCATCATGTGCAGTACCTCAGTGTGTTCTTACACCCGGTACACCCCAGTGGTGTGGAGGGCGCGTAAACAACGATCCCAAGTAATTTGCAAAGAGCGTACCACACGACGCTTTGCGCCGTAAAATCGTGTAGTAACTGAGCCACCCGGACACAATGTTAATTGCCCAAGTGCGGGCTGTCTCGGTTCACTCTTCGCCAGCTCACATTGCCACCTAGCACCGCTCCTTATCCACAGCCCCTGTCATTGTCTTCCATGCTCGGTCATTACGGATTCCCGCTGGAGGTCGAACGTAAACGTGCATCTGCACAAATGGTTGTGGATGCATGCACATTCAGGGCATATCAATCATATAAATGCTTGGTGTCTGTTCTTTCGGACATGTTCATATAGTATTTCATACATCTCTGTGAGAAATGTGACAGACATTACGTCCTCTTTTAGCCAGATCATGTATTAAATAGTTGTTTACTTTTCCTTGTATCCTCTTCCATATTTTGTTATTTCTCTTTGATCTTACTTCAGACCGACTAGCATCTGCTTTATTCACAACGTTACTGATCACATTTGGTGGACTTACTAGACTTTATCAGCTTCTATTCTTGCGAATATTCATCAGAATGAGTAACTTGAGCCGGCCGCTGTGGCCGAGCGTTTATAGGCGCTTCAGTCACGAACCGCGCTGCTGCTACGATCGCAGGTTCGAATCCTTCCTCAGACATGGATGTGTGTGATGTCCTTAGGTTGGTTAGATTTAAATAGTTCTAAGTCTATGGGGCTGATGACCTCAGATGTTAAGTCCCATAGTGCTTATGGCCATTTCAACCAATTGGTCGTCTGGTGACATGCTCACTTGAAACCAGAGTGGACTGATACAGGTTCTTGTGGAGATTCATAACAACTGAAACCTGTAAATGTGATCAAGGTGAGTGAGAATAACAAAGTATTTTTCAAAACAAGTGCGTGGTCCTAGCTGGTATCAAATTTTGTTGCAGCACACTATGGTTCTCATACCATTTTCCCTTACAGTTCAATTTTTTAGTATATCGTATTTTTCTGAATCTATTGTAACTTCTCGAATTAAACCTTTTGTTAATTGCTTATCCCAGAGAAACTTTAAGATATGTGTTGTGTGCCTTTTATCATTCGCTCTGTACAAATTTGAGAAAGCATTCCTCTTTTCCTTATTGCTTCTGTTATTTTTTCTTTGTTGAAATAAATGTGTTATTCGCTTCATTTCCATATCTTGTCTACTTGTGTTCCTTTCTGCAGGCTTTCACTTACAGAGTGTCATCAGCATGCGTGTTATCCTACAAATATTACTAGCACCAGCTCCATCGATAAATGATGTTTTCATACATACACTCCAGTATTGTAATTTTTTAAGTCAATTCTTTCGTCAAATTTTTCCACTTCCTTTTTATTTGCCCCATTTAATTTTTCGATCGAGTTAAGAATGTAGTTCCATTACCCACGAATTAAAATATTTTAGCGTTATTCCTTTCTGTATTTACAACCTTCAATTTCTTCCTAGTTTCAGCATTAGACATTATCCAAGTAACAGCTCTCGTTTTTGGCATTTCTCGTGTGTCCTACTCTAAATCATTAGAAGAGAGACATGAGTTTAATTACGGTTTTTTTGAAAGAATGTTCCAAAAGAGGCCGCTAATGGAAAGCTTGCAATGATCTTCTATTAACGGAAATAACGGTCACATACCGTATTTCTTTTTGCTAGGAATGCCAAAACTATGTAATATGAGTTTATTTTAATTTAAAAGTAAGAAAGAGGGATGAGAAGTCGTTAATCTCCTTATAACTCCTTTTGGAATTCTATGTAGTTGCTTAACTGAATTCTGAGAAGTACCAGCTACAGGTTTTGTAGGCGTAGTGACGTATTAGTTTATCTTTTACTGTCCCTGTCGCTAGCGTTATTGTCATCCGCTGCAGGTAGCATTACCGCCGTCACAGAAGTTGGTCTGCAGTCACCAGTACTTCCCAATTTTCTTTGTGTACAAATACTGAAGAAGAGAGCGAACTGTGAAGACAAATACGGTTATTTCCTTGCTTGCTTCTGTTCTTATGCTACGTTTAGTTTTATTTACTCTTTGATATACAACGTGGCCCTTTATCTATGTCTTCACACATAAAAGCGAAAACACAGAGGCCATTGCACCCTACAGATACTCGTTTGCGGTTACGAAAATAACGAGTTGAGTTCTCGAGTATTATGTCAACAAAGGTACCGTTTTATTGAATATTTATGTTTCTTGTGTAGCAGCAGTATATGAAAATGGAATTCACACGGTAAACTTTGTTCAGTAGAATGCACAAATTATGTTGACTGAATCGTGAGTTCGTGGTATCCTACTATCGTAATTCAGCATTTCTTTATGTCGAAATTACTTATCCCACTACAGGATACAGTTACGATTAGTGGTTGAGGAACATAGGAATGTGTGAGCTTGTGTGTGTGTGTGTGTGTGTGTGTGTGTGTGTGTGTGTGTGTGCGTGCGTGCGTGCGTGCGGATTTAATAACAAATTCTTCCGCCACTGACGGTATTGTAAATCCCACAGTTGCAGTTTAGTTTTACCCATAACTACAGTACCTACGTTTCAGCACCTGACCCCGTTAACCATTATTTGAGGTTGAAAATGTTTGCTGTTCTCGCTCTTTTTTCCAGCTATATAGACCCAAATACAGCCTAGAAAGTGATTTGAGAACATGAAGGATGACAGGGATACTTTTGAGGTAACAGCGAGCCAAAATTTGTTTGACAATATATGAAAAAGTAAATCTCTACGAACGCATGCATTTGTTTTATTCAGTTACCGGTTACATTCTGAATGATCATCTTGAGACTGATTTAAAAAAGAATATTACCATTATAATAAATTATCAACATCACAAGTAGAGGCATGATTCATATCGACTGGGTGTGAACTAACAAACTTACCTGTGTCCTTGAAGTTAAAAAAAGGGGAAAAATAAACTATATATCCATGAGTGGCATCGTCACATGGCATGAAAACGTAAGCTGTAGAAGTACAGCTGCCCATCGGACACAGTGAAGTAGTTGTTATTTCTACGCTATTCTATATTGTGGAAGCTTTTTACTGCTGAACACCAGCCTGCAGTTTACATCGATATGAATCTGCTTACCTTATTCACATCATGATCTTTCGCTAACATTTTTATCCAACCTCCTTACACCTCCATTACCAAACTGACAATGCCTTGATGCCTCTGTCTGTCCTTTCAACTTATCCCTTCTTTTAAACAAGTTAAACCATAAATTCCTTTTGAGTATATCTTCGGCGTTTATCTGATCCACTCTTCTAATCCTCAGCATTTTCCTCTCACATCTCCAAACCTTCCCTTCTCTTCCTGTCTGAACTATTTATCTCCCACGCAAGAATACACAACAGAACAGACAGCACTCCGCACTCCTTCTTCAAGCCACAAGTGGCCCATCGGGACCATCCGACCGCCGTGTCATCCTCGGTTGAGGATGTGGATAGGAGGGCTGTGTGGTCAGCACACCGTTCTCCCAGTCGTTATGATTGTTTTCTTTGACCGGAGCCGCTACTATTCGGTCGAGCAGCTCCTCAATTGGCATCACGAGGCTGAGTGCACTCCGAAAAATGGCAACAGCGCATGGCGGCCTGGATGGTAACCCATCCAAGTGCCGGCGACACCCGACAGCGCTTAACTTCGGTGATCTCACGGGAACCAGTGTATCCACTGCGGCAAGGCCGTTGCCAACAGAAAAAGACATGGTAGCATGTAAATTTATATTCGATATTAAGATATTACTGTGCATTTATTGACGTTGCCTATCTGCCGTTAATACCGTATGTATTTCGGCCATCGTCAGCTATTTTGCTACCCAAACAGAAAAACTCATCTAACATTCACCGTATTACTTAATACAATCTCACAGCATCTCATGATTTAATTCAACTGTATTCCATTACGCTTGTTTTATTGATGTTCATCTTATAAGCAATTTTAGAGAAAATTTATTTCGTGTAACTGATCTTCCAAGTTACAGTTTACGACATAATTACAGTGCCGTTTTTTCATCTTCCAGTCCTTTAATACCCATTTTATTTTTTCTTCCTTGACACCCCTCACAACATGTTCAAGCATGGATAGGCTACACACTATGGATAGGCTAAAACCGTGTTTCATACTTTCCTCAAGCGAGGTTACATTTCACTTTCTTCGCCTGTTGTAACCGTAGTCTCTGTACACAAGCTGCAGCAACTCTTCGCTCCCTGCTTGTTTTTACCCTGCTCCTTTCAAAATTTAAAAGAGTGTATTTCATTTTTCGGATGCTTTCTCTAAATTTACAGATGCTATAAATGTAAGTTCACTGTCTTAGAAGATAAGGCGTAAAGTACACTACTGGCCCTTTAAATTGATACACCACGAAGATGACGTGCTACAGACGCGAAATTTAACCGACAGGAAGAAGATGCTGATATATGCAAATGATTAGCTTTTCAGAGCACTCTTAAAAGGTTGGCGCCGGTGGCGACACCTACAACGTGCTGACATGAGGAAAGTTTCCAACCGATTTCTCATACACAAACAGCAGTTGACCGGCGTTGCCTGGTGAAACGTTGTTGTGATGCCTCGTGTAAGGAGGAGAAATGCGTCCCATCACGTCTCCGAATTTGATAAAGGTCGGATTGTAGCCTATCACGATTGCGGTTTATCGTATCGCGACACTGCTGCTCGCATTGGCGGAGATCCAATGACTATTAGCAGAATATGGAATCGGTGGGTTCAGGAGGGTAATACGGAACGCTGTGGTGAATCCCAACGTCCTCTTATCACTTGCAGTCGAGATGGCAGGCATCTTACGGTTGTGACGGATCGTGCAGCCACGTCTCGATCCCTGAGTCAACAGATGGGGACGTTTGCAAGAGAACAACTATCTGCACCAACCGTTCGACGACGTTTGCAGTAGCATGGAATATCAGCTCAGAGACCATTGCTGAGGTTACCCTCGACGCTGGATCAGACACAAGGAGCGCCTGCGATGGTGTACTCAGAGACGGACCCGGGTGCACGAATGGCAAAAAGTCATTTTTTCGGATGAATCCAGGTTCTGTTTACAGCATCATGAAGGTTGCATCTCTGTTTGACGACATCGTGGTGAACGCACATTGGAAGCGTGTATTGGTCATCGCCATACTGGCGTATCACCCGGCGTGATGGTATGGGGTGCCATTGGTTACACGTCTCGGTCACCTCTTGTTCGCATTGACGGCACTTTGAACAGTGGACGTCACATTTCAGGTGTGTTACGACCCATGGATCTACCCTTCATTCGATCCCTGAGAAACCCTACATTTCAGCAGGATAATGCACGAACGCATGTTGCAGATCCTGTACGGGCCTTTATGGATACAGAAAATGTTCGACTGCTGCCCCTGCTAGCACATTCTCCAGATCTCTCACCAACTGAAAACGTCTGGTCAATGGTGGCCGAGCAACTGGCTCGTCACAATACTGATGAACTGTGGTATCGTGTTGAAGCTGCATGGTAGCTGTACCTGTACACGCCATCCAAGGTCTGTTTGACTCGACACCCAGGCGTATCAAGGCCGTTATTACGGCAAGAGCTGGTTGCACTGGGTACTAATTTCTCATGATCTATGCCCCCAAGTTGCGTGAAAATGTAATCACATGTCAGTTGTAGTATAATATATTTGTCCAATGAATACCCTTTTATCATCTGCATTTCTTCTTGGTGTAGCAGTTTTAATGGCCAGTAGTGTAGATGATATTCGATGGTTGGACTGGCCTGCCCGTTCCTCCGACTTGAATCCCATCTAACACATGCGGGATGTGTTAGGGAGACGTATAGCATCACTTCCACGTACACCAACAGCCACCAGCAGCTGTCAGTCGCACTGGTAGAGGTATGGATCGTCCTACCTAACGTGTACGTCACATTCTAGGCAAGCATAACTGAAACCCTTGTTTTCATTTTCTTAAAAATCCTTTAATCTTAACATCACTAATGATACAACACTAATCCACCACCTAAGTAACTAGTGGGCCCTACAATGAATACGTCTAATTTTACAAGAAGCTATTAACAATTAGCGACGTGTTCTATAGTGGGCAAGCTACTTCTGTCTTTTGTTATTACGCTCTACTGAAGCTACTTCGTTTTGTTTTTGCGTGAACTATGACGATTTGTTAGACTCACTCTGTTTGACTAGAATTTTAGCATTATTATCCAAACCTCATCTTTATTGGCGGACTATTTGTTACCCTCCTTCCACATTTCAGAGGCATGAACGAGTCTATTCCTCTGAGCCCGATGGACATCCAGCCACTCAAAATTGAATCTTACTTTTCTTTTCACTGGAAGTGAATCCAGACACCTACCTCTTGGAAAGTTCGAGAAGCCGCATTGGTCTCTCCACATGAGGCTTCTTCCACTCACTCCAGCGTCCTCGTAGCTCGCTCGGCTGTTTCTCCTTACGCCTTCTGAAACAAAGACAGGTATGGCTACCCTACACTCGTTTGAATTCCGTGGCTTCGCTGTCTGGAAATTGCATAGAAATAAAAGCGTATTCTATATTTATATGTGGATGCCATCAATCAACTGGAATTTCTTCATTGTATTGTTTCAAGGCTATAAACCAGTAATATTTGGATTACTGTAACCTCTTCAGTTGCACTTGTAGATAAATTTTTATCCATTACATGTAATTGACGATAGAGTGCTCTCAAACTTTTGCAGTACATAATGACACCTTGCGGAAAGTAAGCAAAGCACTGGCTAATGTGTCTTTGGTGTTACAAGGGCTCTTTTTGCACGTATGTAACCACTTCTATGTGGTGTATACGACACATGGGAAGCGAAGAGGTTGACTTACGCACGACGCGAAGAGAATCTAGAAACACATCTTACTTTTATTGCCCTTGCGAAAACTTTTGAGTTCGTCGTTATAAACAGATTATTTTCAATAATGGAACAACGAAGATGTTCTATAAAGGTGATACAGACAATCGAAAACTTAAATTATGCAGACACAGAGAGCTCAGACGCAGAAGAGATAACAATAAACCAAGGCGTCAGAGAAATATTTAGCCTTTCACAGATGCTATTTAACATTTATACTGATGCTTTCATTAGAAAATAGAATAAAACTGTTCAAGAAAGTATAAAACTGAAAAGAAACTATAATCTGAATGCTGTGGTAAATGCAGAAAATGTAGTCCTTGCACAGAATAAAGAAGTAAACTTACAACTTCGGTTATAGATTATATGAACTAGGAAGACAGCTTGAAAACATCCACCACTAAAATTAAATTTATGGTTCACTATGGAAAACACCCACCCATTCAAAAATTGTAACTGGAGAGAAGGCACTGTAGCAACACTTCAGTTTCAGAGATTTACGGTGCGATACCAAATTAAATAACGATAATTACGTAGAAAATAAAATCAACAAATTTCTCACTTATTTGGAACTATAAATGAAACCACATAGAACGAAACGAGGATAGACACAAAATTATAGTTTTTCAAAACAATGGCTGTTTCTGTCTAGCTCTACGCCTGTGAACCTTGGATTGAAGAACAGAAAGACAAGCGCAGCTTACAACCGGATGGAAAGAGATTTTTAAGTTTTTCAAAGGTTGGAAGGATCTTATAAGAAATGAGAATATACCAAAAGAAGTAAGAATATTTAACTTAAACGACAAAGTGGAAGAACACAGACAAAAATGGAAGAAACGTTTTGAACCTAAGGATGAAGACAGGATTCGAGTCACTGTAACTAACCCCTCAGGAAAGAGAGCACTTGGAAGATCTAGAAAAAGACGGTCTGAAAATCTTGAATTAAAACCACGGACATTGCGTAAACAATGAAGTGAAGAAGAAGAAGAAGATCCTCTAAACTCGCGTCATTGTTTAATACACTCTAAGACAAAAAAAAAAAAACTGAAGCACCACGAAGGGATTATCCAAATGAGACGGAAATCGATAGATGTTATGTACATGTACAGACAAAGGTATGAGCATAATTACAGAAAAATTGGATAATTCGTTCAAGAGAAAAAGGCTCACAAACTGAGCAAGTCAATAATGCGTTGGTCCACTTCTAGGTTGATATAGCTTTCGGATGTCCTCTGAGCCCAATCAATGCAAAGCCGAATAATTGCTTGCGTAAGGACCAAAGGTGAGCCTGCGCATTACTAATTTGATCAATCAGGAAAAAGAGACTTTAGAAAAAAGAGAAAACACTATCTTAAAAAGATGATATCGAGACTGACATATTGCCTAAATCTTGAAGTGAAATAGAAAGAAAATGAAGACGTTAACTGAAGTTGGTACATAGTATTAAAACCGTAATGAGCGTGAGCAGGGAAATGAAATGTCATTGCCACTTCTCGGCGTACGAGGGGCTCTCAATAAGTAATGCAACAGATTTTTTTCTGAAGGCAGGTTGGGTTTTCTTCAGGATTCCAAAACAATATATTATTCTCCACTCTTCTGACTACAAAACTTATTTGTAAACTGATCTGCGTTCAATGCGACGACCTTACACCACATCACTGTGAAGGCTTGTATGCCAGCATGGTAACACTCTACTGGTTGACGTCGGAGCCAATTTCTTCCTCAATAACATCCCCATCATCCACGAAATGCTTCCCGCTGAGTGCATCCTTCTTTGGGCCAAACAGATGTAAATCGGAAGGTACGTAATCTGGGCTATAGGGTGGTTGAGGAATCACAGTCCATTGAAGATTCGTGAGATCCTCTCGGGTGCACTGACTTGTGTGTAGCCTTGTGTTGTCATAGAGAAGGAGAAGTTCGTTTGCATCAGAGTTGATCGTAGCACCGCAAGGGAGACATCAAACAGAGCAACTTCTTTAGAATCACAGAATACCATCGCATTTACTTTACCACCTGATGGTGTGCTATTTAATTATTTACTTTGTAGGAGAGGTGGTGTAGTGTTACCCAATTGATTGCCGTTTTGTTTCCGGTTAGAAGTGATGAAGCCATGTTTCGTGGTCTATGGCAATACTCGCCAAAAATTGTCATGGTCACCCTCGTAATGCGCAAGCAATTCCACACAGATGGTCCTTCGTTGCTCGTTACGGTATTCTGTTAGGCGGCGAGAAACCCAGTTTGCACACCTCTTTGAGTACCCCAATTGGTGTACGAGTGTGTTAACACTACCTATAGAGAAGTCCAGTTGATCATCGAAATGTTTGACTGTGGTCCATCGATCACCCCAAATGAAAATTTCCTAACGTTCCAGCAATGCAGAAGGCACAGCTGCGCGTGGCCGTTCTGCACTCCTGAGATCGAACAGGTTTGCAAGACCTTCTTGCGGTGATAAGAAACCTCGCCCAACGACTCACCGTGCTTTTGTTGACTGCCGAAAAAAGAAACTCAATAAGAGCTCTTTTCTTGGAAAACACCTCCGGCAAAAGCCATTTCAGATGCTACGTATAGGGCCGCAGCCATCGGAACTTCATGAAACTATAGGGGCTGAAATGGGAATGCCTCTTAAGAAATTCTGCATTTTTTCATGCTGAAATAAAATAAAAAATATATGTTGCGTAACTTATTGAACACCGCTCAAAAATTTAACTTTTATCAAATGCGTGACCTGTCTGTAAAACATAATACAGTTATTTTGGACTGTCACTTTTCATGAAGACCCTTCGAGGTGTAACACGCTGCCTAAGGGCTCTGACGAGGCAGCTCTGCTGCCTGGTGATTATCCCTCCCCGCCAATAGACGTAACTGGGTCCTCGGGGGGGGCGGCTCCAGACGACGCGACCCTAGTAGATCTGCCAACTTGCCACCCGTTGTCCAAGTTGGCCCGAAGCTGTCGCCAATTAGGGCGGCGGCGAGCGGCCGGGGTAGGCGCCACGGCAGGGCAACGCCGGCGGAATCGACCTGCTGGCGCAGCGACAGGTGTCGCGAAACAAACTTCTCGGGCTGACGGGCGCCGGCGCCCGCGGCTGACGGCTGCCAGTTAGCTGCTCGCCCCGATCCCCGCGACCACCGTGGTGGCGCTGACTGAGCGCGGTCCCAGGGGCCGACTGGCCTTTGCTAACCACGAGCACCACCACCACCACCGCCGGCCAGGAAATGACTCTCCTGGCCTCTCAGGAAATAAAAGGCAGCTTCTATACTAGAGATCGGAATGTATACGTCGTGTTGGGTTGGGTTGTTTTTGGGGAAGGTGACCAGACAGCGAGGTCATCGGTCTCATCGGATTAGGTAAGGACGGGGAAGGAAGTCGGCCGTGCCCTTTGAAAGGAACCATCCCGGCATTTGCCTGGAGCGATTTAGGGAAATCATGGAAAACCCAAATCAGGATGGCCGGACGCGGGATTGAACCGTCGTCCTCCCGAATGCGAGTCCAGTGTGTAACCGTCGGAGACTTGTAGAACTGGCGTAGACTACGATAAGTAAGAGTAAACCACGGTAATTTTCATAGCAGCTTCGTTCAGTTAAGGTCGTACAAGCTTTACCTGTCAGTTAGGTGTGTTGCATTCCTACCGGAAGTTACCTCATAGATTGGAAATTTTGTCGTAAATTCCTATGGTACCAAACTACTGAGGTCATCGGTCCCTAGGCTTCCACACTACTTAATCTAATTTAAACTAACTTACGCTAAGGACAGTGCTGTTTACAACATTATTCCTCGACTACAGCTATTGTTGAGGAATGATGGTGGAGATATTGAGCATTTCCTGTCAAGAACATCATCTTTGCTTTGTCTTACTTTGTAATGCTAATTATTGCTATTCTGATCAGATGAAGCGCCATCTGTAGGACATTTTGTGAACTTTTATATATATATATATATATATATATATATATATATATATATATATATATATATATATATTCTAATAAAACCCCATGTCATTCCAAGCATGTGTGTCAATTTGTACCTCTCTATCTACATTATTCCGTGATTTATTCAGTTTTCAAATTTATACTGACTTTTTGAGCACTCGGTATATCAAACACCGCTTCAGTACTTCTTCGAACTTAAAAAAATCACATTTCTGTTATTCATAAACAACTTTCGCATTTTTCAATAATAAAAGGAAAGTCTAGCCTTTGATCATAATGAATAACATTAAACTGAATACGAAATAAGAACAATATATGGTTGCTCAAAAAGTAATGCACTGCATGTTTTTCTTAAACAATTCTTTATTGAACATAATGATAATTACAAACACGAAAAAATGGTGTTCTATCTACACACCCTATTTTGCCATGTAATCTCTACCCAGTTGTCGTCTTCCTCCAGCGCGAAACAAGGGCGTGTATGCCCTGTCGGTACCAATCCGTGTCCTGGCGGTGGAGCCAGTGCTTCACTGTGTGAATCACCTCCTCATCTTCCTCAAAATATCTTCCTCGAATGGCATCCTTCAATCTGTCCTCGCGAATGACGACATCGGCTCGCTGCAGCATGTCAGGTGCGACCGCTGCAAATCGTGGAGCTCCGCCGAACCGACTTCTGATGACCTCACCTTTCGTGCCCAGCGACTTACTTCTCTGCTCCTTAGACTCTGCATAAGCGTTTGTGAATATTCTCCACAGTTTATTCCTCTGCATTGAGATATTCACTAAAGGCATGTTGCTTGTACGTCACTTGCAGACGTTATTTTGGAACTGTCCTGCGGCTACGCTATATGTCGGAAGTGACGGAAAATTGGCGTACTCACTTAGGAGACTTCAAATAACACATACCTAACATTTCGCATTCGTGGCATTGTTTTCGGCTGAGAAAAGTTCTGTGCATATATATCATGACGACCCTAAGTAACTGTTTGTTCAGACGCAAATTACAAAATGTTTCAAGCAAATTTTCTTCAGCCGTCAGGGAAACATCAATCAGCATGATAACCTTGACTTTTTCCAAATGGCACCGTGTATTTTTTATTCGGTAATTCATTTCCTCTCCTAAAGACATATTCAAAAATGTATCACAGTGTACATTCACTGAAACACAACGTTATTAATTACATAACACAACATTGACATTGACGCTCCCAGCGCTTAGTGCAGGTACTCGGGGTAATGGAACACATCCACGTGCTGACATTGACAGAGGACAAATGTAAACATAAGTAGAATGCACACCCGTCATTGCGTCAACCATCGTCAGAGTTGTGTGAGTAGAATGTACACCAACGAAGAGAAGGTATAAATACTGCTCATCTAAGGGGAATGTAAGTTAGCAGAACAGTAACTGCAATACGGTTTCCTTATGTACCGCTACATTTAGTACAGTAGTTTAGTCCTTTCAAATGCAGTAAAGGCTGTCCTTCTCACAAACTGCATCGACATAACGTTTCTTTTATTACTGTTGTTGTTGAAAGTAGGCGAAATGCTACGCAGGCAGCGATATCCTGACAAGAGCCCACCATCGTGACGGATGTTTTCTCGTCGTGTTGCGACGCTTCAGGAAACGAGAAGTCTCAACCCACGACAACACAATCGTCGTAGCACTCGCACAGACGAAGCTGCAGAAGTTACTGTTCTCGCTTTCGTTGCTATGAATCCACATCTGAGCACATGACAGCTTAAACACGAGATTCGCATTCCTAAAAGCAGTGTTCAAATGGCTGTGAGCACTATGGGACTTAACATCTGAGGTCATCCATCAGTCCCCTAGAACTTAGAACTACTTAAACCTAACTAACCTAAGGACATCACGCACATCCATGCTCGAGGCATGATTCGAATCTGCAACCGTAGCGGTCGCGCGGTTCCAGACTGTTTCGCCTAGAACAGTTCGGCCACAGCGGCCGGCTAAAACCAGTGTACATCGTATTGTTACACATCACCGATTCCATCCTTAACATGTACGCACCTACATCAAGAATTGCATGGGAATGATTTCCAGAATCGTGAACATTTCTGTCAGTGGGCACAGCAGCAAATCCTCGCCAACCTGAACTTCTTCTCCAATGTTCTATTTACCGTTGAATGTTCCTTCGCAAACAAAGGACAGGTGAATACAAGGAACATGCATAATTGGTCCAGCGATAACCCGCGATGGCTTAGACAGGTGGAACATTAGCGTCAGTGGAGAGTTAACGTCTGGTGTGGAATGCTTGGTACAACAATTATTGGCCCTTATTTCATTAATGGTAGTCTAAACGGCACAGCGTATGCCAACTTCCTCAGACGAATTTTTCCTCCTCTTCTGGATGAAGTGCAGCAAAGAACCAGAAAGTTTATGGGGTATCAACACCATGGATGTCCAGCACATAACGCCTTGCGTGCACGTCGTGCTCTGAACTGAAGGTATCCTGCCAGATGGACTGGTCGAGGAGGAACAGTTACTTGGCCTGCTAGATCTCCTGATTTAAATCGTCTGGACTTTTTTTTGTGGATGCACTAAAGACGTTGTCTATCGCGATATACCAACAGCTCCAGAGGACATGCAGGAGCGTATCGTGCTTGCTTGTAATTCTCTTCAGCAGGCAACACTGGAAACAGTAAATAATTCTTTCATTCAACGAGTGCACCAGTGTATCGGCGTCCAGGGTCACCACTTTGAGCATTTTGAATGTTCTACTCCTGGGTAATGGTACAGGAGAGTCAAAGTCAATTTTGTGTTATGTTTTTATTTGGTTTTCATTAGTTTCCTGACAACTCCAGCAAGTGGACGAGTTTGTGATCCCGGGCTCAAAGTCAGTGTTGTGTTATGTAATTAATAAAGTTGTGTTTCAGTGGTACACTGTATACATTTTTGAACAGGTCTTTATGAGATGAAATGAATTACCGAATAAAAAATACAGGGTACCACTTGGAAAAAGTCATACCGCTGATAATATCATTGTAAAAAAGATAATTTGTATTATACACAAAATGCAATTTACGTTCTGTACGGATACAAAATGCACAATCGTCTAGCACTGAATGATGTGCGGTACTAACTATGTCGCAAACAACCAACCAAACAAAAAGAAAACAAACAAAGGAACTCTTGTTGGCTCCCATGATCTCTCTTACTCATTCATTTATATTTCCTCTCTACCAATTTTACCAATACATCCGGTAAACCTACCATTTACTACGTCATTTCTGTTATGTAACAAAACTACCGTGCCGTAGTTTTGGTAGAACGCTTCCCTGCGGTCCGGAAACTACTCGTTATGACTTTTTCCACGTACGAGGGTAGTTTGAGAAGTCGCGGTATCACCACCAGATGTTCCCCGTGTAAGTAAACACGTGACGTATCAGTGCTCTGCGTAGAGATTAATGGTGGGGACGCCTCTCTGATGTTCCAGTCTAGTGATTTGTGAAGGTGGAAAAATCGAGATTCAAGCAAGATACTTCGTAAGGAAAGGTATGTATGATAGTAAATGCATTCTGACCCTTAGAACGCGCTGGAGGATTCTACTCCCTATATTCAACTGTTTCGAAGTGGACAAGTGGAGAGTAAAGTGGTCGTCCGAGATCTGTCAATAACCCAGAAATTATTGCACAATTGCATAAAATGGACATGAAGCATAGCCGACTGAAAATGAGAGATATTTGCGGAAGCTGTAGGGATATCATACGCACAGGGATATCACATTTTACCAGTGGATTAGATGTGAGGAATTTACCTGTTAGACTTGTGTCTCGACTCTTAACGCCAAGGTAAACTATGCGTTTTGCTACGAAAATTGAAATTTTCTCAAAATTGTCGTGTTCATTGACGTACAAGAGACAGTCTTGTGAAGTGGAATTAGTCTTTCTAAAACATACATAAAACATGCCCAGTTCCAGGATTATTGTTTTATTCCTTTTTTTTAAATTTTATTTTTCAAGATCCGATCGGTTTCAAAGTGGAAACCACAAGAAAAATTAAAAATGTTTTATATGCAACATTTAGCTAGACCTTTCAACTTTTTCTATACATAGTCACTGCTTCGACTTAGAAATTTGTCGTAGCGTTGTACCAGCTTTTCAGTACTCTCGTCGTGGGAAGCAGCCGACTGTGCTTTTCGCCAATTCTTTGGGCTGTTATGCAGCTCGTTGTCTGCGCCACAATGCTGTCCTCTTAGCTAGCGGTTCAAGTGAGAAAAGAGATGGAAATCAGAGGGAGCCAATGCCGAGCGGTATTGTGGGTGATTAAAGACTTCGCATCGGAAACGCTGCTGAAGCCTCTTCGTGGCAGCTGCAGTGTGCGGCCGAGCAATGTGATGAAGAGAGACATTACCCCATGACAACATTCAGCTTAGTTTGTTCTGAATTGCCCTTCCTGAAGGATTTTCTCGTATCGCCTGATCCACGCACTGCGCAGTATTATCGGCTGACAATAGCTTCCTTCCCTGACGGCCTGCATCAATAACCTGAAGAAAATTTATAAAAGATAGAACTAAAGATGCATAATTAACGTCTCTACAGCCTGCTTCAAAGTTACTGTACCACTGCCACACTTTGAGGTCAAACATTACTTCTACATTATGTGGGCTGCATGATGCCAGGCGAACTCCTCAACGCGAAGAAATCCTTCACACTTCGTGGGGACTATATTGTTCTAGGCATCTTCACGAGATCATTGTGCACTCAGGACTGAAAAGTGAGAATGAAATTACTATGAAATCAGGCCTTTAGCTGCATACAGGCGTTGATAAATATCAACGGGTGATATTTGTCAACGCCTGTAAGCAGCTAGAGGTCTGATTTCATTGTAATTTCTTTCTTCGAGAGCTGTAAGATCACCTACGGTATCTGTACAGATACCAGCTTCATATATGAAAAGTGAGGCGCACTTAAGATCCTACGCAACACATCTGCTACTTTCATCGGCTTCCCGCTGTGCTTTCACTTTCGTCAACGACCAGACGTTGAAAGAAAAACAGCTCTCGTATATCACACTGTTGTACAGCAAGTGTTTAAATGAAGTACATGAGCAGAGTCGCGTATGGACCACATATTTTAGAATCAATATAAGAGTCTGTGAAGTAAATATATCAAATTAAAAATTAATGGGAACCTTATACTTTCTTTGGGACGTGTTTAGTGACCACCTTCTCTAAAAAATATAGACAATATCACTAAGATGCTCGCCCTTAAACAATAAGCTAAACTAATTTTTCCTTCCTTTTTTTTGTTGCAGGTGAGTTCAAAAGCTGAAGAAACATGATGGTCTGAAAGTAATGAGCTGCTGCTATGGTGCATGGCGAATTGCAGGCCAAATAAGTATTTTCATATTTACTTCATTATATACGAGCACTTTGACTAGTTTTAAATGCAATGTGTTTTTATAATGACAACATGAGGCGACCAGAGTACAAGGTACAGGTAAGTCTCCTGAGTTATATAAGTATCACTAACCCTCGACCGGCAGCCTCATGTACTAACCATTAAACAAGAAGCCCACGATAGGCAACCGCCGAACAGGCAGAACTTGGGGATGACACGCCTCAACTATTCTCCACACGTGCAAAACCCTGCTCCCACCTACCGCTGCTATCAAATATTGCCTGGATATCCGCCCCTCCCCCAC
This sequence comes from Schistocerca nitens, assembly GCF_023898315.1. Taxonomy (NCBI): domain Eukaryota; kingdom Metazoa; phylum Arthropoda; class Insecta; order Orthoptera; family Acrididae; genus Schistocerca; species Schistocerca nitens. The sequence continues at coordinate 420,441,188 of NC_064618.1, read as the reverse complement.
CCCCCTACCCCCCCATTTCTGTAAGTCCATCCAAATTCTCGAATGCCATGCATTCCGTCTCGCTGTCCACATCCGTTTAAATACCATGAATCCTCTACCAATTCATCAAATTCCTACCCCTCCTCACTCACATATCGAACACCTGCGAATTTCCTGGACTACCAACAGTCTACATCCCAATAACACCATTGTACACCCTCTGATCACCTAACCTGGTATGCCCCGCGCCTTCACAAACAAATCCTTCCGTCCCTATATGTACAGCGCAACTACAACTATCTCTGTCCCGCAAGACAGTGAGATCCACGGCGATATTTATCCCTCGTACTAACTTTAACCCTTCCCCCATATGTTCCACTCCTCATCAGGTCTCTTCACCGAGCGAGGTGGCGCAGTGGTTAGACACTGGACTCGCATTCGGGAGGACGACGGTTCAATCCCGCGTCCGCCCATCCTGATTCAGGTTTTCCGTGATTTCCCTAAATCGCTCCAGGCAAATGCCGGGATGGTTTCTTTGAAAGGGCACGGCCCACTTCCTTCCCCGTCCTTCCCTAACCCGATGAGACCGATGACCTCGCTGTTTGGTCTCCTTCCTCAAACAACCAATCCGAGGTCTCTTCCTCTCTTCCCCCCCCCCCTCCATCGATCCCCATCCATTTCTTCTTGTAATAATCTACCCTACGCACATACCACACTATTCCTTACCCTCTGTCTTCCCTATCCATTGTATTTCCCGCTATTCGCCTCAACTCCTACCTGTTATGTTCATAATTTACTACCTATTGGCCCCCTATCTTTCTACCCACATCTGTCAACCATTTGGAACATATTCTCTCCTTTGACTTCTCACCCCGTGCAGGTCTTTCTAATTTAAGTGAAAAAATTAATTAAAACAGAAAAACAGACCCTTATTTTGTTTCTAATCCTCCATATAAATTTTTATAAAGTGGTTTGGCTGACGAGTCGAATACTGTACCGCTGACCGTCGATCCCCACCCATATGGGGCAAGTGCGAAAAAAAGATCGTAGTGATTGAAACCGTAACTGAATGAAAGAAATTTGCGATCAAAGATTGGTTTAGTTTATACGAATTCTTGAACATCGGATCGCTACAATCTTCAAGGTGATCATATCACCCCTCATCAGGACGGCATTTGAAAGAGTCTACGAGCTTTTGAGACAGCCTGTATTTGTGGGGCTTTTGGTAGTGCAGTGTATCAAATAAATTTGCATACACGCGTGATGTCGTATTCGGAATCGTGTTTCGGCCGATGAAACGAAACGATCATTCTAAACTTCGTGGCTTACTACGGGAATATATCCAAAACCCTTTCCGGTAACGAAGGTACCCACGTGCTTCTCTGATAATGCTCGTAACCGATCGCCACACGAGACCGCGCGTTCGGACAAGCGCGCGCTCCAAGCTATTTTAGTGCGCAGGCGGCGACATTATCGTTTTCTCGCCGCGTTGTTGATTCGCCCGATAATTCCCCACTAAATTCCGTCCAAACATTTATACAAGTGGTGCGCGGCTCTCTCCGCAACCGCTCTAAAATTTGTTTAAGCGCGCAAAGATTATCTCGACACGTTTATGTTATCAGGTTTCGCTGTTTGACCGTCGATCACCCGGGAGTGCTGGCGCGCGCGCTCGCGAGTGGGCCGAGTGGAGGGGTGAGGGGGCCAGCAGCAGGGGGTGTCTCGTAACGGACTGCGCGGACAGTAACGCTGAGCTTTAGATACGAGGCACGTCCGTGTGTGTGTGTGTGTGTGTGTGTGTGTGTGTGTGTGTGTGTGCGCGCGCGCGCGCGCGAACTGTCGCTTTGTGCGGTCGGGCGCGCGACAAACGCGGTGCTGACTGGTGCCCGCCTCTGGCCAAAATTATGTAACGTTGTCGAGCCCTGTCACGTGCTGATAGCGGCCGCCACCGTCCAGAGCGGGCGATAGCCCCCGAAATCCCGGTCTCGCCTCGCCGACTGACAGGCAGCGCGGATCGCACGGGTGACACGCGCGGTCCGCTAAGCCGCCGCCAAACCGAGGCGCGGCGCCACTGCCCCGTCGCGACGCGTCCGCGGATCACGGCTGTACACTTGTCACTTGTCGTTATCGGACGCTATCGGAAGGAGTCCTGCAAAACATTTCAGCCGCGATTGGGGAAAAAAAGCCAACAAATATCCGTACTGTGGTGATCGACATCTGCCATTTACAATTTTGCGGGGAAAGTTCTCAGGTGACGAGAGAATGACGCGGCGCAAGCGTTCGGCCCTCTAAAAGGACATTATATTCAGAGTTCTGTCGAATCTCCATCTCCCATCTGACTTTACGGTTAGAAAGTATCGATCGTGCGAAACTCAGCTTACCCTCTTCTAACATGGTATTCTACGGAGTATGGATGGAGGGTAACAGACAGATTCCATATTCCCAGATTTCCGAAAAGCGTTTGACACGCTGCCCGACGGAACAGGTTTCCAGGTATTTGCCTCGAGGGCTTCTTCTGTGATAGAACCAGTACGTTGCCTTGGGCGGTGAGTCTGTATCAGAGACGAGGTTCCGTCAGTAGTGCCGCAGATGTGACCTCTACACTACTGGCCATTAAAATTGCTACACCATGAAGATTACGTGCCACAGACGCGAAATTTAACCTACAGGAAGAAGATGCTGTGGTATGCAAATGATTAGCTTCTCAGAGCATTCACACAAGGTTGGCGCCATTGCGACACCTACAACGTGCTGACATGAGGAATGTTTCCAACCGATTTCTCATACACAAACAGCAGTTGACCGGCGTTGCCTGGTGAAACGTTGTTGTGATGCCTCGTGTAAGGAGGAGAAATGCGTACCATCACGTTTCCGACTTTGATAAAGGTCGGATTGTAGCCTATCGCGATTGCTGTTTATCGTATCGCGACATTGCTGCTCGCGTTGGTCGAGATCCAATGACTGTTAGCAGAATATGGAATCGGTGGGTTCAGGAGGGTAATACGGAACGCCGTGCTGGATCCCAACGGCCTCGTATCACGACCAGTCGAGATGACAGGCATCTTATTCGCATGGCTGTAACGGATCGTACAGCCACGTCTCGATCCCTGCGTCAACAGATGGGGACGTTTGCAAGATAACAACTATCTGCACGAACTTTTCGACGACGTTTGGAGTAGCATGGACTATCAGCTCGGAGACCATGGCTGCGGTTACCCTTGACGCTGCATCACAGACAGGAGCGCCTGCGATGGTGTACGCAACGACGAACCTGGGTGCACGAATGGGAAAAAGTCATTTTTTCGGATGAATCCAGTTTCTGTTTACAGCATCGTGATGGTTGCATCTGGTTTTGGCGACATCGTGGTGAACGCACATTGGAAGCAGTATTCGTCATCACACGTCTCGGTCACCTCTTGTTCGCATTGACTGCACTTTGAACAGTGGACATTACATTTCAGATGTATTACAAGCCGTGGCTCTACCCGTCATTCGATCCATGCGAAACCCTACATTTCAGCATAATGCACGACCGCATATTGCAGTTCCTGTACGGGCCTTTCTGGATACAGAAAATGTTCGACTGCTGCCTTGGCCAGCACATTCTCAAGATGTCTCACCAATTGTAAACGTCTGGTCAATGGCGGGCGAGCAGTATGCTATTATCAAACATAGGGCTTGATAAAATGCCTGAGAATGTGTGGAGGGGATTATTACGTAAATGTGAATGATACATAGTGGGAAAACTGGAGAAAGAGAATCGAAGCAGTTGAGATGCGGTGCTAGAAAAGGTTGCCGCAAATTACGTGGACTAACAGGAATTGCAATTTTGTCATATGATGACATGGTTGGAGACCGTGACTGTTATTTGAAGACAATTGTTGATGGTGTTGAGACAGCAACAAGCCACAAATTTACTTTCTGTTCCTTTATTCAAAGGGTACCGTTACCCGTTTCGAATCGTTACGATTGATCTTCGCACGGCTTTCATGATTTCATTACAATATGTGGTGCGTTTTTTACAAATTAATTGTCCTAAAATATAAATAATACACAGATGGTAGCGTTCTGTAGAAAACGCACCATGTTGTGTCTGCTGTCTTAACAGGAATTGTTCTTTGCAGAATAGGCGAGGAATGGAAACTATGGGAATCACTACTGGAAGAAAGATAGGTGTCAAGTTATCGGAGAATAGCTTCGATGCAGTACAGGGAGGTGTACAGGGCAAAAACTGGAATGAAAGCCAGAGACGAGAATACAGAGAACTAAATAAAAGATGTTCGATGTATGTGCTACTATGAAATGAAAACTGTTAAATGAATACACTCTTTAGAACATATAAAAAATGAGAATGCTAAAATTAAACGATGCATAAACATTTAGATTTCGTCCATAACAATGAATGATCTTAATGCGCCGATAAGTGGCGGCGACGGTGACGATGTAGATATGCTTTTGAGTCTATTGATGTTCAGGGTGGTTACTACGGCGGTAATTTGGAAACGGGGCAGTCGATATTGAGCGGGAACGTGTGATCTATGTATCTGGAAATGGAGTTTTTGCCGATTATGACATCTCTCCGTATTTGGAAATCAGGGTTGGTACAAGTTCCCCACTAACATTGTCGTAGTGGAGGATCATCTCTCCTGTTCACGGCAATGAAGATTGGCTGGCGATGAGGATCTAAGGCTTGTTGAGACTGCGAATATCATCATTCGGAACCCGCAGATTAAAACAATACCTCCACTAATTAGTTCAAAAATTATCACGTCGCGCACTCAAAGTATGATCTTTTTATTGCCCAACTGAAAGGTCTTTAATGTGGCAGGTATTGCTACATCAATTGATTACAGTCACTGAAGAAAATTAACAATAATATCACTTATCTTGTATTTGCAATCCAACGACGATATCGCTCTGGCATAGGCTCGTAATTAAAAATGTTGTCTAGGTAGCACGACTGTCGCTGTTGGTGCGAAAGGCACTCGGATATCAATCACGCCGACTTGAAGAACTTACGAAGACAATCTTTCAGGATTACTTTGATGATTTATGTTTTTCATTGCAATGTGTTTCATACTTTTTTAAACAATGGTCACTTGAAAATAATTCTTCACACTCAGTTTTCACAGAAATTCACATTTATTAAACTTTTTATACTTTCGCATGTTCAAAACATTACTTCATCATACAATTTCGCAGCCGTTACGGCTCTTAATAAAACTCACAACATTTTTCATTGTCCACAACTCAGACTCATCTTTTCATTTCCAACACAAAGTCAAGACTGTTCATATTCAACACAAAAACTTGACTACTCTGCACGCTTCCGCGCCAAAAGTCACAATCCAGCATCAGAGATAACTGTAAGTACAAAGATATTCACACTAGATATTATATCGATTTCAACATCTCAAAATATCGACGTACATACATATAAAAATGAAACCAAATTTGAATAGAGTGAAAAATATGGACATTACGTAGAAAAATATTCATTAAACTACCGTATCGAAAAATAGGGTTGGCGAGTGGTAATGGTTTCGCAAATAAAGAACCATTACAAGATCTGCCAGTAAATCATTTGCAGTTAGGCTGTTCCCATTACGGCAGCTAGCAGGCAGATTCCATAAGCGAATCGTCGAAATAGAAATTCTTCTACCTCCAGCTGGCATCAACCTTGCAGAGCAGCTGAAAATACATGCCGCTAGCCAAGATGTTTCCAAGAAGCGGACATTCATCTACAAATGTCCGCAAAAATTCTATAGCATATTTTAAACTTGAACATTATTACATTCAGTTTCGATCGAAAAGTAAGAACGGATTCAGGAAAAACCACTCTTTTGAAACACAGTTACTATATTAACACAAGATATCTTGCAAATAGTAGCTATAGGTGGATATGATGATTCAGTCGTAATAGATTTACGACAGGCCCCCGATACTGTACGATGCTGTCGACTAAGAGTCACTTGATTATGGGGATACACGAAATACCTAAATAATGACAACAGCAGAGGGGTTTAACTGAATAAAGAGTGAAAAGCTGAGGAAACACCTATTTTGTTTTAGGTATAGCGTTTGGTGTACTCCGGATAAAGCGTTAGATAAATTGATGACTTTCTGAACCGTTTACTACTCCATCTTTCACCTTGCGAAGAGAGCAACTGTAGGAGGAGGAACTTGTAAAGATTGCAGTTATAATTATCTTAAAAGATGGCTTATTTAGTTTTATTTGGGTAGTGTACATATCTCACTTCCTTACAGAAAAATTGAAAAGTTAGTGTTGACGACGTAATGTAAAATTTTTGATTGATCTTTTGTCGAACATTCATCTGACGCGTTCGCCTTATTGAGCTGTATTTTAGATTTAATGTCGGGTATCTGCTACATAACAGGAGAGGTTGTAGAGCTCAAGTAATTGAATTAACTTGTTCCATAGTTCTATCACTGTTTATAAGATTTAACTTGAGTCCTCTCTTTCACAGTCTTGAGTAACTTTTTCCTGATATATTCTGGAACTGAAGTGCTGCACGCCGCAGTTTATCCTCGGCTCCATGTTCTTGCTGACAGATGATAGTATATTAAATGACATATTCATGTCACCATACTACTAAGAAAGGTTATGATCAATCGTGAGAGCAACTATAAGCTCCATAGTCTGTAGACCACTTGTTTACAGTGTAATGTTTGTTGTTAGTTACGCCTTCACTGAGATACCATTATACTGTAAGTAGTCTCATTTCTTTGAAGAAGTGGTAAATAACTGTGTGAAGACAAGGACGAAGTCACTGAAAATCTCTGAACAAGGAAAACTGGAAACAATCAAGTTATACACAAATCTGCTAGTATTAGCTAAAGGCATAGCTATGCTACAGAGATCAACTTACATATTCTAGAGTGTCTAGTAGAGTAATAATGGCTAAACGTTTTCCACCCTGCTTCAGTTCATTTTCATGTTTGTAAAAGTCCTAAATCTGTGTTTTAAATCTCGTAAGAACGCTGATTCATACTCTCTATAAGAAAAAGTAGATTGTACACTTCCATTCAGAACAGCGATTCCGCAAAGGAGAAGGAATGCTGTGGACATAGAAGAAATGGAGAAGTTAGAAAAATGTAATTCATTTACGTAGTTCCCTTAAATAAAACTTTATTTCAACTCAAGACTTGTACAAACGTACCGCTGTGTAAGTCTTTCGCGAGCGATCGCTAAGTAGCAATGTGTATTGTATCCGAGATAACATCTAGAGTACTCCCAGGAGAAGTCAAGAGCCGGGAAACAAAAGTTTCCGCAGTTCTAAAATGCTTCTTTTCTCCGGCCTGAAATAAGGAGTGAGCCGCTATGAATATTTTAAGCAACGGTTTGCGGCAACAGCATAAGTCTAGCGGGCATGAAAGTTTAATTCGAAAGCAAGGAGGCAGACAAGGCACCTCCAAGGGCATTCTCCGCCCGCCTGCCCGATATCGCAGCCATTCTAGCGCCGACGCAGCGCTCGTGGTTGATACGAGGGGAACGACGGTACTTACGTTCTTCCGCGTCAGCGCCCTACACAATTCCATCTTCACATTACGCCTATCTGATCCGGCTACTAGATCATACAAGTTAATGTTCCATCTCTTTGCAGTTTCTGTCTTAGGCATCCAGGATACAAAATTAAATTTCTCTTAATACGAGAGTCTTATCGAGATCTGTGGTGGCTCACATCACGTAAATATTTAAAGGAAATCGTATTTGTTCACATCCGAGAGCCCCTTATGAACTAGCCCTTTCTTCACCACCTGTTTCTATCAACTGATCGTCATGAAGCAACATAAAATTATTTACGCTATTCTGTATGATATCATTGTAAGTGTAGTATGCATAAAAATTTAAAAAACCATCCTGAGCCATCGAAAGTGACAATAATCAATAAAGTTAAATAATCTTAGTACGTTATCTGTATTTATGTTGCATATTCCTTTGTGCAGTGCAGTCTGTGTAGGAGAAATAGCGCTGACTGCAAATGTACACGCCCGGTAGAGTCAAAGAAGGCTAATGTTACCTGCTGGTCATCTTTGACTTCTCATTCATCAAATTTTGAAACAATAATTGATAATTATCTTTTTTCTCAACATTCATCTGCATTTCTGCTGCTATGGAACCAACCTCCAATTCTTCCGGTACTGTGCCAAACATCTGGGACATCTAGAGTCATGTTACATATTCTACTTTTTGTGTCATAGTATACAGCATTCTAAAACAGTCTTCAGGTTGAAACATTTATGTTGTGATCTTGTTGAAAATGGAAAGGTATTCCGTCATTAAAACTTATCTGGAAAGCAGGAAAGGTAGGGCGCCACAGTTTGTAATTGACAATTGTTGTAAAAGGGACCGGTATAAAAATATTTTGTCTGTTGGAAACTTTTTTTTTATGTGCGGCAAAGAAGAACATTCAGGTTTCTGATGACACTGCCATGCTCAGTAAAAGTGAAGAAGAACTACTGGAACTTTTGAACTGAATCAACAGTCTAATGACAGCAAAATTTAGATTGAGAGTAAATCGAAAAAAGACGAAAGCAATCAGAATTAGCAGAATGAGAGCAGCTAGAAACTTAACATCAGAACTGGAGATCACGAACTAGACGAAGTTAAGGAAATCTGCAACATAGGCTGCAGAATAGCCTATGATAGACGGAGCATGGAGGACATAAAAAGCGGACCAGCGCTAGCAAAAAGGGCATTCGTGGTCAAGAGAAATCTACTAGTATCAAACATAAACCTTAATTTGAGGATGAAACTTCTAGGAGTGTACATTTGGAGCACAACTTTGTATGACAGTAAAATATAGGCTGTGGGAAAATCGGAACAGAATAGAATCCAAGCATTTGAGATGTGGTGCTAAAGACGAATGTTGAAAACTCTGTGGACTGATACGGTGAGGAATGAGGAGGATCTCCGCAGAATCGGCGAGGAATGGAATACATGAAAAACAGTAACAAGAAGAAGAGATGGGATGACAGAACATCAGGAAATAATTTCTGTCGTAAAAGAGGAAGGCGTAGAGGGTAAAAATTGTAGAGAAAGACAGAGATTGGAACACATTCAGCGAATAATTGAGGACGTTGGCTGTAATTGGTACTCTGATATTAAAAGGTTGACACGGGAGAGAAATTCACGGTGGACAGCACCAATTCAGTCAGATGACTGATGACTAAAAAAATCATCTGTCGAGCCAATTTGCTACAATTCTAGAGGTGCGCAATACTAGATTTTAGGCTACGTTCTCCCTCACTGTGTCAGATAGCACCGACAACAAGTTTTGCAATGTTTTTGATATAGAGAAAGAGCCGCTACGAACAGTCATTATATTTCCTTTTACAATCTTTATCACAGATACGCTATGTGATCAAACGTATCCGAACACCCCCCAAAACACACGTTTTACATATTAGTTGCATTGTGCTGCCACCTATTACCAGGTACTCCATATCAGCGACATCATTAGTCATTAGACATCGTGAGAGAGCAGAATGGGGCGCTCCACGGAACTCACGGACTTCGAACGTGGTCAGGTGATTGGGTGTCACTTGTGTCATACGTCCGTACGCGAGATTTCCACACTCCTAAACGTCACTAGGTCCACTGTTTCCGATGTGATAGTGAAGTGGAAATGTGAAGGGACACGTACAGCACACAATCGTACAGACCGACGTCGTCTGTTAACTGACAGACTGCTGACAGTCGAAGATGGTCCTAATGTGTAATAGGCAGACATCTATTCAGACCACCAGGATCCACTGCAAGTACTATGACAGTTAGGCGGGAGGTTAGAAGATTTGAATTTCATGGTTGAGTGGCTGCTAATATGCCACACGTCACGCCGGTAATTGTCAAACGACGCCTTGCTTGGTGTAAGGAGCGTAAACATTGGACGATTGAATAGTGGAAAACCGTTTTGTGGAGTGACGAATCACGGTATACAGTGTAGCTATCCGATGGCAGGCTGTGGCTATGGCGAATGCTCTGAACGTCATCTCGCAGCGAGTGTAGTGCCAACAGTAAAATTGGAAGGCTGTGGTGTTATCGTGTGGTCGTGTTTTTCATGGAGGGGGCTTACAACCCTTGTTGTTTTGCGTGACACTATCACAACGTAGGCCTACATCTACGTTTTAAGCACATGATTGCTTCCCACTGTTAAAGAGCAATTCGAGGTGGCGATTGCATCTTTCAACACGGCCGAGCACCTTTTCATAATGCACCGCTCCTGGCGGAGTGGTTTCACGACAATAACATCCCTGTAATGGACTGGCCTGCACAGAGTCCTGACACGAATCCTATAGAAGAACTTTGGGATGTTTTGGAAAGCTGACTTCGTGCCAGGCCTCACTGACCCACATCGATACCTCTCCTCAGTGCAGCAAAAATGGTTCAAATGGCTCTGAGCACTATGGGACTCAACTGCTGTGGTCATTAGTCCCCTAGAACTTAGAACTACTTAAACCTAACTAACCTAAGGACATCACACACACCCATGCCCGAGGCAGGATTCGAACCTGCGACCGTAGCAGTCTCGCGGTTCCGGACTGAGCGCCTAGAACCGCGAGACCACCGCGGCCGGCCTCAGTGCAGCACTCCGTGAAGAATGGGCTGCAGTTCCCCAAGGAACCTTCCAGCCCCTGATTGAACGTGTGCCTGCGAGAGCTGAAGCTGTCATCAAGATTAAGAGTGGGTCAACACTATACTGAATTCCAGCATTACCGATGGAGGGCGCCACGAACTTGTAAGTCATTTTCAGCCAGGTTTCCGGATACTTTTGATCACATAGTGTAATACTAAAAATGTAAGTGTAACAATGACAGTAGAATAAGGAAGGAAAAAAGCGTCTTGCCGTCGATGCGGTCTTTAAGATACGGATCACAAGCTCGGATGGGGAACGCTGAGAGCACTTTTCACATGAGGATGAAACGTGAATACACGCCGTGTACTAATTATAAGATTATTTAATGGTATCAATGGATTTTACTGTTGAGTATGTTTATACACTGGCGAACCCGGCAATGCTTTGCAACTGTTAGACATCTATGGGAACCGGATATACGGTCTGATCTTCACCCCCTGCTCCGTCTCCATGACCACCTCCTTCTCCCCCTCTCTTTATCCATCTCCTCTCCCCTCTCTCCTGACCTCCCCTCTCTCTGTCCATCTCCTCCTTCTCTTTCTCTATCTCCTCCCCTCTCCCACTTCTGCCCATCTCTTCCTTCCTCTTTCTGACCTTGGGCGTCGTTTATTGTTATAGCAAATACATATTTCGTGAAATTATTCTAATCAGAAGACAATAAACCACGAACGCAACTTCCCTGTTTTTTGTGTAAACCATCTGCGAGGATGAAAACAAAATAGCACGTTGTTATTTGTATAATTTTTGTTTGAAATGTTTATAATGAGACACAGTATATCTGACAGAAACGTTTTGTGTCATTTTAAATGCCCTGCTGTCGTAGTCAAAACTGACTGTAAAAAAAGAAAACAAAACCCTCCCGTTTTCACAGCTCAGCATTTTCTGTCTCTTATTCGGTTTTAACAGACAGCATGTGTAGTCTTGTCTAAAAAAATAAGTTATCCATGTCCGTCTGAATGTTTATTAGACTAGAATGTAAAATTTTGCTAACAATGTGTATTTATTAATAAAAGGACATACCTTTTTTTCTGTCCTGACGTTTTTTGGAGTAACACATAAACATGTGAGATAAACAACTTAAGAGGTTTCCACATATTTGGCAAAAATGTTTTCGCTTTATGTATTACGTATATGTTTATATATTTTATATATTAAAATAATGTGTACAATATGTCGGTTTGAAGGTTCATTGAAGTATGATATAAAAATTTGAAGTAAATCGGCCAAGTACTTCCCGATATTTTTGGCAACAACATTAAAGAACGACCTGCCTTTGTACGATAGTAAAGATTTTGCTGCTGACGACAATATCTGTTAAGCAGGTTTGTTATTTATTTAAGTTTTGGGCTCCACAGCAATAACGATACCATAAAGGCTAATGTAAATAATTTTATGACGCCTGATTGCTATTGATTAATCGAATCCCTTATAGAGAACAAAACTTTATTTCACCGATAGCTGTTGTTAGTTCTTAAAAGTCAGTTTCTACTGAAAACCGTTTCTTCACTGGTAACGAATGCGTTTATCAAATTCACACTATACAGAAACTGATTTTCTTCCTATCAGCGAATCTCATTTTAGAGCAGAGACAATGAAGATAGTAATAAAATGACAATAAAATGAAAGAAAAACAACAAATACACGGAGCTCGAATGTGCTCTCTGCTTGTGCGTGTTGAGAACGGAAACATGATCTTTCTCAAAACACGTTGAGGCCATGGACCCCCATAAAAATAAAATTTGAAAATGTTTCTGTGTAACTGATCTAAATAGGAGAAAGGGCAACAAGAGTGAGCCGTGATGACCACACACTGGTTCCGTAATGAGTGTAGCGAGTGGTACTGCGGACAAGAGGCGGTTCCGTCGGCTCCACATGAACCGGACAAGTTTCGCGGAAAACCACGGAGCACGTCGTTATCCGCCTACCACCGTAAAACCCCATCTCCTCTTTCCGGGGAGTAAAAAGTTTTTCCTTCGGATGGAGATTTATGGAGGTGGAAGGAAAGGCTCGACAGCAGCCGACTTTGAGTAATAAAAGACAAGTTTCTCTGTCGCCGGTCCCAGCTCGCACGCCGTGATGTAATAGCGTCACGCATCTCATTTTGTAAATACCGCACCAACCACTCCTTAAAACAGCACCAACTAGGTGGCCAACAAAACCCTATTATGGAAATGAAACAATTTTTTTGAAATACTGTGTGCGTTTCTGCCTCCTTCGGCGTTTCCTGCACGCACGTGCGCGAAAGCACTCACTAAAACACAAACACACACACACACACACACACACACACACACACACACACACACCACACACGGTCCTATAGAAGAGGAGTGTGAATTTAAACACGCTTAGCGCAAGTGTTTGAAGTAGTTATAAGTTCTAGGGGACTGATGACCTCTGAAGTTAAGTCTCATAGTGCTCAGAGCCATTTGAACCATTTATAGTACGCTTTTTACCGTAAAATTGTCACTTTTCTCTACGAGTCTTTCTGTAGTTTGATACCCCTTTCCACTAGTTCCTCTCCCGTGGCCACCTGTTCGTCTGAAAGTGACACTTGTACCCAACGTTCTCAGTCACTGGTAGGAAGTATTCCGACCTCTGTTTTCCTCAGCAGTATCTCTCCTCCGCAGCTTCCTTAAGAAAGAGGAGACCCAAGCTAGTTGGCATAGATTTTGGTTTTTCTATTTTTTGTGCAACACTTGGCGAGATTCTGGTGAATGCGGTGCATAGCTAAACCTTTTGACTGAAAAATCATGTGATAACCCTTTGTTAAATACGTGTTTAGGTTACCACGAAAGCACTTAAAATCTTGCAACCACTTCAGGTAGAAGCGAGTGTGAGGCATACCCCTAGGGGTGAGTTAGCATAATCCGACAGCAATGGGAATACTCAGGCTGGACACAGTATTTTTTTTAGCATAAATATTTTATTTTCTCAACGCTTGAGGCAACTTGCTTCTCAAAAAACTAACTCTTAAAAAATTACTTGTTCATGAAGAACTAACACTTGGAGAAAAATAAATTCTGTGAAGATGTAAAAAATGAGCATAAGCTTAAATGTGTGAACAAGCAACAAATCCTTAAAGAAAAAGAAATCTTGCTTATTATTATAGCTACCTGTAGGGATTCAGATAGAGTAAGTTCCGTGTTTTAAATCCACCGCGGATGTAGGAGTTGGGGGGCACATATATGTGGGTTCAAATGTCGTACAATGTTACTTTGTTCGTACCAAACCGAATTTTGCGCGTCTATCCATCTCTAGTTTTTCCTCTTTTAGACCAAGATGGGCATGCGAATCTCGCTGCCGTCGATTTCTACGATCTCTCTGTGATACTGGTCGGTGGGCGTGGTACGTCTTACGGCATTCAGGATGATCAAGTGGCCCATGAGACTGTGGGAAATTCGTTGTTGGTCTTGTTCGACGTGACCTGTTGGCATCTTTTTTAAGTTTTCCAACGTTAATGTGAATTGTGAAGCGAAAACTCTCGCCATCACCTTGGCAGAAGGCTGTGGATGAAAACCGTTCGCCATGGAAAGGTTCTTTAGCTTTTGAACCATCATTAGGGAAGGCCTACATGTAGTTATTCTCGGAATGCCTTATGTCTGACACTCCGTCAGCAGAATCCGTAGAAGATAATTCAGATCAACGTTTTCTGGGATATTTTTTTCTTCTTGGAGTTACAAATTTTAGGCAAGTCGTTGTTCTGGACTTCACATGGCTTTTTCTTCTTATTGGCTCTTTCAGCCACGATTCTGTACTTCATGGAACTGTTATAACAGCAGCAAACCTTCTCTTTTATCGCCGCGCGGGGTAGCCGCGCGATTTCAGGCGTCTTGTCACGGTCCGCGCGGATCCCCTCATCGGAGATTCGAGCCCTCCCTCGATCATGGTGTGTGTCGTCCTTAGCGTAAGTTTATGTTAGATTAAGTAGTGCGTAAGCTTAGGGACCGATGACCTCAGCAGTTTGGTCCCATAAGAACTTACCACAAATTTCCATTTTCTCCTTTAGACACTGTTGGATTGCAGCGTGGCCTGGCATCGGTAAAAGGCCAAATTTGTTCTGGGGTCATGCGCTTGTAGTCTTATTTTAGAGAAAGTGTAAGTTTTAATTAACAGTAATGGAGCGGTCAGTTGCATTCGCGGGCAGAGATTTCATCGTTACATCAATTGACCCCCTACCTAACTACGCCAACTAGCCACAAGGGAGTATCAAAAACAAAATGGGTGTCATGCCATTCCAGACATCAGACACCAGAGCTTATGATACACGCATGCAACGAAATTAACCACTCTTTCGAAAAGCACCGTCATTATCGCCTCAAATCGAACTACGCATTCACCAGAGTCAAAACAATTACGATGAAAAAAAAAAATTACTCTGCAGTCTAAAACGATGAAACAGGGGTGTTTCCCTCGTGAAGCTTCCAAGCAGGCTGGATTTCGGGTGGGTGGTGCGCCGTTATATTCACTCACTATCACGATGACAGCACTCTATATCCACGTTGTCAGAAAGCAGAAGCTGTGCGCCAGCTAGTCCCTTACGCCAAGTAACTCCGGTGTGCCCTATTACGGAAGTTATTCTTTTATGCTGTCTTAGCACATCTTCTATCATCCGGGCCCTCTTCCTTATCAACGGCCGGCCGAAGTGGCCGTGCGGTTAAAGGCGCTGCAGTCTGGAACCGCAAGACCGCTACGGTCGCAGGTTCGAATCCTGCCTCGGGCATGGATGTTTGTGATGTCCTTAGGTTAGTTAGGTTTAACTAGCTCTAAGTTCTAGGGGACTAATGACCTCGGCAGTTGAGTCCCATAGTGCTCAGAGC
The DNA here is from genome assembly GCF_023898315.1 of Schistocerca nitens. Lineage (NCBI taxonomy): Eukaryota > Metazoa > Arthropoda > Insecta > Orthoptera > Acrididae > Schistocerca > Schistocerca nitens. The sequence goes on along the minus strand of NC_064618.1, from coordinate 420,425,734 downwards.
CATTTGAACCAGCCTTATCAACGTGTCCCTGTCCTCGCCGAATAAGCGGAGAACATCCTCATTTCTTATGATTCCACCTAATTTTCAACATCTTTTTGCAGCTCCACATATGAAACGCTTCGATGCTATCTTTTCTGTTCCCCGCGGTAGTTGATTCACTACCATACAGAGCTGTGGTCAGAAGATACATTTTTCTTCTTCAAACTAAGACTGATGTTCGATACAAGTAGACTTCTTTCAGGCAGAAATGCCCTCTTTGTCTGTGACAGCATTCTTCTTCGCTTCGTTCGTCATGTATTAGTTTTCTTCTACAGTAGCAGAGCTTGTTTTCGTCAACTTCGTGACCCCCAACATTGATGTTAAGTTCATCGCTAATCTCATTTCTGCTACTCCTCATTTCTTACATATCTCTTTTATTTTCACTTAAATTATAGTGTGTGCTCACTAGGCCGTTCATTTTATCCAGCAGGTCCTGCAGTTATTCCTCACTTTCAGTGAGGGTAGTAATGTCATATCTTTTTCTTTTGCATCACGTATTACGCTGGCAAAAACGTAGTACCAGCTTTATATAGGAAGATATGAAGATATGTGCATCGATACAACATATGTTTCCACTTTACACTCAGCGTTAGGTTGGTACACACGGTTTCGGCCGTTTCACGGATTTAGCGATTAGCAAAACTAGCACCGCTTTGACGTTATTTGCCAACTAGACCACGATTGGCAGGGGGAGAAACAAGTTCACTAAACTTCCATTGAATTGAAGTGGGAAGTGCTCGTGGGCTGCAAACAGCAAACTCCCTCTCTGAAACGCCTGTCAGAGTGTATCAACTTTAGTAACCAGATAATCAACGGCCAGAGGTGCTCACACCCGTTAGTCGTGCATCTAACAACGTCCCCTTTGCCCTTCATCCCTCAGCAAATTACTCGACTAAATTACGAATTGAGAAATGTTTGTAAGGTAAACTTCAGTATTTTGATGATACTCTCGAGAGGCAAGCTTAATACCTTTGACTGGTCGAGCTCACACACATCCGATACCAAAATCATGATTTTATCTTCCACCAGAGATATTATTAGTTCAGTTGTTCATTCGGATTAATAGCAACAATGTTCGGTGGCCATAACACGTTGATTGTGATCTCAAAGTTCTGTCGTAAGTGCTGAGACTACATTCAACAACCAAGTTTATCGTTGCGGGTAAGTACCTCAACGAAACTTCAAATAATTTCAAAATGCCGGCTGCTGTGGACGAGCTATTCTAGGCGCTTCAGTCTGGAACCCCGCTGCTGCTACGGTCGTCGGTTCGAATCCTGCCTCGGGCATGGATGTGTGTGATGTCGTTAGGTTTAAGTAGTTCAAAGTCTAGGGGACTGATGACCTCCGATGTCCCATAGTACTTGGAGCCATTTGATTTAATTACAAAATCTCCCCACAACAACAGGTGATAGTTCACAGTACGAATCGCGGTAGCAGAATATGAAATCTTAATCATAATCCCGACCCCTACATGATGTGAAACTTCCTGGGAGATGAAAACTATGTGCTGGAGCAGGACTCGTACTTGGTGCCTTTGTCTTCCGCTGCCAAGTTTTTTTTTTTCCTTCATGTGTTACATGATATTTGCTCTAATTTTCTAAAAAAAGGGCCTCCTTCGTCCCCTTCAGTCCATCCTTCCTCGTAACAATTTTTGTCTTCTCAATTCCGCGCGGTGTAGCCACCCGGTCTAGGGCGCCATGCCACGGTTCGCTCGGCTCCCCCGTCGGAGATTACGGTCCTCCCTCGGGCACGGGCGTGTCTGTTGTCCTTAGCCTAAGTTATTTTAAGTTAGATGACCTGAGCAGTTTGCTCCCATAGGAACTTATCAGAAATTTCCAGTGCAGCTTCAGATGTTAAACAAACTTTTCCTCTTCTTCAAAAAAATTAATTCGTTTCTGGTATGAGTATCAGGCAGAGAAATTGCAATAAACATAAATACTTGGTTCTTCGAAAATAGTAACTGATTTTTTATTAAATAAGGAATTGGTTCTTCTGTTAATTTAAAGAAATAATTAAAATAAGCTCTCTTCCACTCAGAAAACAGTATCTTCTTACAAATGAGCTGTTTGTCTCTTATGCTCTGTTAAAAGAGGAAATAATGTAAATAACAGATCCTGGATTACTCACCTGGTTCTTCAAAACAATAAATAAAAATAGTATTGCTCTTTCTTTTTCAAAACATCAACATACCTGTTGATATTATGTGGATTTAAAACGTCTCTTTGACATATTAACGTTCTTTATGCATATGACGCTGAGTCGAGCATGTTAGTGAAGCTACCATGTGGTGTCCATGTTTTGTTCGATATTTCTTGCTAAAGAATGTATGTCCTCGCCGTTTTCATACGCGCATGTCCTACACGCGAACGGCAGTGTGTGAACACCCATCGCCGAATCTCTTGCAACTCGACCGCCACGCAAGATGGTCGTTGTGAGAAACGACCACACCCAGTCTCGTACCAGCAGTGCGGCAACCAAAAGAAAAGAATAGGAGAAAAAAAAAGGAATAGCACACCGCCCTGTTACCGCAAGAGCTCTTTCTCGTTTTACGAGCGCTGGTACAGTGTCGGTAAAAACCGCACAAGTTCTTCTCCAAACAGTACGCGTAGACTTTACCCTTCCGTTCTTCCATCGTGTGTTTTTAATTCAAACTTAACAATAATTTGCTTTAAACTAATATATTATGACGTGTAACGTGTATGTTCACAAAACATAATAATAAAATAATGAATAATACCTAGCCGCAGATATCTCACTAGAAGGAGGGTGAGTGTATGGAATCCTCTGACAAGGGGGAGGCCTCAGACACGGCCAACCGATTCAGCTTAAATTTGGCAGGTCGCTTGCGTACAACCTAAAACGAAGGAATCATATTTTGGTTCAACACCGCCGCAATTTTGAGAATATCGCCCCTAAAGGTTATGACTAGGAATCGACTCAAAATTGGCGGGATCGATAGATAATTGTAAATAGAGCATTTTTCATCATCAGGTATCGTGTCCGAAAATGCATACTTTTCAATAAATCGAAGTAAGAAACTTTTACAACTACCGCTTCTGTACCCACAAGGTAAACGCTTTTCGCCGACAGCACCGATAGCGCAGCGGCCAAGATAACTGGCTGGGACTCGGAGAACCCGGGTTCGAATCTCGAAGAAACCTAGCGGACGTTGTTCGTTTCGTTTGTATTTTTCCATATGTCAATTAATAGGGATAATAGGGTTAATAAGGTGAGTATTATTATCATTCCTTATTGATTTACTTCCCTCATTAATCCTCCTATCCCTATTAATTGAGATATGGAAAATATTACAAACGAAAAGAATAACATCCGCTACGTTTCTTCGAGATTCGAATCCAAGTTTTCCGATTCCCAGCCACTTCGCTGTCGGCGAAAGGCGTTTACCGTGTGGGTATAGAAGCGGCAGTTGTAAAAGTTTCTTTCCTCGATTTCAGGAAAATTTTTCGTTTGCGGACCCCATATTTGAAGATGAAAAAATTCTCTATTTACAGTAATCTATCGATCCCTCCAATTTTGAGTCGATTGCTCGTCATAACCTTTAGGGGTGATATTCTCAAAATTGCGGGGGTGTTGACCCAAAATATCTTAGAGTCCTTCATTTTAGGTTGTACACATGCGACCTGCCAAATTTGAGGCGAATCGGTTGGCCGTGTCTGGGCTTTCCCCTTGTGAGTAGAAATTGGAAAATGGTGTGACATTTAAAGGCTGTAATTCCTAAAGGAATTAATAAAAGTACGCAAATGAAATATTGCTCGGCGTCCATTATATACTTCAACTTCCATGCGAACATCGTAAAATACTCTAGGATGTATTTAAAATTTTGAAAATTAATTACGGCTTGCAACTGAGATATTTTGCACTACTCAAACTTGTTTAAGAATGTGGAAAAATACCAAATTATGAACTGTTATCTTATGTCCATTATATCGAAAACAATGTAGTCGCGAATAGGCACATTGACTAATAGTTTCTTCAGATTACTGTTTATCTTTGATAAATTTCAGAGCTGTCCTAGGCACCTTGCCGGTATCTTAAACACTTTATATGTTTTGTTTCGAGACGGATTGCTAAGCGAAGGAGCCCAATGAGCCCAATTTCGATCCCCGGCCGGAACGGACATTTTTTCTGCTCGGGGACTGGTTGTTATCCTTACTTTCGTACCGGCATAAATTACGATCCACTGATGAGCTGGCTGTTTGGCCACGTACCCAAAGCGAATAAACTAAAAAAAAAAGTACGTAACTCCAGAACGCCGACCGGGGTGGCCGAGCGGCTCTAGGGCCTACAGTCTGGAACCGAGCGACCGCTACGGTCGCAGGTTCCAATCCTGCATCGGGCATGGATGTGTGTGATGACCTTAGGTTAGTTAGGTTTAATTAGTTCTAAGTTCTAGGCGACTGATGGCCTCAGAAGTTAAGTCGCATAGTGCTCAGAGCCATTTGAACCGTTTGAACCAGAACGCAGTTAAAACACCAGAATTGTTAACGAGGGCAAAAGGGTCCTGTGAGAAGGGAGTTCTTACCCTGCTATGCTATGAAAACGAATCAATTGTGGGTTTTCCCATTTTTTTTTCTGCGGGCCTAGATGGTTCAGATCAACCACACAGGTTTCATGGCGTCATATAGTTTCTAAGTGGTTTAAGGAAAGCAGTTAAATGGATTAATTGGCTCTGAGCACTACGGGACTTAACATCTGACGTCATCAGTCCCATAGAACTTAGAACTACTTAAACCTAACTAACCTAAGGACATCACACATCCATGCCCGAGGCAGGATTCGAACCTGCGACCGTAGCGCTCGCGCGGTGCCAGACTGATGCGCTTAGAACCCCTCGGCCACTGCTGCCGGCTGAAAGCAGTCACTATGGCATATTTTATGCGATGGTAAAAACAAAACGGACATGTGAAATGATACATACTTGTGGCTGTAGATAATAGATCATTGTCTCATAATTTGCTAAGAAGGCTTTTTGAGCTACGTAGGAACAGACCAGCGCTTAATTACCGTTAGTGGGTTACTTGGTACCGCCGCTATGTGATGCACAGCTTAGGGGAAGAAAAAGTGTGTTTCGAGGAGCTTCAAATATATCACTCCAGCACACGAATGCTTTGCATATTGATGACGGCGCGATAAATCCGCGGAACCGGTTACTGGAAAGATACGGCGGAGGGTGGGGGATAGAGGCACGAGGGGAAAAAAAAAGTACGTGCGAGCCGTCTGCCATTCATATGCATGAGCTGTCGTAACTATTACAAGCGAAGCACTTTGCAAGGTATAGCGGCTCGGTGCCGCGCCATGCCAAGCCACGCTGCGCTGGCGAGCCGGCGTTCATTCAGAAGGCGAGGAGGCGGCCTGCGGTCGGGAGACCACGGCCAGTCGCCGCCCGCTGCCTTGCTGGCGGGCTGGGGCGCAGCCAACTGGGTCGGCGCGGAGCCCCCTCGGCTCTGCAATATCGCCGCCGGCCCTGATGAAGATAGCCCGCGAAACTTCTCACCGCGCCCAGCCACGCCGGCCGGCGTCGTTCATTTCAGGCAGTCCGGCCGCTGCGCAGCCAAGTTTGAAGAGAAACAGCTGCTGCTGCTGCTGCTTCTTGTATCTGCTGCGGTATCCGAATAACGCATGGCTATCACGCTGCAGTCCCAAAATGTGCCGTAAAAGAATCGTAGTCGCTGTCCCAGGAAGAAAACCGCTTCTCCACACAATAGAGGCGAAAATACGGGGTGGATCACCTGACGTTTGCGGTTCAAGGTATCGAAACTAGGTTTTCGGCACATAAAAGTCGGCTGATGGGCGCGTAATTCTGTTGTGTGGGTAATACTCTTAGCTCCAGTACATACCAACGTTAAAAGCAAAGGAGTTGGGGGGGGGGGGGTGCTACGTGTAAATACGCTGAAGGCCTTTCCGAGGAGGAGGAACTGTCTGATTTGGTAGAGCAGGAAATGGGAGTCAATATGTAAGTCATAGCGAACCCGCCACGTTAGCCGAGAGCGCTAATGCGCTGCTTCGTGGACTCCGGTAGGCGCGCCGGCCCCGGATCGAATCCGCCCGGCGGATTAACGACGACGGTCGGTGTGCCGGCCAGCCAGGATGTGGTTTTCAGGCGGTGTTCCACATTCCCTAGGTGAAGAGCTGGCCGGGGTGGCCAAGCGGTTCTAGGCGCTACAGCCTGGAACCGCGCGACCGCTACGGTCACAGGTTCGAATCCTGCCTCGGGCATGGATGTGTGTGATGTCCTTAGGTTAGTTAGGTTTAAGTAGTTCTAAGTTCTAGGGCAATGATGACCTTAGAAGTTAAGTCGCACTGTGCTCAGAGCCATATGAACCATTTTGAACCTCGGTGAATACCGGGCTGGTCCCCATGTCCCGCCTCAGTTACACGGCTCGCAGACACCTGAACACTTTCGCATTATTCCGTGGATTACACTAGTCGCAGACAGTTGGGGTACACTACTTACGTCCCGGCGGGTACGGGGTGGTGGCAGGAAGGGCATCCGGCCACCCCTAAATCTAACATTGCCACATCCGATTAACCATGCAGACCCTACGTCACTGCGAGAAAAAGACACAAGCGAAAGAAAGAAAGAAAGAACGTAAGTCATAGCGAATGCAGTATTAGATATTGACAGACTTTAGGAAGACATACGCAGTATTAAAAGATAAAACAATTATCTGTCAATTGCTTTTATTTTGTCCCTCATCTTGGTTCGAGGGATTACAGCCTCATCGTCACATCGATCAATGGTCTGCATGAGAGTTTTGTTTGCTGGTAGTAGCCCGCTGTCTGATTTGAACTTCATTCCGCTACAGGTGAGTTATAAGGAGACTATAATTTTTTTTTTACTCCTACAGTTGACATAATCGTCTTGAGATATTCAACAACTGCGTAGATACTTAAGATAATTCTCATTGTTCCTACTCAGTAGCACACTTTTAATTATGTGACAGCCGCGCGGGATTAGCCGAGCGGCCCGAGGCGCTGCAGTCATGGACTATGCGGCTGGTCCCGGCGGAGGTTCGAGTCCTCCCTCGAGCAAGGGTGTGTGTGTTAGTCCTTAGGATAATTTAGGTTAAGTAAGGTGTAAGCTTAGGGACTGATGCCCTTACGAGTTACGTCGCATAAGATTTCACACACACTCAATTATGTGATAAGTTTCCATCACTGGGGATCATCTTCTGATCTAAAACAAAGTAAAATACGTAACATCTAATATTTTACATTACGTATAAAAGAGAGCAATTACACATAAATGTAGAATTTACCTAAGCAGCTGCTTGAGCAGTCCGTCTTGTTTACTGAGAACCACGTATCAGAGCACTGTGTTTTGCAACTGCAGCCAACGTTTTAAATAGATATACTTACGTGGCGTGAGGGGGTAAGGGCAAATAGAGTGAGGCTGACTGAGGGAGGGGAAAGAAGCAGGGAGGGGGTGGTGGGAATGTCGTGAGTTTAACAAGAGAGGTCGTGCTAAAATTGTAGAACATATAATTATGTAAGAATTCACAAAAAAAGGGTCTGAGCGCTGTGGGACTTAAACTGCTGACGTCATCAGTCCCCTAGAACTTAGAACTACTTAAACCTAACTAACCTAAGGACAACACGTACATCCATGCCCAAGGCAGGATTCGAAACTGCGACCGTATCGGTGGCGCGGTTCCAGACTGTAGCGCCTAGAACCTCTCGGCCACTACGGCCGGCTACGAATTCTCGTTTTATATATCTACCGTGGTCTAGGGGTAGCGTCTTTGATTCATAATCAAAACGCCTTCGGTCCCGGGTTCGATCCCCGCCACTGCCTAAATTTTGATAAATAATCGGCATTGGCGGCCGAAGACTTCCGGCATAAGAAGTCAGCCTCATTCTGCCAACGGCCTTGTCAAAGAGGGTGGAGGAGCGGATAGAGGTTCAGGGCACTCTCTTGTCCTAGGGGTGGGAAATTGCCCCTAAAAGCGGAAGAATCAGCAATGATCAACGACATGAGGATGCAGAAGGCAATGGAAACCACTGCATTAAAGACACGTAACGAGTATCCACAGGACATGTGGCCTGTAATTGAAGAAGTGTCATGATGATCTCTCCATTGGCAAAAGATTCCGGAATAGTCCCCCATTCGGATCTCCGGGATGGGACTGCCAAGGGGGAGGTTACCATGAGAAAAAGATTGAATAATCAACGAAAGGATAACGTTCTACGAGTCGGGGCGTGGAATGTCAGAAGCTTGAACGTGGTAGGGAAACTAGAAAATCTGAAAAGGGAAATGCAAAGGCTCAATCTAGATATAGTAGAGGTCAGTGAAGTGAAGTGGAAGGAAGACAAGGATTTCTGGTCAGATGAATATCGGGTAATATGAAGATGAACAGATAGAGAAAGTGTATGAGGATATTGAAAGGAACTGCAGTAGGTAAAGGGGGACGAAAATCTAATAGTCATGGGCGACTGGAATGCAGTTGTAGGGGAAGCAGAAGAAGAAAATGTTACAGGAGAATATGAGCTTGGGACAAGGAATGAAATAGGAGAAAGACTAATTGAATTCTGTAACAAGTTTCAGCTAGTAATAGCGAATACCCTGTTCAAGAATCACAAGAGGAGGAGGTATACTTGGAAAAGGCCGGGAGATACGGGAAGATTTCAGTTAGATTACATCATGGCCAGACAGAGATTCTGAAATCAGATACTGGATTGTAAGGCGTACCCAGGAGCAGATATAGACTCAGATCACAATATAGTAGTGATGAAGAGTAGGCTGTAGTTCAAGACATTAGTCAGGAAGAATCAATACGCAAAGAAGTGGGATACGGAAGTACTAAGGAATGACGAGATACGTTTGAAGTTCTCTAACGCTATAGATACAGCAATAAGGAATAGCGCAGTAGGCAGTACAGTTGAAGAGGAATGGACATCTCTAAAAAGGGCCATCACAGAAGGAAAAAAAGGTACAAAGAAGGTAGCTGCGAAGAAACCATGGGTAACAGAAGAAATACTTCAGTTGATTGATGAAAGGAGGAAGTACAAACATGTTCCGGGAAAATCAGGAATACAGAAATACAAGTCGCTGAGGAATGAAATAAATAGGAAGTGCAGGGAAGCTAAGACGAAATGGCTGCAGGAAAAATGTGAAGACATCGAAATAGATATGACTGTCGGAAGGACAGACTCAGCATACAGGAAAGTCAAAAACAACCTTTGGTGACATTAAAAGCAACGGTGGTAACATTAAGAGTGCAACGGGAATTCCACTGTTGAATGCAGAGGAGAGAGCAGATAGGTGGAAAGAATACATTGAAAGCCTCTATGAGGGTGAAGATTTGTCTGATGTGATAGAAGAAGAAACAGGAGTCGATTTAGAAGAGATAGGGGATCCAGTATTAGAATCGGAATTTAAAAGAGCTTTGGAGGACTTACGGTCAAATAAGGCAGAAGGGATAGATAACATTCCATCAGAATTTCTAAAATCATTGGGGGAAGTGGCAACAAAACGACTATTCACGTTGGTGTGTAGAATATATGAGTCCGGCGACATACCATCTGACTTTCGGAAAAGCATCATCCACAGCTCATGCATCGAAGCTGCTTACAAGAATAATATACAGAAGAATGGAAAAGAAAATTGAGAATGCGCTAGGTGACGATCACTTTGGCTTTAGGAAAAGTAAAGGGACGAGAGAGGCAATTCTGACGTTACGGCTAATAATGGAAGCAAGGCTAAAGAAAAATCAAGACACTTTCATAGGATTTGTCGACCTGGAAAAAGCGTTCGACAATATAAAATGGTGCAAGCTGTTCGAGATTCTGAAAAAAGTAGGGGTAAGCTATAGGAAGAGACGGGTCATATACAATATGTACAACAACCAAGAGGGAATAATAAGAGTGGACGACCAAGAACGAAGTGCTCGTATTAAGAAGGGTGTAAGACAAGGCTGTAGCCTTTCGCCCCTACTCTTCAATCTGTACATCGAGGAAGCAATGATGGAAATAAAAGAAAGGTTCAGGAGTGGAATTAAAATACAAGGTGAAAGGATATCAATGATACGATTCGCTGATGACATTGTTATCCTGAGTGAAAGTGAAGAAGAATTAAATGATCTGCTGAACGCAAAGAACAGTTTAATGAGTACACAGTATGGTCTGGGAGTAAATCGGATAAACACGAACGTAATGAGAAGTAGTAGAAATGAGAACAGCAAGAAATTTAACATCAGGATTGATAGTCACGAAGTCAATGAAGTTAAGGAATTCTACTACCTAGGCAGTAAAATAACCAATGACGGACGGAGCAAGGAGGACATCAAAAGCAGACTCGCTATGGCAGAAAAGGCATTTCAGGCCAATAGATGTCTACTAATATCAAATACCGGCCTTAATCTGAGGAAGAAATTTCTGAGGATGTACGTCAGGAGTACAGCATTGTATGGTAGTGAAACATGGACTGTGGGAAAACCGGAACAGAAGAGAATCGAAGCATTTGAGATGTGGTGCTATAGACGAATGTTGAAAATTAGGTGGACTGATAAGGTAAGGAATGAGGAGGTTCTATGCAAAACCGGAGAGGAAAGGAATATGTGGAAAACACTGATAAGGAGAAGGGACAGGATGATAGGACATCTACTAAGACATGAGGGAATGACTTCCATGGTACTAGAGGGAGCTGTAGAGGGCAAAAACTGCAGAGGAAGACAGAGATTGGAATACGTCAAGCAAATAATTGAGGACGTAGGTTGCAAGTGCTACTCTGAGATGAAGAGGTTAGCACAGGAAAGAAATTCGTGGCGGGCCGCATCAAACCAGTCAGTAGACTGATTACCAAAAAAAAAAAAGTTGTATAATTTTAGTACGACTTTTCTAGTTAAATACATGACGTTCCCACCATCCCCTCCCTGCTTGCTTCCCCTCCCCCAATCAGCCTCACTCTACTTCCCCCTCGCACCACCAACATACACCTATTCAAAATATCAACCGCAGTTGCAAAACACAGTGCTCTGATATGTGGTTCTGATCAAACAGGACGGGTGGCTGACACAACTACTTAGGTAAAATCTAGATTTATATACAACCCTTTTCTTTCCTATTTATTGTAAAATATTAGATAGAACATTTTTAGTTTTACTCTTAGATCCGAAGATGATCCGTAGTGACTGAAACATGTAATCTAATTAAAAATGTGCAACTGATTCGGAACAATAAATGAGAATATTCTGAAACGTATTTTTTGAGGTCCGATCAGTCGGGAAATTAGAAACCTACTGAAAATCCGATGAAACTTTGCACAGATGTGTTACACAGTGTTCCTCCTACGCCCATGAGTCGCTTCACGTCGCATTTTTCAGTTCTGAGAGCACAGTGAGCATGTAATAGTCTCCTACCTAATCTGAAGTGCCTCCTGTCATTCGATTTCTTCATGCTGACAAGGGAACCTCCCCATCGCACCCCCTTCAGATTTAGTTATAAGTTGGCACAGTGGATAGGCCTTGATAAACTGAACACAGATCAATTGAGAAAACAGGAAGAAGTTGTGTGGAACTGTGAAAAAATAAGCAAAATATACAAACTGAGTAGTCCATGGCCCACATAGGCAACATCATGGACAATGTGAACTCAGGAGCGCCGTGGTCTCGTGGTAGCGTGAGCAGCTGTAAAACGAGAGGTCCTTGGTTCAAGTCTTCCCTCTAGTGAGAATTTTACTTTCTTTATTTTTGCATAGTTATTATCTGTCCGCTCGTTCATTGACGTCTCTGTTCACTGTAATAAGTTTAGTGTCTGTGTTTTGCGATCGCATCGCAAAACCGTGCGATTAGTAGACGAAAGGACGTGCCTCTCCAATGGAAGCCGAAAACATTTGATCGCAAGGTCATAGGTCAACCGATTCCTCCACAGGAAAACACATCTGATATATTCTATACGACACTGGTAACGGCATGTGCGTCACATGACAGGAATATGTTGTCGAATCACCTAACTTGTACACTTGGCGAATGAGTAAAAAGATTCTTCTACCTTGCCCGATTTAGGGTTTCTTGTGGATGTGATAATCACTCCCAAAAAAGTGATGAAAACATAAGAGTTTGTCACATAAACTGAAAATAAAAAAATTAAATTTTTCACTCGATGGAAGATTTGCACCAAGGACCTCTCGTTCCGCAGCTGCTCACGTTACCACGAGACCACGGCGCTCCTGTGTTCCTAGTGTCCTTGATGTTGCCTATCTTCCCATGAACTACTCAGTTTGTATATTTTGCTTATTTTTTCACAGTTCCACACAACTTCTTCCTGTTTTCTCAATTGCTCTGTGTTCAGTTTTTCAAGGCCTATCCACTGTGCCAACTTATAACTAAATCTGAGGGGGGTGCGATGGGGAGGTTCCCTTGTGAGAAGTTCCGCGTGATTTCTAGCTGCCACATAAATGTATGCATGGCAGCAAATTGGGGCATTGGTGCAGTACTATGAAGCGAGACATAGTGACGTTCATGATGCAGGCGGTCAGCAAAGGAAGCGAGCGTCAACCGATGATCTTGTTCCGCGAGTGGAGCAATTCAGAGCAAAGGAAGAGTAATGTTTCCATCAGGCATTGTCCTTCGCGACAATGCTACGACGCCGGTACAACAAAGACGCTCCTGCAGCGTTTTCGATGGGAAGTATTTGATCACCCACAGTACAGCCCTGATTTGGCTCTCTCCGATTTTCATCTGTTTACTCATTCAAAACCGCTAGTTAAGAGGACAGCCTTTCGGCACCCTCTTTATGAGGATATGGGAAACTGCCACAACACTACTACAATGGGTAAGTAGCAGCAGCGACTATGTACAGAAATTACTGGAAGGATAAGGTGAATGCTCCAAACAAAAAATTGGATTCTCAGTGTGGTTTTCACTTCGCAACCGATCGGACTTAAAAAATATATCCCCTCCTAATATTACCGTGTTGTATAATATAGCCGCGCGGGGTAGGCGCGCGGTCTCAGACGCCTTGTCACGGTCCGTGCGGCTCCCCCCGTCGGAGGTTAGAGTCCTCCCTTGGGCATGGGTGTGTTTGTCCTTAGCGTAAGTTAAACAAGTTAGGTTAAGTAGTGTGCAGATTAAGGGACTGATGACCTCAGCAGTTTGGTCCCATAAGACCTTAACCCAATTTGTTATATAATATGTCACTGGAATTATAAATTTTAATCAACGTATAAAGCTAACTGCAATATTTTCCAGCGCAAAGAACCTTGAGGGCTGCTATAAATATAGGTTTTCATTATTTGGTGGCTATCACGTAAACAACATCACAAACAGCTCAGATATTGTAAACACGTAGAATTAACGTGTCTTGTAAGTCAAAGAACAATATCAGCAAAAATTTTAAATCTGTGTTTAGTTTATGAAGTACAATTAGATTTTTTTTATGCTGTAGAAAACATGACTTGTTTGGTTACTGTGAGTAGGTATGCCAGATTTATTAGGAACACCGTAACTAAATGCATTTATGTGTTTCTTAAATCTAGTTTAGAATGTTGGTCCTCTTTGACACGCATGTTGTACTGAGCTCTCGTTGCACTTATCTTCTGACGCCCGAGTTGATAAATTTGGCTTTGTTAGATTTTATGTTTTGTACCACGGTATTTCGTCATTTATTGCGCATAGAAAAAACAACTTTTTATTTCATGATCTCAAGACGTTAGCAATTTCTGCAAAATGGCACTACAGTAGTGAACACACACTGTCGTGACATCTGTTCAAATGCTTCAAATGGCTCTGAGCACTATGCGACTCAACTTCTGAGGTCATTAGTCGCCTAGAACTTAGAACTAATTAAACCTAACTAACCTAAGGACATCACACACATCCATGCCCGAGGCAGGATTCGAACCTGCGACCGTAGCGGTCGCTCGGTTCCAGACTGTAGCGCCCAGAACCGCACGGCCACTCCGGCCGGCCGTGACATCTGTCTGGTTGTTGTTTTTGTTTCTGTGTATTTCTTCCCTAACTTTCTAGGATATCTTGTCTATGAGCGGAAGTTGAAAATCATTTGCAGCTGCTTCTTGAATAATTATTGCAGTTTCAGTTGAAAGTAGCTCATAGTACTGGACCCAATAGTCGAAGCCTATGAACTAGATTTAAGGAACACTAAATGCATCACGGTCACAACTAATACAGTACTCCACCAATGATGAACATTGTTATTTCTCGTTTAAACGTCTTACACTCTCCTAATTGATCGGCGACTCTCTTTCTCATGAACCTCTGTGTATGGTGTGATGCCAGTATTTGAGAAACTCCAACAGCGTCACAGGTCACGATTGAATGTGAAAGGAACCTAACTAAGCCTTCAACTGTTATGAGGACAAAACCAACGTAGTGATCAGCTGATCGTGGCGGAGTCTCGTCAAGGTTGTATATGAAGTGATTTCAGCAAGAGGAGAAGGCTGACGGAAACCCGGGATGGTTGCGGCACAGTCAAGTCATGAGTGTGTGTGAAGCAACATAGGTATGTTTCTAGAACCCGCCGGCCGCTGTTCGAGCGGATTCGCGATATCGCACTGTTAATAGCAGAGCGGACTGTTACAGTTGATAATTCGGCATGTGACGCACTGTTAGTAAAAAAGGTTGCGGGGGTCACCGACGCTCGCTGTTTTGGGACCGCAACAGCTTATTTTATCGGATTGTCCACAGACCAGAAACAAATTCCATTCTCATAGGATCGAATACTCATTTGAAGCACTGCCCGTGCAGGCACGCCAAAACAGCACTGTTCTATAATCACAAGCATGGAGTTCACGAACTCTCTTTCTATCGTGTTATAATGCACATGGCAATTCCTATGCAACGTAATACGATGCAGACACCTTTGGCGAGCGATATCCCTTTTGCAGAGTGTTGTTCTCCACAATGAAGGAATATAGTTGACATCTAGTTAAATTAAACACTATAGTAATATCAGTCGTGCATATGTAGGCGCTAGTTCCATTTACCACAGGAGGTGCTCACACACACTGGATAAATTCACTGACTCCGGTATAGGCAGCTAAGAATTACGCTCCTAGGTACGCGGGAAATCTACAGAGAACATACTCTAAGCAGAAAGTAAGAGGGATCTGAGATACGCAACTTGCCTTTATACAGGTAAAAAGATAGACTATTTTTAAAGAATGACAGTGCTAAAATGAAATAAATTTTCGAAATAATAATAAAGAATTTCATTTCGAAATTTTCTTTGAATTCACCGACACACGAAAGTTGTTTTCAAACAGGAAGATGTGAGTCCGCAGCTCGTAGTCGTGCGGTAGCGTTCTCGCTTCCCACGCCCGGGTTCCCGGGTTCGATTCCCGGCGGGATCAGGGATTTTCTCTGCCTCGTGATGACTGGATGTTGTGTGATGTCCTTAGGTTAGTTAGCTTTAAGTAGTTCTAAGTTCTAGGGGACTGATGACCATAGATGTTAAGTCCCGTAGTGCTCAGAGCCATTTGAACCAGGAACATGTGACAACAATCAATAGCAAAACAAATTCAGATTTATGGTACTTAGGCACTTCAGAGGACTGCATCCTCTAAATCTTTTCACTAATTTCTTATCAGTAAACAACGCGTATGAGAACGAAAAAACGGGGCACAACAGGAACCGAGCTGTTTTATGTTTGGGAGAAAGAAACTCGTGCAGCTTAAAAAGTAAGCTTAAAAAGGACCCACAGTTGAAACTGGCCACTTAGACCATGTGTCATTCCGAAAACACATTTGAAGCTGTACACCTCACAAAAATAAAATTTTAAAGAGCAACTCCTTAGACCTCTCAGTTTCACTATCAACAAAAATAGCATAATGATCACAAGAATCATCTAAGAGAACCACAAGAATAGAATTCTTTTTATGACTAACATGCGAATAACAAAATAGGATTGTTACATTTTTCCGGCTAATTAAAGCATTTCATATTTCGGTGAAGTGATCACTCACAATTGTGGAATCAGAGTATTTGAATTACCGGTTTTATTTGAATTACCGGTTTCCGGAAATAGCTGGAGATCTACCGATGCAGATTCAGAGCCACCATCGAAGGCCAAAGTTGCAATAACGATTGCTTTCAGAAACATATGGAACACATCTGTCTTCGCTATTCACCCTCGATGCTTATGATGAAAGAGGAGGATGCCAACCATACCTTCGTCAGATGGATTCCTTGTCTCCAGTGGAGTGTACACTAATCTGATTGTTCTAAGCCGATAAAAACTGTGAGCTGGCCAGGATACAAATCCAGGGATTTTGTCTCTTGTAGTAAGTCCAACTGAGCCATCCAAGCTCGACCCAAGACCCGTCGTCGCAGCTTTCCCGTCGTCGCAGCTTTCCTTTCGCCTGTACATCTTCTCCTACCTTCCATAACTGTCAGCAGTTCTCCACCAAACTTTGAGGAACGAGCAATTGCCCTTTAAAAGTAAAGGTACCAGGTTCGAGTCCTGGAACGGCACACGGTTTTAATCTATCAGAATGTTTCAGGTTACCGCACACTAAGCCGCAGAGCGTAAATTCATTCTAGAAACAGCACTGATGGATGCGACTAACATATTTCTCAACAATATACTTTCTTCCAGGGATAACAGACAGTTAAAGTTGCAGATGAACTTCTGTAAAGTTTAGAAGCCTGTAAAGGAGAGCGTGACGTGTTCTTTGGATAGCTCAGCCGGTAGGAACGTGCCCGAGAAAGCAAAAAGGTCCCGAGTTCGAGTTCCGGTCCGGCACGCCGATTTAATCCGCTAGGAACTTTCAGATCTTTCTCGCTTGCATAAACACCCGAAACTGCATTATTTTAAAAGTTACTGATAGTACCCCATATAAGGTTAATTGCTCTGATATTGTCAAAACGGGAAGATCCCAGTTAGATAACATCACGGTCAAGCAAAGATTCCGAAAACAGGTATTGGAATGTAAGACATACTCACGAGCAGATATAGACTCAGATCACAATTTAGCAATGATGAAGAGTAGGCTGAGGTTTAATAGAATCAATGCGCAGAGAAGTGGGAAAAGGAAGTAGGCTACTAAGGAGTAAAGATATACGATTGAAGTTCGCTGAGGCTATATCTACATCTACATTCATACTCCGCAAGCCACCCAACGGTGTGTGGCGGAGGGCACTTTACGTGCCACTGTCATTACCTCCCTTTCCTGTTCCAGTCGCGTATGGTTCGCGGGAAGAACGACTGTCTGAAAGCCTCCGTGCGCGCTCTAATCTCTCTAATTTTACATTCGTGATCTCCTCGGGAGGTATAAGTAGGGGGAAGCAATATACTCGATACCTCATCCAGAAACGCACCCTCTCGAAACCTGGCGAGCAAGCTACACCGCGATGCAGAGCGCCTCTCTTGCAGAGTCTGCCACTTGAGTTTATTAAACATCTCCGTAACGCTATCACGGTTACCAAATAACCCTGTGACGAAATGCGCCGCTCTTCTTTGGATCTTCTCTATCTCCTCCGTCAACCCGATCTGGTACGGATCCCACACTGATGAGCAATACTCAAGTATAGGTCGAACGAGTGTTTTGTAAGCCACCTCCTTTGTTGATGGACTACATTTTCTAAGCACTCTCCCAATGAATCTCAACCTGGTACCCGCCTTACCAACAATTAATTTTATATGATCATTCCACTTCAAATCGTTCCGCACGCATACTCCCAGATATTTTACAGAAGTAACTGCTACCAGTGTTTGTTCCGCTATCATATAGTCATACAATAAAGGATCCTTCTTTCTATGTATTCGC
The DNA here is from genome assembly GCF_023898315.1 of Schistocerca nitens. Classification (NCBI taxonomy): domain Eukaryota; kingdom Metazoa; phylum Arthropoda; class Insecta; order Orthoptera; family Acrididae; genus Schistocerca; species Schistocerca nitens. The sequence goes on along the minus strand of NC_064618.1, from coordinate 420,407,952 downwards.
AATACATTACATTTGTCTATGTTAAGGGACAGTTGCCACTCCCTGCACCAAGTGCCTATCCGCTGCAGATCTTCCTGCATTCCGCTACAATTTTCTAATGCTGCAACTTCTCTGTATACTACAGCATCATCCGCGAAAAGCCGCATGGAACTTCCGACACTATCTACTAGGTCATTTATATATATTGTGAAAAGCAATGGTCCCATAACACTCCCCTGTGGCACGCCAGAGGTTACCTTAACGTCTGTAGACGTCTCTCCATTGATAACAACATGCTGTGTTCTGTTTGCTAAAAAATCTTCAATCCAGCCACACAGCTGGTCTGATATTCCGTAGGCTCTTACTTTGTTTATCAGGCGACAGTGCGGAACTGTATCGAACGCCTTCCGGAAGTCAAGAAAAATAGCATCTACCTGGGAGCCTGTATCTAATATTTTCTGGGTCTCATGAACAAATAACGTGAGTTGGGTCTCACACGATCGCTGTTTCCGGAATCCATGTTGATTCCTACATAGTAGATTCTGGGTTTCCAAAAACGACATGATACTCGAGCAAAAAACATAGATACTACGATATTGAACAGCTGCGTGTGTAGTTCATTTGAAGAGGAATGGACGAAGAGCAATCACAGACGCTCGAAAGAAAGTTGTTAACAGAAGGAAGGTAACTGAGAAGGAACTCAGGTAACAGACGAATTACTTCAGTTGATCGACGAAACAAGGAAGTCAGAAATGTGCACATAAATTCAGCAGTACAGAAATACAAATCACTTAGGAATGATATAAATAAGAAGTGTAGGGAAGGTAAACGAAGTGGCTGCATGAAAAATGTATAGCAAAAGAAATGATTATCAGGATATAGAGAACTCAAACCATCGGTGAAATTAAAAACAAGTGAGTTCACATTAAGAGTGCAATGAGAATTCCATTGCTAAATGCAGAGCAGAGAACGCGGAAGGCCTGTATGAGTGGGAGGTCTGATAACGTGATAGAAGTAGTAAGAGCAGCCGACAAAGAAGAGACATGGAATCTCATATTTGAATCGGAATTTGGTATGGCTTTGGGCGACTTAACATCAAATAAGGCAGAAGGGCAGGTGGCATATCACTGTATTTTCAGAATTAATGGGGAAAATGGTAACAAAACGATTACAGTCTTTGCGTGTAGAAAGTATGAAACTGGCGATGTACTCACAGTCTTTCGAATAATCCACACAATTCCGGAGATTGCCAGAGACGAAAAGCGGTAACAAAACGCTTACAGACTTTGCGTGCAGAAACTATAAAACTGGCGATATACCCTCTGGCTTTCGAATATCCACACTACTCCGGATATTGCCAGAGTCGACTAGTGCGAGGATTATCGCACAATCAGCTTAACAAGTCGTGCATTCAAGCCGCTGATAAGAATAATACACAGAAGAATGAAACAGAAAATTTTGTGATCTGTCACATGACGATTATATGACGATCAATTTGGCTCTAGGAAAAGCAAAGGCATTAGAAAGGCTTCTAACTTTTCCAATGGTAATGCAAGCTAGTTTCAAGAAAAATCAAAACACAGTCATGGGATTTGTCGATCGGCAAAAGGCGTTCGACAATGTAAAATAGTGCAAGATGTTCCACATTCTAAGAAAAGTAGGGGTAAGATATAGGAAAAGAAGGGTAATATACAATACGTATGAGAACCAAGAGGGAACAATAAGAGTGGCGCATCAAGAACGAAGTATTTGGATTACAAAGTGTATAAGGCAGGGATGTAGTGTTTCCCCTACAGTTCAGTCTAAGCGCCGAACAAGCAATGACAGAAATAAAATAAAGGTTCAAGAATGGGATTAAAAGTGAGGGTGAAAAGATATCGATGATAAGACTTGCTGGTGGCGTTGCTATCCTCGATAAAAGTGAAGAAGAGCTACAGGATCTCTTGAATTAAATGAACGGTCTAATGAGTACAGAATGTGGACTGACAGTAAATCGAAGAAAGACGACAGTAATGAGAAGTAGCTGAAACGAGAAAGCGGGAAACAACATCAGAACTGGTTCAAATGGCTCTGAGCACTATGGGACTTAACTTCAGAGGTCATCAGTCCACTAGAACTTAGAGCTACTTAAACCTAACAAACCTAAGGAAATCACACACATCCATGCCCGAGGCAGGATTCGAACCCGCGACCGTAGCGGTCTCGCGGTTCCCGACTGTAGCGCCTAGAACCACTCGGCCACAACGGCCGGCGATCAGAACGGGGGATACCGAAGTAGACGAAGGTAAGGAATTCTGCTACCTAGGCGGGAAAATAACCCAAGTCGGAGGGACCAAGGAGACATAAAAAGCAAATTAGCAATGGCAGAAAGGACATTTCTGGCCAAGAGAAATATGCTAGTGTCAAACATAGGCCTTAATATCATGAATAAATTTCTGAGAATGTACATCTGGAGCACAGTATTACATGGTTGCGAAACATGGAGAATCAGAACAGAGAGAATAAAGTCATCTGAGACGTATTGCAACAGAAGAATGTTGAAAATTAGGTGGACTGATAAGGTAAAGCGTGAGGAGGTTCTTCACAGATTCGGCGAGGAAAGGAACACATGGAAGACATTGACGAAAAGAAGATAAAGGATGATAGGACATCGGTTAAGAAACCAGGGAATGGCTTCTATGGTACTAGATGGTAGTGTAGAGGGTAAAAACTATAGATGACGACAGAGATTGTAATACATCCAGCAAAGAATTGAGAACGTAGTGCTACTCTAAAATGAAGAGGTTGGCATGGGGAGGAATTTGTGGTGGGTCGTATCAAGCCAGTCTGAAGACAGATGACTCAAAAAAAATCGTCAAAACTCATAGTAATTTCTTTAGAAAAGACCAGCAAACTAGAGTTCCCACCTAAGTGTGCACTATTACATGTGCCATTTCCCCCTGCGGGCCCAATCAAGCCACGCTGTTTGGCGACCCCGGGGAATCTCGTCCTGAGAGCGACGCATAATACCAGCCGCCGGCCGCTCTCCTATCGGTTTCAGTTAACCGCCAAACCGCACCGCACTGTACGCTACCAGGCCGCACGCCGGCCCGGCCGCACGTCACATCGTCAAGTGAGTGGGCGACCGGACGGCCGGCGTTCCACCAGCGGTTTCCTGTTTGCCGTGTAAAACGATGTGACCGCAGATACAGTCGGGGAGGCGCGCTTAATTCGCAGAATTTGACAAAGATCGATGCCTGTGCCGGCCCCAGCGCTGCCGTCGCTTACTACACGCAAATCGAGGTGAACTATTCCATTTAAGGTTTTTCTTCCACTTCAGCGACATTGAAAGCTCAATGATCTTTCTCACTGATGGCCAAGACCGTCACAAATCGATTTGCTATTGGTATATAAAGTTGTCGAGTCCGTAGTTCATCGCCGACCGGTGTGGCCGAGCAGTTCTGGGCGCTACAGTCTGGAACTGCGCGACCGCTGCGGTCGCAGGTTCGAATCCTGCCTCGGGCATGGTTGTGTGTGATGTCCTTAGGGTAGTTAGGTTTAAGTAGTTCTAAGTTCTCGGGGACTGATGACCTTAGAAGTTAAGTCCCATAGCGCTCAGAGCCATAAGAAACGTAGTTCATCTACATGTACATTTACATTATTAGTCTGCAATTCACACTAAACTGTTTGGCAGAGGATGCATAAAACTATTTTCAGTTTCTCGAATAGCACGTGGAACTATTATTTCTCTTATATTGAAAGTTTCTTATATGCCTACGCGATAAACAGAGATATAAAACTTCCTGGCAGATTAAAACTGTGTGCCCGACCGAGACTCGAACTCGGGACCTTTGCCTTTCGCGGGCAAGTGCTCTGCCATCTGAGCTACCGAAGCACGACTCACGCCCGGTCCTCACAACTTTACTTCTGCCAGTACCTCGTCTCCTACCTTCCAAACTTTACAGAAGCTCTCCTGCGAACCTTGCAGGAAACAGAGATATAATCAAACGAAACACGCGATTGCAATCCTCGTTAGCTTCACTGAATAATAAGAGATTGATCATTGAGTTTGGCCGTTATGCACAACGAAAATGCCGTCACAGTGAGAACAACAATTTTAAGCGTGCACCAAGTTATATATATTATTAGTGGGTCGCCTAAACAGGTAGAAATCGTAGGGCGATTTAAACTGAAATCTAAGTCAAGACTAAGGACTGATAAATATCTGTATTCCCTAATGACTGACACAGATCACAATAAAATTTTCAGAGAACAAAGTGAAGGATAACGATGTACAAAGAGAAGCCACAAATTATAACACAATCAAGGAACCAGTTGTTTGTTGCGTACCTCAGGCTTTTTTCCACATTGGAATAAATTAATAAACGAACTTTATCGATCATATAATCTCAATTCACTGCAACTTCAAAAGTAGTCAAGTATGCTGACAACTTACGTGATCCCACAGTCTCCAAGAATACGCAACTATTATTGCCACATCAGAATTGGGATAATTAGAGATTAACGAGCTAGCAATGATTGAAACTAAGTTTGACTTGATTTTGATAAGTTATTTTATGTGCGTTGTGAGAGCAGACAAGATACGACATAGGCAATATTTCCGTATAGAAGAATTCCCCACAATGAAGTGGCAATGAAGTCAGTAGTTATGATTTTCGCCAAGATGATATTTTCCGTTGTGAGGGAGCCTTTGTACGAAGAAAAATTTCAAAATTTGTGCTAAGTTCCTAAGGGACCAAATTGCTAGGTTTACACACTACTTAATCTAACTTAAACTAATTTAATCTGAGGACAACACACCCATCCATGCCCGAGGGAGGACTCGAACCTTCGATTGTGGGTACCCGCACGAACCGTGGCAAGGCGCCCTTAGACCACGCGGCAACCCTCGCGGATTTGTGCTAATATTGAACTGTCTTCCACGCAGAAATACACCAGAGATGCCAGAGAAGTTCCATGGCCTTTAGAAGGATTCACTGTCTGGTGGCCTAACTCAAGTAAGCAAGTTTCTCTAAATTGTGGAAATGAGCACATTTAGATTGGCTATGAAACGTAACTCCCTCTGCGCAGTCAGCCGATTCGGATCCTGCGGTATTAAATACACTACTGGCCATTAAAATTGCTACACCACGAAGATGACGTGCTACAGATGCGAAATTTAACCGTCAGGAAGAAGATGCTGTGTTATGCAAATGATTAGCTTTTCAGAGCATTCACACAAGGTTGGCGCCGGTGGCGACACCTACAACGTGCTGACATGACGAATGTTTCCAACAGATTTCTCATACACAAACAGCAGTTGACCAGCATTGCCTGGTGAAACGTTGTTGTGATGCCTCGTGTAAGGAGGAGAAATGCGTACCATCACGTTTCCGACTTTGATAAAGGTCGGATTGTAGCCTATCGCGATTGCTGTTTATCGTATCGCGACATTGCTGCTCGCGTTGAAGAGATCCAATAACTGTTAGCAGAATATGGAATCGGTGGGATCAGGAGGGTAATACGGAACGCCGTGCTGGATCCCAACGGCCTCATATCAGTAGCAGTCGAGATGACAGGCATCTTATCCGAATGGCTGTAACGGATCGTGCAGCCACGTCTCCATCCCCGAGTCAACAGATGGGGACGTTTACAAGACAACAACCATCTGCACGAACGGTTCGACGACGTTTGCAGTAGGATGGACTATCAGCTCGGAGAGCATGGCTGCGGTTACCCTTGACGCTGCATCACAGGCAGGAGCGCCTGCGATGGGGTACTCAACGACGAACCTGGGTGCACGAATGGCAAAATGTCATTTTTTCGGATGAATCCAGGTTCTGTTTACAGCGTCATGATGGCCGCATCCGTGTTTGGCGACATCGTGGTGAACGCACATTGGAAGTGTGTATTCGTCATCGCCATACTGGCGTATCATCCAGCGTGATGGTATGGGGTGCCATTGGTTAGACGTCTCGGTTACCTCTTGTTCGCATAGACGGCACTTTGAACAGTGTACGAACATTTCAGATGTGTTACGACCCGTGGTTCCACCCTTCGTTCGATGCCTTCGAAACCCTACATTTCAGCAGGATAATGCACGACCGCATGTTGCAGGTCCTGTACGGCCCTTTCTGGATACAGAAAATGTTCGACTGCTGCCCTGGCCAGCACATTCTCCAGACCTTTCACCAATTGGAAACGTCTGGTCAATGGTGGCCGAACAATTGGCTCGTCACAATACGCCAGTCACTACTCTTGATGAACTGTGGTATCGTGTTGAAGCTGCATGGGCAGCTGTACCTGTACACGCCATCCAAGCTCTGTTTGACTCAATGCCCAGGCGTATCAAGGCCGTTATTACGGCCAGAGGTGGTTGTTGTGGGTACTGATTTCTCAGGATCTATGAACCCAGATTGCGTGAAAATGTAATCACATGTCAGTTGTAGTATAATATATTTGTCCAATGAATACCCGTTTATCATCTGCATTTCTTCTTGGTGTAGCAATTTTAGTGGCCAGTAGTGTAACTTCCAACCCAAGAGCTCTGCTTCATTGGTAACCGGTTTCTTCAGCCGTTGAGATGCGTTTCCGTGTCTGTACAGAAGGTCTGCAGACCACGTATTGGTACCGCTTAGGCGCCATATTGAGACAGCTTAATTCAGTGCTACAGGCACCAGGGAGGCCGACGATAGATTGCTGGTTAGGCGGGAAAACAGATAATGATATTGTTACGCGCTAGTTGCAATAGTTAGATAATTCGGAATTATGATGGAAACTCGTAATTAATATCCCATCTCGGCCACCGACGTCTCCTTGCCGTCATTGACATAATCTGCCACGTTCTAATGCTAGTCAATTACTTGTATTATCTCTTAATACGCGTGTGTGTGTGTGTGTGTGTGTGTGTGTGTGTGTGTGTGTGTGTAGGGTGGGTGGGGGGGATTTTATAAAAACATACGAGTCTGTAGAATTCCTCAAGCAGAGTTGTGTTATTCCCTTCCGCCCTTAATTTATGTACTTTGACCGTGAAGACACGGTCCAATCACAAATCCGATACTTTAGGCATTGTCAGGATAGGGAGAAGTGTACAGCGTGCCCGTTTCCAAGCCACATAGATGGTAACGTGGTTCCACCTTGTCACACTTGGAAGAATATTGAATTGCTCACTATTTCGAATATTCGTTCATCATTCACACATGTTAAAAAGTCACGTGGTGCCACCTAAGTATAGGAAAAACCGACTGGTTAAAACCGATATCAGTATTTTAATTCTGATGAACCGGTACTTTTCGGTATTTTTTTTCTATCGACTATAACAGTCATTTTTTATCTTTTTTAGTAAGCGAGTAAAAAAATGAAACATCATTTTGCCATTGCAGCAAAACTAAATTTTTTTGTTTTTTGAATAACCTTTTTTAAAGAAAGGAGTTTTTTCGAAAAATTAGTATTGGCTTGAAAAATTGGGTTATTATAAGAAAATGAGAAAATTGATCATTCTATTTTAATACCAATGCCGGCAAAAACGGGCAACAAACAGGACACAAGAACTGGTACAGCATTGCTAAGACAGTAGCATCCCTGTTGCATTGTGTCGTTGCTTAACATACGCGTGTATGTGTAGTGTACAATACTTGCCCCCCCCCCCCCGGGTTTAGGTAGTTTCCTTCTGTTGTCGCGCCGGCCGGTGTGGCTGAGCGGTTCTAGGCGCTTCATTCTGGAACCTCGCGACCGCTACGGTCGCAGGTTCGATTCCTGCCTCGGGCATGGATGTGTGTGATGTCCTTAGGTTAGTTAGGTTTAAGTAGTTCTAAGTTCTAGGGGACTGATGACCTCAGAAGTTAAGTCCCATAGTGCTTAGAACCATTTGAACCATTTTTGTGACATCGTTTCATTTTCACGCCAGTTTAACCTGACTCTTGAAACCGCTCAAAACAGTCGGTTTCTGCATGACCGAGTTTCGGTTTTTTACTCCTATTATTTCCTGCAATAAACGCAGAAATCGAAAGAACATTAAAAAATTTTAATTCTCAGTTTCAAGATACATAGAACAACAATATTAAATTAAATAGGCAAATAAAAGAAACCGTCCACCGCTCGTTGCATCTCTCTGAAAGTTGTAACTGGTGTAATACTACAAAAAAAAAAGAGGTCACCAGTATTGTCCTACTGATTATAATTTTTTGAAACTCTGTTGCCGGCCGCGGTGGTCTAGCGGTTCTGGCGCTGCAGTCCGGAACCGCGGGACTGCTACGGTCGCAGGTTCGACTCCTGCCTCGGGCATGGGTGTGTGTGATGTCCTTAGGTTCGTTAGGTTTAAGTAGTTCTAAGTTCTAGGGGACTTATGACCTAAGATGTTGAGTCCCATAGTGCTCAGAGCCATTTGAAACTTTTTTTTTTTTTTTTGAAACTCTGTTAAAGAATCATGTTTTCGTCGGGGATAATATCACTTTTCGGCATTACGAAGAGTCAGCGATAAAGAATGGAAACTAAGATTGAAGAACTCTGTTTTTAGTGTTAATTTGTTCGCTGCGAGAGACATGTTATGTAGACAATGGCAGCAGATTAGCTAGTTTCCATTTTTATTCTATGCTATGAACGAAACGTGGTTCAGTTTTTAATTTACTACTCCTACAATAAAATCCTTCCTCTTGCTATTTCGTAAAGTTAACAGACAAATCTTTAATCTTTCAAAGCAAATGAAGCGGTGTACTTCATTGCTACATCGCTTCGTAAAAATATTTCCAGACTAGGGTTGGTGCCATTCTGCAATAAAGCGGATGGCCAGCGACAACAGAAGCATCAATTGGCTCTGAGCACTATGGGACTTAACTTCTGAGGTCACCAGTCCCCTAGAACTTAGAACTACTTAAACCCAACTAACCTAAGGACATCACACACATCCATGCCGAGACAGGATTCGAACCTGCGACCGTAGCGGTCGTACGGTTCCAGAATGTAGCGCCTAGATCCGCTCGGCCACTCCGGCCGGCAAACGCTGTAACAGAAAACATGTTCTTTCAGTGATGTCCGCAATCCCAACTGACACTTCGGCTACTCGAGTCGATGAAGACGAGGTGGGATTAGGACAACACAAACACTCAGTCCTCAGTCCTCAAGTTAGAAAACTTCGGAACCGTTCTGGAATCAAATCCGTGCCTCTGCTACTCTAACGAATAGACCACGAGCTGTGGACGCTAGAAAGCTAAGAATATTTAAGCGCTGAATGAAGATCCCACGGGGGAAGAAAAAAATGGTTCAAATGGCTCGGAGCACTATAGGACTTAACATCTGTGGTCATCAGTCCCCTAGAACTTAGAACTACTTAAACCTAACTAACCTAAGGACATCACACACATCCATGCCCGAGGCAGGATTCGAACCTGCGACCAGACTGAAGCGCCTAGAACCGCACGGCCACACCGGCCGGCACGGGGGAAGATTCTGCTCGTATTGTGGAACCATATGATGACCACATTTTGTGATCAAGATCACTCTGAATAATTCTCGCCTGGTCGAAAAACATGTACGCCTGTAAAATCAGCCAAAACACAGTGCATGTATTTTTTTCGACATTGGCATTATCGCCGCCGCTCGTAAAAATGTTATCCTGTTTCGGAAACGAGTAACGCAAATTGAATTCACGCCCCGAGCGCGCGACGAAATACATATAATAAACGGCCGATTTTCCCGTTTTTTGCTTTTTTTACTATTTTTGACGACCAGAAACTCCCTCCCGGGCCCCGAAAGCCGGTTAGAGCCGGTGAGGCATTATAACGCCCGAGCGGAGTAATAGCTGGATGTAGTTATTTGTAAATATGGTCCGAGTGTTAAAGCCGCGTGTTACTCGTTTTCGATAGGGAAATGCCTCGGCTGCCCTGCGGGTCGGGCCGCCATCGGTAAATACCGCCCCCGGTGCGTCCGGGGCGCTCCATTACCGGCGCCGGAGCTGTCGCTGGCAGGGCGGCGGGCTCGCTCGCGTTTTTATAGGCGCGGCAGCCACTGTGCGGCTGCGGGGGTGGGCGCCGGAGGCGAGTGGCGGTGACTCGCCAGCGCCGCGGCGCGGTGGCGGAGGCTGGAGGCGGTAGGGAGGAGGGAATATCGCCGCCCGCGCGGTATGTATGGTACGCTGCGAAATCAGAATTTCATCGCCAGCGGGATTTGAATATCAAGAGATGCCGACACGCGGGCGGACGCGCAAGCACTGGCTGGGTCGCTTTCCAGCGAGGAGCGCCGACTTTTCGGCCGCGTTCGGCTGCGGCGGTGGACTCACCGAGTACGGGCAGCCACCGCTTCCACGCTGAAATGACGGCATATTCAGCATACAGAGAATTCTTCAATGGGTGCAATTTGTCTAGCCAACGTCACGTTGCAGACAATGTGATGGGAAGACCTCACGATACAAATCATATATCAGAGGATGGACAAGGGTGCCCCGAATTACTGATTGATTTTAATACCAGTACTGACGCAGCTACGAAATGTAGTCGTAATGTTTTAACTATCACATCGAAATAAATAATGCTAAAAATTATTACTTGCTTTTTTTCATGTACAAAGGGGTTAGATTTACAGTGCAGCAGCTCACAGAGGTTCAATGTTGGATGCAATTACCATACGGCAGCGAAATTTGGAGGATATTCTAATGCATTAACGTGGAATCGATTTTCGCGCGGGCGTGGGGGGGGGGGGGGGCTGGGAATTTGTTCCAATTTTGGCCACCAGATGCAAATCTGGTGCTGTGAATGCAAGAAAGACTTATAGAAATATTTCCATATGCAATGAACTGGGGAAGAGACTTGGACAGAAAATGTCAAACAAGTGACAAAGGCATGAATTGATTTTACTGAAAGTGAAGAATCCACTTCGTAAGCTTCAGTCGCAGTCTAGACACTTTTATTGTTCCAAGATGATCGGTTTCAGCAGTCTTATGGTGCCATCGTCGGATCTTGTGGAGCTCTGGCTTCGTGTAATGTAACATGGTAATCTTATAACAAGTTACCTAGGATCAAATTATGGCAGCATAGTCCTGTTGAAACTGGTCTTCTTCGAACCAAAGAAGTGCTTCCAGATTGAGATTTTCACTCTGCAGCGGAGTGTGTGCTGATATGAAACTTCCTGGCAGATTAAAACAGTGTGCCGGACCGAGACTCGTACTCGGGACCTTTGCCTTTCGCGGGCAAGTGCTCTACCAACTGAGCTACCCAAGCACGACTCGCGCCCCGTCCTCACAGCTTTACTTCTGCAAGTACCTCGTCTACTACCTTCTAAACTTTACCGAAGCTCTCCTGAGAATCTTGCAGAACTATCACTCCTGAAAGAAAGGCTATTGCGGAGACATGGCATAGCCACAGCCTGGGGGAGGACGGGGCGTGAGTCATGCTTGGGTAGCTCAGTTGGTAGAGCACTTGCCCGCGAAAGGCAAAGGGCCCGAGTACGAGTCTCGGTCCGGCACACACTTTCAATCTGCCAGGAAGTTTCAAAGGAAGCGTTTACACTGCGATCGCGGCGTACAGTGTGTGTTCTACATTTCCAACTATTCTGATCTCTCCACTGCATAGCTTGTGTTGATTTTACTATTAACCTCTGCTTACACAGTTTGTTCAATAAGAGCATCGAAGACGGGGAGGTGGCGCTGTACAGTGCTAGATTTGCGCCTGGTGTCCACAATTGGAAGAAATTTGTTTGCAGAGTAAACCGGTTACTTGGTACGACAATTACAGTCCACACTCGACCTCCGTGAGTACCTGTACATTAATTATAACCATCCGGAATATGTCTACAGTCCTGGTATTCATTGAAATCCTCAAACTGCAGCACTGTTACATGTCGCTGAAGGAACTAGAACACAATGCTGCACGCCCACTGATGCAATGTGTCGTGCGGACTTCTATTGATCTGAAGGACAAGAACTATGCAACAATCCATACGGCCTAAAAGGGTTACCACAAGATACTCCGTCAAAGTGCTACCCCATTATGTTTCGGCTTCTCTAGCGGCATGAAACCGATCCGTTTCACGGGAAGTTTTAGTGTGTGCCACTACTGTACAAAGTTCCTATAAACCAACAACAAAATAACTGAAGGTAAAATCTTCTAGAATTCTTCATTTGTGTGGCAATAGTGGCCGTAGTTCCTTTATAACTCTTCAGAGTATTTTTGTTCTGTCGTTGCAACTACAAAAATGCGTGATTTTTTTTCACCAGACGCGTTTCCCTTTATTGAGGTAAAGCGTCATCAGTGGCCTGTAATTAAATTATTGACATTTTGATTTGCCTTTAGAACGAAAAACAGTTCTTTAAGAATAAATTTATTTGAATTTACGGTTCTTTTCGGCTGATTTCTCGCTTACACCAGGAAATGCCGTCTGCGAGCACATCGTTGTTGTTCTGCTTTACACACTGATAATTTTGGTCTAATTCTTTAGGTGTTCTGCAGCACTATGCATTTCTTATGTTTTTAGTAAAACGCTTTTGTGCACAGCACTGTATTCTGTTTGTATTTATACTTCAAAAATGGTTCAAATGGCTCTGAGCACTATGGGACTAAACATCTGAGGTCATCAGTCCCCTAGAACTTAGAACTACTTAAACCTAACTAACCTAAGGACATCACACACATACATGCCCGAGGCAAGATTCGAACCTGCGACCGTGGCGGTCGCGCGGTTCCAGACTGAAGCGCCTAGAACCGCTCGGCCACACGGGCCGGCTTTTGTACTCCAAGTGTGTGTTGTGGTTTGTGTTTTACAGTATTGCCCACATAACCTTTCCACTACTTTATCTTTGTCTTTGCCCTACAACGTTCATTTAATTAAGTTATTTTGTGTGTGTAATTCAATTTAATTATGTTTCCGTGTATTTACGAACTGTGTACGAGTAGAGAAGGAATAGTAATGGAGGTTTATTTGTGTAGGGAAAGGGAAACCATGATGAGTGGACATAAATATATAGCCGTGCGATGGAGTGTGAGTTTGAGGAGAAGGTGAGGAGAATGTTAGGCGGTGGTACGTTTCAATTTCTTCTATACGGTTGACGTTTCAAACCCTCTGTTGGGGTCTTCTTCATCACCCTCTGGTGTTTACAATTAACTGTTCAGCTTTCCCTCCCAGCTTCATGTGGTTTAAAGGTCTTACTTGTGGAATTACGTACAGTGAGTAGGAATTGTTGGCCGGCCGCGGTGGCCGTGCGGTTCTGGCGCTGCAGTCCGGAACCGCGGGACTGCTACGGTCGCAGGTTCGAATCTTGCCTCGGGCATGGGTGTGTGTGATGTCCTTAGGTTAGTTAGGTTTAAGTAGTTATAAGTTCTAGGGGACTTATGACCTAAGATGTTGAGTCCCATAGTGCTCAGAGCCATTTGAACCATTTTTTTAGGAATTGTTGTCGGCAGCTGGAACGTTCAGACTGTGAATTCTAGTCTTTTCGTGACTGGAATGTTGCTGATCAGACCACAAATCCATCCACATGGGCAAGTCCTCACGGAAACTATTAAAGTAGCTACTAATTTCTGTAGCTCACGGTAACTTCCTAGCCTTTTTGGTTTTCATGGTACTTTATTAACCAAAAACTTGCTATGAAGTTTGGAAACTCATAAACGTTATAACATAAATACTTCTACTAATTATCCTTTTTCGGAGGGGTGTGTCATGATATCCGTGATTTTCCATACTTCCCTTCACCTCCCCAATCATCTGCTGCCTTGGATACAGCGTCTATGCTGCTGTTCCGGGATGTAGAATGTTTGTGACTGGACGGGATTTACTGCAAGGCTCGATATTTAATTTCTAACTTTGAATCCTCATGAAGCCGCACGAGGGAAACGTAAATTTTGATGAGAATTTCAGTCTTTTTTTATTATTTCTAAAATAAATCTATTTAAAAAAAAGATGTATTTTAATGGTGTTACTTGTGGATTTAGCACAATGAGTAGGAATTGTTGTCGGCAGCTGGAACGTTCAGACTGTGAATTCTAGTCTTTTCGTGACTGGAATGTTGCTGGTCAGACGACAAATCCATCCACATGGGCAAGCCCTCACGGAAACTACTAAAGTAGCTAGTAATTTCTGTAGCTCACAGTCGCTTTCGAGAATTTTTTGTTTTCATGCTACTTTATTAACCAAAAACTTGCTGTGAAGTTTGGAAACTCATAAACGTAATAACACAAATACTTCTACTAATTATCCTTTTTGGGAGGGGTGTGTCATGATATCGGTAATTTTCCATACCTCCCTTCCCCTCCCCAATCACCTGCTCCCTTGGATACATCTACATCTACATCTACATCCATGCTCCGCAAGCCACCTGACGATGTGTGGCGGAAGATACCCTGAGGACCTCTATCGGTTCTCCCTTCTATTCTCGTCTCGTATTGTTCGTGGAAAGAAGGATTGTCGGTATGCCTCTGTGTGGGCTCTAATCTCTCTGATTTTATCCTCATGGTCTCTTCGCGAGATATACGTAGGAGGGAGCAATATACTGCTTGACTCCTCGGTGAAGGTATGTTCTCGAAACTTCAACAAAAGCCCGTACCGACCTACTGAGCGTCTTTCCTGCAGAGAGTTCCACTGGAGTTTATCTATCATCTCCGTAATGCTTTCGCGATTACTAAATGATCCTGTAACGAAGCGCGCTGCTCTCCGTTGGATCTTCTCTATCTCTTCTATCAACCCTATCTGGTACGGATCCTACACTGCTGAGCAGTATTCAAGCAGTGGGCGAACAAGCGTACTGTAACCTACTTCCTTTGTTTTCGGATTGCATTTCCTTAGGATTCTTCTAATGAATCTCAGTCTGGCATCTGCTCTACCGACGATCAACTTTATGTGATAATTCCATTTTAAATCACTCCTAATGCGTACTCCCAGATAATTTATGGAATTAACTGCTTCCAGTTGCTGACCTGCTATTTTGTAGCTAAATGATAAGGGATCTTTCTTTCTATGTATTCGCAGCACATTACACTTGCCTACATTGAGATTCAATTGCCATTCCCTGCACCATGCGTCAGTTCGCTACAGATCCTCCTCCATAGATACGGCGTCTATGCTTCTGTCCAGGGATGTAGAATGTTTGTGACTGAACGGGATTTACTGCAAGGCGCGATATTTAATTTCTAACTTTGAAGCCTTGAGGAGCCGCACGAGGGAAACGTAAATTTTGATGAGAATTTCAGTCTTTTTTATTATTTCTAAAATAAATCTGTTAAAAAAAGAGAGATGATTCCTTCCCTTTTTTATATTTGATAGAGCTCCACCGTGCACAATTTGAATTTTGAATTTACATGCTTATGACTTCAAGTACGAGTGATATAGCAAATTCGACACGAATTCGACGTGGCAGCCGGGAATCGGAACTTTACAGTGGTGTTGGTTTCAATTCTCGTCCCACGGATGGACCGCCGCCGCGGCCCTTCTCAGGTGGGTTCTGTCTGGAGCGGAGGGCAGGGACGAGGTAGGAGGGTAGGGTGAGAGAGAGGGAGGGACGAGAGGCGCGGTCGGCGGGTGATCAAACGGCGACCGCCGTCTGAAATCCCCTGCTGATTGCCGCGCCGGCTTTAATTGGGATTGCAAATAGAAGATAGATGAATAATTACGAGAGGCAAACACCGCCGTCCTATGGCGACTCTGTTTGAACTGGACGCTCTAGTGGTCTCTCCAATCCGGTCTAATGTGTTTCGCAATTGCAAATCTCGCTACTGTGCCAAGGCTCGTTGGTAACTTTGTCCCCGTTAATGCACGGCGATCAATTTTTAATGCGCTGTCGCTTGTGCGCGGTCTGCGCTCGTCCGGCACTCTAGCTGTCACCCGCCGGCTCCCGGCGTATGAGTGGATCTCATTTCGAACACGCAAAAATCGTGTAAATAGCTGCGTCGGCGAGCGCGAGAGGGATAACTGGGCACAAAACGGGTATCTGCGCGCTTTAGAGGCTCTCACAACCAAAGAATTTCGTATCCCCTGGGACGGCGCGTCGTCTGCAGGATACTGGGAACTGTTTTTACTTACCAGCAAAGAACGTGAAACTGGTGGACGCTAGGCCAGTTTCCTGAGCAGTTGTGCTACATAAAGCAAACTTACCCACTCTAAATTCGTTCTCTATACTGCAGTAGAAAATGACTCCTTAACGAATGCTTTTACTCTGATCAGCGTCCAAAGAGTAAGACATTCGCGTTTCCGCACAATACTCTCAAAGACACTTGTATACCTTATTGAATTCAACGTTAATACTTACCAGATTTCGGTATTAACCTTCGTAATACCAAGCTTGGGGGTTGGTATAGCTTTATCCCACCCTTTGGAAAGTATTGTTATTTTGTCATGTAGTTCATATTGTAAAATTCTCAAGAGAATATGTTTTGCCTTTAATGATTTCTTACACCAGATTCTGTAACCGTTATAAATTTTTCAGTAATGCGTAACCCCAAAATTTAAATCTTATTAGTGAATGTGACTTTTCGCAACAAATATTTTATTTATGTTTTCAGGTTCAGAATCCTTCTTATACATCTATATGTCTCCAAAAATACGTTGTGCACAAAAGACATCGACAGTTAACGAAATCTGTATTTCTTAACGTTTTTTTGTGGTGATCATAAAGTACCTTTCCCCTCTGTATACATATTCTGGAAAATGCGTTGGTATTGCTATGATTGCACTGAAAGATATTTTCAGGTTCTGGATCCTAGTTATAAATCAGTACCTATTTCAACGAACGTTGTTAGTAAAAGTTAACATCAATTAACGAAATCGGTTATTTTTTAAACATTTTTCGTGGTGGGCATAAGGCACTCTCTCACTTCCCTCCCCCCCCCCTCCTTTCCCCCACCCCACATTATGGAAGATACGTTGATACTGCTAGGGTTAGTGACCTGAATATTCCCCTTCTTTACAAAATATGATCCACAAATCAATAGCAGCGCTACTTGTTTTCTGTTGGTGATATCACAGGCAGCAAGCGACTTCCATGCTGCAACGAAGTGTGGGAAAGGGCCACTAAAATGTTTTCACATAATGCAAAGTTTTAACCAAAAAATTCAGATAATTCTAGCGAAAGTGATAATGTTGGTTTTATTAAAGAGAAAACGCTCGCTGTTCAGATGTGTAATGCACCTAGTAGTGTCGAATATCTGATTTAATAAAGCAGGGATCATAAAATAATTAAATTTCCATGTTTTCAGAATAGCACTACTTATCACTAAGTGTTCATCCGCTCAAACATACCTTGTATGCACTGAAGATGGATATCGCATCTACTGAATGCAGTTTCTGTTTACAGGGTCCAGCAGAATGAATAGTAAGATATGAAAAAGGACATAACTTCGAAAAAAAATGGCGAATTAATTGCAACATAAGTTATAAATACAGAAAAATATATGCCATTACTTTCACGCACTACTTTTACTTTGTTTTGAATACAGCACCATACAGACGATCGACATTCCATTCCGTGCTTTTCTCCAGGCGACGAACGGAAACTTCCATCCCCCGACACAGCATGTTCATTAGGATCTCCTCCACCGTTGTGAATATCCTTTTCTCGAGTTCAGCTACCGATGAGGACGGCTAGTTCTCCTCCTTTTTTCGCATCGGCACAAGAACAGGTCAGGGTCAGTCAGATCGGGAGACCGTGCTCGGCAATGCATGTCTCTGTATCTGGAAACGAATAGGCCGGGTAAATGACACCTACTGTTGGAACCATATCTCGTTGTTTAACCTTTCTAGCGATCCCTTATAACCTTTGCTATAGGCTCATGAAGATCCACAAAAAGGAGAGAACATGATACCAAACGAAGCCAGTACATCACGGATGGTACGCCGCAGGGAACGATCTGACATTGTTAGGTGCAAGGCATGTTATCGTGTCGTTTCCACTCGAAATGGCGACGAAAGTGTCGCTGGATCGTGATGGAAGAATCGTTATTTTTCACGGGGGACGTTCAATAAGGAAAGCAACGTATTTTTTTCTGGAAGCAGGTTGATATTATTCACGGTTCCAATACGCCATACTATTCCCCATTGTTTTGGCTACAAAACCCTATATTTCAACGTTAGCTCCGTTCAATCGACGGCCTAGCGCCAGGTTACGGAGTTAACCTATATGCCTCCATGGCACCACACTATTGGAGTCAGTGCCTTGCTGCATAAGTTTTGTGATTTTTTTACTCGGGTGCCCAGATATGTGTAGACCTCGCGATATCAAGGAGAAGGAGAAGTTCGTTTGCGTTTCAGTGGCGATGAACAAAAATGGTTCAAATGGCTCTGAGCACTATGGGACTTAACTTCTGCGGTCATCAGTACCCTAGAGCTTAGAACTACTTAAACCTAACTAACCTAAGGACATCACAACACACATCCATGCCCGAGGCAGGATTCGAACCTGCGACCGCAGCGGTCGCGCGGTCCCAGACTGCAGCGCCTACAACCGCTCGGGCGGGGGCGATGAACACATTGAAGTCCTTTCTTCAGTTTCCTGAGAGTAGCACAACAGGTTTCAGAGTTGAATGTTGCATCGTAAGGGAGAACATCAAACACAATAGTACGACAAAACTCTTGCCATGACTGTACCAGCTGAGTTTGCGGCTTGAAGCTTTTCTTCAGAGGAAAAGTTGAATATCCCCATTCTATGGATTGCTGTTTTATTTTCAGTTCGAACTGATGAACCCATGTTTCACCGCCTGTGGAGATTTTTGACAAAAAATTGTCACGATCAAACTCGTAACGCACCAGCAGTTCCACATAGATATGCGCGGCAACCAGCGGACAGCAATCCAACTGGTGGACGAGTGTGTCAGCACAGTATCAAGACAGACGCCCAATTGAGCAGCTAGGTGTCTTATCATAACCCGCCGACCACCTCCAATAAGTGTGTCCGCATATTCCAACATTGTAGGAGTCACAACTGTATGCGGCCGGTCGGTATGCGCGACATCGGATACATTTGCACCATCTTGTTGCAGTGATGACAAGTGGCTGGTTCAAATGGCTCTTAGCACTATGCGACTTAACTTCTGAGGTCATCAGTCGCCAAGAACTTAGAACTAATTAAACCTAACCAACCTAACGACAACACGCACATTCATGCCCGAGGCAGGATTCGAACCTGCGACCGTAGCGGTCGCTCAGTTCCAGATTGTTGCGCCTAGAACCGCACGGCCACTCCGGCCGGCCAAAGATGACAGAAGCCTAGCCCAATGACTCACCATGCTTTTGTTTGCTGCCAGGTCTCGGTAAACATTCTGCAAGCGCCTATGAATATCTTGTATGCTTAAGTTTTCCATCAAAAGAAAGTCAATGACAGCCATCTGCCTGGAACGCACCTTCGTTACAGACGCCATTTTCAAGCGCTCTGCCAATCGGAATGTCATGAAACTATTGGGGCTGAAGCATCACTTATAGAATACCCTTCATAAATACGCCTCGAATGCAGTAAGACCATAAAAACAAATGGGTGTCCCTCCTCAATGCAGCGTATGTACTTCGTGCAAGAGTGACAGCGACGCCGCTCTATGTGATTCAGATACTAGTATTCATTCTGCCGGATCTTGAACTGATTCTGCGGAAGGCAGATTCCTTTTCAGTGACCAGTGCTCGCGTGAACTGCGAATGGCGACAAAGGATAAATAAGCACATATAATTTGAGCATGAATATCGTAAGGTTTAAAAATTTCTGAGAGGAAAAAATTAACGATAGACTTGAAAGTAAACTTGTTTTATTCAAGAAATGTACTTGAAAGTTCAATAGAAAATTGAACGTATGCCCTATGTACGATAACACGGAAATATAACACATATTCTCTGAAAATAGAATGGAACCCATATATTCACTGATCTACGAGGTGTTCTTGAGTGGGAGAATAACTTGAGACACGACTTATATCCACGGATGCCTCAGTGGAAAACCGATAGTGAACCTTGCATATTGGAAAAAGCATTGATCCGAATTAACAAATCTTGCTAGCGTACAATGAGAACACATCTGGAAAGCAGAATTATCAGTAAGATATTGATTAGCCAGTCCAACGCTAGCAAGCAACACTCTTACCATAAATCCTCATTAGTGCAGGAAAGATATGCCCTCTCACAAACAGTAACACACGAGACACTGAATTTAACACACGGAACAAGTAAGGTACTACTGTCGCCAGAGTACAGCATTAGCGAGGAAGTCCAGCGAAGAAGTATATGCTTCCGCGTCCACATGGTCTAAGCGAACTGGCCGGTCGGTGTGGCCGTTCGGTTCTAGGCGCTTCAGCCTGGAACCGCGTGACCGCTACGGTCGCAGGTTCGAATCCTGCCTCGGGCATGGATGTGTGTGACGTCCTTAGGTTAGGTAGGTTTAAGTAGATCTAAGTTCTCGGGGACTGATGACCACAGATGTTAAGTCCCATAGTGCTCAGAGCCATTTTCTAAGCGAACTCAAGTTCTAACTGCCTCGCACCTGATTCGTCAGTAGAGTTCTGCCATATAAGTACATCACACAGATAACCTTTACTATACATGCCCTAGCAGTCAATTCTCTTTGAACCATTCTAGTGACAGGCAACTCACGTAGCGTTAAATAAATATGAAGGATGTTCCTAACAGACGGCTTTCAACTTTTATCATAATACTAGTACGATGGAGTCACCAGCGAACAGATTTCAGAACAACTCAAAGAGCAATAAGCGTTTGGCAGTCGTAATTTTTAAAAGTGGCTGCTTGAAACAAAAAGAACGTGAGATGTATTGCATGACAGTAAATGTCGCCTCAGAAAGTATAACCGTACCAATGAAGCAATTATTATCTGACCTTGGGGCGGAAAAAGCGAAATGCAATACGCGTAAGCACCGCACCATCAAGTCTTTTGATCCACATCCGCGGATATTAAAATTTTGTAACCGACTCGAACACGTTCGCTACGCTGCATCTCCGACGATAGGCTTGTACCTGCCCCGCATTTTTCGTCTGATGAAGTCTACATGTCGCCTGAAACTTAGATATGAATTAACAACCAACCGTATATCAATGTCAGTTATATAAAATTTAAATTCATTTATTTCTGGATCTAAGAGTAGCAAAAGGCACTTTTATCCTCATATACACTACTGGCCAATAAAATTCCTACACCACGAAGATGAAGTGCTACAGACGCGAAATTTAACCGATAGGAAGAAGACGCTGTGATATGCAAATGATTAGCTTTTCAGAGCATTCACAAAAGATTGGCTCTGGTGGCGACACCTGCAACCTGTTGACATGAGGAAAGTTTCCAACCGATTTCTCATACACAAACTGTAGTTGACCGGCGTTGCCTGGTGAAACGTTGTTTTGATGCCTCGTGTAAGGAGGAGAAATGCGTACCATCACGTTTCCGACTTTGTAAAAGTCGGATTGTAGCCTATCGCGATTGCGGTTTATCGTATCGCGACATTGCAGCTCGCGTTGGTCGAGATCCAATCACTGTTAGCAGAATATGGAATCGGTGGGTTCAGGAGGGCAATACGGAACGCCCTGCTTGACCCCAACGGCCTCGTATCACTAGCAGTCGAGATGACAGGCATCCTGTCCGCATGGCTGTAACGGATCGTGGAGCCACGTCTCGATCCCTGCGTCAGCAGATGGGGACGTTTACAAGACAAGAACCATCTGCACGAACAGTTCGACGACGTTTGCAGCAACATGGACTATCAGTTCGGAGACCATGGCTGCGGTTACCTTTGACACTGCATCACTGACTGGAGCGCCTGCGATGGTGTACTCAACGACGAACCTGGGTGCACGAATGGCAAAACGTCATTTTCTCGGGTGAATCCAGGTTCTGTTTACAGCATCATGATGGTCGCATCCGTGTTTGGCGACATCGCGGTGAACGCACATTGACGTATCACCCGGCGTGATGGTATGGGGTGCCATTGGTTACACGTCTCGGTCATCTCGTGTCCGCACTGACGGCACTTTGAACAGTGGACGCTACATTTCAGATGTGTTACGACCCGTGGCTCTACCCTTCATTCGATCCCTGTGAAACCCTACATTTCAGCAGGATAATGCACGACCGCATGTTGCAGGTCCTGTACCCTTTCTGGATACAGGAAATGTTCGCCTGCTGCCCTGGCCAGCACGTTCTCCAGATCTGTCACCAATTGAAAACGGCTGGTCAATGGTGGCCGAGCAACTGGCTCGTTACAATACGCCAGTCACTACTCTTGATGAACTGTGGTATGGTGTTGAAGCCGCATGGGGAGCTGTACCTGCACACGCCATCCAAGCTCTGTTTGACTCAATGCCCAGGCGTATCAAGGCCATTTTTACGGCCAGAGGCGGTTGTTGTGGGTACTGATTTCTCAGGATCTATGCACCCAGATTGCGTGAAAATGTAATCACATGTCAGTTCTAGTATAATATATTTGTCCAATGAATACCCGTTTATCATCTGCATTTCTTCTTGGTGCAGCAATTTTAATGGCCAGTAGTGTATGTTTAAAGCCGCCCCGTCGGAGAAGAACTGATGTAGCTGGTTTCAACATTTTACAGTCTCATCACGTGATTCACATTTCGCAGACCGACATAGAGGCCGATCATATTCACATTTTATTGGGTTCGCGCATAAGTTCGTTGGGTTTTCTCATGAGTTTACACATGACAGAGCCTTTACTCATTAATAATATATTTTCCTTCACTGTTTACAACAGTCTGCCAACACTGGGATAACTTTTCAATTCCTCAGTTGTAGAAGTCGCGTGGTTTTGAGGCGAGCTACGTTCGGAGCGAATTTTTAGCCGCAAAAAGAAATTTCGTGAAGATGTTCGATAGAGAATGGAAAACGTGAAAATCTGAGCGCGCAAGATTAGGTGAATAAGGTTGGTGGGGAAAGACTTCCCAACGAAGATCCTGCATCGAGTTCGTCAGTCTTGCAAAATGCGGGCGAGGGTTATCGTGGAGTAGAACCACTTCACGCCGTCTTCCTGGTCGTTGTTCTTGGAACGCGTCTGCAAGACGTCTTAGTTGTTGACAATAAATGTTAGCATTGATAATTCCACCTAGGGGAAGCAATTATCTGCTGAGGTCATCGGTCCCTAGTCAACGGTCCCTAGACCTATGCACTACTGAATCTAACTTAAATTAAGTTACGCTGCCGACAACACACACATGCATGCCCGAGGGAGGACTCGAACCTCCGAAGGAGGGAGCCGCGCAAACGGCGGCAAGTCGCCTAAGACCCGCGCGGCGAGCAATTCGTAGTACACCATATACAGAATATTATCTTCGTGGTTCTGCGCAGGTCTTTGTATGCGAAGTTACAGCTTCTTTTGGTTTCAACCACTCCTTTCTTTTCCGTATGTTTAGCCGGCCGCGGTGGTCTAGCGGTTCTAGGCGCTCAGTCAGGAACCGCGCGACTGCTACGGTCCCAGGTTCGAATCCTGCCTCGGGCATGGATGTGTGTGATGTCCTTAGGTTAGTTAGGTTTCAGTAGTTTTAAGTTCTAGGGGACTTATGACCACAGATGTTGAGTCCCATAGTGCTCAGAGCCATTTTTTTCCGTATGTTAACATAAATACACGATTTCTCATCAACAGTGACGGTACAGGATAGGATTCACGAATCCATTGATGACGAGCAAGCAGAGATGCACATACACTGATGTGAATTATTGTGGATTAATGCGTTTAAACGATCTTCATCAAACCCCAAAAATCTTCCTGAACGTGGAGAGTCACTAATGTGAAAATGAGAAAACAATTTTCTTGCCGTGTCCTGTCCAATAACTTTATCCTCAAGCACGCCGCAAATATTTCTGGCTGCCTCCACTAATGTCTCCTGAATTCAAACAGAAGACTATGTCCGAAACTTTCCGATTTCTCCTCTTGGCACTCTCACTTTCTAGCGTCTACAATTTAACTCACTATCTGCAAATAACAAAATAACAACATGTAAACGCAAATAATATGAACTACAAATAAAAAAATGACGATTGGTAATTAAACCCATAACAACCGGTACACCAACATGCTAAATACACACACACACACACACACACACTGCAACAATAAATTGGCAAGCTTTCACTTGTTGCTGGTGATCCCACAGAAACCATCTGAGCGCCGTATTCAGTACACGGCAGTAAGGTAATGACAGACCGACAGCCTTCACGCGTTGCTCCACAACATCCATGTGCGTGCCGCCCTCAGTGCACGACACCAAGGAACGGCAGGCAAACAAACAGCCTGCATTCGATGTGCACAGCTCCTCAGGCGGGCCCTCCGTTCTCAGCGGTCGTGGGAACAACTCCACTACACAGGCTGGCTGCTGCCCAAGGCACTCCAGGGGCCCATGTTTGCTGCACGGAGACTAGTGGCAGAGCGAGCGCTCACTATCCAGCGCTGCCTCCTGCCGCTTCGGCCGGACGTAACAAGCACAACAGCACCACAGTGCACTCGTGGCGAGGCTCCCTACTACCGAATGCCAGAGACGTGCTGGCACGGCCCACTGCATACTGTGATACGATCATCGATTTGAACACCACTTAGAATTTATTACTAGCACACAAATCACTGATA
Source organism: Schistocerca nitens (assembly GCF_023898315.1). Taxonomy (NCBI): domain Eukaryota; kingdom Metazoa; phylum Arthropoda; class Insecta; order Orthoptera; family Acrididae; genus Schistocerca; species Schistocerca nitens. Next base: position 420,383,464 of record NC_064618.1, on the reverse strand, counting down.
TGTCACTGACGATGGGTTCTATAACTGATTACTGGTTTGGATGTTAAATATTTTAAATGCAGCTCATAGATTTTACAAAATGTCCTTTAGCAAACAAACAGGAATTACGCAATGAAACCAATGTTCCGAAGAACATCGCTTCCTGTATCTGCTTACTTATTACTTTATGGCAACTGTCCGACTGCGCAAATGAGCTCCAATATTGTAAAAGAAATAGGGGATGACTCGGAGTTGAGGTAGCCGCTGACACGACGGAAACAGGACGCATATTGAACGTAGTGGGAAATCGTATAATCTACATCTAAATGGCTACTCTGCATACCACAGTTAAGTGCCTGGCAGAGGGTTCACCGAACCAGCATCACAATTCTCTATTATTCCAATCTCTTATAGCGCGCGGAAAAATCGAACACCTATAACTTTCGGTGCGAGGTGTGATTTCCCTTAGTTTATCATTTGTGATCGTTTCTCCCTATGTAGGTCGGTGTCAACAAAATATTTTCGCATTCGGAGAAGATTGCGCGACAGCGAAGAACGCATTTGTTTTAATTACGTCCACCCTAAATTCTGTATCATTTCAGTGACACTGTCTCCCATACTTCGCGATAATACAAACTTTTTCGATGTACTCCGTCAATCCTATATGGTAAGGACCCCTCACCGCACAGCAGTATTCTAAAAGAGGACGAGCGCGTGTAGTGTAGGCAGTCTATTCAGTAGATCTGTTACCTTCTCTGAGTGTCCTGACAATAAAACTCATCTTTAGTTAGCCTTCCCCACAAAATCTTCTGTGTATAATAATAACTATGCATAATAATAACTACTAAGCAAAAAGTAACTACCGTTGTGGATATCCATAGATTTACCCGCAAACAAACGCATTCCTAAAGAAACTATTACAGTGGATCCCAGCAGATATCCGTGAACGCCCAGAGCTCGGTACAAAACTCACTTTTGGAATCGAGAATAAAGAAAGACTGACGTAAGTCCGGAGGAACCTCTCACGCTGTAGAACGGAATACGGCATACAAAACCTGCAAGAAAGAATGAATACCTCAGGAAGACAAGAAATAGGCAGTGCTTTAAAAATCCAATTTGGAGTACTGGAACTGGAAAAGAAGAAATATCCGTTCGTTTGAGGTGCGTTATTAACCTAATATTTAGAGGAAACTGTGAAGTGAAAGACTTCCGCAATAATAAAGCAAACTCAAGGGGAATAAATACCGATTGTAAGATTCTTCAGTGATATAGCCGTACACAAACTACTGAAAACTACTGCTAAGTGACGTAGTTCAAAATTGGTTTAATAATAAATAAACAAGAATATCGTGTTGCTCAATATAAAAATGTCGAATACGTAGAGTAATTGAAATACATTTCCTATATTAATTGTAAAGTCATCGAACCAAAAAAAGATGTCAGAAAAATGTTTCGTATTTGAAAATGTCAGTTTTTCTGTTCCCTGATCCTTCTCAGCCAAGAACTGTCTTCAAATAGACGAGTCACTAGAGTTTAAAAGAAAACCGTTATTTCAAGTAGTTCATTAGAAATGGAACACTCGTTCTTCACAAATACTTCCCAATAGCTTTAGATGGAAAAATCATCGTTTGTGATTCACTTTAGATCGAAGGGAAACATTGGTCGTAGATTTTTAATGTGTTTACTGCAGATCAATATCAGCTGTTGTGTATATATCTTCAGTGCATTATATCGAGGTCATGATGGTTAGTCGTAAGTATAGTAGCACATGGCACCACTTGATATTACAAGTAACCAACATAAGTTAACCTCTAAACTCAGTCTAAGGCTATTTAAATTAGTGTTTGGGAAGAGCAGTTTCCCCTTTTAAACCCAGTTAATCGTCTCACTGAAGACAATCCTTGGTTAAAAATGATTAATATGGCAACAAAAAATCAATGCATGAAGTGCCCATTGCACCGAGCGTCGTGGCGCAGTGTTTATCACACTGGACTCGCATTCGGGAGGACGACGGTTCAAACACACGTCCGGCCATCCTGATTTAGGATTTCTGTGATTTCCCCAAATCACTTCAGGCAAGTGCCGGAATGGTTTCTTTGAAAGGGCACGGCCAGCCTCCTTCCACATCGCTCAAATGATTCAAATGGCTCTAAGCACTATGGGACTTAACATCTGAGATCATCAGTCCCCTAGACTTAGAACTACGTAAACCTAACTAACCTATGGACATCACACACATCCATGCCCGAGGCAGGATTCGAACCTGCGACCGTAGCAGCAGCGCGGTTCCGGACTGAGACGCCTAGAAATCGCTCGGCCACAGCGGCCGGCTCCCCATCCCTCCCAAATCCCATGGGACCGATGACTTCGCTGTTTGATCCCCTCCCCCAAATCAACCAACCAACCAAATGGCCATTCAAGAATGCATTTTTTTTAAATTACGCAACATTTTTCTAATATCTCTTTTGGTTCTATGACTATACAATTAATACAGCAGATGTATTTCAATAATTCTGCGCTTCCTCCTGTCGTGAATCTCATCGTTAGAGTCACGACGCACGCAATTCCTGATGGAGATAAACCTGAAGATTCTTCTTTTGTGACGACTTTAAGGTGTAAAATTTGTAATTGCTTCTTTTTTGTACTCTTAGTAAATTTTAACAGACTTCATAGTAAGATGTCTAGGTCTAAGCAACAGATGTTTCCTTATGTAAAAGAACGAAAGCTAAACAATATAAACGGTTAGTGTCAGCCAGATGTTTATTATGGCCCTTTTTAACTACATTTCCTTTTTACCCAGTGAAGTAACAATCCGTAGATTTCGTGTATCGCTACTCCAAACCCTGTATAACGCTTCGTCTTGTGTGTTATGGCAAAAATTAACGCGTGAATACATTATTGTTAATGGTCTTTGAAAGCGTGTTTTCCCTGATGCCAAATGTTTCTCGATGCACATTCTGTCCTATGGAGCATTGGGTCCTCATCTTATTGAATATCGTGATAAACGGTGCAGATAAAGACGTTTCTTAAGAGTCTTAACAAATCAAATAAGAATGGAATGAATTAATTAAAAGAACAAATAATGAAACGGACAATGAACAAGAACGAGTGGAGATTCACAAATCTGACTGCAGTAGATCTGCTGTGATAGATAAAACCTCAGTTCTACTGACGATCTACTGGAAATTGCTTGTGGCTATCTTTAGGTATTGTGTAAAGAAAACTTCAAGTAATCCAACATTATAGCCTCGATATTACAAAAATATATTTTTGAACATAGTAGTAAAGAAAAGCTCAGTTAAGAAAAACGCAAAGATATAAGCGGCTTTAGTTGTGGTCTCGTCTATAGCAAGTGGAAAGGTAACACTGGATAATCGCACAACCTGTTGAACTAATTAATCGTCCGACAGACGGAAGTAATACTTCAAGTGAATCTCCCTGCGGAGAAAGCGTGAAATTATTTCAGACGGGTATCGATTGTGGTCCCCACAGTCCGGGTTCCAACCGTGACTGTGATGCATCATTTATCCGTATCCTATGTTGGACCTACAGCGCATGACTGCAACACTTCACTCGTCTTATTGTAGTTTTTTCTGCGAAACAGCAAACATTTATTTCTGAAATTATAGGTCACATCCTAATATCTTTGATGCTCCATGCAGAAAAGTTTACTTCGAGTGCAAAGTTCAGTTGAGTCTGCCCTAGTCAGCGATTGACGTCCTTAACAAATGAAACATCAAAAATTGACATTGAAGCAAATGTCACTGATGATTTCGTAAGTGACTCCATTCATTCCGGTGATTTTCTTTGAGTGGAGAAAAAATGTGTTGATAGCATCATCTCTTCTAGAGGGAAGCAACTCACAATCAAAGGATTCTAACAAAACGTTTTTAAATGTTCTTAAAGTACAGTGTGAATGGGAAGCTCAGCATACGTTAAAAATTTGCAACGTATAGGGTATTTGAAACTTCCTGGCAGATTAAAACTGTGTGCCGGACCGAGACTCGAACTCGGGACCTTTGCCTTTTGCGGGCAATTGGTCTACCAACTGAGCTACCCAAGCACGACTCACGCCCCATCCTCGCAGCTCTACTTCTGCCAGTACCTCGTCTCCTACCTTCCAGACTTTACAGAAGGTTCGCAGGAGAGCTTCTGTAAAGTTTGGAAGGTAGGAGACGAGGTACCGGCAGAAGTAGAGCTGTGAGGACGGGGGGTGAGTCGTGCTTGGGTAGCTCAGTTGGTAGACCAATTGCCCGCAAAAGGCAAAGGTCCCGAGTTTGAGTCTCGGTCCGGAGCACAGTTTTAATATGCCAGGAAGTTTCATATCAGCGCACACTCCGCTGCAAAGTGAAAATCTCATTCTGCAAAGGGTATTTCCTTTTACAAATGGCTCCGTAGTATGACAGCAATTTTATTCATTTTGTGTCGAGGCAGTACAATCCGCCTGAATTAGTTCAGGCGAATGATAGAAAGCCTCAGTAAAGTTAACCAGGTGGGAATTAACAAGCTCCTGTCATGGATTGCCAACGGCCTTGCCGCAGTGGTAACACCTTTTCCCGTCAGATCACCGAAGTTAAGCGCTGTCGGGCTGGGCTAGCACTTGGATGGGTGAACATTCGGTCTGCCGAGCGCTGTTGGCAAGCGGGGTGCACTCAGCCCTTGTGAGGCAAACTGAAGAGCTACTTGATTGAGAAGTAGCTGTTCCGGTCTCATAAACTGACATACGGCCGGGAGAGCGATGTGCTGACCACATGCCCGTCCATATCCGTATCCAGTGACGCCTATGAGCTGAGAATGGCACGGCAGCCGGCAAGTTCCGTTGGGCGTTCATGGCCTGTTCGGAAGGAGATTCTCATGGATTGCTACTTATGTGTCTGTAACATTACACCCCGTATCAGACAGTGTCTGTAGTTACTGGTGGCGGCGAAACTTTGGTATTGGAGATAATAAATACACAGAATAGGACAAATTGGCAGTGATGTATATGGAATGTCTACGATGCGACAATGGAGTTGTCTCCAAGAAGTACCCGTACCCCTAGCTCACAACAGTATATTATATAAATTTTAGTACTTAAATGTAAAAACTGTGTATCCATCAGATCTGTACACAGTCTAATTGAAAAAAGAGAATAAAAGAAACAGACACCCATTAACTTAGGGTGTGTTCAACCTTAGCCTTTATTACGGCATAAACTCTGCTGGAGACAATAACAGTAAGGTGTCTGAATGTCTGTGTACGAATGGCAGCCAATTCCTTCTTAAGAACCGAACCCGAAGAAAGCATTGATGTTGGTAGCTGCGACCGACGTTCTGACTAACACCAAAATTGTTGCATTGGTTTCAGGTCACGGCTCTGGGCATGTCATTCCATTAAAGGAAAGCTATTGTCAATAAACAATTGCCTCTCACCTGCTGCTATACGAAAGGATGCTTTGTTATGCCGGTAGAAACGAGCAATCTCCGAACTGGTCGTCTACTGTACACGGTACACAATTATGTAAATTTTTTTTTACATCTCTTTGCATTTAGCATTCACTTACGCACAATAAGGGGACCCAACACTAGCCACGAAAAACATTCCCATACCGTAACACCACATCTCCGCAATTCATTCTTGGCTCTATACACAATGGTAGGCATTTACCAAACCCAAACTCTTCCACCAGATTGCCACCGAGTATAGCGCGATTCATCACTCCGTACCACTCGTTTCCAGTCATCGACTGTGCGATGGCATCGCCCTTTACACCACCTAAAGCATCGCTTAGCATCGACTACACAAATTTGTAGCTCATCATCAGTTGCTCGACAACTGTACGCCATTCTTTTGAACTCAATAACCACAGTCAGTATGATAACAAAACTGCTTGTAGCACTTTGGAAGTAACTAGTGATTCCAGCCACTGATTTTGTGTGCGATTTTTTGCAACCGCCCTTCACGAAGCTTGACCTGTTTCTGTCCGCCAATTTCCTTCGCGTTTCCACATCACAACCACATCACCAACAGTCGGCTTGGGCAGTTTTAGAAGGGTTGAAATGCCCTTGATAGATTTGTTCCTCAGGTGACATCCAATGACTTCGAAGTGACAGGTCTCCTGACCGACGCACTCTGCTGTTGCTGCTTCCCTACTGACAACACAGTAATCCCTGTCTTCTTTTACACTGACGGGTCCACCACTGGTGATATGTAGCGGCCAACAGTGGTGTATTATGTAGAGGTGCCCAGATACTTAAGATCAGACAATGTATATGCACCACTGAGCCTAGCATCGAGATCTATGCCTTTGACGTCTTGTGGAGCATCTCAGGAGCAAGCGCAATCCTTCATTGATCTTGAGCCGACGTTGAGCCACATGGGACTTGCTTATTCCCCAAACCGAGTTTGACATCATGTTGGAGTCCTTCACGTAACACTACAGGAGGTGAATACGTTTCTAACTGTAGCACACAATGAGTGCTCACCTTACAGAAGAAACATTCATTTCTCCTGTATTAATATCATAAATTCTTCAGTAAAGAACACTCATGAGCGAACCACGTCATTTAAAAATTGTGCAGACCAAGTGAGACAGGTTGCGGTTCACTGCTCCACACGGTTGTCACATAATTCACTCACAAACATCGTTCTAAATCCTTTCATTTTTAATTCTCTTTTGAGGTGAACTTGCATTATTGTGTGCGGTACTTGAAGTTCAGCTGCTCCTTTGCAAAAGGATTTCACTGGAGCGTGCTCAGTTGATTGGGCGACAGCGGCCCACGCTTCCTCTCGCATTATTTCAGGGAACTGCGGGGACTTCTCGGATGTCTTGAAAGATGTTTTATTGTGTAAAGAGGGTCGGCATGGTTAGTAATGCATTTGGCGTGGTTGAGAAATGACGGGAATCACTTCCGGTCGCCGTCCCGTTATACCACCCGGACGAAATGTGTGTACTCCAAATGTCTGCGTGTAGTGTTGTTCTTGTGAACGTGGGCAAAAGTTTCTTTAATGTCTCCGAAACTTGTAACTGATGTGTAATATGGGTACCAGCACAGTGTTCACATGGTAGGGTGTGGGAAACGGCCTAAAAACCATATCAAGGCTCAACGGCACACCGGCCCTCGTCGTTAACCTACCAGGTGGATTCGATTATGGGACGGTGCATCTCCCCGGAAGGGGGGCTCTAACACGCTATGCTTTCCGGAAGGCTGAGGAAGAGCTTATGTGTGATCATTTAATCAACGTAGAGTTGGAGAGTAAAGGATCGATTTTTATGCGGACTTTACGACCATAGGCGTGCAGCTACTATTTTACCACATTTTCGAACTGTACGTAAAAAACTGGCCAGGTGCGAGTAGGACTGGCGCGTTTAATCGAGAATCTCGACCATTTTTGCCTGATGTCGACATTGATACTGGTAAGACATCGGTACCAGAGATTCCAAGATTTTAGAGAATGATTTAATTTCAAAAAAATGGCTCTGGGCTCTATGGGACTCAACATGTGAGGTCATCAGTCCTCTAGAACTTAGAACTACTTAAACCTAACTAACCTAAGAACATCACACACATCCATACCCGAGGCAGGATTCGAACCTGCGACCGTAGCGGTCGCGCGGTTCCAAACTGAAGCCGCTAGAACCGCTCGGCCACACCGGTTCAGTGACATAAATGTGACGTAAACTCATGCAAGAGGCAGGCGACCGCTATTATAATAATCAGTAGTTCTGCATTCAAGTTGACTGAGTCGCACTGCTTAAAGTCAGATATCAGGCACGGAATGACTTTATTGTTCACATGACCTGTTTCGGGATTTATCCACCATAAGACATCCATAAGTGATAGCTGTACGTCGTATCTACTTGCAGTAATCGCTCCTGGATATCGGATGACGGATGAATTCTGAAAAACGTCATATGAGCCATAAAGTGATTCACTGCCTCATGTTTGACTTTTACCTTTACGACCCAGTCTGTCTGCATGCAGAGCTACTGATTATTTTAATTTCGCATTTGACGTCAGATAAAAAATAACAAACGAAATGTTTTTTTGAGAGATATAATGTCGAATTAATTATTTTAGTTTTTTTAATTTCCTTTAACTGTACTGTGAAACCTTCTCGTCAAATTTCATCATTCTAGGTCAAAGGGAGGTACTCTACAGGTTTTGATGAGCTTTTGAGTATCAAAATATGTGACATAAGGAGCCGTATCTTTTGACCGTATTAACTTAGAATCTTCTACTTCTTACGCCACCAAGGAATCATGGGCCTTAGTATGTGATATAAATTTTACCTTCGATCCTCTACCCTTTCCTGAGAAAGAGGTTTTTAAGTGTTGGTCAGACGGACAAGTAGGAAGACAGACGGACAATAAAGTGATACCGATTGAGGTACGGAGCTCTAAAAAGGAAAGAAAGAGTTTACTGTGCTGTCGGCGACAGGTCAGGAAAGACGAAGCACATGCTTGTATATCGGGAAGGAAATCGACTACGCGCTTCTAAGAGAACATCTCAGGAGTCGACTTGAGTAGTTTAGGGGAGCAGCAGATGTCCAACATCTGGATAACCGGAACAGAATTTGAACCGGAATCCATCACAGCCATCTAGGGTGCTACTTCATTGAGTAGGTACTGTGCTAAGGTCCATCCTGTGCTGTCTGAGTTTTGTTCTTTAATGCCGATAAAACTTCTTTCCGCTTCTACCGTGTAAATACTCAATGTCGCAGTGTCGCTCTCCCTTCCTGCAAAGTCTAAGCAGGCAAAGTGGCCCGCGACTAGGGTGTGTCACTAGATGTGTGTGTGTGTGTGTGTGTGTATGTGTGTGCGTGTGTGCGTGTGTGCTGAGGTCTAGGGAAATCCTCCTCTTAGGAGCCTTCCTGCCGACGGCGGCCGGCTTAAGAGGAAACCCCCGGCGTGACACACGTTGGCGGTGAAACTTTAACCCCGCCTCCCGGCCCAGCCGCCCCCGACTGGGTGCCGCCCTCTACCTCGCCCCCACCACCACCTCCACCCCGGCAGCCACCGCCCCCGTCTTCTGCGGCGGATCGACTATTGACTGTCGCCGGCCGTGACGGCGCGGCGCCGCTGCGACCGCCGCCTGAGTTACGGTGACAGGTGCCTTGTTTCTCTTGGAGACAAGGCGACTTGAGCCGCGCCGCCGTGACATTCGGCGCCTGATTGGGCACTTCGTCCTGACGTCACTCCCGTGCGGTCCTTTTCGTGTCTTCTCCGCTTTCCCCGTCTTCCGTGTCATTCCTCGTTCGCTTGTTCCTACGTCCCGACAACCGCCTGAGTGTTCCCGTACTTCACGTATGTGATTCGAAGGTGCATGTGAGACGAAATAATGCACTGTTTCGTTTGCTTCTCCACTTACAGTGTCTCGCTACTCTCTCACCAGTGGCTTGTGAAAACTCTGAGAAGGCAATTAGCGGGGTAGAGAAAGAAAGCAAAGCTCCAGACGATGGATGCCTTATATACAACACTAAGGGAATTAAATAAATAGTGCAGTTAATTTTTTTCTGAGTAAACGTTAGTTTATTCAGGGTTTCAATACACCATAATATTCCCCACTCTTTTGGCTACAAAACCTAAGTTTTCAAAATAATCTCCGTTCAACGTGACGGCCTTACGCTACCGTACTAGGAGAGCTTGAACGCCCGGATAGTATCACTATACTCGTGGAGAGCCTGTCACGATGTTCGACAAATATTGTCACGATCAGCCTCGAAAGGCGCAAGTAATTCCGCACAGATGGTCCTTTGTTGCTTTTTACGGTCTTCTGTTAGTTGGCGGGTGGTGGACGAGTATATCAGCACTGCCAACACAGACGTTCTGTTGTGAAGCGAGGTGTTGGACTGTGAATTGTAGATCGTTTCGAATGAATGTCCACATGTTTCAACACTGCAAGTGAGACAGCTGGGTGAGCGGCCGGCCAGCACGCGGGGGATCGGACATGTTAGCGCGACCTTCTTGCGATGATGACAGATGCCTCGCCCAACGACTCACCATGCTTTTTTCACTGCCGGGTCTCTGTAGACATTCTGCAGGCGCATATTCATATCTGAGACACTCTGATTTTCCGCAAAAAATGTTCAAATGTGTGTGAAATCCTATGGGACTTAACTGCTAAGATCATCAGTCCCTAAGCTTACGCACTACTTCTAAATTATCCTAAGGACAAACACACACACACACCCGTGCCCGAGGGAGGACTCGAATCTCCGTCGGGACCAGCCGCTGATTTTCCGCCAGTGCTTGGAGTGCATCTCTGTTACAGACGCCATTTTGAGGGCCACGTATAGCGCCGCCCCCTATATGAACTTCATGAAACCACAGGGGCTGAAACTGGAATATTCCAAGGATGTCCCCCAACAAATTACTCAATTTTTTCGACCGAAATCGACGAGAAAAAAGATGGGTTGCATTACTTATTGAATACCACTTGTATAATGTTACTGACAAATTCGTTCTTCTAAAATTTTAATTTTATGTTCAGGGGGCCCAACGTATTTCCCAGGTTGTTTCCACCACGCTGCGTAAGTTTCGCTGGGAAGCGGTTAGACACACTCCATATCATCCCGATCGATCCCCAGACGATTTACATATTTTTGCAGCTCTGAAAGAAGACTTCCGTGGTCGTCGATTTGCTTCAGACGAAGAGGTGCACGCCTGGGTACAATAATGGTTCCGTAGGCAGTTCCAAACATTTTTCCGTGTAGACATTGACCATCTTGCTCATAGTCGGATAATGTGTAAACATTCATGGTGATTAAAAAATCTGTAGGAAATTGCAAACATTTTTCCATGTAGGCATTGACCATCTTGTCTCATAGTGGGATGATGTATCAATATTTATGGCGATTAATTTTGAAATAATAACCAATTTTTTCCCACCTGTTTTCTTTTCAACTGATTACCCATTATATTAAGTCGCTTTGCTTTTTCAAATAATAAAGTATGGGACTGAGCCTCTTGTGTGTGTTCCTCGAAGTAATGTGATTGGAGGACTTATTGCTTAATGATGATTCTTGACAACGAAAACTAGTTTTCCTTAGCGGATATTGGTGGCACAATATGTTTTTCAGTAGAAATATGTTACTTAAGTCTGTAAACAAGATATTAGTAGCCGGCCGCTGTGGCCGAGCGATTTCTAGGCCCTTCAGTCTGGAACCACGCGACCGCTACGGTCGCAGGTTCGAATCCTACCTCGGGCATGGATGTGTGTGATGTCCTTAAGTTAGTTAGGTTTAAGTAGTTCTAAGTTCTAGGGGACTGATGACTTCAGATGTTTTCCCATAGTGCTCAGAGCCATTTGAACTATTTTGACATTAGTAACCTGTTCGCTTTAGAAGAACAACTGAGTTAGAAAAGCAGTACCACTCAGAGCTCCGAAAAGTTCTTATTTGCGGATACAAAGGATAGCGGAATAGAGGGATACGAAGCAGATTCCTGGAAACAACAAAAATCTTTCTGCAGTATGAGGGGATCTGTCATCCCCTCGGCTAATTTTTCATATCCTATTTTGCTGAAAAGATAAGGATATCAGCTGATATAGTGTTCTTGCACAGAATAACTATTTATTCTGAATCTCAAACAACTGTATATTTTGATAATTTATTATGATCTGCTTTAAGGCTCTCATGGCTTCTTTGATACCCTCTTAAATCTCCTCCAATGTTTATATATATATATATATATATATATATATATATATATATATATATATATATATATAATCTGCATCAAGTCATGTGAACTCTTTTCTTCTGAACTGCTTCTCCTTAGCGAAGTCAGCTGAGTCGCTGGAATTTGATGTTATTGGCGGATAGTAAAGATTAAGTAGAGGGGAAATGTACAGGAATGACGACGGAATGAAGAAGTTCGTGAAACCACCTTCCACGAAAGGACCAATTAGTGAGACGTCCTATGGCACTCGCGCGTTGGTAAGGTGAAACTAGAGAGGACAGTACTGTTATAAAGGATGTGTAAAACCGATTACCAATGAAACTGCCGGCCGGTGAGGCCGTGCGGTTCTAGGCGCTTCAGTATGGAACCGCGTGACCGCTACGGTCGCAGGTTCAAATCCTGCCTCGGGCATGGATGTATGTGATGTCCATAGGTTAGTTAGGTTTAAGTAGTTCTCAGTTCTAGGGGACTGATGACCACAGATGTAAAGTCTCATAGTGCTCAGAGCCAGAGAGCCAATGAAACTGAAATCAGCAGGCTCGGAGAAATGTATTTGGCGTTGTGACTTCTTTGATGTTTGCTAATTGCAGTCGAAACAATCAAAACATTCACATCTGAAATAAGATTCTCCAAATTCATGCCGGCTGTATGGCTTAGAAAGGGTATCTGCAGGTGGGGAAATAGACACACATCGCCAAATTCTTCTTTCGGGATAGTACTCATCATTCGCTTCTCATAATTGACTTCAAGATCTGGCCTTTATCTGTGAGGTCTTTACATGAACGTAGCCCAGATTCATTGATCTTAAAGCACCATCTAGGCAAATTTAATTGAAATGAAACTGAAAACTTCCACACAAACAATTGCAAACAATTGGTTTGTTGCAGAGTTGTTCCCACGAATTAGGGCTTTTGCTCATAATTTGTAACCTACAAAGTTTTACTTAGCCTTTCGCCCCTACTCTTCAATCTGTACATCGAGGAAGCAATGATGGAAATAAAAGAAACGTTCAGGAGTGGAATTAAAATACAAGGTGAAAGGATATCAATGATACGATTCGCTGATGACATTGCTATCCTGAGTGAAGGTGAAGAAGAATTAAATGACCTGCTGAACGGAATGAACAGTCTAATGAGTACACAGTATGGTTTGAGAGTAATTCGGAGAAAGACGAAGTAATGAGAAGTAGTAGAAATGAGAACAGCGAGAAACTTAATATCAGGATTGACGGTCACTAAGTCAATGAAGTTACGGAATTCTGCTACCTAGGCAGTAAAATAACCAATGACGGCCGGAGCAAGGAGGACATCAAAAGCAGACTCGCTATGGCAAAAAAGGCATTTCTGGCCAAGAGAAGTCTACTAATATCAAATACCGGCCTTAATTTGAGGAAGAAATTTCTGAGGATGTACATCTGGAGTACAGCTATGTATGATAGTGAAACATTGAAAGGTGGCTACACTGAGCCACAGCGCCAGAGATCGCGCTAGAGAGTATTGTTCCGCCGCCTCCACTGGCAGTGATTATTGAGATGTCGTAGTGGGCAGTGCTTGGGGAGAGCTCGTGGTAGTCAGTGCTGAGATGTCGTAGTGAGGAGTGTTTGTTGAGATGAGCTAGTAGGCAGTGCTTGCTGAGATGTGATACTGAAAAGTTCTTGTTGAGATGTGATAGTAGCGAGTCGGTGTGGAGAGATTGTAATGTCTAGAGTGCTTTTCATCAATATAAATTAAGGTAACAAACTACTTTTCTTTTCTTTCTCATTATTTCAATGTCCTGAATAATGCGTCATTACAGGTTCAGTCAACAAAGCATCTGGCTTGTGTTCTTGTATTAGAGTGTAATTCTGCTTTTCTTGAGTAATTATGGTATTTCTATTTTCTTTAATTAATTCAGTATAATGATATTTAAAATTTCTTGTGTTGTTGAAGAAGAACCGTGCCAGATGCGTACGTTGAGTCATACTTCCACACACAGAACAGTTATACTTGTGCTTTGGTTTCGTAGGTTTTATAGTTGCTGGGGACTTAATTAATTAATTGTGTTAATGAAAATTTCCATTTCATTCTTTGTTGTTGTTCTTTGCAGTCAGATAGCGTAATAATACTAGTCAGGGCCAACAGTTACGAGACTTCGTAACCGAACATACAGCTACTAAATCAAAAAATTAAAATTATTTGCATTCTATTTTAATTAAGCCCCCATGGCACGGTTCTTCTTCAACAACACAAGAAATTTTAAATATCATTATACTGAATTAATTAAAGAAAATAGAAATACCATAATTACTCAAGAAAACCAGAATTACACTCTAATACAAGAACACAAGCCAGATGCTTTGTTGACTGAACCTGTAATGACGCATTATTCAGGACATTGAAATAATGAGAAAGAAAAGAAAAGTAGTTTGTTACCTTAATTTATATTGATGAAAAGCACTCTAGACATGACAACCTCTCCACACCGACTCGCTACTATCACATCTCAACAAGAACTTTTCAGTATCACATCTCAGCAAGCACTGCCTACTAGCTCATCTCAACAAACACTCCTCACTACGACATCTCAGCACTGACTACCACGAGCTCTCCCCAAGCACTGCCCACTACGACATCTCAATAATCACTGCCAGTGGAGGCGGCGGAACAACACTCTCTAGCGCGATCTCTGGCGCTGTGCCTCAGTGTAGCCACCTTTCAACATGGACTGTGGGAAAACCGGAACAGAAGAGAATCGAAGCATTTGAGATGTGGTGCTATAGACGAATGTTGAAAATTAGGTGGACTGATAAGGAATGAGGAGGTTCTATGCAGAATCGGAGAGGAAATGAATATGTGGAAAACACTGATAAGGAGAAGGGACAGGATGATAGGACATCTGCTAAGAAATGAGGGAATGACTTCCATGGTACTAGAGGGAGCTGTAGAGGGCAAAAACTGTAGAGGAAGACAGAGATTGGAAAACGTCAAGCAAATAATTGAGGACGTAGGTTGCAAGTGCTACTCTGAGATGAAGATGTTAGCACAGGAAAGGAATTCGTGGCGGGCCGCATCAAACCAGTCAGTAGACTGATGACCAAAAAAAAAAAAATTATTTAAAATTTAATCTCGCTTTAAAGTAAAGTATTTTAATCCATGCAATATTCTGCGAGGGATGATTTGTGATATATATCGACGGGTCGCTGTGTGAAACAATAACAAAGAGGTCTGAGCAGAACATCAGAGACGTTATTTTCCTGCGTGACCGAGGGAATGGCACTTTTTTAGCATGCGTTCATCATAATTTTTGTACTTCGGTATGTGAACTTAATGTAGAGATTTTTTATAAGTTGAGGTCACACTATGTAGGTTACAAAATATGGGCTGAAATCTTTTATTCGTGGGAACAACTCGATAACAGATGTAAATTCGCGGACTGTGAAGTTACAAGACAAACATTTTGTAGTGTTTCATGCTGTAAACTATCATCTTATAAAGTTAACTTGAGAATTACGATGTGCAGACACAGAAATAACGGATTTGCTATGTGAACTGGTCTCGACGAGTAGCGTGGACTGTGATATGAATGGACGTACATATCAAAGTGATTCGCACTGTAAATTATTGTGTCAGGACATAGTACCGTCAAAGCTGCAAAATCGGTGCAGTGGAGATACAGGTTTAGCAAGTGGGGTACGTTCAATGCATTACTGTGAGGTTACAATTCCGCTTCTCGTCACAGACCAATGTTTCACAAAAATAATGTTCAGGGAGCTACGAGGTTCGGACAATAAATGGAGTAACATGTTTCCTGTGTGAACAGGTTTCGATATCTAGCCGGGACTGTGAAATACAAATATACTGAAGTGCTTCTCGCCATACACCAATATCTAAGGTAGAACTGTAAAAAACTATAGCTTTCGACCCGTTGTGAGAAATGTTTAACAAACGCTATGACGACGGTAAAGATCACGCTTATACTAGATGAAGCACGTTTATCTACATCACCCCAACATATATTTCAATCAAAGACGAATGCTGTGAATAACGCACATTGTACTGCGCTTGTATATAAGTGCTGATTTTCAAGTTGACAATTCCAGTGCCAATCGTTAATGATTACACTAATATCGTCTTTGGGCTACCAGCGTGGAATGAGTGCAAACTATTTGCCACACTTACGTGTTTCTTCATCGGACACTACGGCTATTAGGAAGCTCTTCCCTCGTAAATTTGTATCATAAACATTCAGTTAATATATGTACAGTTTATTGCAGCAGTTACTTTTACATTCTTCGTCATTGTTACCTACTGTATATCATTCTAAATCATAGACACTTTATGCCATAGTTTCAGTAAAAAGAAGTTTAAACTGAAATTTTCTTTCGCTAGTCAGAATGTTCTTTTGTAGCCATATATTATAATTCTGTGAATGTCTCCTCTCTTGGCATCGCCTACATTCTTGTAGCAATTACGTCATCAACGATACAAATTTTTTTATATAACTTTTTCTCCATCATTTGCTACACTTAAATCTGTATTTGTAGTGTTTATGAATTTTACCCCATTTTTTTCTGGAAATTAATCCCTATTGCATGTCAAATTACGTTACTTAATGTAATACGTTAGTAAAATTCGAGGGTCGTATTGGTTCCATATTTTTGGATTCCCAAAGGCTTTCGACAGCGCTCCTCACTAGCGGTGAATTGCGTGCCTATAGAGTATTGTCTCAGTTGTGCGACTAATTTCGTGATTTCCTGTCAGATAGGTCACAGTTCTTAGTAACTGACGGAGTGTCATCCGGTAAAAGAAGCAACATCTGTCATTCCCCAAGGAAGTGTTATAGGCCCTGTGCTGTTCCTAATCTACAGAAACGATTTAGGAGACTATCTGAGGAGCTTTTATCGATGTTTGCAGACGATGCTTTCATTTACCATCTTGTAAAGTCATCAGATGATCAAAACCAATTGGAAAATAATTTATACAAGACATATGGTACGAAAATTTGCAATTGACTCTAAATAATAAAGAGTGTGAACTCATCGCGATGAGCAATAAAAGGATCCGCTAAATTTCAGTTACACGATAAATCCCTTAAATCTAAAGGTTTTAAACTGAACAACATACTTACGGATTACAATTACGAATAACTTAGAATGTTATGGCCACATGGATTATGTTGTGGGGAAACAAACCAAAGACTGCTTTTTATTGGCAGAACACTTGGAAAATGTAACAGGTCTACTAAAGAGACTGCCTACACTATATTTGTCTGCCCTCTTCTAGAATACTGCCTTGAGGTGTTGGATCCGCATCAGATGGGACTGACGGAGGACATCGAAAAAGTTCAAAGAAGTGGAACTCCTTTTCTATTATCTCGAAATAGCGGAGAGAGTGCCACAGAACTGATTCGTAAACTGTGGTGCCAATCATTAAAACAAAGGCATTTTTCATTGTGGAAGGATCTTCTCATGAAACTAAATATTCCTCCTCCGAATGCGAAAATATTTTGAGGTGCCCACCTACATAGGGAAAAATGATCATAAAAATAAGAGAAATCAGCGCTCGCACAAAAGTCTTTTGGTGCACATTTTTCCCGCGCACTATATGAGAGTGGAGTGGTAGGAAAACAGTTTGAAGGTGGTTAGACAAACCCTCTACCAAGCACTTAATTATGAATCGCAGCGTAATCAGAAATAGATGTACCGGTAGATGTAATTCAATGATGATTTGGAATCCAGTGGCAGCCAATGATGACCATTTGTTTCATTATAATTCTTCTCACCTGGACCTAGCCGGCCGCTGTGGCCGAGCGGTTCTAGGCGCTTCAGGGGGAACCGAGCTGCTGCTACTGTCGCAGGTTCGAATCCTGCCTCGGGCATGAATGTGTGTGATGTCCTTAGGTTAGTTAGGTTTGAGGAGTTCTAACAAGGGAACCTCCCCATCGCACCCCCCCCCCCCCCAGATTTAGTTATAAGTTGGCACAGTGGATAGGCCTTGAGAAACTGAACACACATTAATAGAGAAAACAGGAAGAAGTTGTGTGGAACTATCAAAAAATGAGCAAAATATATAAACTGAGTAGTCCATGCGGAAGATATGCAACATCAAGGATAATATCCGCACCGCAGCGTCGTGGTCCCCTGGTTAGCGTTAGCAGCTGCGAAACGAGAGGTCCTTGGTTCAAGTCTTCCCTTGAGTGAAAACTTTAATTTTTTATTTTCAGTTTATGTGACAAACTATTATGTTTTCATCAGTTTTTTGGGAGTCATTATCACATCCACAAGAAAACCTAAATCGGGCAAGGTAGAAGAATCTTTTTACCCATTCGCCAAGTGTACAAGTTAGGTGGGTCGACAACATATTCCTTTCATGTGACGCACATGCCGTCACCAGTGTCGTATAGAATATATCAGACATGTTTTTCTGTGGAGGAATCGGTTGATCTATGACCGTGCGATCAAATGTTTTCGGTTCCCATTGGAGAGGCACGTCCTTTCGTCTACTAATCGCACGGTTTTGCGGTGCGGTCGCAAAACACAGACACTAAACTTATTACAGTAAACAGTGACGTCAATGAAAGAACGGACAGATCATAAATTCGCGAAAATAAGGAAATTAAAATTTTCACTCGAGGAAAGACTTGAACCAAGGACCTCTCGCTTCGTAGCTGCTCACGCTAACCACGGGACCACGGCGATACTCGACTAACGCTATCCTTGATGTTATATATGTTGCGCATGGACTACTCAGTTTCTATATTTTGCTTATTTTTTCGCAGTTCCACATAACTTCTTCCTGTTTCCTCGATTGATCTTTGTTCAGTTTTTAAAGGCCTATCCACTGTGACAACTTATAACTAAATCTGAGGTGGGTGCGATGGGGAGGTTCCCTTGTAAGTTCTAGGGCATTGATGACATCAGATGTTAAGTCCCATAGTACTTAGAACCATTTTTTGAACCAGGGCGTACGGCGAGTGCCAGGATGGTTTATTTGAAAAAGAGACGACCTATTTCCCTCCATATCTTAACTCTAACCCAGCATGTGCTACGGCTCTAATGCCTGCCTCACCGACGAGACGTTTAACGTCGCACCAGATCCTTTGATCTGACATTCCCATCCTCTCGCTGCACACGTTTGTGTTATGATAACAAAAGAGAACAACCACGTTATCGATGCAAAAATTGCATGACTTCGACGAAGGGATATCGATTATTCAGTACATGCGACGGTCGTTTGATCGATTCGGTCGCTTCATAGCCCCTGTGATTTACTTCGTAGCTGTTCCGCTGTTCCATTACCGAAGAGGCTTGGTCACGAACTTGGGGCGGCTTTCACATGTTTCGAACACATAATGAATGTATCATCTTCCGACACTGACTAATGTTTGTCAGTAGACTACAAATCACTACAGTCGGGTGGTAAAATACGGCCACCACGTGCACGCACTTTGCGCGCACCTGCAGTCTATCTCTCCGTCCGTAAGACTCTTGCTTTCTGCCCCCTTATGGTCTTCCCCTCGTATCATCCATTCCAGTCCCTCGCTATCTCTTGCGTAGACTATATTCCACAGAGATCTCGTTTCACACTGAAACATCAGTTTGCCGTTATAACATGAGATACAAACTTTTCAAGGTTTGTTGTCTGTGTTGGTATCACGTAAGCCCCGAGTGGGCGTTCTAAATTACAAAAACATATTCTTATACTCAAAACTTCTGCATCTTTTGCTATAACTTCTCACTTTATTTTTCGTGGTAAAACTTCGGACTGGTGCCAATCTGTTCATTTACGAGAAACATAAGCGAAGTCTTGTCTTATTTGTTGTATTGATGCCATAATCTGTCGACCTCTACGTTTTTTCCTCTCTACTGCTCCCTCTGGTACCATGGGAGTTATGCCCTGATGTCTCAACACATATCCTATTATGCTATCTCTTCACCGAGTCAGTTTCTCTCTATATTCCTTTCCTCGATTCTGCGGAAAATTCATTCATTTGTTATCATTTCAGTTCCAGTATCCTAGTGTAACATTACCTCTAAAATACTTTGATTAACAGAGAGAGACTGTGTCGGTCTAAACAAATTTCAGTGTCTCTAATTCTACTTTTACTGGACATCTGTTTTTCCTCTTAATGCCTGTAATTGTATTGTGCAAATGCATGCAAAAGGGTCGCAGAAGAGTTGCTTCAACGTTATCGAACAAAGGGAGAGCAGTTTCTGACTACGTTCGTGCAGTTAATGAAAACTGGATACGAGATTTTTAGCCGGAACTGACGTCTCAGTCGTCACAATTGAGAACTTCCGAGTCTTTACGACCGAAATAATTCCGCCACCAACAATCAAAGGTGAAACGGATGATGATCTTTGCGTATGACAAGAATGGAGTCATAACTACAAATACAGTGCCCCACGGGACGTCTATAACAGGAGCATACTACATGCTGTTTCTGCAAAATGTTTTGCACCCGATAATTCGTCGAAGGAGGCGTCACACGCTTGTAGCTGGTGTCCTCCTTTTGCTAGATAATGCAAGACTGCATATTACCCTAATAGTGAGAGAAACGCTAGACACATATGGATAGGAAATACTTCCATACGCACCGCTATTATGAGGCCACCAGACTTTGATTTGTTTCCCAAATTGAAGGAACAACTCCGTGGAAACTATTTTCATACAATAGATGCAGTTTCCAGTGAGACGACCGTAGTAATCAGACAGTTAGGTAGTTACGGCGTCCTGTCAGGGATACAGAATTTGCCAAAACGTTAGGAAGCTGAGATAAGCAAGGATAAAGATTACATCGAAGACCTGTAAAGGTAGTTCGAAAATAAATATTTTCTCCAATTCTATCTCACAGAGCGCTGAATTTTTGAAATACCCCTAGTATAACAATGCGGAGATTCCGGCATGCATTTTCAGCTAATGGGAAAGTGTAATTAAGAAAGCGTTGATTTAAATTAGCAAGTAACTTTGAAAGTGGAGATTGAGGTTTTTACTGATATTCTGCGTATAATATTGCTTTCCCCCTTCTCATAATTCAGAGGGACAGAGTTAATACTTCACCCATTGTTTAGTAATTATCACTGTTGATAACTTCTGGCGTCGGTTTGCTTTAATGAACGGGTTCCGATAGCGTTTACAATGTGTGTGTGTGTGTGTGTGCGCGCGCGGTGTGTGTGTGTGTGTGTGTGTGTTCGTGTCCGTGTGTGTGTGTGTGTGTGTGTGTGTGTGTGCGCGCGCGCGCGCGCGCGCGCGCGCGCGCGCGCGCGTTACCTTTCCGGAAGTACCCTGCAAACCGAGGTGTTAGATTCCCTTTCTCTTGCACAGCACTTTCCTGCTGCAGCTTTTCCTTGATATTGACAGGATGGTCTCCTGCCGAAATATCGGCGGTTGTCGATGACATTATCCAGCTGCATTCCCGTAAGTTACCTGAACACTGTATACGCCGGGAGGAACTCAAGTCTCATAATTATGACCACTTGCTTGACAGCGTGGTGATCCATCTTTGGAACGCAATACAGCAGCGATTCTCCGTGGCATGGCTTCAACCTGTCCTTGCTAGGTTTTCGCAGGTAGGAGGCAAAAAATTTCTACATACGGGTCACAAAATTCTCCTCAGTGGATCTGTGATTTGTGGGCGTGCATTGGCGCCAGATGGCAGCCCAGATGTGTACCTTGGTGTTCTCAGTAGGCGAATTTGATGGGAAAGACGTCAGTGTGAATTTAATTCCATGCTCCTCAAACTACTGTAGATCGATTCTGGCCCTGTTATGCTGCTAATACTGTTATCCTCCTCAGACCACTGTTGTACGATTCTTGTCTAGTCACACTGTTATCTTCCTGGAAGATGCCATCACCCGTCGGGGAAGCCATGAAGTACCAAGGAAGCAGGTGGTCTCCAATGACGGTCACTCAGTCCACAGGCGTCATGGTGTCTTCGATGACAATCACTGCCCCCACACTGAAATAAAACCAATCTTTAGAAAAAAAGTATGTTGCATTATATTTCAGGGGCAGATTTATTTATTTATGAGACTGCCCACTTCTGCGTCATGAAAGGACGTAGGAGTTGGCTGCGGCAGTGTGCTCCGAAACCCTTTTGTCTACACCACCATTCTACTCTGATCGTCAGATCTATCAGAGAGGACCGCCCATCCTGCTTTACAGAGTGGACAGGCCTCCAACGTCCATGTGCTTTAATGATTGTGGA
Organism: Schistocerca nitens; assembly: GCF_023898315.1. NCBI lineage: Eukaryota > Metazoa > Arthropoda > Insecta > Orthoptera > Acrididae > Schistocerca > Schistocerca nitens. The sequence goes on along the minus strand of NC_064618.1, from coordinate 420,361,638 downwards.
CGTCCAATATATGTCGCCTAGTCATGACTTCAATGCCCTTCAACGACTTTCTATAAATGCTCATGACACTGGCATATGATCAGCGGACCAGCATCGCTGTTTGCATCATACTCGCTTCACGCGCCAGACCATGCACAGGGAGGTGAACAAAAATATGCAACAAAATGTTTTTTTGCTAATACGGTTACTAATTTCGGTCGTTATAGATCAGCTTCTGACATGAGCAGAAACGTGTTGCATTATACATATCACGCCTGTACACCATTATGTCTGCATTACCATGGCGTAATACGTATAATGCAACACGCTTCTACTCAGGTCTGAGGACCGATATTAATAACCTGATTACAAACAAACATTGTGACCTAAGCCTGGAATTATAATAAAGCAAATATTTTCTTGGATCAATGGAAACGTTTTCGTGACTATGTTACAACTCGTAAAAATATGAAAAACCAAAAACAAAACACATTGCCATACCTTAAGCTGTATAGGAAAACCTTGACATTGAAAACAGCTTCCAGTCCTCCTGGATTGTCACGTATGGTTTCCGAGGAAATCATATAAAGTGTAATGTGTCCTGTAAGAGTGTGTTAAGTTTACATAACGATGACAAAGGTGGACGGTGGTGATGCATCCTTCTCTCCAAAGACAACCACAAAGGGTTAATGCTATTGAGGTCTGGTTGGTGACTCTGGTTCCCAGGGAAGAGCTGACAATTAATCCTCATGCCCAGAAAACCAATTCTGGACGATGCGAGCTGTGAGAACAGGGACCCTGTCGTCTTGTAACACATCATTACCACTCGGGAATAAACATTCTACAATGGGATGGACGTGATCAGCTAAAATGGTCGTATAATCATTGGCTGTAATGCAACCGTACATATTGCCTACTGGGCTCATGAGACCCATGAAATGCCAGGATATGGCTTCCCAAATCATCAGCGAACCCACTGTTGGGACATGAACTCGACAAGAAGTTGGAAACAGAGTGAAAGAAGACTCATCAGACCAAATAATTTTCTTCCATTGTCCCTTGTTTAGGTTTTGTGGCTCACACCACCTTGTACTCTCACGGGCATTTGCATAATTGACAAGTGATTTTGGAATTCCAGCTTTCCCTGCAATTTCCTGCTTCCGGAGCTTGCTTTGTGTTGCTTTGATGGTTACAGGATTAGTGAGAACGACGTTCAGTTTTGCAGTGTCTTAAATAGCTGCCGTCCTCTTATTTTTCATCGCAATCTTCTTCAATGACCGGCTGTCACGGTAACTCCGCGCACACGTTCGTAAGCATTGTAACAAAGCGGATGACGTTTTACGTTTTTCCCTGTATGCGGTGCAAATCTTCGGTACGGTGCTTCTTGAAAGACCAAACACGTTAGCTTTCTTGGTTACGAAAGCACCAACCAAACGGGAACAACAGTTTGTCCACATTAGAATTCATATAGCTCGGACATAATGCACTCACAGCCACAGAGAACACTGTTCTGTTCGTGACCGACACTTGCAATGTACTGGGGGCACTGCACAGGTGCCATTCATGGTCAAAAACAACTGCGCAAGCTGCAGACTTGACTGGCATCTGCATTTATGTTTAAGAATGCCTTTCTCGCAGAGTTTCCGTATATTTGTCCAACGCATGTAAATCTGCTCTTTATCAGAGTCGCTTATTTCCCTGTATTTCTCCATCTGCTGCCCGTATAGTAGCTACAATAAGATCCCAGTCATCTCTACTCCGCTTACACATATTCCTTACCACGTCACATCCCGCCAACGCAAACAAGAGGCATTTTACCTCACTCTGAGCAATAGCCGTAACCTTCTGATTGCTCAGCGTTGATGGAGACGCAGAAGTGGGCAGTCTCATAAATAAATAAATCTGCCCCTGAAATATAATGCAACATACTTTTTTTTCTGAAGATTGGTTTTATTTCAGTGTTCCAAAACACCACATAATTATCCAGTCTCTTCGCTACAAAACCCCATTTCTCAACATAATGTCCGTTTACTGGACGGCATTACGCCACATTATTGTGAGGGCCATAGTACCACTCTACTGGTCGGAGCCACCTTCTTTCTGCAACAGTACCAACAGAGACCTCCAGTTGAGCATAGAGGCGTTTTATTGTGATTCGTCTACCGCCTCAAATGAGAGTGTCCGCACGTTCCAACACTGCAGGAGCTACAGCCGGCTCGCGTGAGACCGGACAGGTTTGCGTGATCTTGTTAAGATACTGAAAGACGCCCCGCCCAACGACTCTCAGTGATTTTGTTCACTGCCAGGTCTTGTGGCGGAGCGCCACATAACGTGAAAAAAAATTGAAGAACTTCGGAAATTTAACAAAACTGACGTCGTAACGAAATAGATATTATCGCAGGAAAAATAACTGTAATCAACTAATATGATCTGCGAATGTTATCGTAATCTCTGTTCCTTTTGAAAAAGGACCGACACACTTCCCTTTTGCTTCTTCGTAGTGTAAGAAGCCATTTTGTGACGAGGCACGAAAACAAGTTTCATGTAATATTTAGACTAAATATAATCAAATATTACGTAAGTGTCGCTAATGTTTTATTGTAGCAGATCCTATATTCATGAGGTGAATGACTTCAATAAATTATTAAAATTTTATAGGGGAATTGTTTCGAATGAGAAACAGCCCACAGTTGCACCGAATTGGAGCTACTGTGGTCTGTTTTTCATTCGAAACAATTTCGTAACGGTTGCTGGTGTCGCTGCCATGATGAAAATAATTTATAGGGGAATATTGGTGCAGAGGTCAACGACATTGTTCGAAATGATAACGGCCCAGAGTCGTAATAAATATTTTAATATTTTCTAATTTTGACAAATAATAAAAATAAATGTAAATGTAGGAGATTTCTCTTGATTATGGTTCTTCCTTGAACTCGTTAAACGGAAATTGCAAGATCCTCCTCAGCAATGCTAGATCACAACAACAACATCAAAAAGCAATTAAATATACAGCTCTCAAACTGGAATACTGTGTGTTGATAGTGTCTTTTAATATAAAAACAGCTTGTCGGGCAAACTAACTGCTAGAAGTACCACAACTCAGCCACTGACATAAATAATTTTCCAGTTGTGAGGCAGGCAGAACAATAGTAACTCCAAGTTTACATAACATATAAATACCGATATATACATAAAAAGAACCACCACAATCTCCGTAGACATTCAAGAAACCTCTTATTATTATCTGCACTTCTCTGGTCTCCCGCCAAAAGGAATTCAACGATGGCACTCTGCCTGGAACATAACTCCGTTAAAGATGCCATTTTGATGACTACGCTTAACGCCGCCACGTATCGGGTCGTCATGAAACGATAGGGACTGAAGCGAAATTGGCTTTGAAAAAATGTTACATTACTTATTAAATGCCCCTCGTACAGCACCTTATCACTCTCTCCTTCGGGCTAGGTAAGATATCTAAGGAATGTAAGGAGCTGAAGCTAGAGTACATCACGATGTCCCACAGCAAAATGCACATTTTTGTAACCGAAATTGGCCGTGAAAAAACGTTACGTTACTTATTAAATGCCCCTCGTACAGCACCTTATCACTCGCTCCTTCAGGCTAGTTAAGATTTCTAAATAAAATACATTTAAGCTCCCCTGAAATGAAATGAAAAATCACATTATAATATGTCTCGCAAGTTCTATGGAAATTCTGCAGCTTGACATTTCGATTTTTATCATTGGAGAGAGGTCAATCACTGACATAATATTAAGGGTAGTAGTTATTTTTGCGATTAGCTGAATTACTTTCCGGTGCAGATGCGCGCAGGATTTACGAGTAGGCGGTAAAGATTATCTGGCAGGACCCGTGTCCACGCGGAGCGGCAGCGAGCCGGGGGCATTGTCGGCGCCTAACTGCCGGCTGATCCGGCTATCACCTCGGGCTTACGCCGCCTTAACTGCACGGGCCCGGGGCCGCCGTGACCTCGGCGTCGTGCCGCCAGCCACGCAGCCAACATGCGCAGCCTGCTGAACGGAAACTGCAGGAATAACAAGTTACCATCACCTCACCAACAAATTTTGGGTTCATGCCATCATCAGTTAAGTGTCTGTCAGCTTTTAGCAGCAATCAAGAACACAACTTAAAATTTTAGCAACTTGTACAGGTTTTCGTTATCGATCGCTCTAGTGGTTTGATACCTTTCTGTCTCTTCTGTGCCAACCTAACGTTTCATCTAAGCATTTCGACTACACACAGTCTTCCCGATAATATTTCTTATACAGGGTGTTACAAAAAGGTACGGCCAAACTTTCAGGAAACATTCCTCACACACAAAGAAAGAAAATATGTTATGTGGACATGTGTCCGGAAACGCTTACTTTCCATGTTAGAGCTCATTTTACTACATCTCTTCAAATCACATTAATCATGGAATGGAAACACACAGCAACAGAACGTACCAGTGTGATTTCAAACACTTTGTTACAGGAAATGTTCAAAATGTCCTCCGTTAGCGAGGATACATGCATCCACCCTCCGTCGCATGGAATCCCTGATGCGCTGATGCAGCCCTGGAGAATGGCGTATTGTATCACAGCCGTCCACAATACGAGCACCAAGAGTCTCTACATTTGGTACCGGGGTTGCGTAGACAAGATCTCTCAAATGCCCCCATAAAAGGAAGTCAAGAGGGTTGAGGTCAGAAGAACGTGGAGGCCATGGAATTGGTCCGCCTCTACCAATCCATCGGTCACCGAATCTGTTGTTGAGAAGCGTACGAACACTTCGACTGAAATGTGCAGGAGCTCCATCGTGCACGAACCACATGTTGTGTCGTACTTGTAAAGGCACATGTTCAAGTAGCACAGGTAGAGTATCCCGTATGAAATCATGGCGGTGAATTGAGGAAGTACAGTACTTACTGACGAAACTAAAATGAGCTCTAACATGGAAATTAAGCGTTTCCGGACCCATGTCCACATAACATCTTTTCTTTATTTGTGTGTGAGGAATGTTTCCTGAAAGTTTGGCCGTACCTTTTTGTAACACCCTGTATACCGGGTGATCAAAGAGTCAGTATAAATATGAAAACTGAATAAATCACGGAATAATGTAGATAGAGAGGTACAAATTGACACAAATGCTTGGAATGACAGGGAGTTTTATTAGAACCAAAAAAATACAAAAGTTAAAAAAAATTCCGACAGATGACGCTTCATCTGATCAGAATAGCAATAATTAGCATAACAAAGCAAGACGAAGCAAAGATGATGCTCTTTACAGGAAATGCTTAATATGTCCACCATCATTCCTCAACAATAGCTGTAGTCGAGGAATATCGATGTGAACAGCACTGTAAAGCAAGTCCTGAGTTATGGTGAGGCATTGGCGTCGTATGTTGTCTTTCAGCATCCCTAGAGATGTCGGTCGATCACGATACACTTGCGACTTCAGGTAGCCCCAAAGCCAATAATCGCACTGACTGAGGTCTGGGGACTAGTGAGGCAATCATGACGAAAGTGGCGGATGTGCACCCGATCATCACCAAACGACGCGCGCCAAGAGATCTTTCACGCTTGTAGCAATATGGGGTGTTTTTTTTTTTTTTTTGTTCTGAAAAAACCCCGTGTCATTCCAAGCATGTGTGTCAATTTTCACCTCCCTATCCACATTATTCCGTGTTTTATTAAGTTTTCAAATTTATACTGACTCTTTGATCACCCGGTATTTCATTTTTAAATTCCAGTAACTTTTTTGTGCTCTGCGGGGCCCAGTGTCATTCAAGAAGCATAGTGTAAGTAACGTGCTGCATTCCCCAAGGTGATACGATCTCTGCAATCAACTTTTGTACAATATCACGTTAGTTCTCTTCGTTGTCATTACATAAGACGTTCTTACAAGTACAACCATTCCATTCTTTCAACATCACCCAAATAAGCGATGAAATACGTGGCAAAAATTTCTGGGCAGTTAGGACTCGTCATGTTCCTATTTAGTTTCTTTGCCGACGTTTCGACCCATCTGCAGGCATCCTGAAGATCTCCTGCGTTTTTTGGCTGCTTGTACAACTAGCCAGGAGCACCAAACGATCCTGAAAATTCTGAAGAAGAAACGAGCAGAGGAAGTCGAAGCTCCGATAGTAATAAGAAATTGAAGAGGAACATGACATAGTATAACAGCGTTTAGCATCAGGGATAACGGCCACGAAAGCCTGCAGACTTACATAAATCCAGGAAATGATCATGAAACATAAATTCTTTAATTTTCGATTCGATAAATAGTCGTTATTTTTGCTTCACTGACCATTGGTAACTTCTCTCGTAAGTACACGAACCCACATGACTGGACTCGCATTCGGGAGGACGACGGTTCAATCCCGCGTCCGGCCATCCTGATTTAGGTTTTCCATGATTTCCCTAAATCGCTCCCGGTAAATGCCGGGATGGTCCCTTTGAAAGGGCACGGCCGACTTCCTTCACCGTCCTCCCTAATACACTCCTGGAAATGAAAAAAAAACACATTGACACCGGTGTGTCAGACCCACCATACTTGCTCCGGACACTGCGAGAGGGCTGTACAAGCAATGATCACACGCACGGCACAGCGGACACACCAGGAACCGCGGTGTTGGCCGTCGAATGGCGCTAGCTGCGCAGCATTTGTGCACCGCCGCCGTCAGTGTCAGCCAGTTTGCCGTGGCATACGGAGCTCCATCGCAGTCTTTAACACTGGTAGCATGCCGCGACAGCGTGGACGTGAACCGTATGTGCAGTTGACGGACTTTGAGCGAGGGCGTATGCGTGTTTGGCGCCGTGCAGGTGAGCGCCACAATCAGGACTGCATACGACCGAGGCACACAGGGCCAACACCCGGCATCATGGTGTGGGGAGCGATCTCCTACACTGGCCGTACACCACTGGTGATCGTCGAGGGGACACTGAATAGTGCACGGTACATCCAAACCGTCATCGAACCCATCGTTCTACCATTCCTAGACCGGCAAGGGAACTTGCTGTTCCAACAGGACAATGCACGTCCGCATGTATCCCGTGCCACCCAACGTGCTCTAGAAGGTGTAAGTCAACTACCCTGGCCAGCAAGATCTCCGGATCTGTCCCCCATTGAGCATGTTTGGGACTGGATGAAGCGTCGTCTCACGCGGTCTGCACGTCCAGCACGAACGCTGGTCCACTCAATCCAACGCAGCTTGGAACGGTGAGTGAGTCAAAGGATTCCACAGGACTACATCCAGCATCTCTACGATCGTCTCCATGGGAGAATAGCAGCCTGCATTGCTGCGAAAGGTGGATATACACTGTACTAGTGCCGACATTGTGCATGCTCTGTTGCCTGTGTCTATGTGCCTGTGGTTCTGTCAGTGTGATCATGTGATGTATCTGACCCCAGGAATGTGTCAATAAAGTTTCCCCTTCCTGGGACAATGAATTCACGGTGTTCTTATTTCAATTTCCAGGAGTGTACGATGAGACCGATAACGCCGCAGTTTGGTCTCTTCCCCCAAACAACCCAACCCCAACCCAGTAAACAAAGGTAATCCACATGAAGTTTTATCCATGTCTTTCACAATCCTTTTGACGACACGCAATTTAATGTGCAGTGAAGGTAGATACCCCTTTTTTCTATCAAAGAGAATTAGATTATAGCGAGCAGGTAATTTATTCCCCAAGACAGTGTTTTTTTCCTTTCTCTGTAGTCCTATTTGCATGGAGAGCAGCAGCAGTGTTTTGCGTACCCGATGCCGAGGAGAAGTGCAGCTACCTTGAGACCTCGTCATCTATAGTGTTTGTGTTTCTTGCTGGCTAAGTGTGAACAACAGTTCAAAGTTGTCGCATGTCTCCTTCAGATTAACTGTATAAGTAGTTGCAACAGAAGGAAATTTTTTTCCCATAGAAGCACTACTTGCAGATTGTCTTTGCTCGAATCTATTAAGAAACGCCAGTCATTAACTTTGAAATCGTGGCCAAGAGTCTGTATATCGTACTCGATGTCATTACAAAAAACCACGTCTCATTCCTCGGAGAAATATTCAGAAAAAAACAGCAGGGCGTTTTGGATAAACACCTTTTTTTGTATTGCGAACAAGAAGAATGCATTATTTTAATCGCGAAACTGGAAGTTCAGCCTGTTGCTTCTACAAATTTCAATTACGAACAACATCGGTTCGATCCCCTTAAGACAGAAATGTGTCTCATTTCTCTCACAGTGACATTAAAACATAGGGAATATCTGGTGGCCATGTAAGCCACATTCGTTGCCTTGTGTGTATTTTTCACTGCTTTCATCTTCATTTACTATTATCAAATCAAAAATAGGTCGCTTACTGTATATAAACTATGGTTTCACAACTTTTGGTTATTATTCGAGAGCCTGGCTCTTAACTAGTTGGATAACTGCAGAGAGAGAGAGAGAGAGAGAGAGAGAAAGAGAAAGAGAGAGACGCTTCATAGAAAATCCGACAATCTAAATGCATTCCATGCAGTGTCATCAGGCTTACATCGATCAGATTTGGCAGGCAATCGAATATAGCTGCAAGAAGCACACAAGACGCACCGAAAGTAAGCAACCAACAATATCTGTGGTGCAGAACAATGCATCGCTCCAGGGAACTGAATAAAATATGAATAAACGAAAGAGGAAAGAAAGACTTCGTCGTTTTGGGAATGTGTTCTAAAGGAGGCTATTGAAACACGAGTGGCTGGCAACCTGATCAACAGAGACAGTCGCTTGACTCTCAATAGATCTTGGAACCCTGCGCTCAACCCAACGGACTCAAGTCAGAACGTCGACTGAGAGTAACTAACCGCGCCCAACAGGGACAGCAGAAATGCTGAGGATAGGAGTTTGCTGCCAGGATTCGGCGATCGCATGCTCCCCACCACTCAATCCAACGCAGCTTGGAACGGTGAGTGAGTCAAAGGATTTGGTGGAGGCTGGGGAGAAGGGCGGTAAGAATATAAAGGAGACGCGATGTAGCGAAGGCGCTCATTCTAAGGTCACGGAGGTGAAACTCATATAGAAAATTCCGGTAACAAGATCTGGCTTCGCTGTCTGGCCACGTGGAGCACTGCAAGTTTATCAGTTCACCGTCTCGCTTTCTTGTTGGTTGACTTTTAGTCTTCCATGTTTGTTTGCGTTTCGTAGTTAATAGAAGCTCTTTTCACCACATTGTGCTTCTGTTTATGATTTGTCACACGTATTGCACTCTTCGAAGTGCATTGTAAATATTTTGTTCATATTCTGACTGAGTGCCACTTCAATTTGTAATATTGGGTGGGCTAAATGATTCCGTATTTCGTTTTGTTTTGTGCAAAACAGAAGCTGGCTTCGTCACGTGATGTTGTGTGGACCCTTATATATTTGTTACTGCTTAAGAATCTGTGTACGAACTGCTCTCTTTGAAGGCATGTTAACTAAATTGTTTTTATTCCACTTTATTCTTATTTGCATCCGCAAACATTTAGTGGAGAACTCCATGTCAGTAGCTTTTGACAGTGTTGGTGATCAACTTCATTACATCTTGTCACGGAATGAGTACACAAATCCGTTGTGAATGGTGTTGCTTTTTTCCAGTGAACGCATGCATTTCACAGTGGCTTGCAGATTAAGGATGTAGATGTACGAGTAGAGGAGAGCGTTTAGTACCCTTGGTGACTAGAGCATTGTTGCCTGCAAATGCTATAAGTGCGACAGTAGTTACGCAAATGTTTTCACACGTTAATAACAGGTGATACAAACAGTATATTTTAGCAGAAGTCAATGAAAGTTTCGCTAGCTTCCATTAAATGCGAGGGTGCGAAAAACAGATGGGAACAAAAATAACGTAGAATGCCAGCAATATACTGACAATGCATTTTAATCGAGCAGCTCACACACGGATTCGTTAGCAGTAACAAATAGACGTGAGTCCACAGAATACTATGCCTCTGTTTCATATGAAATAAAAACAGATATAGAATCCAACCACTATTACAGATGAGAGCAAAAATTAAACACAATACCAGCAACACATTTACAATGGAATTCAAAGGGTGCAGTAGTAAAAAAAAGGCCGTAATTAGGAACGTAATTTCCACTTGATAACAGCCACATGGTCGAAATTGCAGTATTCGGTTTTCCAAATTAATACACTTCACCACCAGACTACTAGGCTCATCTGTAAAAATACATGAAAAAATATTATCATCTAGTACTCGTATGCCGAAAAGTAAGGATACAGATTATTGTGCCATTTTTCCCGAATTCGAAGATCGCTGCCAGGCCTCTTGGAGCGCTCCTGTCGATCTCTGTTTCCGCGTCGTAACCTTGGGCCTTATACCTCTGATATTTTGGTGGTCTGTGTTTAAGGTATCACCTGAAGATGACGGCAAGTTACGCTGCCGAAACATCGTCTTACGTAAACGACTGCACCCGGTGGGCTCTCGAAAGCAATACAAACAGTAACCAATGTTGTTTATTTTTTGCTTGTTTGTTATTTTTGAGCAATATTTGATTTTTATTTTTTAATAACTAACTAAGCTAAATATGGCAGATAGGGGACAAAAGTGTGAGCTTTGTACGAGATATCCTTGCTGCCGTGTGGCCTAAAAACAGTTAGGCAAAATAAATCATTAATTCAAAAAGTGCGGCTAGGTTCAATTTTTCCTTTACTGATATTCAAGAAATATTTTACTTCCTCCGCCATTCGTCACGTGTAATTAAGCAGTGAAACAGTGGCCTAACAGTGACCTTCTTACTGCATACATGACGGTATTGCTGTTTTGTGGCGTTCGAAAATTTAACAGCACTCGTAGCTTAAGTACCAGACAACGACCTATAGACTTTACGCCCGTACGGGTTTCCACCACTCTTTCGCTCCTCTGCTCCCTTTCCTGGCTCAACCGCTGACGTTTCACATGTGCTTCACGGACGATATATTACCCTAGGGAGTGGAGTGGGTGTCTGATACGCTGTGGACGCGCTGAGGCATGACTTCGAATTCAATTAAATGAGTTGTTTTCGTCGACTGTCCTGTCGGTGATGTATACATGTATAAAACGCGACTCGCGCTTTCCCGAACAGGCGCCTGCCGACACAACTGCGGTCCTAGTCGGGTAAATTTATTTCATTTGTTTATTGTTATTGCCCGGGGCAGCGTTGCCACGTCTCTCTTCAGGGCAACGCGAGCAGTGTCGAGAGCGAAAAAAAAAGAGGGGTGGACGCGCAAAGATATATGCAGAGGTAGTTTAATGGTCGCTGTCGGTGCTATACGGCAGGATCCGTTTATCGTGTGAAGGATTTCGCGGCGCAGTAGCGTTTCCGCAGGTTGTATTTTCCTTCCCAAATTTTCAACCATAGTGGAGCTATTTAACGCAGAATTAATTGCGAAATCTCTTTTCCCTACACTATCCTTGTTTGAATCTGCGTAGAAACTTAAATACTTACGAACGTAATCAGCCGTTCACACTAAAAATTCAGACGTAACTGTAACTCCGCAGGAGTAGTCAGCTGCATATCAGATATCTGTATTAGACTTCTTCTAACAGGAGTATCAGTTAAAAGGCTGATGAAAGTAATACCCCTGGTTAAACAGATAATGCATCAAGCCAACACATTTTTACCTTAATTTTAGGGGATATATGAATTCTTTCGGAACTTATGTGCATCTGAAATCCCGCTTGATAAGGCTAACATTTTCCACATTTGTAAGCATTGTATTCACAATGCTATATGAATTCTCAAAACGTGTCAATCAGACGCTTTCAGGCTACATTTCGCAACAGCCTGTTAATTTCATATCTTGAAGTCTACTACCGTGGAAAGCAGTTAGGTAGAATTGGAGGTGTTTAAGAGCGGTTTTCGTTCCTACTGTTCTGTATAAATCGTCTTGTTTCTGTCTTAATGTACTTTAAAACATTCTAGCTCTATAACTGAATCGTATATTAAAGGGTCATCATCTCATCATTTTGTATTAAAATTTTTTTTCTAGCTGTTACATTAAGGTCATAGTTTCCCTGCTGTTCGTTTCACATAATCAGGCTAATATTTATAACTTTCTTATAATTCATGTACATATAACAAAAATTAATCAAGCTTAAGTGATAGCTCTGATAACATATGGATATTACGCAATGAATGAAGGAAAAACCCTAGCAAAGTATAAATTAGTTTTTATTTAAAGAAGGCTTTACACTACAGAATTACCCAGTAAGTGCTTCATAGTATTTTGAAATTATTTGTGCGTTTTACTGTGTATTTATGACAATTTAGTCTGAGCATACTGTTGGATGATATTACTTATACAGTGTGTTGATTCTTTGCAATGGGCGTACCAAACCTAACTCTATTTAAAAGGTATTAAGCTGGTTACTTTGTAAAGAGGCAAACAATAATTCGTTTCCAGGGGAAATCCTTATTGCATTTTTAGACGCTAAATGTGTACTGGCAAGAAAAGATCATCTGAGCAAATAAAAAACCTAAACAAGCCATACAATCTAATTCTTGTTAATTGTTATCACATACTATGGGTATAGTTTATCTACAAATTTTAAGCTCTACTACCTTAAGTTATGTCTACTAATTCTTCACTTCCTATAATGTTGTCAGAAATTATACGAACCTAAATTTTTTTTCCTTTGTCTACCAAAACATCCCTTCTGTTTTATTTTGAATTTACACCGCAACTGTCATTTTACATTCTTGTCACTTTCAGTTCTACGTACCTATCTCAAGTTATTTTATATGAACTCATTTCTAATTCTGTCTGTTTTTGTACGTTCTTTTAGCTCTTTTCTATTTCTGCATTTTTGTTACATTGTTCTTATTTGAATCCATACCTCACTATCATTCATGGCTGTCTTGTTTTAGTGTTCATATGGTAAACCTCGTCTTATATTTAATTATTAACGAGAATTCCAACATGAATAAGGTATATACCGGAACAGCCGTTGCTTTAGTCTTATGAGTTGATGTTTTAGTATTATATTCCGAACATGTTTTGTTGTATTGCAGTTTGTATATCATCCTCTTTTATAAAAATCAGAACAAAGAAGTGCAATCATCAGTGATAAACCATTTGAGGAATTCCCCGAGCAAATTTATTCATCTGAACAATTGCATCACCTGTCTAAGTACTAAATAATGTAGGATATTATTAGATATACTTGTTACTGTAGATCGTATAGTGCTTTGCACTGAGTAGTCAGCGCTCCGAAATATCGTTGAGGTACATCCCAGTGGATGAACCATGCAAATAGGCGATATTCATGGACTCCTGTCATCATGTGAACTGTTAATTGGTGAGTATGTTTTGCATGTTGGTATTCGGTTGCTATGGCTTTATTTTTCTATTATCACTTTTCATTTGAGTTTACATATTGTCAGTTTGTCACTTGGAGATACTAAGTGGACCTGTGGGCGCTAGGAAATTGTGTGCCAAGTGGAGAAAGGGGAACATTTTCGACATATTCTTCTGTTTGAGTTCATTAGAGTAGTGACAGCCGCGGAGGAAGACAGAAATGTCTCCATCGTGTACGGGGATAATGGCACAGGACAGAGCAAGGCAAGAAAATGGGTTTGTCGTTTTAAGGAGAACTGTTTTGACGTTAGTGACTCTCTAATCTTCAGGGAGACTTTCGGAATTTCATGAAGACCGTTTAAACGCGTTAATCCACAATCATCCCCGTCAGTGTGCTCGAGAACAGCAACTGTGATGAACTTAGATCATTCCACTATCGTGCGACACTTTCATGCAGTGGAGAAGGTTCAGAAATCATGTGTATGGGTATCACTTGCTCGTCATCAATTACTCGTGAAGAACACCGACCATTCCTATTCTATATCGTCCCTGGTATCTTTAAGCTAACGTAAAGAAAAAAAGGATGGTTGAGGACAACCAAAGCAGCAACTCCTCGAACAAAGACTTGCGGGCTTAAACAAAAACTCATGTTATGCGTCTGGTGAAACAGTGGCGTTTTGGTGTACTACAAATGTCTTCCCCAAGATGTAACCATCGAGAAATGAGACATCTTGTAGAAGTAATCCAAAAAGAACGACCAGGAAGACCGTGTGAAGTGATGCTACTCGACGATAATGTCTGCCCGCATTCTGTTAAACGGGCAAGAAACGCTATAGAGGAGTTGGATTGGGAAGTCATCCCACACCCACCATTTTTGTCTGAACGTGCGCCCTCAGATTTTCACGTTTTTTGCTGTCTTCCGAACAACCTTCAATTAACTTCCTTTCCGGAAGCGCTCTGTACGCGGTCAGCGAGTTCTTCGCCTCATAACCACGCGATTTTTACGGTCGCGGAATCGGAAAGTTATCCTCGCTTGGGCTAACTGTTGTAAATAGTGAAGAGGAATGTATTATTGATGACTAAAGTCTCTTTTATGTGTAACTGTTGAGTGTGTTAAACTACTGGAAAGGCGCTTCGAACTTATGCACCATCCTTACCATCATGACTAGGGTTGGATGCTGTTTTCTTCAGTTGGAAGGAAAAAATAAAATAAATCTAAAATAAAATCACTGAAAGGAGCTAGGTCTGAATGTTTTGTAAAACCACACAGCTAGATGATGTTATAAATTACAGCCAAAATGAAAATTCACAACCTGACATTGGAACCTCAGCTGAAGCTCTCACCATCCTTACCATCATGACTAACGTTGGATCACTGAAAGGAGCCAGGTCTGAACGTTTGTAGAACCACACAGCTAGATGATGTTATAAATTACGGCCAAAATGAAAAATATTGTAGTAGCGATTGGTTTCGTTAGTTGTGAATATGAGGGTTGACACTTGCTCTCTCTTGTCTTGGAAAAAAAAAATGCAGACCAGGTTTCAATGTGTTTGGGTCACGTGGAAACTTGTGACCAGCAGGTACCTGCAGGGCGAAGAAATACCCTCGGCTGTTATCAGCCACCCGTAACAGAACGCCACTGGTATGGCGCCATGGACGCAGCACAGTCGCGGTGACAAAAGCCGAGCGCAAACACAAATCAGAGAGTGGACAAATTGCGCGTGTTACTGGTGGGCACTAGCCGGTTGAGACGGCGAACGGAGATTACACAGCACGCCCCGGTGGCATCACACACAAGGGAACAACAGCGTAGAGAGTGAGTGAGTGAGTGAGTGCGCACGTGTCTCTGTGTGTGTGTGTGTGTATGAGTGAGGTGTTCCTGCCTAGGCACAGGCACAAACATTTTCTGTTTAAATCTGGAAATTATTAATCACGCCGGATTGGGCCGCGGAGCTCTTGTCCGAGTGCGGCGTAATGAGTCATCACGGTAGCTCCCAGCAGCGGTTATCGCCATGATTGATCCAGGCGACCGGCCGACACCGTCATTATCACGAATTAATCTGGCGAGTCGCCCGCAGTGACAACTAATTTATCTCGGTCACTAATTATTTACGGCAGCGGCGCGGTTATACCAACTTCAGCAGAGCGTGCGTACGCTGTGTTCACCGACCTGCGACGATTTTCCACATTGGCATCACTCATATGCAGGTTGCAACAGGTTCAAGATGTTTTCCAATGGGACACCAGCATGAACACTTAACTCGAGGAATCTATGTGTCAAAAATGAATATTAGAAGTATACGTGTTGGCAAGGTATCGTAGATATTATCCGATTAAGAACCGGCAGTCACAAGACTGACACGTATCGTATGCTGAGTGATGATCACGTTAAAACACCGTGTACGCACTGATATTGTAACGCCGAATACCCTAATTGTAAATGTTCACGATAAATTTGGATTCAGACCTGTACTAGCAGTTACAGTACTCTTGCAACCACGTAATCTTATGAAGACGACGAAGAACTATTCACTAGATGAGGGTGTAAGTCCAAGCGTCGTCAAGGTGACAACTGAGTTTCATGTATGTTTTATGGGTAAATGCGAACAAAATACATTAACCTAGGTGATGAAATATTTTCAGCTGGGTAATTCGGCACGAAATAATGTCGTAGATTGGGGTACGTAAACAGAAAAGCTAACAGCATGTGCCGCAGCTACCAAGATGCACAATGCTAAACATCGCTTTCTACATGTGTGCTGAAGTTGACACTTGCTTCACTTCATAGTAAGTAAAATGTAAACTAGCGAAACAGGACAGGTGAGCTGGAGATCAAGCAAGAAACAGATTAAGATTCTGGATGCATACAGTATTTAGGAATGATTATATGGACGGGCAAGTTGTTTGCACAGCCATTGGGTTGAGCTACGACGTAATAGCTAGTACCATAATCGAGAATGTCATTCAGTGAAAGCAAGAAATATGAAAAAATCAGTAGAAGAACTTATACAGTAGTGCTGCATTCAAATTAAAGGATTTAATCGAAGTGAACGAGATATAAAAGCCATACAAGCGCTAATTGAGAGTTTTTTCTCACGAAAGTGGGGCAGTAGCAGGAAAAGTGTATATTTTGATAAACACTATGAAGTGAAAGGAAACACAAGGATGAAAAAGAGTGGTACTGGAGGAAGAGGTACCAAACTCTGGGGTCTTTAAATGTTAGAGGTAATAGGTCCCAGTTAGAATTGTGACGTGAGTAGTAAATAAAGTTACAAACCTTTGGCTGCTGACAATGGAAGTAAAATAAAATACGTATCAACGGTTACTTAATACTGCACATTTATATAGGAATTAAAGTGCAAATTTACTCGGAAATTACATACTAATTCGAAAACACAAATGAGTCCTACGTTTAAGGGACTGACATTGAGACACTTAAAGGGAGGTAAATATAACAGTTTCCTGTGTCAGTCAGTTCTTTATTCCCCCACTAGCCGTTTCGAAGGTTCACATCATCATCTGCAGATGGAGAATTGCGTTGCATTCCTGGTGTAATCGAGAGCGCAGTCGCCTTTTCCCAGTAGCAGACAAAGTGCATAGCAGGTCATATTTCGTCTTTTGCTGATAAAATTAATTTTTCAAAACCGGAACTGTTTAACCTAAGAAACATGAAATTGTAACCGTAACGTGAACTTCATGTATAATCGAAATGATGCTGCATACTGCTACTTGTTGCATGTCCTCTACACTGTACATTATGTTTACGCTGTCGCTACATACGAAGGTGTTTTACATGACAAAGGTATGCTATGTCTACATTGAGTACAAAGATAACTGAAAGACGCAATTACTGTAGCTTGTCTGTCTAGTTTCATGCATGCACTAGACTGTTTTACTTAAATTGTAAGGACCGCTCACTTTCTGGAAAGTAATTTAAGAA
Organism: Schistocerca nitens; assembly: GCF_023898315.1. Taxonomy (NCBI): domain Eukaryota; kingdom Metazoa; phylum Arthropoda; class Insecta; order Orthoptera; family Acrididae; genus Schistocerca; species Schistocerca nitens. The sequence continues at coordinate 420,344,421 of NC_064618.1, read as the reverse complement.
GAATCTCCATAGCCAACTTAGGTGTATTAGAAGGAACAACTTGAGGGCTTGTGTATGTTATTACACTTGCAAATATTCTCTCTTAGTACACTTTGCATGATTCGGGACGTTATTTATTGGTAGCATTCAAACTTCGAATGCTATTTGCCGTACACACAAAATATTGGAAGAAATGGTGATTTTTAAATCACTTTACAAACAGCAAAATTCTACCCAGTTTTTTGTTGACACACGTTTGATGGTTTGTGACTCTAAACAGCTTCATCAAATAAAATCAGCTTTGTTTATTTATCAATATCAATTTACGCAGTATTGTCTGGTAACTTATTTGTCTTTTTCCACTAAGGACAAGGTATCACATGGAGGAAGACAGTGATTGAAAAGCAAATTTCATCGTTAAGTTTTACACATATTCTACTGCCCTTCTATGTGACCACCATCTAGATCAAAAAACATACTTCAGGCTTCCACAGGGAAACTAAATGTATACCTTAACATTTCAACCGTATTAATGACGCCTGCTGCATTCCTGATACGATTCCATAGATAAAGCAGAACGTTCACTTTGCTAGTGTATACCTTGAAGTTGATGAAACCCGTGCAAAAAACTCTAAAACAGTAACGTCCGGTGAACCGGGAGCCCACAGCTGAGGTGATTCCCTGCCTATCCACCTTCATGGAAGGGTTCTGTTCAGGTAATCACGGATGATGTGTGCAAAATGCGGAGGCGCGCCATCTTGCTGAAACACATACGTATCCCGTATGCCATCATCCTGAAGCTGCGGTTCAAGGAACAGTTCTAACGAGTGGAGGTAGCTGTTACCTTTCATTGACCTTTGAGCAAAGAAAAATGAGCCATACAGTTTTGCTTTTGTAATACCCAACCAAACGTTGACCTTCGGTATATCACGGCCAACTCTGATGCAAAATACTCGTCCTCAAAATGGTGCAGAACCTGAATAAGATAAGGATGTTTTCGTAGGGTGAAACGTAGAATTTCCCTTCTGAGGCATTGAGTTGATACCTTCGGACTCGTATCACTGGCAGTTTGAACTTGCTGCACTGTTTCTCCAGATACGAATGGTCGTCCATGACGTGCCTCATCACACACATTCCGGGTATGCTTAAATCTGTTCACAAGCAGACGAATGTAAGCCCTTGATGGGGTTGCTTCGTGATAGTTATACGGGTAAGTTCCGCTCTGACGTCTTCGTATGGCAGTCCGTACTCATGCACAAACAATAGCAGCCCGTTCTCCTGTGCAAAACATCTTGCACGAAGGTACCTCTGTCTGCAGAAACTAGAGAAAATAGCGTTTTCATGGAAATGGATAGTGGCTTTAGAGACACCCTGTATTAACGCAACTGAAACAAGACTGTAATAAGTAGTTATCGTTTCTCTGGAAGCAATAATAAATAAATTCTCGAGAAACATCACATCTGAGCAAGCATTATAAAATTATTTACGGCAAAATCATGTAGATTTGTCTGTGATCTCTCGATCACGAACAAGAACGTCCATTCTCTATAAACTGGAATCTCTTAAAATGAAAAAAAGGAGCTCCTTCAGAGTGATTGGTTCTTTTTGATCAAATCTCTTTCATGTTCCTTTTTAGATACACGTTTCGATTTCGGTACCCAATATCTACTCCACATTCACTTTTGGCAGGATGAGGTTATATTCCCACTTTAATTAAAATGGTTAGTCTTTTCATGAGCTGTTTCTAAGAGATCGAAGAAGTTCTATTCGATCTAAGGTACTGAACGAACACTTGGATGCCAATAGACTGTCACCAGTCGGCCCCAATATCCTGAATATAATGAATTAGGCACTATGAAACTTCATTATTTAAAATGAGTGAGTCTGTACTTAAATTGCTGAATCACTGAGACCCACAAGAGCGTAGTGCAACGCAATCTGACTGCTCAAAGAAGATAACATGACTTCAAATAATTAATTCAAAAGAATGGCCCTGACTAAAAAGAAATCCTAACGATAACCTATACATTTCATTGAGCACTTACCTCTCAGAAATCTTCATTACGCGAACTACTGCAATACAGCGAACGTCAATACTGCCAGTTACATAAAAGATTCTAACTACTAAAGCCACTAACTACTGATAGGCATGTGCTTAGCAAAGGAGAAATTTATTTGCAAACCAAGGAATGTATTTTTTACCTTGATAATGTGACAGATATATAATCATCAATAATATTCAATTTCAAGGTCGGATACTTTCAGATCGTTAGCCTACGTTAACACTTCAGACCTGTACCCTCCATCAATGCTAACTTCTCAAATTTAACACCCATCACTGCTGGCTGTTCACCTCCAACTGCCCAACATTACTTCCATCACTGCTGGCGACTAACATCCAACAACGAGTCCAACCAGCCACACAGTCTCTTAGAAAGAATGCGCAGTCAAAGATGCAATGCAAAGTACTACGCAGCGCTGCCAACACTGAAGCTGCCCACTTACAACTAATAATGGCAGTATTTGATAATTTTTCAAGTCCCCACTTCTCACCAGTACGTAGGAGTGTACTATCCCCATAGCATTATTTTACTTTGTTAGACACTAGTCACTAGTAAATACACAGTTTTTTAAAGAATAGAAATTCTCTGTATAAAACAGCTGCAAACGTCTGATTACAAATGAAGCAAAATGTTAAATATTTAACGTAAGGCATATAAGCGAAAAACAGCGTTGAAAAGGTTTGAAATTATCTTTAAAGTTTGTCTGAGGTTTCTAAGTCCTCACATTATAAAATACTGGATGAATATAGTCTGGGTAATTTGCGCTCCATTTTAATCAAAGCTTGTTTTTCATACGTCTTAAGGTTTATCACATAATCTATCCTGAACTACGTGCCATACAATGATATAATTTTTCAGGTATATTCAGTGATATGCTACAAATAGAGTTAGTATTAAATAAGCAATAGATTAAAACGTCATACCTGATGCTATAGTTTTACTGCATGAAAAGCGAGACACATCTCTCCATTCATCTCAGCGAGAAAAGGTTTTGTAAATCTTTGAATGTATGTGTAAAGTTTGTTGGATGTCACAAAATTCTCTGTCTCAAATACTGGATGAATATAGTTTGGGTGATGTGCACGTCGAGAGCTATGCAGCCTCAAGGGGCATACACAGATTCTACTTGTAGTACTTGTCTTACGGTGTTAAACCTTTAACATGAGATTAAACCTAGTTATGAATATATTATCACAGTATTTTAAATTCGGTCAGTAATCCATTTTTCCCCTTGAAGCTATTAGATACGCAAAGCTGCATCTCGAACTGGATGACTGTGCCTCGTGTTAAACGTTCAGAAATAAACAGAAATACAGACGAGGTAAATTCACTGTTTCGACGATGAATAACACGACGGTCATTCGACTATAGCGTGGTCTTCATAAATTTACTGTGGCGATACAGACCTATACTGGCAAACACAGTATCACATCAGTTTTTATGTATATAAGTGCCTAATTTCCAGCAGTTTTCCAGTTCTTAATACTTTCTTTTCGTTTCTTCAGAAACCGTTCACAACGCCTCCAGGCTCCATTTATAAATGCCGCGGTTTGTGTATTTAGTTGCGTACGAAGATCAGTGCTTTCACAGAATTCAGAGATACAGTAAAAGATTTCTTATCTAGAAGTTTCTGAGGGTATACGTGCTTTTATAAACACTTCTAGAATTTTCTGCTCTTCCATTAATTGTGCTCGACCACACTTTTATTTTAATATCATTGTAACTGTCACTAATTAGCCTAGAGCCTGTATTCTGACACTTTTTTTTTCATTTATACGCAATCTCCATCACATCCCGGCACCGTCTGCCCTTGTAGCCAGCAGAAGTTCAACAACGCGTCTGTAGTGTTCTATTCTTCCACTGCAGTTAAGTTTATCGATCTAGATGTAATGTGTCACAGTCTAAAAATCTAAAGGAACGTCTTCTCAAAAACAAAATGACAACTGACTCCTTAATAATACAATGTTTTTTGCCGGCCAGGGTGGCCGAGCGGTTCTAGGCGCCTCAGTCCGGAACCACGCGGCTGCTACGATCGCAGGTTCGAACCCTGCCTCGGGGATGTCCTTAGGTTAGTAAGGTTTAAGTAGTTCTAAGTCTAGGGGACTGATGACCTCAGATGATAAGTCCTATAGTGCTTAGAGCCATTTGAACCAATACAACGTTTTTATCGATGTAGCGTGCAAAGTTAGCTATACTGATGCCTTCTGAGCAAGAAAACAACGTTTAATACGAATAATAATTAATATACACTAAACTAAGTCAAATGCAAAAGCTAGATTTAGGCTCTAATATTACTGACAACTTGGAGATATTTTTCCCATGTTGGTCTGAAACTATAAACAATGTTTCCCAAATTTTGTCCGCTGCTACCCAGAGATGCATCATAACTCAGCCCTACTTACATAATTGAATTGATGTAACAGTATTTCAATCAGTGAATTCAAGCATTCAAGCTAAATTGCCGCATACACCTCTTTAGTGGCGCGGAGCATCACACTGCTGCAATAGCGACACTTCCCCTGTCTTCATCGTTTTTATAACACTTGTTAAAAGCGCTGTTTGTTCATTAGCTAATCATCGGTACTCAAAATGTGCTTCCAGCTTTTAATGCGATCAGTAGTTGTTTATATCTGGTCAATTTACATGTCTGTAATGACCATCAGGTCAGAAAATGGGATTAAGGTCTACCATGTCTGCATCGGTAATGCCCCTCGCGCTGACGACAATCCATTTTAATTGCCTAAACACGTACTGAAGCTGATTCGCTGACGATTAACCGCAGTGTTTTCTGATCGTTATAAAGTTTCTGTTTTTCGATACTGCAGTTCGTTAGCTGAAACACGGCGGGATACGTGTTCGCTCTTGCATAGCGTCAGCAGCTTCGATCAGTTCAGATTAGCCTTGATTAAAATCGCTTCACCTAACGGAGTGCACATTATCTGAGGGCTAGAGTTCGCGGGGAAAGGTGGTATACAGAAACTGTGAAGCCAATTTTGGAATCTGCGCTAGTCTAGGTGCTAAATAAATTTAAGAAACTGTAAAATTATTTGGGATACAAGGATATAGGAGAAATATGGAGTTTTTTTTCATATATTATTATCATTTATTTGAAAACACTCTGGATAACATGTCTCGAAGTTTCTACGTGTATGACGAAATTAAATATTATTTAAGGGGGGTATGACGTCAAACGGGCCGACTTGGAGCAGGAGAGGCACCACAGGACATTTTAATTTCTACTGTCTATGCTTTTACAAATAAATTCATAAACCATGACCAAGAAGCATTGAGGACTCACACTCAGCGAGGTGGAAGTTCAACAACGTAGCAAAATACCATTTTTTTACATGTGAAATTTCATCATTTTTTTCACTTATTACTGGCTGCATTTGTTGCTATAGGTACACTTTTCTTCCTAAGTAAGAGAGATTCTTCGATGAATTTTTCATAGCATACAAACAGTAGTTACAGGTGAAACTCTAGAATTTTCCAAATCTGTTAAAAAAACTGTGGAAAAAATTGAGATAATTAACTATAAAACTTGAGTTTTTTAAACATGAAGTTTAAAATGTAACAGTTCATTCATTTTTTCATAAATAACTTTTAGAGTTTCATACACCTGTAACTATGGTTTGTATGCTGCGCAAAAGTCATCGAAGAATCACTCTTACTTAGGAAGAAAAGTGTACCTGTGGCAACTAATGCAGCCAGTAGTAAGAGGAAAAAAATGATGAAATTTCACTTGTAAAAAAAATGTGTTTTGTTACGTTTTTGAGCTTCCACTGCTGTGAGTATGAATCCTGAATCCTTCCTGGTCATGCTGTTAAAGTTTTATGAATTTATTTGTAAAAGGATAGACAGTGGAAATTAAAATGTCCTGTGGTGCCTCTCCTGCTGCAAGTCGGCCCGTTTGACGTCCTACCCCCCCCCCCCCCCTTAAAGAATGGACTGACGGGAAAAAGCCGTAACACCAAAGAGGAGTTGTGCGACATAAACGAAAGTTGGTGGGAATGTTCCTACATCTGTGAGATGATTTCTATTCCAATTTCGCACTAGTCGCTTAAGAGTGATGCTAGTAGTGCCACTGTGAGAGTGCAGATCAAGTTTGCTTTAAATACACCCTGTAACTGTCGTGAGCTTTAGTTACCCTGGATAGTCGACGTGGTGAGTTGACGTTAGAATGCCTTCAAGGAAACAAAGACATCATTATCAACAGCTGAGTTTCAACGAGGTCGTTTAATAGGGCTACGAAAATTGGATGTTCCTGCTGCGATACTGCAGAAAGGCTTGACAGAAATGCAGGCAATGTACATCAGTGCCGGCAGCGATGGTCACGAGAACGTACGGTCGCAAGAATACGGGGCTCTGAACGGCCATATGACAGTACCGAGAGGGAAACCATAGTGTTCAGCGCATGGCTCTGGCGTATCGTACTGCATCTGCAACAGCAACTTCAGCAACAGTTGCCACCACAGTGACACAAAAATCTGTTGCAAAGCGGTTACTTCAAGGACACCTCCGAGCCAGACGTCCAGTAACATGCATTGCCATTTGCGACTTAAGTGGTGTCAAGCGAGAGATCGTTATAGCGTGGTGTGGAGATCTGTTATGTTATAATGAAAGCTGGTTCAGCCTCTATGCCAGTGATGGCAGTGTGTTTGTTAAAAGGATGCCAACTGAAGACCTGCAACCGATCTCTCTGCATGCTAGACACGCTGTGTCTACACATGGAGGTATGGTCCGCGGTGCGATTTCGTATGACAGCAGTACTCTCATGCATATCCAGTGCACCCTGACTGCAAATCTGTACGTCAGTCTGGTGATTTGACGTGTGTGCTGCCACCATTCATGAACACCATTCCGAGGGTTGTTTTCCAACTGGATAACGTTTGCCCAGATATTGCTGTTGTAACCCAACTTGCTCTACAGAGTGTCGACGTGTTGCCTTGGTCTTCTCGATTATGTGATCTGCCCCCAATATGGCAAATATGGGACGCCATCGGACGACAACTCCAGCGACATCCACAAACAGCATTCACCGTTCCTATATTGACTGACAAAGTGCAACAGGCATGAACCTCTATCCCATACACAGAGATTCGGCACCTATACAAAACAATGGATGCACATATGAATGCTTGCATTCAACATTCTGGCGGTTACACTGGTTATTAATGTAGCAACTTTTCACATTTGCAATGACTTATTTCGCGCTTACATTAACCTGTGATCTTGCAGTGTTAATCGGTTAATTATATTACCTAGACAATTATATTCCCGAAATTTCATTATTCTACATTAATTATTTTTGGTGTTGCTATTTTTTCCGTTAGTTTATACAGCCGAAGTATTCATCTTCGTTGTAAACTTTCAACAGGTTTCGGGCAACCAACTTTATACAGAATGTACCAGAATTCCACCGACAAACCTTCACTGGTTATTCAAGAATTCCCTCTGATTATTTTGGTATCAGCGACCCATTGCCTACGGTGGCTCGTTACAAAGTAATAATAGAATTATGATTTATTCGGTTTGTTACAGTCGTCGTTCTTGTTTGTGTAAAAACGTCATTGTAGCGGTGAAGAAGGCCTGTAAAATAAAATCACCTAATTCTGCAACTTAAAACACAATGTGGCCAGAACCTTCAGACGTAGGGGGTTGTCGTCACTGCGGGAACAACGCAACATAGCACTGTTGTTCTGTTCTTCCACTGAACCCAGTTAACCCATATTTGAGGTATCAATCGGCCACGTCTTCATAAGTAAAACTACCCGTACTGCTGACTCTTGGCCGGCCGATGTGGCCGAGCAGTTCTAGGCGCTTCAGTTTGGAACCGCGCGACCACTACGGTCGCAGGTTCGAATCCTGCCTCGGGTATGGATGTGTGGGATGTCCTTAGGTTAGTTAGGTTTAAGTAGTTCTAAGTTCTAGGGGACTGATGAAATGGTTCTGAGCACTATGCAACTTAACTTCTGAGGTCATCAGTCGCCTAGAACTTAGAATTAATTAAACCTAACTAAACTAAGGACATCACACACATCCATGCCAGAGGCAGGATTCGAACCGGCGACCGTAGCGGTCGCTCGTTTCCAGACTGTAGCGCCTAGAACCGCACCGCCACTCCGGCCGGCAGGGGACTGATGACCTCAGCTGTTAAATCCCATAATGCTCAGAGCCATTTGAACCATTTTTTTGCTGACTGTTACCGATATCGTACAACTAACACTACCCGAAAAATAAATCCGTGACAGAACTGAATAGTACTGAATGGTAGTTTGAGGACGGGGAGTAGGGCAGGTATCGCTGTTGTTAACTGTACGTACAGTGATTGACTGGAACAGATTTGCTTGAAACAAGACACATCGCATACTTCCGACATTTGCACTGTTGTGTGCAGTTTTTAGTGTAGCACAGATATAAAACTGAGTGAGTCAAAAAACCAAACGAAATGCAATAACTTTGTAAAGAGCCGCCGTAGACCGTGGGTCCGTAATTCCAGAATACTCAGAAGGTCTCCCTGAACAACCTTCGTATGCTTGTTAAAAACTATTCAACAGCCAAGATCGCACAAAATTATTTTTTATTCAAGACAACCCGTTTCATCAGTCTTAGCTGTCATCTTCAGGTCTTAAACATTTTTTCGTAGGAAAACATGTTCATTTTACGCTGAACTACAAAAAAATGTTTAAGACCTTAAGGTTACAGCTAAGATGAAACCGGTTGTCTTGAATGAAAAAAAATTGTGCGATCTTGGCTTTTGAATGCTTTTTAACAATCAAAACAAATCACCCATCAGTACTCTCATAATGAGAAAATTAACTCCTTATGTTTGTCGGTGGAGTTGTTTTCCGCCCGGAGTATTGTCAATGCTTCATAAAGAATAGTTCTTTATATGCGAACATTTTAGGTTAGGCTTTACCTTGACTGTTATTGACATTAAATGAAACAACAGTTCACTGTTAACAGTCACCATTTTATTTATTTCCACGACGCGTTTCAAAGGTTTTAACCTTTGAAACGCGTAGTGAGAATAAATAAAACGGTGACTGGTAACAGTAAACTTGTTGTTTCATTTGAGAATAGTTCTTTTTCTCATGATGCACATTGCAGTCTACAATGTACGAGGGGCGTTAAATAAGTAGTACAACACATTTTTTTCTCAAAGCAGGTTGGTTTTATTCGGGATTCCAATACACCAAACTATTTCCCACTATTTTGCCTCCAAAACCCTATTTTTCAGTACCGTTCAATGTATGTCGGTCTCCGCCACGGCCTCTATGCCCGCATGGTATCACTCTACTGCTCGAAGTCGGAGCGAACGCCTTGCTGCATCAATAACCTCCCCATCATCCACATACTGTTCGACAAAAATGGTCAAACTCTCAAGCAATTTCCCATGGATGGTCCTGCCTTGTTGTTCGTGGTCTTCTGTTAGGCGACAAGGAACCCAGCGGCCAATCACCTTTGAGTACCCCAATTGGTGGCTAAGTGTGTCAGCACTACAACAAACTGGACTCGCATTCGGAAGGATGACGGTTCAATCCCGCGTCCGACCATCTTGATTTAGGTTTTCCGTGATTTCCCTAAATCGCTCCAGGCAAATGCCGGGATGGTTCCTTTGAAAGGGCACGGCCGACTTCCTTCCCCATCCTTCCCCAACCCTATGAGACCGATAACCTCGCTGTTTGGTCTCTTCCCCCAAACAACCAACCAACCAACTACAACAAAGACGTCCAGTTGAGCAGCGAATTGTTTGATTGTGATCCTCGATCACGTCGAATGAAAGTCCCCATATTCCAACATTGTAGGAGTCACAGTTGTGGGCGACCGGCGGGTATAAGTGATCTTGGAGACGTCTGCGTGACCTTGCTCCAATGATGACTGACGCTCACTCGATGACTCACCGTGCTTTCGTTCACTGCTAGGTGTCCGTGGACATTCTCCAAGAGCCTATGAATATCTGCGGTGTTCTGGTTTTCCACCAAACGAAACTCAATTAGAGCTCTATTTTTGGGACGAACCTCCGTTACAGACACCATTTTGAAGGCTGCGTAAAGCGCCAACACCTACCGAAACGTCATGAAACTATACCGGCTGAAGCGGGGATATTTCACGGTGTCCCACAACTGATTCCGCATTTTTCAACAGAAATTGGCCTAGAAAAAAATGTGTTGCATTACGTCAGGAACGCCCCTCGCAATGTTACGTCAGTTGAAACTTTTCCTTATACTACAGTTACCATTACTGTCTACATAAATGCTGTGAGCTAGCTCCGGTGCACGTTGGACAGTTGTTGATAGGACGCGTCGGAAGGTTAAACTTAAAATGTACTGTACCAGATAATGTCATGCAGACAACGTTTCTTTTCAAAATGCTAATCATTTAGTACATGACTTATTTTACCGCAAACAGTAAATGCGACTGATAAAGCCTCTTACTTAAATAACGTCGTAAGAGAAAGAAGGAAATGAGATTATGGACTCATATTCCATTGACTAAAGAGCCATTAGAGCTGAAGCACATCTTTGGAACGCACAAAGGTGGGGAAGAAAATAGGGTGTGGGATCTGCAAGAGAATCACTGACATTCTGCATAATTTCCTTGTATGTAGACAGGCGAAAGCATGACGCAGTTCCTTAGACAGGGAGTAGCGAGTAAGGTGCTGATGTTACTGTACGTAGAGAACTACACAAACTTTGATACCTTTTCCCGCATCCACGACACATTTACACACCGTTGATTTAGTATACCATAGTAGTTCATAAACCTCGTGAAGCGTCCCGTCTATAATTTCATAACAAGGGTTTTCGTAAAAAGCTATTTAATAAAATTCGAAAAACGTCATTTCCCGTATTATCTCCTTGCTTTCGTATGGCCACAGCAAATAACCTCCTTACTCAATGAGGCGGCACAAGTCAAGGGATACCTTCTAAAATAGTGTCTAACAGCCTTTTTCCCAGCGTAGTTCAGGTATGACAAGGCATGGACTCGACAATTCACTGTAAGTGTGCTCCTGGCAATGTCAATAAAAGACTCCTGGTTTCAATAAAAATTACTAACTACGAATAATAGTAAAAAGGTAAAGAGACATTCTGTAACTTCGTTGTCGAGAAGTGCGGCAGCGAATCTGGATATAAAAATGTATATTCTTTGTAGCAAAGGACATTATTTAACGTTACACAGCACAATGCAATTCACAGATAATATCTGTGACTCTCTCTCTCCTGTACTCTTGTCGAATAGAATGCACGGTCGTCCGTTGACTACGTAAGTGTAAACTATTGTAATAACTTTATGCTAATTACATGTTACCTAGTGTAAAATTGTTTTTCCGTAAGTGTTAATCTACCCCTCCTCCCAAAGCAAAATAGTTTTAGAAGTTTCCGGGAAGCTGAGTCAAGTTAACCTCTGCGAGATCGGTGGCATTGTTGGCAGCCATTAACCGCCATAGCTCATAAAAAATTCCTTTACAGCTACCTGCACTACATACGGCTGCGAGTACGACATATACGTACTCTGCAAATAAATATCGAATATAGCAGTAACAATTGCTTTAATATTATTAATAAATTCAATTAGTACTACAGTTGAGTAATTTCTTTTATCCGCTTCTCGGCCGATTTTTTATTAATAGCTTTTGAAGAATGAAAGACAAAGCACACCAAGCAAATAAATTATTAACAGTAGCATACAATATTCACAATACGACTCCACGATAATTTTATTCCCATGATTTTCATTTGATATAAACAGCTGAGATAAAAATTTTATTTGTACTATTCTTATGTACGTAGTTACGTGACATACATTTAGACGCTTCACGCCGAATCATAAATAATAAAAAAGACACATTGATAGTAAAGAGTATCTAAAACCATTCAATTCACGTTATTCCATTTACTGATATATAGATACGATCGCTATAAAAAATAAATAAAACCAATTAATAAACCATGTCGGCCGATCTGGGCGGCCAAATCATTCATTCGAATGTTCTTCAATCAATCAGCAACAACTGTGGTCTGGTATCATGGAGCACTGCCATCCATGAAAAGTCCATCGTTGTTTAGGAATATGAAGTCCATGAATAGCTGCAAATGGTATCCATAACTGTTTCTAATGAATGATCGGTTCAGTTGGACCAGAGGGCCAAACCAAATTACATATAAGCACACACCATACCATTATGCAGCTACCACCAGCTTTCACAGTGCCTTGTCGACAACTTGGGACGATCATTTCGTGGGGTCGGCGCCACTCTTGAACCCTGCCATCAGCTCTTACCAACTGAAATCGGGACTCACCTGGCCTCGCTACGGTTTTCCAGGCGTCTAGAGACCAACCGACGAGCCCAGGAGAAGCATTTCAGGCGATGTCGTGCTGTCGCTTGCTGCCACAGCCGTAAGTCGCTCAGTGATTACTGCGGTTATTTCGCGCTGTGTTGCTTGTCTGTTCGCACTGACCACTCTATGCAACCGCAGCATCTGTCTGTCGTTGATTGTAGGCCTACGACCGCTGCGTTATCAGTGGTGAGAGGTAATACATGAAATTTCGTATTCTCGGCACTGTGGAACCCGGAATAATGAATTCCCTAACGATTTCCGAAATGGAATGTCCCATGCGTCTAGCTCCAACTGCAATTCCTTGCTGAAAGTCTGTTAGTTTCCGTAGTGCAGCCATAGTCATGCAGGATTTCTTTTAACATGAATCAGCTGAGTACAAATGACAGCCCCGCCAAAGCACTGCTATTTTGTACCTTGTGTACGCGATACTAACGCCATTTGCATGTGTGAATGTCGCTATCCGATGACTTCTGTCACCTCAATGACTCATTTAGTAAGTATCCAGAGGGTCTAGAAAAGAAAAAGAAACAAACGTTGGCTTATTTGAGAAGTTAAAGATGCCTAGAAAAAATTTAAAAAATAGAACAGGACGGTTTTCACATCTCCCTCGAATCAAAGCACTGAACTGCAAACAGTACCATCTAGCACTTATCTGGGACGCTAAACCAAACCACAAGAAAATTGAAAACCGTTCCTGTAAAACAACAGCGACTGAAAGACGCTGGTGGTTATGAAAATGTACCACTATGCATCATCAGGCAATCTGAAAGGTGGTTGTTGATATTGTGAACTGTTGAAAAAATGGTTCAAATGGCTCTGAGCACCATGGGACTTAATTTCTGAGGTCATCAGTCCTCTAGAACTCAGAACTACTAAAACCTAACTAACCTAAGGACATCACACACATCCATGCCCGAGGAAGGATTCGAACCTGCGACCGTAGCGGTCGCGCGGTTCCAGACTGTAGCGTCTAGAACCGCTCGGCCACCCCGGCCTGCTGTGAACTGTTGTTCAGGAACGTAATACCTATCTTATACTCATGATCGCTCCCCACAAAACCAATGTAGACTCACAAAGAGCGTAATTTAGTGTCCAGAGATTTCATCACACTCGGGAGTTGTATAATTCGTCCCGTCCCGGCGAGTTCGTCATCGGCAGCTCTGCGCCGCCACTTTGCCTTTCCCGTCAGACCCACGATTATCCTACCCCGCGTACAAGCGCCGCAACCGCTGCAGATGCGCACGTCAGACTTCGCTGGTTTTTTTTCTCCAGTGTACAGCTGTTTAAAAGTCTTCCGCTGGGCCTGGAGAGGTGTTACGAGCTGCGTTGGGAAAAGGACTTAGCGTAAACCGAGTTATCTCGCTGTTAAGCGCTAGCTTTTTGGCTCCGACAGGACAGCAGCAGGTTTTAATGCAGAGCAGAAGCAGAGACGTAGAATATTCAAGAGATATATTTTTGGAGCGAGAAGGAGCTTTGTGCGCCGTGCCACGGAGGCCGTGTGTCAGGAACAAAGCCACGCCGGACGTCCATTGCGAGCAGTGAGTGCCGGGAATAAAAGGGGCAATATTCCCGCCTAGGGCTCAGCCTCCTGCCAAATTTCGGTGCATAAGTGATTTAGTAGACGAATTTTTAAAAAGAAAGAGGACTTTGAAGCGGGGGAGGAAAAGGAAATACGACGTCCCTCGCTGACGGCAAACTCGTACCTGTTGACAAACTGGTAAGTGAATAATCTTTGTAATATCATTTGTGCTCGTCAGAATCTGGAAATTAATCACCTTTAAACGGGCAGATTTTATCTTCAGTCATCCAGTCAACGAATAAATACCAGCGACAAAGAACACAGCATGTAAGATGTCTTCTAAACTCCTATCATAGCGCCCGGGCACAAACTTTATGAGAAAATTTCGTGCTGTTCTTGCCGAATTTATAGCCGTGTAATATGGAAGATTGAAACTAAACAGTTTCCTAAAATAGATTAAATAAACTGAAAAATGGATGAATTTAATATCCGTTCTACACTTCAGTCAGAAGAGATAAACACAACTCAAATTGCCATGATGATGATGATGATGATGATGATGATGATAGTTCGTGGGGGGCTTAACATCGTTGTCATCAATGCCCGTACAGGGTCCAAATCTTTCCATTTCCAGTCTTTGAACTTTCCGAATGATGATGAGAGGATGAGGACACCACAAACACGTAGTCTCCCTGCGCGGAGAAAATCCACGACCCGGCCAGAAATCGAACCTGGGACGCCGTGATTCAGAGGCAGCGACGTTATCCATTATACATTCAAATTGCCATTGTCATCGTTCAAAGGATCGTCACTTTTATTGTAACAACACCCGATTGTCATGGATCTAGCGTTACTTATTTTTGTCACACTACAGAAGCTCACTTTTACGGACTGTCTGTCATTGTGTAATATTCTGTTGCTGAATTGGTGTTTAAGAAAAAGCAGTTAATAAACGGAATCATAGTAAAAGCACATAATTATGAAGCATGCTCCGCATAGTGGCACATTTAAAGCAAGCATCGCAGTCCTTTGTTGCCTCCTCTAACTAAATAAACAAAAAATAAGTAAATAAAAGTAAATAAATAAAATAAAAAAATTCCGTCCTGGACTCTGTAGCATGCTTTCAATTAAAACGCCTTTTCCGTAACCTTAGCGTAGCACTATGTTTTTAAAGCAGGATAAGCCTAAATAATCGAAAAGTCAGCCCCTTGCATTACCCAGTACACACAGACACTCCAAAGCAACCTTACGATGTGTGGCGGAGGATCGTTCACAAGATTCCTCGTGAGCTCCAATTTAGCTCCGCCTCCATAGTCTCCTCCCAAGATATTTGTAGGTAGAAACAAAATGCTGTTTGTCTCTTCTGCAAACGTACGCTGTCGAAAATTTCGCAGTGAACATAATGCACAAACCATCTCTCGCACCATCTACTTTTTGAATTTGATATGTCCGTGATGCTTTCAGACTTACTGGGACGCACCGGCGACGATAGACACCACTCTTCATCTGCATCATACTCCGCAAGCCATCGAATGGTGTGTGGCGGAGAGAACTTTCGGTGCCACCATCTGATCCCTCCAACCCCGTTCCACTCGCGAATAGTGCGTGGGAAGAATGATTGTTGGTATGCCTCTGTATTGGCTGTAGTTTCTCGAATTTTCTCCTCGTGGTCAATACGCAAGAAGTATGTGGGTGGAAATGTTTTCTGTCTCCTTCTGAAAAGGGCTGTCCAGAAATTTCAATAGTAAATCTCTCCTTGATGCACAACGCCTCTCTTGCAACGTCTGCCAGTGGACTTTGATTAGCATCTCCGTTACGCTCTCCCGCCAGGTAAACGATCCCGTGACAAAACGCGCCGCTCTTCGTTGGATCTTCTCTACCTCCTCTATCATATCTAAATTATAGGGATCCCAGATGCATGAACAGTACTCAAGAATCGGGCGATGGGTTACATTTCCTTAAGATTCTTCCAATGAATCTGAGTCGTGTGTCTACTTTAACCACAATCTCTTTTATATGGTCATTCCAGTTAAGGTCGCTCTGGATAGTTGCGCCTAGATATTTTACGGCAGATGTTGTCGTCAACTGTTTGTCATCAGTAGTGTAGCTGTACAGTAGTGGTTATCTTTTCCTATGTATGTGCAATATGTTACATTTATTTACGTTCATGGTCAACTGAGAGTCTGCACCATTCATCAATTCTCTGCAGGTCTTTTTGCAAATTCTTACTATCTTCTCGCTTTGCTACGTTGGTATAGACAAGTGCATCATCTGCGAATAGCCTTAAAGTGCATCCGACGCTTTCTGCTAGATTTTTTATACATATTTTAAACAGCAACGGTCCTATCACACTTCCCCGTGGTACTCCGGATATTACCTTTACATCTGTCGATTTAGTTCCGTTAAGAGCGACGTGTTGAGTTGCCGTCTGCAAAAAAGTCTTGATTCCAATAGCAGGACCGCTCAGATGCATTTTTTTCATTAAACGGCAATGCGGGACGGTGTCAAGTGCCTTACTGAAATCAAGAAACACGGCATCAACCTGAGCGCCGTTGTCCAATGCGCTGTGGATCTCATGGAGGAACAAAGCGAGCTGAGTTTCGCAGGATCTCTGTTTGCAGAATCTCTGTTTTGGGTCTTGTCTGTATCCGTCATTAAGCCTTCCTGGTATGGTTCCCAGACTGACGAGCAATATTTAAGTATTGATCTAATGTAGGTCTTGTAAGCTATCTTCTTTGTTTCTGGTCCACATATCTAGTTTATACCTGGTATCTGCCTTAAAATACGATTAGTTTCATGTAACGAATTCACTTTTAATCGGTTCATACTAACAAATATTTAATGAATTTTACTGTTTCGAGCGATTATTCTAAAATCGTGTGGTTAAAAATTAACGGAGCTTACCACCTAATTAGGCACAACATGTTACATTTGTTTATGTTGAGCGTGAAATACCAGTCACTATATCAAGCATCGATTTTCTGCAGAGCGTCGTCGTTTTACTACAGTGTACTCTAGCTTTGCGACTTCTGTATGTAAAGCAGGTATCATGCTTGATCAGCCCCATGGACCTTCCCATGTTTCCCAACAGGTACTTCAGAAGATTTTACGGCAGCCGGCAAATCCATGGGATCACCCATCCAAGTACTAACAGGGCCTGATATAAGTTAACTTGTGTGATTGTGCGTGAACCGGTGTGTCTAAACTGGCAAGGCCGTTGGCACGAATGAGTAGGAAACTTAAACTGATTCCTGTCTCATTGCTTGGTTAAAGAACACTGCCGGATGAGTGCCAAAACTGGACACTTGCGAGCGTAATAAAAATATCTTGATACATATGGTTGTAACGTTTTGCCTGTAAAGATTAAGAGAACATCTTTTACACCACGATATATCGATATTTTCGTAGTTAACATGAACTAAAATAATACAGTATTCATGTTAGTCATTTTTTTTTCTTTTCTCTATATTTATTATTTTATCCTCTATGTTTTGCGGTGATTAAGACCTTATCAACAGCCAACGTCTCTTTCATGTAATTGTTCTTACTGAAGAGATCGTCGATATCTGGCAGCAGCAGGCAAGGTACCATAGCGTTACTTCCTGTATTATGCATAGCGACGTCTTTTCATCACAACTATAACAACGCGCTCTGGGCAGTGCAAAGCATATACGATTTCCCACATCACGCTGTAGCGTATTGATCCGTACACCTTCCACACACGGCGGGATATCGACGTAAGTTTTCACTTTTTACTCGCCTTTCACATATTAAATAGCGGTTATGTACATTTGCGGTACGACCGAAGGTACTTTTACTTCAAAAGATGAGTCGAAAATTGACAATGATTGCAATACTTACCGTTCCTCGGTTCGAAGAGTGCCATTTATTGATTATTAATCACGATGAATTCCGTGTACTAAGCCCTGACGCGTACTGAAATGAAGTTCTTTCTTGTGTAAGAATAGGAAACCGGATTCACGCGGTCTTTAGAGTTCCATTCAAACATTCGCTTCAGCTTCCAACAAGTAGACTCACTATAAACTACATTAAACACACAAGATTAATTTGTAACTTTTTCTATGTTGCCTTAACATACCTCTCTCTCGATATGTTACGTCACTATTCTCTCTTGCAAACAAGATCCTCAACTCTCTGCGTTCCCTTGGAACCACATTCAGCACGATAATTAATTATGAACGTCCTTTAACACATTTTGTGCCTCTTACTCGAAATGTACCACAAATCAGTCCAACAAACACAATTACACGTCCCTCCACACATTACTGTCCTTTAGCTGTTTCCCGCTACCTGTTTCTCCGATTTTACATTGATATTAATTTCTCTGAGGATAGTATTTATACAATACAAAATACACATGTGAAACATTTTATGTGTTGGTTTATATATTTTAGAAAAAAATAATCGTAGCTAAATAAACACCCAAAGAACCATTCCGCTTCAAAATAAGGTACCGTATTTCATCCCCAGCTAACTTCCCCTGCACTCCAGAACGTGTCTGAACGGCAAGCACTACAGATCGCCCCTGTGGTTTACTGTGTAGTTGTGTGAGCCCGTCGACGTGTCCCAACGTGTACGGCGACTCACCACTGCAGACAAGCATTGTACATGACCCCGGCTTAGTTGCTGCGTTCGTGTTAGTTGTAGCAAGCAGCGAACAGCGATACACGTGTACGGCAGCGGCTTATACATTCAACGACGTCCATTAAACACCCTATTTTCTTAATAACGTTAAATTGATTTCCAAGGAAAATTAACATAGCATCTATCCGTCACATGGCATGGCACACATGCACCCTACTTCGAATACATTTTATTTAAGCTTTAATTACATTTGCGCTCTACCAAAATTGCGATTCGGTAGTTTCGGTGCACTTCGTAAACGACGTAGGAAATTGTAGGTTTACCGGTAGTATTAGTATGGAAAGACACATAAAGGAATGTTTAAGAGAGAAACTGGGAGCTGACGTCTTCTCTTTGTTTTTTTGATTGTGTGGTTGTTTGTTTTGCACGTAATTAGAACTGCACATCATTCCGTGTTAATCCATTGTGTATTTTATATTTTTACAGAATATAAATTGCATTGTATAAGTAATAAAAATTGGTTGATCGCCTTACTTCTGCGCTTTTATTACGTTTGATGTAAGTACACTTTGTATGCACGAATACAAAAATTATGATGATTATTTTCGTTATTTTTTACTCATTAGTACGTTCTTCATCATGATCAAAGGCTGTTGCCTGTTGTTATTGGTAAGTGCGAAGGTTGCTTCTGAATAAGAGAAACATATTTCACATACGTTCGACGAAGCATTGAAACTGTGTTTGATACGCTTTGCGTTTTACTTTTATTTTACGTTTTCGTTGACGAAATTACATTTTCTAGCGCTATGTTATAAATATATTTTGTTTTCTTTACTTTTACTATAACATCCCTGTGTTTCACGTTACATATCAACAATTTTCGAATAAAACCTGAATTAAACATTAACAGTTTCAGTTTTTCTATAAATGCTGTTTACTTTTTAAAACAGACAGACAAGTAAAACAAAAATGTTCCGTAGGTTATCTAGCCCTTTATATATCCCTACTCAGTTTTTAGATGATTCACCACTTCCGAGTTTTGAGAGAATCTAGTAAGACACTGATCGCTTGCGTAAAGAGAGCGATCGTTATGAGGTAATGGACGACAGGTATGCAACACACCTAACATATAGGTAATGTGGGTCCATCGTTAACTGATTAAAGCCACTGGGAGAACTATCGTAGTCTGCCTTGCTTATGATAGTCTACGGTAGCCCCGGTAGTTTTACAGCTCTAGTTTTAACGCAACATACGGTCCATCTAAGTTTAAATAGCCTAAATGATTAAATAGCCTAACTGACACTGCAATCAAGTGATAACCTACTAATGTTATGTTACACTGAATCAACGTGTGTTAGTCAAGAGTGATTAATTTCACGTGTGCGATTCTGAGATAAAAAAACTGAAACAAAGTTAGTTGTGTGTTTAACTCAAAATCCGTAAAGCGGTACTCCGCCTATCACTTTTACCCCGCACGTAAAGGCAGAACGAAGAAAACTGCATAAACATAATTCTCTGACATATTATAGTTCCCACAAAAACGTAATACCAATGTTGCTGAGTAATAAGTATGCATGCACCCAGAACTAAGTTTAGCCGGCCGGTGTGGCCGTGCGGTTAAAGGCGCTTCAGTCTGGAACCGCGTGACCGCTACGGTCGCAGGTTCGAATCCTGCCTCGGGCATGGATGTGTGTGATGTCCTTAGGTTAGTTAGGTTTAATTAGTTCTAAGTTCTAGGCGACTGATGACCTCAGCAGTTAAGTCGCATAGTGCTCAGAGCCATTTGAACCATTTTGAACTAAGTTCAGTCTCTCGGAACATAATGACGTGCCCGACACACGCAGTTCATATTACACGGTAAACAAGCTAGCCCCAAACACTGGTGCACCAGCGGTAGGGTTTGAATGCAGTGCTTGCTGCAGTTCTCGATCAATCAGAACAATGCGCACTTATGACATGTCCGTGCGCAAGCCTATGATGGCGGCTTGCAGAACTGTCCACTTGACAGTTTAACTTACTTATTACGTGAGCCATCAGATCCTGCGGAACACGGCAAATGCCCTGAATGAATGGAAGCATTTATGACTACTATTTTGCAAATTAACAGTGGGAGGTATGTGGAGCAAACAGTATATTTATATATACAGAGCGCAGGAAAACTACGTATACAATGTTATAGTGGTTAGAGGAGATGAAAAGCGAGACATTTTTATGGGCTACCCTTAATAGTTTTGATAAGAGACTTCCTTTAGGCCAACGTTCACAGTATTTTTGGTTGGTTCGTATGCAACACGTTGGCATCTGTGACAAAATTACGACTTACTGCTACTAGAGATAAGTTTTAATTGTTGCTAGCATCCCTGTACAAACGACTGCATTATTACGCGTATGTTGTGTTGACAAGAAAGTTTCTACTGATGTTTACAGGTTCTTTTCGGCTAAATACACAGGAACCGAGATAACTGACACGCATGTCGTTTACAGGCAAGCAGAATGGAACAGTCGAACAGCTAGGCGCCCGAATGTGGAACGATTTCTAGGGACGCAGTTACCGAATAATATCGCATTTCAATCAGTTGATGGCTATCTTCAATTTCCCTACATCACTCCTGTGGATTTCTCATTGCGGAGCCAAAAAAGCGATTCGCGTAAGAGGCGCCGATAGACAGCCCAGAAGAGCTGGTTGCCCATTTGGCTGAAGCTACCGCCATTTTTCATGAAACACATGGTCGTTTCGAACGTGTTGGACACGCAGAGGTCAGTTATGCATTAAGGTAAACGAATGACAACTACTGTAAAATAATATTCATCACGCGGCATGTTGAACACTGACTCTGAACATCACTAGTATCAAAAACTGTCAATATTGTTCGCATGGCCGCACGGGCTTACCGCGTGGGGTAGCCGCGCGGTCTAATGGGGTCTTGCCACGGTCCACAAGGCTGCCCCCGTTGGAGGTTCGAGTCCGCTGTCCATAGCGTAAGTTAGTTTAAGTTAGATTAAGTAGTGTGTAAGCCTAGGGACCGATGACCTCAGCAGTTTGGTCCCATACGAACTCACCACAAATTTCCAATTTTCACATGATTTGTCCCTGCTAAGTTACGTAACTCGGTGAGACGTAAACCACACGTAGACAGAATTGCTGCAGTATAGTACAGAATGTCTCATGAAACGAACAGAATTGACACTTTTATTCAAAGACAATAGTTACACAGAAATCATTGCATTTGGGCATTACAAGAGGAGGGGCGTGTTCCGTAATACGGTGTCTTATCAACACGTGCGGCATTGATTACTCTGAAAAGTACTTCCATGCTGGCCGCAAGCTGTAAGGAGTTCTTGTGCAGGGCGTTCCATTCCTCTAGCAGTGCGATTAACAACAGCTGGACCGAGCGAGGTGGGCAGTGGCTAACACACTGGACTCGCATTCGGGAGGACGACGGTTCAATCCCGCGTCCGGCCATCCTGATTTAGGTTTTCCGTGATTTCCCTCAAGCGCTCCAGGCAAATACCGGGATGGTTCCTTTGAAAGGGCACGGCCGACTTCTTTCCCCGTCCTTCCCTAATCCGATGAGACCGATGACCTTGCTGTCTGGTCTCCTTCCCCAAACAATCCAACCTAACAACAGCTGGATGGACGCTGGCGCCTGTGAACCTGCTGCGCCTCGTCTTCCCAGTGCATACGTCGCGTTGCCGATCGGATTCAAGGCGGGAGAACGAGCAGGCCTGTCCTCTCGTCGAGTATCCTCTCAAGAACTCCTCTACCTGCTCTAGTCGATGCAGTCGCGCACTGTCATCCATAAGTCAGGGACGCATGAACCACTGATAAGACGCATCTGGGGAAGGAGTACAGATTTACAATAACGTTGATCGGTGAGTGTAACGTGTGCAAAGACTTGGTCATTACGCCCATGCAACATTGTGCCTTCCCGAACCATAACATCTGGACCACCAAACCGATCTTGTTCGGCCATTCTGACCGTACACTCATATGGCGAGAGGTGGGATTACGTAATGCACCCAGCAAAATTGATGAACGTGATCGTTTAAAGCTTTGCGGCTAGCACTGATGCACGTTGCAGAGGATGCATTGTTGTCCGTCCGTGATGATCACACACACCATTAAGAACCATTGTAAAGCCCAGAGAATCATCATAAATCTTGTTGACTTCAATGAAATTATTGACTTTCGTCACATTGAGTATTCCGCTCAGCTGCCTTCTGTGCTCTGGTGTACTGTAGCAGTTCTTTCTATGTATGGTACAGATTTCATCGAGCTGTGTGACTTGGCAGTGAAAGATCATGCGAAAATTACTTTCGCCCTTACGTTTTTCGAATCAGTGTATTTATTTTGGTACTGTTGCATGAAAAGGTGACAATATTGTCGATCTCAGGCTATGGTACTGTAAGTAGGCTGTTTAGGTTTTTATATTGGTTACGCCACGTAGCGCTCTGTATGAAAATCACTGGCTGTGCTGTGTGCAGTCTGTGGCTGGTTGGCATTGTTGTAATATTCGCTATTGTAGTGTTGGGCAGTTGGCTGTTAACAGCGCGTAGCGTTGCGCAGTTGGAGGTGAGCCGCCAGCAGTGGTGGATGTGGGGAGAGAGATGGCGGAGTTTTGAGAGCGGATGATCTGGACGTGTGTCCATCAGAGACAGTAAATTTGTAAGACTGGATGTCATGAACTGATATTTATATTATGACTTTTGAACACTATTAAGGTAAATACATTGTTTGTTATCTATCAAATTTGCTAATTTTTCAACACTATTAAGGTACATACATTGTTTGTTCTCTATTAAAATCTTTCATTTGCTAACTATGCCTATCAGTAGTTAGTGACTTCAGTAGTTAGAATCTTTTATTTAGCTGGCAGTATTGGCGCTCGCTGTGTTGCAGTAGTGCGAGTAACGAAGATTTTTGTGAGGTTAGTGATTCAAAAAAAAAAAAAAGGTATGGGTTATTGTTTATTCAGTGTCATTCTTTTGTAGGGATTATTGAAAGTCAGATTGCGTTGCGCTAAAAATATTGTGTGTCAGTTTAGTGATGATCAGAATAAGTAAAGAGAGAAATGTCTGAGTACCTTCATTTCTGCTCAGCTGTCTGAAAATCAAATAACGTAAGGGGTTCACCAGCACAGTAATTCATTAATTTTTCAAAGGGTACGTTTCAGTACAAGCGGAACGACTTTTGTTTTAGAGGGAAAACAGCAAGCAATTTCTGCATTTGAGAGCAATCCTATTAAGCAGTCTGTTGTAAAAACTTATGCTTTGGCTGCACCTGACCTCACTGCAGGATTCCGAAATACGGTGATGACGATAACGCGCAGTGCTACTTTTGACGATTCTTCGTTAAAAACCGTCACCAGATCCGTTAAATTTCTGCTACGAGCAACGATACGACTCCCGTTCTGCCGCTGCTGTAGCCGGAAGCTTGATTCCGTGGGACTGCAGTTCCAGAGTGTGCACAATTTTAAAAACGCGACACTGACATTTTTGTGGGGGGATCTTTGTTTTCACCATATCACAACTCCGTAGTGCAGCAACAGTTTCTGTTCATTAAGCAACACGACACAGTTCAAGGGCCGGCCGCTGTGGCCAAGCCATTCTAGGCGCTTCAGTTAAGAACCGCGCTGCGCTGCCTTGGGCTTGGATGTGTGTCATGTCCTTAGGGTAGTAAGGTTTAAGTAGTTCTAAGCATAGGGGACTGATGTTAAGTCCCATAGTGCTTAGAGGCATTTGAACAGTTCAAGGCTTATTCGCATGAAAGCACATTCCATTCAAATGTGGTATTATGTAGATGTGTTATTTCACCAGCGACGCAACGATTCACGTCCACTGCAAAACGATAAAACCGTTTTAGTTTATCGAGGAATAGTAATGTGTTGTGTACATAGTTCCGCGTAGTCAGCGCGTACACAGCTTTCGCAATAGAGCGCGCCCCGCTAAGCACAACAGCGCAGGCGCAGTGCACGTCCGTCTCCGCACTACGAGATGGCGCTGCCTTAGAGACGGACCAAATTCTGCTTCCGCCGATCCGCGTATTAATATGTAATGCAGCCAATGAGATTGCTGATAACGTATAACATTTCTCCTCGCGGATCACACTCGCGCAGTGATACCTGAACGCGCGAGGTATTATAACGAGTGTACAGATCTCCGATGAGTCAGTCCGCATTAGTACGTAGTCCAGTTTCAGTCTGCGCCTAATAAGATTGCCATATTCCTGTACATAGCCATGAAGATAAATGTATGGACACTTTGTCAAGTATCAGAGATATGTGAGAATAAGATTAACGTACCAAGACCAAAGGAACTTCAGATTGTCAATTGTAAATAGCATCCAGAATCAAGTTAAGTAAGGTTTATGATTGTTATTATTTTAATAAATGTGTGTGAAAATTAATCAAGTTCTGTTTAAAGTTGGTCACCGTCAATCTGCTACTCTAAGCGTGCAAGTGGCATTTCTATCGTCTGACCTAACGGCAGAAGATAAACACGCCACGATAAGACCACGAGACATATTGCAGACACTCGCCTACTCCGTTAGAGCGACAAGTCAAATAATCTGATGGTGTGTGTACCGAAGGTCTTACAGTACGGACACCACAAAATGCATGACACAGTCCAAACTTTTCTCAAATGTAATCGCTGTTCCTTTGCAGTTCAATTTGATACGGTACACAAATTACTTTAAACGTTTTATTCGTAACATCTCACACGAAAGGCAACCCACCATTCATACTGCCACCAAAACAATTATCGTTTCCCTACCACTTTTACCCTGCACGTAAAGACAGAACGAAGAAAACAGCATCCCTAAACATTGATTTTTCAATTTCGATAACTGAAATAAGCTCTCTAACAGCGAAGATACATTGAATTATTTATGTTGAAGTAGTTATATTTGTAGTAATTGAACTTTAAACGTTTATTACTAAATAAAGGGAATAAAGCAAAATAATATAAGACGAAAAAGATGTATAGGCCGTTTAGAGATGTATGTTTACAACCCATCTTCACGTAGAAACGCAGTGCATTCTAGTGGCGTCGTATTGGGTTCCTTTCCCCTTCCGTTCAGCAATGTTATGAATCAGAGAGTTGACAAGCGGTAAAGGGTCGTTTCGTCAAGAACTTTAGATGCTCGACTGAGGTAAGATAAAGCAGTGGGAGAGGGGAGAAAACTAAGGGCCCGGAACGGATAACAGCAGAAGCCTGTCCAATATGAAGAAAATAATGAAGGCAATCCGATAACATGCTGTCTAATAAACGTGCCGGAGCAAGAGACAAACCGCATCAGACAGCGGAACTGAAATCAATACCCGCAGAGAGGAGCGAGCGAAAGGGAAACTCAATAAGAGACAGATCTTTCGATAAGACAGGCTGCGAGTCGGACGACAGTGAAGCGGGGAGAGTTGTCCGCGACGGCGTAGGATAAAATCAGAGGAAAGGATTCCTAAAGAACTTTCTTTAATGTTTCTTTCTGGGTGAAAGCACCAACAATAGACGTACTGTATTCGTTCAAGGAATAACTGCTTCAGGGTCCGAACTTATAAAAATCGCAACGCTTACATCTTCACTCTGGTAATGAACTTCAACTTATACATACGATTATAACTTTATGTAGGTAACTTGCTACAGCTGCTAAATATTAGGAAAACAGCATATAGCCATTAGCAGTTCACATTACAATTTATTCCTTGACGGCTTCGGTTTTTAGAACATCTACATCAGTATCTACGTACATACTCCTGTCCCACTCGCAAATAGAGCGAGTGAAAAACTACAGCCTATTATGCCTCCTTACGTAGAGTGTACGTTGGTGGTAGTAGAATCGTTCTTCAATCAGTTTCATTCTCAGTAGCATTCCTCGAAAAGAACTTCACCTTCACTCCAGGGATTTCCCGTAGCATCTCCGAAATACTTGCATGCTGATTGAATTTACCGGTAACAAATCTAGCAACCTAACTCTGAATTGCTTCTATGTCTTCCTTTAATACGCCCTGATGTGGATTCCAAACATTCGAGCAACACCCAAGAACTGGTCGCTTTAGTGTTCCATATGCGGTCTCTTTCACAGCTCTTTCCGAAAACTCTTCCATTAAACCCAAGTCGACCAATCGCTCTCCTCGCTGCAATCATTACATGCTCGTTCCATTTCGTATCGGTTTGCAACGTTACGTCTGGATACTGAATAGACATCACTGTGTCAAGTAGCACTCTGTTAATGCTGTGTCTGAATATTAAGGAATTCTTTTTTCTGCTTATCTGCATTAACCCACATTTACAGCTATCGGCCTTCCATCGTACCAACAAGAAATTTTGTCTAATCATCTTGTATCCTCCTACAGTCACTCAACCATGATACACATACGTACACCTCAGCCCCATCAGCAAACTGCCACAGATCGCTGCTCACCCTGCCCGTCAGATCATTTATGTACATAGCGGTCCTGTCACACCTTTCCGGGGCACTGCTGACGATACCCTTGTTTCTGATTAACACTCGCTGTCGACGACGTACTGAGTGTTACTCCTTCAGATGTCTATCAGCCACTCACATATCTGTGAAAATATTCCGTATCTTCGTTTCGTCGTTAATAGTATGCAGTGGGGCACCGTTTCAAACACTTTTCGGAAATCTAGGACTGTGAAATCCGCCCGTTGCCCTTCATCCATAGTTCGTAGAATATCATACGGGAAAAGTGCAAGCTGAGTTTCGCAGGAACGATACTTTCTAAAACCGTCTTGATTTGTGGACAGAAGCTATTCTATCTCAAGAAACTCTATTATACTCGAACTGAGATTTGTTCAAGTATTTTGCTTAAAACCGATGTTAAGGATCAGTAAGTATGCCGATAAGCTCTTTTACTCCACTTATTCACTGGATCAAAATTGCATACTACCCATATCTGACCCATTAGCAAGTTAGATACAACGATGTTTCACGGTTTTATATAATACACGCATAATTTTGGTAATGTCATGGATCATGCAAGTAGGTTTCAGCTCAGTGTATATTTCATTGGATTCTAACCTACTTGTGTGGTTTATGGCATTAGCCAAATAATGTTTAGGTTTCCTATCACTGTGGAATATCGTTGTGTTTGGCATACAGATAACTCATATGCGAGTAGTATGCATTTTTCATCCATGTCATGTACTACTTTTCTTGCAGTGATGATGGTTACAAAAACCGAAACAGATAAGGGATAAAGTTGAATGTGTACAGCTCATGGCTATAAATATGCTTTTTCTTTTTTTTTTTTCAAAACTTCATGGCAGATGAAAACTGTGTGTCGGACCGAGACTCGAACTCGGGAGCTTTGCCTTTCGCGAGCAAGTGGTCTACCAAGTGAGCTACCCAAGCACGACTCACGCCACGTCCTCACAGCTTTACTTCTGCCAATACCTCGTCTCCTACCTTCCAAACTTTACATAAGCTCTCCTGCGAACCTTGCAGAACTAGCACTCCTGAAAGAAAGGATACTGCGGAGACATGGCTTAGCCACAGCTTGGGGGATGTTTCCAGAATGAGATTTTCAGTCTGCAGCGGAGTGTGCGCTTGCTTTTTTTCAGTTATTCAATTAAATCAGGCTAAGTTACACAGCCCTTCCGAGACTACATCATGTTTGCGATCGGCAATTACTTCCCATTTGCCTTTGCAACGAGGCCTAATAATAGCTGATTATTTAGCGTTTCGGAATATTTGTGACTTTTACTACTGATTTCTGTACATTTACGTTTCCTGAAACAAACTGAATACCTGATCACAGGACGATGAGAGATGGCGCATGTATTGTTCCTTATTGTGGGCGAGCAGTGTTATAACGGTACCGGCTGGGCGTCTCAACCAGTAATTTGTCAACGGAGTTCTTAGACTTCCGATTGCATGTTCCTCATAAGCAACATACGAATTCTAATGGCTCGGATGGCAGCAGAAAAGCTGGAGCATCGTCCCCGTGCTTATTCCTTTGCTTTAGGACGTCTATAAATATCTGGAAAATTTTAAATGGATGAATACCCCGAACTGATGATTTCCTTAAAGAATCCTAACACATTCTGTTCGGTGTAACAAAATGTGTAGGCATCCCTCATTGCATTAATGTTCAAAAGTACAGTATACTGTAATTTAAACTCAACAATCATCTGTGAGCTCTACATATACGGACAAGGCCATGTGCACGAGGTGCGTTTTGATTGTAAACGTTTTATTTCTGACAAGCCTTAGCATAATATGCTACATTTTATCCATTAATACGACACTTGGCATGAGGTTCCAACTCACAATGAAAACGTTTCGTAACAGAAATTTTTGAAAGCCAGAAGATGACAGCAAAATCTGTCGAAACCGGCTGTCCGAAATAATGCAGTATTTATGCGATTCTGGCTATAGAAAACTTTTAACTAAGTATAACAGATCCCTCCTTCTCATTTTTCAACATGAGAAATTTCGACCACAGCGTTGTCCAACTGAGCTAGGTCTCAGAAATATATTGAAATCGACGAGATATTTAACTCTTAACTTTTTTGTATTTTCCCCTTCCTTTCTGACAATGTTGAAGATCGAACTAATTCAGTGAACTTAATAATAATGGTATCCATTTATTAGGCCCGTTTACATAAACAAAGGAACTGCCCACAATGGGATTTCGTAAGTCTTTCATTGATATAAGTGGGCAATATTCACTGGTGATATCTCGCACAGAACCAGATGAACTTGAAAAGCTGAATTTTGATTATGAAAGCACAACAATAAAGACATGGTGGCTTCAGACTGTTTTTTAATTACATAACATAACCAAACATTTAGACTCGTGGTATCCTAACAGACAATACATATAACCGGTAGCTTCTGAAGTGTATCAGTAGAGACTTAACAGAAACCACTGAATGCACATTGCCTACTGTTTTGCCTTATGTGATGCACTGTGTCACGCATGATTTTCAAGGTTATGTAGTTCATGTTGAAAGTGATGGTTAGTGCTTGTCAAAATTTTGTGACTTGGTTGTTGCTATCGCAATGTCTGATTTTCAGATAAGCATAGGATCTTACCTCCTTCCTTTCTTGCGTCTACTGTACGCTAAGGATTACACGACGTCATTAATACAACTCATAAAAACCTGTTGTACTGTGGTATTACCGTGAACCTATGTTCTGAGAGGCAGCCGCTGGAATAGATTTGTCTTTATACAACTGTGACTCTGTAAGAGTCCAGTTTTTTGGCGATTTCACTGACGAAAAAAGAAGCTCTGATAGATCACGACACTGAAAGTTGATCTAGCGTAAATCTGGCAAAGATTGTCACTCGTGCGAACAGATCATAATGTAATTAAAATGCTTCATGCCCTATATATGTGGATGAGACCTTCCAGATCAGAAATTCGTGGACCAACTTTGAGAAGTTTAGAGCACAGCAAGAACACTTCTGTGCTGTCGGCGTCATCGTAGCCAGTAGTCCTTTAAGGTCATTGCCTGGCTGCTTTCAACCGAACAGCCACGTCGTGAGTGACTCCAGGCTGCAGTGATCAAAGGCAGTGACTGTTTCCCGCGGTGACGTGTGACTGACAGAGATCAAGAGTTCGCAATATGAGAACCATAACGTAAGCGCTGTTGTGTGTCATAGACATTCAGCAGGCAAACAAACTCATGCATAAGGTTCTATTCCCGGGAACGTAACTAGTAAATGTATAGTTTCATCTGAGATAAAAAAATTATGTTTCTCTCTGAGATTACGGCGAAGGGTGTAGAGCGCGTGCACTTATTATGTCCATAAAATGCACTATAGATTTTGAAAATTACGTTTTTAAGGGACAGAGTTTCGAAATGTAGAATTAAAGTGATTAATTTCAGGCGGCTTCACGGAGACTTCTCAGCACCGTTTAGAAACACACGTCAGTTTCTCCGAACTGGATAGCTGTAATGACTTAATGGTGAAGTTCCAAGCGGGGAAGTTGTAAGCTGTGCAATGCACCTCAGGAGGATCTTATGCCATTTGCCGGAAGCTTTTGGTCAGATGTACTGGCAAAACAGAACAATAGGACACACTGAGCATCGTCGTGCAGTAAGAGATAACTAACTAGAATAGATTTTTAATTGTCTTGACTGCATTTTTTAATGACTGGTTTCGGTTTAACATAAAGCATACTCAGATCTGACTGTATCGGTTACCATAGTTACCGGTCCAACTGTCAGAAAAATAAACCTGCTACATTATAGAATGAAAATAATTTAAAAATAAAAATAATTTATTTAAATTTTACGGGCAAGTCAGACAAAAAGAAATATGTTTCGACCAGTGATATCACATTTTGTCCAAGGAAAGCAAATTAATTTTTATGACTAGCATTATTAACACATGATATACCAAGCGTGGGGGGGGGGGGAGGCTACTTTGTTCCCACCTTTTGAAGATACTGTAATTCAGTTATTTTATATTTATAAATATTGGAAAAATTATTGCTTTTAATGAATTCTTCTATCGGGTTCCATAAATGTCTTATATGTCTTATTTAACATTTTCAGACTGAAGAACTTACTTACATAGAAATATCACTTTAAAAAGTGTGTCTTAAGTAAACGTCAATGACAAAGAAATTTTTAATTTTCAAGTTTTTTGAGTTGGTCATAAGGTACACCACTTGTTAGTATACGCTATTTGAAAATGTGATAGATATTGCTAATACTGTTCTAAAAGATATTTTCAGGTTGTGGATGGCACTTATACATAAGTATCTCTTAAAAAAGTATGTTTTTAATTTTTTTAGGATGAGCATACAGTGACCCCCTCCCCGTTGGTAATGCATGTTATGGAAAACACGTTGCTATTATTGGACTTAAGGAATTCTGTTCCCCTGAGGCCATCGACATTGTGAAATACCTTGTTTTTCCTAACTAACTTGAGGATGACGAGAACAAGATAGTTTGTGGAAACTATTTATTCATCGGCACAGTCGGCTGCCAACAATCTTATGCAAACACTGCTTCATCGTAAGTACAAAACAGTGATAGAACATATACAAAACCAGTCGATCGAAACTATGATTTCGCAGAAACTTTATGTTATTACTTCAACGATTTCATAATTTTAAGAAAAGAATGTAAGCAATAACAGTTTGGTCTCCGTAACGGAAAAACTCTTTCTTACAAAAAGATTGATTTCAGTCCATGACCCATTTCACTCATTTTGACCGACCTTCATATTAACAATGACCTTCCTACGCAGCTTTCCCATAACTTGCATGAGTCGTCGATCAAAGCAACCAGTGTTGAATTCTCGGAGAGTGGTTGGTCCAACGCGGAGAACAAGAACAACAGTTCAACAACAGACGCAAATTTTTCACCACCATACGCTTCTGATTTACTGACGGCAGGAGCCTGCAGTGGTCTGTCCTCACGCGTCCAGTCGATCCTCAATCTTTCATTGCCTTTCTGCTGACAGAGGCATTCCTTTTTAGGTTTTCGGTTACAGGCTGCTACATTCCCGCCCCTTATTGTTCCACCTTTGCCATTTGACCACCAAAATCTGATTTTTACTTCCGAACGTATGTTAATCAAATTGGGGGCCAGAAGCATTTTTATTTGGAGTGCTATACTGAGTCACTGTCGGTAAGGATTTTCGTTGTTTTAACTTCGGTGGATTTCTTATTACTGCATCTCAGGTCTGGATCAGTCCCAGATCTAGGTTAGCACCTTAGTTTTGTCGGTTTCATTGTAATTCCAGTCGTCAAGAAGCGTTATGCTGATGCCACGTACCTGATTGCTCGAAACTTGTATGTCATTAAAGTTAGTTCTTCCACTGTCCACACTGTTTGGCTGTTCTACGACAGACCGTGTTGACAACCTATTTAAAATAACAGTGCCGAACTACCTACACCCAGACTGATATTTACAGTTCCCAGAAACGGTCTATGGCGGATGGCCCGAGTATTTACATCACTTTACACTTGTACGACAGAGATTCAGAGTATATGGAAGATAAGTGGGTACAAATGTCTCCTCTGTCTACTCGTAAGTTTAGCTCCAACGGGGTCGATGCAGGACGGCAATTGTGGCGAAATTTGTGCGCGGTGGACTAATTAGTGTTGAATAACGTTTTCACTTGAACTAACTCGGACTTCAGACTTTCCGGGTCTGACAAGCCTAGTGTACTACGATGGCCGCTCAATAAGTAATGTTACTACTTTTTTTCCTCGGACAATTTCGGTTGAAAAGATGTGGAATCTGTTGTGGGACATCGTGGAATATTTCCACTTCAGCCCCTATGGTTCATGAAGTTCCGGATGGTGGCTGCGCTACACGTAGTCTTCAAAATGGCTTCTGTAATTGAGATGCGTTCCAAGCAGAGAGTTGTCATTGAGTTTCTTTTGGAGGAATACTTTGCAACGCATATGTTCATAGGCATATCTGCGGAGACCTGGCAGTGAACAAAACCACAGTGAGTCGTTGGGCGAGGTATCTGTCATCACAGCAACGGGGTCGCGCAAACGTGTGCGATGTCGCGCATGCCTGCCGGCCACACACAACTGTGATTCTTGCCTATTGGAACGTGCGGACACTCTCATTGGAGGTGATCGACGGATCA
Organism: Schistocerca nitens; assembly: GCF_023898315.1. Lineage (NCBI taxonomy): Eukaryota > Metazoa > Arthropoda > Insecta > Orthoptera > Acrididae > Schistocerca > Schistocerca nitens. The sequence goes on along the minus strand of NC_064618.1, from coordinate 420,311,327 downwards.
CAGTCAAACACTTGGCTGCACAACTGAGCGTTTTTCTTGGTTGTGCTGACGCACTCGTCTACAATTTGGCGTACTCAGAGGCATGTGCCTGCTAGGGTCTTCGCTGTCAAATAAAAGAACAAGGAAGGATCATCTGTATGGTTACCTGCGCGTTACATGGCAGATCGCGATATTTTTTTTATCGAACATCTTCGCAGGCGATGAAACATGGGTTCATCACATCGAACTGGAAACAAAACAGCAATCCATTGAGAGGCGCCACCTGTCCTCCAAAGAAAAAATTCAAAGCCGCACCCTCAGCTGGTAAAGTCATGGCAACGGTTTCCTGGGATTCTGTTTGATGTCCTCCCTCACGGTGCAGTAATCATCTCTGAGGTGTATTGTGCTACCTAGGCTGCTTGTTCGTCTTTACAAAAATGCAAACGAATTTCACCTTCTTCGTGATAACGCAAGGCCTCACACAAGTCTGCACACCCGAGAGGAGCTCACAAAATTTAATTGGACTGTTCTTCCTCATCCATCTTACAGCCATGATCTCGCACGTTACGCGTTCGCCGGCCGAAGTGGCCGCGCGGTACTGGCGCTGCAGTCTGGAACCGCGAGACCGCTACGGTCGCAGGTTCGAATCCTGCCTCGGGCATGGATGTGTGTGATGTCCTTAGGTTAGTTAGGTTTAACTAGTTCTAAGTTCTAGGGGACTAATAACCTCAGCAGTTGAGTCCCATAGTGCTCAGAGCCATTTTTTTCGTTACGCGTTCCATATGTTTCGGCCAATGAAGGATGCATTCCACGGGGAGCTCTACGTGGATGATGGGAAGATTATTGATGCAGCTAGATGTCGGCTCCTACGTCGACCCATATAGTGGTAAAATTCGGGCATATAGGCCCTCCCTGTAAGGCGGCGTATGGCCGTTACATAGAGCGAAGATTACGTTCAAAAACTGTTTTGTAGCGAAAGGAGTGGGTGTATTGGTATCTAGAAAAAAAGCCATCCTGCTTTCAGGGTAAATGTGTGGCATTGATTATTGAACACCACTCGCAGTATTTAGAGAAAAACGTTCCCTGTGCTGGATGATGGTCTGATTGTCAGGCGAGGTGCAAAGTGGAATAAGAGGGCACTCGTGGAGGTCACGACCTACATGCAAAACATTTCAGTAACACCGTTTATATTTTTGCATGTACAACTTGCAAATATCAGCTAACTTTTGGAGAACAAAGTAGCATGGAAGCTAGGAGTCTAGAAAACGATAATTACATCCTAAAATTAAAAGTTTCTACGTTTAACAGAGAATATCTTAAAGTGCTCGTGTTAGGGCCTGCCGCGTGGATGATTCTTTGACGTAATCGCCTGCAAAGACCGTTCCAGCCAGGTAAAAGCTAGCATTCACTTGCTGACCGTACATCATGTTCACAACAAATCCGACATTGTGCATCCACACATAGTAACAGGAATCGACAGGAAGTTCAGTAAGATGGGTCAGAAAGGCTAAGAGTATCCGGAAAGCAGTCGAACGGAAATCTCGAACGCACTTCGAAAGTCCTGAAAGGAACGGCGTTACCCATGTTTACAAGCTAACATAGCTCCAGTCTTCAGCTCTGTGTCTATAATTGTAAAGCTAAGAGAAATACTCATAACGGTAAGTGAACATTACGGTTTTAAATCGTGTATAATGCAGCGATAAATTTGGCTTCAGGGTAACTGGAGGCACCAGAGAGGCAGTCCTGACGTTGCGCTCGATAATGGAATCAAGACTTAAGGAAAACTAAGGCACGTTCATAGGATCTGTCGACCCAAAAAAAAAAATCATTTGCCAGTTTAAACTGGTTCAAGATGTTCCAAATTCTCAGAACACTAGGGGTGATCTATAAGGAAAAAAGAGAAGACACTGCAAGAGAGACGCTCAGTAGCTCGGTACGGGCTTTTGTTGAAGTTTCGAGAACATACGTTCACCGTGGAGCCAAGCAGTATATTGCTCCCTCCTACATATACCTCGCGAAGAGACCGTGAGGATAAAATCAGAGAGATTGGAGCCCACACAGAGGAATATCGACAATCTTTCTTTCCACGAAGAATACGAGACTGGAATAGAAGGGAGAACCGATAGAGGTACTCAAGGTACCCTCCACTACACACCGTCAGGTAGCTTGCGGAGTATGGATGTAGATGTAGATGAAGAGAAATATGCGAAATGTTGAAGAATAATGGGGGGACAGTAAGATTGGCATACCAAGAACGAAGCACTCTTTCGTTCCTACCCTTTAGTTTTTGTATCGAGGAAGCAATAACGGGAAGAAGAGTGGAACTAAAATTCAGCGTAAAAGGATGTCAGTGATAAGATCGCTGAGGACATTGATATTCCTAGTAAACGTGATAAGGATTACAAAATTTGTTGAATTGAATGGACAATCTAATGAGCGCACATTATAGAATGAGAGTAAACCGAAGGAAGACGAAAGCAATGAGGAGAAGTAGAAATGAGAACAACGAGAAACGTAACGTGAAAATTGGTTATTACGAAGTAGTCGATGTTAAGGAATTCTGCTTCCTAGGCAGGAAAATAACCCATGACTGACGAAGCAAGGAGGACACAAAGAGAAGACTAGCACCGGCAAAGAGGGCATTCCTGCCTACGAGAAGCTTACTGGTATCAAACACAGGCCCTAATTTGAGACAGAAATTTACCAGAGGGTACGTTTGGAGCACACCATTGTGTGGTTGTGGATCGTAGGTAGCGGTGAAAGCGGAATAGAAAAGAATCTAAGCATCTGAGAGGTAGTGGTAGACAAGAACGCTGAAAATCAGATGGACTGGTAAGGAATGAGGGGGCTTTCATCACTACTGGTGAAGAAAGGACACTACGGAAAAAAATGGACAAGAAGAACGGGCAGGATGAGAGGACATGTGTTACGACATGAGGGAATAACGTCTATGGTATTAGAGAGAGTTGAAGATGGTAAAAACTTTATGGAAAGACAGAGATTGGAATACGCCCAACAACTAATTTGGGACGAAGGGAACGAGTGGTACTCTGAGATAAAAGGGTAGGCAAAGGAGAAGAATTTGTGGTGGCCCGCATCAGCTAGTCAGAACACTAATAACTCAAAAAGAAAAGTATTACATTATGACATTGTTGCTGTTACAATTTTTGAGTCGAGTCTCCTTGCCAAATTATCTGACGCATGTTTTTCAATTGCAGTATTTTTCTAAAATTGCCGTTTCTTGGAAGTTAAGGTGATGTACTAACTGCCGAAGTAAACAGATTGTTATCGTAATATTGCAACCTTTTATATACTTTATTGTATTTAAACGATTTATTGTTACAGTCAGAACGTTCCTGATTTTTTATTGTTATTGTCATTAAAATCGTAACATCTGTTTCACGTTGAACATAGGGATCCTCGCCTCATGTTGGTGTTCGTGGGCAAATAGGTTCGTGGGCAAATAGGCACAGGTTTGTTTGGCGAAATTTACGATATGTGGTATACCACAACACGTTGGCCGCCAATAAAAAGGAGAACGGTCCAGCTTTCTGTTTTCAATCCATAAGCTCTCCTGGTGGTGGTTGTTTGGTCCACTTAAACACGCGCTATTTGTGCTTGTTTGCCACGATTATCCGTCCGTTAGAGAATTCAGATAATGTGACCGTTAAATGATCTTTGCAGACCCTCAACAAGTTTCGCGATGCTTGGGTAGAAGCGCATTTTTGGGATCTCCGCTTGTGATGAAGGAAAAAAGTATGCGGCTTACAAGCTTCCCAGCAACACGCGCGGTTCGCGGTACATCGAAAGGCCACCGGAGATGACTTTCGAGGTCACCCGGACTTGGTGTGGCCACTAGGACCGTCAAGCGCTCAATTTGAAATTCAAATAAAACTTCATCAGTATGCGAAACGAGAGGGGGCAAAATTTAAAATAACTTATTGTGGTAGTTAACGTTCCGTTTCTGTACAGTGTGTCTTCAAATAATTTTCTGTGGCATACAAATTTACAACGTACAGGTACTAAGCACCAAAGGCAGCAATCGGGAAATAAATCTAAACTTTCAACGTGGTATCCCGTATAGTACAGCATTCAGTCCCTAAGATAGCACTCCTAAAGTCAATGGATGCTAAGTTGTGTAAAAACTTTAGCATTCTGATAGAGATGTAGCGTACGTGAAGAGAGGCAAGATAGTTAAGGTCTCGACGACGTCAGAATGCATTTCAGTCTGCCAGATTCAAGTCCCGATCCGACAGAAAGTCTCATATTAGCGCACACGCCGCCGTAGAGGGAAAATTCATTGTGGTAACAATCCCCTAGGTTGTGGCTAAGCCATGTCTCTATAATATCCTTTCTTAGAGGAATTCTAGTCCCGCAAGTTATGCAGGAGAACTCCTGTGCAGCATGGAAGGAAGGAGATGTACTGGAGGAAGTGAAGCTGCGAGGACGAGTCAAGAGTGGTGCTCGGGTAGATCAGCTATTTGAGCACTTAACCGCGGAAGCCAAGCGTCTCAAGTTGGAGTTCCGGTCCTGCACACAGTTTTAATCTGCCAGGGGCATGAGCCCGAATGAGGAAGAAGAGGACCGTGTCTTGTGCTGAGAAAGTATCTCAGCATTCCCCTTAATCGATGCTGGGGAGCCGCAGTAAGCCTAAATCCGGATGGTCGGATACATTCTCGAACTCCTGTTCGTCAGAATCGAGTACAGAATGCTAAACCTCGCTCGGTGTAGTATATATACCAGTTTCATCTTTCATCCAACGTCGTCGAAAAGGCTACGAATTTTCGTAAGAAATCATAGCTTCTTCATTCTGTTTGCTTATTTGTCACATCTTACGTATTACAGACTGATTCCACCATGATTTTCTATTGGATATAAAGCCTAACGTAGGAATCTGATTCCGCGAATATTATGAACATAAACTGACTTTCCAGAATGATTTTTCACTCTGCAGCAGAGTGTGCGATGATCTGAAACTTCTTGGCAGAGTGGAGCTGTGTACCAGGCCGGGATTCGAACCTGGGACATTTACCTTTCACAGGAAAGTGTTCTGTCGACTGAATTATCCATGCACGATTCAAAATCCGTCCTCAAAGCTTTACTTCCGCTTGTGTCATTCTGCATACTGTAACACCCGTACGGTTACACGCGAGGCCACCTTCATAGATTATGAAAATTCACCCTCTTTGAATAACATGTAAATCTCTATTTGGAACCGAGCGGGGTGGCGCAGTGGTTAGACACTGGACTCGCATTCGGGAGGACGACGGTTCAATCCCGCGTCCGGCCATTCTGATTTAGGTTTTCCGTGATTTCCCTAAATCACTCCAGGCAAATGCCGGGATGGTTCCTCTGAAAGGGCACGGCCGACTTCCTTCCCCATCCTTCCCTAATCCGATGAGACCGATGACCACGCTGTCTGGTCTCCTTCCCCAAACCAACCAACCATCTATTTGGAATTGTTCGATCCCTTTACGAAACTATTGCGTTATGAAATCTCCGCGATACGTCGTACAGGTGCTTGTAGTTTATAAATGCTTAATTACGTTGCTTCATTCTGACAGTTTGCATTATTTGATATCGGCACGGCGAAACCACACACAAGTCCAAATCTGAAGGCAAGGTCGTGAATGAAGCAGAACGGTTGACAATAGCAGCACGTTTATTACTGACACTAGCGTACAACCAGAACGGAACTCACTTCCTGGACGGGGAATGCAGCTATTAAAAAAAAGGGAAAAAAATAAAAAAAACATCGATTATTCTAGAATTTTGGTGTTTATGCAAACAGTGAAATATTCCAGGCTATACAAACATTGCAGAGGTCAGCGGAGAAATGCTCCTATTGGAGTACAAAAAAGTGAATTTCCTCCTTTTCTTGAAATACTCTGACTGAAAGTGAGATTTCAGTTGCCTCATTCTTCTTTCCTCAGCGCCTTTACAAATTTTCCCAAAATATTTGGCATTCAAACATCTTAGCGCGAATGTGTTCGCAAGCAAAATTTTTGGGACAATTTGAAAGTGGTGAAGAATGCAGAATGAGGCAACTGTTACTCCACTTTTCAGTCATCAGAGTCTTTTAATAAACAGGAGACAGTCGCCTTTTTTGTGCTCCGAGAGGATCCTTTTTCCGCTGGTTCGCTTCTCTTCGATGCTTTGCTTCTGTGTAATTGAAATAACGCGAAACTCCATAATTTTAGACCTACGACAGGATTCTATGTACACAAAATTTTTCATTTTGTTCAGTACTACAACAACATAGGTTTCGCAGAATCCTGACGATAACGGGGACACTTAACAGCATATTTGTTTCTGATATCTCTCATTATACACTGTTTTCTTCTCATACAGTTTTTAGAAGCATTTTTTATGTTTACATTAAGGTAACTTTTAACCTCACTGTTTCGGAAACGAATAAAGATGTCAACAAAGTTTTCAAGGTCGTTAGAGATTGATTTGTTGGGAATATACAGTACAAATTTCATCCATTTGTCGGGCGTAGCCGTCTTGGAATCCGTGGCTTGGTTTTGGTAGCCAAAAACGATATTCTTCGGATTTTCTCAGAGACCCACCGGAGACTACTTCTAATGCAGAAAGAACCAACCGGTTTGCTCCATTTGCATAAGATGAAGTATGTAATATTCATAGTTTGATCCGGTACTATTGGAGGGTTACAGTAAGACAATCTGCTGTTGGGTATACAAATGGTCCCTAGTCCAAAGCCTATCCAAAATTCTTCACCCCACCTTTCTATCACCAACGGAATCCGAGGTACGAGTCCCGAAAAAAACCTGTTTTTATGTGCGACGATTTGGAACGTGTTAGATAGCTACTATACTGCTGTGTCTATGTAGTTTGGAAATACGATCCTTTGGACATGCATAATCGGGAAATCCTGCTTCGAGTCCAAGTTCGGCATATTTTTTCGCTGTCGTCATTATATTATACAGCTAACATTGTCCATATTCGTAACTGCGAATACATTCCTTGTACGTTAGGTATCGCGTACTGCCAGACGCGAACCGATACGATACTTCAGGTTTAGAACTGCCGACTTGCAGCACGTCCTTCAACGGCGCTGTCTACCATGCTAAACTGCATGCACCACATCTAGTGGCCACGTAATTGCTTTCGCTTTCATCAGCAAGTTACACCTGCTTGGCTCTAACTGAATCAAGTTCTTTTATTCCCCACGAATACGACTCAGTTAGCGAATTAACATTCAGAGTACGTTCCCGTTATTGTACTTGACTAATTGATATACTTCGTCTGGCGTATGTTTTCGTGTCTCTAGAACTTTGAAGTTGTATCTGTGGCCAGTAAGATGTAGAAATACCAGACAGATTAGTTCGTTTTGAATGTTAAAAACGTTTCTGAACGCTCCGTGCCAAGTGAGCTAGAGTTCTGAGTGAAGTAAATGAAGCGTCCTTCAGCGTCCGGGAAGACCAGACCTCATCTCCCCCTGGTGGTGGTCTCAGAGTCGTGGCAGCGCGCTGGCGAGATACCGTTCTCTCGCTGCTTCCAGGACGTCCGTCGGTGGAAGTCGGCATCGGTGATGCAGAGCCAGCTGTGGATGGAGCACCATCGGAGGGCTACCGCGACAGGTGAAATACCGCAGGAGAAGCAGCAAGCAGGCTATTTCCAGGCGAACGGCGTCCCGCGAGCGGACGCAAAGTACAGGCGGTCCGTCGGAGAGGCGCGCATATCTCAGGGCTGGTTCTCGCGTTCACTGTGCTCTGTCTTTCATAACATCTCACCGCACACGTCGCCGCATCGCCTGTCTCCACCGTGCGTTTCTGCTGTACTGGAAGCCTGAGCTCTCCAGCAGGCGACGTTGCCACTATCTTGGTAACTTCAGCGAATATACGCGACGTAGAGGGGCGGGGGTTTACGCTTTATTTGGGTACTGTAAATGTAGTTCACATCAGCTACGGTCTCTTTTGTTAATGGCAGCCCGTTTCCGGAGATCTGTCTTCTACTTAAGGCATTTTACTATGGGCGGCGCCGTGGTCTCATGCGTTTGCATTAGGGATTTGAAATGTTGTTGTTGTATTGCACTTGGGTATGTGGAGACCGGTGAACTGAGATGAGCTTCGTACGGCTCAAATAAAATTGACCTCGCCCCGCGCTATACCTTTAACTCAGTGCCCTGTCACACAATGATTACATCCAACACTCTACACACAGCTTGTGCGACAACATTAGCAGGAACCAACATAAACGCCCTAGGACCAGTCGGGGTGGCCGAGCGGTTCTAGGCGTTACAGTCTGGAACCGCGCGACGCTACGGTCGCAGGTTCGAATCCTGCCTCGGGCATGGATGTGTAAGATGTCCTTAGGTTAGTTATGTTTAAGTAGTTCTAGGTTCCAGGGGACTGATGACCTCAGCTGTTAAGTCCCATAGTGCTCAGAGCCTTTTTTGAACGCCCTAGGTCACCTCTGAGCTCCAAGCCCGAAGTAAACAGAGCGTGATCAGTACAAGTCTTTTTCTTATTAGAACTGTCACACCCCACTTACAATACATATTTATCAATTTTGTGGAAGTACTATTTGTATATTCATCGTCATCATCATCTCATGTCGCTGTACTCACTGCTAAACATCGCAACCCCTTCAACCAAACCTGGTCATCCTGGGCGGGTACTAGCTTCTCTTAGCGCCTCCATGTTTAGTGTAACGTTGACACTACATCAGAATATTTTATGATCTGAAGATGGCAGTAGCCGAAACCGGCAACAGAAAAGTGTAAAATTTCGTGTGACCAAGAAGGGCCTGTAAAATAAAATGCAAAACTATGATCATGGACTCATTTTCAGACTCTGTGTCTTCAACTGGAAAATCTTGATTTGATCTGTCCACCGGCTCGCTGCTCTTCCCCTCTGCCTCGTGCCCTTGAACTTTCCTTTCATGATTATTTTCCTAGCTTTTCTCCATACCGTCTCACAATATGGCCAAAGGACGGGACATTTTTTTGTTGACACGAGAAGAAAGGTTCTTTTAGATATTAAGTTGCTTAATAACGGATACTTTAGTTCCTCTTTCAGTCCATTTTATGTGCAGCATTCTGCGCCATCACCAAAGCTCTAATGCGTCATTAAGCTGCTTGTACCAACAAGCCAAATAATTGCAGTGTACATTAGTGCTCTGTTCTGCCAGATCTTCGTGAGCTTCTTCATAGCCACTGGACGTTCTACGATCTACCTTCTTAACAACTTCCTGTGTTGCAGATGGCTGACCCAAGATAGGCGAAAGAATGCTTGACTTCTAACCTCTTTAAGCCACCGGTGAGTTGGATCTGTGCTCAGTCAATTGTCACGAGTTTGGACTTGATGAGATCGATGTTCAGTCCCTACGATAGACTAAAATCTTTTATTTTTGTCAGTCGTTCAGCAACTTCGCCTTCGCTGATATCGTCGGCAAACCGGAGGTTTGTTGGTAGTTCTTCCACCTATTGATATGCCTATATTCCATCCATTATTTAGGTCTTATGCCACCAAAAACGTCTACCCCATGAATTGTTTCTGACAAGGAAAAACACGTGCCAGTGGAATAATGTTGGACAGTAATATAGTCAAATCTATCCACAGCCTCGCGAGTGATCAGGAAGAAGCCATGAGCGTCTGCAGCTCTCGACTTTCCAGGAAAATGGTCTTTTCCTAGAGGTATCATCTGCCAACCAGCTCACCCAATCAATGTTTGAAAAGCCAATCAGGCACCACTACTTTAATATTTAATGCCATTTCATAATACTGTGGCTTTGAAAACTGTGGCTTGATAGGAGACTGACTCTCTTTGCGTATATGTCTTGGATTTAGGAGAAAATTTTAACGTGAAACAGGACATAAAGAGTTTAAATAGAGGACTGTGATTTGTTGGTTCATTTTTGGAGGAGTCTGGTGTTCTTTAGGCACTCAAGGCAGGCAGAACCATTGGGTTCCCAACCAATGGCTGGTGCTGGCGCCGATCCATCGGCAATGTCCCTCCTGCCACATTCTTGTACACCTAAATCTACACTAATGCTTAGCAATTCATTATTAAATGCCTGGCAGAGGGTTCATCGAACCACCTTCAAATATTTCTCTTCCATACCACCCGGAAAAAAACCGAACACTTAAGTCTTCCCGAGCGAACTATCATTTATTTTAATATAAAAATCATTACAAAACAAAATATTTTCGCACTCGGAGGAAAAATTTAGTGACTGAAATTTCGTGGAAAGATTCTTCCGCAAAAAAACACCTTTATTTTAATGTTTGCCACCCCAACTTGCGTATGATTTCCGTGGTACACTCTCCCCTGTTTCTCGATAATACAAAAACTGCCTTTCTTTTTTTCCGATGTGCTCCATCAGTACTATCTGTGCGGATCCCACACCGCATAGCAATACTCCGGAAAAGGACGGAAATGCTTAGTGTAGGCAGTCTCTTTAGCACACCTGTTGCATCTTCTCTTCACCAATTATTCTCAGTCTTTGGTTAGCTTTCCCCAGAGCATTACGTATTTCCTAGGTTCCGATTTAAGGTATTCTTAATTGTAATCTCTAAAAATTTTGCTGTATTTTGCTATATTCTTGAAATCAAGAAATATGGTGAACTTGAGATCCCTGTCGATAGCCCTCATTACTTCGTGCGAATGAAGAGCTAGTTGCGCACTGAGTTTTGTGAATCTGCGCTGGCTATTTAGCAATAAACCGTTTTCTTCCTGGTAGTTCATAATATTCGAAAACAATATGTTTCAAAACCCTACTGAAAATCTACTTTCATGATATGGGTTTGTAATTCAGCAGATTATTTTACTTCGTTTCTCGAGTATTGTATCGGCATACTCTGAAAGGAACGTAATGGACATACGATCTGTACCGTAGGACTCCCCTTTACTAAGTGATTTAACGTATTTCGCTGCACCTGTTATTTCTTCAAAGTTCGTGTCTAGTAACTCCGCTTTAGTAGCATTTTTGTCGCAACGTTACCGTTGCTGTCGCTCGGTGAAGGTATTCAAAGTGTTTGTCGCATACTGCTGGCCATCCAAAATTCAATCCAAGAAGGACCGGACATATTGCAAACAGATTGATTTTGCAGATAACACGTTGTAAAAAGATCACATGATTGAAAATACAGCCCCCTGTGAAGTAAGGAAGATGATGAAATAAGAATTGAGTGTTGCTGCGATTGCTGGTTTCAGCCGCTGCTACAAGCTTCAGCATTGAATCAGTGAGGCTCTGGTTGTGTCTTTGGGGTATAGTTGTCCGCGCTGCTTCCAAATTTTGCCAGTGTTGAGCTGGTGTATCCAGGTTTAGTCGTTCCGCTGACGTTTTCGATAGCCGAGAGATCACTTGAACAGGAAGCAAGGCAGCAACATCATCCGATGGGCCACGAAGAAGTCTCTAACACTGCGTACCACGTGTGGTCGCGCATTACCCAGTTCCAATGGGACCATTGGCAAGCTCCGGAGGTATTTGAGAACAGCAGGCTCCAACACTTCTGAGATGTAACTCTAGCTGGTTAGTGTAGTAGAAATGCGTACTAGAGAGATGCGGGAATGGAATCCAAAACCAACCCAAACTATAATACCGGGTGCAGGACCGATATGGCGATGCGTAAGGCAACAGTTCAACATTCTCTCACCACGGTGTCCGCAGACTAATCTGACCATCGTGATGGTGTAGGCAGATCGGGATTGGTGCAGGCAGAATAGGCAGAATCGGCATCCATCAATAAAAGGAACGTCGTTACATTTGGTTGTCCATGTCCGTCGTTCATCGCACCGATGCCCTTCGAAGACGCCTGTCGCGTTAACTCAGTGATCAACGAGGCAATGGACGCCTGTTGCGAAACATAGCGAATTTGTTGTGATATGGTTCGTGAAGTGGCAGAGTGATCTAAAAATGGTTCAAATGGCTCTGAGCACTATGTGACTTAACATCTGTGGTCATCAGTCCTCTAGAACGTACAAGGGAACCTCCCCATCGCACCCCCCTCAGATTTAGTTATAACTTGGCACAGTGGATAGGCCTCGATAAACTGAACACAGATCAATTGAGAAAACAGGAAGAAGTTGTGTGGAACTGTGAAAAAATAAGCAAAATATACAAACTGAGTAGTCCATGGGCTACATAGGCAACATCAAGGAGAACGTGAGCTCAGGAGCGCCGTGGTCCCGTGGTAGCGTGAGCAGCTGCAGAAGGAGAGGTCCTTGGTTCAAGTCTTCCCACGAGTGAAAATTTTACTTTCTTTATTTTTGCATAGTTATTATCTTTCCGTTCGTTCATTGACGTCTCTGTTCACTGTAATAAGTTTAGTGTGTGTTTTGCGACCGCATCGCAAAACCGTGCGATTAGTAGACGAAAGGACGTGCCTCTCCAATCGGAACCGAAAACATTTGATCGCAAGGTCATAGGTCAACCGATTCCTCCACAGGAAAACACATCTGATATATTCTATACGACACTGGTGACAGCATGTGCGTCACATGACAGGGATATGTTGTCGACCCACCTAACTTGTACACTTGGCGAATGGGTAAAAAGATTCTTCTACCTTGCCCGATTTATGTTTTCTTGTGGATGTGATAATAACTCCCAAAAAAGTGATGAAAACATAAGAGTTTGTCACATAAACTGAAAATAAAAAATTAAAGTATTTACTCGACGGAAGATTTGAACCAAGGACCTTTCGTTCCGCAGCTGCTCACGTTACCACGAGACCACGGCGCTCCTGCGTTCCTAGTGTCCTTGATGTTGCCTATCTTCCCATGAAATACTCAGTTTGTATATTTTGCTTATTTTTTCATAGTTCCACACAACTTCTTCCTGTTTTCTCAATTGATCTGTGTTCAGTTTTTCAAGGCCTATCCACTGTGCCAAGTTATAACTAAATCTGAGGGGGGTGCGATGGGGAGGTTCCCTTGTTAGAACTACTTAAACCTAAATAAGCTAAGGATATCACACACATCCATGCCCGAGGCAGGATTCGAACCTGCGACCGTAGCGGTCACGCGGTTCCAGACTGTAGCGCCTAGAACCACACGGCCACACGGGCCGGCCAGAGCGATCTATCACTTTTTTTTTTTTTTTTTTTTTTTGGGTGGTCAGTCTTCTGACTAGTTTGATGCGACCTGCCACAAATTTCTCTCCTGTGACAACCTCTTCGTCTCCGAGTAGCTCTTGCAACCTACATCCTCAATTACTTGTTGGCTGTATTCCAATCTCTGCCTTCCTCTACAGTTTTGGCCCTCTATAGCTACCTCTAGTACCATGGAAGTCATTCCATGATGGCTTGAAGGATGTCCTATCTTCCTGTCCTTTCCTCTTGCCAGTATTTTCCATATATTCCTTTTGTCTCCGATTTTGTGCAGAACCTCCTCGTTAATTACCTTATCAGTGCGCCTAATTTTCCACATTCGTTTGTAGCACCACATCTAAAATGCTTCGATTCTGTTCTGTTCCGGTTTTCCCTCGGTCCATGTTCCGCTACCACACAATGCTGTGCTCTAAACATACGTTCTTAGAAATTTCTTTCTCAAATTAAGCCCTATGTTTGATACTAGTTGACTTTGCCAGGAATGCTCTTTTTGCTAGTGATATGCCCTTTTTGCCAGTGCTAGTCTACTTCTGATGTCCATTTTGTTCCGGACGTCATTGGTTATTTTGTTGCCTAGGTAGCAGAATTCCTTAACTTCATGAACTCCGTGACCATCAATCCTAATGTTGTTTCTAGCTGTCCTCATTTCTTCTACTCCTCATTACTTTCGTCTTTCTTCAATTTACTCTCAACCCATATTCTGTACTCATTAGATTATTCATTCCCTTCAGCAGATTATGAAATTCTTTTTCACTTTCACTCAGGATAGCAATGTCATCAGCAAATCCTCACTGGTATCCTTTCACCTAGAATTTTAATTCAACTCCTGAACCTTTCTTTTATTTCCATCATTGCTTCTTCGATGTACGGATTGAACAGTAGGGTGACTACATTCAGTATATATGAGAGTCCAAATATAGTGCGAAGTTTGGTAACTTCAGTGAAATATTCAGAAAATGTAGTATCCTATGACTACAGCATCAGTGATTTTCAACTGGAATCAGTCAATACGTACAAATATATATAAAGACACACATACAAGGCCTTAGGAAGCACTGAATTGTCTGATAACTATCCGGATGCATAGAAGAAAAGGTGGTAGTGGACATTTCATATGAGTCCTAGAGGAGGCTGTACCATTATAAGGTGTATCATCACCGCTCCTACATCCCTGTCTTACGCCTTTTTAATCCGAGCACTTCGTTGTTGGTCGTCCACTCTTATTCTTCCCTCTTGGCTCTTGTACATATTGTATATTACCTGCCTCTCCCTGTAGCTTACCCCTATTCTTCTCAGAATTTCTGTCATTTTACACCATTTTGAATTGTCGAATGCTTTGCAGGTTGACAAATCCTATGAACGTGTCTTGATTTTTTTTTAGTCGGATGGTATGTCGCCAGACTCATACATTCTACACACAACGTGAATAGTCGTTTTGTTGACACTTCCCTCAATGATTTTAGAAATTCTGATGGAATGTTATCTATCACTTCTGCCTTATTTGATCTCAAGTCCTTCAAAGCTCTTTTAAATTCTGATTCTAATACTGAATACCCTGCCTCTTTTAAATCGACTTTTGGTTCTTCTTCTATCACGTTAGACAAATCTGCCCCCTCATAGAGGCTTTCAGCGTATTGTTTGCACCTATCCGCTCTTTCCTCTATATTTAACAGTGGAATTCCTGTTGCACTCTTAAAGTTACCACCCTTGCTTTTTGGCTTTCTTGTATGCTGAGTCTGTTCTTCCGACTATCGTTTCTTGTTTGGTTTCATCACATTTTTAATGCCGCCATTTCCTGCAGCTATTTCCTCTTAGCTTCCCTGCACTTGCTATGTATTTCATTCCTCAGTGACTTGTATATCTGTATTCCTCAGTTTCCCGGAACATTTTCGTACTTCCGCCTTTCATCGATCAATTGAAGTGTATCTTGTATTACCCATGGTTTCTTCGCAGCTACGTTCTTTGCGCCTATGTTTTTCTTTCCGTCTTCTGTGATGGCCCTTTTTAGAGATGTCCATTCCTTTTCAACTATCCTGCCTACTGAGCTATTCCTTATATTCGTTATTGCTGTATCTATAGCCTTAGAGAACTTCATACTTATCTCTTCATTCCTTAGTACTTCTGTATCCCACTTGTTTGCGTATTGATTCTTTCTGACTAATCTCTTAAACTTCACCCTACTCTTCATCACTACTACACTGTGATCTGAGTCTATATCTGCTCCTGGGTACGCCTTACAATTCAGTATCTGATTTCGGAATCTCCGTCTGCCCATGATGTAATCTAACAGAAATCTTCCCGTATTACCCGGCCTATCCCAAATACAGGTCCTCCTTTTGTGATTTCTGAACAGAGTATTCGCTATTACTAGATTAAATTTATTACAGAACTCAGTCTTCCTGCAATCTCATTCGTTGCCCCAAGCCCATATACTCCTCTAACCTTTTCTCATATAACCTTTTCTTGTACTCCTTTCCCAACAACTGCATTCCAGTCCCCCATGACTATACGCTCAATATGCCTGTCATCACGCGTAGTGGTGCAACGAGATGCGTGCAATCCGCCCCTTCCGTCCGTAGTTTTCTCCTGCATACAACGATTACAGACCCGCATCACAGTCGCTTGGTTCCTTCTGACATGATCACCGATTTCGCTGAAGGACAATCCCAGTGTATATAGGCAGTCATACTTCCTCGGTCGAACGCTGAAACGAGCTCGAAATACGTTCGCTGTATTCTATGACTCATACTGAAGCTACTTAAGCAAACAACTTCACAAAAGAACGGTTACAGTACATCCACGTGGCCCTCTGTTGTCCCTTTACATAGCGCTTGCAGGTGCCACTACTGGCGCTAGTGATGTGCGCCTGCGCTGAGATGCTAATCATGTGTATCTGTCGTCGCCCCAGACGCATGCTGCAAATTTCACCTGATTTTGATACTTCTTTGAGGAAGTTGCATTTTCATCCGCCAGCAATGTACGTCAGAATCTCTTGTGCTTATCTGTCGGCGTTCGAGACATCCCACCTGTTCGTTGGCAAAGAGCGTTTGTTTCTTGTGAAACCCTAGGCCAGCATGCATTGGTGACACTTCTTCATTCACTCTGACGTCATCTTTGAACGTAGCCACAGTACCTTAAACAAATTTGTTTTGTCGTTAGACTTACGTTACGTGTCAGTACAGTAGTTATGGTCATAGGACACAGGATGGGCTGCCCACCTATAGGTATGTGAGCTGTAACCTTAGAAGAATGTTACGAGAAAATACTCGTTTAGTGGGCATTCATCAAGACTATGCTGAGTCAATAAAAAGACTGTTAGGCTGATCTGTTTTGCACGCCATCGTTCAGATGACTCTGAATTCTGTCTCCGTCGTCCGCCTACATACATTTTACTGACTGTTGTATACTACTTCGTACACAACAGTAGGGAGAGGTGAGCTACAGGGCGGTGCAGCAGATGTCGTGGGGAAGCTGGACAAAGCATAAATAAACAGCGAACACGTAAATGCAGTAAACAGAAGTTTCGATTAAATTATACGTTTCTCAAATCGTTGCGAAGAAATTTTGCGAAAGATCAGGGAGCAGTAAAGTCCAGTTATTACAAGAATCAAGAAAGCAGCGTGCGTTGTGAGGCTCCAGCTACTAATGCACAAGAAAAGTCGAAGGCTAATTAAGACTAAAGACTGGACCATATAGTGCCGCCAGCCATCCTACATCGTGGTAGTAGAGAGCTCTTGTAGTCAGTGCCCCAAAAGGATACAGGGTACTTATAAATGGTGGAAAAATCGAACTTTTTTTGATGACTTTATTAAATTCTATAGTCTTCCCTGATTATATGGATACAAACATTATAGTGTTTCAAATGAAAAATGATCTATGTATACCAAATTTTAAAGTTACGGTCATGTACGACGCCATGCCACCTTTATTTCTGTTACAGAAACTAGTATTATTTCGAAAATAACTGTGAACTTCCTGTTTCCAGCGATCATACGTATGATGCATAGTATATGTTGGTAACAGTGCACGTTTCTACTGACTATAAATGATTATCTTTGCTAGTATATACTTTTGTTTCGCTGAAGCAGTTTGTTCACGTGTTACTGAGTGTCCGTTGCCCAAGTGCTACATATATTTGTGGACGTACATATCCTTCAGTGTGCAATAAATACGAACTATGCCACACATCAAGAAAATCAAGGAAATTCCGTGGTAACCAGTTCACAAACATAGCAAGCCACACTGTTGAAAGTAACCTATGTATCAGTTCTTCAGGAAAGAAACTCCCAAATGTCACGCCTCTTGGTGACTCAAATTTTTGTACTAACATTGACACTTTTTGTAGTGGAATTGTTGTTGATGTGGGTATCTTATCTTCTTCGATAAAGGAGGTGGCGAAATGTAAACAATGTGATGGTGTAGGCTGTCTGGAAATAACTGAACAACAAAGTAGCAGTTTCAAATATTTAATGTTTATTGCTCATTTTCTTATATTCAGTTGATATGGCCGTATTTCAAAACTTCTTAAATAAATCTGTATTTGATTGGCGAAATATTATGTTGTTGTGGCTCGGCTCCTGATCAATCCCAGCTCCTCGCTTGTGAAATTATTCCATTATTCTACAACAGAGTTGTCTAGTCTGCAAAACACGACTAGGGAATATATTCCACAGTGGTACAGCGAACTGAGGTCCGTAGCAGAGCGAAATCTCAGCGGCGGCTCTGCGAGACGCGAGGGTCCGATGTACGAAGTCGTCCCTCACTCGCAGAGACGGCGCCTCCTTGGCTACAGATGGGCGACCGGCGACGACCGTCCTCTCCGTCGCCTTTCATCGCCGAGTCGTGTCGATCGAACCGTGCGCTGGTGCTCCTCCACTGCAAAAGGACAGTTGGCGGCTACCAGCTGCTCCTGCTCCTCAGCTCTGGTTACTCGCAGCGACGCAGGGAGGACCGGAACGAAAGGGAACCGCCGAGGCGAATCGCGATCCACGCCGCTTTCCCCGGCGCGGTCTGCAACCTGCTCCTTCCCACCTGGCGCGAAACAGCTGCACATAGTCGCAGTGACGTGGAAAGGCAAAGCTCAGAACTTTGCCACCTTCAGCTCACAAAAAGCAGACAGTAGTTCTCTCCGAAACACCGAGGAAACTACGTTGCCAAAGTAAAGAATTTTCACTGTGCATCGGAGTGTTCGCTGATTAGCAACTTCCTGACAGGTTAAAACTGTTTATCACACCAAGACTGCAATCCGCAACCTATGCTTTCCACGGCTGCGCTATCCAGTTCACTTCCGCCAGTAGCTCTCTGCATCTTTACCAACTAGAAGTTAATACCTTGCAATACTAGCACAGATGGAAGAAAGACAAAAGTTATGGCTTTTAGTCCCTATCTTGCATTATGATTTAAATTAGCAATTCGTTTTAAATTGTCAGTGATTTACAGTTTGGTTTTCTCAGTGCTTCAGACAGAACTACTGCTTTTTATGATACTCTGAAAATCGTTATCAACTGCCAGAAGCGGTAATTAACTGTGGAAATCAGATGTGACCAGGAACCCATGCGAAACTTCTATGGTTTTAAATAATGACGATGTTTGGAATAAGTGTGGTCGTTGGGATAAGATTAGTTGTGGAGCGAAGAGAAAACATCTTTAAAAAGGAACCGAACAATGTGAAACAATAATCCTGAATTTATGATAAATCCTTGTTTATACATTCAATGTGTCCAAAAATGTGTTTTGCGTTCGGAATGTATGCCCCGGCTTGTGCGAGAGACAGAGATCAGGGACTGTCAGTAGGGCCACATAACGTGTTTTACTTGAGCAACATCTTCATTTACGGTAACCACATTAGGCCTTAGTAGCAATAGGTACATCTCAATTCAAGGCTACAATGCCACAAATGTTTTTCATTCTGGAAAGTATACACGCTTAGAAAAGTCCATTTGTGTAACGGGCGGAGGTAATGATTAACCATACTGGTCATGGTTGTTATCTCTCACAATACTGTATGCATATTATCCAGTTAATGAACACTTAAAAACAAATAAAATGATATTTATAATAAGAAAGGATGAAAAGAGAGTCTCATGTTAGCTTCGTGAAATATAGGTACGAAACTGAGCATCCATGATGCCCATTTGCCTATGACAGTTAAAAGCCTCTTTTATATTAACATTTATAATAAATAGTAAGTTTTAGCGCAAATTCTGTACGCAGTGTCCGAAGCCTTTCAATAAACCTTTCTAATGATGCCTCATTCATGCCCGTACGATTGGTACTGTATGTACTGAGAAAAAGAGATGTTGACTTGAGAAATAATTTACAGGTCGTTCGGAAATTCCCGTCACAAACTTTTACGACTTGTAGAAGGGAGTGGGTTCACAATAGTTTGGATAGGTAACCATGTCCGGAAACATATCGTTTCAATTCAGAAGTGTAACGTTTCCACGCCTGCCGAGGGAAAGAGAAAAGTCTCAGAGTTGTTAGTCCGGGTATGCAGTAGGGTAGACAGGATGACGTGTATAACGTCAAACGAGCACTTGATGTCACATAACGTATGCCTTGCTACGAGATTTCTGTAGGGGCACAGGAAGATCTCGTGGCACGAGTTCTGGCCGCTGCACTATAAACTGAAGAGATACGAGGTGGGTGGAGAGTGTATATTGTATTGCATTGTACGGTACTGGGATCCTAGAAACGACGGAGAGGCTTCGTCCCAGCCGCAGCGGTACACAACCCTACAACAGGCCACCGCAGTCCACTCACCCCACCGCCGCCCCACACCGAACCCAAGGTTATTGTGCTGTTCGGCTCCCAGTGGACACCCCCCCCCCCACCACCACCCGTGAACGTCTCACAACAGACGAGTGTAACTCCATTGTTGGCGTGGTAGAGTAATTATGGTGTACGCGTACGTAGAGTAAGTGTTTGCGCAGCAATCGCAGACATAGTGTAACTGAAGTGGAATAAGGGGAAGCAGCCCGCATTCGCCGAGGCAGATGGAAAACCGCATTAAAAACCATCCAGAGGCTGGCCGGCACATCGGACCCCGATACTAATCCGCCGGGCGGATTCTTGCCGGCGATCGGTACGCCTTACCGTCTGGAAAGCAGTGCGTTAGACCACACGGCTAACCGGGCGGGCTGGAGAGTGTGTACCAGAACACGCATCATAGGTACAATGTCTGTAACAACTTTGGCGGTCGCCACACCGTGCAGCTGTTGTAATGCATCAATTTTGTTCTGTACGTACCGTATGCAGGGCTCTTTTTGGTTTTTGGATAACGTATACACGTAACTTTTAAGTGTTAATAGAAACAAGTGTTTTGATGTGACACATGGATGTTTCGTTACGTTCGTTATGTTCCCTTTATAATTGTTATCTAATTACTATATTGCGTCACGCCTAATTCAGATCCACAAGGAGAAGTGTATAAGTTAAACATCTGAACTGAAAGTATCGATGAACAGAAGCGGCACGTCTCCGGACATGGATTTCTATTCAAAGTATTATGTACTCACTGGCTTTTACATGTCCGCGAAGTTTGTAAAGGAAATTTCCGAACACCTTGGTGCTATCTTCGAAGCAAAATAACACTTGACGGACAAGCCGAGGAAGACATAAAAAGCAGGCTAGCAGAGGCAAAAGGAGCATTTCTGGTCAAAATAAGTTTACTTGTATCAAACATTTCCTTTTATTTGACAAATAAATTACTGACGTTGTACATTTGAAGCACAGCTTTGCGTGGAAGTGAATCATACCTTGCAAGAAAATCATAAAAGAAGACGATCGAACTGTTTGAGGCGTGGTGCTACGTAAATACGCTCAGAATTAGGTGCGCTGATAAGGAATGAGGTGGTAGTCCGTAAGATCTGCGAAGAAAGGAACATGCGGGAAACATTGATACGATAATAGAACAGCTGTGAAGGCGTCAGGAAATGACTTCCATTCAACTTGAGGGAGCTGCATACGGTAAAAACTGTAGGGGAAGACAGAGATTGGGGTATAGCCCACAAATAATGTGAGTGCAAGTGCTACTCTGCCTGAAGAGATTAGAACAGCAGAGTAATTCGTGGCGGGCACATCAAACAAGTCAAAGGACTGATGTACAAAATACGAAAAATAAATAAACAAACGTATTCAGCAATCAGTGACGTCTCAAGCACGCCTGCGATTTCGTTATTTCCAAAACCTGTGTGAATTCTAATATTGTACTGTATTGAATTGGATCAAAACATTATTCTTGTTTTCTTGTTTCTGCGAAGCCATTGTTATCATCCTGGCACTTAGCGGAAGAACAGAGGAGAATATGAACAGGCTGTGAGGCGAACTAAGCCTGCTCTTACCCCTCACCCTTTTCCTGATTGTTAAAACAATGACTAAGCAAAAAGCGAGTAGCGAGTAGCGATCTCATTCGGTAGTTTGGAAGTGGGGCGCCGGGAGCCGTAATCGATTCGGCGCTGAAAGCTATTTGCCGGCGGCACGGTGCGGCGCACACACCCCGCCGCCACACACCTCGCGGGCCGGCCTCCGCCGCAGGCCGAATTTCTCGCCGCGTCAGCGAAGCTGCGGACCGCGGGCGGCCGTATAGCAGCAGCCAGCACCTGCCCGGCGCGGAAATATGCCCTCTGGGCCGTTACGTTTTTATAGGCTGCCACAGCGGCGGGCGACCTGAGAGGCGCGATTGCATACACGGTGTCTGCTGGCACAGACCTCCGTCACCTGCGTCGGCGAAATGTCCGCCCTCGACAGCCAAATTCTGCAGATGGGATGCTGGGGAGAGCACTTGACATACAGCTGCTGGGTATGTTACGAATCGTTTTAGGTACGCTACACCGTACAACCAGATTATTAACTCACTTCGAGGTTAAGTTACAAAACCGCTTGACTTGTGTACTTCGCCGTTTAAAAAAATGGTTCAAATGGCTCTGAGCACTATGGGACTTAACTTCTGAGGTCATTAGTCCCCTAGAACTTAGAACTACTTAAACCTAACTAACCTAAGGACATCACACACATCCATGCCCGAGGCAGGATTCGAACCTGTGACCGTAGCGGTCGCGCGGCTCCAGACTGAAGCGCCTAGAACCGCTCGGCCATCCCGACTTCGCCGTTTACAATGACGTGACAGAAGAATTGGGAGAGCGATGTGCACGCATACCCAATGGCGGAAATGTCACGTACACAGGGTATAGAACGGTAGTACATTGACGGAACTACCATCTGTACGTACGTGATTCACGTGAAACGGATTCCAACGTGATTACGGCCACACGACGGTAACTGACAAACTTCGTACAGCGCGGAATGGTACTTCGAGGCGGAGGCATTTCGGAAATCGTTAGGGATTTCAATATTCCGAGAGATACAGCGTGCAGAGTGTGACGAGAATACCAACTTTCAGACATTTCCTCTCACCACGGACAATGCGTGGCCGACTGCCTTAACTTAACAACCGAGTGTAGCGGCGTTTACGTAGAGTTGTCACTGCTAACAGACAAGCAATACTGTGTGACATAATCGCAGAATTCAACGTGCGACGTAAGATCCGTTAGGATACTGCGGAGAAATTTGGCGTTAATGGGCTATGGCAGCAGATGATTGCCTTTGCTAACAGCACATCACCTCTCCTGGGATCCTGACCATATCGCTTGGACCCTAGATGACTGGAAAACGGTGGCCTGGACAGATGAGGCAGGATTTCAGTTAGTAAGAGTTGATGGTAGGTTTCGAGTGTGGAATAGACCACAGGAAGCCGTGTACACAGGTTGTCGACAAAGCACTGTGCAAGTTGATGGAGGTTGGCATGGACAGTGTTTATACACTACTGGCCATTAAAATTGCTACACCAAGAAGAAATGCAGATGATAAACGGGTATTCATTGGACAAATATATTATACTACAACTGACATGTGATTACATTTTCACGCAATTTGGGTGCATAGATCCTGAGAAATCAGTACCTAGAACAACCACCTCTGGTCGTAATAACGGCCTTGAGTCAAACAGAGCTTGGATGGCGTGTACAGGTACAGTTGCCCATGCAGCTTCAACACGATACCACAGTTCATCAAGAGTAGTGACTGGCGTATTGAGACGAGCCAGTTGCTCGGCCATCATTGACCAGACGTTTTCAATCGGTAAGACATCTGGAGAATGTGCTGGCCAGGGCAGCAGTCGAACATTTTCTGTATCCAGAAAGGCCCGTACAGGACCTGCAACATGCGGTCGTGCGTTATCCTGCTGAAATGTAGGGTTTCGCAGGGATCGAATGAAGGGTAGAGCCACGGGTCGTAACATATCTGAAATGTAACGTCCACTGTTCAAACTGCCGTCAATGCAAACAAGAGGTAACCGAGACGTGTACCCAATGGCACCCCATACCATCACGTCGGGTGATACGCCAATATGGCGATGACGAATTCACGCTTCCAATGTGCGTTCACCACGATGTCGCCAAACACGGTTGCCACCATCATGATGCTGTAAACAGAACGTGGATTCATCCGAAAAAATGACGTTTTGCCATTCGTGCACCCAGGTTCGTCGTTGAGTACACCATCGCTGGCGCTCCTGTCTGTGATGTACACTCCTGGAAATGGAAAAAAGATCACATTGACACCGGTGTGTCAGACCCACCATACTTGCTCCGGACACTGCGAGAGGGCTGTACAAGCAATGATCACACGCACGGCACAGCGGACACACCAGGAACCGCGGTGTTGGCCGTCGAATGGCGCTAGCTGCGCAGCATTTGTGCACCGCCGCCGTCAGTGTCAGCCAGTTTGCCGTGGCATACGGAGCTCCATCGCAGTCTTTAACACTGGTAGCATGCCGCGACAGCGTGGACGTGAACCGTATGTGCAGTTGACGGACTTTGAGCGAGGGCGTATAGTGGGCATGTGGGAGGCCGGGTGGACGTACCGCCGAATTGCTCAACACGTGGGGCGTGAGGTCTCCACAGTACATCGATGTTGTCGCCAGTGGTCGGCGGAAGGTGCACGTGCCCGTCGACCTGGGACCGGACCGCAGCGACGCACGGATGCACGCCAAGACCGTAGGATCCTACGCAGTGCCGTAGGGGACCGCACCGCCACTTCCCACCAAATTAGGGACACTGTTGCTCCTGGGGTATCGGCTAGGACCATTCGCAACCGTCTCCATGAAGCTGGGCTACGGTCCCGCACACCGTTAGGCCGTCTTCCGCTCACGCCCCAACATCGTGCTGCCCGCCTCCAGTGGTGTCGCGACAGGCGTGAATGGAGGGACGAATGGAGACGTGTCGTCTTCAGCGATGAGAGTCGCTTCTGCCTTGGTGCCAATGATGGCCGTATGCGTGTTTGGCGCCGTGCAGGTGAGCGCCACAATCAGGACTGCATACGACCGAGGCACACAGGGCCAACACCCGGCATCATGGTGTGGGGAGCGATCTCCTACACTGGCCGTACACCACTGGTGATCGTCGAGGGGACACTGAATAGTGCACGGTACATCCAAACCGTCATCGAACCCATCGTTCTACCATTCCTAGACCGGCAAGGGAACTTGCTGTTCCAACAGGACAATGCACGTCCGCATGTATCCCGTGCCACCCAACGTGCTCTAGAAGGTGTAAGTCAACTACCCTGGCCAGCAAGATCTCCGGATCTGTCCCCCATTGAGCATGTTTGGGACTGGATGAAGCGTCGTCTCACGCGGTCTGCACGTCCAGCACGAACGCTGGTCCAACTGAGGCGCCAGGTGGAAATGGCATGGCAAGCCGTTCCACAGGACTGCATCCAGCGTCACTACGATCGTCTCCATGGGAGAATAGCAGCCTGCATTGCTGCGAAAGGTGGATATACACTGTACTAGTGCCGACATTGTGCATGCTCTGTTGCCTGTGTCTATGTGCCTGTGGTTCTGTCAGTGTGATCATGTGATGTATCTGACCCCAGGAACGTGTCAATAAAGTTTCCCCTTCCTGGGACAATGAATTCACGGTGTTCTTATTTCAATTTCCAGGAGTGTAGCATCAAGGGTAACCGCTGCTCGATCCGTTACAGCCATGCGGATAAGATGCCTGTCATCTGGACTGCTAGTGATACGAGGCCGTTGGGATCCAGCACGACGTTCCGTATTACCCTACTGAACCCACCGATTCCATATTCTGCTAACAGTCATTGGATCTCGACCAACGCGAGCAGTACTGTCGCGATACGATAAACCGCAATCGCAGTAGGCTACAATCCGACCTTTATCAAAGTCGGAAACGTGATGGTACGCATTTCTCCTCCTCACACGAGGCATCACAACAACGTTTCACCAGGCAACGCCGGTCAACTGCTGTTTGTGTATTAGAAATCGGTTGGAAACTTTCCTCATGTCAGCACGTTGTAGGTGTCGCCACCGGCGCCAGCCTTGTGTGAATGCTCTGAAACGCTAATGATTTGCATGTCACAACATCTTCTTCATGTCGGTTAAATTTCGCGTCTGTAGCACCGTCATCTTCGTGGTGTAGGAATTTTAATGGCTAGTAGTGTATGTCCAGCTGAACCGATCATTGACTGGAAATGGTAATGATGGAGACGATCTGCAGCCGTTCATGGACTTCATGTTTCCAAACTACGATGGAATTTTCATGGATGACAATGCAGCATGCCATCAGGCCACAATGGTTCGCAATTGGCTTGAAGAATATTCAGGACCATTCAAGCGAATGATTTGGCCACCCTGATCACCCGACGTGAATCCAATCGGACACTTATGGAATGTAATATGGAGGTCAGTTCGTGCACAAAATCCTGAAATGGCAACACTTTCGCAGTTATGGATGGCTATAGAGACAGCACGGCCAAGTACTTGTTCAGGCGACTTCCGACTTGTTGGGTCCATGCCACATCGAGTTGCTGTACTACGCCGCGCAAGAGTAGGACTGACACTTGGTATCCCAAGACTTTTGCCATCGCAACGGTCTTGTGCAGCAAAGGTTATAGCTTACATGAACTTTACGTCAATCATTTACCTAACAGGGTCCTAACCTATCACCGTTATTGATACCGAGAATACCAGCAGTGAAAGAATAGGAAAGTTTTGAAAGTGATGACCTCATTTAATTTCAGCAACTGAGATAATGAAGTGCAATTTGCAAAACTGAAAACTATCCAAAACTGTCATTTAAGAGCAGTGAACTATCTCACTTGCTATAACAACTGATTAAAGAATAATTACTAACAGTAAAAGAGTAAGAGCATATTTTAAATGAAAATTGACAAAATATTATTTCATAATAATACAATTCATGTGTTTGGTGCATTGCAATCTCCGCTTACATTTGCAAATTATGTAACAGTGTAGTGTAGAATTGCTTATTCTTCGCTAAATGACACATTATGAACATTCCGGAAATAACTTACTATAATAGAAAACAAGTATTTTCTGAACATTTGCATTTCTAAAATTGTTAACTGTTAGCGTTACAGTAACGTAAAGGTATTAATTAGGTGAATTGTTTTGCAAACAACTTCCAAGTCTTCAGTACACATAACTGGGATAGTTTTTTGATTAGCTTTAGTTTTATTGTCTGTGTTTTTTTTTTACATCTGAGCTCGTGTCAGTGCCTTTGGTTCCGTTCTCGGCTGATTACAATTCAATGATTAGTTGGTAATTACAACTTACGAACAATTAGTGATCATAAAGTAATTTTTGCCCACACATGGATTTGCAGTCTAAAATTACAACAGATTCAGTTTTTTTAATCCAAATTTCACTAAAAAAATTTTTCATATGTGTGTGAAATCTGATGGGACTTAACTGCTAAGGTCATCAGTCCTTAAGCTTACACACTTCTTAACCTAAATTATCCTAAGGACAAACACACACATCCATGCCCGAGGGAGGACTCGAACCTCCGCCGGCGCCAGCCGCACAGTCCACGACTGTAGCGCCTAAGACCGCTCGGCTAATCCCGGGCGGGAAATTTCACTAACAATTTCTTATTTTTACGGTTTTTGTCAATATTTCTGTCGATTGTCATCGTGCGAAAGTAGTAGTGCGGTAATAATTCGGTTATAACTGTATCTGCACTTATGCGTATTTTCATTATTCTTCGGAAGAGATGCCTTTCTCAAAGAACATGGAATATTAGGAGTTACGAGCGTCATTTAAAAATTCTAATACCAGCGATTTTACGTCAAATCAGAATTTTAAAGTTATCAACCAAGTATATTCCTACGAGTAACACTTGCTCGTCTTTCTCAAACTGTTCCTCGTAGCTTCACTGTAATGAAGGTGTCTAATGAGACGTGAGACGTGACTGTGTAAAGGTATTTCCCTCGGGCAGCTTAGAAGACGGACGGCTTCCTCTGGAGAAAATATTACTGCAGCCTTTTGACGATTCAGACGCGAGGAATAAGTGGTCACCTCGTCGGCTACTTATCACATACAGAAAAATAGCGTGTCGACAGACCATTCCTACCCACCACTTGATAAGAACGGTGAGGAGAGAGAGAGAGAGAGAGAGAGAGAGAGAGAGGCGGGTGGTGAAATAGCGGGGATCGCGTGCCGCACTTCACGTACTGGCACAGATGTTACTCGCTTAATGCATAACGTCTGATATTTAAGGAACAATTTTGTTCGTCTGCGCCGGCCAACGAGGGGGGCGCAGTAGTCGAACAGGGGGTTAGCTGGCATCATGAATTTTCAGGAGCGAGAATTAATTATCCAATGTTCCAGGCGCAGTGGGCGTGCTGTAATTATGGGAACTCCCCCCCTCCCCCCCCCTCTGCCATCGTAACTGCCATATTTCATGCGGAGCGCCACGCCGGCCGGCCGGCGGCCGCGCCGTTCGCCGTTCCAGCTGATCGCAGATCACTGCCCGCGCGAGTCGATTCGCTCGACCGGTAGGAGCCGCCGGTCGGTCCGGAAATCAGGAACCGTTAAGAGATGAGCTCTTCGGACCATATAACGCGTGTGGCTGCCCCGATTACGATCTGAAATAATTGCTGCACTGTCTTCCGGCGGTGCAGGACGGCACTAAATCAGTGGTGTAATGAACGAAATTCTATACCGGTCCTCAGTTTAATACTCGGTCCATTATGGTGACTGTTATGAATAGGGTTTAGTGGCCACCCATACGTGTCGTATTCCTAGCAGTTAGACCTGTTCCGATACCAAATCACGACGGGTAGTTTAGGTGGGGGTAGAGGGTCACAGTTTTCATGTTTTTAATACTATGGCCACTTTCCAGTGATTTTAGACTGAAGTCATAGGTCTGGTCGTTACCTGGAACTCATCAAAACCCCAGTTCTGTTTCTTAATTACAGAGAAATTTACAATTTAGATAAAACAAAAATTGCGGTATTTTACCCCCAAAAACGGATATTTGCCCCCTTTTGAGATAAACGTTGATAAAAATGGATGACCGCATAGTAAAAACACTTGAAATAACCCTTCCTAACGTTCTGGTAAAGTATAGAAGTTTCTCAACACTTCATTGAACTGAAATGTTTCGTAAATTTGAATATAATGCTTAAAAGTAATTGTACAAAAATAATACTTTCTCCCCATGGAAGGAGGATGAAGTGGGTAACCTGAAACAGTTCAGTTACTGAGGCTAAACTATCTAGGTACCTAGTAAATAGTATAATTCGTTAGTTCTTCTAGTGCTTCCTTGAAGTACCTCGTTCCCATTCTTCTGCAGATACTTCTTCGCGAAATAGTACATGCGTACACATGGAATCTTATCACAGCTGTAAAAATGGTTCAAATGGCTCTGAGCACTATGGGACTTAACATCTATGGTCATCAGTCCCCTAGAACTTAGAACTACTTAAACCTAACTAACCTAACGGCATCACACACATCCATGCCCGGTCGCGCGGTTCCAGACTGAAGCGCCTAGAACCGCTCGGCCACCAGCGGCCGGCCCTTTAAACGACGAAATTTAAGGAGACAGCAGAAGAAAATACTAACCCTCAATTTAATCAGAATTAGCCTGATCACGATATATGCTGTGGTTCCAGCTGCACCACATACTGGCAAAAGTAGTTCCATTTGAACTACTAGTAACAATTCGTCGGTTTATGCGTTGCTTTGCCTGTAACACTGTTATCGATATTACTCAAAATGGTCTTATCTAACTTCTTTGCCTGTTTTTAACTTATGTAACTTCTGTGTATCCATGCTCTTTGTGAAACATCGATGTAAATGTTTTATTCATTATTTACGATAATTTCTGTAATTTAGCTAGTCTGTGGATCTAATTTCAAAAGTAATATGCTATAAAATAATACAAAAATTGAAACTTTAATTAAAAAATAAAATTATGACAGTGAACCGATAGTTCTGTACTGAAAAATTACTCTGTAACTGCAATATATGATCTGAAGATGGGCAGATAGCCTGAAACCGGTCATTGAAAATAAAAAATAGCGATCAAAGACTGAAATTCCATATTTTTATTTAAAGAACGATCGCGGAAATCCCATTAAAACAATCATGTCTAGTTTTGATAAATTTGTGAAACTTTAATTGTAACAGTGATTCATGCGTAGGGAAAGTAGGTTTGTAATCATGTAAAACTTGGAGGGAAGTCCCTCTGCAACGGAACTAACTATGAGGGACTAGAAAAGGCAGCTGTGGCGGTCGAACTGCAAAGCTCGTTTGTGACATGAGTCAGTCGGTGGTTCGGCAAAGGGCGCGCAACTTCTGAACTGAAAGAGGCAACAAGAACTGAAAGATTATATAAGGTAGCATCGGATGTGGAAGTAATTCGGCTTATTATTCATGGAATTCTTTGGTTAGCTCTGTTCTATGAAACTCCGACACTAAGAAGAGAATTTTCAGAGTTTATTGCACAGGAAGAGCCGTGGATAGTTTTGCTGCCTTTTTTTGAATTGCACAGGAGGTCGACGCTACTATCATCTTTTTCTCAAATTGTCAGTTGAGCACTGTATAACTGCATGGACCAGTTGTGTGGTTTCGTTTTCAATAATAAGGTTGTGTTCTGTAAACTTCGTGTTGAGCCACTGCATTTTACCCGTAGTCATTTGCCTGGACAGAGTCTTATTCGAAGTGTTACGATAAATCAGAATATCTTATTTTAGTGAACTGAAAAGCAATTATCTTCTTTAAGAAAAGTTAATAAACTTTGTGGAGTTGTAAAGCGCATAATTATTCAATGAACGCAATTTTTTAAATACTCCACGTAGGTTGCATAAATGAACAGTTGAAGATTCATTAAAGCACAATTACTAAGAGAAGTTTTAAAGGGATCAATTAAAATATTTTTCTTATTGAAATAGTAGTGTTTACAATTCCATGCGTTGTGTAGTCGTCTACCGACAGATTAGTTTCTGGGTTTCCATGCTAATAGTTGAGCCAGATTTAAATGTCGTGCTACAATAACAGCAATCAAGAATAAGCAGATGACTACAAATATTCCGACTATACTAGATTCAGGTTTCACACATTCCACTTGAGCAAAATAATATAAAGAAGTGAATATTTCTTGAGAATGCAAATAATAATCGGTACAAAAGATACAATTACTTCACAACTATTTCAATAGTAGTAATTTCCTGTAGTGAAACTACTGACTTATTTGCAGGTACGCCGGGCGGGGTGGCCGAGCGGTTCTAGGCGCTACAGTCTGGAACCGCGCGACCGCTACGGTCGCAGGTTCGAATCCTGCCTCGGGCATGGATGTGTGTGATTTCCTTACGTTAGTTAAGTTTAAGTAGTTCTAAGTTCTAGGGGACTGATGACCTCAGAAGTTAAATCCCATAGTGTTCAGTGCCATTTGAACCTTTTTTACGTTTATTTTTAATTTTTTTTATTTTTGCAGGTACACCTCTGCACTCATACCGATATTTCCGGCCCACAGAACTGCAGCACGCCACTAAGGTAGCCAGCCAAAACCAAACAGCGGAGTGGAGACGGGCTGCCTGATTTTGTTTTGCATCCTCCAGCTGCGTGCTACGGCACTGTGGGCCAGGAATTTCATTGTGTATCAGGACTGCAAACATATACCTGCTAAAAAAGGTTAATTACGTAACTTCATCCTTTCGAGATGATAACTGAAATTTTATGACAACCCCTCCTAATGTACCGGGTGGTCATTATTAAAGTTCTGCTGCTCAAGGAGGTCCACTGTGGGCTGTAATTATCGTACGACAGTGAAATACTCGTAATAGAGTCAACATTAGGCCTTTCTCACTTGTTTCACCTTTTCTATCCATGTGCCTGTAGTAGTCTGCTTTTTATGTCCTACTAGCTTCGTCCGACACGGGTGACTTTGCTTCAGGGTAAAAGAAGTCCTTAACTTCACCTACTTCGTGATCACTAAGTTTTCTCGCTTTTGTGATTTCTCTTGTTTGTCATTACTTTAGTATCTTTCCGGTAAATGCTCACTTCACAGTCGGTGATTATTAATGCTTCCTTCAGTTCAACAGATCCTGTAATTCTATTGCTAACACTACAAGCAGAAATTTATCAAAGGACATCTTCTATACACCATGTGTTCCCTTAGTAATGTTTAGTTGCCAAGACCGCTTTTCGGGTTTATAACCAATCATTAGTGGCATCTAATACAGAGAAACGAACAACTGTCTGTACATAAATTTCTACAAAAAGACAGCAACAGAAATGTTAGGTCTACTTATGTAATACCTCTCTGTAGCAATGACTTTTGTGTCAGTCAATACGACAGGATAAGAAACCTGTCCTCTAACATAGTACACCGGTTGTTCATGTATTATCCTGCTGTCAAATCCCAAATAGTGACAGTTCCGGCGTAAAAGTCAAGCGCCGGCACGACGGTCAAGAACGGTGGAGCAGAAAGGGCTATGGAGAAGCCGTCAGCAAGTGGTAGGCTGACAGACCCCTCTCTAGGACGACACCGAGACAGCAGCGCCTCTGGGCGAAGAGAATATAAGCGTCGCGACGCTTGGCCCTGTCCCAGTCGAAGACTAACCGTTTTACGAGCTCTACAGCAGCGACTTAGGAACAGTATTGTTTCACTTGTTTTAGGCATTGTCTACACTTATGAGATTTCTGATTTTGAAACTTCTTGGCAGATTAAAACTGTGTGCCCGACCGAGACTCGAACTCGGTCGGGCACACAGTTTTAATCTGCCAGGAAGTTTCATATCAGCGCACACTCCACTGCAGAGTGAAAATCTCATTCTGGATTTCTGATTTTGTCTGTCGCCCATTTCTTGCTACTCAGCATTGTAAATTCTCGAAGTTAAGTATTGTCATTTATCTTACTGAAATAAAATTCATTAATACGATTTGCTTGAACTGTTGTCTAGCGACCCGAGAAAGCAGGTTTCCTAGGCACCTCATACTGGACGAGTAGGCAGGACAACAACAGTGACAATCCTTGACGTCTGTTGAGAGAACTATCATATAGCGTAAAAATTGAACTGACAGGTCACAGAGGCTACATTAGCCGTCTTTTGTCGTTTTCAATATTATATTTATATACGTCTTCACATGCATTCATATACGTAAATTACAATCTTTTGACAATTTGTGTATGAAGGTAGAATGTATAAAAGGTATAAAATTGCGAACTAATCCAGCGTATGATATCAAATTAGACAATTTTACATGCAGGACATACACTCCAGTAGAAGTATATTCGTTGAAAACATTGTCAAAATTTTGTAGACGCATCTTATTCTCTACCTCTGTTCGTTAAGTATGTTGTCCGAGTCTCTTGTCATATGGGTGTTTTGACAGAATAAATCTGGTTTGGAGTCTATGTGCTGCACGGAAAATTTGACTCGATATGTTGGATTATCGTGCAATTTTGTATCTTCTGCATATTCTATCTTTATGTACCAATTGTCGAAAGATTGTAATTTACATACATGAATGCAAGTCATAGATGTATACAGGGTGTTACAAAAAACGTACGGACAAACTTTCAGAAAACATTCCTCACACACAAAGAAAGAAAATATGTTATGTGGACATGTCTCCGGAAACGCTTACTTTCCATGTTAGAGCTCATTTTATTACTTCTCTTCAAATCACATTAATCATGGAATGGAAACACACAGCAACAGGACGTACCAGCGTGATTTCAAACACTTTGTTACAGGAAATGTTCAAAATGTCCTCCGTTGGCGAGGATACATGCATCCACCCTCCGTCGCATGGAATCCCTGATGCGCTGATGCAGCCCTGGAGAATTGCGTATTGTATCACAGCCGTCCACAATACGAGCACGAAGAGTCTCTATATTTGGTACCGGGGTTGCGTAGACAAGAGCTTTGAAATGCCCCCATAAACGAAAGTCAAGAGGGTTGAGGTCAGGAGAGCGTGGAGGCCATGGAATTGGTCCGCTTCTACCAATCCATCGGTCACCGAATCTGTTGTTGAGAAGCGTACGAACACTTCGACTGAAATGTGCAGGAGCTCCATCGTGCATGAACCACATGTTGTGTCGTACTTGTAAAGGCACATGTTCTAGCAGCACAGGTAGAGTATCCCGAATGAAATCATGATAACGTGCTCCATTGAGCGTAGGTGGAAGAAACTAAAATGAGCTCTAACATGGAAATTAAGCGTTTCCGGACACATATCCACATAACATCTTTTCTTTATTTGTGTGTGAGGAATGTTTCCTGAAAGTTTGTCCGTACCTTTTTGTAACACCCTGTATAAATGCGATCTTTCAGAAATAACAAAAGACAGGAAATGTAAACACTTTGATCTGTCAGTTGCTTCCTTACACTATGTGAAAGTAATGCCAAATGTGATCAACAATTGTCACTACGTAAGTTTTGACAGCAGCATACATAACAAACTATATACTGTGTGATAGGAAATACTTCATCTCCTATCCTATTAACTGACACTCATGCGAGTGTTACAGAGGTACATAATGTATGTTGACTAAGATTTCTGCCACTATAATATGGTTTTCGTTTTGTAGAAATCTATGTACATACAGTTCTTCGTTCCTCTGTATCATATGCCACTGGCGATGGAATAAAAACCTGAAAGCCAGTTTTGACAAATAAACATTCCTAGTGCATCTCTTTGGCTGTAGATGATATCCTTTAATAAATACCTGACGGAAAAAATCGCAAGAAGGAATTGCTTGACGTAGAAGAAAGTTCGTTGGCGTGTTTCTGCATCTGAAAGATGATTATTCAAATTTCACGCTAGTCGCTGAAAAGGCGATAGTTACGTCACTGTGAAGATGCGAAGCAGGTTTGCTGTAAATATCCGCTATAACGAAAATGTTTCAAATGGCTCTGAGCACTATGGGACTTAACTGCTGAGGTCATCAGTCCCCTAGAACTTAGAGCTACTTAAACCTAACTAACCTAAGGACATCACACTAATCCATGCCCGAGGCAGGATTCGAAGCTGCGACCATAGAGGCCGCGCGGTTCCAGACTGTAGCGCCTAGAACCGTTCGGCCACCCGCTATAACGGTCATTAGTGTTAGCTAGCTTTGAGACTGGACATAGTTAATGTTAGTCAAGGCCGCCATTAAGATGACAAAGAAGTCTCACTCAGTTCTAACGAAGTCGTTTAATAAGGGCTACGAGAAGCTGGATGTCCCTTCTGCGATATTGCAGAAAGACTTGGCACGGAGATAGTCATAGTACATGACTGCTGGCAGTGGTGGTCACGAGAATATACTGTCGGAACAAGACTGGGCAAGGACGGCCACATGGTGCTACCGACAGGGAAGACTGCCGTGTTCAGCGTATGACTGTGGTGCATCGTACTGCAACTGCAGTACCAATCTGATCTAAATTTGGCACCACAGGGACACAACGAACTGCTACAAATCGGTTACTTAAGGACCGCTCCGGACCAGGCGCCCTGTAGCGTGCATTCCACTGACCCCAAACCACGTCCAGTTGTGACTTTGTTGGTGTCAAGCGAGAGCTCGCTGGAGTGGAGATGGGAGCTATGTTTGGTTTTCTGATAAAAAGCGGTTCTGCCTTGGTGCCAGTGACGACCATATGTGGGTTTGAAGGAAGCCAACTGAATGCTGCAGCTAACCTGTCTGCATTTCATATGACAGCAGAAGCACTCTACTGGTTACCTCGCATAACCTAACTCTAAAACTGTACGTCAATCTGGTGATTCAACGTGTTGTGCTGCCATTCATGAACAGAATTTCAGGGTGCTTTTCACAACTGGGTAACGGTCGCCCAAATACCGCTGTTGTAACCCAACTTGCTCTACAGTGTGTCGACATGTTGACCTGACCTGCTCGGTCAGATGATCTATCTCCAACAGCACATATGGGACACCATCGGATGACAACTCCAGCATCATCTACAAGCAGCATTAACCGTCCCAGTATTGACCGGCCAAGTGCTACAGATAAGGAACTCCATTCAACATACTGACATCCAACATTAGTACAACACAATGCGTGCATGGTTCCATGTTTGCATTCAACATACCGGCTGTTACATCGGTTACAGCATTTCACATTAGCAAAAGCTTATCTCGCGCTTACGTTAACCAATGATCTTGCACTGTTAGTTAAATACGTTAGCTAGACAAATGGATCCCCAAAACTTCATTACTCTACTGTAACTAATTTTTGATGTAGCGAATTTTTTCCGGCGTGTGTCTTAAAGCAGGTGTTCAACATTTTTAATAGCAGAAATACTCCCGCTGCGTACATGGGGACAGCACGACGAAGGGTGGACAGGGGGGGGGGGGGGGGGGGCGAGGAAGTATGGGAGGTGGCAGTCAGACCGAGAAGCGTAGGATCTTGGCTTACATTTTCATAGGACTGAACACCGATCGAATTGAAAATTTTGAAAACGCTGGTGTCGTATTCGGAAAGAGTAGTGTTCAGATCCTCCAGCCGGCCATCTCTCCGCTTCTTTAAACCTACGGGATCCTCGCTTCGGAATGGACACTCACAAATTACTGTCCCATCTTTGTCATTCTGACCTAATGCTCTGACTCGTACGGTCGTCTTCGTTGACATCTCACATATTCCTTTCCTTTCTGGCTTCCAAGAGAGATCGTAGCACATACGACAGGCAGTGAAACATTTTAGCAATTGTCTTGAAATTCAAGCGAACGAAGATTAAAATATTAGTAACGTGGAAAGTTCAAGTTGTTAGCGTAATGAAACATTAGCACGACGCTCAATACAGAGGCATTTCACTGAGAAAAACGTGTGTCATGGAGAATTTTCAGAGTGAATATCTCATTCAACTTCCTAACATTTTAAGATAACCGAATCCTGTAGGAAGATTCTTACCGTTGGTGGCCTGTTCTCTTACCTGTTCACCTATCCAGGCACGAGACGCAGCTTCATTCCTGTCATCCAGTCTCTCCTATTTTCCAGCCATCACACAAACCCTTCTTCATATGTCGCTGGACTACAGGAAAATCGATTGTAGCGGAGAAATGAAATACTGCAGTCGGAATATTATGAGACCGTAAGATGGGCTGCAGTAATTAAATGGAGGAGTCGTAACAAAATACTAAAATTAGTAAAACCATCGTACAAAACAATCCACATCCTACTTCACTGAATGTAAACCGCCTGCAAATTGCTTCACTGAACATAGGACTGGACTCCAACATACTTTACTGAAAGGAGTCTCTTTCTTTACTTTACTGAATATAAGCACTGTCCATCTAATGAATGTAAAGTGAGACGTAAATTTAGCTCGAAAGTTATATTGGTTTTTGGATTGTGAAAGTATTACGTTTTTTATAAGGATTCTTGTATATTTTACCTCAACTTACGAGCGTTGTCTCAGAATCCTAGTGCGGCTCCTTTTTTTATCACGCATTTTATGTTCCTGATTCTAAGTACAGTACGTTACTCTAGCTAATTACGACCTGCCAACATAGCCGAGAGCGCTAACGCGCTGCTTCCTGGACTCGGGTAGGCGCGCCGGCCCCAGATGGAATCCGCCCGGCGGATTAACGACGAGGGCCGGTGTGCCGGCCAGCCTGGATGTGGTTTTAGGCGGTTTTCCACATCCTACTTGGTGAATACTGGGCAGATCCCCACGTCGCACCTCAGTTCCACGACTAGCAGACATCTGAAACACATTCACACTATTTCACGATTTGCACAAGACGCAGACAGCTGGGGTACACTAATTCCGTCCTGGGGGGTATGGGGTGGCGGCAGGAAGGGCATCCGGCCACCCCTTACACTTAACCATGCCAAATCCGTACTTAACCCTGCCGACCCTGCGCACAATGCGGGATAAAGGCGGTAGCATAAGAAGAAGAAGAAAAAGAAGAAGAAGACTCTAGGTAATTACGACCAGTGTTGACTTCCCATATCATTGTATAGATAAGTTTATGTGGCGTCTCTGCTGACATTATTATTATTATTATTATTATTATTATTATTATACGTGGCATCTTTAACTTCGTTCACTTTTCCTATTACTGTAAATGATAAGAAACACATTTATGTGATCCACCGCCTATGTTCATATATCACGTAAGTACTCACAGCTGGGGAGGCCGAGCGGTTCTAGGCGCTACAAAAAAATGGCTCTGAGCACTATGGGACTCAACTGCTGTGGTTATCAGTCCCCTAGAACTTAGAACTACTTAAACCTAACTAACCTAAGGACATCACACACATCCATGCCCGAGGCAGGATTCGAACCTGCGACCGTAGCAGTCCCACGGTTCCGGACTGCGCGCCTAGAACCGCGAGACCACCGCGGCCGGCCTAGGCGCTACAGTCTGCAACCACGCGACCGCTACGGTCGCAGGTTCGAATCCTGCCTCGGGATTGGATGTGTGTGATGTCCTTAGGTTAGTTAGGTTTAAGTAGTTCTAAGTTCTAGGGGACTGATGACCTCAGAAATTAAGTCCCATGGTGCTCAGACCCATTTGAACCATTTTGACTCACAGACGGCAGACGGCAGCACTAGTAGTAAAGAGTGTATAAAACGTGTCCGGGGGACGCGGAAAACAATGCAGTCGTTGTCGTAACGCGGAAACGGAACGATTTTCTACCGTCCAAAACGGCATGATCATTCTCTTTTCAGTCAAGAATGGAAGTATTTCCGAACGGCTAAGTTTGTAAACTGCTCGCGTGCCGCCATGGTTAAAGTAAACTGTGTAAAACGGCGCTATCCAAAACCGGCGCCAAGGCATATGTGCTGCGCCACAGCCCGTAGACGACAGTGGTGAACAACGGATGCGGAGATGTGTATGGGCAAGTAGACGTCACATTTACGTGAATGCCACGCTGTTGAACAGGTCTTTAGGAGAGGAAGTGGATTACCCCTGAAATGTATGATTTGCTATTTAAAAAAGACAGGTTGTACTACTGTTCTATCTTGCGATGAACAAAATTAGCAAGAAAGGCAATCATGATGGTTGATGTCTCCTTGCTAATGTTAGCATTTGCTTGGTACATTTTGTTTCTGGACGAAAAGTTAATTGGGGTGATCTAGATGAGACACCTTATATTCGAGAACTTAGCGCCACATAAAGAGCTAAATGGCCTGTATGTATAGTCGTGGAAGGATCGTTCGGTCCTCGCGCGGAGAAAATGCACAGCCACCAGCGAGGCGCACTTATAACATTGGCCCAGCTACTGGCGTCCAGTACACCTCCCTCTGTCTCTCTCTCTCTCTCTCTCTCTCTCTCTCTCTCTCTCTCTCTCTCTCTCTCTCTCTCGACCCGTACGCTGTCAAGTCCTGTGTGTAAACAGCCGGTGCTTAGCCTGTCAGGTAGCGGCAGCCGGTTGTCCCGTGGTCTCCGGCGCTGCCAGCGCTGTCGCCGAAGAGGGCGAACTTAATGAAGCTTTGTACGCGCCCGAGCTGCTGTGAGCCGCTGTCTGCCGTGCGGGCTGCGGAGCGCCAGGCGCTTGCGACCGTGCCAGTATCACACACTAACTGTCCCCTTTGCCGTATCATGAAAGCACGACAGCAGGCCAAAATGATCCTTTGCGTAAACCGTTCAGCCAGCTTCCTAGTCTAACCTATCTGCTCTAACACACATAATGCATTTTGCGCTGCCAAAATCTGTGATAGTTCAGTTGGAACGTGCCTTGCTGGGCCAAATGTGACATCCGTTATCTTTAGTCATATACAGTCAGGCCTCATTAATGCGACCACCGCCTATATTCGGCGTCAACGTGCAATGACCTTTCAAGGCGGCAGGTGGTAACACCAGCAGTGGAGGGTGTATAAAGCGTGTTGGAAGGATGCCATAAACAGTGCAGACATTATCGTAATGCGGAAACAGAACCATCCAAAAGGGATCACTGGCTTTCGTGCCAACGCTGGAAGTATTTTCGAAACACCTAAGTTTGTAAACTATTCACGTGCGGCCTTCGTTAAAGTTTACTGTGCATGCAAAATGATCATATCCTAAGGCGACGCCAGACGTGCAGTTGTTGAGAAACTGACCTCGCCGATGAACCAAGGGGCTCCCAACAGTGTCTTCTCTATGACCGTTCAGAGAATGCTACTGCATAATGGCCTCCACAGCAGGCACTTGGTTCATGCACCCATCCTGAATGCTACTGATCGGCGGCAAAGGCTGGAATTTGCATGTCAGTACCGCAACTGAACATCCACTGCGTGGAGACAGGTGGCCTTTTCAGATAAAACACGTCGTATGCTCCATCGCACAATGGATATTGGCGTGTATGGCGTGAAGTGTCTGAAAGCAAACAACCGAGAGGGTGAGTTATGGTCTGTGGAATGTTTTCGGGGCGCCCACAGGGCGCATCCATCCTTGGGGGCCACATACACCATTACATGCAGATTTTGTTTCCTTGGCACTATGGCAAGGTGTTTCTGGGCAGAACAATGCAAGTCAGAGCATCAGAATGAGTTTACTGTAGTCCTCTGGCGACCAAAGTCCCCGGAATAAAACCCGATCGCAAATCTTTGGGACCACCTCGATCCGACTGTTCATGCCATGGATCCTCAACCGAGGAATCTAGCGCTGCTGGCCACTGCACTAGAGTCAGCGTGGATCCACAGCCCTCTCGGTGCCTTCCTGAGCCTCAGTGACCCTCTTCCTGCACGTCCGCGCTGCCAAATATGGTCATTCAGACTACTGACGAGCGGTCACGTTAATGTTATGACTGAATCGTGTGTTTTAGTCGCTCTTTTTTTTTTTTTTTTGAGGCATTAGTCATGTGACTGGTTTGACGGGACCCGCCACGAGTTCCTCTTCAGAGTACAACTTCCAACTTACGACTACAATTATTTGCTGGCTGTATTCCAGTCTTGTCTTCCTCCACAGCTCCCTCTAGTATCATGGAAGTCATACCCTGATGTGTTAATAGATGTCCTATCATCCTCTTCCTTTTCCCTGTCAGTGTTTTCCACATATTCCTTTCCTCTCCAATTCTTCGCAGAACCTCCTCATTCCCTACCTCTCAGTCCACCTAATTTTCAACATTCGTCTGTAATACCACATTTCGATTCTCTTCTGTTCCGGTTTTCCCACAGTCCATGTTTCACCACATACAATGCTGTACTCCAGACGTACAGCCGGTCTCTGGTGGCCGAGCGGTTCTGGTGCTACAGTCTGGAACCGCGCGACTGCTACGGTCGCAGGTTCGGATCCTGCCTCGGGCATGGATGTGTGTGTTGTCCTTAGGTTAGTTAGGTTAAAGTAGTTCTAAGTTCTAGGGGACTTATGACCTCAGCAGTTGAGTCCCATAGTGCTCAGAGCCATTTGAACCATCCAGACGTACATTCACGGAAAATTCTTCCTCAAATTAAGGCCGATTTTTTTATACTAGTAGACTTCTCTTGGCCAGGAATGCCCTTTTTGCCATTGCTAGTCAGCTTTTGATGTCCTTCTTGCTCCGTCCGTCAATTGTTGTTTTGTTGCCTAGGTAGTAGACTTCCTTAACTTCATCTGAGCATCAGTCCTGATGTTGAGTTTTTCACTGTTCTCATTTCTGCTACTTCTCCTTGCTTTCATCTTTCTTCGATTTACTCTCAATCCATATTCTGTACTCATTAGACTTTTCATTCCATTCAGTCATTCTGTTCAGTAGATCATGTAATTCTTCTTCGCTTTCACTCAGTATAGCAATATCATTAGCGATTCGTATCATTGGTACCCTTCCACCTTGAATTTTAACTCCGCTCCTGAATCTTTCTTTCATTTCCCTCCTTGCTTCTTTGATAAACAGATTGAACAATAGAGGCGAAAGACTGCATCCCTGTCTTACACCCTTTTTAATCCTAACACTTCGTTCTTGGTCGTCCATTCTTATTATTTCCTCTTGGTTCTTGTACATATTGTATATTACCCGTCTCACCCTTTAGCTTACCCCTGTTTTTCTCAGAATTTCGAATATCTTTCTCCGTTTTACATTGTCGAACGTTTTTTCCTGGTGGACAAATCTTATGAACGTGTCATGATTTTTCTTTAGCCTGCTTCCATTATTAACCGCAAAGTCAGAATTGCTTCTCTTGTGCCTTTACCTTTGCTAAAGCCAAGCTGATCGTCACCTCACACACTCTCGATTGTGTTTTTCATTCTTCTGTGTACTATTCTTGTCAGGAACTTGGATTCATGAGCTCTTAAGCCGATCAGGTCAGATGGCATGTCACCAACCACATACATTCTACACACCAACGTGAATAGTCGTTTTGCTGTCACATCCTCCAACGATTTTAGAAGTTCCGATGGAATTTTATCTATCTCTTCTGCCTTATATCATCTTACGTAGTCTTTGTAGCATACGTAACGTTAAAACAATGAAAATACACAGAAACTCGTTCCGAGAGTCACACTGTCATTTTCTAGCTGCCATTTATAAATCAATTTATTTATTTATTGCTTTTACGCATGTTACGGTGCATCTCTTAATGATTAATTAGTTGACAGAAAGATGATGGTAGCGTGAATCTCAAAGCACGTGGAAGTGTCTTTCATTGTTTTAATGTTCCTTTACGCTACATAAAAATAACTACTGACTTAATACATAGAAAGGATAATACTGACTCACTGTGGATGGACCGTGAGTAGGACTCGAGCGGCGACTCAGTGAGGAAGACGGCCCCCGAGTCATCCGCGTGCTCTGGTTAAAAATATTCGTAGCTAGCAATGCGTCTCCTGTCCTCTTTTAAGGGGCGTTGTCCTACCACGTAGTTTTCTATTTCTGAAATATCTGTACTTTGTATGTTTCTACTCTGTAGCGTATCCAATATTGCTTTTGCCTGCTACCTGTATCTTTATTGGCCCACTGTTTGCACATTACATAGTTCTGGCAGTGGTAATTGCGATGACAAAGATGTTTTCAATATCCTAGAGGAAGAAATCGACACTTCAGTTCAGAAGAAGAAGTTGATGATTTTGATATGGATCTAGGTTTACGTGTGGCTGAATACTCAGGTAAATAATACATAAAAGGGCATAATGTAGTGAAGCGATTGGACTATTACATCGTTTAAATGAACATTCTTCAAACAGCTCTTATGGCAAAACGTATCTTAAGAAAACCGCAAACAAACTGTGTATACCACGCATGTTTCGATATCTATAAGAATGATAATGGAAAAACATGCAAAAATAACGGACGAACATAGTGTAGGCAGTCTCTTTGGTAGATTTGCTGCTTCTTTTAAGTGATCAGAAGCTCAGTCTGTGGTTCACCTACCACACAACATTGTACATAATGGCTACAATTTACATTGCTCGTGATTATATTCCAAACGAAACATAAAAATATGTGTAATTTATAGTGTAAGTAAAATTTATGATCTGTTTTGTACCACTGTTCTAGACTTCCGCTAACTTTTTATTGTTTAGCTTCACTTATCACTTTTCTTATCAAATAGATATGTCATGTAAAGTATTTGGCAGTTCGTTTTTACCTTCTAATGATCTTACTGAACAGTAAACTGCAATATCATTTGCATTTAGTACTGAGTGTCAGATTGTCTCCCATTTCGTTTACATAGACTGGGAATAGCAGACACTTTCTAAGGAAACACCAGATATCACTTCGGTTTCACTAGGTATCCTGATGTCAGTGAACTTCGAATTGTAATATTCCTGGCAGGAAGTCACGAATCCCATTTGATTAGAAGTCCCTTGTGCGGAAACATTTAAAAAACCTGCAAGTCTAAAATCACTGAACCACTGTTGATATTACTTATTAATTCGAGTGAATAGAGAGCCAGTTGAATTTCACAAAAACGATATTTTTTGGATCGTCGTGGTTTTCGTATTAGCAGATCGAGTTTTATGAGTTATTTTGGTAAGATGTAGGGATGAAACTGAATTAGCTCTCTCTGAGTCATTTGTAGTAACAACACTATCAGTTGTTCTCGAGCAACAGTCTTCCACTGACAAGAAGTCAGATAGTAACGGGATTATCTTTGAAGCTTTTCTGCCATGGAATCAAGAGACACGCAACGCTAGTGGTATCTTTTCTGGGATCAGTCAAAAGTGCAGCTGCACGAACTGTGGTGGCATTCAGAGTTGGCAGAAGTCTTATGAAATACCATTGTAGACTGCTCAGTTATCTGATACCGATGGCTCTACCTTCGTCTTCTATTTATTCTTCGGATTTCTAATCACGTCCTTATGTGGGACAGCTGGAACCAGCTTACTAATATCACCAAAATTTTCATTCATTACCTAGCTCTGAATACACGTCGAGGATTTGGAGAAATTTTGTGGTAGAAAGTATTCAGTAGTTGTTTCACGTGATCATACATACGTGCATTTGGTTTGTATATCACCCTTAACTTGGACTTTTTTTCCTGTTTTCTCTTTCTTTATGGGCTGCCGATGATGAAATGAAATAAGTGCATGACACAGTTAGTCGCGAGACCTCTGCTCGGGAATTCAACCGTATGCTGCAAGTCTTTTTACGTGACCCCACTTAGATGACTTGCGCGCTGAAGACGATGAAATGATGATGAGGACAACGCATACACCAAGTCTCCAGCGTAGAAAATCCCCGACGCGGCCGGGAATCGAACCAAAGGCCCCGTGATTGACATCCAACAACGATAAGGTACGCAGATTACATTGTTATCCTCAATGAAAGTAAGGAAGAAATTTATGGAATAAACAGTCGCATGAGCACACACTACTGACTGACCGTAAACCGACGAAAGACCAAGGTAATGAGGACCAGTGGAAATGATATTAATAAATGTAACATCAAAATTGGAGACCACGATGTAGCGAAGTGGAGGAATTCTGCTACCTCGGAAGCAAAC
The DNA here is from genome assembly GCF_023898315.1 of Schistocerca nitens. NCBI lineage: Eukaryota > Metazoa > Arthropoda > Insecta > Orthoptera > Acrididae > Schistocerca > Schistocerca nitens. The sequence goes on along the minus strand of NC_064618.1, from coordinate 420,267,090 downwards.
TAACGTGTTGCAGAGGAAGCAAGCAGAACATAAAACGCAAATTACCACAAGGGAAGAGGGCATTCCTGGCCAAGAGAAATCTGCTAGTATCAAACATCGTCCTTAATCTAAGGAAGAAATTTCTTAGATACACACGGAGTATATCAATGCATGATAGTTAATCAAGGACAATGAGGAAACAGGAAAAGATGACAAACGCAGCGTTTAACATTTGGTGCTATGGAAGTGTTTTGAAAATGCTGTGAACTGGTAAGAGACGAGGAGGTTCTCTGCAGAATCAGCAAGAATATAAACATGTGTAAAACTTTGACAATAATCGGTTTCAAGATGAAAGGATAGGTGTTAAGACATAAAGAAATCGTTTTACAGGAAGCCGTAGAGAATAAAAACGTAGAGGAAGACAGAGATAGGAATGTATCTAATAAACAATTAAGGCCTTTGCATGATAGTGCTATTCTGAGATGAATGTGTGCACTCAGGAGAGGAATTTGTATCATCAAATCAGTGAGATGATTAATAACGCCTTCTCCTAATACCCCCTCCCGCGAAAAAAAGAACCAAACACACACACAGAGAGAGAGAGAGAGAGAGAGAGAGAGAGAGAGAGAGTAGGGTGGGGGGGAGGAGGGGGGCTTGACTTCCCTTTGTTAGCAATAATGGTCTACAAAGCGGTTCACTAGGAGAGAGCGAGTGAGAAGTTTTGTGTCTTCCTTTGCATGCCTCGCGGTGCAGTCTTGGTTTTCCGTAAATAACTTTTTAAAAAATAAAGGCTGTGTGTTCTTTTAGCTCAAAATCGGTAGCTTATATACTATCTTTGCTTCGAGGATCTGATGAACCATGTAGTACTGAACGGTTTGGATTAAGTTTCACTCCTTCCATGCGCTGTTGAGCCGTTTCCATAATTTGCATTAGCCATTACCGAGCATTTACTTTTTTTTCTTTTTGTAAGAAGGTTGCTATTCATTACGTGTAATTTTTGATCCTGTCTGATCTATGTTGCAAGAACATGGCTCCATAAAGCAGTATTAAATGATTAATGTGTATTTTAAATTTAAATCCCATCATCATCACTTTTTTTCGCAAACAGAGTAGGAGTTTCAAGCTTTAACATTTATTACACTTATAACAGTGGAGAAATGGGTTAAAATCAGTTGAAGATATGACCGAAGAAGGCTTTGGTAGGACAGTTGACATATCACTGTAAGTTTGGTTAATAACCTGATTGGTTAATAGAAAATAGTAGTAGAATGAGAAAGTAATGTAGACAAAGGGAGGTGAAGTACAACCTATTATCGTAAAGAAGTAAACAGAACAAAAACCATTCCGGTCTAAGAAAAAGTTTAGAATTAAAGACAGATCATCGTTTTTGAATTTTCTTTTGTAGTGTAATTAGCATCTGTTTATTAAAGTGACAATTATTTACTTCAATGTAGGTCGCTCGTGTTTCTCATAGATAGTGAAGCCACCTAGGATTGTACTATCTCTAAATTTATGTGCGAATCATGCGTACGATTGTAATCCGGTAACGAATTGCTTCAAGACTGCAAACAATGTGCCATCATGTTTTTCGTATTGTAGAATCTGTATTTGTGACAAACCTGGTATACGAACTATTAATCTTTATAGAACAGTTTGAAATCAAACGCTGACGGATAGACCTTCGGGTCATCCGCAATACATGTAGGAAACTTAGCAATTGGTGGTTTAGAGGGACGGATTGAAACGTTCATTCCATGTAACAAAGAAATTACAAACAGATTATTACAAGAAATTAATTTACTCTTGTGCGCGTCCATAACGAGGTAAAGCTGTAAGTTGAGCCGGGAAGCGAACCCGACTACTTGCGTGTCACAGGCCGTACTCTTTCAATTTAGCCATCCGGACACGCTTTTATCGATCTACTGACAGCTTAACATATCATGAATATTCAACAGTGAATAGCTCTAATGCCGGGGAATACTCAGTTTTCTGCACGGCACCCTTTATTCGAGCGATACTAGTCTTGCAAGGTCAGCAGAAAACACTTTGCGAAGTTGTGAACAGAGAAAACTTCTACCCAAAATCCGGAACGTTGAGAGTTGCCCTGTTGCGCACTGTCTTTACACATTGTGACTCACAAGTTAGAGTACAACATACACAGCTATATGATTTTTCCGAAAACGAAATCGTGGGTAACTATACTTAATAAGGGCATTACGAAGGCATTACGACTAAACAATCGTTCCTCACATTTTAGGAGCACGGTAAGCAGTCTAGAAAACCTTTCTAAGACGACGTGATAGCACATGTGTTGCTTTAGTGACTATCACTTTAGTTATCACGATCCTACAGGACATCAGTAGCTTGTTGGCTTTATCATCCTGCAGTGTACAGTGGATCAGTGATACTGTTACTCCGTGTGGCTGCACGGTATATAACGGAAGAATTCTGTTAAATTGCGATATCCACACTCTTAATGGCGGTTTGCACAAAAAATCTGTATTCAGTCAATTTCGTAAGTTTTAAATCACTCAAATTCGCTCCTATTTTTTGTTTTAATCTTGTCGGAGAGGTACAATTGAGAGGTACAATTGAGAACTGTAGCAGTAATGCACCATTTAGGTATTAACCATACTTCAGGACAACAGTTTCATAAGATCCATCAACGTGGTATAGTCATAGCTAATACAGTCCAGATGGAAACATGTGAGACATCCGTACGGTTTTGTTTTGCCGTTGAACAACAGTCCATGACTTTGTTTGTATATTACGAATCACCTATATAATGTTTCATAATTTGTTCAAGATATCGAGAACAGCATTTGGTGGCTGAGAGCACACAACTCGGTGAGTATTATCGTCTGCGGTGAATTGTCCAAACTTTTTCATATGCCGAGCTGTAAAAGTAACCACAGTGCTTAACTTTTTAAACTGACTACGGATGTTCGTTATTTGATAGCTTTGTAGAGTAATACTATAATGATATAGAAAGGCCAAAAGATCATGCGATGTTACAGGCCATAATTCTACGCCACAGGCATAATGTAGAATCAGTAGAGACTAATAGTTAGTCAGCACACCGCTCTCTCACTCGTTCTTAGCTTTCCGACATGGGTGCCGGTACACTTACTCAAAGAAATGAATTAACGTCGCGTATAGGACCTCCTTCCTGGGGTGCACTCAGCCCTTGTGAGGCAAACTGAGGAGCTACTTGATTGAGAAGTAGCGGCTCCGGGCTCGGAAACTGACATACGGCCATGGGAGCGGTGTGTTGACGCCATGCCCCTCCATATCCGCATCCAGTGACGCCTACGTGCTGAGGATGACACGACTGCCGGTCAGTCCTGTTGGGCCTTCATGGCCTGTTCGGGAGGAGTTAGTTAGTTAGTTGTAGGACCTCCTCCTGCCCGGTGTAGGGAAGCTATTCGATGTGGTTGGAAGTCCTGCGCAGAAATATTGAGGCATGCTGCCTCTATGGCCATCCATTACTGCGAAAGTTTGTCACGCAAATAGCCGAAGTGGCGTCAACTCAAAAGACTTGCACCAGGCGACGGGTCTACCCGACGGGAGGCCCTGGCCACACGACATTTTTGTTGCGAAAGTATTGCCGGTGCGGGATTATGTCCGCTAACTAACCTCTCGATTACGTTCCATTAAGATTCCATGGGTTTCATGTCGGGCGATCTGGTAGCAAAATTATTCACTCGAATCGTCCAGAACGTCCTTCAAACGAGTCGGGAATTGTAGCCCAATGACATGGTGCATTGTCATCCATAAAAATTCCATCACTGTTTGGGAACATAAAGTCTGTGAATGGCTACAAATGGTCTCCAAGTACCCGAAAGCCGAATATAACCATTTCCACTCAATAATCAATTCAGTTAAATCATAGGACCCTGTCCATTCCATGTAAACACGGTCCACACTATTATGGAGCCAACATCAGCTTGGACAGACCCTTGTTGACAACTTGAGTTCATAACTTTGTGGGGTCTGTTCCCCTCTCGAACTCTACCATCAGCATTTACCAATTGATTCCGGTGCCAAAGCCGGTTAATGCCAAATTTCGCTGTACTGTCCAAACAGATACGTTCGTCGTACGTCCCACATTGATATCTGCGGATGTTTCAAGCCGGTGACGGGCTTTGGCCACTGCGTTATTCGTGGTGAGAGATAATGCCCGAATTTTAGTATTCTCGCACGCTCTTGGCACTGTGATTCTCGGAATATTGAATTCTCTAACGATTTCCGAAATGGAGTGTCCGATGCGTCTAGTTCCAACTACCATGCCGCGTTCAAAATCTGTTAATTTCCATCGTGCGTCATTAACACGTCGGAAACTTTTTCACACAAATCACTTGAGTACAAATGACAGCTCCGCCATTGCACAGCCCTTTCATGGAGTCCACGCGGGATAAGATGGCCGATGCACAGTGATCAATTTTCGTCTAAAGTGCCAGACGAGTTCATTCGTTTGTTCGAAAGGGGAGGCCGACACGTGTACGAGCGGTTCTAGGCGCTTCAGTCCGGAACCGCGCGACTGCTACGGTCGCAGGTTCGAATCCTGCCTCGGGCATGGATGTGTGTGCTGTCCTTAGGATAGTTAAGTTAAGTAGTTCTAAGTCTAGGGGACTGATGACCTCAGATGTTAGGTCCCATAGTGCTCAGAGCCATTTGAACCATTTGGAGCGTCTCTAATGACCTAGTTGTCGACGGGACTTTAAAAAACACTATCCTAACCTAACCATTTGGAGGCCGACAGTGTTTTCCAACTTTCGGCCGATCGGCGATGACAGAATTGAGGCGCACGCCCTGCAATCTTTCTCAAACGGTTGTTCAGTAACTATTTGGTAAAAAAAAAAAATTGCGTTAGTTGTATCTTTGTATGTCAGCTTCATAGTGATGAGCCCATCATTTCGTTAGTGGTCATAATTATTGTGTTATTTAGATGGAAGAAACATACTGTGCCTAATTCTAAAAAGTTTTCAATGAAAAATAGAAGTAAAAAATGGCTCTGAGCACTATGGGAACCAACTTCTGAGGTCGTTAGTCCCCTAGAACTTAGAACTAGTTAAACCTAACTAACCTAAGGACATCACACACATCCATGCCCGACGCAGGATTCGAACCTGCGACCGTAGCGGTCTCGCGGTTCCAGACTGCAGCGCCTAGAACCGCACGGCAACTTCGGCCGGCAAATAGAAGTCGCTGTGGTTTTTCATTTGATGCATATCACTTAGTTTGTTGCTGTGAATGAATATTTTTTTTTTTTTTTTACTTGGGTGGAGGTCTGTCTGTCTCCAGTCTCGAGACAACTGATCTGATGTAACACACACATTAAAGCGAAAGTGAAATATCCGCTTAATTGTTTATATTTCGTAAATGGTCTGGGATATCGATATGATTTCGACAAATGATAGCACACAAAGAGGAGAGTATTTTTCCATATGGTTATTATGCAAAACTTTATTATCTACTGTTATTCCACTAAGTACAGACTTTTCCGATGATAATTGTAATTCTTAGCGACCACCGATAGCTGGTGGAATGAGAAATGCTATGGGTTTTGGGACAACGTAAGTGATGATATTACACTTTTATTTTGTACCGAAGATGTGCATTTTCTTGATCGATTGACCTCACTATCCTCAATTCCTCACTTAATAAACGTAATAAATCACTGTTTCTGGATTCTCTGACAACTGCATCTGCACAGCATGTTAGTTAGGTGACACTGTGTAAACTCCTTTGTGTTTTGGCAAAAGAAGCAAATTTTAACATGACAGCAAGAGAAATGTGTAGGTTTTACTCAAAATTCGCTACTCATGACGCTTCTCTGAAAGTTACAAATGGTTAACATGCCAAGCAAAAATAAATCCCTGCAATTTCAGCGGAATTCTTTTTGTTATCTTTGGATGGTAACCAAAGCAGAGGTGGTAGAGCTTTTTGAATAGTTACTATGAATGTGTGGGCGTGGGGTGATGGGAAGGGAGGGGGGGGGGGGGCTGGGCTCCACAGATAATGTGAACGTAGGGTTGAGTTTAGAATGGCACTTCCCCTCCAACGCTCGGTTACATTCCTACAGCGCCTGCCTGCAACCCCCACCACTACCACTCTATCAATGTGTCCCTGCTGGCTGTGCATCAACCAGCCACGGTATTTTGCGCAGACCATCTTGCACACGCGGTACTACCGCCATCTGTATATGTGCATATGGCTGTCCCACGACTTTTCTCACCTCAGTGTATGTGTATGTTATTCACAGTAACATGGAACGGACTGTCTGTACTAATCTCTGTCTCTCTGCACACCTCTGCTTCTCATGAACTTGCCTGCAGTCACGAAGTTGCGGAACAATTTTCGTTTTCCTTCAGTGTTGAGGGTCGCGTCGGTTGTTATAGAGTGATGTTTTTGTTTTACGTTGGTTGGCTGTGTAATTTCACACTGATTATCTATCAAAATGCAGCATATAACTGTACAGTCATATAAATTTGTAACTGCTTTTCAGTTCATGAATTTCTGCTATTCAAATACTGTTGGTTTTTATGCACTAACGAGCCAGAACATTAAGAACGCTGCCAACCGTAGAACTGAATGTGTTGCAGACACGTGATTGATCAACGAAGCGTTACAAAGGCATAAGCAGAGAAGAGACGAATGGGGAATAACCACGGCACAGGCTGGAAATGCAGAAATCCACTGGCATAAGATACTATGATAAAGGACGGATTGTGATCGCCCGGCGCCTGGGAACAACTGACTAGGAATAAACTCTTTATCCATTATTGATGTCTATGTAGAAAACGTTGAATTGGGTCGTCTGTCCGCGAGGTACTGTTATGAGCATCTATGGAAAATGATTGAAATAGGATGAAACCACGAGTAGGCGACAAGAAGGTGGATGTCGACAACTCAGATTGTGCAAGTCAAAGATTCGGCTACTCTATGAAGCAGAATAGGATCTATGGCAGGGCTAACGATAGACTAATGTTCGAATACAGCATTATCAATGCACTGCCTGACATAGTCTCGTCGATCAAACCTCTAGGCGTAACGCTGAAAAGCGATATGAAATGGAAAGCGCCCATAAAGACAGTTGTAGAGAAGGCGAATCGTCAACTACAGTTTTTGTGTGAATTTAAGGAAAGTGTGATTCGTCTGCATAGAGCACTAGTGCGACCCTCTCTCGAGTAGTGCTCCTAGTTACACATCCAGGTCGAGCTAAGTAAAGCTATCGAAGCAGTTCGGAGGTGAGCGGCTATGTAATGTGCCTCATTCATTTGCTATCGATAGTTCTACGGTGTACGTGTATCTTCGACAACATGGTAACAGCTGCTGTTAGTTGTCAAGCTGCAGTATTTAGAGCACGGTTAGCAAAATGTGACATTTGAGCTTGAACGTTTATGATGTGAATCCATTACTAATGTAAGCATGAAATAAGACTTCTATTCTGATGGTGTGAAGTAAAATAATCTGATAACTGCAACATGTAACACGTAATATCAAAAAAGTAATTAGACATACTATACGATAATGCGGAACTTAACATGACTTGTGCAATTGATTTATACATGGCGATGTATGGAGATGTATGCAGACAGTGTGGTGATCTTCGACGTTGGTTTTTCAGGTGCTTGAAAATGACTTTAGTCGATTTAGCTAATCGCATGATTATAACAAATATTATTTACATTGCAGCCAACTTTGGACCATGTTTTCTATCATTAAATATTTAAAGACTGTGGAACCAATCCGAAACAAAGAAATTATATGTAAATTTGTATAAGTGCCATACTGCCGTCAATAAGTTAGAGTGACAATTCCAAAGGTGCAGAATCAGTGGCAGTTTTTGGTATGGTAGCTGAATCAAAATAAACTGCTAAATGTACTGAAACAATTTTTTCTTTTCATTGTGCCTTTTCCACCTGCATCTCAAACCAGCAGCGAAGAGAGGGCTGTCTGGCTGCGCCGTATACAGATGCAAATTCTCGGAGTGCTTTTCTCACGCGCCACTGATAAATAGCCCCACAGAGAGCAAATGCAATAGAGTCCAATACAACAGTAAAATAAATAGCGTTATTATTCATGATATATTGCACTAGCTTTAAATAATAAAAGGGGAAGTTGTCATTCTATATTGAGGTATTTTAAGGTGAAATACGTTTCATTTGGTTTCGCCCTCTGCCCTCCATTCCTCACCTCAAGAGATCTCTCCCTCACACACACACACACACACACACACACACACACACACACACAGAAGCGCACTCTCTCTCTTTCCTTTTCTTACAAATGGCTGCGCTTTGTATCGCAGTACGCATTTACTGGCTATCTCTTTTTACTGCCTCGATATCCTGCGACTCGCACAGAAGTATAAATTACGGGCCCCGCCTATCTGCCCCTTATTTATGGCACTTCGCACCGAATGGAGAGTCGTGTGGAACGAGAGATTCCGCGGAGCGTGCTTCGTGCCTACGAGAGGAGACAAAACGGCAGCGCTTCGCGATTCGGTTAGGCACCAAACCCTGCACGCAGTAGCAATCCCGTCTGAAAATTAACCAGGAAGGAGAACGAACTTAAAAGTCCTGCGACTGTAAACAAAACCTAACCACCGGTGGTTTGTACTGAACATTTAGCACAAGCCCCACAACGCAAAATTTTTGCTAGGGTAAAATAACCGGTAGTAGTTTCGAACTGCAAATAATAAAAATCTTTAGGTGTAGGTCAGCGTAACAGCACAGTTTTTTCAAGCAGTGGAACTAATAGGTTACTGATGCTAAACTATGTATTTGCGAACATTTGAACTCGACGGAACTCTATGTTGTTAACCCACATTTTACGCAGTTGGCACAAACCTTTCATTTAAGTGTTCCACTATGGTCTGACGTACGTACATTGTTGGGAACTTGCGCCTCAATACTAACTGGCAACAGAGATTTACTTTACATTATTAACCGTTTGTTGGTGCACATAAAGCCCCACCGAACGATGCAGACAGAAACCAAAATACTCTCTGAGGCAGACACGTATTCGTTTGAACTGATATAGGTGATGAACTATTGCGATTGGTGCTGGTTAGCTTCACTAATTTTGAGCTCAGGCGGACTGAGTTTTTATAATAACGTAACTGTTCCATTTCCGATACCTTAGTTTTTTTACTTTTTTATTTTCTTACTAATATCCACCCTCCATGTAACTTCAGTCTGAGTAACAAAATCTCATTTACAGCGCACGTATAAGATTGATGCACACACATAACATTAACACATGTAGAATTTTCATTGTTTTACACAGTTCTGCTAATACAATTTATATACCTCACGTTGCAGAAAATTTACTACTAACTTTCATCATTAACCTTCGAACAGCTACAGCAGGGCTTCACAACATACGTGCTCGCGGAGCAAGCTGTGAGCAGCAAGGCGCGAGCACGGTGCAGCGCGAGCACGCTACCCCCACTACCGGATCAAAGCGGACAGTGAGGTGAGTGACGTGGGACACACAAAAGCTGCCGCCAGTCAATGTAAATCCGCGGCCACCTGCAGGGATATCGCTCACGAATTATTGCTGCGACAAATGAAACAAATAAAGGAGAACGTACACGTGCCACATAATTTTATTAGCTTAGTGTATGCCTCTACATTCGTATTAATTTGTGAACTGTTACACAATAAAAGGTGTCACTGAAGTGTGGGATTCTCGGTTACCTTGTACTTTTTGCCCTTTACAATTGCGTCTATGTTCGGAGTAATTGTTCTTCCGCATTGTAGGCGCAGCGTGCAATTTAAATTTCGATCAGACAATACGTTTCTCAGGCGCGTCTTGCAACATTTCATTGCAGAGAACAGTTGTTCGGCCGGCCGAAGTGGCCGTGCGGTTAAAGGCGCTGCAGTCTGGAACCGCAAGACCGCTACGGTCGCAGGTTCGAATCCTGCCTCGGGCATGGATGTTTGTGATGTCCTTAGGTTAGTTAGGTTTAACTAGTTCTAAGTTCTAGGGGACTAATGACCTCAGCAGTTGAGTCCCATAGTGCTCAGAGCCATTTGAACCATTTTTAGAACAGTTGTTCACAAACATACGTGGAACCGAACAATGATATTATTGTAGCCGCCAGTTTGTGCAAACGAGGAAATCTATCCTGAGGGAAGTGTCTGTAGAATTCCAAAATATTTTTCTTGTTCTGAAATTTGTCTCTGTATTCTCTGTCACACTGCAAGTCAATAATTTCTAGTTGCAGCTCAGGACGAATCTCTTCAATATTCGCGGAATATGGAGAGGAGAACAGATCAAAAGGACTGTCTAGTGCTGTCAGATCTTGAAAGCGTTGATCAAATTCTTCCTTAAGGGCAACTAAAATGGTTCAAATGGCTCTGAGCACTATGGGACTCAACATCTGAGATCATCAGTCCCCTAGAACTTAGAACTACTTAAACCTAACTAACCTAAGGACATCACACACATCCATGCCCGAGGCAGGATTCGAACCTGCGACCATAGTGGTTTCGCGGTTCCAGACTGTAGCGTCTAGAGCCGCTCGGCCACCACAGCCGACTAAGGGCAACTAAACTATGTGAATAACGTTCACAGTCGAACATCTTGCACGGATGATAATTTAGGAAAATGAGCTAGACTTCCTGTTTCCAGCTGACTCACTCAAAGTGTCAATTTCATTTTAAAAGCTCGTATTCGATCTATGAAATGATATTTCCTTGAAGTCTCTTTCAATTCAGGAACAAGCATGTTATTTATTTCCATGAACATATTTATCTCATCTAATAGGCAAAAAAATCGATTTAATAATTCGCCACGACTAAGCCAGCGAACCTCGCTGTAATAAGGCAGGCTAACATACTGGCTTTCTACATCCTCAAGAAAGCTTTTAAATTGCCTGTGTTGTAGCCCATGCTTCCTTATATAATTGGTTGTACGAACAACACTCATCACATTTTTTAGAGTGATACTCTTTGCAAAGTTTTTCTGGTGGATCACACAGTGAACGCCCCTTATTTCATTCGGCACGGTCAGTTTTTGCATTTTCTCCTTCAACAGCGCAAAGAAACCTGATTTTTCCCCTGTCATCGCTGGTGCACCGTCTGTAGACACTGAAACTAAAGAATTCCACGACAATCCTATATTTTCAACATTTCTTCAACACTACTTAAAATATCACCTCCGGTTGTAGTGTTCTTCATGGCTGCTACATCGAGGAGCTCCTCCCTCACCTGAAGATCTCTATTAACACCTCTAATAAATATGGCAAGCTGCGCTGTTCCAGTGATATCAACACTTTCGTCCAGGGCTAGAGAATACGCCATAAAATCTTTACAGATATTTGCAAGCTGGCTCTAGACGTCGTCTGCCATGTCCTGAATGCAACGCATCATGGTCATGTTAGATAATGGCACAATCCGAAACTGTTCAACTTGAGATGGACACAAATGTTCCGCCGCAACTACCAAACATTCTTTTATTAAATCGCCATCAGTGAAGGGACGCAGGGATTTTGCTAAAAGCAAAGCAATTTTGTAACTCACTCTGAGAGCTGCCTCAGTTGATTTTTCTTCGTCGTTCAGATCTTCTTCGGATATCTTCCTTTTAAGTTTAATAACTTCCTGTGCACGATCTGGTCCATCACATTTTCCACTTCCGTAGTCTTTCGCGTGGTACGACATATAATGTCGCTGCAAATTAAATTTCCTAAAAGAATTCAGCGTTTTGTGACATACTAAACATTTTGCAACACCATCTTTTTCTGTAAACAGATACAATTCCTCCCAATGGGGGTTGAACTGCGAAAGCATGGTTGGGGTTACACAACGCCGACTTGACATGATTTTTAACCAGCGAAGTGACTGTTAGAGCTGATCGTAGTACTTTAAACGTTACACAGTCAGCGCGAATTGAATAGGCACGCTGCGACGCTTTTCAAACGTGCACGCGCATTTCCCCTCCCTCCCTGCTCAGCGACCTTGCACCTGCTCGCGAGCAAGTGCCTGAGCAGACGCGAGTACTCGCGCTCAAAACCGACCAGTTGTTAAGCCCTGAGCTACAGCAATTTAAACAGTTTTTGTCGACTGAAAATCGTTGCCTTTTCCAATCACGCACTGGAGTTTTGGTGAATCGCAGAAGCGATGCCCTGGTGGGATTCATGTGTATGCGCAGTTTGGATGGCATCGAGAGTTATCGATGAGCAATGACTTCAGAGATATAACATATTAAGTACTGTCAGTTTGGATGGCATCGAGAGTTATCGATGAGCAATGACTTCAGAGATATAACATAATAGGTACTGTCAATGAACCATGACGTGAGAAGGTTTTTTTTTTTTTTTTTTTTTTGTGGTATGTTACAATACAGCATCACCGGTCTATTGCGGTCTAACTTTGTTGGTGAGGCAGTAAATTTCCACAGGGCAGTGACTGCGTCACTGCAATTCACTTTGGAGGTGTGGCGGTGGGACTTGTAGTCCCGTACCACCCTCTGACGGTGACAGTACTACATGAGTCAGGCAGAAAAATTTAGCCTAACATGGGCAGGTATGATTGGAAAGTATTGGACGTAGAATGGGGGCTAGTCCCGCCAAAGGATGCGTCCGTGGTGGGCGTGCCACACCTATCGTTAGCCATGGTCGGAATCTGTTTCCTCTAGGATGGTTAGGGGAACCGGATGTCGATGCCAGCGGCGTGGAAGTGTGGTCCCAACGTGGCGTAACCCATGGACAGTGTCCCGCAAGGCATCCACTTTCTCATAGAGCCGCCGCGCGTTGTTGCGTATGGTCGTCTTTAGGGGGACGATATCCGCTTCCTCGTGGAGAGTGACAATTCTCGTGAGTGGCGGGGCGTGCAGGCTCCACCTGAGCACCTTGTTCTGCACTTTCTCATAGAGCCGCCGCGCGTTGTTGCGTATGGTCGTCTTTAGGGGGACGATATCCGCTTCCTCGTGGAGAGTGACAATTCTCGTGAGTGGCGGGGCGTGCAGGCTCCACCTGAGCACCTTCTTCTGCAGGCGCTGCAATGTCCGCATCCTGGTGACACTAATCGTGGCCCATGCAGCGGATCCATACGTGAGGGCAGGCAGGATAACTGTGCGGTAAATGCGGAGCTTGGTATGCAGGTTAAGTTCCCTACTGCGGAAGAGCGGGTGCAAAGCCCTGGTTAGCTTTAGCCCCTTGTTGGTGACATACTCCGCATGACAGTGGAAGAGCAACTTGTGGTCCATCTGGGCCCCGAGATAGGTGGTTGTCGGGGACCAGGGCACCTGCACACCAGCAATCGAGCCACAATAAATAAATATAATAACTGTTCACATATTTTCGCCTGCGAGAATGCTTCCAAAATACTTGTTTTATTAAATATGACAAGAAGTCTCTAAGCTTCGTCTTGGTTCTTCTTTGTTTCCGCTGTTTTTTCGCAGTCTTAGAGACTTTATTGTGAAAACTTAGAAAAAAATTTGGCTTCAAAGTACTGCCGTCACTGGCCATTACTTTCTCCCATCTTTCGGGCAGCGAACGAACCCCCCTACGTAAAAACTGGCGTCTTTTGAGGAGATCCACGAATAGATCCAATTTTGTACTCGTTCACAGGGCAGGAAGTGCTGGTCAGGCAGATCGTGTGCCACTGATCGAAAAAGGTGACAGTCAGAGGAAGCAATGTCTTGAGAATATTACGGATGGGATAGGACTTACCATTGCAGTGTTTCCAATCATTTACTAATGGGTTATGCGACAAGAAATCCAGCACTGTCATGCTGCAAAATCACCTTCCCATGTCTACTGCTGTATTGTGGCAGTTTGTCTTGTAGTGCTCTGTTCAAACGCATATATTACTATAACGATCTCCTGTGGTTGTTACCGTCGGTTTCAGTAGCCTCGAAGACCTTCTCTCCTTCACCACCTTCGGCGTCAAAATCGCCGGGTTTCAGTGGCCTCGAAGACCTTCTCTCTTCCACCACCATGCCGCCCTTCGGCGCACCGTTCTTGAAGCGTTGAAAGCATTCTCTGTACCTTCGTTCACTAATAGGCGCCTCACCGAAGGTCTTACTCTGCATTTTATGACTCTCAGCGGCAGATTTTTTTCCACTTTAAAGCAGAAAATTAAAACTTCCAGCAAATGACGAGAATTGTGCTCGTAAATTGACAGAGCCATTCGAGAATACCTTTGTGATGCAATTACAAATCGACTAACATTTTGATGGCGCTATGTTTACAAAGACCTAAGCTTACTGTACGACGCTTGCGACCTACAACCTACACCATCATTTGCCGCTACCACCGTCAGTTACAAAAAGACGGAAATTGACGGCCTAATACGTACACGTAGTCTTTTTATTGTGTCCACTTTTCCTGTCAATGTTTTGCGAAGACGAAAGATTTAGCGTAGAAGTCTCCTACCACGCGATGTGTGATGCTGAAATCTCTGCTCTTGCTGATTTTGCTAAGATGGCATCGCGTCTTTCATGATTTTATATGAATACTTGCACTTTTTCTTCTGCTTTTCCATTAGTGGATATCGGCCACCTCGCCATGCATTTTTATTCTGTGAACGGCACTATGTAGGCTAGAAGTAGATCTTTACTTGGTAATCGCGCCCACTGCTTTATGTTAGCTAATCAAGATATTCTTCTTCGCCCATTTCTTTCATTACTCTCAACCTGACCTGTTACCAACTACGAAGTATATATTTGGTGTTCCGTAATATATGTCCTCGTATGCAGTTTTTCTTCTTTTAAACTACGATAATAATCCTCGTCGTTCCGTTTTCTTCTCACTATTATGGTGTTACGTGTTCTTGTTTTCCATTATGCTTTGAGCTTTCTGCACTAAAACCATGTTTTTTTAAAGTCCTCGATTGTCCTTGCTATTGTCATGTGCAGTGCCTATCCTTCAGAACCTTATAGAAGCACAGACTAAGTGTAGCATCTTACGACTCGGTCTGTATTTGCAAGGTATTTTTGTTTTTAATTTTATGAAAGTGTTACGCGTGTTCCCTGGGACACATTTTATTTCTATGTGTTATCTCCAATCATCAGGTACTACAGCTTGTCTACCCTTTGCATTTAGGAGCCACTGATTTGTAGATTTGGGTTTATAAAGGAGTCGGACCTGCTTGTGACAGCTATAAAATGCGTCTTTTTGGTGTTAAAATTCAGAACTAGATTATTGCTGTGATCTCGTAAGTTGACGAATTGTTGAAGTTCATTTAAATTATCAACAATCAAGACTGCATCGCCGGCCGCGGTGGTCTCGCGGTTCTAGGCGCGCAGTCCGGAACCGTGGGACTGCTACGGTCGCAGGTTCGAATCCTGCCTCGGGCATGGATGTGTGTGATGTCCTTAGGTTAGTTAGGTTTAAGTAGTTCTAAGTTCTAGGGGACTGATGACCACAGCAGTTGAGTCCCATAGTGATCAGAGCCATTTGAACCATTTGAAGACTGCATCATTAGCATAGCGAATGTCGTTGATGAAGATTCTATTAACTTTCATCCCTTTTTCTGTGTCAGTAAGTGTGTTTCCAGAAATATTCTGAGTGTAAACGGAATAACAGGGGTGACAGAACTATCTTCGACGGACTGGTCATACATATTAACCAAGTCGGTGACCGCACTATCGAATTTAACCTGTGCTGGCTCTTTCCAAAATAAATTCGCTATGTAACGGACGTCTTTGTGATCAACATCTGCCGGCCGGTGTGGCCGTGCGGTTCAAGCGCGTCAGTTTGGAACCGCATGACCGCTACGGTCGCAGGTTCGAATCCTGCCTCGGGCATGGATGTGTGTGATGTCCTTAGGTTAGTTAGGTTTAAGTTGTTCTAAGTTCTAGGGGACTGATGACCTCAGTAGTTAAGTCCCATAGTGCTCAGAGCCATTTGAACCATTTGATCAACATCTATTATTTTGAGAATTTCCTCAAGTCTAAGACATCGTGATCTTTCGAGGACTTTTCCAAAATCATTAAAACAAAAGCTTACATTTCTAACCTGATCATTGCAGGTTTACACTACAACTTGTAGTACAACGATTGCTTCCCTTGTACCCGAATCTTGGTTAAATCCAAACTATGTCTTACCAATGAATGTCCCACAATTTTTGTACAATCTTTGATTGATGACTTGCAGAAACATTTTCAACGAGTGGCTCGTAAGCCTAACACGTATATACGCTCAGGTAATTATTGACGTTCTTCTGCGTCAATTTGGCGTGAATCAAACATCATTTCTGAAAAGTACAAATGAATTGTGTGCAGTATATGTTTATCCAGGTGGGATGTATTTTTATTTTATTCACAGTCGCCGATACTCAGTCATACTTGATTGCAACAGCCGTTGTATCACTATAGGGACGCAATGTTTTATTAAACAGCACACACAACGCGTTATTAAGTAATCAATCATTCCTTGCCATAATTCCGTAAAAGGCTACATTTATAGACCACGCAACAGCTCCTTAGTGCTCATAAATCTCTTTCACAATGTAAACAAATCTGAAATCACGCGTTCTGTACTCCAAAGTTATACATCTTTTTTTCTCTAGCTGTGTTCCTACATTCGATGCTCAGGAAACCTCACGTCACTACTGTACTATTCTCTCTCTCTCTCTCTCTCTCTCTCTCTCTCTCTCTCTCTCTACTCACTGATTTTCACCTATCTCCATTATCTCCATTCCCTATTCGTCTGATCATACTCAGGTATTAATATTCATGAGTATAACCCCCACACAACAGAACATATACATGTGCGACATCTATGTTCATATAAATTTACATAACTCAGGTATCACAGATAATATTAATTGGAGAAAAAGAAAGAAAGAAAGAAAGAAAAAATAAACATTTCACAAACCACATCGTATGGATGGTTTTCTGCGAAAAAAGAAACAGAAAACCACCCATATGATGCTTTGGTGTAGACTGTTACGAAAAGCAGGAAAATGACGCTCTTGAAAATACTTCAGTTCAGAAAACACACCACACAGAAGGTCAGTATTGTTTCAAATGACAAAACTCATTTTCATTTTATTCCTCCGTTAAATTAAGTTTCCGTTATACAAATATTATATAACAATTGAAAATTCAACTTTATTTGCCATAATGTAATGCTTTCCTTCGGTTCTCTCGCATTCCTATAATGATCAAATACGACTCTATATGCCATTATTTTCGTATCTTCTGTTCAAGTATCATCTGTGTAAGTCCCACGTCATTTTATCTGTACTTGTAACATTCGGCTCTCAAATGTTTTACAGAAATTGTATACATAAAATGATTAAATGATTCCTCACCCTGTTTCTAAATCGAGGATATGATTAAAATACATATTGATTCTTTATAGTCACACACACACACACACACACACACACACACAGACTTGAGAATAGAGTGTCTCAAGTTAATATGTAAGCTGAAATTAATATACTATGCGTTATTTCGTACAGTTAATCAGAGTGAAGACAGAGTTACGATATCTCGAATTGTTCTGGATGAATGAATGTTACCAGCTTAGGTGACTTCATATATACAGGGTGGTTACAGTTAAATTTTCGTTACTTGAGAGGGCCCTAATGAAAAAGAGTGAAAGATTTGCAAAGACGTGCGGAAGAAAAATAACGTGTCAGCTGTTGAAGCAAACACATTTTAATTTCCGCATGTTGCTCAGTGTGACGGCCACCTGCATCCGAGGCAGCCTGGATGCGCACTAGAGATTCCATTTTATGACTGGTCGCGGCACTTTTCGAACGGAGGACCAAAGAATTTTCAGCTGCCGTGACACAGTGCGTGCACAGCTTGAAGATACAACATACCTAGCATTATTAGCCATGTCAATAGCAGCTTCTTCAACAATTTGCGGCGCGATTGGCCGTTGAATTATCGCAGGAGCGGTTCCCAAATCGGCAATTAATTTCAACTTCCGAATGATGTTCTTGGACCCCACTGCGGAAAGATGTTCTCTCCGTATTTCTTCAGTGCGTTGAGACAAGCGAAGAGCAGTAGCACTATTGCTGTTGTTTTGATAAAAAAGCTTGACTAGTCCTGCTCATCTTTCCCAGACCCATGTTGACTGTCTGCAGCTGTAACGCACACTGACGTTTGTGTTTCGATCCTCCGTCATCCCTCGAGTACCGGCGTCTAAGGGCAAGTCCTGACACTAACACTACTAAAAGGCAAACCCTACAGCGCATAATTTGAACATCATTTATGTAAATTTGAGAAATCAAATGGTAAATACCTTTCCCCCTACACAGGTTCAAGTAGCGAAAGCCTAATGATAAGCCGGCCTAAGTGGCCGTGCGGTTCTAGGCGCTGCAGTCTGGAACCGCGAGACCGCTACGGTCGCAGGTTCGAATCCTGCCTCGGGCATGGATGTGTGTGATGTCTTTAGGTTAGTTAGGTTTAACTAGTTCTAAGTTCTAGGGGACTAATGACCTCAGAAGTTGAGTCCCATAGTGCTCAGAGCCATTTGAACCATTTGAACCTAATGATAACCACCCTGTATACAGGTTGATTATAAGTAATCTTTCAGACCACTGTAGAAACAATACCACTGGTCAGAATGACATCAAATTGCAAAGGAATATTATCGGAGAAGTGTGCAATGTATGGCAGAAGAAAAATAAATAGTTACTAAATGTAGCAATAGATAGCGCTGTAAGCTTCATAATTATAGTGATCGACTACGAATAACAAATGAATCCTACAACAATGCCTAAGGTGTACGTCTGACGTTAAACGAACTGTACTATTCACTGTGTATGGGTGTACTGGTGTGACACTGCTAATTACGTATGCCCATTCATCACGGCAAGATCATATCACATCGGATGGGAAAACCGGTTTTTAATTGTCTTGAGGACAAAACTGTATAAAAAGCCTCACTCACATAGGTTTTTAATTTTTCTGAGACAAAAAACCGCATAAAAAGCATCAATCAAAATCAAATCGGATTACTAATTTCTTTGTGACTGGCGCAAAACATGTTCAGTATGCTGATGAATTCTTCTCGGGCTTCCATCCGGGTAGCTGCGTCGAAAATCCACGACGTTTCGATGAGTGTCATTCTCATCGTCTTCTGGCCAGAATATGATAATGGCTCTCATCGAAGAGTCGCGGATTTTCGACGCAGCTACCCGGATGGAAGCTCGAGAAGATTTCACCAGCAGCATACACCGGGAAAGCCTACATTGACACGTTCAGTATGTTGTCCACGGTTTTCTGCAACGAGTTGATTTAGAGAAACAGCATGTTCCAGTACTGATCGAAGTGCTTCCGGCGTCAGATTCAGAATGTGTTGCGCAATGCGGCCTTCAATGCAGCTAATTTTGCAATCGGAACACTGAACACAACATCTTTCAGATAGCCCCACAGCCAGAAGTCACACGGTTTAAGATCAGGTGATCGGGGCGACCCGGATAGAGGGAAATGGCGGCTGATAATTCTAGCATTTCCGAAATAGCGCTTCAGCAGCTGCTTAACTGGATTTTCAACGTGCGGAGGTGCACCATCGTCCATAAAATGATCCCATCTACACATTCACGCTGTTGGAGAGCCAGAAGGACGTGGTTGCACAAAAGACAATCACAGCGCTTACAGGGACGGTACAGGTAACACGACCAGAAGCACCTGTCTCTTCGAAAAGATATGGCCCCATGATAAATGGTGCCATAAACCCGCACCACACAGTGACCTTTTCAGGATGAAGCGATACTGTTTGATTTGCGAGTGGATTTTCCGCTGCCCATATTCGACAATTCTATGTATTGACGTATCTTGTCAGACGGAATTGGGCTTCGTCTGACCACAAAATCTTCTACGGCCAATCATTGTCCACTTCCATGCGAGCAAGAAATTCTAAAACAAAGATCTCTGTTGCAGGCAGGTCAACAGGTACACTTGGGTAATTCTGAATGCATAGCAAAGAAGAATCTTTCGTAGGATTTTACGCACCGTGCCCATGAGAATGTCCAGTGTTCGGGCAATTCTCCATGCACTACACGTTCACACACCACCACTCCTCTCCTGCATTTCTGTGGCCACTGCTTCCACTGGAGTCGAATCAATTCGTTTCCTCTCTCTACAACGTTGCACACCAAAAGAACCCGTCTTTTCGAATTACCGAATCATTTTCTCCAGACCCACGGCAATCATCAGACCAAGGCCTTTTTTCAAACGCTTCAATGTCTTGATCTTCTGCAGAGCTACATGTGCACAGTCATCATTCTTGTAATGCAGCTTTACAAGCAGAGCGCGATCCTGCATTGACAGTCATGACGAACGCCGCAAACGCGAAAGGAGGAAAAGCCGAGTACCCGGCGCATTTATACGAACTTCAATGGGTCGTGCGCATGACAGGAGTATTCATTTACGTGTTCTGACAAAAACACACACACACACACACACACACACACACAAACCCTGCCATACGTTTTCCCCCTTCTCCGATAATATTCCGTTGCAATTTGACGTCATTCAGACAAGTGGTGTTTTTTCGACAGCGTTTTGAAAGTTTAACTTAAATTATAATCACCTTGTATTATTGTGCTATCAGGACGAAAAGACATTCAAGCCGAACTACTACCTATCTCTTTATTTTTACTTTTTTGTGATCTTTACAACGTGATATTTACAATAAATTTAAATATGTTACACGTTGAATCCTTACAGTCTTCGCGTAAGAATATATTAGGGACTGCACACTGGCACATCAGATACGCAACCGAATTCAATGAAAAATGCAATGAGCAACCATGGATTGCCTCTTTCCGCGAATTCTCCAATTACTCTCAAATTAATCAGTCAGAAGTATATTTCTAAGAAATGTAGCTATGGCGCTAGTGCCGAAATTATGGTTCAAATGGTTCAAATGGCTCTGAGCACTATGGGACTCAACTGCTGAGGTCATTAGTCCCCTAGAACTTAGAACTAGTTAAACCTAACTAACCTAAGGACATCACAAACATCCATGCCCGAGGCAGGATTCGAACCTGCGACCGTAGCGGTCTTGCGGTTCCAGACTGCAGCGCCTTTAACCGCACGGCCACTTCGGCCGGCTGCCGAAATTATGTAAAAGACTGTAAAAACCATGTGTAGGCGTATACCTCTTAAAGTGATGTAAAATAATGAAAATAAATTAAATGAACTTAATTCCATAATTCGAAACTTATAAACAGCTTCCTATTGCCTGAGATAATAATGTAAGACTAAATATTAACATAAATTTGAGAGCAGGAACCAATGACGTATTAATTTGATAAGTTACTTAATAAACACTATTAGACAGTTTTTGTCTTTATAGCGAATTTAAAAATTATATAATACCAGAAGAAATAAATCATGCATATTACACTCAACGTGCTCTTACCTCGAATTTAAAGTAGCATAACGCCCATCAAAAAAATTATTGCTGACTGCAATACTAATGCCGGCAATCAGTCTTTTGGCCGTAAAGCGACGGACAGTTTGCTTGAAGATATGACTCTGTGATCTCTTGACACGTAGCTCTTGTCAAGCCTAATCTCGTCGTCGTACGTACACGTGGGTGTACGCTGCCGTTGATTGAGTTACACTGCGGCCCCGTCAATATGGGCAACGCAGTTAGGAATCCAGTTGCAAGTAATGTAACAGCATTCCAGACAGAAACTGGAGCGTCTGTCGAAATTACGCAGTCCTAGCCGGGAGTCCCGTGACGTCACTGAAATTCTCCACCGGAATATTGGACAGCTGTACGACATGATACCCGAAGACTTCCAATTACGTGACGGTGAGACCTTAAAATTACAGCCCGAATCTCGTGGTCGTGCGGTAGCGTTCTCGCTTCCCACGCCCGGGTTCCCGGGTTCGATTCCCGGCGGGGTCAGGGATTTTCTCTGCCTCGTGATGGCTGGGTGTTGTGTGCTGTCCTTAGGTTAGTTAGGTTTAAGTAGTTCTAAGTTCTAGGGGACTGATGGCCATAGATGTTAAGTCCCATAGTGCTCAGAGCCTTAAAATTACATCTGCGGCACTATTACTGCGCATTCTCTCCATCGAACCTCCGAAATCGCTGCATCGTAGGTTCAGTTTCCCGCCCCAAACATCGTCTTTCTTTTTCTTTTGTGCTGCGGAAAGGCTACTAATATGGTATGTGAGTTGAAGGAGACGTTGTATCGTGTTAGTTAAGGGCAGAATTTCAGAATACAATCAACCTGACAGAACGTTTCAAGTACTTTCTCATTGGGTATTATCGTGTTTTAGTTATGTTCACTTTCTCTGTGACGGACGGCAATATCAAAATAAGATTTTGTAGTATCCTATAAGAGCTGTGTCCGCCCCTCGTGGTCTCGCGGTAGCGTTCTCGCTTCCCGAGCACGGGGTCCCGGGTTCGATTCCCGGCGGGGTCAGGGATTTTTCCTGCCTCGAGATGACTGGGTGTTGTTGTGTCGTCTTCATCATCATCATTCATCCCCATTACGGTCGGAGGAAGGCAACGGCAAACCACCTCCATTAGGACCTTGCCTAGTAAGGCGGTGCGGGTCTCCCGCATCGTTCCCCTACGCTCTGTAAAGAAGCATGGGACTTCATTTCCATTTCCATAAGAGCTGTATACTGTGATAAGTGTAAAATTTATAAATAGCACTCATTTTTCATTATGTATATTATAATTTCCAATTTTTCGCCCTAATGCAGATATTTTATTCCTTAAAACGAATTTTTGGTGATAAACTATGATAAATCGAAAAGCGTCTCTACGAACCCGGATGAAATTAAAAAGAAATTGCGCAAGAATTGCCTTCTTTTTTGTTTTTGCACACTCTCATGTCAATTTACTAAAAGGTTGTCCACGAATAAAATTATGCCACTGTAGTTTTTGTGTGTCTTACTATTAGTGTGTGTAACTTACAAGGGGTGAAACATTAGAATTATAACTACTCATAAATTACCTATATTCGTGTTTCTCCCAGCTTGTACCTTGTGTTCTTGGTTTAAATACTTTTCCACTTTCTTGTTGCCACTGACAATCATAAGAAATTATACTGTCTGCAGCAAATCTACATAGGGATAATTATTCTGGAATATAATAATTAGCTGTGGACTGAGGAAATTACCACGCCTGGATCAGTTAGAGAACAGCGTATACAAAGCACATTACAAGCGCTGCCCTGTAACGAGAGAATGCGGACGGACACTGAATTAAGCGACTTTGTTAGTTGTGTGAATGCTGTGCGATCGACACGCAGCTAGAAACGGATGCCATGAAGATTTTTGAGTGTGTGTGGAAGCGATTGGGGGGGGGGGGGGAGGCGGATGGAAGAGGGCGGCCTATTGGATGTACACATTGTTCTATGGTTAATATAATATAATAAATATATATATATATATATATATATATATATATATATATATATATATATATATATAATGGTAGACGCAATATATTGAATGTTCACACTTCGTCCATGAATGTGAACGGCATTGTTCACTAGCAACAAAGGCAGTGGTGATAGGTGATATCTAGGGCAACGGACACGGGACACACAATACTACGATGTAGATGAATGTTTCAGGACATACAGTCCACGGTGTCTTTGTACAAGTGGGCAGCACACATCTGTGTACCGTTATTTATTCGATTAAAGATTGTTTAAGGACTCTTTAGTTTGACAGTGCGTTAAAACATACTGTCTGGTTGAAGTATGGATGGGACATGTGTTTGTTATAGAAGCCATCATAAAAAATGTGGACATGGCCCGTGACATTGATGGACCAGTCCCTTTCGTTGTTGACAACTCCCCCGGCACATCAAATATTGCAACGGGGGAATTCCCTTCTCACATTAACCATGACTGTAACACGCGGAGCACGATGATATAATGGATTAAAATCTGACGATTTTAACTTTATGACACATGAGATTTTTTCGGTCCCCAGTTTATGGCTCTCAAACAGCTTCTTAATGGTCAACGACACCTGCAAGAGATATGCTCCAGTGTTTGGCGTCATGTATTTCCTGCAAAAACTGCGTGTAGGATCTGTAGTGGTTGAGATTTTAGAATTTACCAATTACACTGATGTGCAAAACTTAAGGACAGAGATAACTTGGACAGTCTAACACAGAAGGTAATTGAAAAACGTACACAACCAGACGAACAGAAATGACACTTTTATTGGAAGACAGTAACGCAGATCTGCGGCATAAAAATTGTTTCAAATTTACTAAGTGATTTGTATATTGTTTTCAACGCTGATTTCGCGAAAAATAGTGAAAAAATTCCATCACGTACAGTTATTTCACAAACTGCTTGTCTAGTTTTAGCTTTTTTCGATATTTCAGGACTATAGTGAGTTTGAACTTTGGTTTTCAGCATCTCCATAAACTTATTTCGCAGTTTTTGTACTAGATATACGTAAAATAAAGAGTAATTAGGAGAAACCAGCAGTATTTTCATGTCAGTGCCTGTCTGTCGCGCTGCCCCTTCACCCGCCATCTTCAAGCAGTGAGCTTGTGGTATTGTCCTTCGGTTGACAATAACTCTTCACTCTGTGCTGTTCACGTGTTGTTGTTACTAGTGCTTTAAAGTAGTGACTGTTTTCTTGTTGTGTGAAGTTTTTTTGTGGACAATGGACAGTGGCTACCAGAGGGTGTGTAAACTCGCCAGATTGTTTCTGCTACACTTGTGGTAATTATACCGTTAAAAAGTAACGAAGAAACAATTCAGATTTTTTTGAAAAAGTATATTTCGCCTATTTTGGTATAAAGTTAGGCGATATAGATAAGCCTTGGGCCCCACACAAAGTTTGTTCTGTGTGTGTTGAAGAACTGAGGCAATGGCTTCAACGTAAAAAGCAGTACTTACGTTTTGGAATGCCAATTGATTGGAGGGAGCCCAAAAATCATAATGATATCTGCTATCTTTGTTCTTGCAACGTACGAGGTTTCAGTTTGAAAGAAAAGGCTATTTCTTACCCTAATATTCAATCAGCCATTCGCCCTGTTCAACATGGACCTGAAGCACCAATACCCTCTCCTCCAGATTCTTTGGATGGCATAGATGATCGCGAGCCATTGTCTCAGCAAGATGATAGTGAAGAGGACAGAGATTGCTACGATCCTGGCACAGCCGATCCCCGTCCATTCTCACAATCCGAACTGAACGATTTAATTAGAGACCTAGGCCTTTCTAAAGAATCAACAGATGTTTTAGGATCTAGACTGAAAGATGAACATACGTTGGCTTCGGGCACATCCTTTTCTTGGTAACGATTGAGGGAAAAGGAGTTTGTATCTTTTTTCTCTCAAGAAGTTGACCTGGTGTTTTGCAGTGATGTTCCTGGATTTATGGAACGTTTCAAAATATAATATGCTCCTGATGAATAGAGACTTTTTATTGATTCTTCAAAAAGAAGCCTTGAAGCAGTACTTATATGCAATGGCAATAAGTATGCTTCTATACCAGTTGGACACTCGGTTCACTTAAAAGAATGTTACGAAAACCTTGGATTGGTTTTAAGCAAACTCTGCTATTCAGACCACAAATGGACACTATGTGGTGATTTGAAAGTGATTCCAATGCTAATTGGTCAACAAAGTGGCTATACAAATTTCCCTTGCTTTGTCTATGAATGGTACAGCAGAGACAGAAAGCAACACTACATAAAGAAAAGGTTGGCCCTTGAGAAAAACCTTACAGGTAGGGGTTAAAAATGTTGTGAGGAAAAGCCTTGTGGATCCCAAAAAGGTGTTACTTCCACCACTTCACACTAAGTTGCGGCTGATGAAACAATTTGTTAAGGCATTGCCAAAAGAAAGGGAGTGTTTCAGGTATCTTTGTGGACAGTTTCCTGGTTTATCCGAGGCAAAGGTAAAGGAAGGAATCTTTGTCGGACCAGACATTAGAAAACTAATGACAAATCCCAACTTTGTGGACAAAATGGAAACAAAAGAAAAGGCAGCATACACATCTTTCAAATTAGTTGTTACCGGTTTCCTAGAAAACAAAAGAGATACAAACAACAAGACAATCGTCGCAGACATGCTCGACAACTTAAAGTTCATTTTCTCCACTCACATCTTGACTACTTCCCTGCAAACCTTTGTGATTGAAGTGAAGAGCAGGGCGAAAGATTCCACCAAGACATCAAAGAAATGGAAAGAAGATCTCGAGGAAGATGGAACGTCAACATGATAGCGAACTACTGCTGGATGGTAAACAGAGATGATCCTCAACGAGTCCACAGCCGGAAAAGCAGTAAAACAAGCTTCGACAGAAAGCGAAAGCGTTATTATAAGGACTTACGAGCTTAAAGAGAAATGGAAGTGTACTGGAAACGTTTTTAGCAAACCGAACACAGCATGTTGTTATCAATGGAGAGACGTCTACAGACGTTAAAGTAACCTCTGGCGTACCACAGAGGAGTGTTATGGGACCATTGCTTTTCACAATATATATAAATGACCTAGTAGATAGTGTCGGAAGTTCCATGCGGCTTTTCGCGGATGATGCTGTAGTATACAGAGAAGTTGCAGCATTAGAAAATTGTAGCAGCGGATAGGCACTTGGTGCAGGGAGTGGCAACTGACCCTTAACATAGACAAATGTAATGTATTGCGAATACATAGAAAGAAGGATCCTTTATTGTATGATTATATGATAGCGGAACAAACACTGGTGCAGTTACTTCTGTAAAATATCTGGGAGTATGCGTGCGGAACGATTTGAAGTGGAATGATCATATAAAATTAATTGTTGGTAAGGCGGGTACCAGGTTGAGATTCATTGGGAGAGTCCTTAGAAAATGTAGTCCATCAACAAAGGAGGTGGCTTACAAAACACTCGTTCGACCTATACTTGAGTATTGCTCGACAGTGTGGGATCTGTACCAGGTCGGGTTGACGGAGGAGATAGAGACGATACAAAGAAGAGCGGCGCGTTTCGTCACAGAGTTATTTGGTAACTGTGATAGCGTTACGGAGATGTTTAGCAAACTCAAGTGGCAGACTCTGCAAGAGAGGCGCTCTGCATCGCGGTGTAGCTTGCTCGCCAGGTTTCGAGATGGTGCGTTTCTGGATGAGGTATCGAATATATTGCTTCCCCCTACTTATACCTCCCGAGGAGGTCACGAATGTAAAATTAGAGAGAAACGAGCGCGCACGGAGGCCTTCAGACAGTCGCTCTTCCCGCGAACCATACGCGACTGGAACAGAAAAGGGAGGTAATGACAGTGGCACGTAAAGTGCCCTCCGCCACACACCGTTGGGTGGCTTGCGGAGTATAAATGTAGATGTAGATGTAGTTTGGAGCATGATTTATAAATCAAATAAAATTTTATAACGCTGGAAAAAATGTGATAAATTGCTTAAATTTTGTTATTATACCCAAAAATACTCCCTTTTTGTGAGAAAACTTGACGTGATAGAAAAAATGCATTGCATTTTTGAAATCAGCGCTGAAAAGTACGTAAGTCAGTTACCAAATTTCGAACAGTTTTCAAAAAATATTTTTTTGCAGACCTGTGTAATTGTAGTGAAGCCACTGCGATTCATGACGACCTCTGGACAAGGCAGGACATGGTTCTTGACAATGGTTGTGCTTGCCACGGACGGCTTGCTCTCCAACGAGCTTCCGTGCTGGACACGAGACTGTTATGTTCTTGTGTGGTGAGGCTTTGAATTTGAGGTTTTGCATTCGTCTGCGAGCGCGGTTAACAGCTACTGTATGGTCGATGGTGCACATGTGGGCGTGCAGCAGTATGTCTCCCAAACGCAACCCACTCGTGCTCGATAGGATTTGCCTCGAGAGAGAAGTCAGGCCAGTTCATTCGCCGAATATCCTCAAGTTCGAAGAGCTCCTCTACCTACGTAGTTCGATACGGTCACTCACTGTCACGCGTAAAATTGAAATCTGGGCAGAATGCACCCCACAAACGACGCGCAGAGGAAGGAGTACAGTGTCAGAATAACCTTGATCGGTGAGTGTACCCTCTTCGAAGATTTGGAGGTCGATACGCCCAGGCAACATTCCGCCTCCATTACGCCCAACCATATCATCTGGACCATCAAAACGGTAGTGTTCGACACCGTTCTTGGGTACATTACGAGTTCTCACCTGTCATCATACGAGCATACGTAATACAAGCAGGAACATCGTCGATCGTGGTCGTTTTGGTGGTCCAGGTGTTACGCTGTGGGGAGGAATAATGTTTCATGAGTGTAATGACCTCCAAATCTGTGGAAACTTGGAAATTTGTCGTAAGACCTTATGGGACCAAACTGCTGAGGTCATCGGTCCCTAAGCTTACGTACTACTTAGTCTAACTTAAACTAACTTACATTAAGGACAACACACACACACACCCATGCCCGAGGGAGGACTCGAACCTCCAACGGAGCGAGCCGCGCGGACCGTGACAACCCGCCCAGACCGCTCGGCAACCCCGCGCGGACTCCAAATCATTAAACACGGTACATTCACCAGTCAAAGTTATTGTGACACTGCACTCCACCCCACTGTGCGTCTTCTCAGGAGTGCATTCTGCTTGTACTACATTTTTTATGAATGACAGTGTGTGAGTGCGTCGAACAGCGTAAATGTGGAAACTGTTGGAACGAGAGGATGGATATTCGGCGAAAGGACTGGTCTGTCCATTCCGTCTCTTTAAATCCCTTCGAACACGGATGGGATTTGATGGGGAGACGTATTCCAGCACGTCCATATGCACCGTGACCGTCCAGTAGTTATAAACTGCTTTTGTAGAGGGATGGAACGTCCTACATAACAACTCTTTATCAGGCTTGCAGCCATCTCGGGAGCACTTTGCAGGGAATGCACTGCTGTCGTTGGGGATCACACACTCTTTCCAGAATCGTGTCACACCTTTCTTTAAGTCTAGGAGAGCATCATAAGTAGCTGTGATTACAATGCAATTATTGTGTTTGAATAAAAGTGTAGTGTCTATTCGGCTCATTGCATATTTCTTTCAGTTATCTTCTTTCTGTTCTATATTTTACAGTTTTTTCTATGTATCGTCCACTTTTCACGAGCTAAGTTACTTGACAGTGACACATCACACGAAAGGCACTTCCGTCTTTAAGTTTTAGTAGCTAGTGCGCAGTGCATTACACTGGACGTGAGTGCTTCATTTAAATATTAAATAAAATGTTAGGAGCGATGGGGCCAAGAAGACAAGGAGGGTAATTACAAAAATTTAACTTTTGTAAATAAAAGTTTTTTGAATCATGGTTCTACAAACACGAGGGTTGGAACTTGAATAGTGGCAACTATTTATTTACAGCTCGTACAAAATAGATACCTCGTTTCAGAGTTTTACTGTCTCTACGCTGTTCATTTTTTGAACACAACCTAGGATCAGCTTAGGGACAGAAGTGCTGACACTGTCTACAGGACCTGACCATCATTTTGCAGGGAAATGCTCAAGCACGTACAGTGCAAGCTGTTACTGATTTGACTGATGGGGCTGCTAAGTGCTATACCACCTACTACACTCCCCTGACTTAAGCCCAAGTGAGTTCAACTCGATTTCTAAACTGAAGGAAACACTTCACGGCATTAGCTTCAGAACTGCTACAAATTCGTCGGGCAATAGACCGCGCCCCTCGAACTGTCAACACAACTGGCATTGCTAAGAGTATCCTACGACTTCCACATCGCTGGCAACGGGTTATACATAATGCTGGTGAATACTTTGAAGATCAGTAAAACTTTGAAACACGTATCTACACTCCTGGAAATGGAAAAAAGAACACATTGACACCGGTGTGTCAGACCCACCATACTTGCTCCGGACACTGAGAGAGGGCTGTACAAGCAATGATCACACGCACGGCACAGCGGACACACCAGGAACCGCGGTGTTGGCCGTCGAATGGCGCTAGCTGCGCAGCATTTGTGCACCGCCGCCGTCAGTGTCAGCCAGTTTGCCGTGGCATACGGAGCTCCATCGCAGCCTTTAACACTGGTAGCATGCCGCGACAGCGTGGACGTGAACCGTATGTGCAGTTGACGGACTTTGAGCGAGGGCGAATAGTGGGCATGCGGGAGGCCGGGTGGACGTACCGCCGAATTGCTCAACACGTGGGGCGTGAGGTCCCCACAGTACATCGATGTTGTCGCCAGTGGTCGGCGGAAGGTGCACGTGCCCGTCGACCTGGGACCGTACCGCAGCGACGCACGGATGCACGCCAAGACCGTAGGATCCTACGCAGTGCCGTAGGGGACCGCACCGCCACTTCCCAGCAAATTAGGGACACTGTTGCTCCTGGGGTATCGGCGAGGACCATTCGCAACCGTCTCCATGAAGCTGGGCTACGGTCCCGCACACCGTTAGGCCGTCTTCCGCTCACGCCCCAACATCGTGCAGCCCGCCTCCAGTGGTGTCGCGACAGGCGTGAATGGAGGGACGAATGGAGACGTGTCGTCTTCAGCGACGAGAGTCGCTTCTGCCTTGGTGCCAATGATGGTCGTATGCGTGTTTGGCGCCGTGCAGGTGAGCGCCACAATCAGGACTGCATACGACCGAGGCACACAGGGCCAACACCCGGCATCATGGTGTGGGGAGCGATCTCCTACACTGGCCGTACACCACTGGTGATCGTCGAGGGGACACTGAATAGTGCACAGTACATCCAAACCGTCATCGAACCCATCGTTCTACCATTCCTAGACCGGCAAGGGAACTTGCTGTTCCAACAGGACAATACACGTCCGCATGTATCCCGTGCCACCCAACGTGCTCTAGAAGGTGTAAGTCAACTACCCTGGCCAGCAAGATCTCCGGATCTGTCCCCCATTGAGCATGTTTGGGACTGGATGAAGCGTCGTCTCACGCGGTCTGCACGTCCAGCACGAACGCTGGTCCAACTGAGGCGCCAGGTGGAAATGGCATAGAAAGCCGTTCCACAGGACTACATCCAGCATCTCTACGATCGTCTCCATGGGAGAATAGCAGCCTGCATTGCTGCGAAAGGTGGTTATACACTGTACTAGTGCCGACATTGTGCATGCTCTGTTGCCTGTGTCTATGTGCCTGTGGTTCTGTCAGTGTGATCATGTGATGTATCTGACCCCAGGAATGTGTCAATAAAGTTTCCCCTTCCTGGGACAATGAATTCACGGTGTTCTTATTTCAATTTCCAGGAGTGTATTTT
This sequence comes from Schistocerca nitens, assembly GCF_023898315.1. Classification (NCBI taxonomy): domain Eukaryota; kingdom Metazoa; phylum Arthropoda; class Insecta; order Orthoptera; family Acrididae; genus Schistocerca; species Schistocerca nitens. Next base: position 420,235,988 of record NC_064618.1, on the reverse strand, counting down.
GTACGAGCTGTAAATAAATAGTGCCACTATTACAGTTACAACCCTCGTACAATTTACAAATTATAGTTCTTAGTGAAGTGAAGTAACTATTTGCCCATTATCAGTAGTAAGATTCTCGGAGTTATTGCATTGGCGGAGCTGTCATTTTTATATACTCATCTAATCCATGTGAAAAGGTTTCCCACGTGATCATGACCGACGCATGGGGTATTCCATTTCATAAATGGTTAGGGACTCTAATATTCCGAGATCCACAGTGTCAAGAACATGCCGCGAGCACCGAGATTTAGGCATGACCTTTCACCATGGACATCGCAGTGACCGAAGGCTTTCAGTTAACTGTGGAGAGCAGCGGCGTAACGTAGAGTTGTCAGTGGTAGCCGACTAGCAGCACTGCTTGAAATAACCTCAGAAATCAATGTAGAGCTTACGACGTACGTATCCGTTAGGACAGCGCGCCGAAATTTGGCTTTAATGAGTTACGGCAGCAGCCTATCGACGCGAGTGCCTTTCCTGACAACCTGCAGCGTCTCATCTGGGCTCGTGACTCTAGATGACTGATAAAAGTGGCCTGGTCAGTTGAGTCTCGATTTCAGTTGGTAAGAGCTGGTGGTAGGGTTCGAGTGTGGCGCAGACCCCACGAAACCATGGAACCAAGTTGTCAATGAGGCACTGCGAAAACTAGTGGCGGCTCCACAATTGTGATTACATGGAATTAACTGGATGGTCTGGTCCTACTCAACAAATCTTTGACCGGGTATTGTTATGTTCGGCTACTTGCAAACCATTTGCAGCCATTCATCATCATGTTCCCAAACAAGGATGAAATTTTTGTGGATGAAAATGCGCATTGTCACGAGGCCACAATTGTTCGCAGCTGGTTTGAACATTTTTCACAATTCGAGTGAATGATTTGGCCACCCAAATCATTGGAAATGAATCCTGTCGAACAATTACGGTACATAATCGAAATCTCACCTGTACCGGCTACACTTTGGCGGTTATAGACGGCTGTGGAGACAGCATGGCTCAGTATATCTGCAGGGGACTTCTCATTAGTTGTTGAGTCCACGCTACGTCGAGTGCACTGCGCCGGGCAAAAGGAGGACCTATCCGATATTAAAACGTATCCCATGATTACAGTTACCTCAGCGTATAGTACTATTAGCGAGAAAAGGGCAGAGCAAGAGTTGATAGTCATACTGATGATCTCAGGTGTCTGACTTTTTAGTCAATTTGATGTTAACGTCTTTTCCACAATCTTTTGACACCTATGTTTACATGAAACGTATTTGCAGTTGCAAATATAAACAATTATCAGCTGTATGGTGAAGTTATGACAATGAAAATTTGTGTCGCAGAGGGACTAAAACCCGGATTTCCCAGTTATCGCGTCCACAGCTCGTGGTCGTGCGGTAGCGTTCTCGCTTTCCACGCCCGGGTTCCCGGGTTCGATTCCCGGCGGGGTCAGGTATTTTCTCTGCCTCGTGATGACTGGGTGTTGTGTGATGTCCTTAGGTTAGTTAGGTTTAAGTAGTTCTAAGTTCTAGGGGACTGATGACCATAGATGTTAAGTCCCATAGTGCTCAGAGCCATTTGAACCATTTGAACCCAGTTATCGCGACAGGCCACCTTACCACTAGGCTATTCAAGCACGCCACATGGCCCTACTCACTTCCATTTGTTGTCAACGAAGAGTCTACAACCTGCATTCGCACATCCATTATGTGTATTCCCATATTGGGTGATACACTATGCGATCAAAAGTATCCGGACACCCCCAAAAACATACGTTTTTCATATTAGGTGCATTGTGCTGCCACCTACTGCCAGGTACTCCACACCAGCGACCTTAGTAGTCATTAGACATAGTGAGAGAGCAGAATGGGGGCCCGCGGAACTCGCGGACTTTGAACGTGGTCAGGTTATTGGGTATCACTTGTCATACGTCTGTACGCGAGATTTCCACTCTCCTCAACATCCCTAGGTCCACTGTTTCCGAAGTGATAGTGAAGTGCAAACTTGAAAGGAAACGTATAGCACAAAAGCGAACAGGCCGACCTCGTCTGTTGACTGACAGAGACCGCCGACAGTTGAAGAGGGTCGTAATGTGTAATAGGGAGACATCTATCCAGACCATCACACAGGAATTCCAAACTGCATCAGGATCCACTGCAAGTACTATGAGAGTTAGGCGGGAGATGAGAAATCTTGGATTTCATGGTCGAGCGGCTACTCATAAGCCACACATCGCGCCGGTAAATGCCAAATGATGTCTTGCTTGGTGTAGGCAGCGTAAACTTTGGACGACTGAACAGTGGAAAAACGTTACGTGGAGTGACGAATCACGGTACACAATGTGGCAATCCGATGGTAGGGTGTAGGTACGGCGATTGCCCGGTGAGCATCATCTGCCAGCGTGTGTAGTGTCAACAGTAAAATTCGGAGGCGGTGGTGTTATTTGGTGTGAGCGTGATTTTCATGGAGGGGGCTTGCACCCCTTGTTGTTTAGCGTGCTACTATCACAGCACACGCCTATATTGAAGTTTTAAGCATCGTCTTGTTCCCCAATGTTGAAGAGCAATTGAGAGATGGCGATTAAATCTTTCAACACGATCGGGCACCTGTTCATAATGCACAGCCTGTGGCGGAGTGGTTACACAACAATAACATCCCTGTAATGAACTGGCCCGCACAGAGTCCTGACATGAATCCTACAGAACACCTTTCGGATGTTTTGGAACGCCGACTTCGTGCCAGGCCTCACCGACCGACATCAGTGCAGCACTCCGTGATGAATGGGATGCCATTCCCCAAGAAACCTGATTGAACGTATGCCTGCGAGAGTGGAAGTTGTCATCCAGGCTAAGGTTGGGCCAACACCATTTTGAATTCGAGCATTATCGATGGAGGGCGCCACGAACTTGTAAGTCATTTTCAGCTAGGTGTCCGGATACGTTTGATCACATAGTGTATTTTAAATGAAAATCGCTTCCCAGGTGTGGCAGATAAATATATTGCAGTGCCTGTGTTGTTCAGAAGTACGATGCATTGTTCCTTTGGACATGCATGCAACTCGGAAGGAACACTGCATCGTATTTCTGAATAACACAAGCACTGCAGTATCGTTTCTTCCCTATTTGCCTTCCTGAAAACAGGTAAATCATCTTAATACTGCAGTACTCTGAAACTACCTTTCGAACACCGGAGAAGGACACACAGTTGTTCATTTTAAAATAAATGATTTTCAAAAAGCTGCCTTGGTATCAATACCTCTGTAATTAATATTGCCATGCCGCCGTAGACTGCTGGTATAGGGATACGCTTTTTCTCTTCCAGCAACCTTCACAAAGAGAGCGAAAGAGCGACGGGCGGGAGAAACAACAGTGATCTACGGTATGATGATGCAGTAGGCATTAAAAGATGTAATATGAATCCACAGGACGAATGGCCTGTAATTGGTAAAGTCGAGAGATCTCGTTAGTGACAAAAAATTCCGCAATTGTCTCCCATTACGATATTCAGGAGAGGACTGTGAAGGAAAAGAGACCATGAGGAAAAGATGGCATACCCAATAGGGAGGTAACATTCCACGAGTCGGAGCGTGGCATTTAAGAAGTCTGAGCATGGTAAGTAAGCTAAGAAGTCTGAAAAGGAAACTGTAAAGGATCAAACTATCGTGGGGGTGACTGAAGTGAAATGGAAAGTAGGTAAGGATTTCAGGCCAGACAAATGCAGGATAATGGCACCATCAGCAGAAAATGGTGAGACAGGAAGAGAATTCACTATGAATAAGGAAGTAGGGCAAATAGTGAGTTTCTGTGAACAGTTCTTTCATAGGGTTCTTCTCGTCAGAGTCGACAGCAAAGAGGCAACAGCAAAACTTCAGATATACGTGTAGGAGCAGTAGGAAAGTTTACAGGAGAATAAGGCTTAGGACAAGAAGTGAGAGGAGAAAGACTAAGCGAGTTCTGAATTAAGTTTCAGTTAGTAATAGCGAATACTCTGTTCAAGAATCACAAGATGAGGGGGTATACTTGGAAAAGGCCGGATGATACGGGAAGCTTTGAGTTAGATTACATCGTGGTTAGACAGAGATTCCGAAATCAGATACTGGATTGTAAGGCGCACCAAGGAGCAGATACAGATTCAGATCACAATACAGTGAAAATGAAGAGTGGGCTGAAGTTTAAGGCATTAGTAAGGAAGAATCAATACGCAAACTCCGAAGAAACCATGGGTATCAGAAGAAATACTTCAATTGATCGATGAAAGACGGAAGTACAAACCTGTTCCGGGAAACTCAGCAATAGCGAAATACGAGTCGCTGAGGAATGAAATAAACAGGAAGTGCAGGGAAGCTAATAGGAAATCGCTGCAGCAAAAATGTGAAGACGTCAAAAAAGAGATGATTGTCGGAAGGACAAACTCAGCATACAGAAAAGTCAAAACAACCTTCAGTGACGTTAAAAGTAATGGTGGTAACATTAAGAGTGCAACAGAAACTCCACTGTTAAGTACAGAGGAGAGAGCGGATAGGTGGAAAGAATACATTGAAAGGCTCTATGTGGGGGAATATTTGTCTGATGTGATAGAAAATGAAACAGGAGTCGATTTAGAAGAGATAGACGATCCAATATTAGTATCAGAATTTAAGAGAACTTTGGACGACTTAAGATCAGAAAAGGCAGAAATGATAGATAACGTCAGAATTTCTAAAACCACTATGGGAATTGGCTGCTAAACGACTATTCATGTTGGAGTGTAGAATGTATGAGTCTGGCGACATACCATCTGATTTTCGGAAAAGCATCATCCACACAATTCTGATGACTGCAAGAGCTGACAAGTGCGAGAATTATTGCACAATCAGCTTAACAGCTCCTGCATCCAAGTTGCTGACAAAAATAACATACAGGAGAATGGAAAAGAAAATTGAGGATGCGCTAGCTGACGATCAGTTTGGCTTTAGGGAAGGTAAAGACACTAAAGAGGCAATTCTGACGTTGCGGTTAATAACGGAAGCAAGACTAAAGAAAAATCAAGACCCGTTCATAGGACTTGTCGACCTAGAAAAAGGGTTCGACTATGTAAAATGGTGCAAGACGTTCTAAATTCTGAAAAATTATGGGTAAGCTAAAGAGAGAGACAGGTCATACACAATATGTGTAACAGCCAAGAGGGAATAGTAAGAGTGGCCGACCAAGAATTAAGTGCTTGTACTAAAAGGATGTAAGACAAAGATGTAGAATTTCGCCCCTACTGCTCATTCTCTACATCGAGGAAGCAATGATGGAAATAAAAGAAAGTTTCGAGAGTGGAATTGAAATTCAAGGTGAAAGGATGCCAATGATAAGATTTGCTGATGACATTGCTATCCTGGGTGAAAGTGAAGAAGAATTACTTGATCTGCTGAACGGGATGAACAGTCTAATGAGTACAGAGTATGGATTGAGAGTAAAAGAAAGACAAAGGTAATGAGAAGTAGTAGACATGAGAACAGCGAGAAACTTAACATCAGGATTGACCATCGCGAAGTAGATGAAGTTAAGGAAATCTGCTACCTAGTCAGTAAAATACCCATGATGGACGGATCAATAAGGACATCAAAAGCAGACTAGCAATGGCAAAAAGGGCAATCCTGGTCAAGAGAAGTCTACTAATATCAAATATCTTTCTTAAGTTGAGGAAGAAATTTCTGAGAATGTGTGGAGTAAAGCACTGTATGGTAGTGAAACATGGACTGTGGGAAAACTGGGACAGAAGTGAATCGAAGCATTTGAGATGTGGTGCTGCAGGCTAATGTTGAAAATTAGGTTGACTGATAAATAAAGGGAATGAGGAGGTTCTGCGCAGAACCCGAGAGGAAAGAAAAATGTGGAAAACACTGATAAGGAGAAGGGACAGGATGATAGGACATCTGTTAAGACATGAGGCAATGACTTCCGTGGTACTAGAGGGAGCTGTAGAGGGCAAAAACTGTAGAGGAAGACAGAGATTGGAATACATCCAGCAAATAATTGAGGACATAGTTTGCAAGTGCTATTCTGAGATGAAGAGGTTAGCGCAAGAGAGGAATCCGTGGCGGGCGTCATCCAACCAGTCAGAAAATTGATGACAAAAAAAAAAAAAAAAAAAAAATACGTGCCGACATTACAAGCGAGATACTGGCCAGGCATTTCAACAATATGTAAGGGGGATGATAATCTAACAATCATAGAGGACCTAAACTGACAGTAGGGGAAGAGACAGAAGACAAAGTTACGGGAGGATATGACTTGGTAACAGGAATGAGAAGCGAGTAAAAGTAGTTATGCAATACATTTCAATTATTAATAGCGAATATACTGTCCAGAAATCACAAGACAAAGAGATATACTTGGAAAAGGCTCGGAGGCAGGGGAGAACTCTTGCTGCATTAATATACAGTATTATGGTTAATCACAGGTTCAAAACTCAGCTATTAGAATGTAAGGCGTTCCAGAATAATCAGGATGGAAAGAAATCGGTCATTGACGTACTGAAGAACGATGTTCACTTGGAGTTCTCTTACGCTGCAAATACTATAACAACTTATATCGTAGTGAGAATGGTCATCCCTAAAAACTGCAGTCACAGGAGGCGGACAGACGATTAGAGGTGCAAGAAAGGTAACTGCGAAGACACATTGGATATGAGAATTGATCATCGAAAGAAGGAAGCTTAAAAGTTTTTGGGAAAGATAGGAATTCAGCAGTATAAGTCACTTTGGCATAAAATGAAATGGAGTGCAAGGAAGCGATGACAAAATGGATGCAAGTAAAATGCGAAGTAATCGAAGTGGAAATGGTCGTCGGAAGGACTGATTCAGCATTTAGAAAAATCCAAACAGTCTGTGATTAAATTGTTCGAAAGAAAGTCAACATTAAGAGTGCAATTGAAATTCCATTGCTAAATGCAGAGGAGAGAGCGGATAGGTGGAAAGGGTACACTAAAGGCCCCTTTCGAGGGGAGGACTTGTCTGTTGTGATAAAAATAGAAATGCAAGTTGATATGGATGGCATATGGGATCGAGTACTAGAGTCAGAATTAGGCAGAGCTTTGGAATAGCTTTGGTCAGTTAAGGCAGAAGGGATAAACAACACTCATTCGGAATTTCTAAAGTCATTAGGAAGCGGCACCCAAACGAGTACTCAAGTTTGTGTGTAGGATCTATGAGATAGAAACACGTCATCGAAACTTTTAAAATAAATATCATCTACACAATCCGGAAGGTATCAAGAACAGATACGTCCAAGAAGTATAGTACTATCATCTTAAACCTTGTGCATCCAAGCTATTGATAAGAATAAAATACAGAAGAATGGATAAGAAAATTTAGGAGCCGTTAGAAAAAAAAATCAGTTTGTCTTTCGGAAGCGTAAAGGAACTAGCGACACAGTCCTGACGTTGCGCTAGGTAATAGAAGCAAGACTCAAAATAAATTACGACACTTGCGACCAAGAAAGAGCGTCCACTTATTGTTATTGCTTTTTTCTCCCAGTAGGCGCTGGGTTGCGTCGGTTCTGCCTTGTACGTGTGCACAATCCGTATTTCCCTGACTAGCCTCCCTCTTCCGTAAAGCATTTGTAGCCTGTAATACACAGAACCTTCGAAACACGAAAGGAGCGTAAAACTGCTTTGACACGTTAGTGATGTTACCCCTTTTCTGCCCTGTCGTCTTAAAAAATAATCGTTGTTAATACGAAAATGAAACGATCGTGGTGATGTAACACTAAGAGTTGTGCCCATAATGCCGGTCATCGACAGGCTAGGCTCATCTGGCCGTTACAATGTCCGGCCACCGCAGCCGCCGCTGCCCCCCCCCCCCCCCTCCCCTCCCTAACATTTACCGGAGCGCTATCTGTCGCCACCGGATCCGCGTGATTTCGGCCCGCCTGATTTACCGTCCCGTCGACGCCGTATGCCCTCGGCAGAACGGCCAGTCGCGTGTTCCGTTGGTGGCTCGTCCGCAGGGATACAGTGTCAGCCTGGGGATAGCAGTTTCATAGAGGCAGCCGTCGTATAGCGAACAGTGTTGATGTTGTTGTTGTGGTCTTCAGTCCTGAGACTGGTTTGATGCAGCTCTCCATGCTATTCTATCCTGTGCAAGCTTCTTCATCTCCCAGTACTTACTGCAACCTACATCCTTCTGAATCTGCTTAGTGTATTCATCTCTTGGTCTCCCTCTACAAATTTTACCCTCCACGCTGCCCTCCAATGGTAAATTTGTGATCCCTTGATGCCTCAGAACATGTCCTACCAACCGGTCCCTTCTTCTTGTCAAGTTGTGCCAGAAACTCCTCTTCTCCCCAATTCTATTCAATACCTCCTCATTAGTTATGTAATCTACCCATCTAATCTTCAGCATTCTTCTGTAGCACCACATTTCGAAAGCTTTTATTCTCTTTTTGTCCAAACTATTTATCGTCCATTTTTCACTTCCATACAAATACTTTCAGAAACGACTTCCTGACACTTACATCTATACTCGATGTTAACAAATTTCTCTTCTTCCGTAACGCTTTCCTTGCCATAGCCAGTCTACATTTTATATCTTCTCTACTTCAACCATCATCAGTTATTTTTCTCCCCAAATAGCAAAACTCCTTTACTACTTTGTCTCATTTCCTAATCTAATTCCCTCAGCATCACCTGACTTAATTCGACTACATTCCATTATTCTCGTTTTGCTTTTGTTGATGTTCATCTTATATCCTCCTTTCAAGACACTGTCCATTTTGTTCGACTGCTCTTCCAAGTCCTTTGCTGTCTCTGACAGAATTACAATGTCATCGGCGAACCTCAAAGTTTTTATTTCTTCTCCATGGATTTTAATACCTACTCGGAATTTTTCTTTTGTTTCCTTTACTGCTCGCTCCATATACAGATTGAATAACATCGGGGAGAGGCTACAACCCTGTCTCACTCCCTTCCCAACCACGGCTTTCCTTTCATGCCCCTCGACTCTTATAACTGCCATCTGGTTTCTGTACAAATTGTAAATAGCCTTTCGCTCCCTGTATTTTACCCCTGCCACCTTTAGAATTTGAAAGAGAGTACTCCAGTCAACATTGTCAAACGGTTTTCTATGTCTACAAATGCTAGAAACGTAGGTTTGCCTTTCCCTAATCTATTTTCTAAGACAAGTCGTAGGGTCAGTATCGCCTCAAGGGTTCCAACATTTCTACGGAATCCAAACTGATCTTCCCCGAGGTCGGTTTCTACCAGTTTTTCCATTCGTCTGTAAAGAATTCGTGTTAGTATTTTGCAGCTGTGAGTTAATAAACTGATAGTTCAGTAATTTTCACATCTATCAGCACCTGCCTTCTTTGCGATTGGAATTATTATATTCTTCTTGAAGTCTGAGGGTATTTCGCCTGTCTCATACATCTTGCTCACCAGATGGTAGAGTTTTGTCAGGACTGGCTCTCCCAAGGCCGTCAGTAGTTCAAATGGAATGTTGTCTACTCCTGGGGCCTTGTTTCGACTCAGGTCTTTCAGGGCTCTGTCAAACTCTTCACGCAGTATCGTATCTCCCATTTCATCTTCATCTACATTCTCTTCCATTTCCATAATATTGTCCTCAAGTACATCGCCCTTGTATAGATCCTCTATATACTCCTTCCACCTTGACTAGGATCTGTAAAAGGAAGAAAGTAAAAACCGTTATTACGTCAGAATCCATGACAATAAGCCAGTTATAGCCTTGTCAACTGCTCACCAACCGAAAGATAGAAGATTCGTCATAAGAAAAAATAGAGGTGGTGCAACCTCAACTATACCCGTTATGCATCCACAGCAGAATACACAGCTGTCAAGCGAACTGTTGAGAAGGGTTCGACCAGGGTTCGACCAGCGGAGAGAGAGATAATCTATTGACCGAAGGTCACTCAAATGGTCGAGTTGTCTTATTTGCTTTCGGACATTGCAATAGTAAACAGTTTCATCATCTGGAAATGTAATAATGGAAGCAAAAGTAAACAACTTTCTTTTCACCTTGTTTTTCAAAAGCAGTTTTCAATTGGAAGAGAAATAAAGAGAAGGGAAAGGCAAAGCATTCATAACGTGGCCGTACGTCTCGCTTTTGGCGGACAGTCCCGCTTTCAGGCTGTCTGTCCTTTTGTCCCCAGCCAGAGCAAAAATGTCCCACTTTCGCAAACAGACCAAACGATAACTGATTAGACGTACCCCCTACCTGCCTATATTCGTTACATTCGAAACGCGCGGGTGACGGTGTAGCGCGGGTGGCGTGGAGCAGTGCAAGTAACATGCTAGAGCGAGACACGCTGCCGCTCTACTCGGCCAACATCAGAATGCGCAGGTGCGAACTTGACTTGGGGTGCCATTGTTTAGTTTTAATTTGTATTGGAATGTCCGGGCGCACGTGCACAATCAAACAACTCTTTCAACGTTTAGAAAAAATGCCTAAACGCAAGTGTACCATTAACACTATTTTGCAAAATAAGTAGCCATTTATAAAAACCATGTAGTGTTGCATAAGACGTTAGTTGTGAAAAGTGTCGTACTGATTCCAGTGTTGGTCATAGTAGTGCCAGCGATATTGAGAATTATTTAAAATCGGAAAAACACAGGCTTTCCGATCAAGCTGCTGCTTCCAGCTCATCAGTGCTTTTCTTTCTTCAAAAAACCAATTTAGCGACATGAAGGATTTGAATATAGCTACAGCAAAAGGTGCGTTGGCGTATCACACGGTTCAAGAACACTAAACCTTTCGTTCAAGTGACTGTGCGTGTAATTTAATTCAAACATGTTTTCAGAAAAAAATTGGTTTTGCTGTTACAAAATCCCAGGCTGTTGTTATAAACGTCCTGGCTTCTATGGTGATGGATCAATTGAAAGAGCACCTTTGTGAAACCCACTGCATATCTGTATTAACGAATGCTTCAGATCATGGCTCAGTAAAATTAGCCCTTGTTTTGATTCGATGTTTTTTACCTTATGAAAGGTAAAAGTCAAGAGTTTAGAGTTTCGAGAGTAGACTGGTGAAACATAGGATATTGTTGTCGACTATTTGAAAGAGATATTATCATGCAATGATTTAAATAAGAAAACTGTGGCATTTTGTGGAGATAGTACTAATTGCAATTTTGAAGAAACGAACACAAACGGAAGTAATAACGTTTGCACAAAATTAAATCTGTCACTCGGAAGGCAACTCATTCGAATTGGATGTGGAGCCCTTATAGTTCACAACGCGATCAAAACAGCTTCACATTGTCTCCTTCCGGAGTTATAATGTATCATCGTGAACATTTACTTTTTTTTTTTTTTTTTTTTTTTTTTACATCTACTGTGTACGAGTGGAAGCTCTCAAAGAGTTGTGTGCTTCCAATGACACAGAGTATCAGAAATTGCTGGGCTGTAGCAAAACCAGGTGGCTCGAGTTAATGCCAGCGCTTGAAAGAATTTTAAAAATATTTGAGTCCTTAAAAAGCTATTTTCTGAGCGTCGATAAATTACCAAATATCTTAAAAATATTTTTCCAAAATCCCACCTCAGAATTATGGTTATACCTTTTGCATGCACAGGCAGCAACTTTCCATCAAACGCTGTTAAAACTTGAAGCATGATGCGTGTCTGCTGTAGAATCTACAAAGGAAATTAAGCGAGATAACTTGTCACGTAAAGACAGTTCGCATTTTCTTCCTGACACCGCCCGTAATCTAAAGTCAGAATAGCAAGAAACGACCGCTGTTGTTCAGGATGTGGAAACTGCTGCGGCTGAAGTTTACAAGACTAGCAAAAAGTACTTGGATCAGTGTTGTCAGTTCAATGCAGACTTAGAAGTGTTTGAATGGGAAATTTTGACAAAACTACCCACCTGAGAAGAAATACAGAATGTGACCGAGTTGTTGACTACACAAGGATTTCTTAGCAGCGTGCTACATACGGACGTGTTCTATGAGTTTTCACTTTTTTCCAGCTACGCCACATAAGAAAAACGCTAAAAATGTTGCTACTGAAGACCGTTGGGTGGGCTTTTTCACACATTTTCCTGGAAGTAACGTACATGTCGAAAGAGCTTTTCCTCTAATGAATAACATGTGGACAAGTGACGAAACACAGCTAAGTCTCGCGGGTTTGAATCCATTTTCATTAGGAGGATTAACATCAATAAATCATGTGATAAGCTCCATTCTTGCTTGAAACCTAGATTCGACATTTTGAAACTGATTTCCTCCGCCGACAAATATAAAATAAAAGCGTCTGCGACTGCAATATAATGTTCATTAATGCAAATTACATATATAATTAATACACTGTTATCGTGTCCTTGTTTTTGAATAAATTATAAATAGTAAAACAAGTTGTTTTCCTAAATTCTGCCAGCGGCCCGCTCTGACAAAAATAAATAAATGGTCACGTTATGCATTCATCCGAAAAAAACAAACTAGGAGTTTGTGGAGTTTTCATTTCATATGAAATCAAGGGAAAGAAAATAAAATTGCAGCAACGCGTAAACTATGTGAACGCAAATAATTAGCAATAAATATCAAATGACACAAATACAAGCTCTCTCTACACACACACTGGTCATAAGAAAAAACGGCTAAGCAAATTTAAAAGTGTTTATGAATAACAATGTGCACAAATGAGTATATGTCTAACAAATAGCGTAAAAAAGAAGAAAATACCTTTACTGTGTTGATCTACTGCAAACAGTAAAAAATCACATATAACTGCCCAAATACTAGGCACACAATGCACAACTGCTAACAAAAGCGGTATCTCGCGTATTAAGGGCCATCTAATGAGCCTGCTACTAGCTCCAAACAGTTGTTACCTTCAACGCTAGGCCGCAGCACAACACTGATATGGTATGAAACTTCCTGGCAGATTAAAACTGTGTGCCCGACCGAGACTCGAACTCGGGACCTTTGCCTTTCGCGGGCAAGTGCTCTACCAACTGAGCTACCGAAGCACGACTCACGCCCGGTACTCACAGCTTTACTTCTGCCAGTACCTCGTCTCCTACCTTCCAAACTTTACAGAAGCTCTCCTGCGAAACTTGCAGAACTAGCACTCCTGAAAGAAAGGATATTGCGGAGACATGGCTTAGCCACAGCCTGGGGGATGTTTCCAGAATGAGATTTTCACTCTGCAGCGGAGTGTGCGCTGATATGAAACTTCCTGGCAGATTAAAACTGTGTGCCCGACCGAGACTCGAACTCGGGACCTTTGCCTTTCGCGGGCAAGTGCTCTACCAACTGAGCTACCGAAGCACGACTCACGCCCGGTACTCACAGCTTTACTTCTGCCAGTACCTCGTCTCCTACCTTCCAAACTTTACAGAAGCTCTCCTGCGAAACTTGCAGAACTAGCACTCCTGAAAGAAAGGATATTGCGGAGACATGGCTTAGCCACAGCCTGGGGGATGTTTCCAGAATGAGATTTTCACTCTGCAGCGGAGTGTGCGCTGATATGAAACTTCCTGGCAGATTAAAACTGTGTGCCCGACCGAGACTCGAACTCGGGACCTTTGCCTTTCGCGGGCAAGTGCTCTACCAACTGAGCTACCGAAGCACGACTCACGCCCGGTACTCACAGCTTTACTTCTGCCAGTACCTCGTCTCCTACCTTCCGAACTTTACAGAAGCTCTCCTGCGAAACTTGCAGAACTAGCACTCCTGAAAGAAAGGATATTGCGGAGACATGGCTTAGCCACAGCCTGGGGGATGTTTCCAGAATGAGATTTTCACTCTGCAGCGGAGTGTGCGCTGATATGAAACTTCCTGGCAGATTAAAACTGTGTGCCCGACCGAGACTCGAACTCGGGACCTTTGCCTTTCGCGGGCAAGTGCTCTACCAACTGAGCTACCGAAGCACGACTCACGCCCGGTACTCACAGCTTTACTTCTGCCAGTACCTCGTCTCCTACCTTCCAAACTTTACAGAAGCTCTCCTGCGAAACTTGCAGAACTAGCACTCCTGAAAGAAAGGATATTGCGGAGACATGGCTTAGCCACAGCCTGGGGGATGTTTCCAGAATGAGATTTTCACTCTGCAGCGGAGTGTGCGCTGATATGAAACTTCCTGGCAGATTAAAACTGTGTGCCCGACCGAGACTCGAACTCGGGACCTTTGCCTTTCGCGGGCAAGTGCTCTACCAACTGAGCTACCGAAGCACGACTCACGCCCGGTACTCACAGCTTTACTTCTGCCAGTACCTCGTCTCCTACCTTCCAAACTTTACAGAAGCTCTCCTGCGAAACTTGCAGAACTAGCACTCCTGAAAGAAAGGATATTGCGGAGACATGGCTTAGCCACAGCCTGGGGGATGTTTCCAGAATGAGATTTTCACTCTGCAGCGGAGTGTGCGCTGATATGAAACTTCCTGGCAGATTAAAACTGTGTGCCCGACCGAGACTCGAACTCGGGACCTTTGCCTTTCGCGGGCAAGTGCTCTTCCAACTGAGCTACCGAAGCACGACTCACGCCCGGTACCCACAGCTTTACTTCTGCCAGTACCTCGTCTCCTACCTTCCAAACTTTACAGAAGCTCTCCTGCGAAACTTGCAGAACTAGCACTCCTGAAAGAAAGGATATTGCGGAGACATGGCTTAGCCACAGCCTGGGGGATGTTTCCAGAATGAGATTTTCACTCTGCAGCGGAGTGTGCGCTGATATGAAACTTCCTGGCAGATTAAAACTGTGTGCCCGACCGAGACTCGAACTCGGGACCTTTGCCTTTCGCGGGCAAGTGCTCTACCAACTGAGCTACCGAAGCACGACTCACGCCCGGTACTCACAGCTTTACTCCTTTCTTTCAGGAGTGCTAGTTCTGCAAGTTTCGCAGGAGAGCTTCTGTAAAGTTTGGAAGGTAGGAGACGAGGTACTGGCAGAAGTAAAGCTGTGAGTACCGGGCGTGAGTCGTGCTTCGGTAGCTCAGTTGGTAGAGCACTTGCCCGCGAAAGGCAAAGGTCCCGAGTTCGAGTCTCGGTCGGGCACACAGTTTTAATCTGCCAGGAAGTTTCATATCAGCGCACACTCCGCTGCAGAGTGAAAATCTCATTCTGGAAACATCCCCCAGGCTGTGGCTAAGCCATGTCTCCGCAATATCCTTTCTTTCAGGAGTGCTAGTTCTGCAAGTTTCGCAGGAGAGCTTCTGTAAAGTTTGGAAGGTAGGAGACGAGGTACTGGCAGAAGTAAAGCTGTGAGTACCGGGCGTGAGTCGTGCTTCGGTAGCTCAGTTGGTAGAGCACTTGCCCGCGAAAGGCAAAGGTCCCGAGTTCGAGTCTCGGTCGGTCGGGCACACAGTTTTAATCTGCCAGGAAGTTTCATATCAGCGCACACTCCGCTGCAGAGTGAAAATCTCATTCTGGAAACTGATATGGTACTTCATATCCTGTGAACTCAGGGAAATAAATCTGTGTGTGTGTGTGTGTGTGTGTGTGTGTGTGTGTGTGTGTGTGTGTGTGTGTGTGTGTGTGTGTGTGACACACATGTCCCACTGGTCACGAAAAGGCTAAACTAATGAAGGGGAAATCGTTGAAAAGAATTCACCCTACTAACATGAACGAGGACTCGGGCAATTTTGAGCAAAACATGGCTCATATTGCAAGTCTGACGATGAATTCCACACCTATACCTTGTTTCAAACCAGAAAACTGTTCAAAGACGGTTTATGAAATTTAATAATGACTTGTAACAAAAAAATGTCACAAGACTTCCATTCAATGAAATCTGGACTTGTATAGCATATATTCAGTATTCAGTACATAGTTGACATGAATCAATGGTACCCACTATAAGTTCACTGGTATGGATGAGAATCGCACTACGAAATCCAGAACTGAATTGGCGTGCAGATAAGTTCGAAATTAAGGAGTACATGCAGAATCTCTAAACTCGGGTTTCTAACATGAGCAACCACAGCCGCTGAAATTCGTGGTAAGTCGAGCTTGAATAAAACGGCAAAACAGTTGTTAATTGATGATTTATTCGCTTGATAGGCACTGCTTTGTTAAAGCAACATTTTCCGGTGATACTATATAGAAAGGAAAGCCTTTTGTAAATTATATAATTAAAAAATTAAGAAAAGCCAATAAATATGAACCTAAATGCAAAGTTCTTTCAATATTGTCACATAGATTGGCACACGGAGATGCCACGACATTTGTAGTCACAGAATCCAACCCCAAGAAGAGCGGAAGTAACCAACAAATAATAACCAGCAGAGTTGGTTCAAATGGCTCTGAGCACTATAGGACTTAACTTCTAAGGTCATCAGTCCCCTAGAACTTAGAACTACTTAAACCTAACTAACCTAAGGACATCACACACATCCATGCTCGAAGCAGGATTCGAACCTGCGACCATAGCGGTCGCGCGGTTCCAGAACCAGCAGAGTACTCGAACGAATAGAGCAAGGGATGACGGAGTCAGATGTAATGATTGTGTTAAAATAGAATAGGAGAAGTATAAAATAAGATACCATCAGTAGGGCGCCCATCCGAGAATTGTAATAAATTAACCAGCGCAGCTAATACAAAAAAACCCGAGAAGCAAAAAATCAAGCAAGAATCATGATCAGGAAGCGAGAAGTTAATTAAGAATTTGGGTCTATATGTGTATCCGTGGGCAAATTGAAAAGGACTAAAAGTAGTAGAAGTCCTTATGACGCTATAAGCCTTGTTTAAAACACTCACCAATACAAAACTAGTAGGAACCGAGAATGAACATATGGAATATTACGAAATCCCATTCATAAAAATTTAGGAAATGAATATATTAATACAACGGGTGACATAACTTGAATGTCCAAATACACCAGTACACGAAATTTATATATGCTGTACTTGATTGTTGCGAGAGTAAAGCGCTGGTAGCGATCAGTTCTATGTTAAAACTGACGGGGAGGTTCTAGTGAACGAGGGAAGATCCACAACACGTGAAAGGCGCGGTAGAATTATCAACTCCAAAGGTTGGGGAGAGCCTTATCAGATGAACATTGTATCCTTTCAATGTAATATCACCTGAAAGATACTGCTTTAACGCAGCGAAATCGGTTGTGTGAATAAATAATCAGTTAACAGTTGTTTGCGGTTTTATTGAAGTTCAGCTTACTCTAAACTCAGTTCATAAGATATGTTCGTAAATATAGAGTACCAAAGCGCGTTAACGTAACAGAAGTAAACATAAAGAAAATCTGTTAACCGAGTAAAGCTTCTTGTAGCCACATAACTAAATGAAACAAAAGTTCACGTTCCAAACTATCGTCAGTATTCTAACTGCGGATGGTTACATAATTCCCTGTCAAATAAAATCGGAAATTCACACGAGGTTTTCTAACTCAGAAACCAACAATGAGTTCGGAAACGTCAGAAGTACTCGAAAGTATTTGTCAGTTGACGCTAGACGGCCTCGTAGTAGAAATCAGTTATGCGTTTCACAGGCTCACCACCTCTAACCACTCATTTAGATTGGCGCAGACTTACAACGCGTACCGAATTTCCATAGCTTACATAGCCTCTGAGTCCGCGAAACTCTCTAAAGATTTACTAACATTTAATTTTGGGACAGCTGAAAGTGAGTAGCCTTTACTGTGTGCGCGTGTGTGTGTGTGTGTGTGTGTGTGTGTGTGTGTGGGTGGGTGGGTGTTTGTGCTATCGTTAATACAAACCTGAGTATGTGAACCTACACCCTAAATGTGCTGCTAAACTCGAAGCCACATCACTTACTTTAAATGGAAAAGAATCTTGTGTGTGTGAAAACCGATCTCATTCATAAGAAAATAAATAAGCAAATCAATAATTTCACGCTCAGTAGACTTGGTCAGTGCGATCTGCTTTGAACAAAAAAAAAAAAAAAAAAAAAAGAGGAAAACGTTAGTGTATGAAAACAAAATGTAATGTCGACCTAAATAAGAACGTAACCTGAATCACACGAAAATTTCTGCACTGACACATGGCGCTGGTAAAACAAAGAAACTGACAGATCCTACAGTATTAATCTCAATAGCAAAATCAAATTCTGGCAGAAAGACCAACACAGCAAGACTCTACAACAGCGAAAAATTACTACTAAAATCTAACTACAGTTGGTCCAGGGAAATTGGGTTCATGATCTTGACACAATACCTATGAAACGCATGACTCAACCTTTAAGTATTGAATTTCAGTTACGAAGGAACTTACAAAATATAACAGTTATAGACTCTAACACGAAAATTGATTTAATCTAATAATTTCCATGCTACAGTAAATTAACTCAGAAAATGAATCAATAGAATAATTATCAAAAAAATCCACTCTGTCGATGGTGAAGGGGGCCAACAACACAAGTTCACAAAAATAAACTTTTTACCTCATCAAATAATACCATGTTCTTCGTTTCAGAACCTTTTTCTATCTCAGTATGCTATCCAACCATTGCTCTGAGTCATCATTCCTCCTCGTTATAAATCTGCAATTGACGCAGTTCCATAAGTGCACCATGAATTACACGTACACTCAACATCCCGCCTGCTGCACTCAACAGCTATCCACTACAGACTGTCAAAAATTCTACAATTCTACAGTTCCACAGTGCTTCCTTTGCAGACTCAGATACTGGCGCCTAACAACTGTTTCATTGACCATAATTCTTCAGATATATTATTTTCCTTTACATATATTAATACATACAATAACATCATAAAAAAATAGCCATCTTACACGGCATTTACAATCAACACACAAAACCTGTAAGTAATATATTTCAGAATATTCCTCTTTTGGTGTTGCTCACTCTCTGATATTTCAAATCTACATACTATACACATTATTCAAAGAAAGATAATACACAAAGATATAAATATCTAATCAAACAGAACTATTACGACACAGATTGCCATCTCAACTTGTGCGATGTCATCAAACGGACACGCTCATGCCAACACATTTCTTCTCTCACCAGATTTGATTAAGAAACTGTATTATATTGGTCAATGAACTTATCATTAATTTCATTAATAATATTAACTTGGAACTCCTCTTTGGATTCGTTAGGATCTAGCTAAGAAGAAGAGGTGATTAGTGTCCAACATTCTGTCGACAGCGAGATCATTGGAGACGGAGCATAAGCTCAGATTACGAAAGGATAAGGAAGGAAATCGGCTGCGCCCTGTCACAGGAACCATTCCGGCAATTTTCTGGTGCGATTTAAGGAAACGACGAAGAGGATTTGAACAGTCGTTCTTCTGAATGCAAGTCCAATGAAGATTAGGGATAGGTCGTTACACATCCGCTTTCATACAACACGCTGTTCGCTGTATGTGTGTATTCTAACTTGATTAGTCCTTCTCATTCTTCATCATCGCTGTCTTGTTTCTTTCTATTTCACGGTCGACATTCTTATGTGGGCTGAAGCAACGTAGTGACAGCGTTAAGAATTTATATACGTAACTGGCTACAGCCATGAGACGTTTATGAAAAAGCATTTTTATTTTCTAGTCAACTGTATAAATTGTATTTATTCGACCGGTTTCGGTTGTTTCAACCGTCATCAACTGGAAGAAAGAAATAAAACGTCTGTTGGTTTAAAACGGCATATTTCTCATGTAAGGCTCTTTCATATACCAAACGTAGAAAAACAAAACGTTAAATGTAACATAATCAGAATCTGATAAAGTCTTAAAAAGCTTACATAAGTTACACTTGCACTCATGGCAAATGTCAGGAGTGCGAGTGTAATTTATGTAAGCATTTTGTTTTTCATAAGCTGATTGTATTGCATTTTCCAGGACTGCAGGTTCGAATCCTGCTTCGAGCATGGATGTGTGTGATGTCCTTAGGTTAGTTAGGTTTAAGTAGTTCTAAGTTCTAGGGGACTGATGACCTTAGAAGTTAAGTCCTATAGTGCTCAGAGCCATTTGAACCAACTCTGCTGGTTATTATTTATTGGCTACTTCCGCTCTTCTTGGGGTTGGATTCTGTGACTACAAATGTCGTGGCATCTCCGTGTGCCAATCTATGTGACAATATTGAAAGAACTTTGCATTAAAAAATTTTCTATGCATTCGGTTTTGTGTGATTTACTGCGCCCACTTAGATGAATTTTCGATAAGCGAACCAATGCTGTGTGACATATATTCCGAAAATAAAATAATAAGAAAGGTTCTATTTCTACTTTAAAGTTATCGTGCGACATCAGCAAGGACACCTGACCACAAATGCAAATGCCGGAAGGCAGGTGTCTACTGAAATGCACAGTGATTCTCCTAGACACGGAGCTGTAGTACAGTCAGCACAAACTTTCTGTCCGTTATTTTCTACGGTTTTCGGATTCTTACATTTTTTCACTGAATTACTGGTGTCTATTCTTTTCTGATTAAACTTCGAACTCTACATCTAAATCTTGCGTCTTTCCTATTAGCTGCAAATTTTAGCTTTTCGTCGACACATTTTAAAAGCAGCCGGTAACCTTTAACACCAATTACTAGGCCACAAGACACCTGCATTGTAAGACACTTCCATTGCATCAAATCTCTCCATACATCTGTGTGTCTCCAGTTACGTCGCGTTGATTCGGCTATACTCTTTGAAAGTGCATTTAATATCTCTCTCACTTGGGTGGCATGGTGAAATTCGTGTCGAAGAGGCTTCTGTATTTTCTTTATCTCATGTTTCAGACATCATAGTTCTAGGTTTGGTCATTATAACCATTACAACTAATGTGTGCATAATGTGAGTTTAGACACTCACTGATCCACGTAATTTATTGATAAGATCTGTTGTTTGCTAGCTACGCGGTAAACAAAGCATATACAGAAAGGAACAGTCCTTTATAACGATTCGGCTTGTAGTGTTGATTTAGCTATGAAAGAGCGTGCACAATTGACGTGTTCGGTGGATACGGCTAAGCGAAGGCTAAGTTGGAGTTCGCGACTAGAGCAATCGATATTTTTTTCTCTTCCTTTCTTACATGAGATCAAGTGTATCGGAGACCTGCGGGAAGAAGTAGTAAAATCTGTGTACTGGAATTCCATTTGGTGAAGACAAGTTGCATACTATAGTCTAAGAGCACACTGAACGGCCACTGTGTGTAATTTTACAAGGGAAATGCCATTCTTTATGTGAAACGTTCTTGATAATCACACAATATTTGTAAGAGGAAATAAGCTATCATTAAATCCTGACCTATGACACAGCGAAGATGTAGAAATTTTTTTAATATCTTCATATGCGACTATTCACAGTAAATTGTTGTAAAAGGTGCCAGTGGGAAAAGAAGCTGTCGCTAATATAGAATCACATCTCAATATTTACTTCCATCATCATGAGTGGCCTTCTTAGATGACCATCATCCTTTTCACTAACTGCGGTTCTATTTTGAAACAACCAGGACCAGTGACTTGCCAGGGTCATAAGCAAATGATGTACACCTACAAATTACGAGTGCATCATTCAAGAAATTGTGTTGCTAGCACCCTTGGCGTCTGCTGCATTTTCGTAATTACTTCGTAGAACCATTACATTAAAGCATTTCAAGGAAAACGTTTAGCAAATGAAGAAAATGTGTTTCACAGATAATGTGAGCAACTTTAAGGAGCAGTTATCCACTGAATGAGTCTTCTTTCGATGTGGCTGCTTCAGTACAAATACTCAACCAGACACGGCCATGGGATCATACAATGTGGGCGATAAAGTATTGCGATTTTGTAGGATAAGGAATTAGTTTGAGATACAGTGTTCCATATATTTCGCAGTGGAACACTGATTTCAATACCCAGACAACTGTTACAAATGGAATGGTATGCTCTTCATAAATATTGTAGCATTTCAATACTGTGTTCTAATATTTATTTTTTAAATTGTATTAGGAATAAAAATGTTAAAAGATCAAGTAGTTTTGATACGATACTTGCATATAACCTTTTAATGAAATAGGTCCTTCAGTTCAAATGGTTCAAATGGCTCTGAGCACTATGGGACTTAACAGCTATGGTCATTAGTCCCCTAGAACTTACAAGGGAACCTCCCCATCGCACCCCCCTCACATTTAGTTATAACTTGGCACAGTGGATAGGCCTTGAAAAACTGAACACAGATCAATCGAGAAAACAGGAAGAAGTTGTGTGGAACTATGAAAAAAAATTAGTAAAATATACAAACTGAGTAGTCCATGCTAAGATAGGCAACGTCAAGGACAGTGGAAGTCAAGGAGCGCCGTGGTCCCGTGGTTAGCGTGAGTAGCTGCGGACCGAGAGGTCCTTGGTTCAAGTCTTCCGTCGACTTATAATTTTACTTTCTTTATTTTCGCACAATTATGATCTGTCCGTTCGTTCATTGACGTCTCTGTTCACAGTAACAAGTTTAGTGTCTGTGTTTTGCGACCGCACCGCAAAACCGTGCGATTAGTAGACGAAAGGACGAGCCTCTCCAATGGGAACCGAAAACATTTTATCGCAAGGTCATAGATCAACCGATTCCTCCACAGGAAAACACATCTGATATATTCTATACGACACTGGTAACGGCATATGCGTCACATGACAGGAATATGTTGTCGACCCACCTAACTTGTACACTTGGCGAATGGGTAAAAAGATTCTTCTACCTTGCCCGATTTAGGTTTTCTTGTGGATGTGATAATCACTCCCAAAAAAGTGATGAAAACATAAGAGTCTGACACAAACTGAAAATAAAAAATTAAAATTTTCACTTGGTGGAAGACTTGAACCGAGGACCTCTCGTTCCGCAACTGCGCACGCTAACCACGGGACCACGGCGCTACTGAACTCTAATTCGCCATGATGTTGCTTATCTAGCACGTGGACTACTCAGTTGGTATATTTTGCTTATTTTTTCATAGTTCCACACAACATCTTCCTGTTTTCTCGATTGATCTGTGTTCAGTTTTTCAAGGCCTTTCCACTGTGCCAACTTATAACTAAATCTGAGGGGGGTGCGATGGGGAAGTTCCCTTGTTAGAACTACTTAAACCTAACTAACCTAAGGACAGCACACAACACCCAGCCATCACGAGGCAGAGAAAATCCCTGGCCCCGCCGGGAATCGAACCCGGGAACCCGGGCGTGGGAAGCGAGAACGCTACCGCACGACCACGAGATGCGGGCGGTCCTTCAGTTATGGAACAAATTATATCTGCTTTCAAGACAGCGTTAAGGCCTCGAAGAAGTGGCAAACGCCCTGAAACAGTAATGGCTCATTTTTATCCTCTTTAAATGTTGTGATAAATTAATCGGTAGCAGAGCGATTACTCTGTGGTTAATCGAGGGTGTTTTTGGGGTGTGAGTATAAGCCTGACTGACGGATTGTAAATAATAAAACGGGAAAATCTATCGTACTGCCTCTATGAAACAATTACGACAACCACCACTGTTACTAGCAGTACCACTAGTTTAGATTTTCAGCTCATGGGCTAACATGATGGGAACAGTGGCATACATTCCGCAAATATTACTTAATTACGACGTGTTAATTTGCATTACATTGGTACCAAAGATGAATAGGGGATCTCTAAAACTAATCGAATTGATCGTTATAAATTTTGTGAAAGCCCATTCACTGGATTATTTATAGTCGATGAAAATCCTTCTGCAACTGTGTATCATTATTTCGGGAACTGCCGCGCAAACACGAAAATGAACCACTCTAGTAACATAGAGACGGTACGAAATAAACCTTCCAGGTACTAAAATATAAGCGAGGTCATTATTTAAGGGATAGTAATTATCTACAGATCTAATTATGATTGATAAAAAGTTTAGAACTACATATTATCTTGCACTTACTTCCTCTAAAACTACGAAAGTAACCTCGTCTAATATCCAATCATTGTGCTCTACATTATCCAATGTGACTGGTATCATTCTTTTGTTGCCATAATTTCATTTTTTCTCGGTTACAATTTCTTCCAACTACACCATTTGAAGACTTAGTTGTGATAACATGAAACTATGAGCTACCTTTAGCGATATTGCCACTCGTTATGCCCGTTGTTTGTGGACACAATCTGCAGTTCTATTAGACTGAAAACTAACAGTGCTTTTTATTCCTTGAACTAATACGTAATATTATTGAGAAAAGATTATCCGAAAACGTGATGCAACTGATTTAAGGAACAACATAAAACCTAGCTCAGGTATTCAGACTGGGAAATTTCCCACTAACCAGTACGTAGAGTAAAGAGTGTGCGTTTGTTTCAGTATTTTTATTTTATCCATAAGTCATATTGTAGTTTATATCTGTAATATACGTTGAACGTCAAATTTCTAATGATTTCGTATAGATATTTCTAAATGAAATAATGGAAGAGCAGAAGAAAATATCTCTTACAACATCCAAATTACATAAACTATCAAAACATAAACTTGTATATTCACTAAAATTAAGTTACTTTTATTTAATTGTTTGCATTTGACAATAGTATCTGCCAGTAATAGTGCATTCTTCATCGCTAGCAGTTAGTCCTTCACCTCACGTTTTTGGAAAGCTCAAAGTATGCGACATTGACTTTTTCTGCATTCGCATGAGGGATGCATATTATACAGTTCAAAGAAACGTCTTTAGATCTATATAGTTCTGTAGACAGTACAGCCTCACTGATGTATTTCTTTAGCACATTAGCTACAGTTTTTTTCCAACGGCCTCTGCAAGCTTTCCCTGCATATCGTACCAATTCTTGTGCTTCGCAGTAACTACACTTGTGCAAGAGAACGCTTATTGTCTTTCAGGCAATTAGTGAATTCTCTTAAGTGAAACAACTCCTAAGAACATCACAATCATGAACTAAATTTCGTATTAACTAGTGGAAAGTTACTTTATACGTTTATGGCCGTTTCTTCGCTCTCTTGTAGGGGGTTTTTGAATTATGTTTTTGGGAATATACTATGGTTAAAAAGTTTGTTTTATCTTCTAAGAGGAAATATGACATTGTCATTACGATGTGCCGCTGAATCAGACAAGCTGAAAAAGAAGACGATCTCCTATCTGACCCGAAATATATAACTTACGAAAACACTTTTGCCCCAACGATATCATAAATAACAAGCGATACTGCCTTGCAAGCAGCAAATATTAGTTCTGTCCCGTTGTGAGGAGAATAACATTTTCAGCGAAGGCGAAGACTTGGTCCTTAGTTTCCTTTCTCCGCTGGTGCTCGCTGGCAGCAGAAATTATTTTTAGATCCTGCTAACTAAATTCTGTGCACCACCTGTTCCATAATTTATGCAGTGAGCAGCAAACCAGAAACTACGTGAAGAATGGTTCCAGCGGTGTTAATTAGGTCACGTCGACGGGAAGAACACGGTCTTGCGCTTATTCACTCCTTGTTTCATACGGACGGCAACTCGTTATTTCTTTTTTTTTTCTCATTTAAAACCTGCCTGAAGATTGCAACTGTTGTGCGTAATGAAAAATATATAGTGACAGACTCCATTAATTAAAAGCAACGTTTGTGGCATAGCTTGGAAACGGAAGATCTTTCCTTTAAAAGTTCCTAAGTAACGGCTATTAGAAATTAAGGCAGTGCTATATTTCATATTTCTTACATGTTCGATACTCTGGTAAACAAGTGAGGGTAGATAACTGTCAAATGTTATGTA
Source organism: Schistocerca nitens (assembly GCF_023898315.1). Lineage (NCBI taxonomy): Eukaryota > Metazoa > Arthropoda > Insecta > Orthoptera > Acrididae > Schistocerca > Schistocerca nitens. The sequence goes on along the minus strand of NC_064618.1, from coordinate 420,210,397 downwards.
TTAAATAACAGTAGAATGTTATCTCTTAACGGGATGTCTAGATTGAAAACATCCCACACGTGCATCGTTTCGCATCTTGTCCAAAAATTTTGTTTAGCTTTCACAAGGCGTATGATTTTAAGCTCCACCGCAAAAAGTCATTTAGTTTTAAAGAGAGGAGACATTGACGAGTAAGGCCCGTTGGAGTGTCTATCTGTCACTTTCTTTTCACATCAACGAATAATCAAATTACTATGTGGAATGGCCAAAATATTTTACTCTCTGATGAGTGCTAAGGTTAAGAATCTGTTGGTCAATCAGCAGGCATACGCGTATGCTGTTCATTATAGCGAGCTGTTTTACAGTGTCATTCAGTTGAGACATTAAGAGCTCAACTGCTGACCTAGAAGTTAGGCATTGTTTTCTCTGGAGAAATATTTTCGGTGTAAGGAAAATTTCTACTTTTTGCTTGATATGTTAGAGGGGTGAACAATGTTTGACATTATACTGTCTGTATATCTCCGTTTCCTTTCCTATTTGCTATTTCTTTACACAGAAGGCACTTAAACTGGTACAAAACTCTTAGACTGTTACAAAAATTTAATCGTATGATTGCTACCGAAGCTGCCCTAACATTTCATAGTGAGTAGAATATCGCTTTATTGAAGCCTCCGCAACCGCTCCACTCCATAGTCCTGCTCCCCAACACGAATTCAGGCAATTCATTCTATAATTTCTGCCATTCATTAGTTTTTAACATACTACCTGTTATTAATCGGAATCTGAAATATAGAACTTATGGGCTATTTTATATAGTTATGCTTACCCGTGGCCTAGGGTAGCGTCTTTGATTCATAATCAAAACGCCTTCGGTCCCGGGTTCGATCCCCGCCACTGCCTAAATTTTGATAAATAATCAGCATTGGCGGCCGAAGACTTCCGGCATAAGAAGTCTGCCTCATTCTGCCAACGGCCTTGTCAAAGAGGGCGGAGGAGCGGATAGAGGTTCAGGGCACTCTCTTGTCCTAGGGGTGGGAAATTGCCCCTAAAAGCGGAAGAATCAGCAATGATCAACGACGTGAGGATGCAGAAGGCAATGGAAACCACTGCATTAAAGACACGTAACGTGTATCCACAGGACATGTGGCCTATAATTGAAGAAGTGTCATGATGATCTCTCCATTGGCAAAAGATTCCGGAATAGTCCCCCATTCGGATCTCCGGGAGGGGACTGCCAAGGGGGAGGTTACCATGAGAAAAAGATTGAATAATCAACGAAAGGATAACGTTCTAAGAGTCGGGGCGTGGAATGTCAGAAGCTTGAACGTGGTAGGGAAACTAGAAAATCTGAAAAGGGAAATGCAAAGGCTCAATCTAGATATAGTAGGCGTCAGTGAAGTGAAGTGGAAGGAAGACAAGGATTTCTGGTCAGATGAGTATCGGGTAATATCAACTGCAGCAGAAAATGGTATAACAGGTGTAGGATTCGTTATAAATAGGAAGGTAGGGCAGGTGGTGTGTTACTGTGAACAGTTCAGTGACCGGGTTGTTCTAATCGGAATCGACAGCAGACCAATACCGACAACGATAGTTCAGGTATACATGCCGACGTCGCAAGCTGAATATGAACAGATAGAGAGAGTGTATGAGGATATGGAAAGGGTAATGCAGTATTTAAAGGGGGACGAAAATCTAATAGTCATGGGCGACTGGAATGCAGTTGTAGGGGAATGAGTACAAGAAAAGGTTACAGGAGAATATGGGCTTGGGACAAGGAATGAAAGAGGAGAAAGACTAATTGAGTTCTGTAACAAGTTTCAGCTAGTAACAGCGAATACCCTGTTCAAGAATCACAAGTGGAGGAGGTATACTTGGAAAAGGCCAGGAGATACGGGAAGATTTCAATTACATTACATCATGGTCAGACAGAGATTCTGAAATCAGATACTGGATTGTAAGGCGTACCCAGGAGCAGATATAGACTCAGATCACAATATAGTAGTGATGAAGAGTAGGCTGAAGTTCAAGACATTAGTCAGGAAGAATCAATACGCAAGGAAGTGGGATACGGAAGTACTAAGGAATGACGAGATACGTTTGAAGTTCTCTAACGCTATACATACAGCAATAAGGAATAACGCAGTAGGCAGTACAGTTGAAGAGGAATGGACATCTCTAAAAAGGGCCATAACAGAAGTTGGGAAGGGAAACATAGGTACAAAGAAGGTAGCTGCGAAGAAACCATGGGTAACAGAAGAAATACTTCAGTTGATTGATGAAAGGAGGAAGTACAAACTTGTTCCGGGAAAATCAGGAATACAGAAATACAAGTCGCTGAGGAATGAAATAAATAGGAAGTGCAGGGAAGCTAAGACGAAATGGCTGCAGGAAAAATGTGAAGACATCGAAAAAGATATGATTGTCGGAAGGACAGACTCAGCATACAGGAAAGTCAAAACAACCTGTGGTGACATTAAAAGCAACGGTGGTAACATTAAGAGTGCAACGGGAATTCCACTGTGAAATGCATAGGAGAGAGCAGATAGGTGGAAAGAATACATTGAAAGCCTCTATGAGGGTGAAGATTTGTCTGATGTGATAGAAGAAGAAACAGGAGTCGATTTAGAAGAGCTAGGGGATCCAGTATTAGAATCGGAATTTAAAAGAGCTTTGGAGGACTTACGGTCAAATAAGGCACAAGGCATAGATAACATTCCATCAGAATTTCTAAAATCATTGGGGGAAGTGGCAACAAAACATTCACGTTGGTGTGTAGAATATATGAGCCTGGCGACATACCATCTGACTTTCGGAAAAGCATCATCCACATAATTCCGAAGACGGCAAGAGCTGACAAGTGCGAGAATTATCGCACAATCAGCTTAGCAGCTCATGCATCGAAGCTGCTTACAAGAATAATATACAGAAGAATGGAGAAGAAAATTGAGAATGCGCTAGGTGACGATCAGTTTGGCTTTAGGAAAAGTAAAGGGACGAGAGAGGCAATTCTGACGTTACGTCTCATAATGGAAGCAAGGCTAAAGAAAAATCAAGACATCCAGAATGAGATTTTCACTCTGCAGCGGAGTGTGCGCTGATATGAAACTTCCTGGCAGATTAAAACTGTGTGCCCGACATCACATCAGACAAATCTGCACCCTCATAGAGGCTTTCAATGTATTCTTTCCACCTATCTGCTCTCTCCTCTGTATTTAACAGTGGAATTCCCGTTGCACTCTTAAAGTTACCACCGTTTTAAAAATCAACACACTTTCATAGGATTTGTCGACCTGGAAAAAGTGTTCGACAATATAAAATGGTGCAAGCTGTTCGAGATGCTGAAAAAAGTAGGGGTAAGCTATAGGGAGAGACGGGTCATATACAATATGTACAACAACCAAGAGGGAATAATAAGAGTGGACGATCAAGAACGAAGTGCTCGTATTAAGAAGGGTGTAAGACAAGGCTGTAGCCTTTCGCCCCTTCTCTTCAATCTGTACATCGAGGAAGCAATGATGGAAATAAAAGAAAGGTTCAGGAGTGGAATTAGAATACAAGGTGAAAGGATATCAATGATACGATTCGCTGATGACATTGCTATCCTGAGTGAAAGTGAAGAAGAATTAAATGATCTGCTGAACGGAATGAACAGTCTAATGAGTACACAGTATGGTTTGAGAGTAAATCGGAGAAATACGAAGGTAATGAGAAGCAGTAGAAATGAGAACAGCGAGAAACTTAACATCAGGATTGATGGTCACGAAATCAATGAAGTTAAGGAATTCTGCTACCTAGGCAGTAAAATAACCAATGACGGACGGTGCAAGGAGGACATCAAAAGCAGACTCGCTAAGGCAAAAAAGGCATTTCTGGCCAAGAGAAGTCTACTAATATCAAATACCGGCCTTAATTTGAGGTAGAAATTTCTGAGGATGTACGTCTGGAGTACAGCATTGTATGGTAGTGAAACATGGACTGTGGGAAAACCGGAACAGAAGAGAATCGAAGCATTTGAGATGTGGTGCTATAGACGAATTTTGAAAATTAGGTGGACTGATAAGGTAAGGAATGAGGAGGTTCTATGCAGAACCAGAGAGGAAAGGAATATGGGGAAGACACTGATAAGGAGAAGGGACAGGATGATAGGACATCTGCTAAGACATGAGGGAATGACTTCCATGGTACTAGAGGGAGCTGTAGAGGGCAAAAACTGTAGAGGAAGACAGAGATTGGAATACGCCAAGCAAATAATTGAGGACGTAGGTTGCAAGTGCTACTCTGAGATGAAGAGGTTAGCACAGGAAAGGAATTCGTGGCGGGCAGCATCAAACCAGTCAGAAGACTGATGAAAAAAAAAAAAAAAATGCTTATTATTTACCGTTTTCATGTATTTGTGCTTAGTTACTATTCACTAATCCGAGTTTTCTTTAGAATGTAAGTTTATGAAATAGCACTACTCCGCATACTTTCAGAAACTATGCCTATGAATTACAGTCATTGAACCTTAGCTATCTGGAATTGCTATGCGGTAAATCTAATTAGTGAATAAGTGTTCGGTGATTCCTCACACAGAAATCTACATGTCATACATAGTTCGCAAATAATCCCCACGGGTCGTGTTTGACAGCAGATTTTTTTTTCCAGTCAGTCACACTGAATCTATAATCATAAAAATCAATAATTAAATAAAACTAAAAAAAGAAGTGGGTATTGAGTTAAGATCTATAGAAATAGTCTGGAAAAGTACTTTCACCTCTTACCTATATTTTACAGTGTGACGCTTCCATTTTGCTTGCTGCAATAACTACGAAAACGTGGATAAAATGAACAGAAACCAGTCACTTTTCTGATCCAGCTTATTTCAAGTATCGCAACTGGGTGCAGTACACAAATACATTCGAACATTACGACCTTTTGCAAAAGAAAACTCAGTGTGAGGATAGACGGCACTAATCAGTAAGTAAGACAAATGTGAAGCATTTCAAAAATTGTCTTCTAAATAAGAGGAATTGTCTCGAAGGAGGTTTAGTATCTTAGCTAAATTAAGACTGTTTACTGAATAGTTTCTAGATGTATTTCATCTCAATGCCTTCCGTGTGTTTATTACGAATGTGTTTAATCGCAAGCGTCACATGATCTTAGTTCTTGGCAGCTATGTTTAAATAAAGCGCACAGCAAGTTCCCTGAATTCTTTGCACTGACACAAGATTAAATTCTCAAAAGACCGAGCATTCAATTCCAAACATCTCACTGTAATTATATCAGAAAAATGTTTGACCTGTTTTTGTTTGTGAAACTTAAGTGCATTTTTCGAGAAGGAAAAGCTCTGCTCTCTCTACAATAAACAAACGTCTTATAAACATGTAATTGGACGAGAAGAAAAGGACTTTTGGTATTATGGGTGCATAGGGAAGTAGACATACTCTTAGAGTAGTAACACATCGCATGAAAATGTTGAACGTTTTCATATTAGCATACGGACATAAAGTATCTGGAATCAACTTACCAAAGTTACCAGACTACGAATTCTGACAGAGCTTGCTAAAATGGATAAGCTGTCTTTGCTAAAGGCGTTGTACAGTGCTTAGGATAACAGGATTTAATTTTGGCAAACTTGAAGGAGAGGAGGCGTCAAATTATTATTTTACCTATATATCATGCCTAAATTCTTGCCGCATAAATTTGTTGCTGAAACGCCTGCAGGTGACTAACGGAAATGATGTACTGAATGACATAGTTTTTTGGGTTTTGCTAAATTACTTTTGTACAGCTCTTCTTTTTGTCCCTACATAAAACATACGACTAGATATTGAAGCATCTTGAAGAATATTCGTTGTACCTCTCTTACGATGGGACGGCGTATATCAACTTTGCACCTTCCTCTGCCCAGAGACATAGACCTTCCTTTCGTCGTTGGCTTAAAAATAATGAAAATTTACTTCATTCAGAAGAAGAGTTCACATAGCGAGATTTTTATTTATAAAAACATCGTGTTTCATCAAACAACGCATACCGACATTTTTTTCATTAAAATTCAGTGAATGAAAATTGGCAGAAAGGGTATAGAGAAGAGCTGAGCAGGAGACAAAGGGAAGAGTGTGTATCGACAGGACGGTGTGTGAAGGTGAGAAGAGAGTGGCACAGCATTACCACAATGAAATTGACGGAAGCGAGCCCCATTCGTAACTGTCACCCGTAATATGGAAACCAACGGAAAAATCCTTCTCTAAATTTTTCTCATTGGATTATGAGAAGGCTTCCTACGCAGAGATTAAATAAGTGCCTTTCGCGATTTGCTTTCTTCTTCTGTCCCTACCTGCTTCATGACTGTTCATCCATCGGGACGTCAATACATTTAACTTTAAATAGCAAACACGTTGTAATGTCCTGCCAAATTGTGGTTATTTGGTCACGAACCGGCTTTCGGCTAATTAGGCAATCTACAGGTGACAAGTGAATGTCGCAAACACAGAAAAAAATGATGCTCTTCATATGGACATAAATTGTTCACATAGGGAAACATATTTTTTTTTTTTTGCAAATAGGAATAATTACATCAACTAAAAAGAGTACGGAAGTGGTGTGATTTTATGCATGTTCTTTTTTCGTAGTATATTTTGATCAGGGCAGAGTTATAGCCCTTACTGGAAGTAATATGTTTGATGGTCTGTATTTCTGTTTGAAAGGCTGATTCAGGTAATGGAATGATGTGAGACGTTGCACCGTCGAATGAAAAGCTCTATTTTTTGTAGCTGTGTGGTTGCTGGGAGCTTGCAGGGATTACCGTATCTGTAGCTATGTCTTTTCCGTAAATACTAAATAAGTGTCTTCTTGTGCAAATCTACATACATTTAGATCCAAGTAATTTATAGAAGAGCCTCCCAGCTCCACTATTATCTGAATTTCGTACCTTGGGAGTTTAAATGTTGTAGTAATGTATCTAATTGTGTAGAGGTATCGATCCACAAACAAAATGCCTGCTTAGTATTAAACTGTCAGAACCAATTTCCTTTTCCTACTTCGTTCAATTAAGTTTTGTTTACAAACAGTAGAATCAAATTGTAAATTCATCTTATTTCTCATCAACTGTTAAATGTATCTGCACATGAAAGCATTGCTTCCACTCCTCCTTTATTAATTATTGTAATTACAGCTATATGATAAAAAATGTAACGTTTTGCAGTGTAAAGATAATGTCATTTTTTAATCTTCTCTATAAATAATGTCTGTGTAAGTCGCACACCATTTTTATCCGTCTTTGCAACATTCAGTTGTCAGCCGATGATGGCCTAAGACGCCGAGAGCAGGTTTCCAACTAAATAAACATAATTTAGCAGATTATTAGGAAGAGTTTTACTACTAAATATTATTATCATGTTCTGCCAAACACCGACGGAAAAATTCAGTTAATTCATTACATTTCTATTGCCGGACGTCACTGCAGCCGTCACGGCGTTCTATTGACCAAACACGGAAAGTATTGTGGTGTTGTTGTTGTTGTTGTGGTCTTCAGTCCTGAGACTGGTTTGATGCAGCTCCATTGTGTTAATATGGTTAAATTTCGAAGTGATTTCGTCTTTCCTTTGTTTCTGTGGTAGAATTAGAGATCCCCTTTAGAAGAATCCTGGACTCGTGTGAAACAGATCACAAGAACCACACTGACGGTAGCTAAAAGACTTGCCCAACGTTTGTTAACACTGTATAATAAATTGGGCCAGGTTTTGATCATTAACCTTGTTCCGCAAAAGAGCGCCCTAGTAGGCCAGTGTAGTTATTTCTGTCCCTTATATATGAAATATGTATAACAGATCAAACAAACTGTACAGTGATATCTACGAACAGATGAAGCTGGCAGAATACTACTCGTCTTAACAACGGCGACTTATTAAAGTCATCTGCGGGTATACTACGGGCCGTTAAATCTTAGTAACAGAGAAAATGGATATGTCAGGAACACCCTGCTCCCACATTTCCTTTAGTTCTGTTAATAGACGAAGCCGATGCGACAGCTCGGCTCAATTTCCGTCTTACTTTTGTGGTTTAATCGGCTTTAATAGCAATTACGCACTCTTGCGGATGTTCTTTGCGCCAGAGAAACTGTCTCTACCGAGTTACACGAGTTATCGGTCTTTCAATTATCCCTCAGAACGTTCGCTTTCTTGTGCACCGGGCGTGTCGCCATTGATTAATAAGACCTGAAGGACCCATTGTTAGAGGATGCGATCGTTACGGGAGTGAGCAATTTTTCACGCCGTCTAACTGTGCTGCCTGCTTTATCTACAGGCGTCCAAATCTCACAACTTTGGGCTTGTCCGGTAATTAATAAATTAAACTCCTTTATCTGATTTGTCTAACAGTGTCCCAGTTGCGAATCACAAACGTGAAAAACATGTAAAATGATTCCATTATTTCCTATAAGTGGCCGTTCGTGAGTGAGAAGGTAATGTTTTCTTTGTCGCTTGACTAATTAAGAAATTATAAAGCAATAAAGTGAGCAGATTGCAGAATGTCTTGTGCTTACATTACGTTGAAATCGCTTTATAATTACCTCTAACCGCCAGATGTTGGGATATTGTGCAAACTGAGTTCGCCACTAATTTGCATCAACGAAGGCGCCTGTTGTAGGTGTACAGAGCAGTAATCGTCAAGATTATTTCAGATCACGAGCAGCTTGTTAATCGTCCACGAAATTACTATAAAAGAAGATCGTTTCATTGCAGATTTAGCTGCAGGTGGCAGGGGTAAAATACAGGAAGCGAAAGGCTATTTACAATTTGTACAGAATCCAGATGGCAGCTATAAGAGTCGAGAGGCACGAAAGGGAAGCAGTGGTTGGCAAGGGAGTGAGACAGGGTTGTAGCCTATCCCCGATGTTATTCAGTCTGTATATTGAGCAAGCAGTAAAGAAAACAAAAGAAAAATTCGGAGTAGGAATTAAAATCTGTGGAGAAGAAATAAAAACTTTGAGGTTCGCCGATGACCTGGAGCAGTTGAACGAAATGGACAGTGTCTTGAAAGGAGGATATAAGATGAACACGTTTGCGTTTCTCATGTAGCTGATGGCGATACGCAGATAAACACAAAGTTCGCTCCCACTCTTTTATTTTTTTCTCTGGCCCTGCAGGTGGCAAAAAAACTGAAGAACGCCGCTACTGATAGACGGTTGGATAGCGGTATAGCGTTGGCCGGTCAGGTACCCAGCAGCCGGCCATCTGGGATCAAAGTGTGAAAGTCCACTGGAATATATACATCTACGTCTACAGGGTGTTCACAAATTCCCGTTACAAATGTCTAGGACTTGTAGAGAGGACTGAGTTCATAATATTTTGAATCTGAATCCATGTCCGGACATGTACCACTTCCGTGCTACAGCCGTTTGAAAATGTGTTTGCTAGGTAAGTTTTCAACAGTATAGTCATGATAGCGGGGTAAGGATGGGGGGGGGGGGGGGGGGGCTCAGGTCGGATAGGAAAATTTATCCTACCTCTCTGACCTGGTTCGAGCCTGTGTTAGAGCTATGTGGTTGAGTACACGTTTAAATATACACTGAAATGTTCCTTCTGAATGGCGAAGCTCTCGGTAATGCAAGAGCTGCTCGTCGCCATTATTAAGAACGTTATTCACAACGTCCGACTCCTTTGCATACCCTTTTTGCCACAATTACGCAACGGTTTCGAAAAAAAAAATGGTACAAATGGCTCTGAGCACTATGGGAGTTAACATCTGAGGTCATCAGTCGCCTAGAACTTAGAACTACTTAAACCTAACTAACCTAAGGACATCACATACATCCATGCTCGAGGCTGGATTCGAACCTGCGACCGTAGGGGTCACGCGGTTCCAGACTGAAGCGCCTAGAACCACTCGGCCACTCCGGCCGGAACGGCTTCGAGAAAGGGATACCTCCACCGACGGCAGGCGTGATTGTGGTGCTCGAAGGAGACGCCGCATACCCGAACTGGAAGTGACCGTACTGCATCATGATGAAGAAAACCCGTCAACGAGTACACGAGCAATTGCGCATGCATTTGATGTTTCTCCCAGCACCGTCTGGTATGTATTGTATGGCCAACAACTACATCCGCCCTGCTTCCAACACTCATACCACCTCTGACACTCACAGATACGTGAATAAGGCTCGAATCAGGTGAGAGAGGTAGGACAGATGTCAAGTGACATCAGCCAATCCGACCTAAGCCTCACTCCTCCTCCCCCCCATGACTACCTTATTCCAAACCTACCTGATAAACTTGTTTCAGATTGCTGTAGCACGGGAAAATGAAACCATATGTTTGAACAATAAAACACCGAAAATGCTGCCTGCCGAACGAAAGCAAATAAGTTCGAAATGTACTGACAACAGTGAACGTACCTAAAGTCAGTACAGAGTGAACAACTCCAAGTTAAAAGGCAGCATATCTCCCGTGTTGGATTCATCAGTGGGACTAGGAAAAAGTGACGACGCTAAAATTACCTTTCAAATATACCTATGTCAGCCATGTGTTCCAAACGTCGCCGAGGGCCTAGAGTCTAAATAAACCCAAACAGGAACGAATTGGAGGCTATACGAAAGACCAGGAGCCACAAAGTAAGGCCACCCTTACGGAAGTCCAAATTTTCGCACTGCTGTCACTTATAGTGGCCAACCTGCTCATCTTGGAGTAGCACTTGCAACCTACATCCTCAATAATTTGCTGGATGTATTCCAATCTCTGTCTACCTCCACAGTTTTATTCTTTGCAGCTCTGGTTAGTACCATAAAAGTTATAAAGTTGTATTTTGCACAGCATACAAACCATTCTTATAGGTGTATGTAACTCTAGAAATTTCCAAATTTATTAAAAACTGTGCTAAAAATTGACATAATTAACCATAAAAATTGATTTTTTTTCTAAATGTGAAGTTTAAAATGTAACAGCTCGTTCATTGTTTTGTAAATTAAATAAATTCTGTATTTTCATACACGTGTGATTATGGTTTGTATGCTGTGCAAAATTAATCGAAAAATCTTACTTATGAAGAAAAGTGTACCTACAGCAACAAATGCGGCCAATAGTAAGTGAAAAACTTATGAAATTTCACATGTAAAATAATTGTTATGTTATGTTTTTGAACTTCCACTGCTATGAGTGTGAATCCTGAATCCTTCCTGGTCATGCTGACAAAGTTTTATGAATTTATTCCCCCCCCCCCCCCCCCCAAGCTGACTATGCGATAATCCTTGCACTGTCGGCTCTTGCTATCCTCTGAATTGTGTGGATGATGTTTTTCCGAAACTCTGATGATATCGCCAGTCTGCTATATTCTACACACCAACGAGAACAGTCGTTTTGTTCCTCCCCTCTTCCGCACCCCCCCCCCCCCCCCGCCTCCGCCATTACTTTATAAATTCCTATGGAACGTTATCAGTTCCTTCTGCCTTATGTGATCATATGTCGTCAAAAGCTCTCTTAAATTATGATTCTAGCTCTTGAGCCTCTATCTTTTCCCTGTCCACTCCTATTTCTTGTTCTATCAAGTTATCAGACAAGTCCTCCCCCTAATAATAGCCTTCAATGTTCTCTCTCTACCTAAGCGCTCTCTCTTCTGCATTTACTAATGGAATTCCCATAGAATTCTTACTTCTGACTGCAGAACAGTTCTACTGCCGCCAACGTATATTCGCGTGCCGCTAAGACAAAATAAGAGAAATCGCGGCTAGAACGGAGGCACTTTAGCAGTCGTTTTCCCCTCGCTCCGTTTTCGCCTCGTCTAGTAAAGGAAATGGTTACTAGTGGTACATGGTAGCTTGCGGAGTGCGTATATAGATGTGAATGCACAGTATTAATCGGTAGCACTGAGCCGTATTTCTACATACAGCCTAACAACGCGTTTCTAGAGACAGTTTTTATCATCACGTTGTAAAACCTTAGCACATGAGGCTGTATATAAATATCTAGATATATTTACAATTTTAACCTTGTCTCACGAATTAAGCTGGGGGGTGATGATCCGTAATTAAGATCCATATATAAAACAAATTAGTTATGTATGTGCATATGAATGCGACCTAAACCAGAGAACCGAATGCAAACAGTCTTGGCACACATGTCTCTTACTGTCAGGCAACAATCTCTATGGTAGTAAGAACCACACATATGTGATATTACATCATAAACAATAAGATGCGTGAAAACTGCCGCATCGTGCATGACGTTTAAATTTATTACTTATTTACTACTGACTATGCGCAAACACATTTTGTAGGCACTATCCACACTTGCCGCTGAATGCCTCTACATAATTATGTCACTCTGTGAGACATAGATCAGAAGGTATGACGTCATAAACATCCGGATGCGTTTAAAATTGCCGAGCTATGAATGGGGTTTAAATTTATTAATTATTCGCTATGCCGTAAATGTACCTACACAAATCCACTGTCGGAATAAATTAGTGCACCTGGAAAGACGACGTTGAATTTGATACGATGACGCCATATACCACGTGGGAGATAGTAGGTGTACTGATGATGGTTTCAACGTCGTCAGCCAACAGATAGCGCAGTGTCATAGGTACCGGAGCCCATCTGTGTCTACACTCTAAGAGAGAATGCTTACAGCTAGAAGGCTCAGTGTGGTGCAAACATGTGATGCAAGCGGGCTACCATACCACGGAGACGCACTCGTGCTTGCTTTTAGCTAACTGAGTGAATATGAAAGGGTCTAACTGTGGTTTGCCGAGCGGTGGGATGATGCTTTCGGAGAATTGCCATACATGCTGGACGTGCTGCATCAGTTATACGACGGTTCTGACATCAAAGATCACGTGACGAGGTTCTGGGCGTGAAAGCAGCATTGACGCCCACCAGAATCGTCGTATTGGAAGGCAGCAGTCGAATATCGTACAGCTACGACAGCACAGATAATAGGGCTTGTGCGCCCAGATGTGTCAAGACGATCTGTTACGAACTATGGGCACTCCCTATCTTCTACTCACACCACAGCATCCACGTGAACGGCTGGCCCCGTGCCGTCAGAGAATTACTTGGAAGATGGAATGGTGCGCCGTGGCGTTCAGCGATTATAGCAGATTCTGCGTTTGCGCTGACTCGTAGAATGTGTCCGTTCAAGACACATCGGACCCACACCAGGCCTTATGATCTGGGATGCGGTAAGTCTTGACTCTCTTTCACCTTTGGTGTTACTGGGGATGCTAACCAGCGCTCGGTACGTGCAGAATGTGGTTAGACGTGTTCTTTTGCTGTTATTGCAACACGAATGTGATGCCTTGTTCCAACAGGATAATGCTTGCCCGCACACTGCCGTTGAAACTCAGTGTCATCTGTTCAAAATGATTCAAATGGCTCTGAGCACTGTGGGACTTAACATCTGAGATCATCAGTCCCCTAGAACTTGGAACTACTTAAACCTAACTAACCTAAGGACATCACACACATCCATACCCGAGGCAGGATTCGAACCTGCGACTCCAGAGTGGAGTGCTGCAACGTCTCTGGCTACTACGATCTCCGAACTTGTCGTGCGTGTGTGGGGTACGATGGGACGAGAAGTGACTCATGTGACTCGTCAACCAACAACTCTTAGAGAACTACGTGAGCAGGTGAAGCAGGCGTGGTGAAACGTATTCCAGGACAGTAACCGCCACGTGAACGATCGAGTGCCTGCATTGCCTCCCGCGGAAGTTACACCTTATGCTGTATCGGTGTTTCAGCATGGTTCCATACCTGGTACCTCATAATGTAAGAACTTAATAATTTCGTGTACTTCATATGTACTGTAGCAGCAATAAATCATAAATGAATTGGAAACCGCTATAAGGGTGTACAGTTTTATTCCGGCAGTGTATATCATTGCACTACACATAGTTCAAGAGATATGACGTCATAAACACTGAGACGCGTGAAAAAATGCCGCATCATGCGTGAAGTTTAATATATTTATTCATTACCACTAACGAGGGGCCGGCCGAAGTGGCCGTGCGGTTAAAGGCGCTGCAGTCTGGAACCGCAGGACCGCTACGGTCGCAGGTTCGAATCCTGCCTCGGGCATGGATGTTTGTGATGTCCTTAGGTTAGTTAGGTTTAACTAGTTCTAAGTTCTAGGGGACTAATAACCTCAGCAGTTGAGTCCCATAGTGCTCAGAGCCATTTGAGCCACTAACGAGGGAAACTCCCCGTCGCATCAGTTCACCAGAGCTTGGATCGTTCCATCTTTCTATTTTTCTTCTTTTTTTAGCAGTTCAGTACATCTTCTTCCTATTTCCATGCTTGATCTATGTTCAGTCTCTGACCGAATATCCACTTTGCCATATTACCATTAAATCTGGAGGAAAGGGTGCTATGGGGAGTTTCCCTTGTAAGATATTAGTACAATCGAGTTTCCCGAAATAAATCGCTGACACCTGGCAGCGCTTTTGACAGCTTTCGACTGTGAAGAGCAAACAGCTGTAGGCGAAAACGACTGTCGTCCATACAGCGACACCGGCCGGAGTGATCGAGCGGTTCTAGGCGCTACAGTCGGGAACCACGCGACCGCTGCGGTCGCAGGTTCGAATCCTGCCTCGGGCATGGATGTGTGTGATGTCCTTAGGTTAGTTAGGTTTAAGTAGTTTCAAGTTGTAGGGGACTGATGACCTGAGAAGTTAAGTCCCATAGTGCTCAGAGCCATTTGAACCATACAGCGACAAAGAGGCATTGCCGTAGAGACTGTATTGGTAAGTTTGTGCATTATGCGTCTTTCTTCGTACAGCTGTTTCATAATTTCAAATGTGTTTTCACGAATACACGAAGTGAAATTTTATCGATATTACATCGCAAACACAGTTCATATTTTGTTTTCTAACAGGAAATTCGCAAAATGAATACGCAGACGATGCCGCGTCCGTCATGTAGTGATTTAGTAGTTTCGCAGTCCTCATGAATAATCCTGGTCAGGCAGTTAACTTCTCTGAGTAAGTATACGGAGCAGTACATTGCGTAATTTGTCTCGCTCGCCGAAAATCACTAGAGTGTCTGGATTTAGGCTGCTGCGCTGCTGCAAATGGGACTTCGCACGACGCCAAGGCAATCCCGTAGGTGAGATGGAACAAACGTTTCGGGGACCGTTGTGTATTGTCCGTCTTGTGTACCGCCAGAGTTAGCGTACAAACTGTGTTCGGTCAGTCTGCTGTGTAGACGTATGGTGTTTGATGCTGGCTGGACTGGACAGCGGGTTCCTGGAGCGCCGCTGCTTATCTGGAAGGTCTGGAGCCCCGCCCACCACTTCTTCTCTTCGACTCCAGCAGCAGCCGCTGGGACAAAAAACCAAGGTGACGGAGGAACGAGGTGCGTGGGAAAATTTCACCTGGACGCGCAGACGCATGACTACCACATTCCAGACACTGGGATAATGTTTACCTCCTGCCACCTTATTTGACGAAGCCGTTGATGTTTCTCAGTACGTGACAAGTGGTCGGCAGGACATACTCCTTGGGAAGCCAACACATCGGATGAAAAGTGACTACGTTGTGTGGCGTGTTGTTCCCACGGTTAATGTGGCGGAACTTGCTCGTATTTACTACAGAAGTAGCCATTGGAGACGACGCTATCGCATTTAGACGAGAGAGAGATTAAGATTTATTGATTAATTCACTGAAATTATGGTTGCGATTGAGGATGACTGAGAAGAGTACCTACATTTTTTTCAACTTAACTGAAGTGTCTTCTTTGAAACAAGTAATTATGCTTTCCGCTGGCTCAGTTGTAGATACTGGACAAAATATATTTATAACTACAGAAACAGTTAGCTGTATATGTTTGATAAATCTTTGTACATTATTTGGAGTTATGTACAACAGCGCCTGGTTGGAGGAATAAGATAGCGCATGTCCGAAGGAACATGGAATCGAACTACACAGACACTGCAAAATGCAGTCACTACCCCATTTATTTCACTCCAAAGCAACGCAGTCTACCGAGCAAAACAATGTTTTCCCCTATGCAGGAACCATACAATTTGTATACAAGCGCTAAGGGACGTAGACAGTAGACCATAGGAATATTTTTCACTACAGAAAAGTCGCCAAACAGCCACATATTTTCAGAAGTTATTTCATTTAGAGGATCCGAGTCGGCATCTCATTAATGTCATCTTCGGGCCGCTTCGCACTCCATGTATAGAGAAACAAATACGTCGATGCACTTCACAGAAAAGTCGGGGAATCCAAGTATTGATGGCTCCAGTTACGCGTGCATCCTTGTATCTGATTCTCTCTACATGGAGAGCATAGGTGCCTGAGGAAGCAATTTATGAGCTACCGAAACTGATCGTCTAAATAAAGTAACTTCAGAAAACATAAGGCTGTTCTGTGATCTTCCTTTGGCAAGTATGTAACTAGCCGCCGTCTCCTATCCACAATGTACCAACAGAGACATGGACGACTTGGTCGTCTTGGAGGCGTGCTTGGATGCCAGAGGTGGTTAGGAGGATCGGGTTCGAGTCCCGGTCATAAAGTTTCATATGTTACTAGTAAATCGCCCAGTTGTTGTACAATCGTTTTCGTGATTTGTGAGTGTATTTCATAATACTAATAATGCACTGGCTATTTTGGACTTCTTGTACAGAGTTGCTAAGGCTGATATGAATCCTATTGGGAAACAAGGGGGAACAAATGGCTCTCTCACCAGCAAAGGAACGTGTTATTTATAAATTGTATTTGGAGCCATATTTCAATTGAGTATAGCAAGAAACAAAGGAAATGGCGAAGTTCCTCCGAGACGTCAGATACTTATTATCTGAATGCTGAAGATTGAAATCGAAGCTCTTACTATTACAGTAGTAGGTTTCCGAAGTAACTCATGGTGAGAGGGCTGGTGTTACTACTCCTGTTTGCTTCCTTCTACCTGTTAATCACTTAGGTTGCTGTAGAAAATAAAGAGCAGTTTCCGACTATGATCTGAAGAACTTTGTTTATGTACTCTTGTTCATCCATCGATGTATGTAAAAGTAGTTTTCAGCATCCTGTATCAGCGTAAAACTTCTCGCAACCCGCTGTTCAAGCATCTCGGAATTCTAATCTGCCATTCTTTTACATGCACTCCCTCTAGGAATTCATGTACTCCATCTGGGGATTTGCGGTTAACAAGATTTACTCATTCTACATCTACATCATACTCCGCAAGCCATCTAATGGTATGTGGCAGAGGGCACTTATGGTACCACTATCTGATCCCTCCAACCCAGTTCCACTCGCGAATAGTGCTTGGGAAGGATTATTGTCGGTAAGCCTCTGTATTGGCTCTAATTTATCGAATGTTCTGCTTGTGCTCAATACGCGAGATATATGTGGGGGAGAAAAAAGCTGTCCCGAAATTCAGTAGTAAATCTCTGCGAGATGGACAACGCCTCTCTTGTAACGTGTGTTAGTGGAGTTTGTTTAGCATCTCCGTAACGCTCTCTCGCCAGCTAAGCGATCCCGTGATGAAACGCGCCGCTCTTCGTTGGGTCTTCCCTGTCTCCTCTATCAGTCCTGCCTGATAGGTATCGCAGATAAATGAGCAATACTCAAGAATCGGGCGAACAAGCGCCTTATAAGCCACTTCTTTCGTGGATGAGTTACATTTCCTTAATATTCTTCCAATGAATCTGAGTCTGGTATCTGCTTTTCCAACTATCTGTTTCATAAGGTCATTCCGCTTAAGATCGCTCTGGACAGTTACGTCTAGATATTTTACGGCAGACGCTGACTGCAACAGTTTGTCATCAATAGTGTAGCTGTACAGTAGTGGATTTCTTTTCCTATGTATGCGCAATATGTCACATTTATTTACGTTCACATTCAACTGCCGGAGCCTGCACCATTCATCAGTTCTCTGCAGGTTATTCTGCAAATTCTTACATCTTCTGGCGTTGCTACTTTGCTATAGACAACTGCGTCATCTGCGAGCAGCCTTAAAGAGCATCTGACGCTTTCTACTAGATCATTTATATATATTGTAAACGCTTCCCTGTCATACTCCGGATATTACCTTTACATCTGTCGATTTTTTTCCGTTAAGATCGACGTGTGTAAATCATTCAAACGGAACTACCAGTCACTCATTAAAACGTAAATAGAAAATAATGATTTGCACATGGTAATCCTTGTAAGGAAAGGTTTAATTTTCAGTATTCATCCAGCATAACTTAAGAATTTTAGTGATAGGCAGAAAGGTTTTCTTATCGCAGATGCCTTTCGCTCGGTAGAGGACTTTCAGGCTGCACTGCAGCGTACTATTTGTTGCATATACTATTCGATTTTGTTTTTTGCTTGCAAGGTAACGAAATTCAAATATTTCGTCTACCTTGTATTCCCTAAATGTATTGTCAAATTTGTGGCTATCTCATTTCTGCTGAGCCTCAATAATTTCGACTTTCTTTGTTTATTCATTCATTCTACTTGGATAGATCACGATCGTAAGGGGTAACACCACCTGAAGGAAATTCGATAGAAAAGTAATGCTTTGGGCATTTACTGCGCACGTATTTAAGTATACTACAAAAAATTTTTGTAGGATATTACAAAATGGCGGTACTGCAGCCATTCTACCGGGGCATGTTGAATTTGAGGCGTTCTGCAGCAGGCACAGTAACTGAGAAAATAAATCCACGCAATCTACGTGAGTGTAGCTAGTGAACTACGTAGGGGATTTTGAAAACATTGATTTTTGTGTAATTGACGAGTGTTTCAATAAAGTCACTCAGTTTTCACCAAAAAACAAAATATTGTTTAAATTAACTAATCCAAAATCCCCTACGTTGTTAGCCTTGAAACGTTATCTAAAATTTGTGGTTAAATGTTCAAATAAAAAGATTGAAAATTGTTGAAGTTATACTGCATAAAGTTTTGAAAATCGAATTCCCAGTAATACGAATGTGAAGTTTTGTGACAGAGATGAACAAATAAAAAATTCAACTTTTAGAAAATTCTTGCTATTAATCTCAGAACTGGCCTGTTGCCGTTGAGACCGAAATGATATCCACTAGTTTACCACAGAACGATTGAAATATCGGTCGCACCAATCCCATGAGCGCACAAAACCTTACAAATCAGTTTAGTCCCATTTCAAGTAGTCGCATTGCTACGACGATTCCGTGGTTGCATTCATATGCGTTTCGTATAAATTTATTGCTTGGTATAACAATTACTGTGTAGCTTAAGCCTCGCGGACTTCGTTCTTGCAACGTCTTGTCTGCATTGCACGTTTTTCATTTCACGTGTTGAGAAACAGTAGAGAATACAGCAAGTATATTTATAATCCTATGGCTCAATCCGTAATTCAGACCCCAATCATGGTCACGGTCTTTCAGTTTCTTAACAGAGGCACTGACTCCTTCCGAACTGCTCTGAGCCTCAAATCTATTCTTAGGATGCTTTGATGAGATACTGCTACGACGCCGCGTTGGATGTGATGTTTTCGTATCTTTTCTGCCCGAGTACACTTTCTTACCACTTATTCTTACTCGAAAGGCAAAACTGTATACTATGAGATCACTAATAAGCCATCAAAAGTCAAGTCTACACTCAAAAATTCGGAGGAAAAGAACTGTCATTTTCGACGACGCCAAATTAGCTTCTTATTGTTTTGAAATGCTTCTAACTATGGGAGGTATCGAGTAGACGAAGGTAGACCATTTCGGGTCATTCGAGGCGTTAGAGGAGGATGTCGGAATTCCATAGAACAAATTTATTTTCGGGATTAGACTTTTTGCCTCATATTTTTTAATCTTCAAAGCATCTTTCAAGCCGAAAAGAAAATAATTTTTAGAAAATTCTTACCCCTTAACGTCCTGTATTACATCTAATCAATTCTCTCTCCAAATTTTGACACAATTGTCTGTTCAACGTGTCTTCTTAAGTTTCACAACTTCCAGAAAATCTCATCATTGATGACCTTTCATCTTTAAATTTTAATCCCATTTTGGACCCTTCTTTGATTTCTTCCAAGCAAAATAAGGAATGAAGAAGGGAACAGGAAATGAAAACAGACTAGCGCAATCCTCGCCGGGAAGTAACTATTGCGGTTCGTAGAGCTGAATTTGAGGAAGATATATCTGAGAATCTACAACAGCAACATATCGTCGTATAGTAGTGACTAATGGACTGTGGACGACCAGAAATGAAAAAACTGAAGCGTCTGACATGTGACTTTACAGAAGGATACTGACAATATTGGTAAGAAATAAAAAGGTTGAAACACAGCTTTCATTTTAATTAAGTCAGATGTTGAGTACATGTGAATTTAATGTATAATTATCTAAATAGCAAGGCACTAGAACAGTTATGATGTTGAACAAAGTGGGTTGACATTGATTGCTTATTGCTTGCCCTGGTATCTAGTTGCACTGGGTAACTACAGGTGACAGATTGATAGGTCTTCTTTCCTGTTGAGTGAAAGCTTGTCAACTGTTCGTGTAGCCGCTGTGTGGGGAGAGACACGCTGTTCGGGGAGTTACAGCAGGGCTGCCTTAATGGCCACAGTTCCTGGAAGGCATAAGCGCCAGGCTGCGGGTACAATGCCAGGGGTCGTGCTGCCCCCAGCCGCTGTTTTCACGTCACGGGAGAAGCTGGCAGAAGGCCCGGGCCGACGGGGAGTTGCCCAGCCATGAGCAGTGTCCTGCTGTTAAAGCACTACTGTGTACTGTTCCAAATGCTAGCAGTAGGGGTTTTTGAAATTTCGTGGTCTTATCGCACGACGAGACGGCATACTGAACATAGTTCGCTATCGGGAGATAAACTCACTCTGAATGTGCAGGTATTTATGGGCCTGTTTTCAGAGAATCTCTTTAGAGAACTGTGTCTATTGGGATTGTAAAACGCTTTTGAAATAGCTCCGCGCTGCCGTGTGCGTGACAGTTTGCCACCAGAGCAGCCGCTGTATTTTTTATGGCCGTTTGCTTTCCCACATCTCGCGTGCTCTGAAAATATGCGTCATGATTGGGAATCAGACGGTGACGTCAGAAGACATACCGTGGGCATCAGAAATTTTTGGCGGGAAGCCACTCTGTTGGGGCAGTGGTTTTTGGGGTGTTACGGTAAATTGTGCGCTGAGTATCATTACATAACTGACGTGGAGAAATTCTGCCGTGCGTCAGTTGGCAGTTAGAATTCTCCCGTGCATTTTTGCTTGAGGAAGTTCCGGGAGAAGATTTCGGGGAGTTCTTACTAGAACAGAAGTTTATGGAGGAGACCGTCTGAGGAAGGTGTAGTGTGAAGATCGAAGTGCTCTTTCAGGGGCGGTGAGCAAGATGGAGTGCAACGCTCGAGTCTGTGAGAGGGCGCGCTGGTGGCGGGCTTGTAGATTTGGAGCACCGAGCATTGGATCACTCACGATGGGTAGTTGTATGTGTTGAGCATCTTTGCAGCTCCGGCACAGTAGGAATTTTCCAAGGTGTCTCGTTACCGTCTGGGGAATGTTCTTTCGACCTGCAGCAGCAGTTGTAGCACAGTCTAACAGTTTAGTGGTTGAGAATCACTATCGCTTAAGATAGAATCAGTCAGAGAGCGCTAATGTTGTACTCAAAAGGGGGAGGCGTTATGTAGAGAATTCCACCGCCTCCCGCAAACTTTGCCAATCTTCCATTAGTACTTTTACGACTGTGGTTTACAGGTGTTTTAATTGCATTTCTGTTCTTTATTGTTGTGTTTGAGTATCGTACTACTTTTTTTTTTCCTTTTCTTTTTGCAGTAAGTCCATCGTCACAATGAACCTTTCACATTTCAGCAGATGATATGCCTTGCTTGCTTGATAATTTTTGGTCTCTTCTGTGGGATGTAATTTATTCTTTTACTACGGATTTGTCAATTTAGCTTTCACTACTAGGGCCACCCATATTATTAATACACTACAGTGCAGTGTGTTTCAAGGCTGGTTCTGTGCGGATGGTCATTCCGGTGCAGAAAACATTCACCGCTAACACTCACCTTTGCATACCATCGTGGCATTCGTAAGGTCCTCATCAAAAACAGCGAGGAAAGGTGAAAGTGTACTGGAAGAAGGTACAAAATTATTGGTCATCTGTTCGTATTACTACTAACCTCCATAGTGAAAGAGGGAGTCGCAGACGGCAAATTATTACAGAGAAGACACAATTTAGGAGTATCTACGGAAAACAACTACGGACGTCTAATGTTGGTGCTGCTCTGAGGAGAACAGACCGGCTCAGAAGGCAAAATCGTATGGACTGCACCAAGCCACTCAGTCTATGGAGAAAGACTCTTCTTTTTGGATTTTATAATTTTCTCAGCCTGTTGTGAATTATGTAGCAACTCTTTCCACGATCCAATAGCTTTGTCTCACTTAGTCACATGAAACCACGTAGTTGAAAACATTAAATTTGTTCCTTTTGAACTGACTTCCTTTTTTTGAAAAGAGTGGCGTGCCCACGCAGAGCTCCCTTTAGCAGCTACGATCTCGTGTCTTCATTCCATCTTTCTCACACATTTCCTTTCTACATTTACTCCTACATCATACTCCGCGAGCCACCTAATAGTGTGTGGTAGAGGGTATTTCTGACACCACTAACTGATACCCCCTTCCATGTTCGAACCGCAAATGGCGCTTGGGAAGAATTATCGTCAAGCCTACGTATTAGCTCTAATTTCTGTTATGTGCAGCCCTATGGATCTCACAGAGCATCAGAGCGAGCTGAGTTTTGCAAGATCTCTGTTTGTGAAAACGATGTTGATTTTTATAGAGGAAATTTTCGTTCTCCAAAAAGTTGTAATTCTTGAGCACAAACACATTCAATAATTCTGCAGTAGATTGACGCCAACGCTATAGGCCTATAATTATATGCAACTGTCCTACGAACTGGTTGCAAACGGGAACGCCGTGCGCTTTATTTTATTAATTTTTTTTTTTCAGTCGATGCTTGGTTGCGCTATCGATCTACGGTAAAGTCCTGCTAGAAGGGGAACAAGTTCCTTCTCGTAATCTTTGCAGACTCTTACAGGTATCTCGTCTGGTACTGACGCCTCTGTAGTAAGCGACTGTAATAGCTTTACTATTCCGTGATCCGTTAGTTCAATATCTGCCATATCGACTTTCGCACGATGATTTAAAGGAGGCACCGTGTTACGATCATCCGCTGTGAAACGATGTCCGAAGATTGAATTCAGTATTTCGGCCTTCTGTATATTATCTACCGTTTCGATGCCCGTACGGTCACTCAGTGACTGACTGGCTGAATAAATGACTTCAAACCGCTTACTGATTTATGTAAGATTGAAACTTTTAGGGTCTTTACTCATATCGGTTGATAAAATTTTACTTTCAGAGTCACTGAATGTCACTGAACGCTTCTGTCTTTGCACTCTTTATGGTAATTTTTGCTTCCTTTGGCTTTCGTTTGTCAGCTAGATTTTGACTTCTTCTCAGTATGTGATGAAGCTCTTTTTGTTTCTGTAGTAGTTTATAGCACGGTCTATTAGGCCTCGGTGTCTCTCTACCATCGCTGAAGACAGTGATCATCAAACGTTATGGCTCAAGAACCAGTACTGACATTGTAAGTGTGGTGTCACCGCCAGACACCACACTTGCTAGGTGGTAGCCTTTAAATCGGCCGCGGTCCGTTAGGATACGTCGGACCCGCGTGTCGCCACTGTCAGTGATTGCAGACCGAGCGCCGCCACACGGCAGATCTAGAGAGACTTCCTAGCACTCGCCCCAGTTATACAGAAGACTTTGCTAGCGATGATATACTGACAAATACGCTCTCATTTGCCGAGACGATAGTTAGCATAGCCTTCAGCTACGTCATTTGCTACGACCTAGCAAGGCGCCATTACCAGTTTATATTGAGATTGTAATTATGTATCATCAAGAGCGTTGTTCTCCAATTATGGATTAAAGTTAAGTATTCCAGAAGCTATGTACTATTTTTGGCTACTGTAATTACTTTACCTTGTTCCAGACCTCACGCCAGTCTGCGTGAGCTTAAACGCGTGCATTTCGGCCTCCTCTAGCAACACGGTGTTGGCTCTTCTGCCAACACATCAGTAAGATAACATCTCGGGACCCATAAGCATGAGGGGGTGTGGTAAAGTGGCCACTCATAGTGACATTGCGTTTTTACCAAACCATGGTTACTGATAGAAGCTTACCGCTTACACATTTTGAATCTACGTATTATAAGCTATCACACCAAAATATTTGTAAGAGAGAAAGAAAATAATGTTACGAAACTACATTCATTTTTGATGGATTACATAATGACCAATTTGCCATATCTAAGAGGATAATGTGGCCAGTTTCATCACAACAAGATGGCGTGTTTTTTTTCTGATACTGGGGTACACTTCATAGGCATCTGCACGCATAGTATTTGAAACAGTACCAAGGGGCTGTAGCATGGCGATTTCAGTCTTTTGTATTCGCCCAAATGTAAAGAACAGTGACGGTTTTACTTAATGTAAGATAATTAATTCAAAATTGTCACGAAGGGCACGAAGGCGGATAACAGCTTTGTATGTAAAAGAGTTTGTAAGTCAGTTTCATTTTTATGTATTAAGCCTGTTTTTCGGAAGTAACTAACTCTTATGTGGCCACATTTCCCGCCGAGTTGTCTGGCCACTTTGTCCGTTCGTACGCCATATCGACATTTGTGACCCACAGAAAAAATATGAAACTGAAGGAAATTACACATAACTATATTTGTACGCGAAAAGACGTTATTTTAACACTGATATACAAGTAAAGTATATACGAGTAAGGTAAAAGGAATTATACACGGTAAATGACTTACCTTACATCAGACGACTCAGAATTTTAAAAAAATGTTTACACACAAAAAAAGGAACAAGCTTCCTCTGTCAATCTCCCTGATAAAGATTTTCGACAGGCAGCAGCATTTCATTGTTATAAAACAGCCTTGATTTGATATTACCTGCTACAAACATGTACTGGTGGATGACATTAGATGACAGTATCTACAACTTGTTTTCACGAGCCCTTGTAACTTCCAAATGGCTCTAAGCACTATGGGACTTAACATCAGAGGTCATCAGTCCCCTAGAACGTAGAACTACTTAAACCTAACTAACTTAAGGACATCACATACATCCATGCCCGAAGCAGGATTCGAACCTGCGACTGTAGCGGTACTAGAACCGCTCGGATACAGCGGCCGGCCTTGTTAGTTCCGTTTGATATTTATGCCATAGCAGCTAATCGGAGCACGCTCGTGACTTGTCAGCATTGGAAGACAAACGTTAAAATATTCCCCAACTTCCAATAAAATTAAGCACACCTTAAAATGTCTTTGTAAGTATATTTGTTTGTTGTTCAGCAAGTAAAATACACTATTAGGAAGCTCTTAATGTTAGCTGCCGTTTTCGAATTCTGGTGTTAGTTGCAAGAAGCGTATTATTACGAAATATGGCAGAGAACAGCGGGCTTCACGAACGCTTCATTCGGGACGCATGTACTCGGCGGGCCGCAGTTTCACGACTTTGCCTTACGACCTTGCTCGGGACATCTTGTCTCTTCTTTCTATTGGCCCCTCACCTGCCCCCCCCCCCCCCCCCCGCCTGTCTCTCTCCCTCCCTTGTAAAAGATGAGCCAGACAATAGGGGATTTTACTTTATTATATGAGCACCCAAACGGTAACTTCATTTTTCCATTGCGGCCAAGCCACGGCCGGCAGTGTTAGCTGCCTGTAAATTCTTTCGTCCCACTGTCTAGTAACAGGAAGTCAGCACCGAGGAAGGGCACCTTGATCACGCGCCTCTCTCATGTGGTGCCGGCCGTGGTGGCCGTGCGGTTCTAGGCGCTCAGTCCGGAACCGCGCGACTGCTACGGTCGCAGGTTCGAATCCTGCCTCGGGCATGAATGTGTGTGATGTCCTTAGGTTAGTTAGGTTTAAGTAGTTCTAAGTTCTAGGGGACTGATGACCACAGATGTTAAGGCCCATAGTGCTCAGAGCCATTTGCACCATTCTCTTGTGCTTACGAGGTAACGCCGCCCCAGGCGTCGCTTAGCAGGCAACGCTCTGGAAAGTTCCATGCCGCCCGCACGGTTTGCTCGGTCCTGACCAATCAGGGCGGAGGGAGCCGCGTGGTGCGTCGAATATACCAGGCCGCCCGTCGCCGGGCCCGCGCTAGTGTATTCTTGCTCACCCGCGAGTCGGATGCGCGCCCTGTAGTATTGAACATCTCCCGCTTCTCCCGGTGCTGCGGCACTGTGGACTTAAATTTGGCAGACAACTACTTTCGGAAGCTTCGCGGACAATGTTCGCCAATTTCTAAGCTCTGGCTCACCCTCACCTCCCTAGGTCTATGTAGCCCCTTTCCACATGCTTTAGCCAATAAATGGCCTTTCTCTAAAATTTGCCTTATTATTCCATAACGCCCACCGCCTGCCTATACGCGCCATCCTGTACACCCTGTCTCTTTATACCTAGGAGGCACAGTTGTTTTCCTGCGGTTAGAACATTCTACGCTTATTTGCGACAGCAACATTCTGGAGGACACGATCTTCTTGGAACGTGCCATAAACCTCCGGCCGCATGAAACAACCTCCGCACTGATGCGTCACGACACTGTTGGATTGCGGAGGTTACGCGGGTCGTGAACGGGTTGCCATCGACCTGAGCGCAGATTACGACGTCATCACGCTGTCGGGGAGTGACGGCCGTGACGGCTGGCGGTTCGCGTGACGCCTGCGGCGCCCCAGACTGCCAATCTCTGCAGCTCTAGCCGTCTCCTCCCGGCAGGGCTGCGGCTGGCTGCGGCTGGCTGCGTGCACTCCGTCCGCTGCCAACTGCCTCGACATCTCCAGTCGTTACTTGCGAGCCAAGTATAGCCGCCGGCAGCTAGCTCTCGGCAACGCCAAACTTAAGTCTTCTGGTTGCAGCTTACGCTGGGCAAGTACACATTTCTATCTGTGACTCCACGCAAACCCGTGATTACACACAGTACGTCGCCTGCTTAGGCGAATGGTTAGGGTGGCCAACTTTGGTGCGGAAGGACCCGTGTTCGAATCTCCTCGGATTTTTCTGAAGTAGGAATGCGTGCAAAGTGGTACACTCAGCGGCGGCGTGCTAGATGAGGAGCTGCTTGCATAAGGAAATAGCGGCACCACCAGAATTCGTCTATTGGCAATAACGGCTAGAGGGACTGGCAACATGCTGATCACATGTCCCACAATCATAAATCTCTCCTTCTTTCTGCCGCGAAGGCAGCAGTCGGCAAGTCGTGACAGGCATACGGCGAAATCTGTATATGAGTCTAGTCATCGGTTCTGAACCAACACCAAGTTTCTTCCTCACCGATATCTCGTTCATTATTTACTCCAATGGAATAGCCTTATACATCGAGGTGACAGAAGTCGTGGGATAGCGATATGTACATATACAGATGGCGGTAGTAACGCATACACAAGGTACAAAAGGACAATGCGTAGGTGGTTCAAAAATGGTTCAAATGGCTCTGAGCACTATGGGACTTCACATCTGTGGTCATCAAACCCCTATAACTTAGAACTACTTAAACCTAACTAACCTAAGGACATCACACACATCCATGCCCGAGGCAGGATTCGAACCTGCGACCGTAGCAGTCCCGCGGTTCCGCACTGAGCGCCTAGAACCGCTACACCACCGCGGCCGGCAATGCGTAGGTGGAGCTGTCATTTGTACTCAGGTGACTCATGTGAAATGGTTTCCATGTGATCGTGGCTGCACAGCGTGAATTAACAAACTTCGAACGCGGAATGGTCGTTGGACCTAGACGCATGGGACAAACCATTTCGGAAATCGTTAAGTAATTCAATATGCCGAGAATACGAGGTGCATTCAAGTTCTAAGGCCTCCGATTTTTTTTCTCCGGACTGGAAAGAGAAACATGCACATTTTTTTAAAAATGAGGCCGCGTTCATTGCAATACGTCCCAGAGATGGCAGCACCGTACATTTTCTGTGTTACCTCTCACCAGGGACAATGCAGTGGCCGACGACCCCCGTTTAACGACCGAGAACAGCGGCGCTTGCGTTGAGTTCGCACTGCTAACAGACAACCAACACTGTATGAAATAACTTAAGGTATCAGTGAGAGACTTTTCCTTAAGATCAGTGCAGTGAATTTGGCATTAATGAGCTACGGCAGCAGACGACCAACGCGAATGCCTTTGCTAACAGCACGAGTTCACCTACAGCGCTTCTCCTTCGCCCACAATCGGAAGGTCAGTTCATGGACAAAATACTGCACCAGCAACACTTTCTGAATTACGGACGACTATAGGGACATCATGGTTCAGTATTTCTACGGGGTACTTTCAAAGACCTGTTGAGTCCATGCCACATCGAATTGCTGTACTACGCCGGACAAAAGGAGGTCCGACACGATATTAGGAGGTATCCGTGACTTAATAGAGGTTTACAGTAAGAGCTTCCAGTTCAGCTGGGAGTAGATGTTGTTCATTCATTCATGTTTATTCATTCACGTTTATGTCTCTTGTTGTAATACAGGCTCGCAACTAAATACAGTCTCCTTTTTGGCGAAATAACTGCACTTTACGTCACACCGTCTCAGTCAGACGGTATTTGGAGCTTAGAGTATATCATACAGCTATCCAGGGATGAGCGGCTGAGTTAAAATTCATTTATTAATATTGTTCCACAGATGAACTACTGGCCAAAGATTCAGAAACGTGTGAAACCTGGAAGCCTTTGATGGTGCTCTGCACTTTCAGCGCTTTGCGGACAATTAT
The DNA here is from genome assembly GCF_023898315.1 of Schistocerca nitens. Taxonomy (NCBI): domain Eukaryota; kingdom Metazoa; phylum Arthropoda; class Insecta; order Orthoptera; family Acrididae; genus Schistocerca; species Schistocerca nitens. The sequence goes on along the minus strand of NC_064618.1, from coordinate 420,181,693 downwards.
ATCCATTTTAGGGCGGATCAGTGGAAAGATCACATTTCTCAGGTAGGACAATCATCACTTTTCGATGACTGTGATCTCCGAGTCAAGATCTACATCAAATGAGTGAAGACGTTCTTGCACACAATACGTCTGCTGATCGCAGGCTACTTTCGCCTGGGCTGTGCCACACACTGTGGTCGACTACCTTCACCGAGTATAAGTTTCTGAACAATTCAGCATTCAGTCACGACAAACGTTCAGCTCAGAGTGTTGATCAGGCTTACAGATCAGGGAATACTGTGAAATTTTCACTGAAACCAATTTACCAAACGACGTATAAGAGTTCTCCTCAGTATCCGACTCGAAACATCGAGCTACCATTCGAAAAAGCACGGAAGAGTTGCAACAAATGTATCTGAAATGGCCGCGAAGAGAATCGTGATTTGGGAGGTGGGGGGGGGGGGGGGAGTGCAGGGAGGAGGGGGAATTCCCTGTGCTTGGTCCTTATTTGAGATAGGAACAAGGGGTAAAAAGTTTTTGGTTTAACTCTGACCAGCGGCCATTTGTAGACTTAGAGAATTCTTTTGACAATGTTGACTGGAATACTCTCTTTCAAATTCTAAAGGTGGCAGGGGTAAAATACAGGGAGCGAAAGGTTATTTAGAATTTGTACAGAAACCAGATGGCAGTTATAAGAGTCGAGGGACATGAAAGGGAAGCAGTGGTTCGGAAGGGAGTGAGACAGGATTGTAGCCTCTCCCCGATGTTATTCAATCTGTATATTGAGCAAGCAGTAAAGGAAACAAAGAAAAATTTGGAGTAGGTACTAAAATCCAGGAACAAGAAATAAAAGCTTTGAGGTTCGCTGATGACATTGTAATTCTGTCAGAGACAGCAAAGGACTTGGAAGAGCAGTTGAACGGAATGGACAGTGTCTTGAAAGGAGGGTATAAGATGAACATCAACAAAAGCAAAACGAGGATAATGGAATGTAGTCGAATTAAGTCGGGTGATGTTGAGGGAATTAGATTAGGAAATGAGACACTTAAAGTAGTAAAGGAGTTTTGCTATTTGGGGAGCAAAATAACTGATGATGGTCGAAGTAGAGAGGATATAAAATGTAGACTGACAATGGCAAGGAAAGCGTTTATGAAGAAGAGAAATTTGTTAACATCGAGTATTGATTTAAGTGTCACGAAGTCTTTTCTGAAAGTATTTGTATGGAGTGTAGCCTTGTATGGAAGTGAAACATGGACGATAAATAGTTTGGACAAGAAGAGAATAGAAGCTTTCGAAATGTGGTGCTACAGAAGAATGCAGAAGATTAGATGGTTAGATCACATAACTAATGAGGAGGTATTGAATAGAATTGGGGAGAAGAGGAGTTTGTGGCACAACTTGACAAGAAGAAGGGACCGGTTGGTAGGACATGTTCTGAGGCATCAAGGGATCACAAATTTAGCATTGGAGGGCAGTGTGGAGGGTAAAAATCATAGAGGGAGACCAAGAGATGAATACACTAAGCAGATTCAGAAGGACGTAGGTTGCAGTAAATACTGGGAGATGAAGAAGCTTGCACAGTATAGAGTAGAATGGAGAGCTGCATCAAACCAGTCTCAGGACTGAAGACCACAACAACAACAACAGCCGCCATTTGTACAGCCATTCGAACATTTGTCTTACCGTAGCTGTGTTACAGTGCATTAAGCAAACTTTGAACGGTTAACCGAAGCTGGTGGTCAGGCAGATTGTGCAAATCAAAACGATAATGTCCTAAGAGTTGGGGCATGGAATGTCAGAAGCTTGAACGTGGAAGGGAAACTACAAAATCTGAAAATATAAATGCAAAGCCTCAATCTACAAATAGCAGGGATCAGTGAAGGCCGGCCGCGGTGGTCGAGCGGTTCTGGGCATTCAGTCTGGAACCGCGCGACCACTACGGTCGCAGGTTCGAATCCTGCCTCGGGCATGGATGTGTGTGATGTCCTTAGGTTAGTTAGGTTTAAGTAGTTCTATGTTCTAGGGGACTGATGACCTCAGATGTTAAGTCCCATAGTGCTCAGAGCCATTTGAACCACTGTTTTTTTTTTTTTTTTTTTTTTTGATCAGTGAAGTGAAATGGTAAGAAAACAAGGATTTCTGGTCAGATGAGTATAGGGAATATCAACAGCACCAGAAAATGATGTAACGGGAGTAGGATTCGTTAAGAATAGCAAGGTAGGGAAGAGAGTATGTTGCTGTGATCAATTCAGTAATACTGTTGTTCTTATGAGAATCGGCACCAAACCATCACCGACAACGATAGTTCACGTATTCATGCCGACGTCACACGCTACAGATGAAGAGATAGTGAAAGTATATGAGGATATTGGAAGGATAATACGGAAAGTAAAAGGAGATGAAAATTTAATAGTCATGGGGGACTGGAATGCAGCTGTAGGGAAAGGAGTAGAGGAAAAGGTTACAGGAGAATTTGGGTTTGGGACAAAGAATGAAGGAGGAGAAGGTCTAATTGAGTTCTGTAATAAATTTCAGCTAGTAATAGCGAATACTATGTTCAAGAATCACAAGTGGAGGAGGTATACTTGGAAAAGGCCAGGTGATACTGGAAGATTTCAGTTCGATTACATCATGGTTATACAGAGATTCCGAAATCAGGTACTTTATTGTAAGGCGTACCCAGGAGCACATACAGACTCAGATCGCAATATACTAGTGATGAAAAGTCGGCTGGAGTTTAAGACATTAGTCAGGAAGAATCAATACACAAAGAAATAGAATTTGGAAGAACTAAGGGATGACGAGATACGCTTGCAGTTTTCCAAGGTTATAGATACAGCAATAAGGAACAGCTCAGAAGGGAGTACAGCTGAAGAGGAATGGACATCTGTAAAAAGTGCAATCACGAAAGCTGGAAGGAAGAATATAGTTACAAAAAAAGGTAACTGCGAAGCAATAATCGGTGATAGAAGAAACGCTTCAGTTCATCGATGAAAGAAGGAAGTCCCAAAATATTCAAGGAAATTCAGGAATACAGAACCATAAGTCGCTGAGGAATGAAATAAATACTAAGTGCAGGGAAGCTAAGACGAAATAGCTGTATGAAAAATATGTGAAGAAATCGAAAAAGAAACGATTGTACGAAGGACTGACTCAGCGTACAGGCAAGTGAAAACAACCTTCGGTGAAATTAAATGCAAGGGTGGTAACAGAAAGGGTGCAAAAGGAATTCCATTGTTAAATGCAGAGGCGAGAGGCGATAGGTGAAAGAGTACGTTGAAGGCCTCTATGAGGCGGAAGATTTGTTTGATTTGATACAAGAAGAAACAGGAGTCGATTTAGCAGAAATGGGGTATTCAATATTAGAATCAGAATTTAAGAGAGGTTTGGAAGACTTAAAATCAAAAGGGATAGATAACATTCTATCAGAATTTCTAAAACCATTGGGGGAAGTGGCCACAAAACGACTATTCAAGTTGGTGCGTAGAATGTATTAGTCCGGCGACATATCATCTGGCTTTCGGAAAAATATCATCCACACAATTCCGAAGACTGCAAGAGCTGATAAGTGAGAGAATTATCGCACACTCAGCTTAACAGCTCTTGCATTCAAGTCGGTGACAAGGATATACAGGGTGGAGCACGAAATGTGTTACCATTTTGTTTCTGAATATAAACTTTATTGTCGATACAATCTGAAAGCAACATATACTACAATGAAGAGCCGTCCACGGAGATTTGTTCTGACTCAGCACATGCTCAATATGTCCTAAATTTCTTCAAACGAACACTGAAGTTAATGATTACCCTACGGCACATGTCTTCCGTAATTTCAATGCAAGCTTTAAGAATAAGTCTTCTGAGCTCCATTAAATCACGTGGACGTTTCGGGAAAATTTTTTCCTTTAGATACCCCCAAAGAAAAAAGTCACATGGATTGAGGTCTGGACTATTGGGGGGGGGGGGGGGGGGCCAATTTTGTCCGTCATTGAAGCGACCTGGAAACCTGAGTGAAATGCTTCGCATGCTCGTGTAAAAACTCCAACACAGTGTTTGCAGTACGTGGCCTTGCTCCATCTTGCATGAAACACTGCGTGTTGAAGGGCAAGGCAGTAGCAAGAAGCTGTGGAATGAATCTATTGCGAAGCATGCTCACCGTTTCTTCACAGTTTCTTCAAAGAAAAAGGGTCCAATAAGTCCATGACTGGAAATTTCTGCCCATGCTGTAATCCTCGGAGCATAATGTTGTCGTTCATGAAGCACTTGAGGGTTTTCAGTGGCCCAAAGGCGTACATTTTGTTTGTTAACCACACCGTCTAAATGAAAATGCGCCTCGTCTGAAAACCAAACGTTGTTGAGAGTTTCATCCCTATCCTCCGGCCACGGAGCAAAGAGTAGTCTCTGCTGCTTGTGTTCTTCAGTGAGCTTCTGTGCACAGGTCATCTTGTATGGGTACATATGGAGGTCACTTTTAAGAATGCGTTGAACGGAGCGTCTGGATATTCCGAGTAGCACTGCTGCCTTTCTACACGATTTCCGGGGACATCTCTGTACAGCAACTCGTACCGCTTTAATATTCTCTGGCGAACAAACAGGCTTAGGCCGAGGTCGCTTCGCTTCCAATACTGTTACTTCCTGTGCAAATTTATCGTACAACCTGTGGATGGTCTTCTTGCAAGGGACCCATCGTGTGTTAAACTATTGTCGAAAACGTCTCTGAGTCACAACAAGGCTATTCGTTTCATGAAAAAGTAACACAATTGCCGATCGTTGCTGTGTCGTCAGTCTTCCATTGTCAGCATTTGCTGCTTACTAGTCTCCTAGCGGCAGTATCGTGAATTACATGTCATTTCGTAACTCATTTGTTTTTCTAAGGCCGGCCGAAGTGGCCGTGCGGTTAAAGGCGCTGCAGTCTGGAACCGCAAGACCGCTACGGTCGCAGGTTCGAATCCTGCCTCGGGCATGGATGTTTGTGATGTCCTTAGGTTAGTTAGGTTTAACTAGTTCTAAGTTCTAGGGGACTAATGACCTCAGAAGTTGAGTCCCATAGTGCTCAGAGCCATTTGAACCATTTTTTTGTTTTTCTAAGCTCTGCTGGTACTGCTGTAGAGATCCCAACGGGATATCTAATGTGCGTCGTTAATTGTGAAAGAAACAATTGGTAACACATTTCGTGCACCACCCTCTATGTAGAAGAATGGAAAAGAAAATTGAGGATGTGTCAGATGGCGATAAGTTTGACTTTAGGAAAGGTAAATTCACCAGAGAGTCATTTCTGACGTAGTGGCTTATAATGGAAGCAAGACTATAGAAAAATAAAGACGCGTTCATAGGATTTGTCGACCTGAAGAAAACGTTCGACAATGTAAAATGGGGCAAGATGTTCGAAATTCTGGCAAAAGTAGGGGTAATCTTTACGGAGAGACGGGTAATACACAATATGCATAAGAGCCTCGAGGGAACAATAAGAGTGGACGACCAAGAACGAAGTGCTCGGATTAAAAAGGGTGTAAGACAGGGATTTAGTCTTTCTCTTCTACTGTTCAATTTGTACTTCGAAGAAGGAATGATGGAAATAAAAGAAAGGTCCAGGAGCGGTATTAAAATTTGAGGCGAAAGGCTATCAGTGATACTATTCACTGATGACATTGTTATCCTGAGTGAAGGTGAACAAGAATTACATGATCTGCTGAATGGAATGAACAGTCTAATGAGTACAGGATTCGGATTGAGAGTAAATCGCAGAAAGACTAATCTAATGAGAAGTAGGAGAGATGAGAACAGCGAGGAACTTATCAGGATTGATGGTCAGGAAGTCGATGAAATTAAGGAATTCTGCTACCTAAGCAGCAAAATAACCAATGACGGACGGAGCAAGGAGGACATAAAAAGAAGACTAGCACTGGCAAAAATGTCGTTCCTGGCCAAGAGAACTCTGCTAGTATAAAACACATGCCTTAATTTGAGGAAGAAATTTCTGAGAATGTGGGTCTGGAGTATAGCACTGTATAGTAGTGAAATATTGACTGTGGGAAAACCGGAATAGAACAAAATCAAAGAATTTGAGATGTGGTGCTACAGACGAATTTTGAAAATTACATTGACTGATAAGGTAAGGAATGAGGGGGTTTGAGCAGAATCGGAAGGAATATGTAGTACTATAAGGAGCTGTAAAGGGCAAAAACAGTACAGAAATACAGGGAATCTGTCAGATGACTGATGACTTAGAAACAAAAAACAAAACAGAAAACAAAAAAAAAAAGAAAGAAAAAAGAAACGAGGCTTATTGGAAAGTGGTTGTGGGTAGCCTCAGGAACTTGTGGTCTGTCTCCTGTGGACCTAGAGCCAGTGGCAGTTTCCATACTGTATGTTCAGGGGAACTGCATATCATCCCGGACATATCGTGTGACACGAGGGTGAACTTTTTCGTCCTGAGTCGGCCGTCAGACATTTGACATTTCCAGCACGCCTTTCTGCCGGGATTGCAGGGTCTGAAAATCAGAACGCCAGACCGCGTAGTTTGAAAATTTTCATGGGCCCGTCAAAACCCTACAGCTGCAGCAGCTCACCGCTCCTGACACACAGCGCCGTTTCCTGCTGCCACCTGACTCGAGGTGTAAGGGTAAAATACTGCTGCACTGGCGAAGGGCTGTTGTATTCCCAGCTCCCTGTTCTCAGGTGAACCATAGTTGAGCCTCACAGTGGATTCATGTAAACAGAGTCTGATTGCGTAGTAAAAGGGATTAATTCAGGGGAGAATTTGTATAGCTTTCTTAATTAAATACCATTCCTTTCCTGATACTCCCTCAACAAGTCACTGTTTTTATTTTATTGTGATGGTACATGTTACAGCAGTAATTTAAGGTTCAATCTTACTAAATTAATTCATTTGATAACTAATTTGAGTTCTGACATTGACCACAGGCATAGCCAACAAAATTGCTACGAGTAAATTCACTAATAGACATATAAAAATTAAGGCTGTAGCTCACGGTTTGAAGGTTATTGTGAAGTTAATACTTTTCTTTACGTAAATATAATAACATTTAGCATCACTCAGATTTGATAATACACTGAGAAGAACGTGAATATGTTGTGTCGTTAATAGTCTTTAACTGTCGTAGTAATCGAAATAACTGAAGCAAGTATGTTCAGTTTAACGGAACGATACACTTTTTAGTGGAATTCGAAAGCTGTTAGAAAGATGAGTACAGTGATATACCAATCGCTAATTTCCGAGAAGTCTGCTGAAACTGGAAACCAAGCCGGACTCAGCTATAGTGGTGTAAACGGTTTAAGATGGTGCCCTGGCGCTCTGCCGCTGTATCGTTCCTTTCTACAGTTTTTTTTATATACTCATAAACTTTCCACTTAAAGTAACCTTGTACACAGATTTTAAACAGCTTTCCTCAGTCCTTTCCGAAATGCTGTAAGTTAGCATATAGTTCCATTTCCAACTGTCGTAGGAGACCCTGTATCCATGTTGTATAAACTGAGCCAAGAGGAAATACGCCTTATCTTAGAGGCGTAGGAGTATCTTCTTGCTGTGAACGAGGACGGAGTGTGGCGTGAGGCCCACTTACCGGAGTTTACACAGCAATATCCGATGCCAGACGACTTGACTTTCATCTTTAGCACTCGGATACTTTGCGAAAGATTTCACCACCAATAGCAACGAGCGTTAAGTCACTGTACTCGGTGACACAGAATTTTCGAACATCGTTGAATAAATTACATCGTTCTATTTTTAAGGAAATACTTGCTTCAAAATCTATATTGGTACAAGAATTAAGAGAATTAACCAAACCTTCTCCCTACTGTCATATTCCAAAAAACATCGTTTCGGCATCTTGAACCATTCACAAATTGAAGTGAGTGAAAGTTTTAAAGTTTTAGGCGAATAACTCTTGAGGAGAATTTGCGTAGACGTTATGCTGTATGTGAAAGAGCGAACTACGGAAGCGAGCTGAGAAGCACGCCGAGATGAAAAATTTTTCTGGCTACCGCATGTTAAACTTTTTTTCGGGTAAAATATACGTGTTAGGACAACGAAAGCTCTGCAATTACAGGGAGATTCCGGTGTTTTCTGTTAGATTCGCCTCCGACGAAATTCTCCACAGTAATGGGTAATTAAGCACGTGGAACGACTGTGGGGTGGAAAACGCCAGCCACGGGAAGTGCGGTATATCCCGGTGAGCGGGGTCAGACAGTCAGTGCAACGACACACGAGCTGTCGCGGTTTCTGCTGGCACGTTGTTTGGACGAGATTGCGTCCGTGGAGCAGCGGCGTAGCTCAGGCGAGTGATATTCGTGAGAAGTGCAGTGACCGACCTTCGAGACCGGTTGCTTTCTCTCTCTCTCTCTCTCTCTCTCTCTCTCTCTCTCTCTCTCCCCTTCCTATCTCTGTCCCGTACCACGCCCCCAGGCCTCCGTCACCACTATATTGCGCAAGAGTAGCAAGGACTTGTTCGTGACCTGTTTTCCATCTCCACAGCACACCGCGTTCGTCAGATAGCTGCATTCCTTGTACATGTAATCTCTGCGAAAACCGGTTTGCGTGTTACGAAATGCAAATTGCTCATTTCGCTGCGGTCAGTGTCAAGGTGGGCTAATGGAGTACGAAATCAATTAGCTTAGCTCATCCAATAATTGAAGGCAGGCTACGACATTCCTGTACGTGAAATGGGTCACCGGAGCGGAAGACATTTTATAGGAATGCACAGAACAATGGGGCAGATAAAATTACTGCGAATGGCCTTTTTGCTTAGATACTGCGGTAGTTATCCTGCACTGCAAGTTGCGTTGAAATTACACATCATTACGGAGACCAGCTACTGATTAACAGAAAAGGGAAACAAATAGACCCATCACCTTTAGGAGCTATTGTAGGAGAGTAAAGGCTGAAGGTACGTAAATTATGATTTATAGGCCCAGTCGTCGATGCGATTAAAACAAGCTTGCATTATGAAAGCGCGACAAAAAAAGAAATCGTCTCTTAGCTTTCAAAAGAATCATGGAGACATTCACAATAATCGATTTAGAAAAAGACTGAAAAACTTGTTCGGAGGCCCGAAAGGGAATTCAGCTGCCCTCTGAAGTTCGTTTCCTAACAAGACACAGAGCGCGTGAGGCCAACATGAGCACTGTTCTATAGATATTTTCTAGGAAATGCAAACATACAGATACATTAGGTTAAGAAATTAAACGAAATGCAGTCACTCTGCAACGGTTCACAGAAGAGCTCTAGTTCTTTACACAAAAATACTCATAAAATATCGCTGAAAAACGGTGAAAAATTGATCTGTGGAGTTAAGGTTCACGCCTAAATAGTAAGCAGTAATGGCCTTAGAATACTCTCTTCGGAAGTTTCAAAATTCAGCTTTACATCTGTCGATTTCGTCTCGGGGAAAGTACGCGGTTGCGACGCTTTGTGCGTGATTTGTTGTTGGATGCGGCTCCATGTTAACACTTTCGTACATCCGTCACTTTGTTTTGGCCTTTCAAACGAATCGTATTGAGACACAACTTCTTGAAATCAAATATATTAAGGCAGGTGGGAAGGGTAGCCCACAATGTGTACTCCGGGTATTACTTAATATGTAATAGATGAAAAAGATTTATCAAACGAGTAAACTTCAAACATTGACTTTAACTATGGATTTATTCCGCCAACCTGAGTGGTACACTTGCATTCGTTCAACACACCAAATATAAAACGAGCTGAATTAGCCTAGGTCTGCAAGGAACTAATATATCACTAATTACGATTTTTTTACAATGCTCATTTTAGTGCGTGTATTTTTAAAATTTTTACTGATGTCGGTTATACAATAATCCTCTTCAGAACTGATACACTGTACTGGTCTGTGATGTGGCATGTAAACTTGTGGATGAACTGGACGGGTTGCACTAATAAGAGACGTATTTCTTTTCGAAGGCACTTCCTTTGCAACTGAAACCGGCCACAATCACACTGACTACTAACATTAATTGACCACATGTGAAAAGCTTGAATAGTCACCTGCTGCATGGCGAATCGTTAGAGACGTGCAGGAAGAGAGTCATTGTTATTCTGGAAGGTACATACTGGGAAGTGGAACCATATCGACTCCAGTTGCGTGACCAGCTGCGATAGATTTCTCGGTTGAGCGTCCACGGCGCATGCAGCCAGATCGAGACGGTCCCACAGGTTCTCCACTGGGTTTGGATGCGGGGAGTCTCTTGGCCAAGGGAGAACAGAAACTCGTCCACTTGCTCTTTGGACCACGCACGTACACTACGAGCTGTGGCACTTTGAATTGTCTTGCTGATAGAGGCAAAAGTGCTGAGAGAAACCAACCTGCATGTAGGGAAGCACACGGACCACAAGGACGGATGCATACTTCTACCTTCCGGAATGACGAGATCACCCAGGGAAAGCCCCGAAAATATTCCCCAGATCATGACGCTCCCTCCTCCGTCCTGGACCCTTCCGACGCTGGTTGCAGGATGTGTGCTTTCAGACGTTTCACGCCGTGCACGCCAACGGCCATCTGCCTCAAGGAGCGCAAAACATGATTCATCTGGAAAGGTCACCTGTCGTCACTCTGTGGACGTCCAGTTGCAATGTTGGTGTCCAAATTCCTGCCGTCGATGCCGATGAACAACAGTCGGCACGGGTGCATGGACCAGACGCCAGCTGCGGACGCCCATAGACAGTAACGTTCGCCGAACGGTCGTTGAGGAGACAATGTTAATAGCCTCTTGTTTCACCTGGGCGGTCAGTCGCACAACAGTTGCACGTCAGCCGTAGTTCACCCTGTCACCTATGGCCCGTAGTGCAACACCACTAACCCACCGCTGTGGCCAAGCGGTTCTAGGCGCTTCAGTCTGGAACCGCGCGACTGCTACGGTCGCAGGTTCGAATCCTGCCTCGGGCGTGGATGTGTGTGATGTCCTTAGGTCAGTTAGGTTTAAGTAGTCCTAAGTTCTAGGTGACTGATGACTCCAGATGTTAAGTCCCACAGTGCTCAGAGCCATTTGAATCATTTTGCAACACCACTGCTGCGTCGGCGCCCATTTTTGATAGCGCAATGTTGCCATTTACAGTATCCCTTAACCGCTGCGGCACGAACAGCTAACAAACAGTCATTTCGGAAATGCTTCTATACTTGATCTGAAAACCAACGTTCCTGCCGTTTTGGACGCCAGATGATTCACTCCGTTTCCGCATTACGACAACGACTGCAGTTTTGTCCGCGTACCCCCACCACGCTTTATATACCCCCCCTCCCTCTCCCCCCTCACTGTTAGTGCTGCCACGTACCTTCTGTGAGTGGTTACTGCACTTTGACGTGGAATGTAGCCAGTGTCACATTAACGTGACTGGATCGTGTATAAAAATACAAGCAATCTGCATGGACAATACAATTTGTTGACTGTAGGCATTCAGCTACCAAACAGTTTATTTTGCACTGGTCCTGGCGCCCATAATTCCAATGAAATACCAGTCTATAGTTGTATAAAAACAAACGGTTCCGTCCTTGAACGGTTCCTCACGAAATTCGTGACCTTGGGGCGCTGTGAAAGTTCCCCTTACACATGCACCAGGTGGTGTTTCTCTGCGCAGTGTCAAGCGGAGGGCCGTTTAAACTTCGGTAATAGCAGACGCTTATTCGCACGGAATTCGCACGGTTGGATCGTTCGAGCACAGACCGCGTATGAAGCCGTCAACACAAGGACCGTGCATTCGAACACCAGCTTTGAGCACGCCGAGTTTCTGACGTCATAGCGTGTAACACGTTGGGGAATCTTTCCGAACAAGTAGAGCAGTATCAAGCACGGCAGATATTCCGTAGGTGCGTTGGGACGTCGACCAGAGAGTTGGAAGACCTCCATCTACGTCACATGCATGTTACGTATTTACAGCACAGTGTCTGGAGAGGCCGTATTGGTTTTCAGTTGAAACCCCTATTTGGTGGGTTTTATATTATAAGTTATATCCCATGATTATATGCTGTTTCAAAAGCACCAGCAATTTTATATCTCGAAAACCCGTCGTTCACTGGTACGATTTCTTGTGATAAAATAACGGGAAACATCAAACTGGTGGTTAACTTTTAATTTGCTTGTTATGAAAATCTGCCGTTTCAAGACAAAAGCACATTTATGATCCATCAAAGACACATTATACTCGATACGATTTGTTATAATTAAATGGAAGTTCATAACATTCTGTGATTAAAGGCTTACTGAGTACAGTGACATATAAGACAATGTTCCATGTTGCGTAATGAGTACAGACGCAGTGTTATAAGCTCGTATGTCGAAAATTCGCGTCTCACTAAAGACAATTTTTTTTTACCCTGCTTCTTCTAATAGGTCTCAGACTATCGTATTAATTTCATACAAATATATTCTATAATATTCGGTGTTATGTAAAAGTAAGTGATCTCTCTGTCAGGAGTGTGTTGGTGTTCGATTTGCTTTAACTCCAACAAAGCTTGCACTACTTGTAGTAAAATATTTCGCTCTTCCTTGTTTAGTCTTGTACAAGTATTTCACATGTTACAAAGATTCTGCTACTGAACAGAACCAGCAATCAATAAGAACGACGTGTGGGGTTTACTAAAAAGTGAGAATGATCAAATAAATTTTATCATATGTGGGAGTCTATTGTAAATTTGTATCTGAATATTTGTTAACGGACTTTCATAAGCCGATATCCCTACTGACTGAACATGGATCTTTCCTTTTTGTCTTATAACATATTCATGAGTACTGAAGTATTTTATTTACCAATATGTTTGCTTCAGACAGAACAACGTGAGTAGCATATGAACAAGGAAGGAAATGTGCGTGCGTCTTCTGACATAGGAGTATTACGCCCGTACAGATGGTAAACAAACTGTGTGATTTACGAACCAGATACGACCGACCACTGCTGTTTGTGCCACGCTGAGAGTAAACTTTGCGCCTCTTCATACCACAAAACACAGTGCTACTCCAGAAAAGCAATTTTGTAATTAGTTTTGATCTCTTATGACTATGAGACGGTATGCGGAAGAATCACCTGCAGATACGTTAAGAGGGCTGCTCAGATTATCTCCCAAATGAAGAACAACAGAGGGCTTATAGCGCTACACTGCAGAATGCCAGATATCACTTCGGTTTTACTAGATGACTTTCCATTAGTCACTGCGAACTGTGACCTTCCTGACAGGAAATCACATATTCAGTCGCACAGCTGAGGTAGTACTCCATAGGCATGCTGTTCGATTACAAGCCATTCGTGAGCAACGGTTTCTACAGATTTCTGAAAACCTAGCAACATGGAATCAATTTGAGTTACCCTGTCAACACTCATTAATTAATGTGAACAAAGAGCTAGTATTCTTTCACAATAGTGATATTGTCTTAAACCGTACTGATAATGCGTCAATAGCTACTTTTCTTCGGGGCGATTCTTAATATACGAACACAGTTTACGTCCTTCTGCAAATAGACCTCAGTAATACTCAGTGGATTACTCTTATTTCCTTTCTTGAGTCTTGCTGTGAGCTGCACTTTTTCCCAGTTTTAGGTATGGATCTTTCCTCGAGTGAGCAATTGTGTATGATTGCTAAATATGGAACTATTACATCGCCATAGTTGGAAAGGAAACATAATGGACACCCAATCTGACCTGGCGGTTTGCCTTCATTAAGTGATTTAAGTTGTTTTGCCACACCGAGAATATCGACTTGTAAGTCTCTTTCTCATGTTTTCGGCTGTTCTTAATTCGAATTTTGGAATATTTACTTCTTCTTTGGTGAAGGAACCTCTGAACACCATGTTTAGTAATTCCGTTTAAGTGGCACTGTCATCGGAAACATTACCATTGATATCGTACAGTGAAGGTACTGATTGTGTATTGCTTGGTGTGCTTTACGTACAACCAGAATCCCCCTGGATTTTCTGCCAAATTTCGAGACAGAGGTTGGTTTCAGAAACTATTAAAATCATCTCGCACCGAAGCCCGTGATAAACTTCGAGCTCCTGTGAAACAACGTCAATCTTGGCGATCTTGCATTCGTCAAAATTTGGCATTGTTATTTCTTTGTTGCTTCTGTAACAGTATTCGGCTTTATACGTGATGTTAAGGGTGCATGTACAGATGCTGTGATTTGGTATCATAATATGTGCCCAATTCAGTATTTTAGTTTTATCTTTTCTTCGTGTAACAGTCTTCCCACAGACGCACCACATGTTACTATCTGATGCTTTGTGCACGCCATAACTCTGCCACGAACTGGACCACACCTCTCAGTATAGACTGTCCGTTTTGCATCCACTTCTCTACTTTCCAGCAACTGACCATCCACCCACGGGAAAATAAATATTAATGGCTTGCTTGTGGATGTACTAACCAACCTAAAAACATAATAATCATAGTTGCTGTAGTTATTAGTTTGTAGATGAAATAAATAGTGATGTAATGTTGTTTAGTACATTGTCCCCAGTCATCAATAGTAATATCTGCATTTATACACCTAACACACTGTATAGCCACAGTGCTGGCTGTGACGTCAGTGCTGTTCTCCACTTGACAATGACGAAGGAGAGCTCGATCGAAAGCTCGTGGGATTTTAACCATGTGATGCTCTGAAAGCCTGACACGATTTTATTAATTCATATAGCGGTGACAACATGCATTCATAAATCACTGTTAACATTCTAACTGTGCTCCTATGCATAATTTTACAGTACAAAAGGTAGGTGTCAGAGTTCCACGAAGGTGGTAGAGTCTCAAGTCCTTTATGTGTTAACTTTTGATTGTTTGATATCTTGCATTTGTGTCTTGTAACAACAGTGTGGCTGCACAGGTCCATACATAGTACGTTACAGTGCTACAAGCATGTATGGTTTCGTACGAGGTCAAATTTTCCTTTGCTATGTCTCAAGTAAATCGTTGTGTTGAGTAAGCCTTTCCTGCCTATGTCATAATCTTCAGATTTTGCAGTCATATCGCGTTAGTAATTTATTTCATTGGTCTAAACATCGTATATGAGATGGGATTTTTCAATTTAAGGAATATTCCAATTTTTATATTAGGTCTACTGTTTTGCTTCCACCGTTTTGCAATAGATGGCAGTAGTAGAAAGCGGTGGTGCGTCCTAAGTTTCACACGATTAGCTAATGCCTTTGCAAACATTACGGCATCAAAATACTAGTCGGTTTGTGATCGCTTTATGTAGTTATTCTCGATTAAATGTGTCTACTTACGAGTCCAATTCTCGTCATTTGCGGGAAGTTTTAATTTTCTTCTTTAACATAAAGAAATCTGCAACTAAGGCTCATGAAAAACTGGGTAAGACTTATGGCGAGGCCTCTATTAGTGAAATAATATTCAGAGAATGGTTTCAAGATTTCAAGAGCGATGATTTTGATGTCAAAGACCGTCAAGGCTGTGGAATAGAGAAGTCTTTCGCAACTATTAAAACCGACGGAAACAGCCACAGAAGATCGTTATCGAAAGCAGTTCATGGGTTTGAGCCAAGCATGAAAGACGAATGGCCACAAAACCGCGAAAGACAAGAAAAAGCCATATTGCTCGATACCACTTCGCAAAACCCGTTAAAACGTTGAAATGCGAAGTCCTACACCACGTGCCATATTCTCCAGACATTGCTTATGATTGCGTTAAACGAATTTATGAACTGTGGAATGGATACAGCACTCGAATAGTCGTGTTGCGTGTTGTAAGTGCGAGTGGTGCGCTTACTCTGTCTTATTGTTAGCAAAACCTTACGAATCGATTGGGCAATGCAACTCACAGTACCAACAACGAAATTCAGTCATTGAAAAATACATTCGGCCCCTTAAGCACTGAATCCTAAGGCCTTGTTCACATAAGAAATGCCGGCCGAAGTAGCCGTGCGGTTAAAGGCGCTGCAGTCTGGAACCGCAAGACCGCTACGATCGCAGGTTCGAATCCTGCTTCGGGCATGGATGTTTGTGATGTCCTTAGGTTAGTTAGGTTTAACTAGTTCTAAGTTCTAGGGGACTAATGACCTCAGCAGTTGAGTCCCATCGTGCTCAGAGCCATTTGAGCCACATAAGAAATAAATTAAATTGTGTTACCTCTAAAGCAGCAAAGGAGTAACGCGATATATTCTGGTCTCTCATAAAAAAATTGTAAATGCTAGCTACAGACTCAGTAATGTGCAATGCTAGACATTATACTTGAAATGCACGTGAAATTCTTTTGGCTGATAAACGGAAACATTAAAAAAAAATTCAACTTCTTTAAAAATGATGTGACCTGGACTGCGAGGCGGTACTGATTAGGGCGAATTACTAACACTAAGTATTTTTCATCAAAAGTATATTGTGAGTTAAATTTGGCTTTTCAAAAACATCCGCCAATTGAAACTACATTATTCACAATTGATTCACAAACAATGAGATTTAAACAGCAATTATTATCTAACTTCATTAATCCAACATAAATGCAAATTATCAAATTACATATTGCTCTGTTAACAAATCTTGAAAGCGTTACAAAAATGAAATATTTAACTAGTCCTTTTCTCAAAACATTTTAGGTACATTCTGGGGTTATTCAATAATTATAAATTATCACTTAACTCATCTATACTAACGCGCTGGCAAAAACAGAAATCATAATTATTTAATATTTTTACCTTATTGCAATGAAGACTTCTGTTTCCATGTTCAACAGTATTGCCATATCCAAATTAATCTAACTCTTGGTGGCTTCACACAGCACATCACAGAAACTGCGTAATCCATCGTCTTTCCCTCACAGACAGCTACCTACGACTGTGCGCCCAGCGCTCTCTAACTCCAACACTAACAGTTCAGTATCTTTGGCTCCGCGGTCGCGCACAGTCAGCGATCCACATTATCGATCCTATCAGAGACATTCATTGTTTATAGTATCCTAGTTTCAATTTAATTTATTGATATTCTTCTCTTATTCTGGTGCCACACACAAGTGTGCCACAGTATACTCCTTTCAAATGGTACGGGGCCTGACTGATCAGCTCCTACGATCATATGAACAAGTGAAAAATTGGATCGATTCATGGATCTACTCAAAAGACGCCGTGTTCTTCCGCCGCGGGATTCGTACGCTGCCCAAAACATTGTTAAACTGGTGGCCAGCGATGGTCAATCCTTTGAATCGTAATTTTTTTGTAAGGTTTGCAATAAAGCCTCGAATTTCGAGAAATACGGCGGAAGCAAAGTTATACAAGTAATACAGTAGTGGAAAACAATATAAAGGCATGGATATTGTAAGAAAATTAATATCGTCGGTTGCAACAGCAGTGCACATTGTACATGAAATAGTGTGAGATTCAGTATACTGACAAGTGCATTCTAAAGGCATCGAATTTGATGGCAAAGTACAATATATAACAAGATACAACGAATCAGGTGGTAGTGTGTAGGACTCAGCATAAAGGCAGTCACCTCTATGAGGTGTTAGTGTGTCGTACATACCTTTCCTGAAGATAAGAAATAGACACCATTTGTAAGAATTTGTATTGTGTACATAAGGCATGATTGTGACGATGCCGCCGGTCGGTGTGGCCGAGCGGTTCTAGGCGCTTCAGTCTGGAACCGCGCTACCGCTACGGTCGCAGGTTCGAATCCTGCCTGGGGCATGGATGTGTGTGATGTCCTTAGGTTAGTTACGTTTAAGTAGTTCTAAGTTCTAAGGGACTGATGACCTCAGATGTTAAGTCCCATAGTGCTCAGAGCCATTTGAACCATTTTTTTGTGACGATGCAAGGAAAATAGTTGACATGTGATGAAAAATCAAAATTCGGTGCGGAGTACAAAATCGTCAAGAAATTGAACCGTTCAAGTGCAGAGATTTATAATTAAGTTACACTGAGGCGCACGATATGGGCAGAACGGAAAATGTGGGCAAAGTAGAAAATTATCCGAAGCATCTAAATAGTTACTTCTTCTTAAAGCAAGGGCCAAAAACCGTTATTCTTCTCAGCATGTTGTTGATTTACAGTTGCCAGTAACTACCTGACAAATTTTGTCAGATGAAAATGTCTTGCATTCATGAAACGACTGCAGAAACTTGCTTTAACAGCTAAACATAAACAGGCTAGATTGGAGTTTGCCGAAAATATGTCATGGTCTTGAGAATGGGGTAAAGTGATCTTCAGTGATGAGAAGATGTTTAATTTGGATGCTCCATAAGGTCTTCAGTAAGACTGGCATGATCTGAGAACGGACCAGCAGCTGGGACTGAGCAGAAATTTTTGTGGTGGAAACGTTATGGTGCGCCATTGCAGGCTGTTAAAGAAGTTGCGAGCATAAGGAGTAACTTCACAGATGAGTGTCTCGAAGATTTCTTAAGTAATAGAACCCAGTAAGCTGTCCTCGACGGCGAGTGTTCATCAGAGGCAAGTTTAAATCAAAAGTGCCCCAGAGAAATGTGATAGGATCGCTGTTGTTCTCTGTATACATGAATGATTTGGCTAACAGGGTTGATAGCAATCTGCGGTTTTTTGCTTATGATGCTGTGATGTGCGGTGTAGTGTCGACGTTGAGTGACCTTAGGAAGATGGTGAGTCAAATTAAACCTTTAACGTGTAATAACAAATCGAAGTTTCGTGCCGTTATCCTGTAAGTTGGTAAGCGTGCTACAAACTGTGTGCAGAATGGCCTGTAGATGGCAGCATAGTGCAAATGCACACATACCGTCGCAGTATCAGTATAAAAATGGCCGCCCCACTTGCGACTTGCACCAGGGAAGAACAGCGTTCTGTTATTCGGTTTTTGCGTAGTGAAGGTGCGAAACCTATTGAAATTCAACAATGAATCAAAGTTCAGTACGGTGATGCATGTTTGTCACAGCAGCAAGTCTACGAACTCAGTAGGAAGTTCGCAAATGGTGTGACTTCAGTGGAAGATGCTCCTCGTCCAGGTCACGCACAACGAGTTGTGACTCCACAGAACATTGCAGCAGTTGAAGCCATAGTGAAGGAAAACCACCGAGTGAAACTGAATGACATTGCAGCATGTTTACAGATTAGTCATGGGTCAGCACACGACATTGTGCATGATGTGCTCCAGTTTCACAATTTGTCTGCAGGATGGGTGCCACGGCAGCTGACTCCTGAAATGAGACAACGACGTCTTGATTCTTCTGAAGAACTTCTTCGGCGCTTTGAACGAGAAAGTGATGGCTTCCTTGCAAGAATCGTTACTGGGGACGAAAACCTGGGTCCACTTCTACCAACTGGAAACGAAGAGACCGAGCAAGGAATGGCACCATTCCTCATCACCAAAACCAAAGAAGTTTCCAACAGAACCATCAGCGTGGAAGGTCTCTTTTGGGACGAAAAAGGCGTATTTTTGGAGCATTATATGCCTAGAGGGACCACTGTCACCAGTGCATCATACACACATCTAAAAAATCATCTGCGGCCTGCAATCAAATTAAAGCGGCATGAATTGCTGTCAGCAGGTGTCCTTTTGCAACATGACAAGGGCCCACACTGCCCGTACAACAGTTGCAACAATCGCAGACCTACATTTTGAGTGCCTTCCTCATCCACCATACTCACCAGACCTTGCCCCAAGTGATTCCATATGTTTGGCCCACTCAAAGACGCAATGGGAGGGAAGAAGGTCCGTTCTGATGAAGAGGCACGCCAAGCGGTGCATGAGTGGTTGCGCGGACTACCAAAAGAATTCTTTTCTAAAGGAATGTATGCACTTTGTAAGCGCTACTTGCATCGAGCGTGGGGAAGATTATGTTGAAAAGTGATACAGCTTTGTACCAATTCTGCACAATAAATAATATTTTAAAAATTATGTAAGTTTTCATTTGACTCACCCTCGTACAAAAGAGACAAAATTCCAAGGCGGCGGAGTGGCCGTGCGGTTCTAGGCGCTGCAGTCTGGAACCGAGCGACCGCTACGGTCGCAGGTTCAAATCCTGCCTCGGGCATTGATGTGTGTGATGTCCTTAGGTTAGTTAGGTTTAATTAGTTCTAAGTTCTAGGCGACTGGTGACCTCAGATGTTACGTCGCCTAGTGCTCAGAGCCATTTGAACAAAATTCCAATTGGTGTGGTGAATAGCAGCTAGCTCTAAATGTAGAAAACCGTAAGGTAATGCGAATGAGTAGGAAGATCAAACTTTTAATGTTCTGATACAGTATTACTAGTGTCCTGCTTGGCACAGTCAAGTCGTTTAAATAACCCGGCGTAACGTTGCAAATCGATATGAGTTGGAACGAGCATGTGAGAACCTTGGTAGGGAAGGCAAATCGTGGACATCGTTGTATTGGGGGAATTTTAGGAAAGAGTGGCTCACACGTAAAGGACCGCAGCAGGACGCTGGTGCGACCTATTCATGCGATGCCTACTAGGTCGGACCGTAGCTTCGAACAACACGTAAGTGTTACGGAGATGGTAAGGGAACTCAAATGGGAATCCCTGGAAGGAAGGCGACGTTATTTTCGAGAAACACTGTTGATAAAACTTAGTGAACCGGCATTTGACTCTCACTGCGAAACGATTCTGGTGCAGCTATCATATATTGCGCGTAATGGCCACGAAGATAAGATACGAGAAATTAAGGCTAAACGAAACCATTGTACTGTATTATATGTTATCCGGGGGCCTAGAAATGACGGAGAGGCTCCGTCCCGGACGCAGCCGCAGTGGTCCACAACCCCACGACGGCTACCGCAGTCCATTTCACCCCTCTGCCGTCCCACACCGAACCCAGGGTTATTGTGCGGTTTGGCCCCCGGTGGACCCCCCGCCCCAGGGAACGTCTCACACCATACGAGTGTAACCCCTATGTTTGCGTGGTAGAGAAATGGTGGTGCATGCGTACATGGAGAATTTGTTTGCGCAGCAATCGCCGACATAGTGTAGCTGAGACGGAATAAGGGCAACCAGCCCGCATTCACCGTGGCAGATGGAAAACCGCCTAAAAACCATCCACAGGCTGGCCGGATCACCGGACCTCGACACAAGTCCGCCGAGCGGATTCGTGCTGGGGACCAGGCGTTCCTTCCCGCCTTGAAAGCCCTGCGTTAGATCGAACGGCTAACCGGACGGGCATACGAAACCATACAATCGTTTTTCCCTCGCTCTATTTGCGAGTAGAACAGAAAGGAAATGACTAGTAGTGGTAAAGTGTGCCTTCCGTCACGCACCGTATGGTGGCTTGCGAGGTATCTATGTAAATCTAGATGTAGGATCCAGCCTTTATACTGATTTCCACTAGGTAGGTAATCCATTTTTCAAACCCTAGGAGAAAGCTGAGACGCCTTTGGCGACTTACCGTGCTGCTGACGTCCACTACCTGCTCCACTCGCCTGCTGCGCTTGCTGTTTAAGCGGCCCCGTTCGGCCAGAAACAGGCCTGCGGGAGCGCTACGGAGTCTGCTAGGCCAGGCGGCGTCAGCACCGGAGGTCTGCGGGCGTTGCAGGCGGAGCAGCCCTCCGCCCCGGCCTGCCGAGCCACGCCGCGCCGAGCAGCCAAAATTTAATTAAACCGGCCCGTCTTGCGCCAGCCCTTATTATCTGCGCGCGTTACACCAACGTGTTGCATCCTCATCTCGCGTACGCAGCACTTATGGCCGCCAGAAGCTGTCGCCGCAGCCTCCACGATCAGAAGATATAGCTAAGTGAAAATTCTTTCAGGGCTTTCTCTCCTCATTTTTACCACGCTACCGTACGTAGCTACTACACCAGCTTCCAATATAGAGCAACATATAGCGGCTGTTACTTTATTACTAAACTGATTTCTGCAAGCTGAGACCCACACAAGTACTGCTATAACTCGCGTAAATATCGAGCAGTTGATCCTCCCTTAGTTGCTGGTGAATTTTCCGTCTTGTTTGATCGTTGTCCATGACGCTTTGTTTCTTTTGTTTAGTCCAGAGCTGCTCCGGACATCTTCAGAGGGGTCCCGGCTCCGTTGAGCGTTGCCGACTGACTGGTTGGATGTCGAAGGGTAACATAAATAACGTGAAAGGGAAGCTCGGTAGACGTACACAGATGATGGACGGAAATACTCGTACATCTACGGGTGTTCCAGAAAATAGTTGTACAGGGTGTTCCAAAACAACGCCGACAATGCTTAGTACGTTGCGCGAAAAGACAAACTGGTCGGTTTTTAAGAAGGAACCCACTTCCGGAAACGCACGGCTTTGGCGCTGGAGAGCGTCGACGTCCGAGAAGTAACAGTTGCGACGATTTGTTCCGATTCGTTTTGGTGTATGAGTATGGTAGGTATGAAACCCTGTAGCCATTTGTATACAGCGGATGGACGAACTGAGCAAGCGATCGGTCTACATCTACATGGTTCCTCTGCAATTCACGCTTAAGTGCCTGGCAGAGAGTTCATCGAACGATTTCCATACTACTTTTCCACCATTCCACTCTCGAATGGCGCGTTGGAAAAATGAACATCTAAATCCTTCCGTTCGAGCTCTGATTTCTCTTATTTTATTATTATCATTTCTCCCTATGTATCTGGGTTTCAACAAAATATTTTCGCATTCGGAAGAGAAAGTTGGTGATTGAAATTTCTTAAGTAGATCTCGCATTTGTTCATATGAAGTTGAGAATTCTTTCCGGTTTCTATGCAGACCTGTACCCTCAGCTTAAATGAGGGTGGACTGGGACTAACGGACTTGCACGCAAAATGCGCGGCACTGCTCATCAACAGAACTAAGTGAGTAATAGAAAAGGGGTCACATTCGTCAACTGCTGTACTGGTTCACGAATATCGCCCGACACCAGAGCTATCACCGGTTAATAGCGTCAATATCCCACACCCATTAAACTATGTCCGAAATTGTTATCTCAATAAAAGGTAAATACAACAGACAGCCTAAAACAAGGAAAAGCTCGTAACATGGCCTAGGTCTCAAAGGAATACCAGTTTCTAACAAATGGGAACTGCGACTACTGCAGCACAATCGGAAAATCGTGTGGGGAAAATTGGGGATGAACGTAATACCAGAACGTGCTAAATCGACATGGTAGAAAGTGATAAACGGGACAATACCGACCAAGCTCCACCCAGTTAAAACCGTCAGCCGCTTGTGGAAATCGTAATTTGGAGGACACAACCTTACAAAGTTTTGAATGCCCGGAACTTGTCGCGGCATGGCACACAGGAAAGGACGTGATTCGACTAATCAATAGAACGAACATGTGCAATATGAAGGCTACTAACGCCATGATACCCGAAAGGAAACCGTTTCCCAAGCAACAAAGTGGATTATGGCTCACACAGTTCATACCATTTTTGGACTTAAATTAACGGACAACTTACAGCATCTGGCATACTGTTGAGATGAACACGAGAAAGTAGCTCGACATCCTTAATAAAGGCATAAATACGCGAATTTTCTCAAGATTCCAATATGTAAGGCTTATGATAATATTTTGACGTAAAACCTCACGTAAAAGAAAAAAAGGATATGTAATGTGAATTCTAAGAAATAACTCACTGAACAATTTCTTGTATATTTCCGTACGGAGGGTGAAACGTGAATGTTTTGTAATGTATAAATTACGTTTAAAATATTTTGTTTTCTGTTATTATGTGATACTGTTAAATGCTAAATAAATATCGGCAAAAAATAACATTTCTGTGCATGCCCTACATTCCTCCGTACAGCCCTTCTCCCTCGGGCATGGGTATGTGTGTTGTCTTTAGCGTAAGTTAGTGTAAGTTAGATTAAGTAGTGTGTAAGCTTAGGGACCGATGACCTCAGCAATTTGGTCCGGTAGGATCTTACCATGAATTTCCAAATTTACAGCCCTTGTGCTCGTCCTAGAGCGCTACTTGTGTGGTCTGCCAGTGCAGTTAACGTTTTTGACAGAAGTGCGACATGTTCCAGTAGATGCGGAAATTACCGACTTGGTGCTTGAATACGGTAAAGCGGATTACAAGATTATGTGTGGAACGTTTTCCAAACAAACGTATTACACACCATTCCACTTTCGTGGAAAAGCAGAAAACTGCACTTCGATATTTTCTACCTAGGTTTGTCCACTTACAGTAAGGTAGCAGGCCATGTGGTTGGTACTTGCGAACACTATCCTCACTCTACTGTTTGTTCTCTGGTAGGTGCCGAAACGTGATGTGAGTCGTCCACACTAGGCACGAACACTACAGCTGAAGGAGGGGCACAAGGGCTACAGACGAGTAAAAGTCCCATGTGGGGCGTGTTGTCCATGAACACCGGCTTCATCTAAACCGTCTGCAGGACGTCCAGGTATTACGGGAGGAGAACTACCCAGGACGGGTATAGTTTGCGTAGTGTTAACAAGTGCATATTCCATTCACAGTTCCTAAGCTTGGTGCTATTCGCTGATGAATGCACGTTTAATAGAAAAGTATTATAGCCGGCCGCGGTGGTCTAGCGGTTCTAGGCGCTTAGTCAGGAACCGCGCGACTGCGACGGTCGCAGGTTCGAATCCTGCCTCGGGCATGGATGCTTGTGATGTCCTTAGGTTAGTTAGGTTTAAGTAGTTCTAAGTTCTAGGGGACTTATGACCACAGATGTTGAGTCCCATAGTGCTCAGAGCCATTTGAACCATTTTTGAAAAGTATTATACTTTCACAACATGCATGTTTGAGCGGACGAAAATTCGCGTGCGTAGGTGTTCAAAATCACCAACACAGGGCCAGGATAATTGGTGACTGTATCATTGGGCTATTTCAGCTGCCAGATAGACTAACAGGACAGATCTACCTCAGATTTATAGATGTTTTACCTACCCTATTGGATGTAGTGCCATTAAATGTTCGGATGGACGTGCAGCTTCTCTTTGTAATTGTAATCTAGACCTTACCATATTTAGCGCGGCGGCATAGGTGGGCATTTATCCTTATGTGAGGGTTTGGCATATTTTCTTCATTGGTCTAAAAGTTGATCTGATATTCTTTTATGTAAATTCATAACGATCTTATCAGCAACATTTTTAATAAGACGGAAACTGGGTTCTTTCGTTGTTGTTTTTTATCCTTCTCCATCGGCCTACTGTTATTTGTTTTCTCGTCTTGGATAGGCATTTTGTGGTAAAGCCATTGTACAACTTTCTCTTTAAACACTACCGAGAATATTGCACGCCACTTGTCGAATGTGTGGTATATTTAGCATAACATGTTTCGAGACTACTTTATCCCATTAACAACTGCTAAATCGCTATGCCACTATGCACGAATACATGCATCGTCAAACATGAAACAGTTCCTTGAACAACCCATGTTGGCCCATAATACTCTCACAAAACTAAATTCTAAATCTTTCCAAAGTATGTTTTATATCATCTTCGCTTCTGCCACTAGCAGCTAGTTTGCAGCGGAAATAACAAAATTTTAAAAATTACGGGGACACCTCAACTTTGAAGTGGAGACGCACTAAAAAGGAGATGGAGTGCAACCTTACAAAATATCGTGTCACATGGTCGTTTTTCTCCCTTTATCGTGAAAAATCGGTAATATTATCCAGAGATTAACACTGCCACGTGGTTTGAGCAGTACACATAGTGACGTAGACGTAATTGGAGATTTCGTAAATGTTTTTGCTACTGAACATTTTATCCCTAATTACGGGACTGTATTGACAACTAGACTGTATTGACAACTACAGTGGTGTGCAAAACTTAAGGACGAAGATAATATTTGCACTATGTTCAAATGGTTCAAATGGCTCTGAGCACTATGGGACTTAACATCTAAGGTCATCAGTCTCCTAGAACTTAGAACTACTTAAATCTAGCTAACCTATGGACATCACACACATCCATGCCCGAGGCAGGACTCGAACCTGTGACCGTAGCGGTCGCGCGGTTCCAGACTGAAGCGCCTAGAACCGCTCGGCCACACCGGCCGGCTCGCATTATGTGATGAAATTTAGTTCATACAAAGAAAGAACTGTTGTGTTACAGTACAGAAGGCAAGTGGAAGACTACACACTCACGTTCGATTATGATGCATGTTCCTTCATATGGCGAGGGGTGGAAGCACGTAATCCGTTCAGGAACATTGTCGAATATGATCGTTTTGGTGCTCCAGGTGTTGGAGCAGGCATAATGTTGCACGGGCGTATTGCTCTCCAAATTTTTTTTAACATGGTGCACTCACTTATAATCGTTATTGTGATACATCACCTCACCCTAAAATTCGGCCCTCATTTCATTTTTAAGGATGAGAGCGCGCGACCGTTCCGAACTACGCAGGTGGAGGAGGTCATGGAAGGAGAAAATATTGAGTGAATGGATTAGCCCGACCGTTTCCCTCAACTTATATCCCATCGAGGACGTGTGGCGTGCGCAGGGGAATAACACTGCAGCCAGTCTAATGCACCAATGGCCTCGCAGTTGTGAACCGCGCTGGTGGAGGAATGGATCTCACTGCCTGAGGAACTCCTTACCAACTTTGTAGCCAACACTGGAGCACGTTACAGAGCATACGTTGCCCTCTGTGGTGATGGCACACCCTATTACGAACCATGTCCCGCTGTGTTTAATGTCCGGAGGACCATCATGAATCGGTGGGTTCGGTGTAATCATTATATTTGAATTTCTGTTCGTCGCACTGGATGTTTGTTTCAGTTACTTTCTGTACTTTAGTGTTGGAGTTCTTACCATGTACGAGTATACATTGAGTATACATTGAGCTATGTTACTTGGCAGTGACGCATCATGCGAAAGCTACTTTAGCCTTTAAGTTTTGCTCACTACTGCCCTACACTAAATTTCATCGACGGCTACGACCTCGTTTGGCCATTTGAGAGCATTACTTGGTAGTGCTTACACTGTAATAGCCGTTTTCAGCAACCTTCCCTTTGAACTTACGCACATTTCTCGAAACTTTTTTCGAAATTCTTCAGCGCCATTATTAGTGTGTGCTATATCACTATATTAGTCTTTCGAATGCTGTTAAAAAACGCGTGACACCCCAAGCCCCAAAAATACTTCAATATCTCGGTTCATAAAAGAGCTAACAATATTAATAACGCGATAAAACTACATGGCCCTCGGCCTACCACTCTGCGTTACACTGAAGTGAACACAGGGTGTTCGGAAATTTCCCTTACAAACTTCTAGGACTTGGAGGGCGGAGTGGGTGCGTAATATGAGGGTTATTCGGAAAGTAAAAAATGGTTCAAATGGCTCTGAGCACTATGGGACTCAACTGCTGAGGTTATTAGTCCCCTAGAACTTAGAACTAGTTAAACCTAACTAACCTAAGGACATGACAAACATCCATGCCCGAGGCAGGATTCGAACCTGCGACCGGAGCGGTCTTGCGGTTCCAGACTGCAGCGCCTTTAACCGCACGGCCACTTCGGCCGGCTCGGAAAGTAAGGAACGATAGCTAGCGAAATGGATAATAAGGTGAAAATCTGATGAAGCTTCGCACAGATGCGTTGGGCGCTGTGTGGAGTACGCCCGTCGATCGCATCATGTCGCTCTTTTCAGTTCTGAACTCACAGTGAGAACGTAAAGCCGGCCGTTGTGGCCGTGCGGTTCTGGGCGCTTCAGTCTGGAACCGCGTGACCGCTACGGTCGCAGCTTCGAATCCTACCTCGGGCATGGATGTGTGTGACGTCCTTAGGTTAGTTAGGTTTAAGTAGTTCTAAGTTCTAGGGGACTGATGACCACAGATGTTAAGTCCCATAGTGCTCAGAGCCATTTGAGAACGTAAAGACGGCTAGAAATTAGCGTCTCCCGCCAAGTATGAGGGCCTGGCGAAAAATTTCGCCTAAAGCTATGCAATTCACATAACATAACCGTCATGCGGTTCGTTCTACACAACAATTCCTGGCCGCACTCTGCAGGGGCAATGAAGACGCTCGTGCAGCGTTTCCGATGGGAAGTGTTTGATCACCCACAATACAGGCCGTAATTGGCTGCCCCTGAGGTTGATCTCTGCTGAAATGAACCGCTGGATATGAAGACAATATTTTGACACAGACAACGAGCTGCAGTCCAGAGCAGACAATTGTCGAATAGCACTGGAGTCTGTATTCTATAACGAGGGAATTTAAAAGTTGGTACAACGCTACGACAGATGTCTAAGTCTGACGGGGACTGTGTAGAGAAGTAGCTGGAAGTTGTAGCTAACCGTTGCAAATAAAAAAGTTTTGATTTTCACTGTTGTTTCCATTCCGCGACCTATCGTTGCTTACTTTCCAAATAGCCCTCGTATTTCAGAATAGGAGCTCATGGCCGGGAACGTACCGTTTCCGTTCTACGGCGGTTTCAGTTCAGGTGTTTAACTCACCCACTTCTACTTGAGAATGCCGTACAATTAGTAGGCAACAGTTCGAAAGGGAACGTAACGAAACGCCTAATAATCACTTAAGCACATTTACTTGTATTAACAGTTAAACACTAAGTGTTTACATCATTCCAAAAGAAAAAAAGCATACTGTACGTACAGAACAGTACCAATGCATTACAACAGCAGGTCTATGTGGCGCCCACCAACGTTTGTACAGGCATTACACCTACGAAGCATATTCTCGTACATAATTTACGTCCCACCTACTGCTGTCTCTTCAGTTTCTAGTACAACGGCCAGAACTCGTGCCAGCAGATATTCCTCCGTCTCTGCAAGAGTCTCGTAAATTAAACTTTGCATACGAGTCCACAAGTAGTAGTCCACAGGAGTTAAATCGGGCGATCGGGACGGCCACGTGGTTGGACCACCTCGATCCATTCATCTTTCACCTTATCGTCGTTAAGGTGTCTCCGAACCGCACTTGAGAAGTGAAGTGGCTCACCATCATACTGAAACCACATTTCCTGGCAGACATTCGCTGGCACACCTTCCAAAAACTGGTCCAATAAGTTTTATAAAAAGTTCAAGTATGCAGGACCAGATAGCTTCAGTGGAAAGAGTTACCGCCCAGTCACTTGACAGTCCAAGGTACCTACCCACACGTTAATACTAAACCGGTGCTAAAATCCCTGAACATGCTTGGAACGATGCTTTTCGTCTGCTCAGATATGCTGTTTCGCGAATTCATAACACAGTCCATAGAGTGAATTCACATTCATCTGTGAACAGAACTCGACGCGGAAACAGGAGCGTATTGATGCAGCAGTGCGGGAACCAAGTGCAGTGGGCAACAAGTTGCGGAAAATCGGCTGCATGCATAGCGTGTAGCCTTTGTAAAGGGTGAGGATGTAATTGTTGCTCACGCAGAACTTCCCAGGCGATACCGTAACTAACATCCATTGCATGCGCAATTGTTGTAGTACTTGTTGACGGGTGCCGTACATCTTCAAATTCGGGCGTGTGGCTTTGCCGTGGAGCACCACAAACCTGCGTTCTCACCGTGAAGGCACCTGCTTCCGGGAGCCGTTGCTGCGCGAGATTAGTCGAGCGGTCTAAGGCGCTGCTGGTCCCGGCGGAGGTTCGAGTCCTCCCTCGGGCATGGTTTTGTGTATTCGTCCTTAGCATAATTTAGGTTGTGTGTAAGCTTAGGGACTGATGACCTTCGAAGTTAAGTCCCATAAGATTTCACACACATTTGCACACTTTTTTGCCGGGAGCCGTTGCTCAAATTTGACAAAATGGTGTGCTACGTTTCGGAAAACATTCATGATGCAGCTGACCTACAACTCTTCCGTTCCCGTTACCTCGAGCTTTTCCATACACAAGGAGCATGTCAGTGTATTTCGAAAACGTATACCGAACCATGTTTACTTTATCGGAGACGAACAGGTCTCGAAGCAAGGCAGATGTTAGGTGGCATCAGGTGACCGTTTGACGTAGTACACGTCATCGTGTCTACCCTATTTGATACCAGAACAAGCTACTCTGAGACTTTTCTCTTTCCCTCAGCAGACGTGGACGCGTTACACATATGAGCTGACAGCACTGGTTCCTGTTCAAAATATTATGTACTCACTCCCCTCTAAAAGTTCTATAAGTTTGTAAGGGAATTTGTATCACTTAAGCGCATTTGTTTGTATTAACACTTAAACACTACGCGTTTACATTATTCCAAATAAAAAAAGAAGCATAGTGTACGTTCAGGACAGTTCCAATTCATTAGAACAGCAGCTCTATGTGGCGACCACCAACGTTTTTACAGGCATTACACCTATGAAGCATGTACTCGTACGTAATTTACATCCCACCTACTGATGTCTCTTCTGTTTCTATTATAGTACAATGGCCAGAACTCGTGCCAGCAGATGTTCCTCCGTCTCCTCAGGAGTCTCGTAAAGTAAACTTTGCATACGAGCCCACAAGATGTAGTCCACAGGGGTTAAATCGGGCGATCAGGGCGGCCACGTGGTTGGACCACCTCGGCCTATCCATCTTTCACCTTATCGTCTGTTGACGTGTCGCCGAACCGCACGTGAGAAGTGAAGTGGCTCACCATCATACTGAAACCGCATTTCCTGGCAGACATTCAGTGGCACACCCTCCAAGAACAGGTCCAATACGTTTTATAGAAAGTTCAAGTGTGCAGAACCAGTTAGCTTCACTGTCAACGTGACAGTCCTTTTTGTGATGTTGTGAGGTGACCAGAGCCCCTTCCACGTGAAGGCAGCGCATCCCTTGCAGACTTAATGGACCATAGCCGTAAGATCTGTTTACGAACGAGCGACGTTAAGTGGTTCGCATAGGCATGACGCTATGAAAACAAAGCGCACACTTAACTCCTCAGAGACCCCTGGCGCCTGTTCGGCCGGCCATGAGGACGAGCGCACCATGTGGTCGCGGGCGCGCTTGAGCCCAGATGTAAACGAGGGAAACGTCCGCCACAACTCACGGATCTCATCAGCGGCTTCCTGCCCCCCTGCTCTCGCAGCTGCGGAGCGGCGCAGTCGCCAGCAGCGCCGTTGGCGACCGTGCCAGGCGATGCGACGCCGCTCTAAAGTCTCACCGCTCGGCGGGACGCCGTCGCGCTCCGCGACCTGCGCGCGCAGCCTTCAAGATGGAGGCGCATAATCATTTGTTCTACGCAAACGCTTTCCTTTATAGCGCCGAGGAAGGCCTTGATTTTCATTAAGGTTTACTGCACCGCGGGGTTGCGCGCTTCCCCAGGGTGCTTAACTACCTCCGGGAAAAAGCCCGTTGGTGGCGTGGCGACGCCTCGGCTGGGTTGTGGTGTGGGCGGTTTGCTCGGCCTCTGCTCCACCGGGCGCTGGGTGGCGCGAGGCCGCAGAAGGCGGTGGTACTTGGCGTCCGTTTAACGGTCTCGCCAAGGGCGCCGGGGTGAAATGCGGGCAAGGAAAAAGGGAATAAAATCTTCAGGTCAAGCGCAAATATGATTTGCTTTACGACCTGCTGCCGGTAATGAACACGTTTTTACTACGTCGGTGCTTTAGGCGATAAGATATTCACATGGGAATCTTAAAAACCTAGGGATGTTTACTACTTTCCAGGTCGGTGGGGGAAGTTTTTGACGCACCAGTTCATATTTCAGTTTTAGTTCGTGTTGTGCACCGACCAGCCAGAACATTATGACGACCGACCTACTATCGATATACTGGCCATTAAAATTGCTACACCACGAAGATGACGTGCTACAGATTCGAAATTTGCAAATGATTAGCTTTTCACAGCAGTCACACAAGGTTGGTGCCGGTGGCGACACCTACAACGTGCTGGCACGACCAAAGTTTCCAACCGATTTCTCATCCACAAACAG
The DNA here is from genome assembly GCF_023898315.1 of Schistocerca nitens. NCBI lineage: Eukaryota > Metazoa > Arthropoda > Insecta > Orthoptera > Acrididae > Schistocerca > Schistocerca nitens. Next base: position 420,150,041 of record NC_064618.1, on the reverse strand, counting down.
CAGTTGACCGGCGTTGCCTGGTGAAACGTTGTTGTGATGCCTCGTGTCAGGAGGAGAAATGCGTACCATCACGTTTCCGACTTTCGTAAAGGTCGGATTGTAGCCTATCGCGATTGCGGTTTATCGTATCGCGACATTCCTGCTCGCGTTGGTCGAGATCCAATGACTGTTAGCAGAATATGGTAGCGGTGCGTTCAGGTGGGTAATACGGAACGCCGTACTGGATCCCAACGGCCTCGTATCACTAGCAGTCGAGATGACAGGCATCTTATCCTCATGGTTGTAACGGATTGTGCTGCCACGGCTCGATCCCTGCGTTAACAGATGGGGACGTTTGCAAGACGACAAGCATCTGCATGAACAGTTCGACAACGTTTGCAGCAGCATGGACTATCAGCTGGGAGACCATGGCTGTGGTTATCCTGGTCGCTGCATCACAGACAGGAGCGCCTGCGATGGTGTGCTCAACGACGAACCTGCGTGCACGAATGGAAAAACGTAATTTTTTCGGATGAATCCAGGTTCTGTTTACAGCATAATGGTGGTGGCATCTGTGTTTCGCGACATTGCGGTGAACGCACATTGGAAGCGTGTATTCGTCATCGTCATACTGTCGTATCACCCGGCGTGATGGTATAGGGTGCCATTGGTTACACGTCTCGGTCACCTCTTGATCGCATTGACGGCACTTTGAACAGTGGACGTTACATTTCAGATGTGTTACGACCCGTGGCTCTACCCTTCATTCGATCCCTGAGGAATCCTACATTTCAGCAGGATAATGCACGACCGCATGTTGCAGGTCCTGTACGGGCCTTTCTGGATACAGAAAATGTTCGACTGCTGGCCTGGCCAGCACATTCTCCAGATCTATCACCAATTGAAATCGTCTAGTCAATGGTGGCCGAGAAACTGGCTCGTCACAATACGCCAGTCACTAGTCTTGGTGAACTGTGGTATCCTGTTAAAGCTGCATGGGCAGCTGTACCTGTGTACACCATCCAAGCTCTGTTTGACTCAATGCCCAGGTGTATCAAGGCCGTTATTACGGCCAGAGGTGGTGGTTCTGGGTACTGATTTCTCAGGATCTATGCACCCAAACTGCGTGAAAATGTAATCACTTGTCAGTTCTAGATTAATATATTTGTCCAACTAATACCCGTTTATCATCTGCATTTCTTCTTGGTGTAGCAATTTTAATGGCCAGTAGTGTAATTCAGTCCAGGAGATAGGAGCGTCACCTGGCGATGAATGACTGCTAGTCAGACACACGCACGGTGCATGTAGGACCGAAGAGCGTGTAGAATGGGAAATGCGCGCGACTTATCTGAGTTTGACCGAGGACATATTGTGATGGCCCGGAGTCTCGGCACGAGCATTTCGGAAGCTGTACGACTCATCGATTGTTCTAGGAATGCTGCGATTAGTGTCTTCACACGTGGTGAAACAAAGGTGAAACGACGTCCAGACAACAACCGTCGAACGTCATAGGCTAGACAAGCTGGTATAACAGGACAGGCGGTGAACTGTGGCGGACCTAAGATCAGACGTTAATGCTGGGCAGATTACAAGTGTCTCTGAACACACAGTGAACCGAGCACTCCTAATGATGGGCCTTCACAGCCGACGACGCATGCATGTGCCAATGTTAACACCACGACACTGGCAACTAAGATGGAATTGTGTACGTAACCATTGACCCTGGTCGTTGGCGCAGTGGCACAGCGTTGCATGGCATGATGATTGTTCAAATGGCTGTGAGCACTATGGGACTTAACTTCTGAGGTCATCAGTCCCCTTGAACTTAGAACAAACCTAACTAACCTAAGGACATCACACAAATCCATGCCCGAGGCAGGATTCGAACCTGCGACCGTAGCAGTCGCGCGGTTCCAGACTGTAGCGCCTAGAACCGCTCGGCCACCCCGGCCGGATGGTGTGATGAATCTCCATTCTTTCTTCATGATGCCGATGTGACGGGGAGAATCCATTGTCTTCCAGAACTGCTCCTTGACATGTGTACTGCAGGGAGGAGACAAGTTGGCGGCGGCTCCATTTAGGTTTGGGGAACATTGACGTGGCCGTCAAAGGCACCATGACGGCCAAGGAGTATCGTACACTGGTTGCAGACCACGTACACCCCTTCGCCGGTGGTAGTGACATTTTTCAGCGAGATAATTCATCACGTCGCAAGGCCAGGAGTCTGATGTAGTGGTTCAAGGAACACCGTGGCTAATTCCAATGGATGTGCAGGCCCGCCAACTCTCCAGGTCGGAACCCCACAGAACACATCTGGGATGTGATTGGACATGGCGTCGGAGCTCATCGCCCCCTCCCGAAATTTACAGGAATTGTGTGACTCGTGTGTGCACATGTGGTACCACCTCTGCCCCCGCGATCTACCAAGGCCTCGCTGCTTTCATGACATGAAGCGTCGTCGCTGTTAAGGCCTCGTTGCTTTCATGCCACGAAGCGTCGTCGCTTTTATCCATGGAAAAGGTGCGTACCGAAGTACATACGGCCTATCAGGTAGGTCGTCATAATGTTGTGGCTGATCAGTCTATATTGGACATTCTCCTACCTATTCTCTTAGGAGATCCATCGTTTATTGCCTTCGAAACCCTATCGATAGATTACAACAAGAAATAATAAAAACGACCGGTATTACTCACAATACAGGGAAAGCACCGGGAGCAGAGCGAGTGGTCCATGGTATACCAGCATCTCTGCAGCCGCAGGCGATAGCGGCGACTATAAATCCTTATTTATGAATATGACATTTAGATAAAGCGTCTCCAGGGTGTAGGCTAGGATGACGTTTTTCAGATGTTTGAAACCAACGACGATCGTTTACTCTTTACAGCTTGTATGGCTCAAAAGGCTCTGAGCACTATGGGACTCAACTGCTGTGGTCATAAGTCCCCTAGAACTTAGAACTACTTAAACCTAACTAACCTAAGGACATCACACACATCCATGCCCGAGGCAGGATTCGAACCTGCGACCGTAGTGGTCGTGCGGTTCCAGACTGTAGCGCCTTTAACCGCTCGTCCACTCCGGCAGGCAGCTTGTATCTTCTGCAGTTTCATGGAGACATTTGCAAAATAACGCTGCTTTTTATAAAACTTTTCCTCAACTTCAGTCTCTGTACAGTTCGTACATAATCACGAATTAGACGGCTGAGCTTGGAGAAAAAGTCTGTTCTTTCCACAAAGCCAGTAGCCTAACGACGGATATCCTCTAGTAGAGAATGAGCTCAGATTAGTAACACAATAGCTGTCTACAGGAGCTGCAAAATGTGTTACGGTCGACGGTGGACTTTTTAAACATATTCTGTGGGAATAACTACACAACTAAACAAAACATGAGATTACAATGTCTCAATTACTGTCACCTGCGTTTGTATTTACTCCCATTGCGTTCGTTAGTTTCCTCGGGAATCGTAAATAACAGATGCTCATACGGTGTTTTTTGTTCAGAATCACTAACACAGTCACCCCTCGAGGAATAATGTACCTTTTCTCGCCGCACGGAGTGGCCGCGCGGTTTAAGGCGCCGTGCCACGGACTGCGCGGTCCTTCCCACCGGAGGTTCGAGTTCTCCTTCGGGCATGGGTGTGTGTGTTGTTCTTAGCATAAGTTAGTGTAAGTTAGATTAAGTAGTGTGTAAGCCTACGGACCGATGACCTCAGCAGTTTGGTCCCTTAGGAATTCACAGACATTTTTTGTACATTTCCTCCTGAATCACCCAGTATTCAGGATGCCCGAACAGCTTCCATACAAAACAAGACAAAAATCTCTGCGATCAAGCCTCAGTGCATACTGGCTACAGTATCAAACTTCTGCCATTGTACTCGTAAGTCAATTGGACGCGGTGTAGGGTGGCGTGGGGTCACTTCTCCGCCTTCTTAACAATTGTCTGCTTTGCAATTGTCTGCTCGTTCCCAGTGGAAGACTCATAGCGAATTACAGCAACAATTAGGCCCTGCTTACTCACTGCGCTTGTCTGATTGGTCCATCATCTTCCATCAATAACCACTAAGTTAGAATGTTCTTCTCGTTTACGTTTCTACTTTGGTTAATGACTTTATGAAATTAATGTTAACCTTCCATCAGTTCAACTAATGTTGATGCTATGGCTGGAGAAGCATAATTAATAATTACTAACGACAATGTACTGCTTCGCGCCACGCTCATTATCTGATTCCCGGCTGTCTATACGGTACTCCAACATCATACAGCCGCTGCTAGAAGCCGCGTTCCCACGCTCTGGAACCATATGCCGCACAACAGCATTGCACGGTGCTCTCTCCTTACCGTCTATCATCGATTATTTTGCTGCCTAGGAAGCAGAATTCCTTCGTCTACTTTTGATGTTAAGTTTCTCGCTGTTCTCATTTCCCATTGAAACCGCATCCAAATGACTTAAAGCGGTGGAGTTCTGATGTGGTGGCTGGTCAGTGCTGTGCGATCATCTGGGTTTGATCGCAGAGTTTTGTGTTTTGTTTTTTATGTAGCTGTACGGACATTCTGAGTGTATACGAATATGTGGACGTCTACTAACTAGTGTTCAGCATTTCATTTAGTGAAGCAATCTTAAAATTTTCAACACAGGAGGGCTTCAGTCTTACGGGTCATTATATCATGGGTCTCCTGCTCCGTGTGTTTCAGTTTTCCTGAAATTTGCTGTGGGTGTAGACCTATCCCAGAAATGAATCTGTGGAAGAATTTTAAATAATAGGTTTAAGTATATGAGAAACAGTGGTCTTCTGTTTGAACATTTTCGACGAAAACCTTACTTTCAGGTCTTGGATAACTTTTGGCTGTGAATAAAAAAAAAATGCAGTGTGACAGAATATAAAGTGTGCAATCAAAGAGCATAATACATTAAAGTGAATCAGAAAGATCTGCAGAGAAAAATGCACTGTCTTTTTGCCCCTCTTTGGGGTCAGGTATCTCAGGAACAAAAAAGTGCAAAGGAACAACAACCTGACACATCTGTTGACAGTGCCTTGGACATGGCTCTATCAGCTATCTTCCTGCTTAGCCAATTATTTCCTATAATACTCCATCTCAAATACGGTGTCATATTTAAAATTACAATAAATGAGCCAAGTTCAGATGTAAATATTGTGCCGGCCGCGGTGGTCTCGCGGTTCTAGGCGCGCAGTCCGGAACCGTGGGACTGCTACGGTCGCAGGTTCGAATCCTGCCTCGGGCATGGATGTGTGTGATGTCCTTAGGTTAGTTAGGTTTAAGTAGTTCTAAGTTCTAGGGGACTGATAACCACAGCAGTTGAGTCCCATAGTTCTCAGAGCCATTTGAACCATTTTTTTTGTAAATATTGCAAAAGGGTCGCTTCAGAAATTCTTCTTTCCGGTACTATTGGAGGAGCACCATTTCGTGCACTAGCAGCATCCTATTGGATCTTAGAGTCATTTCGGCAAAGGGACCAAATACGAGGTTGAACTTCAACAAAAGTCACGTGTGAGATCCTACGATCGCAACTCACTACAGGTTGATGAACCTATAACTTTAAGGCAAACAAGAATGACAACCGCTGGATTAATGCTGGTGTCCCAACTAATCATGAAAACTATGGAAATCTGACGATTCATCCAGTTCAAAACAACTAGTTGGGTCAGTTTCCGTCCCTATCGCGGTAGTGACCATGTATGATTAGGTGGGCATGATTTCATATTATGTTACGCACAAATGGCTGTGTTTGCTGGTTTCTTCATCAAGGTTCCAAAGTCTGAGTTGAGTTTTTCACTGTGGTTCCCAAGCCGTGCTTGATGGCTTCTTCATCGAGATTCCAAAGACTCATTTGGATTTCTTGCCACATTTCCCAAGCCGATATGTGGGTCTCTTCATGTTGGTTCCCAGGCCGGTGCTATTTAAAATTACTGTTTCATGAAATTAATTTTTTTTTCAATACTGTTCATTATGGCTTGTGGAAAATTATACTGACGTCCTGGTCTAGTAGATGAAGGTGCTGCAATATACATGATGATATGCTGTTCAGGAATCCAGCATTTATCTTCTTTTTCATGCCAATACAATCAGCGAGCTGGACCAACAATAGTGCATGAATCTGATCAGAGCATCGTGTTCTTCAATATCAGCTTCACACGTCAGCAATCAACCAACGATTGTTGTCGATGCAGGCGATCTTACTGACCAGGAATAAGGCTTAAAAATGACACAAAATGCACACTGATGTCAACTGATTGATAAACCGAGGCCACGAAAGAAGCTGCATCACTTGAAACCCGGCTAACGTGAATGTGGTTCAAATCCATTGCCAAAAATTGAAGATTTTCGCGAGTTCCATCTAAGGTATGGCCAGTGCAAATCGTTTTTCTTGTAGCTTTGTCTTATATTTCTTTTTCACCAGCTTACCAATCACCACTGTTACTTGACCTGGCACTGTGCATGTAGCAAGCTGTACCATATAGCGATGGTAATATGTTGCGGACGATTTTTGTTGAAGTTCGACCTTACTTTTCATCCCTTCATCCCTTTGTTGAATCGACTCCAAGATTCAACAACATGTTTCTAGTGGAGAGAAGTGTGCTCTTTGCAGTGGTGGTGGAAAGAAGAACTTCTGATGTGACACTTTTTGGAATATTTGTGCATGAACTTCATTCACTTTGTGTGGTTTCATATTTGCCACCACATTTCTTATTATGATCCACAAAAAGTGCTTAGGCAAGAAGATGTAATGATTGCCTCAGGTACTGTTGATATATGTGCTAAGTTGTGTTCTTTTGCGTTTTTTCTTCCGCAGATATCTGACTCCAAAGAAGGCTAAAAAATTTGAATGTTTTTCTCTGCACAGGTTTTGGGGTATTTTGATGCATTATACTGGCTCACAAAGCGTTTTACACACATCAACACTGCGTTTTTCTGACTCAGGACCAAAAGTTGTATAGGACCTGAAAACAAGAGGTTCCTAATTACTGTTCCCTTGTATTAAGGAAGATTCGAACATTGAGGTTTGCTCTCTTTCACCACACCATTTTCGAATAACTTCTCAAATATAGGGCCACAGTTTCCAAAGTATTGGGTTTTATGAGCTCAAATTTTGCATGAATTCAGTTTTGTGGTATATATGTGTGGTAGATACGTGACTATAGTAAAGCTGAAGAAAATCGGAAATGGGAGAGTGGGAAACTTTTGAAAAATTTGATCACTTGGGATGAAACGATCCTTATCAAAGTGACTGATTCGATGGCGCCCCATCCTATGGTGAGGAAGAGACAACAAAATCATAGATGATTAGCTCCAGTTACAGCGGTGGGAAGGCATTGCGACCAATATGAAGAGGAGGAGAAGAAGCAACAATGGTATAACGAAGATTTTTGAAGAACTAGCTATGAGCACGTGTCTTGGCGCCAATCTTAACGCTATTTGAACAAAAGTATTCTGTGGAATTACAACTCTATTCTCAATTAGACCTGTCATGTGGTTTGGTGAGGATCTGGATGGCTATGTTCACGCTTTCATTTTCTTTTCTTGTCCAACTGATAGCAAGGAGAAGTAAAATAAAAACATAATGTGAGCGAAAAGTGTGGCAGGAAGGTCACAAAAAGTGTGACAGAAAGGCCACACAATGGAGGGGTTTAATTTGAGCAAAAAGCTTGTGCCATATCGATTACCTCTAACACTAACCTTACCAACCCCTGCAAACCTACGCCTAAACCAGAGTGGAATTCAAAAAGGAAATATAATCAGTTGTTGATTCATGCTGCTCCTAGACAGGAATCGTTTTCGTCCACTGGAGGAAGGGAGCTCACATCGGTGCAGTTGCTCGGAGGGAGTGAGGACACAATGAGTAGCTCCTAGTTATCGATTCATCAGGCCGTAGCTGTGTAAGCAGCGAGTTAGCCCACGCCGACGCTGCAAGAACGGCCACCCCGCTGCGCTGCGGCCCGGCGATTAGGGAGTCGAAACATCTCGGCAGCTGCTATGGTCCCTTCTTGCTGCAGCCGCTCGCCTGTGTACAGCCATCCACCCCGAACAATCGCTCATAAAGACCCTACACCGGTAATGATGGCGCCCTAGCATTCACGTTTTGTGCTGGGGCTCTTGAGATAACGTTCCACTTGTTCTGGCGGTCACGACGCACAACGGACAGCAGTGGTGTTTGGTCTGCGTCGGTACAATCACTCGCTCCACGACTAGATTTATTTTACATTACTTATGTGTCTTTTTAACGTTGGCTAAACTTATGGAATGGTCTCGATGCCGCCAAATGCAACTGAAGATTTGTCTAGCAATTCCGAAGACAGTTTGAACTACTTGCATGTCCTAATACATCGGATGAATTACTTTTTTCTCTAGTGTTCTGAGGATTGGGAATACACGAAAAGTGATAATTCAAAAATGGTTCAAATGGCTCTGAGCACTATGGGACATAACATCTGAGGCCATCAGTCCCCTAGAACTCAGAACTACTTAAACCTAACTAACCTAAGGACATCACACGCATCCATGCCAGAGGCAGGATTCGAACCTGTGACCGTAGCGGTCGCGCGGTTCCAAACTGTAGCACCTAGAACCGCTCGGCCACTCCGGCCGGCAAGTGATTATTAAAAAAAAAAGTTTTAACAGTTACAGGACTCTGGTTATCAGAGACCTAAAGCGCTGTTTTCGAGCGTGCTCAGCTTTATACTAATATTCGTATATATTGTGCCGGCCGAAGTGGCCGAGCGGTTATAGACGCTATAGTCTGGAACCGCGGGACCGCTACGGTGGCAGGTTCGAATCCTGCCTCGGGCATGGATGTGTGTGATGTCCTTATGTTAGTTAGGTTTAAGTAGTTCTAAGTTCTAGGGTACTGATGGCCTCAGAAGTTAAGTCCCACAGTGCTCAGAGCCATTTGAACCATTTTTTTGTATATATTGTAATATTAGTAAATAATGAAACTTCCTGACAGATTACAACTGTGTATCGGATTAGGACTCACGTATGGCACATTTTATTTCGTTTGCAAGTGATCTGCCGATTAAGCTATTTAAGCAAAAATCAAAGGATGTGTGCAAGCAATAATTGACATCGTACAGATACAGTATACTCTTAAACCCCGCAAAGCTGTCTCTTTAATGAGCTGAAGTATCGAAGTTACGCCATTACCAGACGGGGAGCAGCTGCCAGACAAAATGGAGATGTAAGAGCAATTCTAGAAAGCCTCGTCGAAATAAATGAGTGTATAAAGCAATTGGGTGGGTTATAACGTGGTGAAATGATCGGTGTTCGTGAAATGGGTTGCCATCCGCGACATTTCTGTGCCACCTTATTGATATGTGTGTGGGATTAAGTGGCTGAAACGCAGCGTCGGGCGAGTATCGGACTTTACAGATGGAATGTCACTACAGCTCGAGGTGTCAGCCACTTCGTTCATGCAGGCGTACCCGGAGACATTGTTGTGTTGGTTCGACGGCAGGCGCGATCTGGTGAAATAGAGAGCGCTGGCGCGCTAGCAAAACAATTTTGCGATTACTTATTGTCTTTGCATCGTTATGGTATGCATTTTGAGTCTGACACTGACAGGTATACAGTGTGTTAGGAGTATAAGTACATATCTTGTCATCATTGGTACCTGAATACGTACACACTACAGAGAGTTGGTTGTCTTTTTTTTCCTAGCAGTCTTCCCGCAAACACGTCAAAAATAGCTAATGTTTTCTGTTCGGTCGTAACTGCACCGCTAAGTGGAGAACACTTCTCAGTATAGGCTAACCGTTTTGCGTTCACACATCCACACTTCAACCCCTGACCTGCTGCCTAGGAGAAAACTAGTGCTAACGGCTTTTTCTTGGCACAAACACTTGGCCGTACTAACCAACCTAAAAACATACTACTTCTAGTAGCTATGACTATTAGTCTGCAAATAATGTAAATACAAATTAAATGTTTGTCGATACACTGTGCTAAGTTAGCAATAAAGATATCTGCCCTTATACTCCTAAAACACGGTATAACCAAAAACATAAAATATTTGAAACCTCCAGAATACAATATTTAACGACTATCAAGTGTCATACATCAATACACTGACAATTTTTCATCAGTTTATAAAATAATCCTGCAGTAAACGTCACATTTGAACTGCTACTTGTTCCTTTCGTCTTCAGTTCCTAGCATGGTGAAAATTTCGGTGCGATCATATACATCATACCGAGGGTTTCATAAAATGCTTCGCTCTTACCAAAGTAATATATGTTTCTAGATAGATTTTTGATAGTATTCATCATCTGCAAAAATCTGCTTCAAATATCTAACATGCTGCAATCATCACATGCAAATTTCTTCCCAAACAGTGGTCATCGTTCCCTGTTTTTGTGACGTCACTTTCTCAGTTTCAGTTGCTAGCCCTTCTCTATTTTCCTATGCACTTCACTTAATTGTCTTTCCCATTCTACTGAAGTGTTATTGTTGACATGTACAAATTATTGAGCACTAGTTTTACTTAACAGATTCATTATTTTTGCCGGTGAGACCGATCTTCACATTAAACAGCTTCCTGAAGATCGTTACACATGTAGAAGTTACGCCTGCTGCTTCTTGTTTAACAGTCTGAAGATTAGACTGAAGATTAATCGAAACCATAAAATTCTGAAGTGACTGGATCAAAGGAAGAAAATATTATTTCATCAGCTTCTCATTACATTTCATGGTTTTGCAGTGGGACGTACGTTACAACGCCATCTTTATCATGATAAGTCTTTGTTAATTTCCCTTTCTTTTTACCTGGACGCTTCTTTGACAATGGATAACATTTCGTTGTCAGAGACAGGACAACTAAGTGTTCAGAAAATGATCATTTCCACAGTCTGAGTTACATGCTGACTACTCAGATCTGAAGATGGTAATTGATCGGAACTGGCCAAAAGCCGCAACCGTTCTGTATAGAGCAGCGGTTCCCAGCCTTCCTTAGAGCATTACCCCTGAGTGCAGTCATACATTAGTTAGTACCCCCACCTTCTCGACCCCCCCCTCCCCAGCCATCTGTTTCCACCCACCCTCCTCTACATTATCAACTAGCTAAACTACAGAATGAAAGACTTTTCTTGGCACACTTTTAAAATGATGAAAGGTGAATGAGATTTAGTTTGTGTGTGTGTGTGTGTGTGTGTGTGTGTGTGTGTGTGAGAACGAGTGGTGAAGGAATTGGCGGTGCATCGCAAGTGCTACCTACAACAGCCTCTCAGAAAAGAAAGCTATCTGTCCACAACGAGGGTACACAATTGTTACAAAACATCCTTCCTTTCCACTACTCTTCCCCACTGCGGCACTTGCTTCACCTGCACAATGCAACCCCATTTAAAATCAAACAAATTCAGATATGTGTACTATAATTACTGTTCGTAAATAGCTTCATTGCTGCACTCTTGCCTTCTGAAGTGGCAGAAATTGAACAACTTCAGGCTGATAATGGTTTTCGTCTGAACACTGTAACAATGATAACAATATTAATACAGCTGTGTGCATCACTATAGGAGGCCTTATGTAGTTACTGCCGTGTCGCGTTGTCAACTACTTCAGTTATCTGTTATCAAGCGAGTAATGAAGTAATTTCTGGGCAACAGTAGGTACTACCTAAACCTTAGAGAAGACATTTTGTTGAGATATTTAGCATTTGTTATTTATATGATTTACTTTTATCATCAGCTATGTACAGGACAATCCACAACTTATTTGTGTAGTGGGCCCACTATGTGAGGAATCCGTAACCTCCACCACATTAATACTACTAATAGAGAAAAAGTAATTATTGGTAACTTATATAATCAGTAACAGTCTTACAAAACTATGATAGTAGTAACGATCTTCCGAAAATAATTTACTTTCGTGACTGAAACTGAATCGAGTCGTTTAGTTTTTATCCCTCAGAAAATTTCATTTTACCCCTCAGGGGATGGTTACCCCTGGTTGGGAACCATTGGTACAACGCTTGCAAAAAGAATTTCACCGCCTGCGTATCTGGGAAAGTGTGTGGGATTAGAGTCAACATGAGTTGGTAATAAAAATTAAGAAAACTAGAACAAATATTTAGAGAGAAATAATGCAAAGCCAAAAAAAGACGCTTTGCACGAAAGAGCACATCTTTGCTGTTGATGGTTTTTGTTTCATCCCACACAGGCTTGGAACCTCCTTTGCATGCTACCCACGAGGTAATCAAGTTGCTATGATCAAATTGCTACTGCTGAAATCTGTTCCATTCTTAGACGGCAAACCACCTGAAATCATTGAGTGCGTGAGGAGAGTTCTTGCGACTACGCATTGAAGTTTCCACTGGCACAAAGGGCGCTCAACCAGGTTCATGCCAGCAGATGCCGTAGACCATTCCCTCAATTGACTCTTCTCTCTTTGGGTGGAGGGGGGGGGGGGGTGATGTGTCGGCAGACTTGCCAACACCGTGTTGTTTGAGGAAGCCGAAATGCACGCTATAAGCTCACGCAGGATGGCGTGAGGTCTGAAACAGGATACTTAATGAATGCTATAAAGAAAAGTACGTAGCTGCTGGAATACTTAACTTTAATCCACAATTGGTGAACATTGGTCTTGTTACTGTACATGCTTCATTAGATACATAGCAAAGGATAAATGGCGCCTTGCTAGGTCGTAGCAATTGACTAAGCTGAAGGCTATGCTAACTATCGTCTCGGCTAATGAGAGCGTAATTCTCAGTGAACCTTTCCTAGCAACGTCGGCTGTACAACTGGGGCGAGTGCTAGTAAGTCTCTCTAGACCTGCCGTGTGGCGGCGCTCGGTCTGCAATTACTGACAGTGGCGACACGCGGGTCCGACGTATACTAATGGACCGCGGCCGATTTAAAACTACCACCTAGCAAGTGTGGCGTCTGGCGGTGACACCACAGGGGGGATGGTGGTCAGAACGTGGGCGTGGTGTGCTCGCCTTATCGCCTCGCAAGACCGACCCGTCCCTGTGTAGTGCGGGACACTGACTTGAATGACCGTGTTGAGACACTACGTACACCGTCCTTAGCATACCGTCGACAGCGAAGAGGCGTCTGACTTCTGTACGTGTTACAGGATATAACCAGGACTGACTCCCTGCCGAATTCGTGGCTCCGCATACCTGAGAGGTTGATTGTTCATATTCATACAGCTCTACGACGAATACCATGCAAACTAAGCTCTCGTAGAGAAAGAGAACCCGGTGACATTGGTAAGTATCCAGCCCAATGTTTCCGTTTGAAACGTATCTCGCACGCGATGGTGCTGGGGTGTTTTTACTGTTGTTCTGTTTGCCCAGCCGGATACAAAATTGATCATATGGAAGTGGTTTGGTTCTGTTGAATTCTCTTCGTCGTACCTACGAGACAAAATTTGTTGGTAGTGGTCATGATATGATTGACCGTGGGTGACTTCTACGAGGCAAATCTTTAATCTTCTGTGTCTGACAGTTGTTACTGAACGTTCGAGTGACGTTGCTGTGTTGTACGGCTATAACGTAGGCAACTTTCGTAGCTGACAACCCTTATTGCCATAAAGTGATAACTACCGCACAATCCAAGCTTGTAACCAAGGAAAGAAGATTGGATATGGTGTCCAGTCGACTTTGAGGTCATTAGAGATGGAGAACTAGTTCTGATGGTGTCAGAGATGGAGAAGAAAATTTGCCGTGCTCTTTCAAAGAAACCATCCTGGCATTTTCTTGGAGCGGTGTAGGGAAATTTCGGAAAACCTAAATGTGGATGACCGAACGCGGGTATGAACCGACATTCTCCAGAATGTGAGTCCAGTGTCTTCAACACTGCACCACCTGCACGGTTAAGGTTGCCAGGAGTCCAGCTTTAGCCGGCATGTCCGACTTTTTACGTAATGTCCAACAAATTTCAAGATCGGCTTTTGTTACGCTTTTCAGCGATGAGACAGAGGACCCACAACAAAAGTATAGTCTATGCTAATGACGTTGTGATTTGTAATTAAAATGTATACTGTCAAGAGTTCCACGAGGTGTTTTCCAAGAAAAATTACGTTCTCGATAAAATGGGTTGAAATAAAAAATATTCATACTTCAGCTTACTGCTATTTCTTTATAAGTGTAACTGAAATGACAAAAGTTATTGAATATCTTTTCCCAGAGAAAAGATATGATTTTATTTTGTTTAATAAAGAACTTATAGTTAGTTTTGACATCAGATTGTATTAGGAAGAAACTGAGCAATTAAGATGACAGAGCACTTTGTTGCTGTCATAATTGCCAAACTGTAAGGGTGTTAACTGATTGTAATCTTTTTTATATATATGACGGTAGTATCTGTTCCCGAAAGAACAGTTACCGTTGATGACCATGCAGCTTTGCTAGAAATGAAATGATAATTAAATGGACACCCTAGCTGGAAACAGGCGTTGCTATACTTCGGGGCACACATTTTCAACATGTCCCCAACGAAGTATATCAACGCCTGTTTGCAGCTAGGGTGTCCATTTAATTATCATTTAATCGTTTTTTAGTTTAATTGTCTTTAAGGTTGATCTCGCAAAAAACTTACTGTACTTGATAATTAGTAATCAACGACTGAAAATACCAAACTGATTTTATCGTTATTTAAAGTAGTAAGCACAGCTTTTAGGGCAAAATGTCCGGCTAAATGTAAGGCCGAGTCTGGCGTTTCTAATTTTGGACGTGGCAACCCCACTCACGATTAAAGACAGAGGCTGATCTACTGTGCTACACTCGATAACGCACTTTTGCTGTTACGTCCATTACTCATGTGCCTGTACAAAGCGATTTCCTATGCTTGTAAGAGTGTCGAGAGAGAGCGTTACAGTAAAACAAACCATAAGCTGTCCAGGTTGTCAGAGTGGTGCACAAAATGATAGTAGTTCGTAATATACAGTACGCCTGAGTTCTTTTAAACAAAGAATTTTGGCGAATCGTAAATCTGGGCTACTCAGCCTGGAATATCATCTTTTAATGGTCGAAACTATTCTTTTATAGGAAAAGCAAAAGAGACTAAAAACACTTCCAGCAGTTTATAACTTCTGGGAGAGTTTCTTTGTATTAAAGTCTTTGCATATCTTGTTTTAGGGCTGAAGATGATCACTGAATGATCGAAACTAATCATTTATAACACATGAAACATACACATTTTTGTAGATAATCTATACTTGTGACATGCAACTGTGCGTTATTTTCTTCGTTTCCAAGAATAGCTAATTCCACTTTTCACTGTCGAAAACTTTATATATGTGCATAATTTACAGGAATATTGCATTCTCTTGTTAGTTCTCCTTTCATTATTATACCGCTACAAATGCGTCCCTTTCAACCAATATGTTCCATGAGGAGGCTCTAAGGTCATCAGTCCCTAAGCTTACACACTACTTAACCTAAATTATCCTAAGGACAAACACACACATCCATGCCCGAGGGAGGACTCGAACCTCCGCCGGGACCAGCCGCACAGTCCACGAGTCTCTGAGCACTATGGGACTTAACATCTGTGGTCATCAGTCCTCCATGAGGAGGAGAAAACGGTCTTGGTCGTGATGTTGAAATTACTGATTACTTATCCAGCAATGACGAGTGATTCGCCTAATCCAACGCATCTTCAGGTTGGTCAAGAAATGTTGACCAGTGAGTTATGGATATCTAGGACAGAACATCCACAAAAAAAAAAATTGCCTTGTATTCACTGTACCACATTACACTTCCCGGCAAGGTTATCGGACGTTATGCTATTAACATGTGGTTGGGTTATCTACTTGCCTCGTCCATTTTTCTTGTACATAACGAGTGCAGTTTATTTCTGCAAACTAAAACGTTTGCATCCATGTCCATAATTTACTTACCAACATTTATCGGCCAGTTGAAGATGCCTTGAATTAGGTGAAAGACGGGTCATTATAAATAAACAATAATTTCAGCAGCGCAACTAAGACTGTTTTTTTCTCCTCATTCTACATACAGCTTGTAACATCAGCACGCCATGGGGTGGAAAAATCTTTTAAAACCTGTTCCATACTGTTTCTGTCTGTGCCATCGTACGCAATACAGTACAATTATGAAACGCCAAACAGGTATTATCGATGTTCTCAAGTATACTCTGTTATTCCTTTCTTGGCAATAGTAACACGATGTTTTTTGTCAGATTTTTTTATTGTCTTCAGAAGAGATCAGATATCTCAGTTCTGATGCATTGTTCCAGTGAATGGTATGAAACATCTAATTCTTTCTTCAAATTCTTCCGTTGTGCTGTCGACGAGATACATTAGTTTTGATGAACTCTCCCTCTCTGTGCCACGCTTTCTGCTCTTAACGAAGGCTGCCAATCTGTTCTTCCTATGTTTACACATGCAGCGGTTCTGAATTACCTCACTTATGAAGGATGAAAAGCGTAAGCGTATTTGCATTTACTCGTTCACTCACTTCGTAGCTTGTTTCGGATCGTCCAAACTACCAACTGATGCGCTAAACGCCGCTCGTACAAAGTGGGATGAAAGCCTTCGGTATTTCAAAAACAGCACTTGATGCTTTGCAGGAGGTTCCGGTAAATTTAGACATCACAAAGTGGCCCCGAGCGTGAGTGGTGCTTTCGCGCACACACGAGGCCGACACCAAATGGCTCGGTGTACTAGGGCCAAGAGCAACGCCAGCTGCGCGTGCTTTGTGTAAGGGGAAGTCAAACCGGGTTGCAGAGTGTCAATAGGAAAGCCAAATGTGTCTTCACTAGGGGGGGAGAGCTGTGCTAATGGGTGACACAGGGCGTGGGGAGGCGGCATGTGGGAACGTGTGTGTTCAGCTGGCGCCAGGAGGGTGCGTGCTCTGTTTCTGTAGTCCCTTTATAAAAACAGCTCCGGGGCAGATTGTTTGCCTTAGATCGCAACATCAACAAACGCCACCTCCGTAATACACATAATACTGGCTTCCAACGATATGTAACGGTGTGCGCCCGTTTAAATTTTTGGCTCGGCGGCCGTCTCAGTAGACTTCTAAATTGTCTGAGACGATGGCTTGTGGAAAGAGCTGTGTGTACATTTGACATTTGGCTTTCGTTTGTTCAGATCATACGCCACCTTATCCTTAAACACGTTTACATTAACGACAAGACGACGCTACCACTCGGCTGCTAACGTGAGAAGAATTCATCAGTGGAATACGCCGAGAAAGACTGCAATCGCATATACGTTTACATTAGTAACTGAAAAGTAAAATTTTTTCAGACGTATGGTTCTATGTCATTTTTCTTGTTTCACCGTGAGAGATTTGCTTTGAAATTTCCCTAAACTGGGGCAAAGTTAGTAAAAAGAGACAGTGAAATATCTGGTGGCACGAGTGAAATCGATGTAAGGTGATTCGCTGTTCTGCATCTACACTCAGGTGACTTAAGTTCTGAGATACCTCCTAATATCGTGTCGGAGCTCCTTTACCCTCCCCATCCCCCCCCCCCCCCACTGCCCCCGTTGTGCTGCAACTCGGCAGGCTGTGGACTCAACAAGTTGTTGGAAGCCCCTGCCAGAAATACTGAACCATGCTGCCTGTACAGTTGTCTATGCTTGTGAGAGAGTTGCCGGTGCAGGATTTTGCGCGCGAACTGGCCTCTGGATTATGTCCTATAAATGTTCGATGGGATTCATGTCTGGCGATCTGGGTGGCGAACTCATTCGCTTGAAATGTCCAGAATGTTCTCCGAACCAGTCGCGAACAGTTGTGACCCGGCGACATGGCGCATTGTCATTCATAAAAAATCCATCGTTTTTTGTGAGCATGATGTCCATGAATGGCCGCAAATCGCCTTCAAGTAGCCGAACTTGAACATATCCAGTCAATGATCGGTTCAATTGGACCGGAAGACCCAGTCCATTCCGTGTATACCCAGTCCACGTCATTATGTAAACACCACCAGCTTGCTCAGTGTCTTGTTGACAACTTGGGTCCATGACTTGGTGAGGTCTGTGCCACACTCGAACTCTACCATCACCACTTACCAACTGTAATTCCGATATGACCAGGCCACGATTTTCCAGTCATCCAGGGTCGAGCCGATACCGTCACGAGCCCAGGAGACGAGTCGCAGGCGATGTCGTCCTGTTAGCAATGACACTTGCGCCGGTCGTCTGCAACCATAGTACATTAACGCTAAATTTTGCCGCGCTGTCCTAACAGATATGTTGATTTCTCCGGTCGTTCCACTCATTGTTGCTTGTCTGTTAGCACTGACAACTCTACGCGAACGCCGCTGGTGTCGGTCGTTACGTCAAGGCCCCTCGGCCATTGCGTTGCCCGTGGTGAGAGATCTCAGCACACTCTTGACTGTGTGGAGATCTGGGAATACCGAATTCCTTAACGATTTCCGAATCGGAATGTCCCACACATCTAGCTTCAACTACCACACCGCCTTCAAAGTATGTTAATTCCCGTCTTGCAGCCATAATCCCGTCTGAAATTTTTCACGTGAATCCGCTGAGTACAAATGACAGTTTCGCCAATGCACTGCCTTTTTATACCTTTTGTACACGATACTACCTTCATCTGTAGATGCGCAAATCGCTGTCCAATGACTTTTGTTACCTCGGTGTATATCTACATATACGAGGGCCGTTCAGAAAGTAACCTCCGGTTGATTTAAAAAAATACACCAAGTTAAATAAAAATATTTTAATATATACATCTTACAACTACATCTTTGCACTATTTTTCTACATAGTCTCCATAGCGATTGAGGCACTTATCGTATCTCTTCACAAGCTTTGAAATTCCTTCTGCATAAAAATCACCCGCTTGTGTCTGGAGCCAGCCTGTGACCGCATCTTTGAGCTCTTCGTCGTCATCAAACCGCTGTGACCCGAGCCATTTCTTCAAATGCATGAAGAGGTGATAATCACTTGGCGCCAGGTCTGGGCTGTAAGGTGGATGGTTGATAACGTCCCACTTGAAGGACTCAAGAAGGGCCGTTGTTCTGCGAGCAGAGTGAGGACTGGCGTTATTGTGCAAAAAAACGATACCGGAAGTCAGCATACCACGGCGTTTGTTCTGTATAGCCCGTCGTAACTTTTTTATTGTTTCACAGTACACGTCTTGATTAATGGTCGTACCACGTTCCATGAATTCAACCAACAACACCCCTTTGGCATCCCAAAACACCGTTGCCATCAGTTTTCTGGCAGAAAAATCTTGCGAGGCTTTTCTTGGTTTGGTAGGCGAATTTGAATGTGCCCACATCTTTGATTGTTCTTTTGTCTCAGGGTTCACGTACTTAATCCAGGTTTCGTCACCGGTCACGATTCTGTTTAACAATGGTTCTCCTTCGTCCTCATAACGTGACAGAAAGTCTAATGCAGAGGCCATTCTTTGAGTTTTGTGGTGGTCGGTAAGAATTTTGGGCACCTATCGTGCACAGAACTTACGGTAACCCAATCTTGCTGTCACTATCTCGTACAAGAGAGTCTTAGAAATCTGTGGAAAACCAGTAGACAAGTCCGACATTGACAAACGTCGATTTTCACGAACTTTTGCATCAACTGTCTGAACGAGTTCGTCAGTCACCAATGATGGTCTACCACTCCTCTCTTCATCATGAACGTTTTCTCGTCCACTTTTAAATAAACGTACCCATTCACGGACAACTCCTTCACTCATAACTCTTGGTCTGTACACGGCACAAAGCTCACGATGAATAGCTGCTGCAGAATATCCTTTGGCTGTAAAAAACCTTATGACAGCACACACTTCACATTTGGCGGGGTTTTCTATTGCAGCACACATTTCAAACTGCCACAAAAACTAAACTAGCGCAGGTACGACGTTCACTCGACCACGGCTTGATGCCGACTGACCTGTTGAGTGCGTGAACGCACAGATGGCGTCGCTACTCCCCCCACAACCCGCACTGTGACCAATCGGAGGTTACTTTCTGAACCGCCCTCGTATATTCCGCAAGCCACCACACGGTACATAAGGAAGGTACCCATCCATTTCCTTTCCTGTTCCTCTCGCAAACAGAACGAGGGAAAGACGACCGTCTACGTGACTGCGTAAGAGCCCTTCGCGTTTGTTAAGTGTTGGCGGCATTGGAGCCGTTCTTCAGTCAGTAGTAAACGCCGTTTCTCTAAATTTTCTCAAACGTGTTTCGCCAAAGGAACTTTTATTACCTCAGTCAACTTTTACTCTCGTAACAGCCACTTAAAGAATTAAAATAATTATGGTAGGATGTCAGGATGTGCTGGAACAATACAAAGCAGAAGGTGAACACCATCATCGCTAGATACGTTGTGACAAAACAGTTCACAGCCTCCACTTCCGTGTAATACGTGGTTATAATTACATGTGATCAGAGATGTATATTTTACGTTACACTAAGGTGGTGAATGCGCCCTTTGTAGGTGGTGGATATGACACGAAGTCTGTCCAAAGGATGCAAGACAGCAAGGAGTATGCGATTCTGTTTCTGGTGCCAAAGAGGGCAACATCCCTTGTATAGTATAGTAGTCTATGAGTTCAATAACTGTGTTCATTGCGAGTAAAACTTTTATTTCTACCTATCACGACATATATTCAAGTAGTCAAAAATGTTTAAGAGTTATTCATTTCCAAAAGACAGCCCATCGAGTCGGGACGGCAGAATAGTAGTAACTTTAAAATTCACAACAAAGAAGTAGTTCAAAACATGGTCATCCTCTGGGAAAGTAATTTAGACAATCTTCTGGAATAGGTAGGGTATTGTTCTCTAGGATGTCTTGGAGCCTAAAGCAGTTATCAAGTAAAAACCATAGAAGACGGCAGTGACTGCACTAAACAACTAAATTCCCAGAGGCACACCAGAGAAAAAGACCAACTTCGGATTGTAACAAGTAAATTTCATGTAATTCAACGGTTTTGCAGCCACCGAAGACCGCTGATAAATTTAACTGAACTTTCTTACCACTTCGACCGTGCAGACCTGATTTAGTGCCTACAGACCTACCCCGCTTTAGTTCTATGAAATGAATTACATGATCAAAATTATCTATACTGCTATGCTGTAATCAAAGCTGTAACACTCGTTGAGGGTCTTATGAGTCTGGCATGCATGTCCTTGTTAGTTGCTGACTAGGCGAAAGTACACAACGAATGATTACGAGAACAAAATTATGTGAATTGAAACTATGTTGTATTTAACTGCGTTATTGTTCTTTCTGTATCAGTCGTAGCTACCAAGAAAAGTTTTGAAGTTCACATAAAATAACTGTTAAACCCGTTATAATGTTCGATTAACGAAGTAGAACGTCTCAGTCCCCACCACATTGTGGCTACACTTTCCTCGCCACGATACAATTAAAGCCTCTCTCCACAGATATTCCATTCGCTCCCAGTCGCTGAATGTTCTCTCTTTTCAGAGGGATATGTAGATTTCCATTACAACACATTACGATATTATGATCATGATGCTACGTTGCAGCTAACCCTCATCCGCTTACGGAACATCTACATGACGAATATGACGAAACAGGATTAGACTACATTAGCAAACCACATAACGAGGCAGTAATGAACAGTACTACATTTGCGTTGACAATTACGAGACGAGAATTCGGAGGACTTGTGAAGAGTAACACATGTGTGGAATCTGGAGAGGCGTCGACCTCTTTTTAAACTTTTATTCTGCGAGTACGTAAGAAAGCTCTTTCTTCTAAATGACGGAGGTGCTGTAGTAATTAAAGATCTTTTTGAGACGAGCTTGTTTCAAAAATTTCTGTAGTTAGTCTGTGGAGCCCCTAAATTTTTACGTGAATGTCGTGACGGTATCTTCTAAACAAAAAAAGAGTCAACTTTTCACCGTCTACCGTGTCTAGAGACGTCTACACTGATGGCAAGAACAGCATAAAAAGCTTAAGAAAGATACTTTTCGCGAAAATCTTTTTGTCAGTATCCTATAGAATCTCAGGAATTAGAATGTAATCAAATGAAACATGACATGAAATGTCAAACAAAACATGACATGAAATGTACTCAGAATTCATTGAAATAATACTAGAAATGAAATAATTAAAGAAACATGAGAAATTGTTCTTCAGATGCATCACCTGAGTGACAACAGAAGCACAAGAAGTATTAATTCTCCCTTAACATATTCAACACAACACCAAACTAATGTCCGCCCCCGGTAGCTGAATGGTGCCGGCACGGTAGCTCAGCGTGCTCGGTCAGAGAGCCGGCTGGCCTCCGTAATAAAAAAACTGAGTGGAAGGATCAACCACCGAACTTGAACAGGATGTCTTGCGACGTCCGCAACGACCAAACCCAACGATCAATAACGAACAAAATTCAAAATTTTCTGTCCCAAGTATGGATGTCTCGTAGTTAAAGACACAATGGATTAAGGTGAACTGTAGCTAGCTAATTGTTTTTAATACTCATTATTAATTTGAAAATACCTCCTCAGTCAGTATTGTAACACAACTTTCTCAACCATCTACATATGGGATGGGGGCGGGGTCGAACTCTGTACCTCCAGTCTCAAATACTGAATCATTAAGTAACTTATATCACTGACTACGCTGTAACACAATAAATTCCTGGAGAAGACCTCATAAATTCTAGATATGCCTTTCCGTACCACCATCTAAACCATCAATTTTTAATAAGGACAATCGAAAACCCAATTACATTCAGATGAACAGTTTCATCTCGAGTAAAATGAAAATTAAAAAATGGAAAAAAATTCCACATGGGTTAATATAGGTCCCAAACAACAAAAGATATTTAATTAAAACAATAGTCATCACTGCGCGAAACCTTAATCTCAAAATAGAGGAAAAAGCATACACTGCAGTAATAAGCACCACAGTACTACAAGAAGTTCTATAAGAAAATTTTATTATAGGAGTCTGTAATGGTCTCAGATAAAACTTCCACTCATTAAGCAAATTATATCTGTGTACTTTCAAACGACTGATATCTTTTCACTATGTATTTAAACGTATATGAAACCTTTGATTATAGCCCACTTCCAAAATCTTTCACCGAATTTCAGACTGTATTGTTTCAGCATACAAAATTATATTAATAATTGATCATCAAATGTCTACACTCCTCTTTTAGAGCACATATGAAAAATAAATTCTACTTATTGCATTCCACAAAAGGTTGTTACATTTATCATTTTAAGTAACGTTTAGTTAAAGTGTATGAATATAACAATCTTCAACTGACCTTTCCACTCCCGAGATGAAATTATCGAAAAGTAGAGAGAATCTGTGGGGCCACCTCGATCTGGCTATATGTGCCATGGATCCTCAAACGAGAAACTTGATTCTACAATCAGTTTGCAATTCACACAACGTGAGAAGACCATGAACCTTCATTTCACCACGCTGTAGGATGCATTGCAAATTCTGTAGGCGGAGTGATAGCAAGGTAACTCTGCAAATATTTAGAATGTACATCGGGAACAACATATACATCGGCTATTAGTCACCCCGGAAAGTAATAGTAGGGATCTCACCCATGACACTCACGACAGTAGAAACTGCAAAACAGTTCGCATCTAAATCAGGCAAAGCAAGAACTAGTACAGATGAAGCTGTCTCCGAAAGAGAAAATCAGTAACACAGCGGAGAAAATTCCTTTGTAAGTATATCCTCTCTTGATTCCATACGCACGAACGTTTCCCACTGGCTGACGGCCTCAGTAGGCCTACAGAGATACGAATTGCATCAGTGGGGATATGAAGAGATAGCTGCGACTAATCTAAGCTGATCGTAGTGTAAATACACAAATCACTGCGACGATATAATCGCTGTTTAAGAAAAGCAGAAATATTGTGGACAAAAAATGAAAGTCCAAATGAACATAAAACGTTTCTTGAAAATCTGTTAAGACTTACAACAGTTTCGACCACGGAACTCATTGCCTAGTTTGGCCGAACAGTCCTACCAATCCAATGCACAGTGGTTATTTAACATTTTCAGACTGCCGTGTCTTTAGGCCTATGAAAGACGCAACACGTGGCCAAAATTTCCCAGACTCACATGATGTTACCAGAGATGTGAGACAGTGGCTAGCCTCAGCTGGTTCTGGTTTCGGCAAGTAGGCTCACCTTCATCGTTGCCAAAAACACACAACTAATATTGGTGAATGTGTTGAAAAGTGACATCGTGTAGCTCTAATCGGGATCTGCTCGTGTAATTGTGCTTTCTGTGTCCATAGCAATTTCCGTGAAAACATACTCGAGGCAATAGTGTCTGAATGACCTAATATGCGTGGGGAATGTGTTAGGATAGCTAAAGTACTTTTCACACAATAGCTTTGATGGGAGAGAAGGAGGCATAAATATATATCTGAGCTTAACGCATTACGCTACGATTTAGCTGAGGAAGTGTACCATAAGACTGAAGTGCTGGAAATGCAGCTGCAAAAAACGGTCGCAGTTAGCTCTGCAAACACGTATAAAACCGCCGTTTCAGAACTGCACTGAACCCATTTCAGTGGAATTCCATTGTGTGTTTTGCGTCAGACAGCTTCGCGCACTGTTTCCATTCTGCTTCCGACGGGAACAATGTTTTTCACGTGTTGAGCGAAAACTACATATGTTTCTCAGAGTTCGTGGAGCTGAAAGAGGAAGCAGTAAACTATTACACGAGGAGTGTTTCTGGCCTCGGTACTTTATGCAGAAATAAAATACTGCTGAGAAAAATACCACAGAAGCAAATCAATATGCTATGAAGACGTACAAACGGATACGTGACGGTACTTACATTCTTGGAACCAGATAATATTGTACGACCATTCTGTTTTCAACACAATACGTAACGTCTCAACCATACATACCCAAAGAAAAAAGTACCCCGCTAAAAAGAAATTTAAAATCCAAATTTCTTACCTTGAGTATACTTTGCACCTTGACCCATAATAAGTCTGGAAGATAATAAATGTCATGAACACGCAAAATGCAAATACATCTCCTGTAATAAATATCATCCCAAAAGTAAAGTAAAGGATTTGTTAATTAATACCTTCTCCTTTTTTCATTTCCTTATCTTTACTTGGCAACTACAGGCATTATTTTCAGTAATATATATTACATGTTCCGATCATGCTTTGTACGTTTCGTTCTCCCATTGCTAAATCAATTGAAGGTTCATAACTGTGTTTTTCGGATTTGTCTCTTATCCTAGTAAGATGTTTACGTTCTGTTGTCCAGACTACAGTATGCTTTAATTTTCTTGTATCTCCTTCATAAGCAATATTCTAGTTGTCCGCGATATACACTATGAATTGTTCTAGCTCCACACTTGAAATCCCTTAATACATACGCTTTTCACTTATCAGAAAACATTTAGAAGCAAGAAAATATCGTCTCGTTCATCTCATTTCACGCCACAGCAGAGTTTATAGGACTTATTACCACGAGGCCAGATAAGGTAACAGCAAATTTTGTTTCACCTAGCATTTAACATTGAAACTTCATATTCCTAGATCCTTACCTCAAATTATAGCTTTTAAAGAAAGAATCCAATTTATTGTTTCAACGTCTTAAATAATCTCTCTAACAAATCAGTTTCATAAATGTGAAACAGGACATGTTATAAGGGAACGAAAATCGCGTGACGACGAAAACGCGATGATAAAAAGACGCGTTGATAAAATCTGTCTAACTGAGCCGAGGGAATAGGTGAAATACGCTAACAAGAACAGTTCATTGATTTCACATGGATCACTACCCGCTTTATAAATTAACTAACTACCTATTTAATTATTTATCCAGGTCTCTTGTTAGATACGGACAGGAATGAAGTCTGTTAATAATACGTTTTTCAGTTTTTCTCTGGTACTCAAAGGGAGTGTTGTGTATCAAGTTGGGACGAAAACTTTACACAGTTATGCCTTTTATTTCACTCTTTCCGACCACCGCTCCCAGCCCTAGGGAGTAAGAGTCGACAGCTCTAACAATATCAGCCTAGCAAACCAATATATGTTGATTCGATACTAATATCGTTCGTTTTCGAGTTCCTACACCAATCACTTTCTCCATACACCTCTCCCATCTCTGAAGGATGATGTTAAAATATAACATTTGGAATGTTGTTGAACGATTCTGCAATACAAGAAAAAAAATTGTTTCAGAAATCAGCGACTGGGTAACGTAATGCTACGTTAAAATTCATGGCCAGTTTCGGTTTTGCAGCCATCGTCAGATCCAATGAGTACAGCAGCAAAACGTAGCTCCGTTTGTGGTATTGTGGAATTTCTTAAATTCTAAGATCAGTAGATTCGTATCGCGAGTGATACAGTTCCGACAGAGCTCTGCGAAGAAGGAATTCTGCTTCCGAATATCTGTTGTGTGTTTATTATCCGTTAATTCTTCGTAATTTTCAACTCGTGTTACTGTGTAGAGCAGTAGAAAATGGTTCAAATAGCTCTGAGCACTATGGGACTTAACATCTGAGGTCATCAGTCCCCTAGAACTTAGAAGTACTTAAACCTAACTAACCTAAAGACGTCACACACATCCATGCCCGAGGCAGGGTTCGAACCAGCGACGGTAGCGGTCGCGGGGTTCCAGACTGAAGCGTCTAGAACCGCTCGGCCACACCGGCCGGCTGATAAAGCAGTAGCATTCTCTACGTTCATCCGAGTGTTGACGGGTATCGACACCTGCTAACAGAGAAAATTCGACAACTATTTCGTTGGGAAACAACATTTAGAAAAGTAAATTTGTCAGGAATGTCATTAGATAGTGGAACCATGTCGAACTCAGTAGTGCCTCAGGCCCTCTCCTTATTACAACTTCTTTGTTTCTATAACTGTTTGCTATACCCGTGTCAGTTCCCGCTATCAACTATGGTACACCATATACACTCCTGGAAATGGAAAAAAGAACACATTGACACCGGTGTGTCAGACACACCATACTTGCTCCAGACACTGCGAGAGGGCTGTACAAGCAATGATCACACGCACGGCACAGCGGACACACCAGGAACCGCGGTGTTGGCCGTCGAATGGCGCTAGCTGCGCAGCATTTGTGCACCGCCGCCGTCAGTGTCAGCCAGTTTGCCGTGGCATACGGAGCTCCATCGAAGTCTTTAACACTGGTAGCATGCCGCGACAGCGTGGACGTGAACCGTATGTGCAGTTGACGGACTTTGAGCGAGGGCGTATAGTGGGCATGCGGGAGGCCGGGTGGACGTACCGCAGAATTGCTCAACACGTGGGGCGTGAGGTCTCCACAGTACATCGATGTTGTCGCCAGTGGTCGGCGGAAGGTGCACGTGCCCGTCGACCTGGGACCGGACCGCAGCGACGCACGGATGCACGCCAAGACCGTAGGATCCTACGCAGTGCCGTAGGGGACCGCACCGCCACTTCCCAGCAAATTAGGGACACTGTTGCTCCTGGGGTATCGGCGAGGACCATTCGCAACCGTCTCCATGAAGCTGGGCTACGGTCCCGCACACCGTTAGGCCGTCTTCCGCTCACGCCCCAACATCGTGCAGCCCGCCTCCAGTGGTGTCGCGACAGGCGTGAATGGAGGGACGAATGGAGACGTGTCGTCTTCAGCGATGAGAGTCGCTTCTGCCTTGGTGCCAATGATGGTCGTATGCGTGTTTGGCGCCGTGCAGGTGAGCGCCACAATCAGGACTGCATACGACCGAGGCACACAGGGCCAACACCCGGCATCATGGTGTGGGGAGCGATCTCCTACACTGGCCGTACACCACTGGTGATCGTCGAGGGGACACTGAATAGTGCACGGTACATCCAAACCGTCATCGAACCCATCGTTCTACCATTCCTAGACCGGCAAGGGAACTTGCTGTTCCAACAGGACAATGCACGTCCGCATGTATCCCGTGCCACCCAACGTGCTCTAGAAGGTGTAAGTCAACTACCCTGGCCAGCAAGATCTCCGGATCTGTCCCCAATTGAGCATGTTTGGGACTGGATGAAGCGTCGTCTCACGCGGTCTGCACGTCCAGCACGAACGCTGGTCCAACTGAGGCGCCAGGTGGAAATGGCATGGCAAGCCGTTCCACAGGACTACATCCAGCATCTCTACGATCGTCTCCATGGGAGAATAGCAACCTGCATTGCTGCGAAAGGTGGATATACACTGTACTAGTGCCGACATTGTGCATGCTCTGTTGTCTGTGTCTATGTGCCTGTGGTTCTGTCAGTGTGATCATGTGATGTATCTGACCCCAGGAATGTGTCAATAAAGTTTCCCCTTCCTGGGACAATGAATTCACGGTGTTCTTATTTCAATTTCCAGGAGTGTACGTAGGGTGTTTGTTTTAACTACCAAATATCTCGAAAACAACGGTTCCTAAAAAAAAAAAAAAAAAAAAAAAAATTGGTGAAAAGTTAATATTAGTAAAGGAGACATCTGTCAATGCTACAACTGGCTACCTAACCACCAATGCTGCGTGGGCGGGGTCAACTTCGTACACCGAAACAGAATATCTGCCCCCCTCCCCCCCATGTTATTGCATATTCGGATTCTACACAAAAAAATACAGTTTACTCATACCACTCTCTTTCATTCTTGGTAGAGGGCGCTATAATCGATAAATACCAAGTGTGCCTGTTTTTGCGTGTAAGAACCTACGCAGTTGATTCTACATTTCTTTTACGACGTAAATGTAAACCACTTTGTTCTAATGGTTGATACTGATGTTCAAATGTTGGTTTGCGTTGCTAGTGTGACTACATTATAAATACAGAGTGTATCATAATAGCGTAAACGCATACAGTTGAAAGTACACGATAATAGATGCAAAAAAGTCTTAGTAAACATAGGGTGGAAAATGCATACCTTAAGAGTTACGAGTAATTTTTCATCTTCGATACTGTGAAAAAAATCTCTTCTACTCCAAGTTCTTTACTTTCCATATTTTGGGAAGTCGTAGTATGGACCAAAATGAGAAAACAATGTTCTGCAAACATGTGCTCTAAAACGCATACCGAGCACTTGATCATTAGAAAATTGTGTTTCAAAGTAGCAAAGATGAACAAGTGCTTATAGCTCTTAAGGAATGCATTCCAGAGCACATGTTTACCGGACTTTTTTTCTTGATTTGGTCCATACTGCCAGTTCCCGAAATATGGAAGGCAAAGAACTTGCAGTAGAAGACGTATGTTTCATAGTATCGAAGATGGAAAAATTGCTCGTAGCTCTTAAGGTATGATTTTCGACCCTATGTTTACTGAGACTTTTTTGCATCTATATTCGTATACTTTCAACTGTATGCATTTACGCCATTAATTATGATACACCCTGTATAATAGCCAGACATTCAAAGTTCTGGTAAATAAGCTACGTGTATGGTAAC
This sequence comes from Schistocerca nitens, assembly GCF_023898315.1. Taxonomy (NCBI): domain Eukaryota; kingdom Metazoa; phylum Arthropoda; class Insecta; order Orthoptera; family Acrididae; genus Schistocerca; species Schistocerca nitens. Next base: position 420,120,750 of record NC_064618.1, on the reverse strand, counting down.
GTAACTTTCTGTTCAATACGGGGTTGATTTGGCGAGTTCCCAAACCACTGGAATGCTTGATATGGATAAAAAAATTAAGAAGTGCAGTAAACATTGTAGCTACGAGCTATAAGCATCTTTCCATCTTCGCAACTGTAAAACACATCTCTTCTATTGAAGAAGTGCTCATAGACTTTGAAGTATGCAATTTAGGGCCCATTTTTACTTCACTTCTTTGGTTCGAATATTCGTGCCATACTGCTGAAAATGACCACACCCTGTACGTACACGTCTTACTTCTTATCTTTAATTACTTATAGGTTTTTTCGCAGAATCTTCATTGTTTAAGTAAAGGTGACAAATTCTATTCGTCATCTAGCACACAGGTCTCACTGCTCGCCTGGTACATCCTGCACTTCTTACTCGTAATTTGAGAATAGACTGATCGCAAACATCACTTTAAATCCAAAAATGGTTCAAATGATTCAAATGGCTCTGAGCACTATGGGACTTAACAAAAAAATGGTTCAAGTGGCTCTGAGCACTGTAGGACTTAAACTGCTGAGGTCATCAGTCCCATAGAACGTAGAACTACTTAAACCTAACTAATCTAAGGACATCACAAACATCCATGCCCGAGGCAGGATTCGAACCTACGACCGTAGCGGTCGCGCGGTTCCAGACTGTAGCGCCTAGAACCGCTCGGCCACCCCGGCCGGCGGGACTTAACATATAAGGTCATCAGTCCCCTAGAACTTAGAACTACTTAAACCTAACTAACCTAAGGACATTACACACATCCATGCCCGAGGCAGGATTCGAACCTGCGACAGTATCGGTCGCGCGGTTCCAGACTGAAGCGCCTAGAATCGCTCGGCGCCACCACGGCCGGCCTACAATACAAAATGATAGTTCATAACAAAAGATACTCTTTTACGCTTACTATATCTTTCACCAGAGCCGAGTGATCTGTTTACCGATGACGTGCATATACTTTTAGCTATTATGGTAAATTGTAGTGTTTAAGTTCTTTTCTGTGAGACATTTAAGGTTTTTACGTTAATCATGACCAATAATGAGTGGACATAAGGAATACACGTCTGTGAAAGTTGTAGTGATCCTAATTATTTAAATTACATGGGAGTTTATTCTATATGTCGTAAAAGATCTCCAATAAAATATTTTTGTACAGCATATCCAACATTACACGAAATAATTGCATATTTTATTCTTGTATCTTGTATGTTGCTCTATCGATGACTAATATAGTTTTCTTTCGTTTATATTTCAGGTAAGTTCATGTGCCAGTAATAATTCTATCAACATGGCGTTTTATCAATAGGTAAGTACCTGAGTTCGATAGCTGGGTGGTTCTAGTTGAGGTACAATTCATACTGTCTTTTCTAGAAGTCAAACTAATACATACTAAGGTACTATGGAGATAGTTAACCAAATTGATTAAACTGTTTAGCCGGCCGAAGTGGCCGTGCGGTTAAAGGCGCTGCAGTCTGGAACCGCAAGACCGCTACGGTCGCAGGTTCGAATCCTGCCTCGGGCATGGATGTTTGTGATGTCCTTAGGTTAGTTAGGTTTAACTAGTTCTAAGTTCTAGGGGACTAATGACCTCAGCAGTTGAGTCCCATAGTGCTCAGAGCCATTTGAACCATTTTGATTAAACTGTTTAAATAGTGTAACCAGGCTAATTTTATAGAACAAGCTTAGCCACGTATGAACGCAGGTAGTAGTTGGGGTTGGACAACTTGATGAAAGCCTGCGTCTGCGTAACTATATCAGTATGCCAGGATGGACGTTTTGACATAAAACGTATGTTTATTTCATATCCGCAACTCGTTCATGGGGAGTGGCTATAGCTAACATCTGCAGAATACAGTGAAACAACTACCACTGTGCGATACACACGCTTCCATGTTGGTGGCTTCATAACTCGATTGGCATGCTTCTTTCGAAACGGGCTTGAGAAAGTTACACTTTTTTATACGAAATAATTTAAAGGATGATTGTTCTGGATCTATTACTTCATTGGACCCCTTTGCGTATTGTTGACACATTTTTCGTTCTCTGCATAGTCGCCTGTATGGAGCACTGCATTTTTGCGCTAGAGGCTTAAAAAAAAAATAAGTGTCATGCTGCTGCTGTAGAGGCTTGCTATTAAGTCATAGTCAGACATGGGATGGATGTACTGAAGTAACGCGATGGCAAAGGCAGATCGTTGTATCACAGATGGTTGTGCACCTAGGCACATATATAGGTAGAAACGTATACAGATATAAAAAAATGTATCATATAAAGTCGTCTTGTCTTGACCTTCTCTCGGTTTGCTCGGCAGTTCGACGTATCGAGGATAATATTACACTCATTTTACTTTAAAAATCGGACAATTAACGTTTAGATAGAAGTAATAATTTTATTTGTTATGATTCACGTAACTTTTTTGTCATATCAGTAATCATGAGAAGTTATATATATATTTATATATATAAGATTTTAACCACCATATGCGTGACGTATGCCGAGATCCAGGCGTGCGGGTATCAGTGTAGGTCAGGTTTATGTATCAGGTATTCTTTCCGGAAATGTCCGACATGTTAAGCATGTGATCACATGTTCTTACACGAATACTTTCAAGAAAACTAGTTTAATGACGATCTGGAATAGGCGTGGGCTATAGAAAATCAGTTACTTCTGAAACAAATACTACGCAGCCCCCATTTGTCGTTTATTGAAGGTAAGCTTACCATCTTTGACTGTTGTTTCTTCTTCTCTCTTGCCGTCTTTATGGGACTGTGTTTTTAGTAAGGAGCGTTAATACTCTGAGTCTGTAAACATGGACGCCGATTTAATCTTCGGGGTGGTCGTAAATAGCATCCTTGCGTCTCAGACCAGCCAGCGTTCTTGGCTCCCGTCTCGTTATTCTCGTCAGGTTTTCTCGGCGACCCTAAAGACACTTGTCGAAGATCGGACGGAATCTCTCCTAACGACCAAAAATAACAACGTTTGACGTCAGCCAGCGACAGAGCTATTAAAATCGCTCCACTGAACTAAAATAAGTTTTCTTACGACGTAAGACGAGGCGCTCGCTATGTCGTACTCGTGGCGAGACCTTTAAAGCCAAGAAAATCACGGAAAAGATAGACACACATCAACCCAGAGATCAAAAACTTCACACTAATCGTGAAACTTATATCCAATACGCCAGACTGTTTCCAAGACAAACTGACAATACTGCCAAGACAATTGCTGATGTTATGATATTGGATTTTATTTTCTTTCAGTGCGCTATATAGGCCTATCACTCTTTCAGTTGCAGCGTCCGTATGAATGAAAATCAGGAAGTAATTGGAACCTACAGTAATATTTACGAAAAATTATGTTGAGTTTCTTTGCGTCCTTCGAAATTATTCAAATAGTCTCTGCATACTACTAAAGGCCTCTTAGAGTTTCATTTGTAACGCTACAACAACGGGAAAATACCGAAATATTTAACTTGCAGAGCCTTTACAGCGTGTAATGAGGTTCAGTGTCAACGCAGAGAAAACAACCAATTCTAAGCTCTTTTCGTATACCAAAACTCCTTTCTCAAAATGTAAGGAAACGCTGGAGAAGTTTTGTGTCCGATATTCGCCCACATTCAATGCATGCTTCTAGTATTTAACGTCCTACGGTAATCGTCGTAGGCCGTTTCCATAATTTAAAGAGCAAATATATGTTGAACGTAGATGAACTGATTGTAGTCGAAGAAAAAAAAAAAAAAAAAAAGCAGAGAGAGGAGGGAAGAAAAGGAAAAAGTGAAAAGCTATGGAATGAGTGTTTCGTGTTTCAGTTTCCCTACTTAGCGACGCTCTCATTATTGCAACGCCAAAGGTAATAAAACATTGCTATAGTTCATCGTTGATCACTAGTTATCTGCCTGTTACAGATCCGTATATATGAAGCTGTGCAGTTCACTAATCATTTAGAAAGATCAGGTGACGTTTTTTCCAACTCTTGCAGAAAACGAAAACCTGCTGAATTCTGTTTCAATAAAAGAAATATCTACCCGATGGTCATCAACTTGATAGCCTGCAAGTGGAAGTCGCGAGTGAACTCTCAAAACCCCTTCACCCAATTAACGGACAGGTGGCTAGGGTAGTATTGATACCATTGGTAATATACTCGTATATCTTTCAATATTACATCTACGAGAGCTTAGGATATGTTTGAAACTGTTCACAATATTGTTATTCATTCCGTAGTACTGTGCAGTATTATAGCCAGGTAAGGAACTGGCCTCCTTCCGGAACACACGTATTTACAAAAGTTACCTAATGTTTAATTAATTCAATCGTAAGTACACGGAAACGAAACTTGGTGACAATAAGTATTGCCACATTTTGTGCAGTTACTCAAGTTTTAAAGTGAACCCATGCTAGTACGTTCATGATCAATAAAATTACTCATAGTTCAAAATTCGCAGGTATAGCTATTGTGTCACATTGCCAAATAGAGCATTTACGTGCAGAATGTGCCAACAATGCTGTACTGCTCATTTGCAAACGGGGAATACTCGAGATGTCCGAACGACGGAGTCACACCATCTCCAAAATTGTCTCTCGAGTTTCACGGATCACAGCTCGACGATATCCAAGATAACACCCTTAAACCCATCAATTCGTATTAAGAGGTAAGTGTGCCACTGTCGGTGAAACAAATGAGAATAACAGTGAGCTTCGTGGGACATTTCTAATTGGTAAAAAAATTTAAATGCGAGTTGCTGAAAAACAAATTGGTAGTTACTCAGTTGTCCCTTCAATATTGCAGATTAACAACGGCTGAATTAATAGTTGTTGGTGTGTTGCTATCACTTGTCTTAGGAATTCAACGTAAACGTACAATATGGTGAAGCGTTCGTGTTACGTACCCCGTCAGCCCCAAAAATTTCTAGATTGGACTAATAAAAAATAAACGTTAAAATGGTTCCTTCAATGCACAGAACGTTCATAAAACTGCATTGAAATTTCAGAAAAGTCCTTCTTTGGGATTTTATTCAACTTGGGCCTCACATTGACTGGAATAGTAATTATGACGTCAAAGCGTTCACCTTTCATCTGAGTTTCTACACTATGTTGCTTTGTGGTAGGTTCGGTATTGATAACACTAAATCTTGTTATCCGTGATGATTATTTCCAGAAAACAATTGTGCGCATTTTGAATTGAATCGAAGTGCGAAGCTGTTGTTTACGGTTGTCAGTTCAAGATGTCAACGTCGTTACTGTGCTGACGGCGCTCATATGCCAGGAATAAAATTCACCTAGGAACTTAATGGACGGTGTTAACTGCACAGCGTGAACCTGAGCTCCAACGAGGAACTTTGAGAGGTTGTCCAGGCATAACTTCCGAATATTTTTGTACAAGAAACCCTTGGTCTCTGCAGGCTCTATACAGTATTATTGCGTTTTGCTTGGTTTCTTGACCCAGTTAACTCGTAGCTATGTGCCTGTACTGCTCTGAAAATGGTTCTGAGTCGTACAGATGTTGACGGTATGCGCCGTGTGTCTTGTTTCCATTCGATCACACTATCTGATGTTGAAACAGTAATGGCTAGTTTAACTCGTTGTCCTTAAGTCTGCATTCAGTACTGCGCAGGTTTGTCTGGGGTTTTGTTTCCCGGCTGTGCTAGTTGTGCGTCAACAGCGAACACAGCAGTACTATGGGTAGGCTTACTGAGGAAGAGTTGGCCGATACGCACTTCGAATTGGGATCACTGTGTTCCCTCACTGACGGCAGCCTCATCACATTAATTTTGGATCTGCTGGTTGCTGTATTACTCTCTCTTGTATATTTCGGGTATTGCAGATGACAGGCTTCTTCACTGTTGTATTGTCACAGAAACATGGGTGACAACAGGTTTGTTTATAAATAAATAAATCTTCTGCTACCAGTCACGATTTTTCTTTATTTTACTATTCGCACGACGCGTTTCGAGAAATAATTCTCATTTTCAAGTGCGTTTTTTTTTTTATGTGTGTTAAGCCATTTCTTTTGATGTTGTCAGTGTGTGTGAGTCTGCTTCATTTTGTTGACTTTTTCTGTAATACGTAAGAAACGCGATTTTTTAGTTGGGTATCAATTCTTTCTGTGAGGTTAGTGGCTAAAGTTTGAGAACAATTTGTACTTACAGTTTTCTAATGGTCCATTTGTGTAGAGTCTCACACACACTTAACATCACACACAACTTGTACACTTTACACATCGAAAATATCTTATACAAACAAAACAGTTACAGAGATCTTCTTACAGGTAGTTCACAGAGATAACATTATAGGTCTTCCACAGATTATGATATGCTTTTGTACAGAGGTTATTTATCTTAACAGTTTGATTTTACAATTGTGCTTATTTATATGTTTTACTATTTTTATTTAAGTATATTATCGAAACATCTGAAGAAATTCACTGATTCACTTTCAAGTTTTTCATTTAATATAAATAAGCACAATTGTACTGCTTGACACGGTAAAATTCGATTACATATCTGGGCGCTACGTTGTAAAGCGATATGAAGTGGAAAGAGCGTGTGAGGAATGCCGCAGGGAAGACGACGGCTCGACTTTGATTTATTGGGAGAATTTTTTGGAAATGTGGTCTATCTGTAAAGGAGACCGCGGCTAAAACACTAATGCAAGCCATTTATGTGTACTTGAATGTTTGGTGTATCCACCAGGTCGGATTCAAGAAAGACATCGAAGTAAATCAGAGGTGAGTTGCCAAATTTGTTATACGTTCGAGCAACACCCGATTATTTCGGAAACGCTTTGGGAACTCCTGGAGGGACTGCACAGCTAGTGCCCGCATTGGTGGGGAAATACCAAACAAGAACAACCATACGCTGCATATTTTAATCTATTACGAGGGTGAAATTTTATATTTGGCTGACGGCATTATTTTATCGTACCTCTGCCACAACATACGAGGGTTCGAACTTAATAGTGGCAACTATTTATTCACAACCGATACAAAAGAGTTCCATGTTTGTACCTGTTACTCTCCTTCAAAGTAATCACCAGCGTTGTGTAGAACGCGTTGACAGCGATGTGGAAGTCGTAGTATACCGTTGGCAGAGCCTGTTCAGTTGATAGTGCGAGTGGAGCGGTCTACTGCCTGTCGAATCTAGGGAACAGTTCTGAACCGAATGCCACGAAGTGGTTCCTTCATCTCTGGAATCAAATTAAAGTCACAAGGACTTAAGTCCGGGGAGTGTGGTGGATGGTACAGTACTTCCCAGTCTCATCGACCGAACAGAGCAACCACAGTTTGTGCTGTATGCGCATTGTCAGGCAAAATGATGGGTGCGCTACGCAGAAAGTGTTGCCTCTTCTCTCGCAAAGCTGGTTGCAGGTGATGTTCAAAAAATGAGCAGTAATACTGTGCACTGACGGTCTGCCATGGAGGAACGTTAGGATAACACCATCACAGTCGTACACGAGAATCACCATAACTTTAGACCGCTCCATTCGCACCATCAACAGAACAGGCTCTGCTAACGGTATATTACGCCTTCCACATCGCTGGAAACACGTTCTACACAACGCTGGTGATTACTTTGAAGGACAGTAACAGGTGCAAACATGTAATTCATTTGTATCGTTTGTGAGTAAATAGTTGCCACTATTTAAGTTCCAACCCTCATATAATCCTTCGGAAGAAGACGTTTTTATAAACGCTGATACGATGATAAAGGGATGTTAAGAAACCTTCCAATTGGCAGGTGATTGACTGTTTACTATTTCTGCAAAAAGATTTCATTCCACAGTTGCTGCTCCAGCCACGTAGCAAAATTTTGAAATTCTGCCAATACCAAAGCACTTGTACTTCGATACGGAGTACCGAACGCTTCTGAAAAAAACCGAACACCTGGCAACCCAGATGTGCACTACTGGCCATTAAAATTGCTACACCAAGAAGAAATGCAGAAGATAAACGGGTATTCATTGGACAAATATACTAGAACTGACATGTGATTACATTTTCATGCAATTTGGGTGCATATATCCTGAGAAATCAGTAGCCAGAACAACCACCTCTAGCCGTAATAACGGCCTTGATACGCCTGGACATTGAGTCAAACAGAGCTTGGATGGCGTGTACAGGTACAGCTGCCCATGCAGCTTCAACACGATACCACAGTTCATCAAGAGTAGTAACTGGCGTATAGTGACAAGCCAGTTGCTCGGCCACCATTGACCAGACGGTTTCAATTGGTGAGAGATCTCGAGAATGTGCTGGCCAGGGCAGCAGTCGAACATTTTCTGTATCGAGAAAGGCCCGTACAAGACCTGCAACATGCGGTCGTGCATTATCCTGCTGAAATGTAGGGTTTCGCAGAGATCGAACGAGGGGATAGAGCCACGGGTCGTAACACATCTGAAATGTGACGTCCACTGTTCAAAGTGCCGTCAATGCGAACAAGAGGTGACCGAAACGCATAATCAATAGCATCAAGCCGGGTGATACGCCAGTATGGCGATGACGAATACACGCTTCCAATGTGCGTTCACCGCGATGTCGCCAAACACGGATGCGACCATCATGATGCTGTAAACAGAACCTGGATTCATCCAACAAAATGAAGTTTTGCCATTCGTACACCCAGGTTCGTCGTTACGCACACCATCGCAGGCGCTCCTGTCTGTGATTCAGCGTCGATGGTAGCCGCAGCCATGGTTTCCGAGGTGATAGTCCATGCTGCTGATAACGTCGTCGAACTGTTCGCGCAGATTGTTGCTGTCTCGCAAACGTCCCCATTTGTTGACTCAGGGATCGAGACGTGGCTGCACGATCCGTTACAGCCATGCGGATAAGGTGGCTGTCATCTCGACTGCTAGTGATACGAAGCCGTTGGGATGCAGCACGGCGTTCCGTATTACCCTCCTGAACCCACCGATTCCATATTCTGCTAACAGTCATTTGATATCGACCAACGCGAGCACCAATGTCGCGATACGATAAACAGCAATCGCGATAGGCTACAATCCGACCTTTATCAAAGTCGGAAACGGTACGCATTTCTCCTCCTTACACGAGGCATCACAACAACGCTTCACCAGGCGACGCCGGTCAACTGCTGTTTGTGTATGAGAAATCGGTTGGAAACTTTCCTCATGTCAGCACGCTGAAGGTGTCGCCATCGGCGTTCACCTTGTGTGAATGCTCTGAAAAGCTAATTATTTGCATATCACAGCATCTTCTTCTTGTCGGTTAAATTTCGCGTCTGTAGCACGTCATCTTCGTGATGTAGCAATTTTAGTGGCCAGTAGTGTAAATGTGTATGAACAGCAAGGTGTTTACGATCAGATTCATATCGAAGTGTGCCCAGTGTGTCAGCGTTTTTGCCTGGTGGGCAGACGCTACCGCTCGCCCAGCACTGTGGACCGCGTCGGCGGAAGACGAGACGTTTCGTCCGCCGCAGCTGGGGCGCCCGCTGTACGCAGCTGTCGGCGCGGTTGCGGCCGCGGCCGGAAGTGCGCAAATAGACGCGGCGGGCCGCGCCGTGCCGGGGCGTCGCCCACACCCCCGCACCGGCTCTGCTGATCCGTGCCGATCAGGTGTCCGCCCGTCGGCCTTGTGCGTGCTTCCCTCCATGTCTGTCGGCAGCTCATCGGAGGCGTGGTGCCTTTAAACTGCATTATCGTGCGGCTCTTCAAGCTGTCCCTGCGGATATGTTGTAAATAGTCTTCACGGGTTTACCACCGGATCACATTGTGCACATTCCACAGTATTTCCTCGGAGCATCCACGGGGCATCGACGTGCGGATACCGTCAGTCGTACCTAGCCGCCAGCAAGGTTGAACCACCCGAAGATGTCGGACAGTTGCTCCGAGGAACTATTGTGGAATTTGCACAACGTGATCCGGCGGCAAAGCCCGTGAAGATTATTTACTGCATTATCTTATTTATCCGCCGACACCGGACAAGTTACTTGAAACGTGGGACTTAGGGAAAGCAGGAAAAGGTGTGGACGGGGCCTAATCAGTTATCGTTGGTTGCACAGTAAGCACATACACTTTATTTAATGAAATAATTTTTTTAAAACAATCATTTTCAAAAAGAATTGACTGCAACAGAAGCTACACTGACAGCTAAAGGCCTTATTAAGAGAAAATTCGGCTGCAGGGCACAAGCAATACTTCAGAACAATTAACGGCTGAAGGCCTGAGTTACCAGTGGGAAGACAATTACACGTTAAAAATACCAAAATAATTTTTAAACAATCATTTAAAAAACAAATTGACTGTAACAGAAGCTATACTGACCGCTGAAGGCCTTATTAAGAAAGAATTCAAAATTATTTGTCGGTTGAAGGCCACAAGCAATAGGAATAGTTTAAAGAAAATTTTATTTTTAAACAATTAACACAATCAGACCAAATAAAAAAGGGAGGGATCCATAGACAGTGCTCCTACGATCGACCTGAGAAAAGTCCCTACAGCTGCTTAAGTGGTGAGACAGGCAGCCAAGAGTTATGCTCACCTAACAGGATGGCAACTCAAACTAGCCTCAGTTTAAACGCCGCTCAATCCTCTTACCAAATCCACCCAACGTGTGATAATCAGCACAACATTGGAATAATTCAAGCGAGGGTGAAGTGACAGACAGCACTGCATCTTCAGAATACGGTGTTTAAAACATCAAAAGGCAGAAGGAACCACTACAACCAAGGTAGACGAAAGAAACCACAACCCACAGCGCAATCAAGGAGACTGTCGAACTACACATCATGCCGGACAGCATCGGAAAGACGAGGAAAAGTACACTGGTGCAAAAATACGCAAGGTAGGTAGGTAGCTGGGGCATTAGCGACCACTAGGCAGTAAAATACCGCTGGTTGCACTTCACCAAATAATAACATAAAATTCAGAAACTAATAACAGGCAGTAGAAGATGGCTAAAGATTCCACCGACTCGACATGCTCCACTTGCTGCTGTTCATCTCACAGCGACCCTAGGGCAGCAACACACAAACAAACAGCGTGATCACAAAATAGTGGAGGTTTCACAACTGGATTATTGTTCACTCAACGTGCTGGACCCGGTGGACAACGAGGTTGTAGCCCTCGCAATTACAGCCCCTCTATCCGGCGGTGCCTGCGTGCCGCCAGCGGTCCCGGCATGTCCACGCGCTGCTGGGCCTCTCTGTTCCTCTGTCCCAACCGAACTCCCGACACACCCGACCCGGAAAACGCTTCAAGTCCTCCCAAAGATAGTACAGGTACTAGATATCGATGAACGCTGCTGCTGCCATTTGCAGACAGACAACACTAGCAAATGTAGCGGCGCCAATAAACAGAACAAGTAAACGAGACGTCACTATCCCTATTACTCGTTGCCAACCTACCAACGGCACCAATGCGAGACGCACACAGCTCATTACTTGTACGGGACTATACTATGTACTATAATAGTGAAGGTTGATGACATATGGAAATTTGAGTCTGACTGTGAGTCGTGCTCGGATAGCCTAATGGTAAGCCGACCGATGACGATAGGAAGGAAATCCGGGTTCGAATCCAAGTTAGGAACAAAAAATGGTTCAAATGGCTCTGAGCACTATGGGACTTAACACTGAGGTCATCAGTCCCCTTCAACTTAGAACTACTTCAACCTAACTAACCTAAGGACATCACACACATCAAATGGTTCAAATGGCTCTGAGCACTATGGGACTCAACTGCTGTGGTCATAAGTCCCCTAGAACTTAGAACTACTTAAACCTAACTAACCTAAGGACAGCACACAACACCCAGCCATCACGAGGCAGAGAAAATCCCTGACCCCGCCGGGAATCGAACCCGGGAACCCGGGCGTGGGAAGCGAGAACGCTACCGCACGACCACGAGATGCGGGCATCATCACACACATCCATGCCTGACGCAGGATTCGAACCTGCCACTGAAGCAGTCACGCGGTTCCGGACTGAGGGGCCTAGAACCGCTCGGCCACAACGGCCGGCTCCGGCGCAATATTTCATTGTCATTATTACATTATACAGTTGATGGTTGGTCGTAATCGAAACTGTGAAGGCTCACCAAACTCTGAAACATATTGGTTTAGGGTGACTGAAGGGGTGTTTAAGGGCGCAGCGTGGTGAGCGAAAATCGACACGAAATCTGTGGATGTCGAAATGGGAACAGTGGGATTAAGTGTTGCTTGCGAAATTTTTTATGTCCGAAAAATCACTTTCATTGAATTTCATTCGATTATCTGACAGTTAAGAATTTTTTGGAACATTGTCATCAGGAAAACAGCGATCGATACTAAAATTATTTCAATAAATGTCTAGATCGCACTTAAGTTTTATATTTGGGTTGGTAACCAGTTTTAATCTTTTATATCCATCATTAGACTTTTTTTATACTTGGTGACAGCAGGAGCCGCTGGTATGGAGGAATTCGCTCTGGAAGCATGCGGAACACTGTTTGGCGACTGCATTGTTCCACGCTCCTCCAGAGCGGCCTCCCCCACACCACCAGCTCCTGCTGTCACCAAGGAGTAAAACAAATCGTCTGATGGTGTTCTGTTAAAAGACCGAAACCGGTTACCAAACGAAATATACTATTAATATGCGATTTTAAGGAAATAATTACAAGATCTGCTTGTTCCACGGGTCCATAGTGTGGAGTCCTAAAAAATGTAGACCATGTCATAAATCAACAATACATACTATCGCTTAACATAAAATGTAACATGCTGATACTTCTTAGACAGATCCTAAGTAAAACGGTTCGATGGGTTTGTAGTAATACACGCTCCGTTTAAGAGTTAATAACGATGTCATCACAGGCAAGTAAATGTAAATACACTGAGGAGCAGAAGATAAATTTTAGTACAAACAGCAAGCAGTTTGCAACTTTCATTTACACTGATCACATTAAAACGCTGGCGGTTCCCGACTCCTAGTGTACTACTCATTCTATCCTGAAACTTTCTGGCGGATTAAAACTGTGTGCCGGACCGAGACTCGAACTCGGGACCTTTGCCTTTCGCGGGCAAGTGCCCTACCAACTGAGCTACCCAAGCACGACTCGCGATCCGTCCTCACAGCTTCAGTTCTACCAGTACCTCGTCTCCTACCTTCGAAACTTCACAGAAGCTCTTTTGCGAACCTTGCAGAACTAGCACTCCCGAGTTCGAGTCTCGGTCCGGCACACAGTTTTAATCTGCCAGGAAGTTTCATAACAGCGCAGACTCCGCTGCAGAATGAAAATCTCTTTCTGGCTTTCTATCCTGTTGGTTATATCAGTTGAAGCAGCGCCTGCTCCTGGAATGAATGACATGCACAGAATAGTAAATTAACGATTTTTCAGAAACGCAGTTCCCTCACACCCGTTCCCCCTTTACTCTATTGCCCTCCCGCTAAATAGCTTCTCTACCAAAATGCTATATTCAATTCCGGTCTTACAGACGAAATGTAACTTCTGCGTACAACCCATTCTTTCTCTCAAACTTACAGCTCAATACGAAATTCAAATGACGTGCAGCATATTAAGAGTACAATTAAATCAAGATTAATAATCTAAGTTATGTTCTGCTCAGATGACTTTCTCGTTTCTTCTTTTTTTTCGTTGTCTAAAGAACAGACTGAGCTTTCTGGGATATAGCCTGTCATACAGAGCGCGATTCCTTGCATCCGGTTACCAGGCATCTTGACAGCGTCACAGAGGGATTCCCAATTGGGAATAACTGTGATGAGATTACCGATTCCAGTGTTTACTTCACAGCCAATGGAAGCTTCCCGAAAGCCTTAGTCTGTAACGAGGAGTGGAACTACACTCCTGGAAATTGAAATAAGAACACCGTGAATTCATTGTCCCAGGAAGGGGAAACTTTATTGACACATTCCTGGGGTCAGATACATCACATGATCACACTGACAGAACCACAGGCACATAGACACAGGCAACAGAGCATGCACAATGGCGGCACTAGTACAGTGTATATCCACCTTTCGCAGCAATGCAGGCTGCTATTCTCCCATGGAGACGATCGTAGAGATGCTGGATGTAGTCCTGTGGAACGGCTTGCCATGCCATTTCCACCTGGCGCCTCAGTTGGACCAGCGTTCGTGCTGGACGTGCACACCGCGTGAGACGACGCTTCATCCAGTCCCAAACATGCTCAATTGGGGACAGATCCGGAGATCTTGCTGGCCAGGGTAGTTGACTTACACCTTCTAGAGCACGTTGGGTGGCATGGGATAGATGCGGACGTGCATTGTCCTGTTGGAACAAGTTCCCTTGCCGGTCTAGGAATGGTAGAACGATGGGTTCGATGACGGTTTGGATGTACCGTGCACTATTCAGTGTCCCCTCGACGATCACCAGTGGTGTACGGCCAGTGTAGGAGATCGCTCCCCACACCATGATGCCGGGTGTTGGCCCTGTGTGCCTCGGTCGTATGCAGTCCTGATTGTGGCGCTCACCTGCACGGCGCCAAACACGCATACGACCATCATTGGCACCAAGGCAGAAGCGACTCTCATCGCTGAAGACGACACGTCTCCATTCGTCCCTCCATTCACGCCTGTCGCGACACCACTGGAGGCGGGCTGCACGATGTTGGGGCGTGAGCGGAAGACGGCCTAACGGTGTGCGGGACCGTAGCCCAGCTTCATGGAGACGGTTGCGAATGGTCCTCGCCGATACCCCTGGAGCAACAGTGTCCCTAATTTGCTGGGAAGTGGCGGTGCGGTCCCCTACGGCACTGCGTAGGATCCTACGGTCTTGGCGTGCATCCGTGCGTCGCTGCGGTCCGGTCCCAGGTCGACGGGCACGTGCACCTTCCGCCGACCACTGGCGACAACATCGATGTACTGTGGAGACCTCACGCCCCACGTGTTGAGCAATTCGGCGGTATGTCCACCCGGCCTCCCGCATGCCCACTATACGCCCTCGCTCAAAGTCCGTCAACTGCACATACGGTTCACGTCCACGCTGTCGCGGCATGCTACCAGTGTTAAAGACTGCGATGGAGCTCCGTATGCCACGGCAAACTGGCTGACACTGACGGCGGCGGTGCACAAATGCTGCGCAGCTAGCGCCATTCGACGGCCAACACCGCGGTTCCTGGTGTGTCCGCCGTGCCGTGCGTGTGATCATTGCTTGTACAGCCCTCTCGCAGTGTCCGGAGCAAGTATGGTGGGTCTGACACACCGGTGTCAATGTGTTCTTTTTTCCATTTCCAGGAGTGTATATTAATTTGTTTCTACAGCAATGTTTCTCATTGTTCTACCTTAAAATTAAAAATGTGTTCTTGTGTACTTTTAACTTACGAAGGAGATGCTGGACTGCAGTAAGGAAGGGTCCGTTTTCAACCATTTATTTTTGATGCCGCTTTGGCACTATGTATTTTATGATACGGGTATTTACTAAGAGATCTGCAAGCCCAAATGATTGTATAGACCAGTGGTAGTCAACTGGTCCCCACCGTTACTAGTGGGCGTTCCAGCTTTCACCATGGGTAGTTGGTGAAAGATATTTTCATCAAGTTTCAAAAAAATGTTGAAGAATTATTTGGTAATTAATTATTATTATATGCTTTAAGCTGCTGGAACTCTCCTTGATAAGTTTCATAACGTGAAGCTACTTGCCTACTTTGCAAATCACCATTGCTGTGGAACTGGTGGGTAGTCATAAAATTTTGTTAATAATAGAGAAACAAAAGTGGGGGGGTAGGTATAGAAAGTTGACCACCACTGGTCTAGACTCTTGCTCGTGTAATGGCTCGTGGTAACAAACGACTGCGACAACAAACTTAATTACAGATTCCGTACCTGAAGCTCAAAACTAGTTGATAAACGTTGTGTTCTGTTTCTTCTGTCTGTATGAAATAATAAATTATTATGTAACATTATTCAAATACTTTGCTCGTTGTATTTGCATGACAAAATCTTCTAAAATTAACCGGTTATGATTTTTTTCTCTTCCTTATGTTTTATTACAAATCAGTTGTTTCTCGACAGTGATAACCTTTTTACACTTTCACTAGTTTGAGTTCTAATTAAGTAGTTGTAAGGCTCGTGCTTATAAGTAAACGCTAACGTAAAAGATTATCATTAATTGCACCGCCTTTTCTAACCACTTCTGGATTTCTTCACTGAGTAGAAATATCTCTGGAGTTAGCAATCATATGAGCGGAACAGATTTTGTGTTCTCAGTATACACTATCATCGCTGTCACGTGATCTCGCGACTCTGTAGGTTTGTCCGCAAAACGTCTTGTAGGTTTATAATGTCATTACAGTGTCAGTAAACACAGACTCTCTTCGTAGGTGCCATGGATTTGGTCCAGGCGTTTTGTAGATATCATAACGAACTGTATTTCATACTTGGTATAAATTACGATCTTAGACCTGAAGAGCAAAGTGAAGGGGCATTCAGTTCCTTTGAGGCAAGTGTCACAGCTCAGATGTGCCTATTTCTTTTATTTCTGTGACTGCTAACGCTATTTCTCAGTATTTTATCATATTTCCAAGTAAAGTTTAAGTAAGATGCCACTGCAAGGCGAGTTGAAAGCAACCCACTGCCTTTGAAACTGTCCCAGAGGACACCGAATTTGCCGAACATTATCAACTATATCACCTGCTTCTCCATTATTTTTTCGATTCTTGTGTATTTTTCTCTCTTTTGCAGGCTACAACATAAGCTTGCTCGCATGTAACACTTTGAAGTACCGGTACTTATTAAGCTTGTTTTGTGTACAAGCGCCCACAATATTCCAATAGAAGTAACATGTGAAAAACAAAATATCTGGATATACTAAAAAGCCAGATATACGAAGCCACATACACCCAAAATATTGAAAATATATATGACATATTTCTCTTCCTGCACACGCACGCGCGCGCTCACACACACACACACACACACACACACACACACACTAAAGTAATACTCAGACTACGCTACTGAGCAGTCTGTCAGCACAAACAAAATGCAAGGGTCGGCTATCACATTCTATTCCAATTGTCTCTAGCGTTTCGATCTTCAGAAGCAAAAGAAATAAATACAAGATATCTTGTCAGCTAGTAGTCACCAGTTCTATTAAGACTTGCTGATACGCTTCTTCTTTTCTTGTGTCTGTGTCCTGCATCTGCGCAGGGTCAGTATGGTTGTGTAATGAATTTGGAATGGTTAGTTTAAGGGATGCCGGATGACTCATTCGTTACCTGCTACTACCCCCCCCCCCCCGGTCCAATACAAAATGTGCGTACTCCAACTGTCTGCGCAAAGTATTACACATGTGAAAGTAATCTAAATCTTTGCGAAACGTGTAAAGAGGTGGTACTTGGGTACCAGCCAGGCACTTACCCAGTCAGATGTGGGGCACGCCTATACACCACATCCTGGCTGGTTGGCTAATCCGCCGGACTTACTCGAACCGTGGCTGCCGCATCTCCCTAACCGGAAGCGGCGGTTTAAGCCGCACCGCTATCCGGGAGAGTTTGTCAACACCTCTTGATTATTTCTATGTAGCAGCTCTGCGAGACATCCATTTCATGTTTTGGTATTGATGGTGGCTCTTAACCGAAACTCGTAAAACGATACAGTTTTCTTAACGAATTGTGACTCGCTGTGGATTGTCGTATGAATAACGTTTTTATGATGTAAATGCATAGGCTCCTGTGGCAAGAGTCTGTTAACATGGAAGTTTTCTGGATGATGTAGACCCAGAAGAAGACCGCTCCGCTCCAACCCCAAGGGCGAAATATACATTATGACACAGTACCACACCCACAAAACTTCCATCTTATCGTTTTTATGGGTAAAAATTCTGTACCGATCACAAGTATTGCACTCCACTGTGGTGAGACCTGGATTACAGAACGCATAATGAAGATATATTAATCACATCACCTTCATCTATGGTAATGATATAGGTGAAAGTAATGAATTAAAATTTGTGCCAGCACCGGGATTTGAACCAAGATCCCCTGTTTACTAGGCCAGTACTTACTTTTTTCTGTTTGGTTAATCTCATTTTGTTCTATATTGTTCGTTGAATTTGTTCGGGTTGGACTTCCGATGAAACCCGTTCAGGTTCTTCGCTGATTCGTCCACTCCGTTTTTTATTACAGAGAGTTGCTAAGCCTCTGACCGAACACGCTGAGCTACCGTTCCGGCATACTAGGCGATGATACAAATTTTAATTCATCACTTTGGCCTACATCATAATCGTAGATGAAGGTGGGACTCAATATGTCTCAGGAATAACAACTACACTACTGGCCACTAAAATAGCTACACCACGAAGATGACGTTCTACAGACGTGAAATTTAACCGACAGGAAGAAGATGCTGTGATATGCAAATGATTAGCTTTTCAGAGCATTCACATAAGGTTGGCGCCGGTGGCGACACCTACTACGTGCTGACATGAGGAAAGTATCCAACAGATTTCTCATACACAAACAGCAGTTGACCGGCGTTGCCTGGTGAAACGTTGTTGTGATGCCTAGTGTAAGGAAGAGAATGCGTACCATCATGTTTCCGACTTTGATAAAGGTCGGATTGTAGCCTATCGCGATTGCAGTTTATCGTATCGCAACATTGCTGCTCGCGTTGGTCGAGATCCAATGACTGTAAGCAGAATGTGGATACGGTGGGTTCAGGAGGGTAATACGGAACGCCGTGCAGGATCCCAACGGCCTCGTATAACTAGCAGCCGAGATTACAGGCATCTTATCCGCATTGGCTGTAACGGATCGTGCAGCCACGTCTCAATCCCTGAGTCAAAAGACGGAGACGTTTGTAAGACAACAACCATCTGCACGAACAGTTCGACGACGTTTGCAGCAGCATGGACTATCAGCTCGGAGACCATAGCTGCGGTTACCATCGACGCTAGTTCACAGACAGGAGCGCCTGCGATGGTATACTCAACGACGAACCTGGGTGCACGAATGGCAAAATTTCATTTTTTCGGATGAATCCAGGTTCTGTTTACAGCATCATGATGGTCGCATCCGTGTTTGGCGACATCGTGGTGAACGCACATTGGAAGCGTGTATTCGTCATCGCCGTACTGGCGTATCATCCGACGTGATGATATGGTGTGCCATTGGTTACACGTCTTGGTCACCTCTTGTTCGCACTGACGGCACTTTGAAAAAATGGCTCTGAGCACTATGGGACTTAACATCTATGGTCATCAGTCCCCTAGGACTTAGAACTACTTAAACATAACTAACCTAAGGACATCACACAACACCCAGTCATCAAGAGGCAGAGAAAACGGCACTTTGAACAATGGACTTTACATTTCAGATGTGTTACGACCCGTGGCTCTACCCTTCATTCGATACCTGCGAAACCCTCCATTTCAGCACGATAATGTACGATCGCATGTTGCAGGTCCTGTATGGGCATTTCTGGATACAGAAAATGTTCGACTGCTGCCCTGGCCAGCACATTCTCCAGATCTCTCACCAATTGAAAACGTCTGGTCAATGGTGGCCGAGCAACTTGCTCGTCACAATACGCCAGTCACTACTCTTGATGAACTATGGTATCGCTTTGAAGTGCATTGGCAGCTGTACCTGTACACGCCATCCAAACTGTGTTTGACTCAATGCCCAGGCGTATCAAGGCCGTTATTACGGCCAGAGGTGGTTGGTCTGGGTACTGATTTCTCAGGATCTATGTACCCAAATTGCGTGAAAATGTAATCACGTGTCAGTTCTAGTATAATATGTTTGTCCAATGAATAGCCGTTTATCATCTGCATTTCTTCTTGGTGTAGCAATTTTAATGGCCAGTAGTGTACATATGATTCATGTATCACCAACAGCTGAGATATAGGCAGGATTCACCCCATTTCGATCATTGATAAAATACTATTCCAGTATCTGAAAGCCTTAAGAATACTGCTGCGAGTTTACAAAGGCGAATAGCAATGGGGTGAGCGAGGGCTGGAATTTGCATCGGTGAGGGAGACGTACTAGGATAGTGCGTGCAGGTGTGTGAGAAGCAGCGTCAATATGGCGTAACAGATAGCGCATCTGTATGGTAAGCAAAAGACCGAGTTTCGGATACTGGCGCTTGTACAATTTTTGATCCAAAAAATGGTTCATCTGAGCACTATGGGACTCAACTGCTGTGGTCATAAGTCCCCTAGAACTTAGAACTACTTAAACCTAACTAACCTAAGGACATCACACACATCCATGCCCGAGGCAGGAATCGAACCTGCGACCGTAGCAGTCGCACGGTTCCGGACTGCGCGCAATTTTTGACCCATTAGTTTGGCCTACATCATTATCATACATACTGAAGATGTTGAAGCGACAAAGCCGGCGTTAGTGTGGTGCCACGGCGAAGTCGCTTCATTCTCCGAAAACTGGTGTGTTACGACGTGCGTACTGCCAAGCGTCTGCGTAGCTAATGTTCCTCCCCTTCCACGCTTCGCTGTCAGCGGAAGCGAGTTAATTAATGCGCTCATTAGATTACGGAGGATAATTAAACAAAAATGGGCAACAGTGATGAGAGGGGATGGTGTCGGCGGCGGCGGCACGATCCTAAGTGAGTTACCTCTAACCTGCTCATTAAGGCGCCATTTACCTTATTGTGAAAGCTAATACGCGGCCAGAACGTGCCCCACACATGCGGCGGCGGCATCGACGTTACAGTGAAGTCCTTCTCTGTTTTCATATTCGGTGGGAATGCCGCAGCTATATTCGGACTCACGCACTGACTCTTTCTCCCTCCCTCTCTCTCTCTCTCTCTCTCTCTCTCTCTCTCTCTCTCTCTCTCTCACACACACACTCGGAATGGGCAGACAGCGAGTCCCAGTATCACTTGCAGCCATCAATCTGCTTTAACAGACACGCGTTATTAATGATCTCCATTTATCGGCGGCTGTTCTGCTCTTATGCTGGAGCAATGCACGATGCTGCTGATAAAAAAAAAAGTACAAAGAGCGAGAGATAAATAATAGCATCGAGAGACTGGGAAACCATGTGGAGCGGTACATTATTCTGCCTTTGTACGTTTTCCAGTACAGTGCAATGCGGTAAGGTCTAGCTTTTATATCGCTATCTAGTTCTGCTCAGCCAGCTCGCAATGAAAGGCCGCCACGTAGTATTTAAACCTCTTGACACAACAACGTGGAGTGTAAAAAAAAAAAAAAAAAAACACTTGACAGAGTACTCCTCAGTAATGTCAAGTGGCTTAAAGTTCCCGCAGTATAAACAACTTGACTCCTCAAGGAATGGTTGTGCACAGCGAATGAAGAACTCCGTGATCAGTGGCACACCGCCTGGTTTTCTATTAATATTGCATATGCAGATTTCAGCTATAAATTGCCATTTTCGGTGTTAACTCACACATTTTGCAGAAAGCTTCATGTTAATTTCTTCAACGTTTCATGCTTGTAAATTGATACACGTACTCTTCTCGGAAGTGAAGTTTCCGCTTCGACAACATTTTGATTTTGAAGTTCCATATAGTTATGAGGACTTTGGATTGGGTTCTGATTCAGAATTACGCTCCATGAATCTGGCATTTAATCTCATACAAAACACAGAACGAGAGATTCAAACACGAGGCAGGCATCAGAAATACAAGAACACGAAACTAGTTTTCAGCTACGTAGAGTGCAATTCTGAATCTGTACCCGATCATTACACGAAATTTTAAGATCAAAATGATGACGAAACGGAAATTTCACTTCCGTGAAGAATTTTTGGATCAATTTTCATACTGTAACGTGAAACAAATGACGCTTTTTGCAAAATGTGTAGTTTAACATTGAAGGCAGCTAGCTATTTATAGCTGAAATCCGGGTATGCAAGAATAATAAAAATCCAGTGAAACTGAGACTGTGTTCCTGTTCTCCACAATACTGTATGAAGTGGTTTAAATTCTCCGCAGTACTGTGTCAACTGCTTTATATTCTGCCAGCAACTCGCCTTGAAGATGGGTGCTATTAGGTTATTAGCCACAATATCGGCTGAATAAATAGCAGATACTCGCGAGAATGATCATGGAAAAAGTTTTATGTATGTTCGAAAATTTGTACGTGCTGTTCGTTTAAAATGTTAAAACAAAAAAGAAATCAGTCATAAAGGTGAAAATAATTAACTACCTTTAATTCTGTCACTTTCTGCTTCTCTTGGCAAACAAACACGAATGTCATTGCCGGACGGTCTGGCCGTGCGGTTCTAGGCGCTTCAATCTGGAACCGCGTGACCGCTACGGTCGCAGGTTCGAATCCTGCCTCGGGCATGGATGTTTTTGATGTCCTTGGGTTAGTTAGGTTTAAGTAGTTTTAAGTTCTTGGGGACTGATGACCACAGATGTCAAGTCCCATAGTACTCACAGCCATTGGAATCATTTTGAATGTCATTGAAAGTACTAGGCGACTACAATATCATTGCACCAGAGAGAGAGGGTGCTTCAGTCGGCTTACCGTGAGTTTTTTTATCGTAATCTTTCACGAGGACACTCTGTGCCACGTGATAGTGAATTCACAACTATTTTGAAATCATTCACAGCCGCGCGGTCTAAGGCGTCTTGTCGTGCTCCGCGCGGCTGGCCCCGTTCGAAGTTCGAGTCCTCCCTCAGACATGAGTGTGTGAGTCGTCCTTAGCGTAAGTTAGTTTAAGTTAGGGTAAGTAGTGTGTAAGCTTAGGGACCGATGACCTCAGCAGTTTAGTCCCATAAACCCTTACCAGAAATATCCAAACTTTTCCAAATCATTCACAATGCGATACGTGGTCTAGGGGTGGCACGGTAGCTCAGCGTGTTCGGCCTCTGTAATAAAAAACTGAGTGGAAGGATCAACCACTGAACTTGAACAGGATGTCTTGCGACGTCCGCAACGACCGAACACAACGATTAAAAAAAAGGGGGTAGCGTCGTTGACTCATAATCAAAACGTCTTCGGTCCCGGGTTCGATCCCCGCCACTGCCTAAATTTTGATAAATAATCAGCATTGGCGGCTGAAGACGTCCGGCATAAGAAGTCAGCCTCATTCTGCCAACGGCCTTGTCAAAGAGGGCGGAGGAGCGGATAGAGGTTCAGGGCACTCTCTTGTGCTAGGGGTGGGAAATTGCCCCTAAAGGTGGAAGAATCAGCAATGATCAACGACATGAGTATGCAGAAGGCAATGGATACCACTGCATTAAAAACACGTAACGTGTATCCACAGGACATGTGGCTTGTAATTGAAGAAGTGTCATGATGATCTCTCCATTGGCAAAAGATTCCGGAATAGTCCCCCATTCGGATCTCCGGGAGGGGACTGCCAAGGGGGAGGTTACCATGAGAAAAAGATTGAATAACCAACGAAAGGATAACGTTCTGCGAGTCGGGGCGTGGAATGTCAGAAGCTTGAACGTGGTAGGGAAACTAGAAAATCTGAAAATGGAAATGCAAAGGCTCAATCTAGATATAGTAGGCGTCAGTGAAGTGAAGTGGAAGGAAGACAAGGATTTCTGGTCAGATGAGTATGGGGTAATATCAACAGCAGCAGAAAATGGTATAACAGGTGTAGGATTCGTTATGAATAGGAAGGTAGGGCAGGGGGTGTGTTACTGTGAACAGTTCAGTGACCGGGTTGTTCTAATCCGAATCGACAGCAGACCAACACCGACAACGATAGTTCAGGTATACATACCGACGTCGCAAGCTGAAGATGAACAGATAGAGAAAATGTATGAGAATATTGAAAGGAACTGCAGTAGGTAAAGGGGGACGAAAATCTAATAGTCACGGGCGACTGGAATGCAGTTGTAGGGGAAGGAGTAGAAGAAAAGGTTACAGGAGAATATGGCCTTGGGACGAGGAATGAAAGAGGAGAAAGACTAA
Organism: Schistocerca nitens; assembly: GCF_023898315.1. Classification (NCBI taxonomy): domain Eukaryota; kingdom Metazoa; phylum Arthropoda; class Insecta; order Orthoptera; family Acrididae; genus Schistocerca; species Schistocerca nitens. The sequence continues at coordinate 420,096,910 of NC_064618.1, read as the reverse complement.
TTGAGTTCTGCAACAAGTTTCAGCTAGTAACAGCGAATACCCTGTTCAAGAATCACAAGAGGAGGAGGTATACTTGGAAAAGGCCGGGAGATACGGGAAGATTTCAATTAGATTACATCATGGTCAGACAGAGATTCCGAAATCAGATACTGGACTGTAAGGCGTACCCAGGAGCAGATATAGACTCAGATCACAATATAGTAGTGATGAAGAGTAGGCTGAAGTTCAAGACATTAGTCAGGAAGAATCAATACGCAAAGAAGTGGGATACGGAAGTACTAAGGAATGACGAGATACGTTTGAAGTTCTCTAACGCTATAGATACAGCAATAAGGAATAGCGCAGTAGGCAGTACAGTTGAAGAGGAATGGACATCTCTAAAAAGGGCCATCACAGAAGTTGGGAAGGGAAACATAGGAACAAAGAAGGTAGCTGCGAAGAAACCATGGGTAACAGAAGAAATACTTCAGTTGATTGATGAAAGGAGGAAGTACAAACATGTTCCGGGAAAATCAGGAATACAGAAATACAAGCCGCTGAGGAATGAAATAAATAGGAAGTGCAGGGAAGCTAAGAAGAAATGGCTGCAGGAAAAATGTGAAGACATCGGAAATGATATGATTGTCGGAAGGACGGACTCAGCATACAGGAAAGTCAAAACAACCTTTGGTGACATTAAAAGCAACGGTGGTAACATTAAGAGAGCAACCGGAATTCCACTGTGAAATGCATAGGAGAGAGCAGATAGGTGGAAAGAATACATTGAAAGCCTCTATGAGGGTGAAGATTTGTCTGATGTGATAGAAGAAGAAACAGGAGTCGATTTAGAAGAGCTAGGGGATCCAGTATTAGAATCGGAATTTAAAAGAGCTTTGGAGGACTTACGGTCAAATAAGGCAGAAGGGATAGATAACATTCCATCAGAATTTCTAAAATCATTGGGGGAAGTGGCAACAAAACGACTATTCACGTTGGTGTGTAGAGTATATGAGTCTGGCGACATACCATCTGACTTTCGGAAAAGCATCATACACACAATTCCGAGGACGGCAAGAGCTGACAAGTGCGAGAATTATCGCACAATCAGCTTAACAGCTCATGCATCGAAGCTGCTTACAAGAATAATATACAGAAGAATGGAGAAGAAAATTGAGAATGCGCTAGGTGACGATCAGTTCGGCTTTAGGAAAAGTAAAGGGACGAGACAGGCAATTCTGACGTTACGGCTAGTAGTGGAAGCAAGGCTAAAGAAAAATCAAGACAGTTTCATAGGATTTGTCCACCTGGAAAAACGCGTTCGACAATATAAAATGGTGCAAGCTGTTCGAGATTCTGAAAAAAGTAGGGCTAAGCTATAGGGAGAGACGGGTCATATACACTCCTGGAAATTGAAATAAGAACACCGTGAATTCATTGTCCCAGGAAGGGGAAACTTCATTGACACATTCCTGGGGTCAGATACATCACATGATCACACTGACAGAACCACAGGCACATAGACACAGGCAACAGAGCATGCACAATGGCGGCACTAGTACAGCGTATATCCACCTTTCGCAGCAATGCAGGCTGCTATTCTCCCATGGAGACGATCGTAGAGATGCTGGATGTAGTCCTGTGGAACGGCTTGCCATGCCATTTCCACCTGGCGCCTCAGTTGGACCAGCGTTCGTGCTGGACGTGCAGACCGCGTGAGACGACGCTTCATCCAGTCCCAAACATGCTCAATGGGGGACAGATCCGGAGATCTTGCTGGCCAGGGTAGTTGACTTACACCTTCTAGAGCACGTTGGGTGGCACGGGATACATGCGGACGTGTATTGTCCTGTTGGAACAGCAAGTTCCCTTGCCGGTCTAGGAATGGTAGAACGATGGGTTCGATGACGGTTTGGATGTACCGTGCACTATTCAGTGTCCCCTCGACGATCACCAGTGGTGTACGGCCAGTGTAGGAGATCGCTCCGCACACCATGATGCCGGGTGTTGGCCCTGTGTGCCTCGGTCGTATGCAGTCCTGATTGTGGCGCTCACCTGCACGGCGCCAAACACGCATACGACCATCACTGGCACCAAGGCAGAAGCGACTCTCATCGCTGAAGACGACACGTCTCCATTCGTCCCTCCATTCACGCCTGTCGTGACACCACTGGAGGCGGGCTGCACGATGTTGGGGCGTGAGCGGAAGACGGCCTAACGGTGTGCGGGACCGTAGCCCAGCTTCATGGAGACGGTTGCGAATGGTCCTCGCCGATACCCCTGGAGCAACAGTGTCCCTAATTTGCTGGGAAGTGGCGGTGCGGTCCCCTACGGCACTGCGTAGGATCCTACGGTCTTGGCGTGCATCCGTGCGTCGCTGCGGTCCGGTCCCAGGTCGACGGGCACATGCACCTTCCGCCGACCACTGGCGACAACATCGATGTACTGTGGAGACCTCACGCCCCACGTGTTGAGCAATTCGGCGGTACGTCCACCCGGCCTCCCGCATGCCCACTATACGCCCTCGCTCAAAGTCCGTCAACTGCACCGCTCAAAGTCCGTCAACTGCACATACGGTTCACGTCCACGCTGTCGCGGCATGCTACCAGTGTTAAAGACTGCGATGGAGCTCCGTATGCCACGGCAAACTGGCTGACACTGACGGCGGCGGTGCACAAATGCTGCGCAGCTAGCGCCATTCGACGGCCAACACCGCGGTTCCTGGTGTGTCCGCCGTGCCGTGCGTGTGATCATTGCTTGTACAGCCCTCTCGCAGTGTCCGGAGCAAGTATGGTGGGTCTGACAAACCGGTGTCAATGTGTTCTTTTTTCCATTTCCAGGAGTGTACAATATGTACAACAACCAAGAGGGAATAATAAGAGTGCACGATCAAGAACAAAGTGCTCGTATTAAGAAGGGTGTAAGACAAGGCTGTAGCTTTTCGCCCCTACTCTTCAATCTGTACATCGAGGAAGCAATGATGGAAATAAAAGAAAGGTTCAGGAGTGGGATTAAAATACAAGGTGAAAGGATATGAATGATACGATTCGCTGATGACATTGCTATCCTGAGTGAAAGTGAAGACGAATTAAATGATCTGCTGAACGGAATGAACAGTCTAATGAGTACACAGTATGGTTTGAGAGTAAATCGAAGAAAGACGAAGGTAATGAGAAGTAGTAGAAATGAGAACAGCGAGAAACTTAACATCAGGATTGATGGTCACGAAATCAATGAAGTTAAGGAATTCTGCTACCTAGGCAGTAAAATAACCAATGACGGACAGTGCAAGGAGGACATCAAAAGCAGACTCGCTAAGGCAAAAAAGGCATTTCTGGCCAAGAGAAGTCTACTAATATCAAATACCGGCCTTAATTTGAGGAAGAAATTTCTGAGGATGTACGTCTGGAGTACAGCATTGTATGATAGTGAAACATGGACTGTGGGAAAACCAGACCAGAAGAGAATCGAAGCATTTGAGATGTGGTGCTATAGACGAATGTTGAAAATTAGGTGGACTGATAAGGAATGACGAGGTTCTATGCAGAGTCGGAGAGGAAAGAAATGTGTGGAAAACACTGATAAGGAGAAGGGACAGGATGATAGGACATCTGCTAAGACATGAGGGAATGACTTCCATGGTACTAGAGGGAGCTGTAGAGGCAAAAACTGTAGAGGAAGACAGAGATTGGAATACGTCAAGCAAATAATTGAGGACGTAGGTTGCAAGTGCTACTCTGAGATGAAGAGGTTAGCACAGGAAAGGAATTCGTGGCGGTCCGCATCAAACCAGTCAGTAGACTGATGAAAAAAAAAAAAAGTTTTTCTTAATCGCGAAACTACTTCTTGACTGTAAAGTCACCGTTGTTTCCGATAATGGCCACGGGAAGCCAAGCGCAATAATATTGTGGTCAGCCAATACAGCACTGTTTTTTTTTTTCAAATTTTAGGAAGCATTCTGTAATTGGAGCCTAGTCCTCGGAATAAAATTCTAATAATAAAAAAAGGTAGTCTAGACCTCTTTCGTCACAACCTTACTTCTACGGATCTTGCTCCGCGTGTCGCCACCAGCACCATAATGGCGGGGGAAAGCCTGTAGATGGTCTGCAAAATGGCCGAAACCGGTTGCTAAGAAATAAAAAAAACCAAAAATGCGATTGAGACTGTTTTTATATGATTTTTAGTCGTTTTATTTTATTTTGATAGAGATATCCTTATCTCGAATTTTTATCGGTTTCACCTTGATCATTAAACGTTTGTTAAATCGAACTCTTCCATTATTCGAACTTTTTCTGAGGTCCCATGATATCGAAGTCAATGAGACTTGACGGATAATACTGTGTTGGTACAGATGATGTGTTAGTAATGTGCAAGAGTTCTTCATGTTCCCACCGCCGTTAATGAAGAATAAATAGCCTCTTTTGTTTTGATGAAAGGATTCCCATTCGTGCTTTCTGGACTTCTAAGATACGCACTTGAAATTGCAGAGCTTTTGCGGCTCTATGAAATCGAATCTCCGTATGGATATGAGATAACTTTGACTCTTACTTCGACTGAAAAACGAAGCGCTCTACAACTCTTCTGACTGGTTTGATGTTCTCTTGCACCAGACCCTTCGTTGCAGAATAGGACTCGCTCAATTGTTTGCTGGATGGATTCCAATCTGGTTTCCCCTACATTTATGACCCTTTTATTTCCTTCTAGTACCGGTGAAAATTATTCCTGATGTCCTATTATCTAGTCCCTTTTTATTATCAACATTTTCCATATGATCCTATTTTCCCCGATTTTATGGAGAATTCTTTATCGTATCTGTCCACCTAAGTTTCAACGTCCTAATATAGCAGCAAATTTATAATGCTTCGATTCTCTTCTTTACTAGTTTCCTCAGAGTCCACGATTCACCTCTATACAAAAAAAAAAAAAAGGCTCTGATCACTATGGGACTTAACTTCTGAGGTCATCAGTCCCCTAGAACTACTTAAACCTAACTAACCTAAGGACATCACACACATCCATGCCCGAGGCAGGATTCGAACCTGCGACCGTAGCGGTCGCGCGGTTCCAGCCTGAAGCGCCTAGAACCGATCGGCCACTCCGGCCGGCTCACCTCTATACAATGCTGTGCTCCAAAAGTATGTTTTTATAAATTTCTTCCTCAAATTAAGGCCTGTGTTTGATATAAGTAGACTTCTTTAGTTGCTGGAACCATTTTAATAGCTGTAGGCTGTCAGTTTTACTCCTTTAACACACCATGCTTATAAATTACATTACTGGCCAGTTGCAGCCTTAGGTTGCTATTAAATCTATACAGTAAATAGTTAGGACGTATTAAAATTGTTGTTCAAATTACTTGCATGACCTTGATGATATGTGTGTGTCTTTTAAAAATGTTTATTTCGTGTTACATGGGAGAGGCACATCCACAAACATACAAATCGCGAATGTTACATATATAGTCTTAGACATGCCAATCTGCTTACAGGAACAACTTTCCCAGCACGACATGTAGGCAAAAACCTTACTAAGAGGTAGCTTACTGTCCTCTGCGCATTCATATGGCCACAACTCGTGTACTTTTCTGCACTCATACACACATAAGTGTTACAAACCGCCGGAAACATGCATCAACCAACGATCAAGCTAAACGGATATTTTTCTGAGCCAAAGTTATCACCGGAGAGAGCTGCAGTCACGTGATCACAGTCTTCCGTACATGTCATTAACTCTTATTAAACTTCTTACGTTATGGAGTTTGACAATACTTACAATCCTTATACGAGTAATGAAACTTAAGTTATTACTGAAATGATGCTACATATTCTTATTGCATGTTCTCAGAAATGCCCTCATTTTTATATGCCGTTGCTGGAAATAGCGTTATGCCTCTTCTCATTGTACAGGTCAAATAATGGCATAACATTACTGACCCTCACTACTTTAGTAAAACAGTCATTACGTTTTATCACAGTCACTTGCCACATCGATCTGCCGCTGATTACAGGTATCGTCAAACTCTGTCATATACACTACTGGCCATTAAATTTGCTACACAACGAAGATGACGTACTACAGGCGCGAAATTTAACCAACAGGAAGAAGATGCTGTAATATGCAAATGTATAGCTTTTCAGAGCATTCACACAAGGTTGGCGCGGGTGGAAACAAATACAACGTGCTGACACGCCGAAAGTTTCCAACCAATTTATCATACATAAACAGCAGTTGACCGGCGTTGCCTGGTGAAACGTTGTTGTGATGCCTCGTGTAAGGAGGAGAAATGCGTACCATCACGTTTCCGACTTTGATAAAGGTCGGATTGTAGCCTATCGCGACTGCGGTTTATCGTATCGCGACATTGCTGCTCGCGTTGGTCGAGATCCAATGACTGTTAGCAGAATATGGAATCGATGGGTTCAGGAGGGTAATACGGAACGCCGTACTGGATCCCAACGGTCTCGTATCACTAGCAGTGGAGATGACAGGCACCTTATCCGCATAGCTGTAACGGATCGTGTAGCCACGTCTCGATCCCTGCGTCAACAGATGGAGACGTTTGCAAGACAACAACCATCTGCACGAACAATTCGACGACGTTTGCAGCAGCATGGACTATCAGCTAGGAGACCATGGCTGCGGTTACCCTTGACGCTAGTTCACAGACAGGAGCGCCTGCGATGGTGTACTCAACGACGAACCTCGGTGCACGAATGGCAGAACGTCATTTTTTCGGATGAATCCAGGTTCTGTTTACAGTATCATGATGGTTGCATCCGTGTTTGGCGACATCGCGGTGAACGCACATTGGAAGCGTATATTCGTCATCGCCATACTGGCGAATCAAAGGGGTGATGGTATGGGGTGCCATTGGTTACACGTCTCGGTCACCTCTTGTTCGCATTGACGGCACTTTGAACAGTGGACGGTACATTCAGATGTGTTACGACCCGTGGCTCTACCCTTCATTCGATCCCTGCGAAACCCTACATTTCAGCAGGATAATGCACGACCGCATTTTACAGGTCCTGTACCGGCCTTCCTGTACACAGAAAATGTTCGAGTGCTGCCCTGGCCAGCACAATCTCCAGATCTCTCACCAACTGAAAATGCCTGGTCAATGGTGGCCGATCAACTGGCTCGTCACAATACGCCAGTCACTACTCTTGATGAACTGTGGTATCGTGTTGAAGCTGCATGGGCAGCTGTACCTCTATACGACATCCAAGCTCTGTTTGACTCAATGTCCAGGCGTACCAAGGCCGTAATTACGGCCAGAGGTGGTTGTTCTGGGCACTGATTTCTCAGGATCTATGCATCCAAATTGCGTGAAAATGTAATCACATGTCAGTCCTGTTGTTGTTGTTGTTGTTGTCTTCAGTCCTGAGACTGGTTTGATGGCGCGCTCCATGCTACTCTATCCTGTGCAAGCTTCTTCATCTCCCCGCACTTACTGCAACCTAGATCTTTCTGAATCTGCTTAGTGTATTCATCTCTTGGTCTCCCTCTACGATTTTTACCCTCCACGCTGCCCTCCAATGCTAAATATGTGATCCCTTGATGTCTCAGAACATGTCCTACCAACCGGTCCCTTCTTCTTGTCAAGTTGTGCCACAAACTCCTCTTCGCCCCAATTCTATTCAATACCTCCTCATAAGATATGTGATCTACCCATCTAAACTTCAGCATTCTTCTGTAGCACCACATTTCGAAAGATTCTATTCCCTTCTTGTCCAAACTATTTATCGTCCATGTTTCTCTTCCATACATGGCTGCACTCCATACGTATACTTTCAGAAGCGACTTCCTGACACTTAAATCTATACTCGATGTTAACAAATTTCTCTTCTTCAGAAACGCTTTCCTAGCCATTGCCAGTCTACATTTTATACCCTCTCTACTTCGACTATCGTCAGTTATTTTGCTCCCCAAATAGCAAAACTCCTTTACTACTTTAAGTGTCTCATTTCCTAATCTAATCCTCTCAGCATCACCCGACTTAATTTGACTACATTCCATTATCCTCGTTTTGCTTTTGTTGATGTTCATCTTATATCCTCTTTTCAAGACACTGTCCATTCCGTTCAACAGCTCTTCCAAGTCCTTTGCTGTCTCTGACAGTATTACAATGTCATCGGCGAACCTCAACGTTTTTATTTCTTCTCCGTGGACTTTAATACCTACTCCGAATTTTTCTTTTGTTTCCTTTACTGCTTGCTCAATATACAGATTGAATAACATCGGGGACAGGCTACAACCCTGTCTCACTCCCTTCCCAACCGCTGCTTCCATTTCATACCCCTCGATTCTTATAACTGCCATCTGGTTTCTGTACAAATTCTAAATAGCCTTTCGCTCCCTGTATTTTACCCCTGCCACCTTTAGAATTTGAAAGAGAGTATTCCAGTCAACATTGTCAAAAGCTTTCTTTAAGTCTACAAATGCCAGAAATGTAGGTTTGCCTTTCCTTAATCTATTTTCTAAGATAAGTCGTAGAGTCAGTATTGCCTCACGTGTTCCAACATTTCTGCGGAATCCAAACTGATCTTCCCCGAGGTCGGCTTCTACTAGTTTTGCCATTCGTCTGTAAAGAATTCGCGTTAGTATTTTGCAGCTGTGACTTATTAAACTGATAGTTCGGTAATTTTCACATCTGTCAACACCTGCTTTCTTTGGGATTGGAATTATTATATTTTTCTTAAAGTCTGAGGGTATTTCGCCTGTCTCATACATCTTGCTCACCAGATGGTAGAGTTTTGTCAGGACTGGCTCTCCCAAGGCCGTCAGTAGTTCTAATGGAATGTTGTTACTCCCGGGGCCTTGTTTCGACGCAGGTCTTTCAGTGCTCTGTCAAACTCTTCACGCAGTATTATATCTCCCATTTCATCTTCATCTACATCCTCTTCCATTTCCATAATATTGTCCTCAAGTACGTCACCCTTGTATAGACCCTTTATATACTCCTTCCACCTTTCTGCTTTCCATTCTTTGCTTAGAACTCGGTTTTCATCTGAGCTCTTGATAATCATACATGTGGCTCTCTTTTCTCCAAAGGTCTCTTTAATTTTGCTGTAGGCTACATCTATCTTACCTCTACTGAGATAAGCCTCTACATCCTTACATTTGTCCTCTAGCCATCCCTGCTTAGCCATTTTGCACTTCCTGTCGATCTCATTTTTGAGACGTTTGTATTCCTTTTTGCCTGCTTCATTTGCTGCGTTTTTATATTTTCTCCTTTCATCAATTAAATTCAATATTTCTTGTGTTACCCAAGGATTTCTACTAGCCCTCGTCTTTTTACCTACTTGATCCTCTGCTGCCTTCACTATTTCATCCCTCAGAGCTACCCATTCTTCTTCTACTGTATTTCTTTCCCCCATTCCTGTCAATTGTTCTCTTATGCTATCCCTGAAACTCTGTACAACCTCTGGTTCTTCCAGTTTATCCAGGTCCCATTTCCTTAAATTCCCACCTTCTTGCAGTTTCTTCAGTTTTAATCTAAAGTTCATAACCAATAGATTGTGGTCAGAGTCCACATCTGCCCCTGGAAATGTCTTACAATTTAAAACCTGGTTCCTAAATCTCTGTCTCACCATTATATAATCTGATACCTTCTAGTATCTCCAGGATTCTTCCATGTATACAACCTTCTTTTATGATTCTTGAACCAAGTGTTAGCTATGATTAAGTTATGCTCTGTGCAAAATTCTACCAGACGGCTTTCTCTTTCATTTCTGTCCCCCAAACAATATTCACCCACTATGTTTCCTTCTCTCCCTTTTCCTATTCTCGAATTCCAGCCACCCATGACTATTAAATTTTCGTCTCCCTTCATTTCTTTTATCTCATCATACATTGCATCAATTTCTTCGTCATCTGCAGCGCTAGTTGTCATATAAACTTGTACTGCTGTAGTAGGCATAGGCTTCCTGTCTATCTTGGCCAGAATAATGCTTTCACTATGCTGTTGGTAGTAGCTTACTCGCACTCCTATTTTTTATTCATTATTAAACCTACTCCTGCATTACCCCTATTTGATTTTGTATTTATAACCCTGTATTCACCTGACCGAAAGTCTTGTTTCTCCTGCCACCGAACTTCACTAAGTCCCACTATATCTAACTTCAACCTATCCATTTCCCTTTTTAAATTTTCTAACCTACCTGCCGATTAAGTGATCTGACATTCCACGCTCTGATCCGTAGAACGACGTCCTCTTGAGTAGTTCCCGCCCTGAGATCCGAATGGGGGACTATTTTACCTCCGGAATATTTTACCCAAGAGGTACAGTAAAGCTGCATGCCCTCGCGAAAAATTAAGGCTGTAGTTTCCCCTTTCTTTCAGCCGTTCGCAGTACCAGCACAGCAAGGCCGTTTTGGTTAATGTTACAAGGCCAGATCAGTCAATCATCCAGACTGTTGGTCCTGCAACTACTGAGAAGGCTGCTGCCCCTCTTCAGGAACCATATGTTTGTCTGGCCTCTCAACAGATACCCCTCCGTTGTGGTTGCACCTACGGTACGGCCATCTGTATCGCTGAGGCACGCAAGCCTGCCCACCAACGGCAAGGTCCATGGTTCATGGGGGTAGTCAGTCCTAGTATAATATATTTGTCCAGTGAGTACCCGTTTATCATCTGCATTTCTTATTGGTGTAGCAATTTTAATAGCCAGTAGTGTATTTGAAGCAAGTTCGTATTTTAGAACCAGAGGAGTTGCTGGTGTAACAAACATTTATTAAACTATCAGTTGCGGCCAAGAGATTATCATCAGGAATCATTGAAGTATTTACATCAGCTTGTATGGCAAAGTTGTTTGGGCGTCAAAAACAAAATTATTGCAGAATATTTTTTTATGTCCGAGCTTTCGGAAACCACCTTGAAAAAAAAAATTCTGATTTTACTTTATTTACCTTTTCTTTTTCTCTTTTTTAATTCATGAACATATCGGCAGGTAGTGGGATGTCTCTGCCATAATGAATTTTTACTCTGCAGCAGAGTGTGTGCTGATTGAAAATTTCCTGGCAGCGTAAAACGCGGGCGCCGGATCGGGGCCTTTCGCAACAAGTGCGCCACCGACTGAATGGAACTGTGGGAAGTGCCGTGAGTAGCGATTGAATACCTGTCAGTAGAACTCTTGCTAGCGAAATGAAAAGGTCCCTGGTTCGAGTCCCGATTCATTTTCTTTTTTTTCTCCTTTTTTTGAGTCATCAGTCTTCTGACTGGTTTGATGCGGCTCCACATTTTGCTTTCCTCTCCGATTTTGCGCAGAAACTCATCGTTCCTTACTTTCACAGTACGCCTAATTTTCAACATTCATCTGTACACCACATCTCAAATGTTTCGATTCTGTTCTGTTTTCGTTTTCCCACTGTTCATTTTTCACTACTGTATAATTATGTGCTCCAAACGTAAATTCTCAGAAATTTCTTCCTCAAATTAAGGCCTATGTTTGATATTAGTAGACTTCGCTTGGCCAGGAATACGCTTTTTTCCAGTGCTAGTCCGCCTTTCATGTCCTCCTTGTTCCATCCATTTTTGGCTATTTTGCTGCCAAGGCAGCTAAATTTCTTAACTTCATCTAGTTCGTGATCATGAATCCTGATTTTAGGTTTCTTGCTGTTCTCATTTCTGCTAATTCTCATTATTTTCGTATTTCTTAAGTTCTAGGGGACTCATGACCATAGCTGTTAAGTCCCATAGTGCTCAGAGCCATTTGAACCATTTCGTATTTCTTCGATTTACTCTCAGTCTGTATTCTGTACTCATTAGACTGTTCATTCCATTCAGCAGACCAGGTAATTTTTCTTCACTTCCAGTCAGGATAGCGATGTCATCAGCGAAACGTATCATTGATTTCCTTACACCTTGAATTTTAATCCCACACCTAAATCTTTCTTTTATTTCCATCATTGCTTCTTCGATGTACAAATTGAACAGTAGGGGCGTAAGACCACATCCCTGTCTGATATCGTTTTTTAACTAAGCACTTCGCGTTAATCGCCCACTCTTATTCCCTATTGGTTCTTATACAAATTGTATATTACCCGTCTCTCCCTGTAACTTAGCCCTATTTTTATCAGGATTTCGAACATCTTGCACCATTTCAGGTCGACAAATCATATGAAGGTATCTTCATTTTTCTTAGTCTTGCTTCCATGATCAACTGCAGCGTCAGAATTGCCGCTCTGGTACATTTACCTTTTCTAAAGCCGAACTGATCGTCATATAACACATCTTCACTTTTTTCCATTCTGCTGTGCATTACTCTGGTCGGCAATTTGAACGCATGTGCTGTTAAGCTGATTGTGCGCTAAATCTCCCACTTGTCAGTTCTTGCAGTCTTCGGAATTGTAAGGATGATATTTTTCCGAAAGTCAGACGGTATGTCACCAGGTTCGTACATTCTACACAACAAAGTGAATAGTCGTTTTGTTGCCAGTTCCCCCAATGACTTTAAAAATTCTGATGGAATGTTATCAGTCCGTTCTGTCTTATTTGATTTTAAGTTATCGAATCCTGAGTTCTGATTTAATACTGGATTTCCTATTTCTTCTAAATCGACACTTGTTTTTCTTCTATCAAGCTAGATAAATCTTACCCCTCATGGAGGCCTTTAGTGTACTCTTTCCACCTATCTGCTCTCTCCTCTGCATTTAACAGTGGACTTCACGTTGCACTTCTAATGTCATCGCCCTTGCTTTCAATTTCACCGAAGGTTGTTTCGACTTTACTTTTTGGTGGAACTGTCATTCTGACAATCGTTTCTTTTTCGATTTCTTCACATTTTTCGTGCAGCCGTTTCGTCTTAGCTACTCTACACTTCCTGTTTATTTCATTCCTCAGTGACTTGTATTACTTTTTTCCTTGTTCGGTACACAGTGTTTACCTCCCAAGAAGTTTCAGGCCGTCCGTAGTTGCATACATCAATCACTGTACCCTTGCCAGTTTTCGTAGTGAGCTTCTCCTCTTTCAATCAACATGAAATCGCCTACTTCTGCAACTTTAAGCTTGCTCGTACACTGCACAGCCAAATTAAAAGATCACTTCTTGTATCCCTTTCCAAAACATAATTTTTAAATTTGGCTTAAAGGCTCCTACAACTATATAGTAATAGTGCAAAAGCATCGCACCGTGCGACATCAGCCCTGTGGTCGACGACGCTTCAAATACCACGGTGTGCTTTTGTACAGAGAACTTTCGAAACACTCCTACGAGTCTGCAGGTTGGCAATTGGCCTCGGAGGTGTGTCAAATTGTTTTGTACCTGCTGACGCCGGCTACTTCGCAGGTTTTGTCTGCGTATATACATTTTTAAAATTCTCAGTAAACTTGGGCGGGTGCCATCGAGGGTTCTGCCGAATTGGGGAATCTTAGGGAGACCCTTCACTCGTTTCACCCACACGTGTGTCAACGTCACACCGCTCTGAGATTACGCCACAGAAGTGCGTGATACAGTTATTCCGAAAAAGCGTAAGGAAACTTTGGCGTTTCAGATCATGTTCAAATTTCGTCCAATGGTCTTTAATTGCCCCTAGTGGTTCGACCGTGTATACTAGAGCAAAAACTGCAGTCGTACTGCACTCCGAAAGGTTGAGATCATGTTTAGCGGGGTTTCAGCCCCATGATGTCCGCCGAGAAGGATTTAATCGCCCAGGTGTTGCCAAAGGCACCAAAGGTTGGCAAGAACGTCATCCTGTTTCTCAGCACACAGCGAACTGTCATTTTCGACCGCGAAATGTGTGGGAATCTACGTCCCAAGGAAAAGGGTGGTTCCTTTGACGGCCTTTATGCCACCCTCTGAGGCCTTTTTGTTTCGATTCCTCGGCCACCCATAAGAAAACCGCCTGATCTGACGCTGGGCGCTGACCTCCATCCCAGATGCGTCAAAAGAAGGGGATAATGAGGGTAAGCCGGCTGGGGTGGCCGAGCGGTTCTAAGCGCACAGTCTAGAACCGCGCGACCGCTCTGGTCGCAGGTTCGAATCCTGCCTCGGGCATGGATGTGTGTGATGTCCTTAGGTTAGTTAGGTTTAAGTAGTTCTGAGTTCTAGGCGACTGATGACCTCAGAAATTAAGTCCCATAGTGCTCAGAGCCATTTGAACTATTTTTTCTTTTATGATGGTGGTTAGTAGGTGTGTGACGACTTTCCTATCTTCCGACACGTCCATGGCGTCGTTGGGCAGAATTGTGGTTGTTAATCTGGTGTCAGTGTGACATCATTAACCCACTTTACACATCTCATGAACTGAACTCTGTCCCCTTTTCCGATATGTTGACACCTTGGTGTTTTTAGCATCTTGGAGCCCTAAGGTAACGTACCAGGACATCACGCTTTCGCACTGTTACAGAGGAATGTGGTAGGCAGCTTTAAACCAGATTTCTAACTTATAGGTCGCAATGTGAGGGTTTCGAAAAGGTGATCCTTTAATTCCGTTGGGCAGCTTAGTTTTTCCTTGAGCAGCAACATTTGTGTTTTATTAACAATTATTCTTTCCCAACGAACACAAAAAATGGACTGTAGGATTGGCGTATAAGTGTAATTAATTCTGAGTGGACAACGTGCGGTAGCCACAGAGAAAGCGAGAAGGGAAACGGTCCGGTTGATATCGCTTGCTCGACTCCTTTGTGCTGCCGTCATTTATCTGCAGACTCAATGTTTGTTCAGGCTCACTCCTTCACATGGCTGGAAACCCTGACAAAACACATCTCTGCACACGGGTGACGCAGACTAGCAGCTATCCGGAGGCGCTCTCTCTCTCTCTCTCTCTCTCTCACACACACACACACACACACACGCACTCACTCAACACAGCCGGGCAATGGTCTTCCTGTGAAACGACGGACACGGTCAGGGGACCAGAGGAAGCACGAAACTGTAAGAACTAACGGGGCTGCATAATCCACACCAAGTTGCGGTCCACTGCCGCGTCAATATTGATGGAGCCACAACGGAGCAGGCAGTAGCTGAGCCGGTAGAATACGCGTCCTCGTTTCGTTATTTTATCCGCGGAACCGTTCGTCGCGTCAGGCCGCCTCCTAGTGCTACACTTCCCCTCTCCTGCCCCCCTCGCTCCCGACCACGACCGCCAACTGTCACTTCTCTCTGCGACTCCCCACCCTCCGCTCCTCCTGCCAATTTTTTTTCGTCACCATTTTTGTGAGCCCGGAATGCCTGTCACACGGCCTCAGATATAATATTCAGCGCCGCGGTGAATTTCACATGAGCGCCACGTTCCGTGTTGTACTGTGTCGGAGCATCGCATCGCGCGGACCAGTACGTTTTAAATTGAGTGCTCGCAGCATTATTATTATCACTCGTGTACGAGGGGGGGCAGCCGCGCCGCCAACCAAAGACCGCCGTCATTAGCCCACGCACCACATCAAAAATTAATAAATGCCCTGCTGTATCGACAGCCGTATTTTTTATCGCTAAACATCTACTAAATCGGGTTTTTGCTCCACTTTGAAAAATGCGCAAATAAAGGTGAAGAATTCATATCTTTTTGATGAGGATTCGGCTCATCTTGTAAAGTTATTAGATCACTGGTTATGATGTAGATATTCATAGCGACGATTTTGCTGCAAGTCGAAAAACAGTACCAATAGATGCCGATACATTATTTAATAATGTTTCAAGCTATATGAAGCGCTTTTTCTTTTTTTTTCGAATCGTGGTACTGACGCAAACTCACACGTATCACGTTAATCTCACCGCCGGCCTCAGTTGGAACACTTATTGTAGGACTCGACTCTATGAGGGTGCAGAATTACGAACGGATTACAAATGGCTCTGAGCACTATGGGACTCAACTGCTGTGGTCATAAGTCCCCTAGAACTTAGAACTACTTAAACCTAACTAACCTAAGGACAGCACACAACACCCAGCCATCACGAGGCAGAGAAAATCCCTGACCCCGCCGGGAATCGAACCCGGGAACCCGGGCGTGGGAAGCGAGAACGCTGCCGCACGACCACGAGATGCGGGCAACGGATTACAAAAATGGCTCTGAGAAGTATGGGACTTAACTTCTGAGGTCATCAGTCCCCTAGAACTTAGAACTACTTAAACCTAACTAACCTAAGGACATCACACACATCCATGCCCGAGGCAGGATTCGAACCTGCGACCGTAGCTGGCGCGCGGTTCCAGGCTGTAGCGCCTAGAACCGCTCGGCCACCCGGCCGGCCAGAACGGAAACAGCTGGGCTATGATCCAAGGGGAGAAACACCGTTGAAGACGGATAAAGCTTTTATCTTCGAACGAAGAATGGTTTGAGATAAGAGGCAGGTTACATGGGTAGTTTCTTCACAGGCGTATGGTTAAAATGAAGAAGGAGATAGGGTAAGATTTAGTATTACTCAAAGGTGTAGCAAACATGCTGACCAAACGCATGGTATTATTAAAGTTGCTATTTTTAAAAGAACCATCAGATTTCACAATGGTATATACTTTATATGCTTGTACATAAAACTGTGTAGAAGTACAGTTGCATTAAGATCAAAGTTTTCATTAACCTAACATAAATATTCAGTGGGCCCTTCACCAGACGTATGACAAAAATTTGCCGACAGTCAATGCCGTACTATACGTTTACGACCATGTCTTGGAGTTACTGAATTAACTGCTGTTTCTGGGCTATGTCTAAGTTCACACGAAGTGGTTGGAATAGGGTGCACATAGATGAACTCCTTCACAATCCTCCACAAATAAAAGTCACATACCGTGCGATCAAGCAAGCCAGGAGACCAATGTTAGTAAATCAGTACGCCCCTACGACCCATTGTTATTCCAGCTGTAACTGAATTGCATCGATCGAAATGAAGAGTGTTAAGGTATAGGATCGGTAAGCACGGCACATAGGTTGCTGGAGTGGAATGCTGACCCCATTTGTGGATACAAAAATGTATTTCCACCGCGTTAAATAAAACAGAGCACTGGTAACAACACAATGATTAATTATCATTTACAAATTGTGGTATACTACACCTATTATTCAGTTGTATAAAAGCAATGAGAATAATTCAAAAAATTGTAAATGAAAATCAGCCTTGTGGCCCCCAACTTTAAATTAACAAAAAATTACTTAACACAAATATAACTTTAGCATAACTGCAGATCTCTGCTCACTAGTTGTAAAGGATATTAGGTTTCAGAAATACTCAAATAGCAAGATCTCATAAATACGTGAATTAATTATTATGGAAAACATTCGGCAATATGATGTTATAATAGCCTGAAAGGTCTACGCAGCAATCAGCACATTCTCGACGTTTGGCGTTGACATAGGCTGCTCATCTGAATTCCGTGCTCGAGAGCTCAAGTGACAACAACAGGCAGGAGGGACTGCACACACCAATAACGGAGTCTAGAACACAGACACCCAGCATTAATACACAGTTCACTAAAATACTAAAACCAACAGCCAAGCACTGGGTACCGCCAAATGCAGGAAGAGATGCTAAACGTTATAGTGTAACAACCACAGTTACTATTAAAGCAATAGTTCATTAAAAAGTCTCCACTTGACGTGAAATTTCACTTGACAAATTTATAAACCACAACTACCCCAAGGTGATAATGACCGACAATCGGCACACAGCCTTAAACACCAAAGCACCGTTTGACGGCGAAAATTGCTACTATTATAGTTGTCAACAAGGAAAAAGTTTGCAATTCCAATTTAAATTAGCAGCTGAAGTTTTATACACAGAATAAACTATGATCCAATAAATTGACCACTTAACATATTAACAATAATAATAAAAAAAGGAATCTCCGAATATCGGCCACACTTTCAATTCAAGATAAATTCAACGGAACCAGGGCACAGCGTAGTTCCACGGACTCGCAATACCAAGTATCCCGGAACCACGTCAAAGTGATTTTTAGGAATGACTAGCGAAAATCAAAGTGGGTACACGGAGCAATAACATCCAAAAGTTCCGCCACAAAATGGCTCAACATTTAAAGTTAGTGCAGGAGCTTGCTGTTAACATCCACACCAGGGTAAACTCCCGCCCTCTCCTCATGATTCGATATAGACACGACTCTTAAACAGAGCCTACGTTGACCGGTGACTGCTTCCGCACTGTAGTTCCGCTCGCCACCAGACCCAGGAGCCGGAATGTCAACGCCGCTTGTCCTCGCAGTACACCAAGCGCCGACTGACTACTCGCGATGCTCCGTGCGCTGTCTTCCCTCTGTCACTGCACCCGACCGGGTCTCCGTCACTGCCCCGACCCGCGAGACCCACGAGAAAGACAGGCCGCGGTGCGTACGTCACGAAGGTAGTCCAGAACTCTCTCGCTCGCTCAGCTCAGCAGACAAAATGCGTTTCTAAACCTGTTAACTCGCAGTTGGGCGCGTAAGTGCTAACGAGAATTGCGTCTTCCGTTGAAATCTGCTATTATGAAGTCTTACTGATTAATAGCGCTAAAGCAAAATTTATGTTCAGTACTCGATATAAATGGTATAACAGCTTGTGTATAGCATTTAGTCTCTTCTGCTTAACAGTACTCTTTACATGCTAGAAGTGGTGCCTTTTGCACCTGATAATCATTTTATCATGATTTTATTTTATTGTACGCCAGGACAGCCGTAACAGATTATAAGTAGGCCCATGGACTTCTCATCATTAGAGGACTGACAACAGTAAGATTCCATAATAGCGGATTGCAGTAGAAGATTCAGTTTTCGTTTGTACGGACGCTCCTAGAAACGAGTTAACAGGTGTAGAAACGGAGTTTGTCTGCTGAGTTGAGCGAGCGTAGGACTGACTACCTTCGTGACGTACGCGCCGCGGCCTGTCTTTCTCGTAGGCCTCGCCCCACCCGAGACACTCTTCTCAGCCGTGGTCGTCCTATATAGAGGGCGCTAGCCAACCAGGACGCAGCAAAGCGCGTAACTTCGACAACTGCCCTGCCGAGAGCATCGCTTGAAATCACGACTTAGAGAGAGCGAAACGTCTTTGGTCTGTGCATGAAACCAACCATCGGATGTACATATGGAACGACGACCGGGACGCGAATCCGGATTTCCCGCTTTATGCGAGCGGTCTGCAAAACCCCCTAGTCTTCCATATTTCGTTGTTCATGCGTCACGATCTGCACTCGTACACATTACGTAATTCCCGTAGAGCAGGAGGACATTTTAATTGAGTGTCGTTGTTTGGTTGTATCCTTCTATTGCTTGAGCCCTGTCCCGCAGTTATGCAGGGTCAGCCATCATTAATCTGATTTGACATGTTAATGTTTAAGGGGTGGCTGGATGTCCTCTCTGTCACCACCTTGTACACCCCGGGACGGAATCAGTGTACCCCAACTGTCTGTATCGACTGTAATCCATGGAATAGTGCGAATGTGTTCAGATGTCTGCGAACCGTGTAACTGAGGCGGAACATGGGGACCAGCCCGGTATTCACCTAGCGGGATGTGGAAAACCGCCAAAAACCACATCCAGGCTGGCCGGCACATCGGCTCTCGTCGTTAATCCGCCAGACGGATCCGATCCGGGGCCGGCGCGCCTACCCGAGTCCATGAAGCAGCGCGTTAGCGCTATCGGCTACCCTGGCAGGTAGTGTCGTTGCTTGGTATCGGTGGATAAATACGATATTGCAGTTCATATGTTGTCAAGAAGTACGATGCTGTGTTCCGTTGGACATGCCTACACATGCGTAGAAACAGGCACTGAGACGACTACAGCCACTATGGAATACATGAAATATATTCACAGTTTCGAATATGGACAACCATCAGCTGTATGAGGGAATGACGAAAGCGAAAATTGTGTACAGGAGTGGGACTCGAAACCAGATTTCCCATCTATCTCGAGCGGGTCGCTTTACCATTAGGCTCCAAGCATGCTCCATGGCGACTCATACTTCCACACGTCGTCAAATTTCAATGAAAATGTCCTCCCGCTGTACGGGAATTACATGATAAGAACGAGTGCAGGTTGTGGCGCATGAACGACGACATATACATGTTTGGGTCTGGCCGCGACTCGTGCACGGATAGCCGAAGCCGAGAAGGAGACCGCTCGCGTTTAACGAGATATCCGGTTTCGAGTCCCTATCCGGCAGATATTTTTCTTGTCGTCCATCCATTATACAGCTGATGGTTGTCCACATTCATGTACGAGTATTTCATGACGGCTGTCGTCTCCGTAGTGACTGTTCCTTCGGACAGACATGCATATCCGAAGGAACATTGCATCGCATTTCTTAACAACACAGGCAATGTAATCTCTTGTCGATGTTTTATCGCCATCTAGTCTCGAGGCTCACTGGGTAATGAACGAGGAAGTGAGCGAGCTAACTGTAGCAGAAAGCTCCTACCGCACATGACTGGGCAACTAGCATTTGGCGCTCAGGTAAACTCTTAGTTACGATAGAAAAGGTTAAAATGTACCCCAGCTTTTTAATTTCATTCGTGTATGGGATACAGCCTTGTGAAACCGGATGAAACCTTTTGAAAGATCCTGTATTATTTACGTGGTTAACAGCTGTTTCACTTATTAATTACTGTCGAATACGTACTGTTACAACGAAGAAATCCCTGATTTCAAAATTAAATATCTCGAAAACTAAGAGCGATAGATGAGTGCAAAGAAAGATACCGCTGTGTTTACTGTGAAAGCAATGATAATTTTATAAAGAAGTTTCGAAATCGAAGAGTTTCTGACAGATGGCGCTATACACTGTGCAGCTCGTAGAGTAAGAGCGCTCACTGTGGAAATCGTCCTCCGTAAGCACTCTTTGCATATACATCACAGTCTTATCGAAAAGTCCACCACTCGCAGTACGGAGGCGTCGCAAACGGAAACTGAAATTTGCCATCACTTCCTGAAGCGTCTCAACGGGAAGGCGTTCCGATGGCACACAGGTCGCTGATTCAATTGTCCATTTAGTTGTGCAATCGAGGTGCGATGATTCGCACACTGATCTCATTTTTGCGTCTTATATGTTGTTCTAGCAAAGACAAGCCTTGATATACAGTTAGCATTAGGTGGTGTAATAGACTCAGTCTCCATGTATCTGTGTATATTTGTTATATGTATACCTATATACTTGTGTATATATATGTTCATATTAGTGGGAAAAAGCGGGAAAGTCAGAGAGAGAGGAAGTAACTGAGTAATAGGATGCGGTTCCAATTGCGGAGTACGTAAAAATAAAGAAAA
Source organism: Schistocerca nitens (assembly GCF_023898315.1). Classification (NCBI taxonomy): domain Eukaryota; kingdom Metazoa; phylum Arthropoda; class Insecta; order Orthoptera; family Acrididae; genus Schistocerca; species Schistocerca nitens. The sequence continues at coordinate 420,075,756 of NC_064618.1, read as the reverse complement.
TAAAAAAGAAGAAAAAACAAATCAAAAAATAAAAATAAAAAACACCTGTTCTCGTCCGATCACCGAAGTTAAGCAACATCGGAAAAAAAACAAGAAAAAAGAGAAAAAACATAAAAAGAAAGGACAAAAAATAAGAAGAGGTCATCAGTCGCCTAGAACTTAGAAATAATTAAACCTAACTAACCTAAGGACATCACACACATCCATGCCCGAGGCAGGATTCGAACCTGCGACCGTAGCGGTCGCTCGGCTCCAGACTTTAGCGCCTAGAACCGCACGGCCATTCCGGCCGGCACGATGACTCTCTTCCCGAAGTGTTCATCAAGAATACGAAACACCTGTTCGGTGGGATGTGGTCTCGCTCCGTCCTTCATGAACCACTCGATGCTTGGTCGATCTTCCGTCGCCAGCTGTGTAGCGACAAACTTTTCCACAATTGCAGCCTAACGTTCTCTAGTGAACGGTACTCGCACGAAAAAGAAGCCAATAATGCCTCTGCTGCGTACCGCAGACCGAGCAGTAACTTTAGGAGAATACAATGGTGTCACTTCGCACAAATGGGAATTTATTTGAACTCTAAAGTCGCCAGTTTTGTTATTCACGACTCCATACAGATGGACGGGTGCTTCATCTAGGAACCAGGCAACATCCAATCGTTCATTATCAAATATTGTGGTTCAAATGGTTCAAATGGCTCTGAGTACTATGGAACTTAACATCTGAGGTCATCAGTCCCCTAGAACTTAGAACTACTTAAACCTAACTAATCTAAGGACATCATACACACCCATGCCCGAGGCAGGATTCGAACCTGCAACCGTAGCGGTCGCACGGTTCCAGACTGAAGCGCCTAGAACCGCTCAGCCACAGTGGCCGGCTCAAATATTGTGGAAATATGGTAAGTAAAATTAATCTTCTGTTGGACAGTTAGTACAGGTAAGGCCAAGTGGCTTTGGATTTTGAATGGAAACGTATGTAGGCTCTGTCTAATGGTTTATGTATGCTGGAATTCTTCAAACAAGTCTTTGCTGCAATTCTTGGGAAAGATTTATTCGGATTTTGCTGAATAAATCCAGAAATCCTGGCGACATTTTCAGGAGTGATTACAGGTTGTGTGGGGCCACGTAGCCCGCTAGATCTTTACTCACGCTTCCTGTTCGTTGGAATTTGGTGAAGGGATTTTGAATAACTTTCGCATCGGGTCCTTTTGGAATATTAAATCGTGTTTGAAAACTGCACTTCGTTGCTATACGACTGTGTTCCATCCTGTGGTATTCCAGTACCAGGAAAGCAGGTTGTTCACTGGAATACATTTCGATCTCTTCCTTCGGTGCGCTAATCTCATTTCACGTTTTAGCGGTGGAACTGGTCGCTCTGAGCTGCTGCGCACTTGTTGTACAAACTACATACCAAGTTTACAGCACCATCTGTTACCAGCTGTCCGAACTCTGACATACTTAACCATTCGTTGCACTCGTCTATCGATCTTAGTTTCCGTGATAGGTAATTTCCAAACATCGGGGATTCCTTCACTGTACACCCTTTATCATAGCAGTCCAGTAGCTCGTACGGCACACAGTACAGAACATGGTAAACTCCGTTTTCATATCGCACCAACGCGCTCAAAAAATCTCTTTTCAATTAATAGACGGACATTGTCTTCGCCTCTTTTATTATCAACTAATTCAAACGTGAAACTACTTTGGATTAATAGGACTGATAGCGAAACAGGGAACTTTCGAAAAAGTGTGATGAATTTCTTTACCGTTTCGTTTAGTACGCGCTAGAGCAACACAGACATACTTATCAAACTTCAGTGGCATCAGCACACATTATAAACTCCCAGCACACATTATAAACTCCCTCGCCACGTTTATAAGTCTGTACGTCAAGGCTACTCTCAGGAACTGTGTAAGGATTTTGATACTATTTTCACTAATACAAGGTGCGGCGCGGGAACTTACTAATTTAAAAAAAAATCACAAAACAGAAAGTACTGGAGATATCAGTTTAATTCTCTTGTCTTTACATAGGGGTATATTTAAAGTTTTATTTCATTAGGTTTTGAAACTGATGGTTCAAATGGCTCTGAGCTCTATGGGACTTAACATCTGAGGTCATCAGTCCCCTAGACTGCGACCGGCATTTCATTTATGTTTTTGGGCAGTTTCTTTTTTGGCTGGTACAGGCAATAGTGCTCATCTACAGGACGGTTACCCTTAGAGACGTGAAAGACTGTGATGACTGACATCACACACGTTTCTCCCTGTCTCATCATCAAAATTTACTTCGTTCTAAGGTAGGAACTGCTGCGAGTAAATACTCATCCTTCATGTCGTCATTGTAATATAACACTCCAAATGAAAGCACTCCCCTCTGACTCAGAAGCAGCCGCAGTTAAATCTCCTTTTGTCCGTCCACGTTCAAGTTTCCTGTGACCCATTTGAGGCAAATGCCGGAACTGTTTCTTTGAAAAGATCGCAGCCGATTACCTACCCCATCTTTCACCACTGGCTCTGAGCACTACGGGACTTAACATCTGAGGTCATCAGTCCCCTAGAACTTAGAACTACTTAAACCTAACTAACCTAAGGACATCACACACATCCATGCCCGAGGCGGATTCGAACCTGCGGCCGTAGCGGTCGCGCGGTGTCAGACTGAAGCGCCTAGAATCGCTCGGCCGGCTGAAACTGATGTCTTGAAGATGGCCTCCGCTATGCTCGCTGCATTTTGAGAGACAAACTCGGGAGTTTCGGTCCACTTGTTCGGCATCTCTCTATCTGTGTTGACAAGACCACAACGAATACTGTTTTGCAGCTCACACAGGGTCGGTGCACCGCTGGTATACAACAATTAATTAAGTTAGCCCCATAAGAAAAAGTCGCGGGGGATCGTAATCTGGCGAGTGTGCTAGCAATGAAGATCGCTGAAGATCGCCTCTCAAAGAGATGTGACGGTCTGGGACGTGTTCACACAAGAGAGTGGTTGACGTTGGCCGTCTTGTTGGAATAGGACGTTCCACACATCCATTTCTTCAGGTACGGGAAGAAAAACATCCTCAATCATCTGGACATAACACTCAAAAGTGACCGTAAGTGCCTTATCGTTCTCTTCAAAAAAACATGTGCCAATAATGTCAGTTTTGGTTAATGCACACTAAGGATTCCCACGTTATGTGTCCAGGGGCTGCTCATGAAGTTCTCGGTGGTCCATGCCACTCCAGTATCGCGAGCCTTTACACACGCATCCAGCCAAACGAAAATGTGCCTCGTTGCTGAAGAACACAACGGCGTCATGAAGATGGTTTCTTTTCTTCGTGAAACACAATTGCGTAGATTAAGTGTGCGCACCATGGATAGTTTGTATGGATAAAATTTCATGTCTTCATGAAGAATTCGTGTTATTGTGCTATCAGAAATTGCAAGAGCGGCTGTATGCTTGCGTCCAGATCGATTTCGGGAATTCAAAGTCGCTAGCGTTACTTCCTCGACTTTTTGTGGCGTCCTAGTGGCTCTTGAAGGTCCTGCTTCCTTTCTCTGCAAACTACGAATATCCATAAACTTGTCCTCCTATGTAACAATTGAGTTTCGATCAGAAACACCACCTGAAGGCGCGATATTGAACCATTCCCTGAATGGATGTTTGGTTGCATTGACAGAACGGCCATTGGAAGTCTCCATGGTGAACGCAGGCTCTTTTCTCGTCCACTATATGATGGCAACTAAACTGACCTTAAAATAAACGTTAAGTTCCGTCCTTTTCAATACCCTCAACCTCACATAAGTAACGACCGCTGTGTGTCACGAGTTTCAAACATGGGAGTTCTCGTCCCGACACCTATAGGTGGATTGATTCGCGCACGAAAAGGCTGATAAATATATGCTGTAATTTATTACCAGTACTCCAGACAGGTCGTCTAGCCATAGATAATTAGTACCTCCGTACGAAACCTTGGAGGATCGCTAATTAGCTGTATTATCCGGGTGGCAATGCGAAGTATTTACTGTTAAGAGATCTGATTTTATCCACTATAAACGACTTCTGAATGCCTGCGACTGTGAAAACGTTTGTTCATAAATAGTTCTTCTGCTACCAGTCACGATTTCCTTTATTTACTTTTCACGCGACGTGATTCGGGAAATGATTCCCATTTTAAAGTGCGTTTTTTGTGACTATTTTGCCATAACCAATCCACAGTAGTAAAGTCAGACAAAAGCAGTACATTAGTTGTGATGAAAGAAACGGAATACATAGACAAAACACATGATTTCTTTGGTGCTAATAATATTCAGCACCCAACCAACCAAACAATTTCAAAGTAGAACTAAGGAACAACTAAAGAACACACATTTCCTATTGACAGAAACTGAAAAGAAATACCTTACAAGCATGAATCAAAAAGCATCACGCCCAAGAGCACAGCCACAAACATACAAGGATAGAAATCGGATCCGTCCTGTGGTCAACTTTATAAACAGCCCAGCATGCAAACTGTCCCAAAAACTGCTTATGAAACATCAAAGAACTAAGAATCAGAAAGCTCTCTCAAGATGCTCATTTTATATCACTTGACATCACCAACCTTTACTCAAACATACCCACACAAGAAGCTGTAGAAGTAATACAAAAGAACCTTCTGAAACACAAGAAACTTTCATACAAGGAGATGGTCAAATTTATGGGACTCCTTCAGCTAACCCTAATTTACAGCTGCTTTACTTTTAACGATAACATTCCTTAACAACCAAATGACTTAGCAATGGGTTCACGTATATCTGGTACCGTAGCTGACATATACATAAATCACTTAGAACAAAGATTATTTATCAGCCAAGAACCTTGCCTAAAGAAAATTGAATTCTATATGAGATATGTAGATGACACACTATTGTTAGTGAAAGTGGATACCAAAAACATCACAGACATTTTAAATTACTTCAATTATCTACATCAGAAAGTGATAAAAATAAATGCATCAACTTTGTGGACCTAAATATTACAAGACACAACAACACATGCACATTCAAAATTTATAGGAAAAACATAATGAGCGAACCACAGTCCCCGCAACATCATTACATCCAAATATCCATAAACTGGCAGCATAGGGCAATTAAAATACCATTTAAACAAAAATACATGCAACAAGTAATAAACGCAGTGTAAAAGATAGAAGTTGCCAATGGTTACAAAGTTTCCATGGTTGACACAATCCTAGACAAAGTGAACAAAGACTCAGTTGCAAACTCACCACAGAAGAAAAAACAGAAAAGCAAATGTATGTCTAGTATCCCTTACATTGGCAATGTATCACAGATGATTGCAAATATTTAAAAAAAATCACAAATTGAGAATCAGGTTTTCTACATCTAATAAATTACAAAAAAACTAACACATAATGTAAAGTGTAATTATGATCCATATTCAGACTATGGGATATTCAAGGTAACACGCCAGGAATGCTCCATGTTCTACCTAGGACAAACAGGCCGAAATTTCAACACCATGGTAGACAGAGTAGACATAACAGACACACTACATCAGCCATAGCAATACACATACGCAATGCAGGACACCTAATACAGGACACCCATTTGGAAAAAAAATAGAGCAAAATGTCAGAGTTCTCCACCGATTAAATGAAGGACACAAAATAGATTTGCTAGAAGAACTGAAGATATATTCACTTTACAGAAAATATGAAGATGAAATATTAAACGAAAAACTTGAAAGTGAATCAGTGAATTTCGTCAGATGTTTGGACAGTATACTTAAATAAAAATAGTAAGACATAGAAATAAGCACAATTGTAAAATCGATATAATTAAATTATGATCCAAATTGTTAAGATAAATAACCTCTGTACAAAAGCATATCATACTCTGTGGGAGACCTATAATGTTATGTCTGTTGATTACTTATAGGAACATCTTTGTAACTATTTTGTTTATGTAAGATATTTTCAATATTTAAAGTGTACAGCAAGTTGTGTGTGATGTTTAGTGTGCCGGCCAGAGTGGCCGAGCGGTTCTAGGCGCTACAGTCTGGAACCGCGCGACCGCTACGGTCGCAGGTTAGAATCCTGCCTGGGGCATGGATGTGTGTGATGTCCTTAGGTTAGTTAGGTTTAAGTAGTTCTAAGTTCTAGGGGACTGATGACCTCAGAAGTTAAGTCCCATAGTGCTCAGAGCCATTTGAACCATTTGATGTTTAGTGTGTTTGTGACTGCACAAATGGACCATAATAGAAGTGAAAAATACAAATTCTTCTAAACTTCGCCATTAATTTCACAAAAAGATTGATAACCAACTAAAAATCACGTGTTTCTCACATATTGCAGTTAAGTCAACGAAATGAAGTAGACACTCACACATCGACAACATCACCTAGAAATGGCAAAATACACACAAAAAACGTACTTGAAAATGGGAATCATTTCCCGAAACGCGCCGAGTGAAAAGTACATAAGTAATAATCGTGACTATTGGAGAAAAATTATTTATAAAAAACCTACTGTTAAGAAGGTTGAGGCAACAAAATACGTCCTCTCGAATAATTCTTGAAACGCAGCATGCCAGTTGCTTTGGGGACGGGAGGACTGGGCAAACAGGGACACACATAAATTTAAAATAACTTAATTACAATAAGTTCCCCGACAAAGTAAAATTAATACTGGAAATGAATAATGCGAGCTGAAAATGAAGAGAATATGTTCAAACTTCGACGCATTAGACTATAGGTTCGCTTCACACATTAGGCTGATGGAGGAGCTCAGACACCATCTCACTCTGTAACATATAAAAAAAAACCTTGAACTGCGTAGAAGTACAATAACACTGCACACTGTGACTGGTCGCAAGAATATTTTTCTTTTAAAAAACAAATTTGTCCCTGAATGCAGTCGGCCGTTGTGGCCGAGCGGTTCTAGGCGCTTGAGTCTGGAACAGCGCGACCGCTACGGTGGCAGGTTCGAATCCTGCCTCGGGCATGTATGTGTGATGTTTCCTTAGGTTAGTTAGGTTTAAGTAGTTCTAAGTTCTAGGGGACTGATGACCTCAGATGTTAAGTCCCATAGTGCTCAGAGCCATTTGAACCATTTGAACTCTGAATGCAATCGACCCTAAAGAAATTCAATGACACAAGCATGTTCAAAACTGCGAGCAAAATACGCGCCCTAAACAAATTATCAAGAAGTTTAGAAGCAAAATAAATACGCATAAAAATTAATAGCAATTTGGAGAACGCACTTTCAAGAACTAGGACTCTTACTTCAGTTTGCTCAAAAATACTGACAGGCAATTTAAAATATACTTGATTTCCATTTAACATCCCAGAAATTTTAATAAACTCAGATGCTCTCACATTTTGTGTACAGAACACAGCCTGATTTAATTTATTACTCTAGAGCTAACAATTAAATAACGAGCGAGCGGGCATCCAAGCAACCCTAGAATAAATACGTCCAATAAAATAAAGTTCTTTAACAAGTGGGCTAAATCCAACCACAGTTTGCACGACACCCGATTCGTTGCATTAACATTTAAGGCGTACAGTAGCCCAAGTTACTGTGCCAAGTAAGGATGACAGCTGTTGTCAACACAGAAAGGGAACGGAATTAATTCACCCAATGTTTCAGCAGTCAGCCTATTTAGACAGCCCATTCAGACGAAGCACAATTCTTCACAGAATTCTTTTATGAACCACAACATTTAAAGGGGACAAGTTCTTAAAAACATAACAATACACTTTAAGGGAGGCCGAGTTGCACCGCATACAAATTTTACAATTTAACACTGGCTTGTCCGGTCCTAGAAAACCAAATTTACACCAGCCAGTAATACGAGAAGTAGAAAACACAACACCATCGTTTAAATCCCCTGAAGAGTCTGGAAGAACTGGTCGCATAGCAAACTGCCTAGCCCCCAGACGACAACATGCGACACAACGGAGGTAACCCCAGGGAAAGTTCCAAAACGCGCTCACTAGTGATAAATATCCGGCAAGCTGGTAGAGGACACAGGTTGACGTCGCTGTGAGAGCCGCAGGACTCCCTCTCTGCTAGCAGCTGTCACAAGAACGCTGTTGCCGCGATAAACTTCAGACGGCTTACTCCTCGCAGCCGGCCCCACTCTGAGCCGTCCAAGTCGCAGCGACCATCACGCCTAGCGTGCAGCACGGAGGATTTCGGTGACGAACCACGGACGCAGAAAGTGAGGCCACTCGAGCCAACCGCGAGTGAATTTGCGGCCCCACTCCCGGCTCTACTCCTCAGCAAACCTTGCTGTCCGACGGCCAAACTTCAAAGAGCGCGAGCCTCCTTCCGGAGCAGCATTTCGAACCGCTAGCCACGCTCCCTGGCCAAAGATGAATACACTTGAGAGCGCGAAGCAACCTATAGATATACGGCACGGCACACATGTTGTCAAATGACCGTGAAAATAAAATAAAACTGAAGCTAATTCGGAGGTTACCTACACTTCTTCATGAAATGATATTATCCTCCGTCGCAGTATGGAGGCTTGCGGAGTACCAACATAAATTAATAAGTTTTAAACACGTCCACATACAAGTGGTAAAATCTATTAATGCTTTTAATTGATACTGTGCGATATGACTTCAAGTGTTCAGGAACGGTTCAATGTGACGGAAAAAAGCAGCACGAGCGATGTAATGACTGGATAAGCAGGGACTAGTATCTGAAAAATATACTGAAGCGCCAAAGAAACTGGTATAGGCATGCGTATTCAAATACAGATATACGTAAACAGGCAGAATAAGGTGCTGTGATCGGCGACTGTATACAACAAGTGTCTGGCGCAGTTGTGAGATGGGTTAGTGCTGCTACAATGGCAGGTTATCAAGATTTAAGTGAGTTTGAAAGTGGTACTATAGTCGGCGCTTTGGGGAACAGCATCTCCGACATAACGATGAGGTGGGGATTTTCCCGTACTACCATTTCACGAGTGTACCGTAAATATCAGGAATCCGGTAAAACATCAAATCTCCGTCATCGCTGCGGCCGGAAAAAGATTCTGCAAGAACGGGACCAACGACGACTGAATGGAATAGTTGAACGTGACCGAAGTGCAACCCTTCCGCAAATTGTTGCAGATTTCAGTGCTGCGTCATCAACAAGTGTCAGCGTCAGAACCAATCAACGAAACATATACGATGTCAACACCGACATTGGACTGTTGGTGCCTGGAAACATGTTGCCTGCTCATGTTTCAAATTTTATCGAGCCGATGGACGTTTACGGGTATGGAGACAACCTCACGAATCCGTGAATCCTGCATTTTAGCAGGAGACTGTTCAAGATGGTAGACGCTCTGTCATGGTGTCGGGCGTGTGCAGTTGGAGTGATGTGTGACCCCTGATAAGTCTAGATACGACTCTGACAGGTGACACGTACGTAAGTATCCTGTCTGATCACCTGCATCCATTCATATCCATTGTACATTCCGACGGACTTTGGCAGTTCCAGCAGAACAATGATACATCCCACACGTCCAGAATTGCCACAGAATGGCTCCGGAATTCTCTTCTGAGTTTAAAAACTTCCGCTGGCCACCAAACTCATGCCTTGCAACGTGCTCTTCAGAAGAAACCTCCACCCCCTCGTACTCTTACGGATTTATGGACAGTCCTGCAACATTCCTGGTGTCAATTCCCTCCAGCAATACTTCAGACATTAGTCGAATCCACACCAGGTCGTGTTGCGGCAGTTCTGCGAGCTGGTGGAGGCCCTACACGATACTAGGCACGTGTACAAGTTTTTTTTGGGTCTTCATTGTAGATTACAGACTGCGTCTCCGTTGCAGGTATACATTGATGAGGTTAGGACAAGGTAAGATGAGACTGAAGACATCAAATCTGATAAAAGGTTGATTGGAGGAAAGTCGGCCGAAGTGGCCGTGCGGTCCTAGGCACTGCAGTCTGGAACCGCGACACCGCTGCGGTCGCAGGTTCGAATCCTGCCTCGGGCGTGGATGTGTGTGATGTTCTTAGGTTAGTTAGGTTTAATTAGTTCTAAGTTCTAGGGGACTATTGACTTCAGCAGTTGAGTCCCATAGTGCTCAGAGCCATTTGAACCATTTGATAGGAGGAAAATTACTCGGAACTATTCTCGATATGGGGAATAATGTAAGTGACTGACGGTAGCCCAACTAAACGGCAGAGGAAGTGCTTTATCAGTCGGAGCTAGCTTTTAGTATTTCGTCACAATGCTTGATATGAATTTAAACGGAGCATCTGAGTCCACAAGCCATACTAAAGAAATTTATAGCTTTGATCCGGTGCAGACTGAGAGTAAACCTAATACAGATGGAAAAAAAACATGAATCCACTGTAGAAAGTACCAACGGTCATTTTAATAGTCCCTTCTTCTGTTCTGGACGTCTCACAGAACAGTACCACCAGGGAACAAACAACCCCTCCCACAAGGCCTTAAATTACTCTCAGCATTGCTCCTTGAGAAACTAGTCATTTCAGGACCTGTTCCGGACAGAAATTTCATGTTTTTCAATGTCAATAAAATTCACCAACAGGCGTATACTTGAAGTTATTTTATTTTATTCTAAAAGCCACCAGGTTTGGCATTTCATTTTGCTATCTTCAGGCACCATACGCTTCTACCCAAATAAACAAACTTCTCGTATAGCGCTATAAATCACTGGATATAGTGAAATCCAATCGTTATACAATTGCTTCAAACGAAGGAATAACGATTGAAAATTACTTACCAGCCCATGCCCTCTGATCATGATGGACCACCGGCCGCTGTGGCCCAGCGGTTCTCGGCACTTCAGTCCGGAACCGCACTGCTACTGCGGTCGCAAGTTCGAATCCTGCCTCGGGCATGTATGTGTGTGATGTCCTTAGAATAGTTAGGTTTAAGTAGTTCTAAGTCTAGGGGACTGATGATCTCAGATGTTAAGTCCCATAGTGCTTAGAGCCATGTGAGCGCTTGGTAGCCGAATGATGGACAACAGTTTATCACACCGCTGCTAGACTCCGTTACTCAAAAATGTTTATCTGTACATCAGTGTTCATGCTTTCTCATGTGTTTCCGGTGAGCGCGGTTAGCGCATGAGCGGAAGACTGGAGCCATAGAGTGCATAATAGTAAAATTTCGTAGTGAAATGTACTTGGTAAGAGCATTGTATTTCCTATTTAAGCGATTTTTTCAGGCGCAACACTCTTATGTTAATCCCCTTCAAATATGATCGTATTAAAACGCGAGAGTGAGAAATGTTGTCTTGAGGAACTAGTATTCAGCAGATATTAGCCTTTTTGAGAAAATTTGGTTTTCCACTGATGCTTTTGGTATAGGGAAGTGTGAATTATCGCGGTTAATTGTGGGGAGACAGATTTTATTGGAATTAATTGAGATTCTGTTGAGAGACGTGTACGTAACGGTACTGAACTGTAACAGCACAACTTTGTGACCACGAACATTTTATTTACTTTATAGCGGTTAATTTGAATTAAATTCACGTGTCTAATAGTGGACTAATTTATTGCGAAACACGCAATTTCGATTTCCTAATCGTGCATTTGTGGTTTAGTTTCAAGGAATTAACGCAAAATATTGAAATTTAGCATACCAACTTTTCTGATTATAAATTTCCGAGTAATATGTCACTCAGTCTTATTCTGGGATGTTAACGATAGTCGTGTTTGAAAAAAAGGGGTATTTCAGTATACTAGTGTTGTACAAACGATCATCGGCGGGTACCATAAAATTGTTTACATCAGCGTGTATTGCAACGTTCTTACTCTGGCACCGAAAATAAAACAAAAATTAAAAAAATGGCCCGCGTTACTTAAAATACCGTTAGTAGCAAAATACTTTTAAACAGTTAAAATGTTATTACAGTGTCCTAGTCAGGTCTATGCTCTTGTGTGCATACGACTCTGAATATGACACGGTACCAAAATTATTTAACAGCTTTAGGGTATTTTACTATTTGCAGCAGTTGTATTTCATGTTACCTGATGATGGCCAATTGATCGAAATTTAATAAAAGTTTATTTCTTCAGCAGCTCTTCAAGATTCTGAAATATCGCTTTTTTCTTCAAGTATTTTCCAAATGACTGACACCACCTACATGAAATATATTTTGATCGTATATCGCAGGGCACTCGGGACGTTGTCTCATGAAAATACGACTAACATTGTGCGAACGTCTCTGCCAGCTGATTGTGTGGTGTGTCAATTTAATAATCTGTAGCAGCCGTTCCAAGGCAACGAAGCAGCATCTGACAAAGTGTATGGAGGCTGGTAGTGACATCGATGCATCATCTGCATGGCTCCTGATCGTGGAAGATTGACACCAACATAAGCAACTCGACCTCGTATTTTAAAGAGAAAGAGATACGCCTGGAAGATACCAGCCCCAGCAAGCGATCACGCATGAAAACTTCGGTTATAATTCTAATAGTACTCAGTTATGGGCTTCTGAATGTACATATTTTAAATTTCGCAAGCACCCGTTGTTTTTCCCCCCAGGAACCTCACATCTCTTTTATGAGTACGTGCTTGGCTACATCGAGGCTCCAGCTCTTGCAGCACTACTTGCTTTCCCGTGTTGAAAGTCTATTCTTCTACTATTCTTTTTTCTCTCTGCCTTTCCATTGGACGGCCTTCTTGATACAGATTATTTTTGGATACTCGTTTTCTATCATTCCGTTAGTCTACAACTTTTTATTCTTACCCAAATGGTCCACTTATTGGGTTTGATTTGCTACTCGTCTCCCAAATTTTACAGGAGTACCGATCATGCAAACAATTTCAACTCTTGCGCCTTCCTTTCTTTCAAAGGTACTACTCCCAAAATCCAGCACTTTAGCCATTTCGCTATGGGAGGGTGGGGAGGGTGGGGAGGGTGGGGAGGGGAGGGGGTGCAGGGATCGCACAGTCGGTGCCTGAGCTGGAAAGTTCGTACGTAAGCTGAGGACTATGTGCCCATCATTGCTGAGGCACAGGGACTCCAAGCTGCAGTTTACTGATCAAGTAACTGATTGTGTGGCAGGGTAGTGCCCGTGGGGAGGGCTCCCGTTGGCAATAGGTGGTATAATGGCGGAAGATTCGCCAGCGGATCGAATTAAACTTCCTTCCACTGATAGCCACAAAGCCCCAGCACTCTCTTCAGACAGGAAACCATATTATACGACTTCATGACGTTTTCTTCCCTGGCTATGTCATGGGAAGAGGGTCAAGCCAGGCGTCTGGGAGCTAAATACTTCATCCAGAATGTGGTCTTTTTATTTTTTGTAAAAAACATTTAAGACAAATTTGGGAAAGTTGAATGTCTGTGGTGTAAATGGCTCTCCTGGTCCCTTCATATTTTATCTGGGTCATATGATCATTTAGTTGAATTGTAACAGGATCTACTATTGTCTTCTGGAACATCGTTTCTGCCGTGCTCCATTTTCTGTTCTGGGGGGTCGCACATAGCTGAATAGAGGTCGATCTTGACTGTAATGGATCGGAAGTGGGACAGCTGTGGGTGGGACATACTCTGCCGCATACAGACCCCGTGGGCGCCCACTGGCTCTTTTTCCTATCTCCATCATCGTGCTTTTATTATTGGCAGTACAAAATAAGGCCATTACGTTGTAAATTGGCTGCTTAGGTTTTTATATTGGTAACGCCACGTAGCGCTCTATATGAAAATCACTGACTGTGCTATGTGCAGTCTGTGGCTGGTTTGCATTGCTGCAATTTGCTATTGTAGTGTTGGGCAGTTGGATGTTAACAGCGCGTAGCGTTGCGCAGTAGCCGGCCGCGGTGGTCTAGCGGTTCTAGGCGCGCAGTCCGGAACCGTGCGACTGCTACGGACGCAGGTTCGAATCCTGCCTCGGGCATGGATGTGTGTGATGTCCTTAGGCTAGTTAGGTTTAAGTAGTTCTAAGTTCTAGGGGGCTGATGACCATAGATGTTAAGTCCCATAGTGCTCAGAACCATTTGAACCATTTTTCGTTGCGCAGTTGTAGGTGAGCCGCCAGCAGTGGTGGATGTGGGGAGTGAGATGGCGGAGTTTTGAGAGTGGATGATCTGGACGTGTGTCCATCAGAGAGAGTAAATTTGTAAGACTGGATGTCATGAACTGATATACAGGGTGAGTCACCTAACGTTACCGCTGGATATATTTCGTAAACCACATCAAATAGTGACCAACCGATTCCACAGACCGAACGTGAGGAGAGGGGCTAGTGTAATTGTTTAATACAAACCATACAAAAATGCACGGAAGTATGTTTTTAACACAAATCTAGGTTTTTTTTAAAATGGAACCACGTTAGTTTTGTTAGCACATCTGAACATATATACAAATACGTAATCAGTGCCGTTTGTTGCATTGTAAAATGTTAATTACATCCGGAGATACTGTAACCTAAAGTTGACGCTTGAAACCTCCGACGTTCAGTTGCGTGTTGTAACAAACACGGGCCACGGTCGGCGAGCAGCATCTGCAGGGACATGTTTACGATGACGACCGTGTTTACGAGTGTGGCTGTAGTGCACTGCTGTGGTTTGGTCTAGCTGTCGCAGTGTCCGCATGTAGCGCTTGCTGCTATTGTTATTCTGCATTCGTCTCCGCACGCAGACCAACTGTAGTACACCGTGTTACCAGACGTCTGTGATAGTGTAGTGTTGTAGGAACTGTGACCATGGTGTATTCGAACTCTGAAAAGGCGGAGATGATACTCATCTATGGCGAGTGTGGACGAAATGCAGCTGAAGCCTGCAGGGTGTATGCAGAACGGTACCCGGACAGAGAGCATCCAATGTGCCGCACATTGCAAAATATCTACCGCCATCTGTATGCAATAGGTATGGTCGTAGCACGCAAACGGGTCCGTAACAGGCCCGTCAGAGGAGAACTGGGTGCTGTTGGTGTGTTAGCTGCTGTTGCCATGAACCCAAACATGAATACACGGGACATTGCGAGAGCCGGTGGACTGTGTCAAAGTAGTGTCATGCGGATACTGCATCGTCACCGCTTTCACCCGTTTCATGTGTCGCTACATCATCAATTACATGGTGATGACTTTAATCATCTAGTACAATTCTGTCAATGGGCATTAACAGAGATTGCGTTGCAGTTCTACCTGTTTACCGATGAAGCGGGTTTCACAAACCACGGGGCAGTGAATATATGGAACATGCATTACTGGTCCGTGGACAATCCTCGCTGGCTCAGACAGCTAGAGCGACAGCGACCGTGGACTGTAAATGTATGGTGCGGAATCATTGGCGACCACCTCATTGGTCCTCACTTCATTGCAGGAGCCCAAACCGTTGCAACATACATCGCGTTTCTACAGAATGATCTGCCAACGTTGCTCGAAAATGTCCCACTGGAAAAGTGTCGACGTATGTGGTATCAGTATGATAGTGCACCTGCACATTCCGCAATTAACACTAGGCTGACCCTTGACAGGATGTTCGACGGGCGTTTCATAGGACGTGGAGGACGCATAAATTGGCCAGCCCGTTCTCCTTATCTTACACCTCTGGACTTCTTTCTGTGGGGTACGTTAAAGGAGAATGTGTACCGTGATGTGCCTACAACCCCAGAGGATATGAAACAACGTATTGTGGCAGCCTGCGGCGACATTACACCAGATATACTGCGACGTGTACGACATTCATTACGCCAGAGATTGCAATTGTGTGCAGCAAATGCCGGCCGCGGTGGTCTAGCGGTTCAGGCGCTCAGTCCGCAACCGCGCGACTGCTACGGTCGCAGGTTCGAATCCTGCCTTGGGCATGGATGTTTGTGATGTCCTTAGGTTAGTTAGGTTTAACTAGTTCTAAGTTCTAGGGGACTAATGACCTCAGCAGTTGAGTCCCATAGTGCTCAGAGCCATTTGTGCAGCAAATGATGACCACCACATTGAACATCTATTGGCCTGACATGTCGGGACACACTCTATTCCACCCCGTAATTGGAAACGGAAACCAACGTGTGTACGTGTACCTCACCCCTCATGGTAATGTACACGTGCGTCAGTGAAAAAGACCAATAAAATGGTGTTAGCATGTGGACGTAACGTGCTGTTCCAGTCTCTTCTGCACCTAAGGTCCATCACCGTTCCCTTTGGATCCCTACGTAATTCAGTGCTCTCCGATACACACGATCGAACAGCGGAGGAGTGGTACTCAAGCGTCAACTTTAGGTTACAATATCTCCGGATGTAATTAACATTTTACAATGCAACAAACGGCACTGATTACGTATTTGTTTATACACTCCTGGAAATTGAAATAAGAACACCATGAATTCATTGTCCCAGGAAGGGGAAACTTTATTGACACATTCCTGGGGTCAGATACATCACATGATCACACTGACAGAACCACAGGCACATAGACACAGGCAACAGAGCATGCACAATGTCGGCACTAGTACAGTGTATATCCACCTTTCGCAGCAATGCAGGCTGCTATTCTCCCATGGAGACGATCGTAGAGATGCTGGATGTAGTCCTGTGGAACGGCTTGCCATGCCATTTCCACCTGGCGCCTCAGTTGGACCAGCGTTCGTGCTGGACGTGCAGACCGCGTGAGACGACGCTTCATCCAGTCCCAAACATGCTCAATGGGGGACAGATCCGGAGATCTTGCTGGCCAGGGTAGTTGACTTACACCTTCTAGAGCACGTTGGGTGGCACGGGATACATGCGGACGTGCATTGTCCTGTTGGAACAGCAAGTTCCCTTGCCGGTCTAGGAATGGTAGAACGATGGGTTCGATGACGGTTTGGATGTACCGTGCACTATTCAGTGTCCCCTCGACGATCACCAGTGGTGTACGGCCAGTGTAGGAGATCGCTCCCCACACCATGATGCCGGGTGTTGGCCCTGTGTGCCTCGGTCGTATGCAGTCCTGATTGTGGCGCTCACCTGCACGGCGCCAAACACGCATACGACCATCATTGGCACCAAGGCAGAAGCGACTCTCATCGCTGAAGACGACACGTCTCCATTCGTCCCTCCATTCACGCCTGTCGCGACACCACTGGAGGCGGGCTGCACGATGTTGGGGCGTGAGCGGAAGACGGCCTAACGGTATGCGGGACCGTAGCCCAGCTTCATGGAGACGGTTGCGAATGGTCCTCGCCGATACCCCAGGAGCAACAGTGTCCCTAATTTGCTGGGAAGTGGCGGTGCGGTCCCCTACGGCACTGCGTAGGATCCTACGGTCTTGGCGTGCATCCGTGCGTCGCTGCGGTCCGGTCCCAGGTCGACGGGCACGTGCACCTTCCGCCGACCACTGGCGACAACATCGATGTACTGTGGAGACCTCACGCCCCACGTGTTGAGCAATTCGGCGGTACGTCCACCCGGCCTCCCGCATGCCCAATATACGCCCTCGCTCAAAGTCCGTCAACTGCACATACGGTTCACGTCCACGCTGTCGCGGCATGCTACCAGTGTTAAAGACTGCGATGGAGCTCCGTATGCCACGGCAAACTGGCTGACACTGACGGCGGCGGTGCACAAATGCTGCGCAGCTAGCGCCATTCGACGGCCAACACCGCGGTTCCTGGTGTGTCCGCTGTGCCGTGCGTGTGATCATTGCTTGTACAGCCCTCTCGCAGTGTCCGGAGCAAGTATGGTGGGTCTGACACACCGGTGTCAATGTGTTCTTTTTTCCATTTCCAGGAGTGTATGTTCAGATGTGCTAACAAAACTAACGTGGTTCCATTTAAAAAAACGTAGGTTTGTGTTAAAAGAAACATACTTCCGTGCATTTTTTTAATGATTTGTATTAACCAGTTACACTAACCCCTCTCCTCACGTTCGGTCTGTGGAATCGATTAGTCAGTATTTGATGTGGTTGACGAAATATATCCAGCGGTAATGTCAGGTGACTCACCCTGTATATATTATGACTTTTGAACACTGTTAAGGTAAATACATTGTTTGTTCTATATCAAAATCTTTCATTTGCCAACTATGTCTATCAGTAGTTAATGACTTCAGTAGTTAGAATCTTTTATTTAGCTGGCAGTATTGGCGCCCGCTGCATTGCAGTAGATCGAGTAATGAAGATTTTTGTGAGGTAAGTGATTCATGAAAGGTATAGGTTATTGTTAGTCAGGGCCATTCTTTTGTAGGGATTATTAAAAGTCAGTCCGCAGCTCGTGGTCGTGCGGTAGCGTTCTCGCTTCCCGCGCCCGGGTTCCCGGTTTCGATTCCCGGCGGGGTCAGGGATTTGCTCTGCCTCGTGTTGACCGGGTGTTGTGTGATGTCCTTAGGTTAGTTAGGTTTAAGTAGTTCTAAGTTCTAGGGGACGCCGGCACGGTAGCTCAGCGTGTTCGGTCAGAGAGCCGGTTGGCCTCTGTAATAAAAAAACTGAGTGGAAGGATCAACCACCGCACTTGAACAGCATGTCTTGCGGCGTCCGCAACGACCAAACACAACGATAAAAAAAAAGGGACTGATGACCATAAATGTTAAGTCCCATAGTGCTCATTAAAAAAAAAATTAAGTCAGATTTCGTTGCGCTAAAAATATTGTGTGTCAGTTTCGTGATGATCAGAATAAGTAAAGTTCTGCTCAGCTGTTTGAAAAACAAATAACGTAAGGGGTTTATCAGCGGAGCAATTCACTAATTTTGGTAAGGGGACGTTTCAACATTTTTAGTCTTCTCACTTTTACTGCTATGTATCTCCCGCCTACATAGGGAAACGTTGTTGGTGGACGCTTCTACTTTCGGAAGCACCACTTTTGGATCGACGGACTGATGACCTCATTGTCTGGCCGGCCGGAGTGGCCGAGCGGTTCTAGGCGCTACAGTCTGGAACCACGCGGCCGCTACGGTGGCAGGTTCGAATCCTGCCTCGGGCATGGATGTGTGTGATGTCCTTAGGTTAGTTAGGTTTAAGTAGTTCTAAGTTCTAGGGGACTGATGACCTTAGCAGTTAAGTCCCATAGTGCTCAGAGCCATTTTTGAACACTCACTCGTTTCATTGCGTTACACTGCTTTTGTGAACCGGAACACAAAAATGTCCAAAGCAAAGAATTCTCTGGCATAAGATACATGTTAGGGAAGTTGACATAATGGACGAAGCATGTTATCAGTGTTACAGCAGTATTTGACAGTCTACTTTCTCACTTCACTGTACAGTACCTCGCGTTCATATATTAAGTGGCTACAGTGGTGCGGAGCGAATGATAAATAACCAGTGAGCGCGAAATTTAAAAGCTGTACATTCGGAAGGTCATAAGGGCGTACTATTAGAATATCACGCAAATTTTCGGGCCGGACTCAGTGCTGTAGCAGGTATCTTGGAAGTGTATTTTCTCGCCCTTAAGATACGAGGTGGAGTTGGTGAGATTTCCTTGCGAAAGCTATTTACGCAAATCACAATTTATAATTGTACGCCTTAAATACTACCGTTCTTTTTCCTCTGTGAATTCTGACAAAGGACGACTTCAGCACTTCTATAGAGGGCGAGGAAATTCAGTCTCGATCGCTTGTTGTCCGTAAACAGCGCACTATGTTCGGCGCCGTATATCTGTGCAGATGGGAATCGGAGAGGCGCTATTCCGAGGAAGCTCGCAAAGCCCACCTTGCCTGCCGCCCTTTCAGAGGCTCGCCGTGCGTGTAGTGGTGGAGCGGGGGGTGGGGTGCGGTGCGGGGAAGGGGAGATTGTCATTACATCCGGCGCCCCCGGCTCGGACCGCCAGTAAAGCCGCCTTATTCAGCAGGGAAGCTGTTTTCATAAATGGAGCCGGCGCACTTGACGTGTTTCCCTATCGCGCGCGCGGCGTCGCGGCGATTGTAGCTGAGGGGCGTGCGCGCGCGCGCAGCGGCTGATCGCGGAAAGCTTAGGCCGCGGGAATGGGGGAGGAAGGCGCTTAGGCCGGCGGCGAGAGCGGCTGGGGCTCCGCTACGAGAGAGCGTGTATCCTTCCATTCCAGGGGACTCAGGGCGCAGAGTAGCACACGTCTCGCGGAATTGTCGTTTATGAAACAGTCAAATTCCTCCTCTTTCTCTCAAAGTGTGGAAGATTTGTCTTTCAGATAACATCATATACAGAGGATTACAGTGTGATGATGGAGTATTTGAGTCATAAAGAGGCAGTGACTTTTATTTCCCTCCTCAAACCATCTACAAATTTGGATAGTAAGTTCTCCGTTAAATTGCCGCCTCAGATACGTATAAAATGCAAGCCTTCGATGACTGCCTACATCATCATCTTCTACATCTACATCTACGTACATAGCTCCACAAGCTACTGTACAGTGCGCGGAGAAGGGCACCCCATACCACAATTCGCCATTTCCTTTCCCGTTCCACTCGCAAATAGAGAGACGGAAAAAACGACTATCTATATGCCTCTTGCCGGCCGTTGTGGCCGAGTGGTTCTAGGCACTTCAGCCTGGAACCGCGCTGCTGCTAGGTCGCAGGTTCGAATCCTGCCTCGGGAATGGATGTGTGTGATGTCCTTAGGTTAGTTTGGTTTAAGTACTTCTAAGTCAAGGGGACTGATGACCTCAGATGTTAAGTCCCATAGTGCTTAGAACCATTTGAACCATATATGTCTCTTTATGAGTTCTAATTTCTCGTATCTTATCTTCGTTGCCTTTATATTGGTGGCAGTTGAATCATTCCGCAGTCACCTTTAAATGCCGGGTCTCTAAATTTTCTCAATATTGTTACTCGTAAAGAACGTCCTCTCTCCTCCAGCGATTCCCATCTGAATTCCCAACGCATCTCCGTAATCTTTGCGTGTTTTTCGAACTTAACAGTAACAAATACAGTAGTCCGTCTCTGAATTGCTTTGATTGTTTTATCCGGCCTAATGGCAGATCCCAAACATTCGAGAATTACTCAAGAATAGGTACCGAACGTGGTGATGCAGTGTTTATAACACTGGACTTTAATTCAGGAGCACGACGGTTCAAATCCCCGCCCGCCCATCCGGATTTATATTTTCCGTGATTTCCATAAATCACTCCATGAAAATGGTGGGATGGTTCCCTTGAAAAGGGCACTAGCAGATTTCCTTCCCCATCCTTTCGTAAGCCGAGCATGCTGTCCGTCTTTGGTTACCACGCTGTCCCTAAGAAGTAGGTCGCCTTAGTGTGCTAGATCTATGTGCGGTTTCCTTTACAGATTGTAACGTCCCCTTAGAAAAATTTATGAATTACTGTGCTGATAAACCTCTTACGTTATTTGTTTTTCAAACAGCTCAGCAGAATAAAGTACTCAGACATTTCTCTGTTTACTTATTCTGATCAACACTAAACTGACACACAATATTTTTAGCGCAGCCCAATTTGACTTTCAATAATCCATACAAAAGAATGGCGCTGAGTAACAACCTATACCTTACGTGAATCACTTACCTCACAAAAATCTTCGTTGCTCGAACTACTGCAATACAGCGAGCGCCAATACCACCAGCTAAATAAAAGATTCTAACGACTGAAGGCAATAACTACTGATAGGCATAGGTAGCAAATGAAAGATTTTGATAGAGAACAAACAATGTATTTACCTTAATAATGTTCAAAAGTCATCATATATATATCAGTTCATGATATCCAGTATTACAAATTTACTCTTTCTGATAAACACACGTCCAGATCATCCGCTCTCAAAATTCTACCATCTCTCTCCCCACATCCACCACTGCCGACGGCTCACCTCCAACTTCGCAACGCTACGCGCTGTTCACATCCAACTGCCCAACACTACAATAGCGAATATTCCAACAATGCCAACCAGCCACAGACTGCACACAGCACAGCCATTGATTTTCATACAGAGCGCTACGTAACGTTACCAACATAAAAACCTAAACAGCCTACTTACAAGAAAATCCGCACTTTTCCCAACAAAGCGAAGTCGACTATTCGCCATCCGTTCTACTCCTGACACGCTCGTTGCATTTCATATCACTTTGCAGTGTTACTAAACTCCGTCCGAACAGATCTCATAAGGCCCAGCAGTGCCAATCGACCATCGTGTCACCGGAAGGTTTGCGGCCAGTGCAACCCGCTCGCCAACACTTCTCTGCAGTCCCCGGCAGTCACCCATCCTAGTGGTAGGCAAACCCGGTAGCGCTTACCTTCGGTGGATGACGGGAACCGGTGTTACTACAACGGTAAGGCCGTTGGTACGCGCAAATATAGTGAAGAAAAACGACTTTCTATATGCCTCTGTATGAGTCCTAATTCCTCGTATCTTAGCATCATAGTCCTTTCGTGAAACGTGCCTTGGTGGCAGTAGCTGCAGTCAGCTTCAGATGCCGAATCTGTACGTTTTCTCAATACTGTTCCTCGAAAAGGACGTCCCTTTCCCTCCAGGGATTCCCATTTGCTCCCGCACCATCTCCGTAATACTTGCTTGTTGTTCGAACCTAATGGTAACAAAGGGGATCTTGAATACTTGAACAGTACTGAAGAATAGTACACACTAGTGTCCTATATGCGGTCTCCTTTACAGATGAACCACACCCCCTCAAAATTCTCAAAAAAGTCAAGCATTCACCTTTTCTGCCATAATTCTCACATGCTCGTTGAGTTTCAAATTGCTTTACAGTGTTACGGCCGGACGCTTATACGACGTGGCTGTGTCAACCAGCACGCTACTTATGTTGTATTCGAGCAGTATTTACTTATATTTTTATGCATTAGGTCTAGCTGCCAATGGTCACACAAAAAAATTGTCTTTCTTGTATCCCTCTACGATCATTCCATGACGGCAGGCGCTTCAGTCTGGCACCGCGCGATCGCTACGGTCGCAGGTTCGAAACTTGTCTCGGGTGTGGATGTGTGTGATGTCCCTAGGTTAGTTAGGTTTAACTAGTTTTAAGTTCTAGGGGACTGATAATCTCAGATGTTAAGTCCCATAGTGCTCAGAGCCATTAGACAGCTTTCCGTATACAACAGGATTATCAGCAGACAACGGCAGGTTCCTGCCCACCGTCACCGCCAGATCATTTACTGATACAGAAAATATAGTGGGCATATCACACTTCTCTCAGGCACTCCTGACAGTACCTTCGTCTCTGATGAACAGTCGCCGTCAAGGACAACGTACTGGGTTATATTAATTAGGTTCTCGAGCCACACACGTATCTGGTAATCTATTCCATATGCTCGTTCCTTCGTCAACAATGTGCAGCCTCCAGGAGCTAAGTCTGATTGTAGTGATGCTGCTTCTTTATTGTTATTTCAGTTCCGCAAGAAGGTACGAGCTACTAGCAGATAAAACATCTCTTCAGCGAAATGTTACACAGATATAAAAATGTTTAAAATACATAAAAACAGATGACAATAAACGACATTTAAAACAAATAAAAGACAAATTAGTGGAAATATTTTAGAGTTTTACATAATAACAGTAGACAATAACTGTATTTTTGAATATACTTTTTTTGTGGACAATATGATTCTTCAAGCGTTTTAGATGATTTTATTTTACAATTAAAATATAATCACGAATGATAATGCGAGTGACGCTGTAGTGTTGTGATGATGCACGAAAATAATTACGGACATTCTTTAGAATTATGGGTATTACAGGGTGTTTATAAATGAATATCGGGGTTTTAACACTTTATAATATTTATTATATTAAAGTTACAGTTATAAATGATATGTCAAATGAAAGAGCAACTCAAACAGTTTTATCAAGAACCTTATAAATGTTCAATGGGAGCACCATTTGTCACACAGCACACATCAAGTCTATAGCCGAGTTCTTCCCAAACGTTGATAAGTCTGTCTTCAGTGATTGTAGCAACAGCTGCTTCAATCCGGTTTCTTAATTAAGGGAGGTCTGCTGGTAGCGGAGGCACACACACGACCCTTGATGAGGCCCCAAAGGAAAAAAAATCGCATGGCGTTAGGTCGGGTGAACGTGGAGGCATGCAAAGCAAGCCCTGTCATTGGGCCCCTTGCGGGCCTATCCAGCGCTTGGGTACAGTGAAGTTCAACCAATTGCGTATTGCCGTGTGACAAATGGTGCTCACATTGAACATTAGTAAGGTTCTTGGTAAAATCGTTTGAGTTGCTATTTCATTTGACATATCATTTATAACCCTAAATTTAATGTAATAAATATTACAAAACGTTAAAACCCCGAAATTCATTTATAAAAACCCTGTGGTATGGCAGCTCGTGGAAATACAGGAATTGACTAATAGTCATTGAAGTAGTCGTAAGAGGGAGGGTGGGAAAAATGTAGGATGGTGTGACCTGGAGCGTAGTGATTAGGACTGGGAAGAAGGGTATATGAAGAACGTGGCAATAAACAGTGGTAACAGTCGCTAGAGGAGAAAAGGAGCTATTTCATACAACACATGGTAGTGATGAATTTGATTCATATTAGATGATAGTTTTACGATAATCCGAGAAATGACAGCTTTGTCGCTAAGTATCTGAGTACCCAGATATTACCACTGGAGTGGTACCATGAGGACATACATTCCCTCCCAGCCGCTCGGAGTGGCCGCGCGGTTAGAGGCGCTATGTCACGGATTGCGCGAACCCTCACGCCGAAGGTTCGAGTCCTCCCCCGGGCATGGGTGTGTGTATGGTCTTAGCATAAGTTAGTTTAAGTAATGTGTGTAAGTTTGGGGACCGATGACCTCAGCAGATTGGTCCCTTAGGAATTCACACATATTTGAACATTCCCTCCCAGTAAGGGCTATCAGAAGATTATATTGAAAAATAGAGTTTTGTAGCCAAAAGAATGGGGAATAGCATGTACTGGAATCCTGAATGAAACCAACTTGCTCTCAGAAAGAAAGTGTTGCCTTGCTTATTGAATGCGTCTCGTTCATACACACATTTATGTACATACACGTCCACTTCTGTAAATTGTATGGATTTCAGATTCTCATGAACGGCTACTTTGTCGAGAAGTGTGCATGTAAATATTAGTAACTGCCAGAAACTGTTGTACGAACTCGTGTCGTATACATACCAGGAAAATGCGTTTCCGGAGCTATCTTGATGAATCTGAGGATGTTATGTATAATTACGACTCAAATAAAGATTCTGAATACGTTCCCGAATGCAAAAGCGCTTCAAACGTAGTTGCTAATCAAGTATGCGAGAAAAAAATGTTAATTTCTGACCGTTACCACAATACACGTGAATTAACATGACAGTTTCATGGCAGAAATCTTAAGTGCCATCCTTAACATCGTTTATGCTCAATAGTAAGTTGCTTGCTGAAATTAATTGTATATTGTGTTGGATCGTAGGTTAATTTTTGAGGTCTTTATACACAGGTGTTGCAAAAATTAATACTAATCACACTATCAAAAACTGAAACAACTTGGGTCGTTTAAATTCGTGTTTCGAAGAGGTTTTGGACTAACGTTTCGTTAAGTCTCTCAGCAAGTAAGCAGTGGTAAGTCAGCACTAACGGATGTTAACGCACTCAGTTTACAATTAAACAATGTTAAGTACCCATTGACGAATTTTTAAGAATAAAATTTTGGGTAGAATTCTCCACTTCGAAAATTATCGTTATGGTAAATCATGATTTATCTCAATGAAAAGTCTCCGTGTGCTTGAAATACTTTATTTATGAAATTTTATTGAAATTTTACTATGCTGTTTCTCAAAACAGCCAACTTGTCTTCATATCTCGGGGTCGATTTCATCGTTGGAGAATGGGAGTTGATTAAGATTCCAACAGGAGATGACGGATAAGGCACAAAGATGCATGGAAGGCGGAATATCTGTGTGGGTACTAGGAGTGGGATTTTCGATTAATGCATTGGATCCTGAGGTTCTATAGGAACAGGCGTTGGAAGTCGATGAGCTGATACAGGACGCCTGTTGGGGAAGGTAGGCGGATGGTTTAGGCGAGGCGGAGTGCATACCTTTCCAGAATTTCGAGGGATTGCAGTAGAAATTAAAATTTTTCAAATTGCTCTGAGCACTATGGGACTTAACATCTGAGGTCATCAGTCCCCTAGAACTTAGCACTACTTAAACCTAACTAACCTAAGGACATCACACACATCCATGCCCGAGGCAGGATTCGAACCTGCGACCGTTGCGGTCGCGCTGTTCTAGACTGAAGCTCCTAGAACCGCTCGGCCACAATGGTCTGCCGCAGTAGAATTTAGGGTAGGCAGCCATGTGTGGCCTGTTAATGGTTTTAGTCTGTTTCGGGATTTTGTTGTATGGTAAGGACGTGTGCACTCCATGTTAATTTTATGTCTGCCATCCAGCTTTAAGTTTTCTATGGCTTCCCGACGTCAATTGCGGCAAATGACTGGATGGTTAATATTTTATTTCACATTTATCCTCAAGCTCCAGATGTGCTTAGCCTCTAACGACCACGAAATTGACGGATCATTGAACCTTAATTATCCTCCCTACCTCTGATTGTGTATTAGTTACATGCTTTTGTTATATTGTGAAATATATTTCCCATAGCCGGCCGAAGTGGCCGTGCGGTTAAAGGCGCTGCAGTCTGGAACCGCAAGACCGCTACGTGGCAGGTTCGAATCCTGCCTCGGGCATGGATGTTTGTGATGTCCTTAGGTTAGTTAGGTTTAACTAGTTCTAAGTTCTAGGGGACTAATGACCTCAGAAGTTGAATCCCATAGTGCTCAGAGCCATATTTCCCATATCTGCAGACTATTTTGTTAAACAAATATGTATTTAATTAGAGTGAACCATTTCGTCAAACAAATACGTATTTCATTAAAGTGAAATCTTAAATAATAGGAATATTATCGTTTAGGGACGTCGCAGCTCTATTGTTAGGTGCGGGTAGTACTGTTACCTAAGGAGAAGTGAACCTAACGTCAGCCACGAAAGTCCACACAGGCTTCAGTGTGATTTCATATAATGAAAATGAAAATAGTTGTAATGGTTGCGATGCGAATTTTATAACAAACTTAATAAATTAACAACGTTTCCACGCCGTCCGGAGTGGCCGAGCGGCTCTAGGCGCTACAGTCTGGAACCGCGCGACGGCTACGGTCGCAGGTTCAAATCCTGCCTCGGGCATGGATGTGTGTGATGTCCTTAGGTTAGTTAGGTTTAAGTAGTTCTAAGTTCTAGGGGGCTGATGACCACAGATGTTAAGTCCCATAGTGCTCAGAGCCATTTGAACCATTTGAACGTTTCCACAGTGAACTGTAATTGTTGTATCCTTCGACTATAGGCCAAATTCGGATGTTATGCCGTTTTCAAATGGTAACTGTCTTGTAAGAGGACGAGTGAATTTCATTCGTCTGCTTCATTTTTCTTTTTTTAGTCGTGTTGTTATTATTACTGCCGACACATTCTAGCCTTCAGATGCGAATAAGAAGCAGATGTTCGAACGTCGTGCTTCAGTCGTGGTCTTGCATTACTGTGACTGCCACAGCTAACGTTCCAGGGGAGCACTCTGCTGAAGATAGGTAGCGCACTCGCAACACAACCAGCGGCGAACCCGTCACGTGAGATTCAAAACCTCTTCATCACTGAATTCTCGGTGACAGCGGTCGCATTAAGCTCATCGAGCAGCAAATTTACGCAGGTATTGTTCGTATGGCATACATAATCTCAATGTGGATTTGTTCTCTGCACTCAATATTCATAAAGCTATAAGTCGGGCGTTAATGTGGCTGTTTAATCATGCCTAATGTGCATTTACTAGCAGTCATAATGAAAAGGGTTTGCTATTTTGTGTCTCCGCATCTCTGCCCTTTTCTACCTGCGTATTATTGAGTTGGTAATCCAGCACATATGCTAATACATAACCTGATTGATGTTGTTTCCCCGCCAAGCCCATGCCCCCCCACCCCCAACCCATCTCCACATCACTCGTACAGGGAAATGTTGTACGGAAAGTCACGTTCTAATTAACACTTTAGATAGTAAGATCTTCAGTACTTTTACTAATATATGGTGTCTATTACATCATAATTAGACTTTGTTATTTACATATTTGCCGTGCTACTAGCAAAGACCATCAGCTATCACATTACTGTTAAGTATAAAGTTTATTTCAGTCCTCGTGTAAATTCTGTCCTCCAGTAGGGGCTGCATAGAAATGTTGACTCCTTATACGCTCTAACATAGCCATCGGCCAAGAAGTACATGCAGGATACCGCGTCGGACATTCTTCCCACAAACACATCACAAACTTTACGACCTTATGTTTTCTGCATAGGCATACCTGGTCCGCGAAGGGAACCGCGATGGTCAGTATAGACTAACAGTTTTGCTTCTACGAGTGCACACGTGAACACCGGATCTACTGCCCAGGGAAAATAAGCATTAATGACTTGCTCCTGTCACATGTACTTGGAGGTACTACCCAACTTACTAACATACAACCTGTAACAGCTGTAATTATTAGTCTGAAAATGACACAACTGCTGAAGTAATGTTCTTCAGCACACCGTCTTCAGTCACCAATAGAAATATCTACACTATCAGGTGTTACACCGTGTATTTATAGGCTATTGATAATGACTAGTCGGTAGAAACCGTTTTAGACATTAAATATTCCACATGAGCGTTTGACTAAGATAAACCATATATTTATTATTTCTAGTTTAGGAAGCAACTATTTTTGAAAGGAACTGTTCTGTAAATGTATGCCACACTGAATAGCATTTATTGTATTAATATATGAAATGAGAATTAAGATGAGGTTCACTTGGGATTTTGAATCTGTACTCAAAGGTGATTTGTGATACGTTACGTAGTGTGTAACGGGACATCCTCCTCTAGCATTACTTTTCCTAGACAGTAGTTGTCGATACCAGTATTGTTTCTCGAATTTTGGACAGGTCAATATTATCTCACTTCCTTTTCATAGAAATTTCATATAATTTTATACACAATATGTTATATTTCAACATAAAATGTATGAAAAGGATTTACATTATTTTCGATGTTACAATCGAAGGAAAGTAGAGTTAAAAACTTTTTTTAGAAAAATTGAAATTACGAATTGTTTGGCACATTGAGAATTTCTATTATTAATTACGCAACTAGTACTGTTTGCTGTGTCTGTTTCTGTATTCATTTATGAAATAATAATCGAAAGCGATAGAAATTCATTTTTCAAGAAAAATTGTAAATCCTTTTGAATATGGTTATTACTGCAGAGTGAAATAGTGGTAAGCATACCTCTGATGTGATCGGACGTATTTTTGTATTTTGGGCGAACAATGTAATTTCGGCTTCGTTAACGTGAAAATTCAAAAGACTGTATGATATACTAAAATGTGACAAAATATATTAACGTAGCAATCAAAATTCTACAACAACGATCTTCAAATTTATTTAGATCAATTCAACCGTGAAGACCTAATACGTGAGAATTTCAGCTTCATGAATCAGACCCATGGACAAGAAGAACTGGAGCCAACTCTACGAGAAGAGCTAAGTAGACTAGCAAGTTTATTGTAAGCTTCGCTCCTCTCAAATTTTTCATAAAAGACTTTGCTTATTCCAGAATGAGATTTTCACTCTGCAGCGGAGTGTGCGCTGGAAACATCCCCCAGGCTGTGGCTAAGCCATGTCTCCGCAGTATCCTTTCTTTCAGGAGTGCTAGTCCTGCAAAGTTCGCAGGAGAGCTTCTGTAAAGTTTGGAAGGTAGGAGACGAGGTACTGGCAGAAGTAAAGCTGTGAGGACCGGACGTGAGTCGTGCCTCGGTAGCTCAGATGGTAGAGCACTTGCCCGCGAAAGGCAAAGGTCCCGAGTTCGAGTCTCGGCCGGGCACACAGTTTTAATCTTCCAGGAAGTTTCACTTTGCTTATTGCTTACAATAACTGTAATTAGGAAGGAGGGGGAGATTACGAGTGGGATACCAATAACGATAATTTTATATGAACATGAAAGGAAGCCTAAGATTACTCCTACGTGTTTGATGAAGAAGTAGCAAAGCAAGTGAAATGAAAACTACAGTGGTGGAATAAGAGTACAAAGAGAATATAAGCAGAATGCCACAGCAGAAGAAAGCTCTCTAAAATTTCTCCGCTCTATAATTTATAAATAAAATCACAGTCGCTGAGTGAACCCACTTTCCCAATGGAAGGTAACCTGACAAAGTGATCTATTTGTGTAAGAAATTACTGTGTTATTGGTGGAAACAATATAGGGCCTAGATCCACAGCCGGATGTCAGTGTAACTTCGTGCATATATTTAGGCACCCACGGCGGATTGGCGTTGCCATTGTCTGTGGACGATAGAACTGCTACCAGGGTGCATTAGTGCAATTGGAATTTAACGTTGTTACCAGGCCTGGTAGGCTATACGAGTGGTGTGAACAGCGTCAAATGCAGACTGTTCACTACGAAGGACGCGGAGATGAGATGTCACGTACTCATATGAGACAGCGCTATCAGCACCTGAATTGGGTGTGAAAGGAGCCTCATTCTGGGCCCCCAAGCTGGTCGAGCCGTGAAATATTTAAATTTATGCGGCATTCGGTTGTAACAGTTTCCCGACGTTGGACTCTACTGGGCGGTGAGGGCAGTATTACTTGTCGTCAAGATTCCGGTCGACCACGTCTGATCATCAAAAGAGAGGAATGCAGTATTGCGCAGTAGGCTCATAGTAATCCCTTCCTACGCGTGCCTGCCATCCGAGGTCATGTAATGGACTCCATGCAACGTACTGTGTCATCCAGCACCATTGATCGAAGAATATCAGTAGCCGGATTAGCATGTTCCACGTGCAGACTGCCGTTAACATCGCAACACAAGTGGCTGCCTTTGGATTAGTAACATGGCCGGCAAGTATGGACTGCTGATGAAAGGCATCGCACTATGTTCAGCGATGAACAGCGGTTCTGCACTATCCAGATTGACCGTCATCGGCAACTAGAATGGCGACCTGGGAAGAGGTCCCAATCTTCCATTGTTATGAAGAGGCTCAATGGCGTTAGTGCCGACTTCATGGTGTGGGGAGATATAGGATGTGTCTTCAGGAGCCGGCCGAAGTGGCCGTGCGGTTAAAGGCGCTGCAGTCTGGAACCGCAAGACCGCTACGGTCGCAGGTTCGAATCCTGCCTCGGGCATGGATGTTTGTGATGTCCTTAGGTTAGTTAGGTTTAACTAGTTCTAAGTTCTAGGGGACTAATGACCTCAGCAGTTGAGTCCCATGGTGCTCAGAGCCATTTGAACCATTTGAATTTGTGTCTTCAGGAGTGAGGGAAATCTGAGGGCACAAGTACACGTCACACATCTTTCCTCATATATTACCTCTCATGTGACACGCTCATGGTGCCATTTTTCAACAGGACAGTGCTCGCCTACAGATGGCATCGTGCCTCTATGAAGAGTCTGCTTGATGCTGAGGTATTCATGTGGCCAGTAGGCTCTCCAGCTATGTACCCAACACAACGTTTCTGGGACCAACTTGGACGTCAACTCTATCCCAGTGCCAGTGTTTTGGAAATTAAGAATCAGTGACAGCAAATGTGGGCCAGAATGCCTCAGGAGAGGACAGAATGACTTTCTGTCACCCTTTCAAACCGGATCAGTCCATTCTTGCAGATCAAAGGGGCGGTATAGTCAAACTGATGAGTGGGCTTCATTCTTTTCATTCTATCCGTTCTAGGTACTTCCTTTCTTGTCAGCAGTGTGTTAAGATATTATGGAAGGCTCAAAAAAATGGCTCTGAGCACTATGCGACTTAACTTCTAAGGTCATCAGTCGCCTAGAACTTAGAACTAATTAAACCTAACTAACCTAAGGACATCACACACACCCATGCCCGAGGCAGGATTCGAACCTGCGACCGTAGTGGTCGCTCGGCTCCAGACTGTAGCGCGTAGAACCGCACGACCACTCGGGCCGGCTATTATGGAAGACGTTAGATGTAGAAGACAGATGGGAATGAAAGGAAAAAAGAATAGGATGAGAGGAAATACTAAATCAAACCAGTGGCAAGACTTACAACTTAATACAGTACCACTGAGCCTCCAACCGCATCGAGTTTCAGACCACGTTCTTCTCGGTCATTATCAGGTAGTAAATAATTGCGAGGAATTCAATGGCAATAGTTTACTTTACGATCCTACAGTAGTCGGGATGACTGACTGATCTAGCCTTGTAACGTGAGCCAACCTGGCCTTGATGTGCTGTTACTCTGTGTAGCCGAAAACAAGCGAAAACTGCATCCGCAGGATTTCGACGCCGAAAAGCGCCGACGGTATTTTTCGACAGCAGCAGGACCACTATTACCGCGGAAGCCGTAAACATACACCAGATGTGCATATTGTTCATTAGTGTAGTTGTGTGGAATTGTAGCCAGAGCATGTACAAAAACAGTTAACCGACGCCTCGCACTACTTCGCTCGCAACACAGTATCGACAACTGCGCGTCAACAGCGCGGTTTAGTGGCAGAAAGACATTCGGGGCGAAGAGAGTGTAAGGTTCGAAGTAGAAAGGGGCTAGAATAAAGCGTCAAAGAGTATTTTTCCCTGAGGGAGATGCGGTGCGGGAATCTCACGCTCTTGCGGACACAGAAACCCACGTACGAAAACAGATGTCACCTAGGAAACAAAATTAGATGTTGTACACTCTAGACGATTGCTTCCTCCGGTCGTCTTCTCCAGTTGACGACCGGATGGCCGACGAGACGGGAAACGTGGATGACACAGGCTCGCCCTCACCTGCTGCTTTCCCTGACTTCAACAGACGTCACCGAAGCGCTCGCCATAAACGTAGGAGGCGGGTAGATCCTAGCATGCGTCGACCCCCTACAGCTTAGCAGTCCTATCAAATGTCTCAGAGTTTCACGACGACGTACAGCGCTCTGCAGCCTTTAACTACCACCGCTTACTGCAACAAATTCTGCACTCTTTGGCAAACAGACAACAAGAACAGCTGCCGTCCCCGGTACGCATCCAGATACAACTACGGATTCTACGTTGATCACTCAGCTAGCAAGTGTAGTGTCCTACCTCAGCCACAAATTACGGGTCCTGGGCGGACAACATTGAATACGATTCTAGGCCCACTGTGGTGGATGAGGAGAGGGGTCTCTACTTCCATTCCTCGGATCCTCCTGAGTAGCAGCTGATAACGGCGCGGACGCGGTCTGCAAATTACAGGCCACAACTGTACGGCGACGCTGACGGCGGACCTATTGCAGGAGACAATCTACAGACCTGTCGTTTAGCGACTGTCAACGTTAACACCATTCGGACACGTACGAAGTTGCCGCTGCTGCAAGACATGCTCAGTGCAGCATACATTGATATTGTCTTTGTCCAAGAGGTCTTCGGCGACGAATTCCCGGGTACGTATGGTTATACGGTCATGTGTCCCACGCCTTGCCAATTAACAGCGGTGTCGCACTTATCCTCAGGGAGGTCCTCGAGGCGGACGAAGTACGATACCTTCCCGATGCTAGAGGAATGGCCGTAACGGTGCTAGGCGTCCAGTTTATCGATGTGTACTCCCCATCCGGGACGAATCGCCGTATGAACCGATCGCTCTTATTCGCGGAAGAAGTGGTACACCTTTTCAAACAAGTACGATGACTTGGTGTTAGGGGGCGATTTCAATAGCACCCAAAAGCCTAAGATAGGATTTACGTCTTCCGCTGTCTTGCAGCAACAATGAGGGACGCGGAGGTGCGGCCAGTAGCTTTTTCTGATCATGAGGCTTATGTATGTTCCTTCAGCCTTCGTGGCCAACAGGGGTGGCGCAGACGCCGTCCGTGGAAGTTAAACCTTGCTCATCTCGCTTCTCCGGATTGTCGGCGTGCCATCGAGGACACGTGGAATTCGTGCGTACGCCAACATCCCAATGTATCCTACATCGATCAGTTGGTGGTTAAACTGCGCCAAGCCGGTCTGCGGAGAACCTTGATTAACTATGGTCATGAGACCGCTGCTTGGAGGCGGCGCGACCTCGGTTTTAATTTCACCATCCTTCGCGAATGTGCCTCCTTGCCACCCACACCGTAACGACAGATGACAATGCAGCGTCCAAAGGCACAGTTCGTAACCCATATACGCCGATGCTTCTAACGGACGACTGTCCGAGCGCGAACACTTGACAGACTAGCAACGGAATAACCCACCATGTACCTCTTCATTTCAGAACGTAAACAGCCAAGACGGGCACTAATATAGGCCCACACCACTGTGGATGGCTGTCGCCACTCCACATAACGCAGTATTGGTGCAACCTTCTTCGACCATTACGCACGACTTCATTCAGCTAAGTGTTCCGACGCAAAGAGGCTCACGATTGGTTTATGGCACTGTTCCACAGGAGTTACAAACTGAATTACTGAAAGAAATTACGGACAACGTCATCATATGCAAAGGAGGGTCGAACAAGTCTCCTGGCCCGGACCAGCTCCCTGTCAAGTTTTATAGAAATTTTCAATATTTACCGGCTCCCAAGTTGACAGAAATCTGTCGGGAGCCTGTGTCCCTGCGGTGCCACTCCCCGCAGCCTTCGCAGAAGTAATGATTCTTCCGGTTCACAAGCCGACATATGGGGCTCGAATACTTGATTACCGCCATTTGGTACTCGTTAACTGCGACAAGAGGATATTCGGCAGACTTTTAGCAAACCTGCGTCGCGTCATCGCACCAGATCAGGATTCTCTAGGGGGTATCAATACCATCCACAGAGCACGGTGTGGATACCGTGACGTAATAACCCAAGCGAGGGCACGCCACATCCGGGAGATTTTAGCCAAATCTTCGATCGAGTGGTTCACGTGTACCTGACGTTCGTTCTCCAACACATGCGGCAACGACAATAATTCAAAGAGGTCGCGATGCGTCTCCTCCAAGGGGCGACCTCCAAGGCGCTCGTTAACGGGCGTCTCACACAGTCCCTCCCGATTTCCAGGCTGCCCCTGCCGATCTTATTCTATGCTGTGGCACTGGAACCGCTCCTCTGCGGCTTCCTTCAAAGCCTCACCGGACATCTTACATGGCGTCGCATTTCGATGTACAGTATTATGCAGACGACCTGGTTCTCGTACTCAGCAACCACGACGATGTAACCAGCGCTCTAGAATGGATTGCTAAATACGGTGTGGCTTCGGGCAACTGTCTCAGCGTCACCAAAGCGCTGGCCATAAACGTAGGAGACGCGTAGACCCTAGCATACGTCGACCCCCTACAGCTTAGCAGTCCTTTCAAATGTCTCAGATTAGAGTTTCACGACGACGTACAGCGCTCTGCAGACTTTAACTACCACCGCTTACTGCAACAAATTCGGATCCAGATCTTCAACCTTCGTCTGCGGACCTTACACATTCTTCAAAGGACACACCTCGTCAATGTTTACCTAGCGTCGCGCCTTCCACACATACCGCGTGTACTTTCAATGCAGTTACTGATGGTTCGACGTGTATTAGCGTCATTAGGAGCCTACGTCAGTACAGGCATGCCCTCCAAAGTCAGTTATGAATCGCTGATCCTTCCCCCAGAAAGGAGAAGTCTTGAACTAGTCAATGTACACGACAGAGCGGTGGCCCTGAGTGTCAGCTCGCACGTCAAGCTGTGGCGGCACCGCCCAGAAAGTTTGACGGGTTCGCTGCTCTCCCTAACGCTCCCACTGATGACACAAGACAAACCTCCACCTTTCTGCTACTTCGGTCACTTTTCTTTGGACACAGTTATATCCATATCTCAGTACTATCGACTAAACAGGCGACTACGCGGGAGATATATCACGTCCTACAAAAGAGGCGTCCACCAAACGTTGTGGAGGCCAAGAATCCTCATGTTAGTTGGAAGGTGGTGTGGCGGACGACACAAGCGGTTACACTTGATGCAGACGTGCGATCAACATGATACATCCCAGACAACGGTAAACAGATCACCTAATTGCGTCCCCGCAAGATAAATATGACGGACTCACTTCTAAGTGCGGACTGCGTAGTATCAGACACGGACGAGCACCATCCCAGACGTAGGGCGACAGAAGACGTATGGAGCTTGGTGCAACAAATTTTGTCGTACTTTCTACAGGTGGCCCCGGAACATAGCGTACCTCGGCTTCTACTTTTTTCGGATGAACTGTATTTCCCGCGCACCAAAACTAACGCAGTAATGTGGGTCCGCGGGCACGCGCTGCAATATTTATTTCACGATGGACCTAAAGATGTATTGGCCGTTGGACGGCTGGAACTACCTGCAAGAACGTCGCTGTAAGAAAATATTTTTGTAATTACTTAGGGAGTGCCCTACGTAACCCTCCACGCAGCTGGATCATCAACAGGTAGTAGAAGTTGACCATTGATTGAGCTGACTAGAGCACGACCGATTATCAGTAAACGTACAACATGGTTGAAGACATACCTGTATGATGAAACTCAACGAGAGCAGCGGCGTATCCTTCTGCATCGTGTACAAAGCACATTTTCCTTTTCCCCATATATATTACCTCGGTGTCGGAAAGCTCAGAGATTATTTGTTTGTTTACTTAGCGTACGATGCGGTGTTAGTTACATGTATTTTAGGTGTGGTATAAAGGAAATGCAAATTTTTAAAAAAAACCTTAAAAAGAATTTCGCGTTAATGATTTCTCCTCACCATTCCCAATACCTTGAAGGTGATGGGGACACTGTAGCCAGGCCTCGGACTCCGACCCCTGCTCACTCTGCCCTCCCCGCTCTCCCTCCCATGCCTCCGCTCTTATTTTAAAAAAATAGTCAACGCATCTGTAAAAAAAGAAAAGAGGATTAAGGCACCACCCGGGTTTTGCGGGAAACCAGGGTTCGAGTCACGGTTTCGCACAAATTTTCTTATGTCACTGATGCGTAGTATAGCTACACCCAATACAGCTGATGCTAAAAGAATTCGCAAATCAGCGAATATATTTCGACAGTTGTACTCAACGTCCCGTTTAGTTGCCCTTTATGGAAAACCATGCTGTGCTTACATTTAATAAAGATAATGCCCTCCCAAACACGGCGAGAGTTTCTCATCAAATGGTTCAAATGGCTCTAAGCACTATGGGACTCAACTTCGGAGGTCATTAGTCCCGTAGAACTTAGAACTACTTAAACCTAACTAACCTAAGGACATCACACACATCCATGCCCGAGGCAGGATTCGAACCTGCGACCGTAGCGGTCTCGCCGTTCCTGACTGCAGCGCCTAGAACCGCACGGCCACTTCGGCCGGCGAGAGTTTCAAATGCTTGACTTCGTGCGTGCACATATAATACCTCGGCTAGCAGGGTCGCCGGATCCCCCCCCCCCCCCCCCCCCCATTTGAAAATGTTTGAAGCATTATGGGCAGGGTCCTACAACCATCACCAGAGTTTGAAAACGTAAAGCGCCTCTTGGACAGAATTGGGTACAATATCCCTCAGCAGAACAGCCAACAATTTGGTCAATTAATGCAAAGCAGAATAGCTGCTTGTATAAGAGCCAGAGGTGGACCAGAGCGTTATTGACTTGCTCAGTTAGCGAAGCTCTTTCTTTTGAATAAATTATCCATTTCTCCTGAAATTGTAGTAATATGTTTGTGCCTTTGGATGTCTGTCTATCCAAGAACCCAACGCCCTGCATATCGTTCTGCCAGCTAAAGTTAACATGCCACAGGATGCCTATGATTTTAATAGTAATAAATAACAAAAATACAATAAGTCAAATGTTTTAGTATAGTCATAATAATTAGTATCCATCGGTGGTCAGACTAGTGCTTTTGCTTTCTCTTGGGATCAGGCGGGGTCACGAACTTCTCTCCTCACCTTTCTGCCCACATCCCCCACGCCCCGTTCTTGGATCCGGGTGTGTACTGTGGAGAGCGATATTTCTATCAGAAAATGGTCTACACGTACACTTCACCGTCACACGAAACGCTCTGTGTGTCTTCAACTTACCTGCAGGAATGACTGTTTCATTTGGAGAGAGATTTCTATTCTATCCCAAGTCTCATCGGCTGCGTATCCCCAGGGCTATTCGACGGGGGTCAAATTCTCTAAAATCGTAAAAGGTAAAAGTCTAACAGATTCCCGACATGCTTTTGCTTGGAACAGCAACACCACACATTAAGGGCAGAGTAACACATCTAATTGCTTTGTTTTCATGAGTGCACATCTACAAAACATCACCTAACCATGTATTATTCTAATCAGGTAGTACTGCCTGTAACTGCAACACTATTTATTGGCCACCTAGACCGGCTTAAAACATGGCAATCAGGTGTATTAATGTTCCATTTATGTTGTTATTACAGTGGATGTTGTTTAGTTTACAATGTTTTATCATGTATCTTCTTGTGTTATATGTTTTGTGCAATGTTTTATTTTTTCTATAGCTTTTTACGTGGTCACATTTTTAATAGAACACTGCAATACATAATCCATTTGCCACTTACGATGGCAATTTGCATCTGTTAACGTAGTGCATTGACTTTTACCTGTTAGTAAAGCGACATATTTACTTTCCATACACTAGCTATCACAAAGATAAATGATTAAAAATGTTTCCTGAAGCGTGTCCAGACTGTGCACTGTGATGGTTTCGGTCGTACGATAGCCTGATCATGGCACGTGGTACTGAAACTAATAGTGATTTGGCAAAGTCTGTCTGCGACTGTTGAGTAAAGCAAATTTTTTCATTTAAATTCTCCCTCTACCTTTTAATTGTCTATAAAT
Organism: Schistocerca nitens; assembly: GCF_023898315.1. Lineage (NCBI taxonomy): Eukaryota > Metazoa > Arthropoda > Insecta > Orthoptera > Acrididae > Schistocerca > Schistocerca nitens. The sequence continues at coordinate 420,037,156 of NC_064618.1, read as the reverse complement.
CTAGTTGATCCGTGCAAATAATTCTCACTCCGCACTGGTCAGTCACCGATCGTACTATCAAATGATAAACTCATTGTAGAAAGTTGACATCATTATGCGCAACATGGCTAATTGTATAACACGTAAAAAGCAGATACTGTGTTTGTTAGATTAATCTTATTCTGTAAAATTTCTTTATTTAAAGAAACTTTTTTGAAAGTAATGTTACCAGTTATAATGTGCTCATCGTTTACTTTCTGGCTTTACGTGTCTTTAGCACAAATATAACTATCACTGAATATCAGAACTCGTGAAAAATTATCTATGCGAAGAAACAATTTCTGGTAAATAAAAAACTAACCTTTGAAGCGTTTAACCTTATGCTTTATTAGTGGTCGTGGCGAAGGCTACTTTTATTGAGAATTGCTGTCTTATTGTTTGGATCAGAAAGTGTGAGGCCAATGCGTGGTACGACCACTGTTTTAGGGAAGTCAATGGATTTAGCAGTAACGACGTACTCGCCTACGAGATGTAACACTAAGATTAGAACATTAATTAATGCCAGATTATCGGCAAGATTTCAAGTTAACGTAGTAAAAGCGTTTTTGTAAAAGCAATAGATAAGACAGGAAACCGGACGGATTTAAAAAGTTCAAAAATTCTACAGGTTACAATTTAACGCTGTTTATTTCTTCAAGTTGGACAGAGTGAGAACTTACGAAAACCATTGCGCCGGCTTTGAATAGAACAGCGAAAGATTCTGTTCATTGACTTCTGTGGCACTAAGTAGGTTCATAATAAAACTACTGTAATTAAAATAATAGAGCTTAGCATTTTTCATGCAGGTTAATTGTACTAAGGTAAGAGAAGTGTAACGTTGCACACGCTGTAAAGTAACGAAGAATTAAGTAATGAAAATTAAGATGTAGAATAATGGTACTGAGCCGGCCGGAGCGGCCGAGCGGTTCTAGGCGCTTCAGTCTGGACCCACGCGACCGCTATGGTCGCAGCTTCGAATCCTGCCTCGGGCATGGATGTGTGTGATGTCCTAAGTTCTAGGGAACTGACGACCTCAGATGTTAAGTCCCATAGTGCTCAGAGCCATTTGAACCAATTTGAACCAATAATGGTACTGAAATTGGGAGAGATATAACATAACAGTGCAAAAGTTGTTAAGTAATGACGAATTAAAAGTTAAATAAATTATGTAAATTTACTAAGTTCTAAAGGAAAACGGTACTTATCTGTGATTTAATTCAGTTTATTTGCGCAGTGTGTGCTACCTTTCAGAAAGTAAACAACTCCAACCGCTGTTGCGCAAAATAGTAAAATTACATTGGCAACAGATGGCACCTTCTGCATTCTTTACACCGACGTGAATGACAGAGATCGTGTGACAGATTACCCTTGCGTAAGGTTCAAATGGCTCTGAGCACTATGGGACTCAACTGCTGTGGTTATCAGTCCCCTAGAACTTAGAACTACTTAAACCTAACTAACCTAAGGACATCACACACATCCATGCCCGAGGCAGGATTCGAACCTGCGACCGTAGCAGTCGCACGGTTCCGGACTGCGCGCCTAGAACCGCGAGACCACCGCGGCCGGCCCTTGCGTAAGGAACTCAGACAACTGCAACACCTCTCGTACATTTTAGTTAAACAGATTGTCGGTAGATGGAACCTTTTACGCTGGCTTTATAAAAAAAGGTCTTTAGAATATATAATTTTAACGTATACAATAGCTTTCAACTAATTGTGTACTTGTCGTCATTAGTGGTGAACGAAATCTTGAAAATGATGTCTCAGTCATTAATTTCGATTAAAGAATACGGGAAATATGGCGTACTGATACAAAAACGCCATTGAGAAGTAATATATATGATATTCTAGTTACGTGATATATTTTTCGTATTTTACTTCCATTGTCTTTATGAATACAAAATGTATTTTCTAGGAACCATAATGGAATAATAATTGTTCAAATCTGCATACCACCAACGGAATTAAACTTCACGGCGGAAAAGGCCGACCTTGGCAACGGCTCATGACATTTCAGCGGCGCGTGGCATTTCGGAGAATCTCTCGCATCAAGTTACGGGAATTACATTGAGAAGAGTTCCTCAAGCACTTCAAGTTTTATAGCCTGTCGTGAAAACAAACACGTCGCCTACACAATACACGTCGCCACGAAATGCTCGAAACAAATTCAAGCGGACATAGAGAGAGAGAGAGAGAGAGAGAGAGAGAGAGAGAGACAGAGAGAGAGAGTGATGAGGGGGGGGGGGAGAGAGAGAGAGAGAGAGAGAGACCTGATGGCACTATCTTAAGGGCCCGGCTAGACACAGGGAAACTACAAGAACCCCATTTCCAGCCCTCTTTCTCCGACAAACCGAGAGTGGGCGTCTGTACAAAATTGGGTCAGTGGGAGGCACCGTTTCGAGGCGGGCGGGACAACTTCTAAAACGCGCGTGCTTCATCCGAGCCATTTGAGCAGGCCGGCGGAGCGGAGGAATATGCGAGCAAGATGGACCCTGGCCATCGTTTACGACTGGGCGGCAGTTTGGCCGGCCGCCAAGCTAACGACACATGCGATTGCCTGCTATAAAGCGACTTGTTTACAGCCGGGCCACGGAGATTACGACCCGCCGCAGGGAGACACCCCTCCGACTCCGGACCCGACTTTATTTGGCGGAGACGAGCTTTTGCCGGCCGTCGAGCGCCAGCGGGACGGCGTTATGCGCATCCGAATGCGCGACCAGTAAACAGATTTCAAGAGTGAATATTTTATGCGCAGTTGGTTTTCCAGTCGGAGCGGCAGCGAACGAGTTGGGGCACAGAAGAAACATCTCGGTTTTCTATTACGATACTTGTCAAAAATTGGTACGGTGAGACAGCGGTTGCCTGCTATTAATAGCAGTTACCAGATACTTTCAGAATTGGTCTTTATGAAGACCAAAAACCCGTTGTTAGCGATTGCGAACCAGTAGGGTATCCTTATAGCGATCATGTGACATTGGCTGTCTCTCGTTGTGAGAGGATTTTCCCTACTCCATAAAAAAATGGCCAAGTGAGAGGAGAGCTTGAGCCCTGAATGTAACGTACAAACTTAATTACACAGGGTTTATCAAATGGTTCAAATGGCTCTGAGCACTATGGGACTCAACTGCTGAGGTCATAAGTCCCCTAGAACGTAGAACTACTTAAACCTAACTAACCTAAGGACAACACACACATCCATGCCCGAGGCAGGATTCGAACCTGCGACCGTAGCGGTCGCGCGGTTCCAGACTGCAGCGCCAGAACCGCTCGGCCACCAGCGGCCGGCACACAGGGTTTATCAAAACAATCATTGCATTTGGCACGTCTCATAACACTAACGTGCCGTGAAACACGAAAATGTTACCCTCTGAGAGGTTTTCACAGTTCGACAGCGAGTCTGTCTAATGGACAAGTGCATCGGCTTATAATTTCGAATTCGGTGACATTAACAGAAAAACCAAAGGGGCTTTAATCTTGGGAGTCAACGAAAGTGGTACATTCATAACTGAATAAAAAAAAAATGAATGGTCGCCAGCACAATTAGGCACATTGATTTGGAAAAACATATTTGAGATAATGGATTATTGGTTATTGAAGTTACTTTTCTTGCGATTTTCCTTTGAACAGCAAACATGACACAAACTGACACAGTGCACTCTGTACTGTGTATAGCTGCAGTTATCAATATCACACACACCAGTAAATTATGGGGAGCAAATTGCACCAAGCTCATACTAATGACAGCCACACTCAAGAGCATTACTTAATCATATACGGAAATGTCATTGCATGAAGAGCAGAACTAAATTGGGACATGAGGGGCTCCTATCTTGACTGTCATGAAAAAAAAAGAAAACAGAAATAAAGATGAATGAGATCATTAACACACTGTTTAAGCTCCTATACCGATAGCAGTTGTGAGAGTATTTGCCCTACACCAAATAAAATAGGCCTAGTGCGTACAGGGCCTGAGCACTGAATGTAACGTACAAACGTAATTACACTGGGTTTATCAAAACAACCATCATATTTGGCACGTCTCATAAAAGTAATAGTTCAATTTTTTCTCAATAGGTGGAGAATATGGTGGGAGCCCATAAACTAGTATAGTATCACTAGTCAAAGCTTTTTGATCATTGCAATAGTAAAGACTGACTCTAAAAGCTGATCATTCACTTAAATTACTTTGCAAGACAATAAGATACAACACTGGGCTTAATTAACTCCAAAAGGGAACATTTCATGATGAATACCAAAACTACACCTTCTTTGAAAATGTGCAAAATTTTACTTCTAACAGTACTACCGTAAATCTGTTCATAAAAGATTTGTATGTACTTGAACTTTAGTTACCCGTGAAGCAGGTATTCTTTGCAATAATATTTACACAATATTGCACTGTCACTTCGAGCAGTTCATTAACAAAGCATCCAAATGTTACTCTAACTTTTACTATTCCTTTTACTTTAGACAGAAAATCAGTTTAAACAAATGAATGTCCACTACACGCAGCAAGCGGCTACACGGGTAGCAGGGGTTGTGTGGCGTGGACTGGGCGGTTTTTTAGGTTAGATGGCCTCGGGCAAGTACAGAAAGGGCAACAGCCTCAAAGGGTGCGGAGCAAAGTCAGGACATGCGGGGACCAAGCAGCAATCGGTATTGTAATTGTAAACTGTCGAAGCTGCGTTGGTAAAGTGCCGGAACTTCAATCGCTGATAGAAAGCACCGAAGCTGAAATCGTTATAGGTACAGAGAGCTGGCTTAAGCCAGAGATAAATTCTGCCGAAATTTTTACAAAGGTACAGACGGTGTTTAGGAAGGATAGATTGCATGCAACCGGTGGTGGAGTGTTCGTCGCCGTTAGTAGTAGTTTATCCTGTAGCGAAGTAGATGTGGATAGTTCCTGTGAATTATTATGGGTGGAGGTTACACAACCGAGCTGGGTTAATAATTGGCTCCTTTTACCGACCTCCCGACTCAGCAGCGTTAGTGGCAGAACAACTGAGAGAAAATTTGGAATACATTTCACATAAATTTCCTCAGCATGTTATAGTCTTAGGTGGAGATTTCAATTTACCAGATATAGACTGGGACACTCAGATGTTTAGGACGGGTGGTAGGGACAGAGCATCGAGTGACATTATACTGAGTGCACTATCCGAAAATTACCTCGAGCAATTAAACAGAGAACCGACTCGTGGAGATAACATCTTGGACCTACTGATAACAAACAGACCCGAACTTTTCGACTCTGTAAGTGCAGAACAGGGAATCAGTGATCATAAGGCCGTTGTAGCATCCCTGAATATGGAAGTTAATAGGAATATAAAAAAAGGGAGGAAGGTTTATCTGTTTAGCAGGAGTAATAGAAGGCAGATTTCAGACTACCTAACAGATCAAAACGAAAATTTCTGTTCCGACACTGACAATGTTGAGTGTTTATGGAAAAAGTTCAAGGCAATCGTAAAATGCGTTTTAGACAGGTACGTGCCGAGTAAAACTGTGAGGGACGGGAAAAACCCACCGTGGTACAACAACAAAGTTAGGAAACTACTGCGAAAGCAAAGAGAGCTTCACTCCAAGTTTAAACGCAGCCAAAAACTCTCAGACAAACAGAAGCTAAGCGATGTCAAAGTTAGCGTAAGGAGGGCTATGCGAGAAGCATTCAGTGAATTCGAAAGTAAAATTCTATGTACAGACTTGACAGAAAATCCTAGGAAGTTCTGGTCTTACGTTAAATCAGTAAGTGGCTCGAAACAGCATATCCAGACGCTCCGGGATGATGATGGCATTGAAACAGAGGACGACACGCGTAAAGCTGAAATACTAAACACCTTTTTCCAAAGCTGTTTCACAGAGGAAGACCGCACTGCAGTTCCTTCTCTAAATCCTCGCACAAACGAAAAAATGGCTGACATCGAAATAAGTGTCCAAGGAATAGAAAAGCAACTGAAATCACTCAACAGAGGAAAGTCCACTGGACCTGACGGGATACCAATTCGATTCTACACAGAGTACGCGAAAGAACTTGCCCCCCTTCTAACAGCCGTGTACCGCAAATCTCTAGAGGAACGGAGGGTTCCAAATGATTGGAAAAGAGCACAGGTAGTCCCAGTCTTCAAGAAGGGTCGTCGAGCAGATGCGCAAAACTATATCTCTGACGTCGATCTGTTGTAGAATTTTAGAACATGTTTTTTGCTCGAGTATCATGTCGTTTTTGGAAACCCAGAATCTACTATGTAGGAATGAACATGGATTCCGGAAACAGCGATCGTGTGAGACCCAACTCGCGTTATTTGTTCATGAGACCCAGAAAATATTAGATACAGGCTCCCAGGTAGATGCTATTTTTCTTGACTTCCGGAAGGCGTTCGATACAGTTCCGTACTGTCGCCTGATAAACAAAGTAAGAGCCTACGGAATATCAGACCAGCTGTGTGGCTGGATTGAAGAGTTTTTAGCAAACAGAACACAGCATGTTGTTATCAATGGAGAGACATCTACAGACGTTAAGGTAACCTCTGGCGTGCCACAGGGGAGTGTTATGGGACCATTGCTTTTCACAATATATATAAATGACCTAGTAGATAGTGTCGGAAGTTCCATGGGGCTTTTCGCGGATGATGCTGTAGTATACAGAGAAGTTGGAGCATTAGAAAATTGTAGCGAAATGCAGGAAGATCTGCAGCGGATAGGCACTTGGTGCAGGGAGTGGCAACTGTCCCTTAACATAGACAAATGTAATGTATTGCGAATACATAGAAAGAAGGATCCTTTATTGTATGATTATATGATAGCGGAAGAAACACTGGTAGCAGTTACTTCTGTAAAATATCTGGGAGTATGCGTGCGGAACGTTTTGAAGTGGAATGATCATATAAAATTAATTGTTGGTAAGGCAGGTGCCAGGTTGAGATTCATTGGGAGAGTGCTTAGAAAATGTAGTCCATCAACAAAGGAGGTGGCTTACAAAACACTCGTTCGACCTATACTTGAGTATTGCTCATCAGTGTGGGATCCGTACCAGATCGGGTTGACGGAGGAGATAGAGAAGATCCAAAGAAGAGCGGCGCGTTTCGTCACAGGGTTATTTGGTAACCGTGATAGCGTTACGGAGATGTTTAGCAAACTCAAGTGGCAGACTCTGCAAGAGAGGCGCTCTGCATCGCGGTGTAGCTTGCTCGCCAGGTTTCGAGAGGGTGCGTTTCTGGATGAGGTATCGAGTATATTGCTTCCCCCTACTTATACCTCCCGAGGAGATCACGAATGTAAAATTAGAGAGATTAGAGCGCGCACGGAGGCTTTCAGACAGTCGATCTTCCCGCGAACCATACGCGACTGGAACAGGAAAGGGAGGTAATGACAGTGGCACGTAAAGTGCCCTCCGCCACACACCGTTGGGTGGCTTGCGGAGTATGAATGTAGATGTAGATGTAGAATGCAAGAATTGTTCATTTAAATCAGGATACTCGATTTAGGCAGCACTTTGGTGAGGACCCTGCGGAGGTCCGTGATCAGGATTGAAAATATGGTTCCGGACACGAATTTATGTTTTATGTGACTATTTTTGAAATAACACACACATTGACTGGCCCATGCCCACATACATTATTTAACTGAACATATGAAATTTGTTACGCAGTGGCGAAGATTGGTGGCAGGCGCAATGGCGGCTAGCTGTAATCACGGCTCTTGATGTCGAATGCTCTATAAATTCTCTTCATGGCGTCGGATTTTCAATATTTAGAGCCGTTCCGTTATTCCGTGAATACCAAGTAGTAGTCAGATCCACATCCGAGGCAAATGCCTTCTAATGCAGCTTCCAATTGCTTCTCTTAGCATCGCTGAGGTGTACCGTGCTAAGGCCAGCCACATTCTGCGTGCCGTTCGCACAAATGAGCCGCTCAGTTCGACCGGCAAACCCACCTTTTACTTCGTGCCATTCCACCTTCGTTGCGGAGTGACTTCTCTACAGCGTTTACATGTTGCAAATACAAGTGCCCTAAGCATGAACCAGATTTTAACAAACATGCTCTCTTTTATAAACAGATTCGTATCACAATAATTTAAAATTTCAACATATTCCTTTGCTTTATCCATTACAGAACTCTAATTTTCTTGCCATACATCAAGGAGTTTTAACAACTCAGAATACATACTTCATAAATTGGTGAGAGACAGTTACATAAAATAAACCTACTCCTAATCGATATACTAGCGGTTCTGGCGCTGCAGTCCGGAACCGCGGGACTGCTACGGTCGCAGGTTCGAATCCTGCCTGGGGCATGGGTGTGTGTGATGTCCTTAGGTTAGTTAGGTTTAAGTAGTTCTAAGTTCTAGGGGACTTATGACCTAAGATGTTGAGTCCCATAGTGCTCAGAGCCATTTTGAACCTAATCGATATAAGTGTTGCAGACCATATTTCTGAAACTGATAAATATATGCAATGAATTTAGTTTTTTGATGGACGGAAAACCTAAGAAGTTTTATTACATATCTTTCATAGGTATTCAAGATTCCCCCCTTGAGATGCACGGCACATGTCAATGTGGTATTCAGATTGTTCCGACACTGCAGCGAGCGTGAGTTACAGCTTCCACGGCTGCTGCGATGTCAGAATTCATTCATTGCTGTTGGTAACAGAGGTACATAAATAGAGTTATTTATAAGCCCCCACAAGAAATAATCGTAAACAGACAGGTACGGTGACCTTGGAAGCCAGTAATGTAAAGCTGAATCATTTGATCCAGTGCGACAGATCCATCTTTCAGTAATCGTTTGATTTAAAAAAATTCCCGCACTTCCAGACGCCATACTGTTGATAAATGAAGTCATTCAAATCAGTTTCCAACTGTGGGAAAAGAAAGGTCTCAAGCATAACGACATACGTGCTTCCTGTAACAGTATTCTCGGCAATCAAAAATGGGCCATACACCTTTTTCCGCAAAACTTCACAAAACACTTAAAATTTTGGAGAATCCCTCTCATGTTGTACAACTTAATGTGGTTGTTTCGTACCCCATATTCTCACACAACGACGGTTCACCTTTCTATTGAAATGGAATGTGGCTTCGTCGCTAAACTCTAAGCATGGAATAAAACTGTCATCCTCCATTTTGTCAAGAACGAAATTACAGAACGCTACACGCAGTTGTTCGTCACCTTCACAAAGAGCTTGCAGTAACTGAATTTTGTACGGTTTCATGTGTAAACGCCGAAAGCAACACACGCCAGACGGACATTGGTGGGATGTTGAGCTGTCGAGCTGCACAGCGAAAAAATTCAAATTCAGATGGCTGTAAGCACTATGGGACTTAACATCTGAGGTCATCAGTCCCCTAGAGTTAGAACTACTTAAACCTAACTAACCGCTTTCTGCGGACTTCTTGCGAAACTACGGCGAACGCGTTCGACGTCTGTGTCAGACACTCGGGGACGCACCGGCGGTTTGGCTTTACGTAAACAACCTGTTTTTCCGAATTGTTCATGTCTCTGTCTAATGTTCTGTGCTATAGGAGGATCCACACCATCGCAATGAACAGTTACTGCTGACCCGCACTGTCCAAAACGCAGAACACAAAACGCTTTCTGTTGTCCCGACATCATTTTTACTAGAATGGAAGTGCCATACACTGCTGCTACCTATCGGGAACCATGTAAAACTCGTGGGTTTGCTTTTTCCAACAGTTCATGCGCATATGTCAAATAACATAATAGTTGTGACTTTTTTGCAATCGGATGATTCTTTTTGATACACACTGTATATTTAGATAGTCCATCCATATTGGAAGTCGAGAATCAGGTAGATTTTTGCCTGTTATCGATATCGACAATGGAAAGCTATCGGTCCTGGGAAGTGCAGCAGATGCTGAGGGCAGAGATGGCATTGGACATACAAGAAGAGGCATGTGAGAAACTTAAGATGATGTACACTATGTAATCAAAAGTATCCGAACAACTGGCTGAAAATGACTTGCAAGTTCGTGGCTCGCTCCATCGGTAAAGCTGGAATTCAATATGGTGTTGGTTTTGATGGCAGCTTCCACTCTCGCAGGCATACGTTCAGTCAGCTGCTGGAAGGTTCCTTGGGGATGGCAGCACATTCTTCACGGAGTGCTGCGCTGAGGAGAGGTATCGATGTCGGTCGGTGACACCTGGCACGAAGTCGGCGATCCAAAACATCCCAAAGGTGTTCAATAGGATTTAGGTCATGACTCTGTGCAGGCCAGTCCATTACAGGTTTGTTATCGTCGGGTAACCACTTCGCCACAGGCCGTGCATTATGAACAGGTGCTCGATCGTGTTGAAAGATGCAATCGCCATCCCCGAATTGCTCTTCAACAGCAGGAAGCAAGAAGGTGCTCAAAAACATCAATTTAGGCCTGTGTTGTGCTAATGGCATGCCAAACAACAAGGGGTGCAAGCCCCCTCCATGAAAAACACTACCATACCATAACCTCCGAATTTTACTGTTGGCACTATATATGCTGGTAGATGACGTTCACCGGTCATTCACCATACCCTCACCGTGCCATCGGATAGCCATATTGTGTAACGTGATTCGTCACTCCACGCATCGTTTTTACACTGTTCAGTCGTCCAATATTTTGCGCTCCTTACACCAAGCGAGGCGTAGTTTGTCATATACCGGCGTGATGTGTGGCTTATGAGCAGCCGCTCGACCATGATATCCAAATTTTCTCACCTCCTGCTGAAACCTCCCCTTGGAAAAATTTATGAATTACTGAGCTGGCAACCCCATACGTTATTTGATTTACAAACAGCTGAGCAAAACTGAACGTACTCAGACATTTCTCTCTTTACTTATTCTGATCATCGCTAAACTGACACACAGTATTTTTTTTAGCGCAACGCAATCTGACTTTCAATAATCCCTACAAAAGAATGGCCGTGACTATCAACAATCTATACCTTTCATGAATCACTTACCTCACAAAAATCTTCGTTACTCGAACTACTGCAGTACAGCGAGCGCCAATACTGCCAGCTAAATAAAAGATTCTAACTACGGAAGGCACTAACTACTGATAGGCATAGTCAGAGTGAAAGATTTTGATAGAGAACAAACAATGTATTTATCTTAATAGTGTTCAAAAGTAATTATATATATATATATATATATATATATATATATATATATATATATATATATATATATGTGTGTGTGTGTGTGTGTGTGTGTGTGTGTGTGTGTGTGTGTGTATCAGTACATAATATCCAGTATTACAAATTTACTGTTTCTGGCGAACGCACGTCCAGATCATCTGCTCTTAAAACGTGTGTCCATCAGAAAGAGTAAATTTGTAATACTGGATATCATGAACCGATATTACAAATTTACTCTTTCTGATGGACACACGTCCATATTGTCCGCTCTAAAAATTCTGCCATCTCTTTCCCCACATCCACCACTGCTGGCGGCTCACCTCCAACTGCGCAAAGCTACCCGCTGTTCACATCCAACTGCCCAACACTACAATAGCGAATATTTCAACAATGCCAACCAGCCACAGACTGCACACAGCACAGTCTGTGATTTTCATACAAAGCGCTACGTGGCGTTACCAACATAAAAACCTAAACAGCCTACTTACACTGCCTAACTGTCATAGTACTTGCAGTGGATATTGATGCAGTTTGGAATTCCTGTATGATGGTCTGTATAGACGTGTGACTATTACACATTACGACCCTTTTAAACTGTCGGCGGTCTGTGTGTCAACAGACGAGGTCAGCCTGTACGCTTTTGTGCTGCGCGTGTTCCTTCACGTTTTCACTTCACTATCACAGCGGAAACAGTGGACCTAGGGACGTTTAGGAGTGTGAAAATCTCGCGCACATACGTATGACACAAGTGGCACCCAATCACCTGGCTACATTCTTAGGCCGTGAGTTCCGCGGAGTGCCCCATTCTTTTCTCTCACGATGTCGAATGACTAATGAGGTCGCTGATATGGAGTGCCTGGCAGTAGGTGGCAGCACAATTCACCTTATATCAAAAACGCATGTTGTGGGAGTGTCCGGATACTTTTGATAACATAGTGTATGTAGAGATAGAAGATTTAAGAAAATATCCTTATTTACTTACCAAATATAGAAAGAGGCTAGCAAAGGACTTCGTATTATATAAGTAATTGCATATGTAGAGAGAAGATATAATAAAGTATTTTTACTTTCTTACTAACACATAATTAATGGCAGAGATGGACTTTAACATAAGTCGTAATGGCAAAAAGATTTTGCCGTTACTAATTTAGGATGACTTTTCCATTACTTGTACTGCTAAACCTTGTTTCTTGCCAAATTTCATGATTATAGGTTTACGAGAAATACCTTACAGGCTTCGATGAGTGAGTTTGCGAGTGTCAACATATGTGATATAAATAGCAATATCTTTCAACTGCATTACTAAGGAGATCAAATATTTTACTCGGCAAAGGGACTGTAGACCTTAGTAAGTGTCAGAAATTTCAACGTTTTACGCTTGCCCGTTTCTGAACGAAAGGGTTTTTAACAGTCGGATAGATAGACAGACGGGCGGACAAAAAAATGAATCGTCCTTAGGAACTGAGGTAAGGAACCCTAAAAACGACTTATGGAAAAGTCATCTGATTGATTTGAAGCAGCCCACTGTGAATTCTCCTGTGCCAACATCTTCATCCCAGAGTTCACTTACACCGAACGTCTTCATTTATTGATCATTCAGCACCCTCTAGCAGTACGAAAATTATTCCTTGATTTCTTAATAAATGTTCAACCATAATCTCTCCTCTTCTTATCAATGATATTCGTGAGTTTTTCTACATGCCAATTCTAAGAAGAACCTCCTCATTCTTTATCTTGTCAGTCAACCTAATTTTCAACATCTTGCTATAATACCACACATCTCTTCTCTTCCGGTTTACCCATTGCCAATGACTCAAACCCATACAGTACAGTGCTCCAAACGAACATCCTCAGAATTTTTTTCCTCAAATTAAGGCCTACGTTTTATATTAGTAGATTTTTTTGTCCATAAATGCACTCTTTGTCTCTCCTCTTTTCTTCTTACAATGCTTTCTCTGTCATGTGCTATTTTCCTAGCAATGTAGCACAATCCTCGGTCTACAAAGCTGTACTCAATTTTTACATTAAGTTTGTCGCTATTATCATTCCTGCTGTTTTTATTACTTTCGTCATTATTCGATTTACTCTCAGTACAAAATGTGGGCTCACTAGAGAACTCGTTCAGTTCAGCAGGTCTGCAGTTCTTCCCCTTCATCACTGATGACGGCGGTGTCATCAGTGAATCTTATCATTGATATCATCTCACTTGAATTTTAATCGCGGTCTTAAGCCTTTCGTTTCTTTCCGCCACTTCTGCTACTGAAAAGCTGTATACGTATCTTATACCGTTTCCTACTCCTGTACTTTGTCTTTGGTCTTCCATTCTTATTTTTCGCTATTGAATCTTTGACATGTTGTATAGTATCCGTCTTAACTTAAAGCTTACACCTATTTTGCTGATAATTTTTGTGACGTATTGGACCAATTCATTTCTTTGAATGTTGCTTACATGTCAACAGTTCCTTTGTACATGTCATGATTTTCTAAAGTGCTGCTTCTGTTATCAACTTTAGTGTAAGAACTGCTTCTTGCGTGCCTTTACCTTTCCTAAAGTCAGTTTGATCCTCTTTCCACTGATCCTGAGATTTATTTTTCCATTCTTGCGAGTATTATTCTTGTCAGCAACTTGGATACAAGAGCTATTAAACTGATCGTACGGTAGTGCTCATACTTATCTATCCTCGTTACTTCCAATATTGTGTGGATGATATTTTTCTGAAACTCTCATGATTTGTCTCGTGACTGATCGATTCTACAAATCAACCAGAAAATCTTTGCACTACTTTACGGTAAGCGCACCTATTTCTAAGACAACAGCTGCGTTACTTTTGTATCTCTTTCGTCAAAAACCCTGCATCTTTTATATCATTGTTGACTGCTTTTGTAGACGTTCATATTTCGCTCAGTACTAAACAAGCTTTAACACTTTTCTAAACTATTTTACTGCAGCCTTCACAGAATATACAAGTGATTTCAGTTGTATAAACATACCATATGCATTTTTTGAACGTCACCTTCCTAGCCTTTCACACTAAGATGTTTCTGATCAGATCTTGATTGGCCATTGTAGAAAATAAAGGACTGATCGTTGAGCTACTGTCCTTGTAATCATTCATCTCATCAAATAAATATCACAACGCTCTCTCTCTCTCTCTCTCTCTCTCTCTCTCACACACACACACACACACACACACACACACACACACACACACACACACACACACACACTCAATCTCTCTTTCCTGTTTCCAAATCACTACATATTCCCCTCTTCCCTTATCACACCACACCTTTTTCTCTCCCTCCTTACCGCCACCGTCTTGCTCGTCATCCAATAGAAGGAACGCCACAGCACCGCGTCAGCTTTCGGACATCGATACTAATATAAGATGTCCTAGTAACACGTGATCTTTACGATTTCTTATCAATTAAAGACACAAATGGTTTTCAACCATATTAATTTATTTCGGGTTCCGGCCTTTGATCGAAAACGAGTTCACAGATTAAATGAAAGATAAAAACACATTGGACATCTCACTGGGTAGAGGACGGTTCAGTGTTTTATACTCTATCACTATACTATACACTCAAAATAAGCACCATGCGTTACTCGAGAAACATCGAAATGACAGCCCATTTCGTTACACACACGAATCAACGGGTCCCTGTTCATTGAATCGACAGCTTCAACAATTCGATTTCAGAGCTACCACAGATGGAACAAAGACTCTTTTACGTAGCGGCAGAGAAAAAATCGCAAGATGTTAGAAACGGCAGCAAACACATTGTTCCGATGAGTCTCTTTCATGTTCGACGACGATGGCAGTATTCTGTGACCCCTAAATTCTCACATCATAGAGGTTTACTTTGGCCTATAGGAGAAATATCGATACGTCCGAAAAGATGAGTCATTCGGAATAGTGTCTTGCCATATCCTGGAGAACTGAATTGCAAAATTCGTACCTTCCCTTACGGTCGCCGGGATGCAATTGCTGTAGTAACTGTAGCTTGTAACGCTTCATATTCACACAGTATCGTTGTTTGAGACAAATGAAGTTCCTGGTCTGCCCGTCTTATGGACTTCCGGGGGCTCCGTGTGAACGCATCTCAGACACGCTCTAGTTTTTCAACAGACGTCCGTGGCCGTCCAGTGCTCTTCCCTTTGCACATACAACCAACTTGGCGGTCAAAAAATGTACTTCGGCATAGGCAGCTTCTTGGTAAATCGACTTCGGAATGGACGTCGCATTTGATCAATTGATTGATGTCACGCAAATTCCAACAAACGAAATGGTTCCTCTTGTGGTGTGATCGCCGTGTTGTAACAAATGAACTACTCTGCTGTGTCAAAACCTAACCTTCTTCTACCCAGTGACATGCGCAGTGTATTTCTCTCTTTTATACAGGGTGTTTATAAATGAATATCGGGGTTTTAGCGCTTTATAATATTTATTACATTAAACTTACAGTTATAAATGATATGTCAAATGAAAGAGCAACTCGAACAGTTTTACCAATAACCTTATAAGTGTCCAGTGTGAGCACTGGCATACCGAAGTACGCGATCGGTTGAACTTCACTGCACCCAAGCGCTGGATATTCTTCAAGGGGCCCAAAGATAGAGCTTGCTTTGCATGGCCTCCACGTTTCCCCGACCTAACGCCATGCAATTTTTTCCTTTGGGGCTTCATCAAGGATCGTATGTACATGCCTCCGCTACCAGCAGACCTACCTGAATTAACAAACCGGAATGAAGCAGCTGTTGCTACAATCACTGAAGACACAGTTACCAACGTTTGCCAAGAACTCGGCTATAGACTTGGTGTGTGCCGTAACTTACCCTACATCCAGAATGAAATTTTCACTCTGCAGCGGAGTGTGCGCTGATACGAAACTTCCAGGCAGATTAAAACTGTGTGCCGGACCGAGACTCGAACTCGGGACCTTTGCCTTTCGCGGGCAAGTGCTCTAACATCTGAGCTACCCAAGCCCGACTCACGCCCCGTTCTCACAACTTTACTTCTGCCAGTACCTCGTCTCCTACATTCCAAACTTTACAGAAGCTCTCCTGCGAACCTTGCAGAACTAGCATTCCTGAAAGAAAGGATATTGCGGAGCCACGTGTTCTTCTCAACGAGGTATTCACCAGTTGTCTGATGCCACATGGTCGTCCGGGAATAAGGTGGAGGCGGCCACGTACCAATGTACCTCTCAGACGTGCAGTCCCACGGGTTCTGCAGGGAAATGAACGCAGTAAGGTGTCCGCTCCGTTTAAAATTTAGGTAAGTAGTGTAAGTGAATCCCAACATGCCATGATTTGAACTAGCTAAACCTTATAATGGACGAAGTAGTTACCCAGATAATTAATTAAGTAAGGAGCGATCGGTCACGAAATGGAAACCATAGTGAAAATCAAAATTGTTTTCTTTGCACATTTAGCTACACCTTCGAGGTACTTCTCTACAAAGTCGCCGCTCCGACTTAGATATTTGTCGGAGCGTTATACCAAATTTTCAAGACCATCGTCAGAGAAAGGAGCCGCCTGTTCTTTCCGATAATTCTCTGTGCTGGTCTGTAGCGCGTAGCCTGCGCCCAAGCGTTGTCTTTGTATCCTGCGTTTCATGTGAACAGAGATGATACTCAGGACGAGCCAATTACGGATGTGTTGTTGGTGACTGAACACTTCCCATCGAAAAGGCTGCAGGAGCGTCTTCACTGCCCCTGCAAAGTGCGACTGAGAATTGCCATGAAGAAGGAAGTGCGTGGCAGTTGTGTTAGGTGGGCTGCATTCAGTAAGGCGAAGCCTCTCAGCGGGCCCTCCTACTTGGCGGGAGACATCGTTGTTCTAGGCACCTTTACTCGCTCTCAGTGCGCTCACAACTGAAAAGAGCGTCTTGATGGGATCGACGGGCGTAATAGGGACACTGCCCAAAACGTGTGTGAAAAGCCTCGTCGGAGTTTCTCAGTGCTTTCCATTTCGCGACCGATCGTTCTTCACTTTCCGAATAGCCCTCGTAACAGTCAAAAAACCCTGAACATGTGCTCTTCTGTAGAATCACATGTAGCGTCTCTCTGTGTTACAGCTGCATCAAGACTTACCTTACCTGGTGTGACATGCATGGAGCAGAGCAGGAATACGTGTTTGGAGCAGGAGATGCAATCCATGATATGAAATTTAGTCGATAACTACCAAATACAACAGCTATCAGAGATGAAAGCTGCATTTCGCCAGTCGCGAATATGTAGTCGTTGCAGAATAAAATGACCAGGGATGTTGAAATAAGAGAGAATATTTAAGTTCCACGTCAAATAATTAATTCAGAAATCAAGGTATCAGGATAACAGATATCCTCTTAGGAGTACAAAGACATGTGCTAAGTTAGTCAGAAATAAGTGACACAAAACGTTTTATAAGCTAAACGGAATGGAAGAGTGTTTACAAGGGCAACCGAAGGATAAACTGTTAACACTATGGCACACAGTATACTGCGAAGTTTCAGTCGAGCAAAGGTGCTGCTTCAACCGATTCATCGTCGATGGGTACCAGAACTTGTTGGAATTAGGGGCAAAGAATGTACAGATCAGCTGGCGAAAATGGTGCAGCCCCTACTTTCCATTTACGTACCTGCACCGTTCAGTTATTATCGTAGTAGACTCGCCATCCAAGCAAAAACGGAATGGACAAAGTTACTGAACATCGGCCGTAACATCAAAAGCATATGGTCTTGGTAGATTCAACAATAGATTCCATACCACCCTTGGTTTCTCAGCTTGACGCTCACGAGGAGAGAAATTGTTACTCTCAACAGACGAAACATGTCAAATGAATATCAAGAAGACGACACATTTGTTAAAATTAATTCCTTTTCCAAGCTGTTAGTCCTGCTTCATTGACAAAGACGTTAAACAAATATTCATGTAATGTGATAGAAAGCCTCACCCAAGAACAAGTACAATGCACAACTCTTAAAAAATTAGGGCCTATTTTCCCTTCGAGTAACTCTTACTTCCATGAATAGGTCCGTTGTCAAATGTATTTGCAGTTCCTAGTTTTGTATAGTATTTGCTATTGCTACTTCGTAGTAATCATAAGGAACAAGAGGGAATGATTATTTTCCGACTGGAAAGAAAAGGCTCTCTAATTGTACACGGAAGAACAGTGAATAACAAAGACGATTAAATTACGCTTAAAAATCTATCAGTCACAAGCGAAAATGCACTGGAGCTAGTTACCTTTCTACAGTGCATGTAGTATTCGGTGTCCGTCGGTCGATTCATTTCCCATATGACCAATGCTACAAGTGCAAAATCAGACTTAATTAAAGCGATTGCTTTGATTATCTATCCCGCTTAACGGGTGTTCCTAATGTTTTATTCATGAGTTGACTAACCATGATTGATGGAGGTGCTGATATTAACGGCATACATGAATGACGAGATTCTGAATGGAGGGAACTTGATTGATCGAGGCCGCGTACTCTTTGCAGGTTTCTGCCAAACGGACATCGGAGCTGTTTACTGAGCCGGAATCTCCAGTGATAAACTAGAGGGATGGGTGTTTGGTGAACCTGTTTTATCGGTGTGAGATGTTGACTCAGAAATGTACTTCCGCTATTTGTCATTAGGTAATGTATTTGGCGCATACATTAAATTTTAAGGGTCACAGAACATGACGTATGGGCATCAGTAAAACATAGACCTTCTGTGCCAGCCATTCCACAGTCTCGGCATGATAGTTTTGAATATTTTCAACCGGTTAATGAACTCCGGTAGAGTTTATTATTGACGACATGATTAGTAACCGACGCTACAAATAAAGACCAAATACGGTTTTAATATCTAGTCTGAATTCAAAATGCGGTTCGTTTTATGATATTTGTTCGTTGTTCTTAGAATTATTTCTCGGTAGTCCATGTTGAAAATCAGGTAGACTGACAAGATTAAAAATGAGGGGTTTCACTGGGGAATCGACGAGGAGTACACTTGAAAATGCTGACAGGAAAAAGTGACGGTTGACAGCATTTGTGTTGATGGTAACTGTAGGGGAATTGAGGGAATGGGATGCATCCAACAAATAACAGAGGACAATGGGTGTAAGTGCCTTTCTGGGATGGACACTGTCCATAACAGACGAATTCGTGGCGGGCTGCATCAAAGCAGTCAGAAGACTGACGACGAAAAAGTGCCATTTTTTATTTTTAAATATTGGAAGTTGTTAACAAAGATGTAGCAGGAAATACCATCCAGTTAGTGTTTATAAAACTACGTAAATCTTTGTTTTGATTCAGTAGTCGTCTGAATGTAGAAAAGCAAACAACAACGGCTTCTGAAATGGTTCCTCTTGCCTGTTATGGAGAGCATTTCGTTATTCGATTTTTGTGCAAATGTATCTGCAGCCGGTCATGTTAATCAGACATTATACGGCACTTAGTTTGAAGGTATACGCTAACGAATGAAGTATAGGTTATACGATGATATAGAAACATAAAAGTGAACCTAAAATGTGCATGATGAAGAGACGACGAGAAGGACAAGTACTCAGACCCATCAAATCGTGCAACAACTGGACAACAAACTTCAGCACGATTTGTGCGGTGGCTGATGAATTCCTTTATTTTGGACGGTATACGCACGTGTTGCGAGGAACTTTCATGTGAACTGTGTGTAAGATGGACGTCGAAAGAAGTTGTGAGCAAACACAAAAAAGCCATTTTATACACCATCTACGTTGGTAACTTACCAGCTACCGACTCTAGTCTCGACCTCACACTCAGCGAATATTTCTCTTTTCAGACTACAAAAAATTGCATGGTAGACCATGATTTGAAGATAACGAGGAATTCAAAACCACCATTGTCATTTGGTTCAATTATCAACAGTATAATCCATACGCAGAAGGACTGAAAGTGGTAGTGAGATATTACGTGGTTTGAAGGGAACGGTGATTATGTGATAAATTGACATAACTGTATAGCTAACTAAGAGGGGCAGAAAGAGTTTTGTCTAATGCACATAATTTTAATTTACCTTACACCCATTCCTTTACAGACAGACCTTTTATAAATTTTGACAACCGATTACAACTGTTTCTCGTAACATTAGAGTATCAACAGCGTGACCAACAAGACGATCACCCACTATATCAAGACTACACCGTGGTCTCGCTCCGAAATACCTGGGACTAATGATTGACAGAACTTTTACTTTTAAGTACCACTGTAAGAAAAACAAAATGGAAATATGCGCACGAAATAATCTGAGTTGTTTATTAGTTATTGGGAGCTCCAACGTTAGACGGGTAATGGAGCCCCTTAGGAAAATAGCGGAAAGGTCGGGGAAGAAGGCCAGTGTTCACTCTGTCTGCTTGCCGGGGTGTCTCATCCGAGATGTGGAGGAGGCCCTGCCGGCGGCGATAGAGAGCACTGGGTGCACCCGACTGCAAATTGTTGCTCATGCCGGCACCATTGACTCCTGCCGTCTGGATTCAGAGGTCATCCTCAGTTCGTACAGGCGGTTGGCGGAATTGGTGAAGGCGGAAAGCCTCGCTCGCGAGGTGGAATCAGAGCTAACTATTTCTAGTATCGTTCCCAGAACCGATCGCGGTCCTCTGGTTTGGAGCCGAGTGGAAGGCTTAAACCAGAGGCGGAGATCTGGGGTGCAAATTTCTCGACCTCCGCTATCGGGTGGAGAAATGTAGGGTCCTCCTGAATAGGTCAGGCGTGCACTACACGCCGGAAGCGTCTACAAAGGTAGCGGAGTACGTGTGGAGTGCACATGGGGGTTTTTTAGGTTAGAGAATTCCCTCCCTAGGCCCGACAAGACGCCTCCTGAGACGCGGCAAGGTAGGAGTAGGAAAAATGCAACAGGGAATAACAATATTAATGTGCTAGTAGTAAACAGCAGGAGCGTCTATAGAAAGGTCCCAGAACTGCTCTCATTAGTACACGGTCACAACGCCCTAAACTCAGATTGGAATGTATACCGCAGAGACAGGCTGGACAGTGAATGGGGAGGCGTGTTTATAGCGATAAGAAGTGCAATAGTATCGAAGGAAATTGACGGAGATCCGAAATGTGAAATAATTTGGCTGAAGGTCACGGTTAAAGCACGCTCAGACATGGTAATTGGATGTCTCTATAGGCCCCCTGGCTCAGCAGCTGTTGTGGCTGAGCACCTGAAGGATAATTTGGAAAATATTTTGAGTAGATTTCCCCACCATGTTATAGTTCTGGGTGGGGATTTTAATTTGCCGGATATAGACTGGGAGACTCAAACGTTCATAACGGGTGGCAGGGACAAAGAATCCAGTGAAATTTTTTTAAGTGCTTTACCTGAAAACTCCCTTGAGCAGTTAAACAGGGAACCGACTCGTGGAGATAACATATTAGACCTTCTGCTGACAAACAGACCCTAACTATTTGAAACAGTTAACGCAGGACTGGGAATCAGCGATCATAAAGTGGTTACTGCATCGATGATTTCAGCCGTAAATAGAAATATTAAAAAAAGGTAGGAAGATTTTTCTGTTTAGCAAAAGTGACAAAAATCGGATTACAGAGTACCTGACGGCTCAACACAAAAGTTTTGTCTCAAGTACAGATAGTGTTGAGGATCAGTGGACAAAGTTCAAAACCATCGTACAATATGCGTTAAATGAGTATGTGCCAAGCAAGATCGTAAGAGATGGAAAAGAACCACCTTGGTACAACAACCGAGTTAGAAAATTGCTGCGGAAGCAAAGGGAACTTCACAACAAACATAAACATAGCCAAAGTCTTGCACACAAACAAAAATTACGCGAAGCGAAATGTAGTGTGAGGACGGCTATGCGAGAGGCGTTCAATGAATTCGAAATTAAAGTTCTATGTACTGACTTGGCAGAAAATCCTAAGAAATTTTGGTCTTATGTCAAAGCGGTAGGGGGCCAAAATGGTATTGAAACAGAGGATGAGAGATTAAAGGCCGAAATACTAAATGTCTTTTTCCAAAGCTGTTTCACAGAGGAAGACTGCACTGTAGTTCCTTCTCTAGATTGTCGCGCAGATGACAAAATGGTAGATATCGAAATAGACGACAGAGGGATAGAGAAACAATTAAAATCGCTCAAAAGAGGAAAGGCCGCTGGACCTGATGGGATACCAGTTCGATTTTACACAGAGTACGCGAAGGAACTTGCCCCCCTTCTTGCAGCGGTGTACCGTAGATCTCTAGAAGAGCGTAGCGTTCCAAAGGATTGGAAAAGGGCACAGGTCATCCCCGTTTTCAAGAAGGGACGTCGAACAGATGTGCAGGACTATAGACCTATATCTCTAACGTCGATCAATTGTAGAATTTTGGAACACGTATTATGTTCGAGTATAATGACTTTTCTGGAGACTAGAAATCTACTCTGTAGGAATCAGCATGGGTTTCGAAAAAGACGGTCGTGTGAAACCCAGCTCGCGCTATTCGTCCACGAGACTCAGAGGGCCATAGACACGGGTTCACAGGTAGATGCCGTGTTTCTTGACTTCCGCAAGGCGTTCGATACAGTTCCCCACAGTAGTTTAATGAACAAAGTAAGGGCATATGGACTATCAGACCAATTGTGTGATTGGATTGAAGAGTTCCTAGATAACAGAACGCAGCATGTCATTCTCAATGGAGAGAAGTCTTCCGAAGTAAGAGTGACTTCAGGTGTGCCGCAGGGGAGTGTCATAGGACCATTGCTATTCACAATATACATAAATGACCTGGTGGATGACATCGGAAGTTCACTGAGGCTTTTTGCAGATGATGCTGTGGTGTATCGAGAGGTTGTAACAATGGAAAATTGTACTGAAATGCAGGAAGGAGGATCTGCAGCGAATTGACGCATGGTGCAGGGAATGGCAATTGAATCTCAATGTAGACAAGTGTAATGTGCTGCGAATACATAGAAAGAAAGATCCCTTATCATTTAGATACAAAAGAGCAGGTCAGCAACTGGAAGCAGTTAATTCCATAAATTACCTGGGAGTACGCGTTAGGAGTGATTTAAAATGGTATGAGCATATAAAGTTGATCGTCGGTAAAGCAGATGCCAGACTGAGATTCGTTGGAAGAATCCTAAGGAAATGCAATCCGAAAATAAAGGAAGTAGGTTACAGTACGCTTGTTCGCCCACTGCTTGAATACTGCTCAGCAGTGTGGGATCCGTACCAGATAGGGTTGATAGAAGAGATAGAGAAGATCCAACGGAGAGCAGCGCGCTTCGTTACAGGATCATTTAGTAATCGCGAAAGCGTTACGGAGATGATAGATAAACTCCAGTGGAAGACTCTGCAGGAGAGGCGCTCAGTAGCTCGGTACGGGCTTTTGTTGAAGTTTCGAGAACATATCTTCTCCGAAGAGTCAAGCAGTATATTGCTTCCTCCTACGTATATCTCGCGAAGAGACCATGAGGATAAAATCAGAGAGATTAGAGCCCACACAGAAGCATACCGACAATCCTTCTTTCCACGAACAATACGAGACTGGAATAGAAGGGAGAACCGATAGAGGTACTCAGGGTACCCTCCGCCACACACCGTCAGGTAGCTTGCGGAGTATGGATGTAGATGTAGATGTAGATGTAGAATTAGTCTTCCTCCTCTCTCATTCCTAGTACCAGTCCCATATTCTCCAGTAACCCTTTTTTCTACTCCTTCCGCTACAACCGCATTCCAGCCCCAGCGGCTATTAAGTTTTCATCCCCCTTTACATACCGTATTACCCGTTCACTATCTTCATTCACTTTCCCTGTCTCTTCGCCTTCAGCTTACGACGTCGGCTTGTATACCTCAACTATAATTGTCGGTGTCGGTATGCTATCGATTCTGATGAGAACCACCCTATCACTGAACTGTTCACAGTAACACACCCTCTGCACTACCTTCCTATTCATAACGAATCTTAGTCCCGTTATGCCATTTTCTACTGCTGTTGATATTGCGCTATACTCATCTGATCAGGAGTCCTTCTCTTCTTTCCATTTCACTTGCCTGACTGCCACTATGCATAGATTTTCTAGTTGCCCTACCACGTGTACCAGTATGTGTCACTGCTGTATATTTGTTATCACGATCACCCTCTTGTAGTGGTTAGTTTCCTTCTCTTCTTTGGACTTGGATAACATTTTCTTCACATCATTCGCCTTATATCAGTTTGCCTTTGCCACTAGCGTGTTTATGCCAAGTTCTGTCTCCATTTCGTCCTTTTGAAAAATAATAATACAAGTCGCGATTAAGACTGGCAGTTATATTGGCTAGTGATAACGAGTGCGAACTAGTATAATGATATTTTGTCATTGATGATCAGTTTCAAATTATTTCATGAAGCGTTTATTACTAATTCTGTCACAGAGGCCGTACAAATGTTTGGCGACCAGTTTCCAACAATCCATTCTCAACCCTGACCTAGTGAAGCTGCGCTGAAAGTGCCTCTTCTTAATAACAAAAATCAACAAGGCAGTCAATGATTTATGAAGTAATCGCAGATGACCGCCACAATCAACAAGTGTCTACTTAGCAAGTCAGAAACAAGCTTCTCCTTTGTAAAGCGAGTATTGTCGTTATGATGTTTAGGAAGTGCAAAATGGCTAAGCAGGGATGTCTAGAGGACAAATATAAGGCTGTAGAGGCCTACCACACGCGGGGTAAGATAGATACTGCCTACAGGAAAATTAAAGAGAACTTTGGAGGAAAGAGAACCACTTGCATGAATATCAAGAGATCAGATGGAAACCCAGTTCTAAGCAAAGAAGGGAAAACAGAAAGGTGGAAGGAGTATATAGAGGGTCTATACAGAGGCCATCTTCTTGAGGACAATATTATGGAAATGGAAGAGGATGTAGATGAAGATGAAATGGAAGATAAGATACTGCGTGAAGAGTTTGACAGAGCACTGAAAGACCTGAGTCGAAACAAGGCCCCGGGAGAAGACAACATTCAATTAGAACTACTGACAGCCTTGGGAGAGCCATTCCTGACAAAACTCTACCATCTGGTGAGCAAGATGTATGAGACAGGCGAAATACCCTCAGACTTCAAGAAGAATATAATAATTCCAATCCCAAAGAAAGCAGGTGTTGACATAAGTTAAAATTACCGAAGTAGACGAATGGAAAAACTGGTAGAAGCCGACCTCGGGGAAGATCAGTTTGGATTCCGTAGAAATGTTGGGACACGTGAGGCAATACTGACCCTACGACTTATCTTAGAAGAAAGATTAAGCAAAGGCAAACCTACGTTTCTAGTATTTGTAGAAATAGAGAAAGCTTTTGACAATATTGACTGGAATACTCTCTTTCAAATTCTAAAGGTGGCGGGGGTAAAATACAGGGAGCGAAAGGCTATTTACAATTTGTACAGAAACCAGATGGCAGTTATAAAAGTCAAGGGACATGAAAGGGAAGCAGTGGTTGGGAAGGGAGTGAGACAGGGTTGTAGCCTCTCGCCGATGCTATTCAATCTGTATATTGAGCAAGCAGTAAAGGAAACATAAGAAAAGTTCGGAGTAGGCATTAAAATCATGGAGAAGAAATAAAAACTTTGAGGTTCGCCGATGACATTGTAATTCTGTCAGAGACAGCAAAGGACTTGGAAGAGCAGTTGAACGGAATGGGCAGTGTCTTGACAGGAGGGTATAAGATGAACATCAACAAAAGCAAAACGAGGATAATGGAATGAAGTCGAATTAAGTCGGGTACTGCTGAGGGAATTGGATTGGGAAATGAGACACTTAAAGCAGTAAAGGAGTTTCGCTATTCGTCAACATCGAGTATTGATTTAAGTGTCAGAAAGTCATTTCTGAAAGTATTTGTATGGAGTGTAGGCATGTATGGAAGTGAAATATGGACGATAAATAGTTTAGACAAGAAGAGAATAGAAGCTTTGGGAATGTGGTGCTACAGAAGAATGCTGAAGATTAGATGGGTAGGTCAGATAACTAATGAGGTGGCATTGAATAGAATTGGGGAGGAGTTTGTGGCACAACTTGACTAGAAGAAGGGATCGGTTGGTAGGACATGTTCTGAGGCATCAAGGGATGACCAATTTAGAACTGGAGGGCAGCGTGGAGGGTAAAATTCATTGAGGGAGACCACTAGATGAATACACTAAGCAGATTCTGAAGGATGTAAGTTGCAGTAGGTACTGGGAGATGAAGAAGCTTGCACAGGATAGAGTAGCATGGAGAGCTGCATCAAACCAGTCTCAAAACTGAAGACCACAACAACAACAATGAGTATCAGGCACTTTCAGTGTAGCCTCAGCAGGTCAAGCTTGCGAATGAAGCAGTTGGTTCGAAATTAGTAGCCAAACATATCTACTGCAACTGTGGCAGATCTGTTAATAAACGCTTCATGAAATATTAAAAAAAGATGCTGCTGATCCTGTACAAACAAAATATTGAAACCGGAAAGAAGTTTCAAACTAGCCCACACTCCACTGCAGACTGAAAATTCATTCTGAAAATTAATAATGCATTAAAACAGCTTTTACCTCGTTTTCTGAACAGGGTCGCTTAAGGCGCAGCGAGTGCTGGGTATGTGGGATTAAGGGACCACTTCACCTCGTGACAGCGGCGCTACCGCGCGGAAAAGTTTGCTCTGAAGGCCGACGTTTACGGTTTGTCCATTGAGATGACGAGCCGTAAAAGGATGGACGCCACGCCGCCCCTGGGACCTTGCCGCCATGGCTCGCTCCCTGTCTTCCGGCCCGACTGCGCCAGCCCACATTATGGCTGTACTCTATCGATTGCAGATTGAATCGGCCTCCTTTTTTATGGATCGTTTTACAGTAAAAGAAGATTGGCGCTGTAACTTACAGAAAGTAGGACGTATTGCTGCGGAGAAGGGTGGACCTTGGTGGGAAGGGTGGGGGGTGGGGGGGGGGGGGAGGGACGGGGAAGAAACACACGGGTCCCACGGGATAACATAAAACTAAACTCGATTTTTTTCTCGTCTCAGTATTCCAGTAGAACAGTTTCTTGGAAACAGATTCTTTCTCACACTTTGTGGATCTGATAAGAGTTTTGCGAGCCACTCTTTTATTTCGGAAGCTACTGCGTCACTACTACACCACAACCGTAGTGACCATCATGTTGCACGGAGGATTGGTTTTGATCCGTACCGTCAGTCAGTGCGATTTAGTTCCCATTTTGGAGCCTTGCCGCCACTGAGCGTGGATAGCAGTAAAATGGCGTCAGAGGTGATACAGGTCAAGCGTTTGACTCGGTGTCCCACTGCAGACTCCTAACTAAGGTACGAGCATATAGGATTGGTTCCCAAGTATGTGACTTCTTAAGTAATAGAACCCAGTACGTTGTCCTCGACGGTGAGTGTTCATCGGAGGTGAGGGTATCATCTGGAGTGCCCTAGGGAAATGTGGTAGGTCCGCTGTTGTTTTCTATCTACATAAATGATCTTTTGGATAGGGTGGATAGCAATATGCGACTGTTTGCTGATGATGCTGTGGTGTACGGGAAGGTGTCGTCGTTGAGTGAGGATAGAAGATGACTTGGACAGGATTTGTGATTGGTGTAAAGAATGGCAGCTAACTCTAAATATAGATAAATGTTAATTAATGCAGATGAATAGGAAAAAGAATCCTGTAATGTTTGAATACTCCATTAGTAGTGTAGCGCTTGACACAGTCACGTCGATTAAATATTTCGGTGTAGCATTGCAGAGCGATATGAAGTGGGACAAGCGTGTAATGGCAGTTGTGGGGCAGGCGGATAATCGTCTTCGGTGCATTGGTAAAATTTTGGGAAGATGTGGGTTCATCTACAAAGGAGACCGCTTATAAAACACGAATACGAGTACTGCTCGAGCGTTTGGGATACCTATCAGGTCGGATTGAGGGAGGATATAGAAGCAATTCAGAGGCGGGCTGCTAGATTTGTTACTGGTAGGTTTGATCATCACGCGAGTGTTACGGAAATGCTTAAGGAACTCGGGTGGGAGTCTCTAGAGAAAAGGAGGCGTTCTTTTCGTGAATCGCTACTGGCGAAATTTGGAGAACCAGCATTTGAGGCTGAATGCAGTACTATTTTACTGCCGCTAACTTAAATTTCGCGGAAAGACCACAAAGATAAGATAAGAGAGATTAGGGCTCGTATAGAGGCATATAGGCAGTCATTTTTCCCTCGTTGTGTTTGGGAATGGAACAGGGAGAGAAGATCCTAGTTGTGATACGAGGTACCCTCCGCCACGCACCGTATGGTTGATTGCGGAGTATGTATGTAGATACAGATGTAGATGTAGATACACCTTTATTCACTGTAGTCCGCGGCGACACTTTATAAAGATGGTGTTTCCCTCTCAATCCCTTCGTTATATCTGCTCCTCACCTCACTGTTCTACAGCGGAACCGTAGAAAAATAGTTGTATGTAAATCTATGATCCCTGTGCTAGGCACTTAATTATGAATGGCAGGGTAGTGACGCAGAAGCAGATGTGGATGTAGATGCGACGTGCAGATCCTTAGATTTGGGACTAGCGGAACAAAAATCCAGAAATAATACGATCGTATTTTGAGTAAATAAAAAGTCCTTTTTTCTCATCTGGAATCCGTGTACGTTTTAAACAGCATTTAATTTTTACTGATTACTGATAAGCTTTCCCTCGCTATCCATTCCATTATTTCCCCCAACGAGAATAAATCCTTCGTCTTAGTATTACAGAGAAAATGTCCTTTGGTGACACCAGGAATCGAACTTGGTTATTCCTTGTTGTAAACAATCATACTGACCATAAAAATTATTCCATTCCATCTTGGCATGGTGGTACAGCAACATTCTATTGCTACTATGTAAAACAAAATGAAAAATGTCGTAGGATGCAGATGGTTTCTCAGTAACGTAAGAAAGACGCGTTTCCTCCGTATATCGCATCATCAGGTTTTGTTAAGAGATCAGAAATTGTCTGCCAAAATCCATCCGTCAAGAATACACGCGGTGCCAAGCCTTCTTGACGGATGCTTTTTGTCAGACAGTTTCTGAACTTTTAACATAACCTGATGACGCCCTATCCGGGTGAAATGCTCCGTTCTTAAGTTAATAAAGAACATTCTACAGCTTACTGCTATTTTTTAAATAGTAATACTGACCACTCAGGTCACCTACTATTACCAATATTACGTGATTTCCAAGTTTACCAGTAGGCATATATTTTAACATGTCTCCACAGCACTAAATTTAAATTCCCCATAATTTTTCTTGCCAACGGCTTTAACGGAGTAGTAACAGCAGTTCCCGTCAGATAACCGAAGTTAAGAGCTGTCAGGCTTGGCTAGCACTTGGATAGGCCCCCATTCGTGTTTGCCGAGTGCTTTTGGTTCAAGTGGTTCAAATGGCTCTGAGCACTACAGGACTTCTGAGGTCATCAGTCTCCTAGAACTTAGAACTACTTAAACCTAACTAACCTAAGGACATCACATACATCCATGCCCGAGGCAGGATTCGAACCTGCGACCAAAGCGGTTGTGCGGTTCCAGACTGTAGCGCCTAGAACCGTTCGGCCAACCAGGCCGGCAGTGCTTTTGGCAAGCATGGTGCACTCAGCCCTTGCGAGACCAGTTGAGGAGCTACTTGGTTGAAAAGTAGCGGCAACAGCCACGAAAACGTACAACGGCCGGGAGAGCAGTCTGCTGACCACGTGACTCTCCGTATCCGTATCCGATGACGCCTAAGGGCTGAAGGTGACACGGCGGCCGGTCGGTACCGTTGGGTCTTTGAGGCCTGTTCAGGAGTTGTTTATTTGTACGATTTTTCTCCCTTAGCACAGTGCAATACTCCGGAAGTCACAATTCAGAAACTTTTTCTTCAGTACAAGGCTGCACTGTATGTTTACATAGCTAGGATTCTTTTGCAAAGGAAACCTACCCTGCGTTACGTAATTTATTTTTTTACTTCAGTTTGTCTTCCTAATTTCGCTAACGACGTTCAATACTGCTTCGTACTTTTCGGAGTTCTTCCTCTGTATCTAACGAAATTTTCTAGATCGCGAAGGTTAATTGGCTGTTTTAACGTTCCTGCTAGTCCACAGTGTCCTTGTTCCATACATTGATTGTAATGTATTTATTTATGTGTAGGCTCCCAGGGCCCATGCAAATAACAGCTATTTGGTCACGGAACGGGTCAGTACGTCGCTTTCAATTATGGCCAGAGAATTTATGAACAAAACTATTAAATAAATAATGAAACACAGAAAATTTTGAGATTGTACAACAAAGTAATACTTTATAAGATTTGTAATTTGAAAGTGTAACCAAACAACCATGATTTGGAAAAGTTTATTTAAATCAAACCATTAACGATTTCGCATCTATAACAAAACTACCTTGAGATGATTCTCACACATCGTTTTACTTTCCTGCTGGGGCTTCATTTTGATATCATTATTTGTTTTGTTGTACTAAGACAAACAAAAGCTTTTCTTTCAAAATTCGGTTAACTTATGAGTGATGTTATCCTTTCTTTTTTTGCCCTTACAGAAACATACATGAAATGGCCGTTTGGTTAACAAAATTGAAATGTGGCAAACGTTTATATCGTGTATATTTATATAGTTTTCACATTTTGCCACGTGCACCATAAGAGTGATGATAACTTCCTGGGCGACCTGTGTGACCACGCACCATTCTACTTTTTATGGCAGCACGCACGCTCAACATTTACAAAAAAAAAAGAATAAATAAATATTCACCTTTAGTGAGCATGGGCATCGCCTGCAGGGAGACCAGCGACCGTAGAAAATAAGATTGTGAAGCAACCGCAAGTCACGTACAGCTTTCCTCTGGTTTTCATGTTTCGGTGGTCAGACGCGAGCATCTTCGGAAATTTATATGGCAAAGGCCACGCGTTTAATTTTTCTGGGTATGCACAGCGCCGAAGTCATAAACGTTTAACCCGTGGCCGTTGATTACTAAATTTCTCAAGAGGCTCGCGGACTCACGTCTGACGAGCGACACTTGTAAAAATAAAGAAAAGTTGCATGCTACTTGTGGCTGCTTCACATTCTTAAGTTGGTTTCGACTTATATATCTTGTAATCGTGCTACCGTCACGGTTCTCAAAATGTTAAGTTTCAACAAGATAGCGTAGATAAGACATTACAAGGGAAAATTCTCACCTACTGCAAGGAACTTCTGGAAAGCATAGAAGGGAACCTTTCAACTTGAATTTGAACAGAAGGGACTTATGACTCGAATTACACAGTTCTTGTGGAAGCCTATTGAGACGCAACTTGCTGAGTAGTGCGTATCTCCAATGCTTAAAGACGTATTACCCAAGTGCATACCGCTTGCCTGTCGAGTGTTCACTAAATGAATGTCGACGTCACTTCGTGGCCACGATATTATTGCACATGCCCTCTCGTGGCCGTAACCGGAAACAAACGGTGACGTTTCAGTAAACAAGTACAGTGGTGACTAAAGAAAACGCACCGCACTCTGAATGAGTTCCAGACAGTTGTGAATACAATGATTTGACAAAAGTTGCGGTTCAAATCGTTCAAATGGCTCTAAGCACTATGGGACTTAACATCTGAGGTCATCAGTCCCCTAGACTTAGAACTACTTATACCTAACTAACCTAAGGACATCACACACATGCATGCTCTATGCAGGATTCGAACCTGCGACCGTAGCAGTCGCATGGTTCCGGACTGAAGCGCCTAGAACCGCTCGGCCACCACGGCCGGCACAAGTCGTGGGACCCTCCTAATATTGTATCGACCTCCTTTTGGTCGGCGTAGTGCAGCAATTCGACGTGGCTCTGACTGCAAATCCGCTGCAAAGTTATTGAGCCATCCTGCCACTATAGCACTCCTTAACTGCGAAAGTGTTGCCGATGCAGGCCTTTGTGCACAAACTGACCTCTCGATTATATCCCATAAATGTTCGATATGGGTGGCCAAATCACTCGCTCGAATAGTCCAGAACGTTCTTCGCACCTATCGCCAACAATTGTGATCCGGCGACATGGAGCATTCTCATTCATAAAACAATTCGTCGTTATTTGGAAACATGATGTCCATGAATGGCTGAAAATCGTCTGCAAGTAGACGAACATCTGCGTCAACAGACACCATGTTAATGTTTGCAATATTATTTGATGCTATTTTCATGCAGTATCGTAGACTTCCGTTTATTCTGTGTTGATTAACGATCAATTACTATGATGATATACTGCAGCACGCTATCTCAAAATTTTTCCATCGCGCCCCCCTTTTGTAACAAAATGTGTTCTTTACCCCCCCCCCCCCCCCCCTCCCACTCACACTCTCGAGTAACAGAGAAAATGCGAAGAAACAGTGTAAAAACTTTGATTAAATTTAGATCTTTACTCTTACTTGTACAGAATTCTTTGAAAGGAGAAAAGACGCTCCGTGAATCAGCTCCAAGAAATCCCCTGTGACCATAGCGCGTCAGTAACAAATCCACAAAAGTGGCCGAACGGTTATCACTTTATTTTAAATCTGGTTAACTACTGCCACTGAACACGCCCTAGAATGCCGAAGGCACTATATTTGAAGTGACTTCGACAGCTTGATTGAAATTGAGTGACAGGAACAATGGCTGTGACTAACAACATACTGTTGTTGTCAGTGTTGTATGGAGGTGACGGTCACATTGTCAACCGGCCTATTGTCATTAGTGGTTGATAAATGTTAAGTAACAGTGACAGATCTGCGTGGCAAGATATTACTCGCGACATTTCTCAGCATTAATGTTGTCGGGATAGATTGCTCAGTTCTTGTGAAGAAAGACATCAAATTAACAATGGGGGAGCATCTTGATTTGTGTAAATGAGAATCTGTCGCTAACAATATTTCTTCAGCGGGTGGCTTTTTCCTTAGATAATACCCTGAAGCGCGAAACAAACTGGTATAGGCAGGCGTATTCAAATACAGAGATACGTAAACAGGCAGAACACGGCGCTGCTGTGGGCGTCTATATAAGACAACAAGTGTCTGGCGCAGTTGTTACTGCTGCTACAATGGCAGGTTATCAAGATTTAAATGCCTTTGAACGTGGTGTCATAGCCAGCGCACGAGCGATGAGACGCAGCATCTCCAAATGGCTCAAATGGCTCTGAGCACTATGGGACTCAACTGCTGTGGTCATAAGTCCCCTAGAACTTAGAACTACTTAAACCTAACTAACCTAAGGACAGCACACAACACCCAGCCATCACGAGGCAGAGAAAATCCCTGACCCCGCCGGGAATCGAACCCGGGAACCCGGGCGTGGGAAGCGAGAACGCTACCGCACGACCACGAGATGCGGGCGCAGCATCTCCGACGTAGCGGTGAAGTGGGTGGGGTAGAGTGTACCGTGAATACGAGGAATCCGGTAATACATAAAATCTCTGACGCTGCTGCCGATGGAAAAAAATCCTGAAAGAATGGGACAAAGGATTTCAATGCTGGGCCATCAAAAAGTGTCAGCGTGCCAACCATTCTGCGAAACATCATCGATATGGGCTTTCGGAGCCGAAGGTCCACTCTTGTACCCTTCATGACTGCACGACACAAAGTTTTACGCTTCGCCTGGGTCCGCCAACACCGACATTGGACTGTTGCTGACTGGAAACATGTTGCCTGGTCGGACAAGTCTCGTTCCAAGTTGTATCGAGCGTATTGACGTGTACGGGTATGGAGGCAACCTCATGAATCCATGGACCCTGCATGTCAGTAAGGAACTGTTCAAGCTCGTGGAGCCTCTGTAATGGTGTGGGGTGCAATTGTAGTGACATGGGACCCTTGATTAGTCTAGATACGGCTGTGACCGGTAAACGTACGGAAGCATCCTGTCTGATCACCTGCATCCACTCATGTCCATTGTGCATTACGACGGGCTTGTCCAATTCCAGCAGGACAGTGCGACACCCAACACTTCCAGAATTGCTAAAGAGTGGTTCCAGGAACACTCTTCTGATTTAAACACTTTCGCTGGTCACCATGCTCCCCAGACATGAACATTATTGAGCATATGCCTTGCAACGCGCTGTTCAGAAGAGATATCCATCCCAAAGTAGTCTTACGGATTTATGGACAGCCCTGCAGAGTTGATAGTGTCAATTACCTCCAGCACTAATTCAGACATTAGTCAAGTCCATGCCACGTCATGTTTCGGCACTTCTGCGTGCTCGTGGGGCCCAACACGATATAATGCAGGTGTACCAGTTTCTTTGGCTCTTAAGTGTATAAAATATAGACATTTCACTGAAATCCGGCAGCCTCCATTCCTCTTTGTACCCTACCCCTCCTCACGTCTAACAGGGTGGCGCGTCCACCACTTTGAGGATGGCTGCGTTAGAGTATTAGTCTGTTCTCTTACAAACATGTGCCGGTATTACCCATTATCTTATTAACTACCTAAATTATATTACATTCCACAACAACAATATTGTCATTTGCAAAGGGACAAATTTTCATCTGTCACGTCGTATATACATGTGATCTGGAACAGAACATTGTGCCACTCCCTGCTTCACATGATTCCAGTCTGATTCAAATCTCTTCTTGTTTATTGACACTGAAGGACAACCTTCTGCTTCCCGTTTTACGGATAAGAAGTTAATCATTGCTGAACTTTTTCCTTAGTTCCACCATGTACCAGTTTACGCTAAAGTATTGCACGGTCCATACAATGAAATGCCTCTGTTAAAGCAGAGAAAATGCGTACGCGTAAGTTAACTTAAAGTAGTGGCTAGCGTAAGTGTGTGTTGCCTTTACTATACTGGCATACAGCTTGCATATGTTTATCTAATTTCTAAAATAATATAAGATTTTGCGTAAGAGGTCGCTGAAAAGTGTAAGATATTAGAGGAATATCATTGAACGTACAACAGCTGAACTTGATTCTTTACCTGTTATTCTGCAACTAGGTTCGGTTTATATAGTAATTTATTTTGGCTTTACAAAACCTGTCCGCTCAAAAGGTCTAAAAGGTATAAAACTTGGTAAAATATGTATAAAATTGACAAAAATCACGTGAAAAATGTCACATGAAATGACAAATACTGTACGTCACAAGCTTGTGATACATTCCAGCAACATGGCCGACGATGCGATGTTAAAGCCTACGATTCATCTTCCAGAACTGTCCCCTCTCTATAACACTTGTTTCTGATGAGCATTTCATACGTTGACATACTGGGAATGTAAACTTCTGCCACCTGGTTCCGAACGGGCTGTCTTCACATCGCTTGCCGCGACACTAGCGTGCGTTATCGACCTCGATAAGCGGCCATGTAAAGGACGGCCGTGATAAACTACCAATATCGCTGATGGCCACTTGGAATAATGCTTTCCAGTACACAGGTGCCTAAAAGATGCGTGGTGTTCAACTCAGACAACCTTCAGCTGAGGCATTAGTGAACACCAGATTCTTACCCATAAATTTCTCGGTACGCGTAGCTCAGAATTTGCACATATCAACGCGAATCTCTAATATTGTTATATCAGTGTGGAAGCGAGGGGAACACGGACAACCCAGCTCAATGCGCCAGCAACCATACATGAATAATGAGGAATATTAGAAAGAATTTTGGACTATCGCAACCACATCCCCCAAACAACGCTGTGCCAACGACTGTGCTTTCATTTATGACATACAACTTACGCCTTAATCGCTACTCGCCGTTATGAAAGGCACCATTTCGCTCTGTATTCAAGGATTTGGGGAAAGTCTTCGAATGTGTTCCATACGTGACCACTATCTGCTGAACATTTAATCGATGGTTTCAAAATTCTGTAGAGAAACAGAAGTTCCATGGCTCCTTATCAAACAGGTATCCCTTGGAAGAGTGCTTCGAGCGTCTGCGCTGTCACCATTGTTGTCCATACTGGTCGTGGCAACAGACTAGATCTGCAGCTCATTACAGTATGTATCAAAAAGAATCATCCGATTTTTAAAACTATTATGTTATTTGAGATACGAGGCGTGTTTTTAAGTAAATACCGTTTTGAAATTAAAAAAAGACGTACTAAGATATCTCAGTAATTTTATTTTTACATGAAAGCCTGTACCTTAACCTACTTTTCTACATAATTTCCGTTAATATTGAGGCACTTGTCATAATGTTGCACCAGTTTTTGAATACCCTTCTCATAGAGGTCTGCCGCCTGACTTGTTAACCATTGCATCACTAGTGCTCTGACTTCGTCGTGAAGACACTGACGGCCCAGGTGTTTCTTCAAGAGCAGGAACATATGGTAGTCCCTGGGCGCAAGATCGGAGCTGTACGGAGGATGATCTAGAGTTTCCCATCGAAAAGATGTGATGAGATCGTTGGCCTGATTCGCCACATGCGGACGGGCATTGTCTTGCAGGAAAACGATGCCCTTGCTCAACTTGCCACGACAAGCAATACTCCTTTTCTGTCAGGCGGCAGACTTATATGAGGAGGGTATTCAAGAACTGGTACAACGTTATGACAAGTGCCTCATTATTGACGGAAATTATGTAGAAAAGTAGGTTAAGGTACAGACTTTCATGTAAAAATAAAATTATTAAGATATATTAGCACGTCTTTTTTTAATTTCAAAACGGTACTTACTTAAATAACACGCCTCGTATGTGCGTGAACAACGTAGTGTTGCGAAGAGCAAAATGTCGAGTTTTATATGGTTCCCGCTAGGTAGCAGCAGTATGCTCCCACTTCAGTTCTAGTAAAAATGGTGTCGGGAGAACAGAAAGAGTTTTGTGTTCTACATTTTGCGTAGTGCGGGTCAGTAATTACAGTTCAGCGTGACTCTCGTACTAGGTATGGTGTGGATCCTCCATAGCACAGAGCACATTATACGGTAACATGAACAGTTCCGGGAAACAGGTTCTTTGTGTAAAGGCAAATCGCGGGGCCGTCCCCGAACGTCTGACACAGACGTCGAATGCATCCGCTGTAGTTTCACAAGAAGTCCGCAGAAATTCTTTCACCCTGTAGCTCGATAGCTCAACATGTTCTTTTCTCACAGTTGGGGACTGATCATAGCGACTTCATTTACCAACAGGATGGGGAACTGCCAGAATGGCATCTGGAGGTGAAGGAATTTTTAAATCAAAGAATTACTGGATGACGGGCTGGTCGTACTGGACCAAATGATTCTGCCTTATATTACTGGCCTCCAAGGTCACCGGACCTGACTGTATGTGATTATTTCTTGTGGGGGTTTTATAAAAGACTCCGTTTATGTACCTCCATTACCAACAGCAATGAATGAACTGAAACATCGCATAACAGCAGCTGTGGAACCTGTAACTCACGACATGCTCGCTGCAGTGTGGGAACAAATTGAACAACGCATTGACATACGCTGTGCATCTCAAGGGAGGCATACTGAACAACATGAAAAAAACTTTTAGAGTCTCGTTCATCAAAAGACAAAATTCAATATAGACGTGCCGAATCGGATGATTCTCTTTGGTACACTCTGTACTTTCTTCCTTTACTAACACCTGTGATGCCATGAACACCACGAGGGACAAATTACAACTACTTGGTTTCGCAGCTTGTCCATTTTTGCTCCGATTGTGATCTTGATAGCTAAACCGCTTCAAACGAAAGACCATAAACCGCAGAAGAGGTATATAAAACGATGCAACGGCAGCAGCTCACCTGAGTGATGTGACGTAATTACGAATGGCGTCCAATAGGTAACGCATCACATTTTTTTTGACACCTGGTTGGCTTTATTCAGGATTCCAAGACATTATGTATAATTCCCCACTCTTTTTACTACAAAATCCTGTTTCTCAATATCACCCTCCTTCAATGCGATAGCCTTCAACCACCTTGATGGAGAGCCTGTATGATCCCATTCTACCACTCTACTCAAAAATGTGTGTGAAATCTTATGGGACTTAACTGCAAAGGTCATCAGTCCCTAAGCTTACACACTACTTAACCTAAATTATCCTAAGGACTAACACACACACCCATGCCCGAGGGAGGACTCGAATCTCCGCCGGGACCAGCCGCACAGTCCATGACTGCAGCGCCCAAGACCGCTCGGCTAATCCCGCGCGGCACCACTCTACTGATCGAGTTCGTAGGCAACGTCTTGCTGTATCAATAACCTTCCCATCATCCACGTACTGCACGGGGAGTGCATCCTTCCTTGGGCCAAACAATCTGAGGGTCCGAGATCCGTGCTGTAGGGTGGATGGGAAAGAACAGTCCAATGAAGTTTTGTGAGCTCCTCTGGGGTGCGCCAACTTGTGTGAGAAGAAAGAGAGCTTCTATTGTTTTCTTGTGGCGACGTACATGTTGAAGTCGTTTCTTCAGTTTCCTGGGCGTATGGCAGTACACATCCGAGTTGATCGGCCTACCATGAAGGAGGATATGGAGCAAATGCCCATTCAGAGTTCCTGCAGACCGTCACTAGGGCTTGCCGGCTAAAGGTGCGGTATGGAACTTTTTCTTCGGAGGAGGTGTGGTACGGCGCTACTTCAGGGATTGTCATTTTGTGTTCTGTTCGAAGTGACGAAGCCCCGTATCATCGCCTATAACGACGTTCGATGATTTAGTGTCACGATGAGCCACGTAATACACAAGCAATTCCGCATCGACGGCCCTTAATTGCTTACATGGTCCTGTATTGGGCAGAGAATTGCCCAGCGTCTTTCAGAAGTAGTTCCTGATATTTTTATGTTTGCAATAACAAATCGAATTGTGTGAAAAATCAAATTTATATTTCCATTGTCTGTTTCATTTCGCCTGCAAGTTTGTTTCATTAAAGAAAAAAACTTTAATTTCGTCCTTGCCATGTACATGTGACACTGTTTATTTTGTTTACTATTGCTGTCAATGTTTTTCGATGCTTAAGGTCTCTCCTGTCACGTGGCGTATATAAACAGCGAGGGGTGCTGCAATTCTCGATTTTACGTAGACAGATTGGGGTCTTTCTTGATACTGTGCGGAAAATAGAAAAAAATAATTGCGGACGCTCTTGTTCGACAAAATGGTTCAACCCAAACAACTTTATTATCAAGATAGCGCTAATATTTCAATTTATTCACAATCGCCGATATTCAGCCATATTTGATCTCAGTATCCGATACATATTTGTAACGGCGCGATCACATTTTCTTACATTCGATGTCCAGAAAATCTTACATCAACGCTCTCTGTTCTCTCTCTTCTCCATTCACCTTCCTTCAACTATTTCTCAGATTTTACACATATTTTAAACTCTCTGGGCATAGTGCTCATACAAGGAGATATACTTGTGCAATACTTACATAAATTTGTGTAAAATGATAATCCAAAATATTATAATAACTGCCCAACATGAAGCTGACTGCCAGCTGGCGACGTTGCGAGCACGTGACGCGTAACAAAAGTACGTAAGCGGAGAGGGCGCGGAACGCGGATCACCCAAGCCGAGATATGGGCTCAAAAGGGGGAAATCCATTGAGATAAGCGACTCTGACAAAGTGCAGGGTATTATTACGCAGAGCGTGTACACGACTACGTCGAAAACGGGGAAGCTGGTCGAATGTTCACGCGCTAGTCTTGTAAACGTCTACGGAAAGAGGTAAAAGGCAGTGAAACTACCACTACGTGCTAAATGGTTGAACATGCACGACTCTGAACAGAAGATGGGGTTCGGAGGCTTGTCTGGTCTGAAAAATAGCATAGATGGTGATCTGTGACATCTTTGCCGTAAGAGCACAAAGCTGATGCACGCACAAGTGTTCGGAGCTCACCGTTCATCGTACCTTGTTGAACACGTGGCTTCGCAGCAGACCACTCCTGTTCGGCCGTCGATCAATGCAGGAAGTGTCGACTGTTCGCATCAACAACATTTTTGCTACAGTAGGTCGATGGTCGTTTGCACAAACGCCGTCATCAAGGTGAACGGCGCCTCGAAACGTGCAGCGCTCGCGGACGCAGGATGGTGGTTCAAATGGCTCTGAGCACTATGCGACTGAACTTCTGAGGTCATCAGTTGCCTAGAACTTAGAACTAATTAAACCTAACCAACCTAAGGACATCACACAAATACATGCCCGAGGCAGGATTCGAACTTGCGACCGTAGCGGTCGCTCGGCTCCAGACTGCAGCGCCTAGAACCGCACGGTGCGCAGGATGGTGGGAGCAGCATTATGCTGTGGGAGACGTTCTCCTATGCTTCCATGGGACCTGTGGTAGTAATCGAAGACACGCTGACAGCTGCGAACCTCCTGCATCCCTTTATGCTTGACGTCTTCCACGACGACGACGTCATTTTTCAGCGATATAATTGTCCGTTTCTCGGAGCCAGAACCTTGCAAAAATGCATTATAGTGGACTCTCGTCGATGTCTTGGAGACCTAATTCGCCTAATGTAAACCCTACGGAACCCATCTGGGCCGCTATCGGGCACCACCATTGCCCACGCAAATTAAGTGACCTGTGCGTAGACATCTAATGCCACATATCTCCACAAACCTTCAGTCCGGAACCGCGGTGCTGCTACGGTCGCAGGTTCGAATACTGCCTCGGGCATGGATGTGTGTGATGTCCTTAGGTTAGTTAGATTTAAGTAGTTCTAAATTCTAGGGGACTGATGACCTCAGATGATAAGTCTCGTAGTGCTTAGAGCCATTTGAACCTCCACATACACATTAACAAACTGTCGGATTCCCGATATCCCCAATCAGTTATGTATACAGTTCCAAAGACTGACAAACATGCTATGAAGAAGAAGGCTGTAATGTTTTGGTTCATTAGTGTTCAAGGTAGGACTGAAAAGTTCGGCCAGTGGTTTCAGAAAACGAAGGAAACGAGGGTTGCGGACGGACGTTATCTTGGAGTGGCGACTACGTTTTAGTTCTCGAGGTACCCGCCGGATGTGTTTCAAACCTCCTGCATAAACTTCCGCGCTATATGATCCTCGAGTAGAAATTCGTGCTGCAGAGAGCCACTGCTGTGGAAGAGGCGATCAACATCATCTTAACCTGGAATTGTGTGAGCCGAATTTTTCGGGAGTCGGGGAAAACCATAAACACCATGTCAATGACTGTTGCTTCGTATCCGGACCGTGTTATAGCCCCAGGTCTAGTCATCTGTAATGATGGTTTCCAAAAATCTCCAGAAGTTTCCATCCGAGTTGGCTTCTGCTCGTCTGGCAGCGTGTGCGGTACAAAATGGTTCAAATGGCTCTGAGCACTATGGGACTTAACTTCTGAGGTCATCAGTCCCCTAGAATTTAGAACTACTTAAACCTAACTAAGGACATCACATACAACCATTCCCGAGGCAGGATTCGAACCTGCGACCGTAGCGGTCGCACGGCTCCAGACTGTAGCGCCTAGAACCGCTCGCCACCCCGGCCGGCTGTGCGGTACACATTTACCACTTTTTCAAATGTTAGCGAACAATAGCGGTTGCACTGTCTTTGCTTACCTTCACGTCTTCTGATAACTCAATCAAAGACAGCCGCCGACCACCTGCAAGCACTCATCGCACTCGTTGTATCTTGTCTGAGATTGTGCGTATTGGCTGTTGACTCGAACGCGGCCCATTCTCCAAACTTTCCTTCTCCACACTCAAGCGTTTAAACCACTCTAAAACTCACTTTCGACTCTCAATACCACACACTTGCACTAACATTCCATGAACATCCATCACCGTTTTCCTTAATTTGAAGATAACCCTATGTTACCTCATTGCTCCGTTTTGCTGTCCATCTTGCAATGGCAATAGTTATCATGCTGACTCGGTTAGCTTGTTCGCATCGTGCTCCAGTTCTAAAGATCGGTGATTTGCGCGAAACTGAGAGCTTGCTGACGTGTCTTTCAATGCATTTGCGCGGGCGCCTCCTCCAAATCAGCGCGGCTCTTATAAAACATGGGACCATTCAGCAAACTTTTGAGACGCACCTAACAGTGGGTAGTCATAATTAAACCACAGATTCTCACAGAAGGACTGTAACTATCATAATGTCAGCGAATGTTGGTATATATTCTAAAGCTTTTGTGGAACCGATTTATGCTGAAAAAAAAATTGTTTCAATTTTGGCCGCTAGGAGCACATCTGGTGATGTGATTACAAGAAAAACATACAGAAATATTTCCATTTGTAATTGAAGGGGACTTGCGCAGAAAAGGTGAAGCAAGCGAGAAAGACACAATGTTGATTTTTATTATTAACTACTGCTTACACAATTTGTTCATTATGAGCAGCGTAGACGTCGGCGAGAAGCTACATCTGCAAAACGACGTGATCAACAGTTTCTCGCAAACGTTATGGTGGAATCTGAGCAATGAGTTCCTGTATACTGGCCCGCCGATCAGCCGGAGAGCAAACGTGTCCCTGATAAACGCATTCTTCTACACATCCTCAGAGCCAAAGTCACATCGGTTCAGATTAGGTGATCTTGCAAGGCATGCATCTGGAAAACCTCTGGTGATAACACGTTCGTGGAATGTTCCAGTAAGCATATTTTTCACTACGCCAGAGAGTTGTCCCATCTTGTATGAAAACAGTGGTTCCTACGAGGTTTCGCCCTTCCAAATCGGGAATCACATGCTGTTCAAGAAGGTCTCGATAACGTGCAGACGTCACGGTATATTTGACACGCCCTCTCGGTGTATTCAAAGAAAAACGGACCGAGAATAAAGTTGTTCGTGAATGCACACTACACAGTTACATACGGCGAGTGCAATGGCTCTTCATGCACAACACGCGGATAACAGTACCCCAAACTCGGCAGTTCTGTGTATTCACTGCACCCTCTAGTGTTAAATATACCTCGTCACTCCACTGAATATTACCCGGCCACAAGTCATCAAAGTCGATCGCTGCCAGAGACTGAAGATCAAACTCGGAACGTTGCTGGGAATCATGAGGTTTCAGTGTAAAATATACCGCAAAACTTTCTGTACCATTGACCATGGGATTAACACTTCACGTCACACTGCATGAGCACTAACAATTACTGAAGGACGTACTGCATAGTCAGGAACAGCTACAGCAACGGCCTCAATGACTTGCATTAGGATAAGACGCCTTCCTCTTCCAGGGCGACACTTAGCTCACCCGTGGTTTGGAATTACATTGTCATCTTCTTTAAAGCATTTAATGACATCGCAGCTCCCCTCATATCTTTCATTCGTCGATGCTCTATCAGTCCAGCAATGTAATTGCTGCCATTCACGTAAAACAGTTTCACTATAGGACATGGTTTGTCTTCTCCAGGGGATGGACAATTCTCGTGACACTGCTCGAGAACTAGTGCCATCCGGGGCATATGCTGCATGATCAGTTACAGCTACAGCAACCTCGTCAATAACTTCCATCACGATAGGATGGCTTCGTGTTCCAGGTGCGACACCAAGTTCACCCGTGGTTTGGAATTTCACTATCGTCTTCTTTAAACCATTTAATGACATCGTAGCTCTCCTCATATCTTTCACTCGTCGATACTCTGTCCAGCGACGTAATTGCTATAGCACACGGTCCCTCTTCTCGATATCCGTAATGTCTGAAATAGTTTTGGTGACGGGGGTAAAATACGGAGGATGAAGTATTAATGTATATTGCACGATTTCTGTAATAATCAATACAGTCTGTGTTTAAATACTATAGCAGACTGGAATAAATAAGATTAATATATAACATAAACACTTTTCACTGGCTGAAATGACTCTGAGCACTATGGGACTTGACATCTGGGGTCATCAGTCCGACAGAACTTAGAACTACTTAAACCTAACTAACCTAAGGACATCACAAACATCCATGCCCGAGGCAGGATTCGAACCTGCGACCGTAGCGGTCGCGCGTTTCCAGACAGAAGAGCCCAGAACCGCTCGGCCACAT
Organism: Schistocerca nitens; assembly: GCF_023898315.1. NCBI lineage: Eukaryota > Metazoa > Arthropoda > Insecta > Orthoptera > Acrididae > Schistocerca > Schistocerca nitens. Next base: position 419,993,193 of record NC_064618.1, on the reverse strand, counting down.
CGGCCGGCCACTATTCACTCACGTTATGGCTTGTGATATGACAGCGTGAATGTCATAGGCCATACGAACAGTTTACAGCGCCCGATTTTCACTTGGTGGCCAAAACCGGAACTTACTGCTTTCCAGCGTTAATCGGCTCTGCATTGACGCATTAGCATATCTACCGAGTTTCGCTGCCATACGATAATTACAGCCCACATTGGATCTCTGTGAATAGCAAATGGCTCTGAGCACTATGGGACTTAACTTCTAAGGTCATCAGTCCCCTAGAACTTAGAACTAATTAAATCTAACTAACCTAAGGACATCACACACATCCATGCCCGAGGCAGGATTCGCTGCGACCGTAGTGGTTCCAGACTGTAGCCCCTAGAACCGCTCGGTCACTACGGCCGGCTTGTGAATAGCCGCACTTTAATTATAACCACCTGGTATTTCATGTGAAATAGATATTAAAAAAAAAAAAAAAAAAAAAAAAAAAAACAGAAAGAGAAAGAGAAATTATATAAATAAAGGCGACAGGAAAGTTTCGTAACGACAGTGGTGTCTGAGCCCAAAAAATACGATCTCCCCCATCTGCTGTGGCAGAATGCTTCACTTCCTCAGTAACTTGACAGAGCCGGTACTCGCCTCGTTCGTCATCCGCGACTTCTTCACTCGCCTGCCAGACCGCCTGCTCCCCCGCTGCCACTCCGCCTTTCATTTTATACAGCCCTCGGACTTGTTTATTCCCGGAGGGACGTATTTACGTTGCAGTGCAAACAGCAGGCCCCCGCTCCGCTCGCCCACAGCACAGTGTAGTCGCAGCGGCTTTACGGCGGCGGCGCGTGCTTCGGTTCGGCGTCCATCAGCGTCTCTGCGACCGGGGAAGGCGGGCGGGCGACTCCGGGGTGGGCGTAAAACGCGCGCCGGCACTTGGCCGCTCGTTGGCCGCCGGTCACGGGTCTAGGCTGATGAGGGCCCTGATCGTAACCGGGACTAAGGCAGACACCGAGGCACCGCCACACCCCGCCTGCTTGTAGCTCTCCCCGCGATTCGCTACCAGCGGATGGAGACAGAGACTGGGCAGGGGAGGGGGAGGCGATGGAGGAGGGGTGATGACAGACATCTCAAGCGCCCCAGAACTAAACTGGCGTATTCCCTTTCCCCGAAAATTCGTATTTTGGTATCACGTCTTCTGATTAGTTTCATGCGGTTTCACCACGAATTCTCTCCTGTGACAACTTTTTCATTTCAGAGTAGCAACTGCAACCCACGTCCTCAATTATTTGCCGCATGAATTAAAATCTCTTACTTCCTCTACAGTTTTTACCGTCTGTAGCTCCCTCTAGTACCATGAGCGTCATACACCGATGTATTAACACACTTCCATCAACCTATCCTTTCTTCTTGTAAGTGTTTTCCACACATTCGTTTCCTTGTCGGTTCTTTGCAGAACCTCTTTATTCCTTATCAGTCCACTAAAATTTTCAACCTTCTTTTGTAGCACCACATCTCAAATGTTTCGATTCTCTTCTGTCCGGGCTTTCCCACAGTTTACGTTTCACTGCCATACAGTGCCGTGGTCTACACGTACATTGCTACAAAATTCTTCTTCAAATTAAGGGCTATCTTTAATACTAGTAGACTTCTCTTGGCCAGCAATGCCATTTCTCCCATCACTAATCTAATTTTTATGTTCCTCCTACTCCGTCCATCTTGGGTTATTTTGCTGCCTAAGTATCACAATTCCTTAACCTCGTCTACTTCGTGATACCCAGTTTGATGTTAAATTTCTCACTGTTCTCATCTCCGCTACGTCTCATTAGTTTCTTGTTTCTTCGATTCACTCTCATCACATATTCTGTACTTCTTAGACTGTTCATTCCATCCAATAGGTCCTTCAATTCCCCTTCTCCTTCACTGAAGATAGCAATATCTGCGGATCTTACCACTGATATTTTTTCACCATTTTAATCCTACTCTTGAATCTTTCTTCTGTTTTTCGTCATTGCTTCTTCGATGTGTAGTCTGAACAAAAGGGACGAAAGACAACATCCTTGTCTCTTATCGCTTTTAATCTGAGCACTTCGTTCTCGGTTTTTCAGTCTTATTGTTTCCTCTTGGTTCTTGTACGTATTGTATATTACCCGTTTGTCCTCTAGCTTCCCTCCAATTCAGACACCTTGCACCATGTTGCATTGTCAGACACTTTTTCAAGTTCGACGGATCCTAAGAATGTTTCCTGGCTTTTCTTTAGTCTTGTTTGCATTATGAATCGCAACGTCATAACTGCCTCTCTACCTTTCCTGAAGTCAAACTGATCGTCATCTGACAGATCCTCAATTTCCTTTTCCAATCTTCTGCATATTACTCTTGTCACCAACTTGGATGCGTGAGCTGTTAAACTGACTGTGCGATAATTCTCGCGCTTGCCGGCTCTTGTAATCTTCAGAATTGTATAGACTATGTTTTATCGAAAGTCGCATGGTATACCGACGGTAAAGATTCTACACACCAACATGAATAAGTCGTTTTGTTGCTACTTCCCCCAATGATTTTAGAAATTCTGGTGGAATGTCCGCTATCTTTTCTTCCTTAATTGATCTTAAGCATTCACAAAGCACTTTTAAATTCTAATATTGGATCGCGATTAGTGGACCGTAGCTCAATCAGAATAACAAAATGACTGATAGTCGATCTTGGGATTGGGCAGTGATGTCGATTTTCGTTTTGTCGGCTGATGTAATCAGATTGCGGCCTTCACAGCTGAGCATTTTAGTCATTGATAAATTGACATACGATACTGGATTTGCTAACGAGGAAGGTATAGTCTTACCACTTTTCTGCGCGAACAGGGCATATTAATTTATAGTTCTACAAGGTTGTAGCCCTTCTTCATGCAATGACGAAATCGTACAGCAATCGAAACTTAAATTCCAGAATTGCGCATTAACCAACAAAATAATATTATGATGACGCTATCTGCAGATGATCAAGTTTTAATCTTGATCGGTGAAGAAGGGCTACAGAGGACTGGCCATGAACTACGCAAAATATTTATTAAATATATCAGGTATATAACAAGCAGATTTCAATTGGAAAAATAAAAGTCATCGCTTTCTGTGCAAAAACATCGAATAGCAACAAAAATAGTAATAGAAAACGATATCATAGAGCAAGTAGATGAAGATCAGTTTGGCCAAAGAGACTATTGAAACGCTGCTGTTGATAATGGAAGCAAAACTAAATAGGAGTCCAAACAAGGTCATAGGATTTCTCGGCCTGGAGAAAGCGTTCGACAATGTAAAATACTGCAAGATGTTCGAAATTCCGAGGAAAATAGGGGTAAGCTATGCGGAGATAAGTTCATATACAATATGTACAAGAGTGAAGAAAAGACAGAGATGTAGTTTTTTACACCCACTGGCCAAGCTATACTTCAAAAAGCAATGAGGGAAATAAAAGAAAGGTTCAAAAGTAGGATTAAAATTCAAGGAGAAAGCATATCAGTGGTAAGATTTGCTGGTGGCATTGATATGCTCAACGAAAGTGAGAAACAACGGGAAGGAAGATTGGGCTTAACGTCCCGTCGACAGCGAGGTCACTAGAGACGGAGCACAAGTTCGGATTGCGTCAAGGATGGGACAGGAAATCGCCATGCCTTATCAAAGTAACTATTCCGGCATTTACCTCGAGCGATTTAGGAAAATCACGGAAAATCTAAATCTGGATAACCGGACTCCTGAATGGGAGTCCAGTGTGCTAACCACTGCGCCACCTCGCTCGGTTCCACGAAAGTGTAGAAGCACTACAGGATCTACTGAATGGAATGAGCAGTCTGATGCTTGCAGAATATGGATTGAGAGCAAATCGAAGAAAGATGAAAGTAACTTGAAGTAGCAGAAATGAGAACAAGGAGAAACATAAAATAAGGGGTGGTGATCACGAAGTAGTACCAAAGCAGCAAAATACCCCATGACTGACGGAGGAAGGGAAACATAAAAGGAAACTAGTACCTGCGAAAAGGGCACTCCTGGCCAAGAGACGTCTAGTAGTATCAAACACAGGCCTTAATTTGAGGACGAAATTTCTGAGAAAGTACGTTTGCAGCACAGCATTGTATCGTAGTGAAAAATGGTGTGTTGGAAAACAGGACCGTAAATGAATGTTGAAAATTAGATGGAATGATAAGGTAAAGAACGAGGAGGTTATGCGTAGAATTGGCGAGGAAAGGAATATGTGGAAAACACTGACAAGGAGAAGGGGACAGGATGATAGGACATCATTTAAGTCATTAGGGAATAACTTACATTAGACTAGAGGGAGCTACAGATGGCAAAAACTGTAGAGGAAGACAGAGATTGGAATATATCCAGCAAATAATTGAGGACGTAAAGTAAAGGATTTTACAGGAGAGGAATTCGTGGCTGGCCGCATCAAACCAGTCAGAAGACTGATGACTCGAAAAAATAAAAAATGAAAAAAAAAAGGAAAATACCAAGTAGATTAAATGTTTAGTGATGATGCTAACGTACAGAGACCTAGCTCAAAAAGACAAAATTGAGACGATCAGTTACCTACACGGTTCCATTAGGAGATCGAATTAAAATGAGACTACACACTTATCTTTAATTTATAGAGCTATGTCCGTACCAAAAATTTATTAATATGAATCCTGTCGTTCTCTGTTTAGTTTACGCACACATATTGCTCCATTAGACGGAGGACGTCATATTCTGCGCACTCTCTCAGTGCTTCAGCTGCCGCTACACATGCGGCACGACAGACTCGCACGATGAGCTCGTTGACTTGCGCTGGGAAGGACGGCGTCAAGTGTTGTCAATGCCGCGAGGAGGCTGGAGTGGATCGTCGCGCAGTGGAGTGCTGACCGGAGAGCTCTCGTACTGGGACTCTGCCGCCGCACTCAGCCCTGGTGTATCCACCCGAGCAAGTAGGCTATCGGATAATCAGTTCTCACGATTAACCCCAATGATGCCGATCGTTGGGCTCAAAATGTGCCGTTAGTTACTTTAGCGCCTAGCAAACGCAGTGTTTCTCCTGTTACTCGCTTTTCCAGCACGGCTGGCCGAGGTGGCCCAGCGGTTCTAGGCTCTACAGCCTGGAACCGCGCAACCGCTACGGTCGCAGGTTCGAATCCTGCCTCGGGCATGGATGTGTGTGCTGTCCTTAGGTTAGTTAGGTTTAAGTAGTTCTAAGTTCGAGGGGACTGATGACTTCAGAAGTTTAGTCCCATAGTGCTCAGAGCAATTTGAACCATTTTTGCCAGCATGCATATTATCTTGAGAATACTGCCGTATATCTCCTCAGGCTCACTCCTTCTCTTAATTCGGACAGAACTATTAAACCTTATCATTTTGTTATTTGTATTTCATTTAAGTCGCTCTTAGTGGATACGATTTCTTCCATAAAGATTTCATTTCTTCTCTCATCACCTTTCATCAATTCCCTCTTGTTCCTGTGTTACTTTTCGATAAATATCTATGTTCAGGGTGTCCTATTGCATTACACATCTCCACTGTTTAACAATGTTAAAAAAAGAACGTTTCAGGTAAGTATTTACATCACCCTGAACTCTAGCAAAGCCGAGCTTCCAATGGGGAGCAAATCTCAAATTTGGGCGTGGCACAGAGAGGGCGTTCATATTGACTTTCCCATACTGATACTTAATAAGGAGATCTGCAGATTTGGGGTAAGGTCTGATTGGACCAAACTGCTTAGATCATCGGTCCCTAAGCTTCCACACTACTTAATCTAACTTAAACTAACTTCCGCTAAGGACAACATACACACACCCATGCCCGAGGGAAGACTCGAACCGCCTACGGAATTGGGGGGGGGGGGGGGGGGGGGGAAATCGTGAAACGTGACAAGACGCCACAGACCGCGCGGCTGTAGTAGATTAAATTTAAAGCTACTTAGATCACGCGTACAAGCTTGACGCTAACATACGGACACAGTTGAGTGAACCCGACTCTTAAGAAATGAAACTCACAAAGATGAATATACATTAGTGTCTAAGGATCATACTCCTATAAATATATTAAAGGAGACAGTCTCGGTTGCAAAGTTATTTTTATCACAAATAATACGTTTCGCCTGATTAAGGTTTCGTCGGATATTCTAGAAGAAAAAGAAAAGCGAGAAAGTAATTATATAAAATTGCAAGTTGATGGATACGGTACTGAGTTGCACTTTTAAAAATTATTTAAAAAAATTAAAAGAGCAAATTAATATTCACAAAAGATTATCAAAGCATTGCATATCACCCGCTGGTAGGGCGGTTAGTCAGAACTGAGATAACAGACCAGCTCAAGGGAGAACAACGTACACTGGAATGAAACCAAGTGCACAGACTTAAAAGGATGAAAATCCAGGATGAATGTATGAAGACGAACATAAATGGGAGGAAAGTGCACGGAGGAAGTAACGAGAAGTATCTGAAAAAAGTCAGAGACACAAAGTGAAGCGTAACATAGAGCCACACGTACATTGAGTCACCTGGATATCAGGAGATTAAACGGTCTAACAGACGGCCACATTGAAATTAGAGTACCTATGAGCGCGGGCAACGTGGTTTTCCTCTGCCACGTTGAAACTAGAGTACAGAGGAAAACCACGTTTCCCGCACTAGAAGGGAGGAAAATGACGTTTCCCGCAACTAGTAGCGCGGTTCAGCAATAGAAGGCTCTGGTGTGTAAGAAGAAGCGGCTACATGCAATAAGTAAAAGTGATAAGCTAGCACCGTAGCTGAAATAATGATGGTACGTAGCATCAATATTTAGAATGCTTAAAAATTAAAATAAGTTATATTAAGAAATATAATAACACAAATGTTGCCACGAAAACAGTTAAGGATTTCAAGAGGTTTCAAACGAGAGTACATATAACGAATATAATTATGAGAAAGAATCTTCCAGAGTATTAAAATCGTATTAGTACACTGTGAAAAATAAGGAAAATGAAACTGGGAACAAATCAGACAGATTTTATAACAGGTATCATAACGTCGTAAAACCTCTGGTTCTTTTTGAACAACTGATTATTCAAAGGCCCACCAGAATTACAAGTTAAATGTAGAGACAGTTCCATCTATTCGAGTAAGTTCAATACTTCTCCCTTTTTTTTTAAATATGAAGTATACTTAAAGTATTTAAGGTCGGGGGATGATGACGACTATCTTTCAGGTGTTCAGTAAATGCCGAGTGATATATAACCTGATCCCTTTTGTTCAATAAATGTTCGCGGAATCTCTTCTTGAACGTCTACTTGTTTTTCCATTGAATGGTGCTTCATACTCTCTGCAGTCAATCATTTATACCGCACGACCGCTAAATTTGTCTGTATATGGTTGTTCATTATAGATGTCAAAGTTTCTTTGAGACGATGAATATATAACATTAATACTGTATTTTTGAAAGAGTTTCGCTAAGTCTTGCGAAAGATTTCTTACGAAAGGGATTTTCAGTAATTCTGAACTAGCGGATGGAGATGTAAGAGACGTTCTCATTAAATGTTGTATTTGTTCTGTACAGACAATCAAATACCATCGGGGTACGAACGGCAACGTACCTAAGATTACATAGCTCTTTCTCTGTGGAGGCTGGAGATAATGGTTGTTCACAAATCCGGTGAATCATGGCCTTAAGGAAAGTAAGTTTCTAACCTAACAGGTGACAAGAGGCAGCACGTATCTCCATGTCGCTCTTAGTAGGTTCTCGGTAAATATCGAACTGTATGCTACCTCCATCGGGTTGCACCTGCAGATCTACATAGTTAAGTATAATATATTTATCCGTTAATTCGTGGGTGAATTCCATTTCGGGGTGCAGCTTGTTGAAGTCTTCTACTAACACTTTGACCTCTTCCCTTGGTTCACTGACGATAGTAAATATCTCATAGACACATTGATGATAAAAAAAGACTTCCAGAATGAGATTTTCACTCTGCAGCGGAGTGTGCGCTGATATGAAACTTCCTGGCAGATTAAAACTGTGTGCCCGACCGAGACTCGAACTCGGGACCGAGTTCGAGTCTCGGTCGGGCACACAGTTTTAATCTGCCAGGAAGTTTCTTATCAGCGCACACTCCGCTGCAGAGTGAAAATCTCATTCTGGAAACATCCCCCAGGCTGTGGCTAAGCCATGTCTCCGCAATATCCTTTGTTTCAGGAGTGCTAGTTCTGCAAGTTTCGCAGGAGAGCTTCTGTAAAGTTTGGAAGGTAGGAGACGAGGTACTGGCAGAAGTAAAGCTGTGAGTACCGGGCGTGAGTCGTGCTTCGGTAGCTCAGTTGGTAGAGCACTTGCCCGCGAAAGGCAAAGGTCCCGAGTTCGAGTCTCGGTCGGGCACACAGTTTTAATCTGCCAGGAAGTTTCATATCAGCGCACACTCCGCTGCAGAGTGAAAATCTCATTCTGGAAACATCCCCCAGGCTGTGGCTAAGCCATGTCTCCGCAATATCCTTTCTTTCAGGAGTGCTAGTTCTGCAAGTTTCGCAGGAGAGCTTCTGTAAAGTTTGGAAGGTAGGAGACGAGGTACTGGCAGAAGTAAAGCTGTGAGTACCGGGCGTGAGTCGTGCTTCGGTAGCTCAGTTGGTAGAGCACTTGCCCGCGTAAGGCAAAGGTCCCGAGTTCGAGTCTCGGTCGGGCACACAGTTTTAATCTGCCAGGAAGTTTCAAAAAAAGACTTGTTTGGAATTCTCTTTGTTATTATTAAAATAGCTACATTCAAGATTGTTAATAAATACATCATCTATGAAAGCTGCTAAGGAGCTACCCGTAGCCAAGCCGTCTGTTTGCCTATAGTATTTGTAGTTAAACGAAAAGTAATTATAAACTGTCAGTAGCGAAGGTATGCAATAAATTTTACTGGTTTCGTCTAAATAAGAAAGTATTCTCGTATAAGGGTGATTGATGGATTGACCGGAACATTAGTGTAAAGGGTTTTTACATCCGTTTATATCAGAAGGCAATTTGGTGGGGTGACACTAGGAGTGAGTGAATCAACCAACTCCTTCCGGTTACATATTGTGAAGTTCTCCTTGAACACAAATTTTTTCCGCAAGTTCACACGAATTATAGATATCATTAGATACACTCCTGGAAATGGAAAAAAGAACACATTGACACCGGTGTGTCAGACCCACCATACTTGCTCCGGACACGGCGAGAGGGCTGTACAATGATCACACGCACGGCACAGCGGACACACCAGGAACCGCGGTGTTGGCCGTCGAATGGCGCTGGCTGCGCAGCATTTGTGCACCGCCGCCGTCAGTGTCAGCCAGTTTGCCGTGGCATACGGAGCTCCATCGCAGTCTTTAACACTGGTAGCATGCCGCGACAGCGTCGACGTGAAGCGTATGTGCAGTTGACGGACTTTGAGCGAGGGCGTATAGTGGGCATGCGGGAGGCCGGGTGGACGTACCGCCGAATTGCTCAACACGTGAGGCGTGAGGTCTCTACAGTACATCGATGTTGTCGCCAGTGGTCGGCGGAAGGTGCACGTGCCCGTCGACCTGGGACCGGACCGCAGCGACGCACGGATGCACGCCAAGACCGTAGGATCCTACGCAGTGCCGTAGGGGACCGCACCGCCACTTCCCAGCAAATTACGGACACTGTTGCTCCTGGGGTATCGGCGAGGACCATTCGCAACCGTCTCCATGAAGCTGGGCTACGGTCCCGCACACCGTTAGGCCGTCTTCCGCTCACGCCCCAACATCGTGCAGCCCGCCTCCAGTGGTGTCGCGACAGGCGTGAATGGAGGGACGAATGGAGACGTGTCGTCTTCAGCGATGAGAGTCGCTTCTGCCTTGGTGCCAATGATGGTCGTATGCGTGTTTGGCGCCGTGTAGGTGAGCGCCACAATCAGGACTGCATACGACCGAGGCACACAGGGCCAACACCCGGCATCATGGTGTGGGGAGCGATCTCCTACACTGGCCGTACACCACTGGTGATCGTCGAGGGGACACTGAATAGTGCACGGTACATCCAAACCGTCATCGAACCCATCGTTCTACCATTCCTAGACCGGCAAGGGAACTTGCTGTTCCAACAGGACAATGCACGTCCGCATGTATCCCGTGCCACCCAACGTGCTCTAGAAGGTGTAAGTCAACTACCCTGGCCAGCAAGATCTCCGGATCTGTCCCCCATTGACCATGTTTGGGACTGGATGAAGCGTCGTCTCACGCGGTCTGCACGTCCAGCACGAACGCTGGTCCAACTGAGGCGCCAGGTGGAAATGGCATGGCAAGCCGTTCCACAGGACTACATCCAGCATCTCTACGATCGTCTCCATGGGAGAATAGCAGCCTGCATTGCTGCGAAAGGTGGATATACACTGTACTAGTGCCGACATTGTGCATGCTCTGTTGCCTGTGTCTATGTGCCTGTGGTTCTGTCAGTGTGATCATGTGATGTATCTAACCCCAGGAATGTGTCAATAAAGTTTCCCCTTCCTGGGACAATGAATTCACGGTGTTCTTATTTCAATTTCCAGGAGTGTATAAGGCGTATAAGGTAATTGTCTTTATGAGTCTTAATTTAAGGCACGCAACGCTGTGGCTTTAGGGTTCATTATTTTCACTTTCGCAATCACGTCAGGATAGAGTATGTTCATGCACTTATCTAAACAAGACTTTATCTCTTTTGCAGATTTTTCGCTCTGTTGAATTTCATTCTCCTTAAAGAAATGAGACGTTTTGGCAATCTTGTCGGTGTTGTATAAAACTACGGAAGTACTTACTTTATATTTCTGTTTCGAAATACCACTTGTTTATACCATCGCTCGAAGCAGCTCCTCACTAGCAAGATCATTTAGAATTATTTTAAAGACTCTTACAATGGAGAATAGCTACATTATTAGATATACTGCGTATTCATTTACGTATATTTACACGGGAAAATGACATCAATGAACCTTAAATCTGCTCTGAACACGGCTTTACATCGTCCTTTACATCGTCTCTCAGTTAACGAGAATGGGAGAAACATCGTCCAAGTCATTTCGAAGTGATCTTACCAGTATTCACAAAAAACATACGAGGGAAAGAGAGATCGTCCGGATGACAATTTCTGCAACTACATCTGCACCCTGTAAGGCACACTACGGTGTGTGGGGGAGGGTACTTCTGCTACTACCATCTTCTACTCATTTGTGCAGTCGCGACTGGTACGTGAGAGGAAGAATTATTGGTAAACCTCCACCTGATCTTCGTTTTTTTTTTATTTTCTCATTAACATAATTTTGCGAGACTATGCAGGAGGAAGAACGTTCCGAGAATTTTCCTGGGTTGTAAGCCCTCGGAATTGCAACAGAAAACCTCTCTGAGATGCTAACGGATATCTTGCAGAGTCTGACACTGGAGTTTGTGGAGCGCCTCATAAATGCTCTCGCGCCACTCTTCAATGAATCGTCTCCATCTCTTCTAGTAATCCAGTCTGTTAAAGACTCCAGACGTCTGCCACATTTTCCATCGCCTAATGATCAGGGTGTTCCAAGAAAAATGCCAGGATTTAGAATAAGCGTGCAGAAAAACTGTTCAAGACGTGAAACGTTTTAAATGTCAAATTGAAGAGGAAAAAAAAGGTTTTTTTTTCATATCCTAATAAATATCAATGTGAGCTCCATGTGTTCCTCTGCAGTTATCAGAATGATGCTTGATTTCACGCCATGCGTTTCGTAACGCGTCTGGTGTTACAGTCTTGATGGTTGTCGAAATTATCTCCCTGAGATTTTTTTCCCTGCATCAACAACGTTCTTTACGTAACCCCAGAAGAAGTCGAAAGGGGAGGCCAGGGAAGAGGCGCATTCCTGCCTATCCAATAATTTAGGAATCTGTTGTTTAGTGTTTTGCACACTTCGAGATGGTGACGAGGCGGGGTGCCATTTTGCACGAAAATGACACGTTGAAACATCCCCTTAGGTAAAATTATAAATAACAGTGCTGAAAAACCTCTACGTTGTTTGATTTTCAAACAGCTGAGCAAAACCGAACGTACTCAGACGTTTCTCTCTTTACCTATTCTGATCAACACTAAACTGACACACAATATTTTTTTTTTTAGCGCAACGCAATCTGACTTTCAATAATCCCTACAAAACAATGGCCCTGACTAACAATAACATATACCTTACATGAATCACTTACCTCACAAAAATCTTCGTTACTCGAACTACTGCAATACAGCGAGCGCCAATACTGCCAGCTAAATAAAAGATTCTAACTACTGAACGTACTAACTACTGATAGGCATAGTTAGCAAATGAAATATTTTGATGGAGAACAAATAATGTATTTACCTTAATAGTGTTCAAAAGTCATAATATATATATATCAGTTCATGACATGCAGTATTACAAATTTCCTTTTACTGATGGACGCACGTCCAGATCGTCCGCTCTCGAAACTCTGCCATTTCTCTCCCCATATCCACCACTGCTGGCGGCTCACCTCCAACTGCGCAACACTACCCACTGTTCACATCCAACTGCCCAACATTACAGTAGCAACTATTCCAACAATGCAAACCAGCCACAGACTGCACAAGCATAGTCAGCGATTTTCATACAGTGCGCTACGTGGCGTTACCAACATAAAAACCTAAAAAGCCGACATAAAAACCTAAACAGCCTACTTACAACGTTGGCAAATCTGTTGTTCTGCTTAAGCGATGTGAGGAAACACAAGCAGTTAAACCATGTCCAGATAAATCATGCCTGTAATTGTTCTTTTAACGAAAAATAAAGAGCCTATAACTTAATTATTAAGTAGCCCGTACCAAATGTTCACTTTTTGGCGAATCACGGACATATTCGTGCGCAGCGCTAGGTTGTTCTGAACCACATATCCGGCAAGTTTGACAATTAACACAACCATTTCTATGGGATATTGCTTCGTTTGGAAACTACTTATTTAAGAAAATTTGGGTTGTTATCAATGTCGTTTCGAGTTAAACTGGGGAAGTTTGTACGCCTAGGGCGATCAGTTTTATTTCTTGTCTAATCTCAATTTTATAGGCATGTGTCGTAACCTTTTACTCATGACGTTGAAGAGTGTTGCCTTACGTTTCTTCAAATGAAGACTTCGTCGGGCAAGAGGTTTTTTCGGGATTCTGATACAAGACTGCCGGATTTCTTCAACTTGTATTCACTTGTTCTATGCCAGCCTGGTGAAACTCTTTTCAACAGGCTTTCTGTGTCTCAAAACTGGTTGAACCATCGACGAACAGCTCTGTCATCGGGTGCATTTTGTCCTAGTTAATACCGAAAATGGCGCTGCATACTATCAATTGATTTAATCTCAGAGTGCCAAAGAGCACACTGTGCCATTTGTTGCACCGTCAACATCGTACTGTGAGTCGAAGTGACGGCACGCTAGTGCTCAACTCTTTTGGGCATGTCAAGATCAACGTTTGGCCTCATGCGACACGGTAAACAACACCTAGTCACAATACATATACAAAACCACACGTCAACTGCTCAAAGAAACCTTTATTTCTTTCGCTTTAACAGTTTCGGGACTGTGGTGTCCTTTGCTACAGAATCAATAAAACACTGACATGGCTAATAATATATGTCATGTGCGATGAGTGGCAAACAATTAACTATCAAATTCCACATCGTACGTAATATGTATGACGAAAGTCAACGACTAGTTTGGTTTGAGCCTATTTCACTTCTGAAGATGACTTAACTGTCGAAACCGGTAAAGTGAACAAAATAAATGTTTTCTTGGGCAGCTGACGACTGATTTTTTATCTTTATTGAAATATTCTGCAGCTTCTGAAACACAGCCATGAACAAAATTATGACAGTTAGTTTGGAACACCCTGTGGTGTGGTCAGATTTTTGACTCTTAAAGCACCTTAGTGAATATCGTATACAAATCCTTACCATCAGCAGAATAAAGTGAATAAAGTATGCTCTGGTAACACTGATGTAATGGAAGTTAACAGAAATGCGTCGCTTTTTGGGTAGCAGTGCCGTCGGCTGTTTGCATTGTATTATGTCCCGGCGGATTGCAACGCCGTTAACGTACTTCAATAAAGGCGTATTTCAGCTGAGTTTGATTTTGTAGCCTGCAAATTTCCCTCTTTTCATTGAATGTGTCACTGCTGAGCTACTGTTGCATCAGTTATAAGAGCGCCATTTCTTTATCGCTAACTGGGTTTGTATGCACCAGATTACCCGCTGAATTCTTAGAACAGTAATTTCTTATCAAAAGACCCTTCTTCACATTTGTCGGGCTTTGTGACCTAGCTCATGCTCCGAAAGCGGAACGCTGTGTGATACAGTCCGGGTCAGACGAAGTTTTTCAGTCTTTCTCTATCCTAGCCTGCACATTTCATTGAAGATATCATAGGAAAGACACGTCGTTAAGATTCCACTTTACCATGTAGATCTCGTTTCTCCAACAGTATTACTGAGGTAGGTCAGGGCACGTAAGTCTCTGAAGCGGTGCCAATTAAGAAACTCTCTCCAGGCGGATGAACATCCTCTTGAAGGATTTTCAGCTATTCATGCCATACCATTCTTATTATTCGTCACATTTTATTGCAATAAGTTCTTTCATACAGTGCTTTTACTTTCTACCTGTAGCGTTATTCTGGTCGATGTTCGCAGGAACAGCTAGTGATCTACACAATTCTCCCAGATAGCGTACCACCCGACTCATACTCTGGCCAAAACAAGTTTATCTGCTACTACCGCTACAGCGTGGAAGCGCCGTAACAAAACGCCTGAAATGCACGTGCGCAGAATCGTGATGTGGAGTCTTGGTGCTCGGTTCCTACTTGAGCTTCGAACGTGGGGTACAGAGTTTTTGGTTTAGTCCGGATAAGCGGCCATTTCTATATCCATTAGAACATCTGTTGTGGTAGCTAAAACGATCACTATCCTTATAAGACGGTTGCTCAAACGGTTAGAAATTAAATTTCCTTTGCCTTATTTCCGCGATGATGAAAAAGTAAATTACGATCTGCAGCAAACATACATTAAAACGTAAACGGTTATAAAATCGGCATCGCGTCAGAGAAAGGTGTACTGTCAATGGCTGGTTGCAGTGAGCACAGAATTGTCTCCACTTAACAGATAACGGTGACTGAAACAACAGTGCATAATTCGCAGCCTAGTGAAAAGTATCTCCTCGCGATGAAAGGGGCGAAAGGAATTCGTCGAAGCCGTTGGGAGGTGTTTAATTTCTCAAGGTTTGTTCCCATGTTCAACTGCTGTGAAAAAATGTTTGTTCACGTTTGGTGCATCGGTGCGCTATTCTGTATCTTCCTCATATGGTGTGGCAACGATGTCTGAGTGTATGGTGGAAGTGACCTTTGGCCCGGCCTGGGTATAATCGGCTTGATTTGCTGGCGCGGTCGTTGAGGGCGCCGGGCGGCTGCTGGTAGCGTGGCAGCTGTGCGTGACGTCCCCAGGAGGGCGCCTCAAGTTGTATTGCAGCCAACTGCTGTGCAGCGGCAGCGGCGCCGCAGACGCATCATGCCCCAGTGACCACTTTATCACGCGCATATTCCCGGTTAAAGGGAAGAGTTCATGCCCGCGAACTGTGAGTTACGTGCTCTTCCGAAGGAGGTCTCAGCGGGGCCAGCTACAAGAAAATAATGCTTCACCAGGTCTTCCCGTGACCTGACCACTATGATCCGGGAGCAAGGGCCGCTGTTAACGACCAGCGGTCAGGAAAGTTAGATGAACTTAAAAAAGTCGCTTGTCACAGGCTTCAAATTACAGCTTTCGCTGTTTTCCTCATTTTCTAACTAGCGATCACTAGCTGACGTATTTGTGCCCAGCAGGCGATGACTAAGACGAAGACGGTCTTCACCCAGTTGCGATGGGTAGTCTGAGCGACGTTCTCTGGTGTGTAGTGTGTCTTCCACTAGCACCCCATCGCGGTCTCGCATCCGTACTTTCTACGTTCGCCGGCCGGGGTGGCCGAGCGGTTCTAGGTGCTTCAGTCTGGAACCGCATGACGGTTCCGGTCGCAGGTTCGAATCCTGCCTCGGGCATGGATGTGTGTAATGTCCTTAGCTTAGTTCGGTTTAAGTAGTTCTAAGTTCTAGGGGACTGATGACCTCAGATATTAAGTCCCATAGTGCTCAGAGTCATTTGAACCATTTTTCTACGTTCGGATGGGATAAAGGAGCCTGTTCGGAAAGTTTGATGTAGATAGATGGAGAGCCTGGCTGGCGATTACTGCTTGGGCCTGTATGAGCAGCTTTGAGCTGAGACGTTCCTTTTGGGGGAGATTCAAGTACGGGTCTGCCATGATTTCTGCTTCCTGTATTCTCTTTTTGCGAGCTACGAAGTAAAGCACTGAGCACTGCACAGCGCAGATTCGCGTATTGGTTCAGTGCAATTCAGGTCCATACTGAGGCATTACCAATGATAGCACTCAACATTCTTCTTATTGTAAGATATTCAGTCTGCCGTGTGTAGACTGGGATGTCTATGGCTTCATTGCGAGGGGTACAGACAGACAGTCATGCGAAATACTTCTGAACGCGTTTTATGAAAATTGTCCTTAGCAGCTGGGTCGGCAGCCCACACGCAATGAAAGTGTCACAGGCCTATTAGCTACAAATAGGCCGGCCCTTATCGACAATGTCAATATAGAAAGGGGATTAGCGATCATGATGTCATTGTAGCAGCTATGGTAACGAAAGTTAATAACCCAGTCAAGAACGCTAGGAGAGGGTTTCTGCTGCATAGAGCAGATAAGCAGTTATTGACATCTTACTTACTTAGACAATGAATTGCCATCACATAGTACCAGCAAGTTGGCTGTAGGATTACGGGAAAAGTGTAATCGTGGCATGCAGAGTTACATGCCCACGATGGAAAAGACCCACCGTGGTTTAATAACGGAATTGGTAAGATGCTGAAGAAGCAGACGCTGTTGCACTCTAGGTTCAAAGGAGGATGTACAAACGACGACAAGCGAAGGTTAGTAGAGATTCGTGCGTCTGTGACAAGATCTATGCGAGAAGCTTACAATAGCTACCACCGTTACACCTTAGCAAAAGATCTGGCAGAGAACCCGAGAAAATTCTGGTTGTATATAAAATTGCTAAGCGTGTCTAAGGCATCCAGTCAGTCCCTTGTTGACCAGTCTGGTGTGGCAGTTGAAGACAGCAAACCGAAAGCCGAAGTTTTAAATTTCAATTTCAAGAAATCGTTCTCGCAGGAGAACCGTACAAACATACCGACATTCGACCATCGGACAGACTCCCGTAAGGGCGACATAGAAATAAAATGCCTGGCGGAGAGAAGCAACTTAAAAGAGTTGACACCAATAAATCACCAGCTCCGGATGGAATCCCAGTTCGATTTTACAAAGAGTATTCTACTTCACTGGCCCCTTACCTAGCTTGCGTTTATCCCAGCACAACGTCCCAAGCGACTGGAAAAAAGCGCAGGTGACTCCATTACATAAGGAAGGTAAAAGAACGGACCCGAAAAATTTCAGGCAAATATTCCTTACTTCTGTTTCGTGCAGATTCCTTGAACACAGTCTCAGTTCGAATATAATTAACTTTCCTGATGCTAAGCAGCTTATGTCCACGAATCAGCATGGCTTTAGAAGGCCTCCCTCAGCTTGCCCTTGTCTCACATGATATACTGAGAACTATGGATGAAGGGCATGAGGCAGATTCCATATTTCTAGATCTCTGAAAAGCATTTGACTTGGTGCCCCAGCAGATGGAATAAGTTCACAGATATCTGAGTGGATCGAAGACTTCTTATATAACAGAACGCTGTATGCTGTCCTCGACGGCAAGTGTTTCTCAGAGACAAGGGAGTGCCGCAGGGAAGTGTGACAGGACCGCTCTTTTTCTCTACATACGTAAATGATTTGATGGTGGGGGGGGGGGGGGCGCAGCAGTCTGCGGTTGCGCACGGCAAGGTGCCGAAGTTGAGTGACTGTAGGAAGATACAAGATGACAGACCAAATTTCCAGTTGATGTTATGAATGGCAGCTAGCCATAACTGAGGAGAAATGTAAGTCAATGCGGATGAGTAGGAAGAACAAACGTGTAATGTTCGGATATAGTATTACTAGTGTCCAGGTTGACACTTTCAAGTCGCTGAATATGTGGGTGTAACGTGGCAAAGCGATATGAGGTGGAATGAGCATATGAGAAATGTGGTAGGGAAGGCAGATCGACGACTTCGGTTTATTGGGAGAATTCTGCAAAAGGGTGGTTCGCCTGTAAAGGATACCGCGTATAGGACGCTGGTGCGACCTGTTCTTCAGTACTGCTCGAGTGTTTGGGATCCGTACCAGGTCGGATCGAAGGAAGACATCGCAGCAATTCAGAGGTGGTCTGCTAGATTTATTGCCAGTAGATTCGAACAAACCGTAACTGTTACGGAGATGCTTCGGGAACTCAAATCGGATTCCCTGGAGGGAAGGCGGCGTTGTTTTCCGGAAACACTATTGAGAAAATTTAGAGAACAGGCATTTGAAGCTGTCTGCCGAACGATTCTACTGCCGCCAACATACAACGCGCGTAAGGACCACGAAGGTAGGATAAGAGAAATTAGGGCTCATACAGAAACGTACAGACAGTCGTTTTTCCCTCGATCTATTTGTGAGTGGAAGAGAAGGGGAAATGACAAGCAGTGGTACAGGGTTACCGTCCGCCACGCACCTTACGGTGGCTTGCGGAATATCTATGTAGATGTAGACTTAGATCCATGTGAAAGAGAAATCGGTTTCTCTGTAGTACATCAAAGGCGAAAGAAGTATATCATCTATTAATTTTCTTAGCCATTCGTCACTTTTTCTTAGGGTTCTTGGATAATTTGTGCGACAATTCTTTTTGATGCTATAGTACAGAATACTACGTGGTTCATACATAAATATTTGTATTCCATTATGCTGCATGAGCTGTGTTTTCAGTTGAAATAATCCGTAGCTTGACCACGATCTCTCTGAATTTATTGGCGCTCCTTGCCATTATTAAACTGATAGTTGAAATTTGATGATTGTGTTTTAGCATGATGTGCTGATGCGTTTTGCAAATTAAACATCAGTAGAGATCCTGCCATGATCATTTACCTTCAACAATCGTGTTTATTCACTGCTTTCAGAGTCCACACTCATTCATTCAGAAAGTCTTTCAGTCTTAGCGCCTTCAGATTTTTTAAGGTGGGCTGCGTCGACGTATTCGAGCCAGGTATGCGCCTTGTATATGTTTTGTCTGTAAGACAGGGCAATTAAATATTTCATGAGTCAGCTAAGGAAAACACTGATAAGAAACTTAATCATTAAAGTCCATTTAAATATTCATTTATGTCCAGCCATCAACACTTTTCGAAAAGTAAGGGTTCCACGTGTTAACGTGTTCTTAAAATACAGTCAGATAACTTTAAATAAAATTTTCGTGGGTCAGTAACTTTCTTGTTATAAGAGGGCATTTCAGTCATACGATTTTCTGTAGACATCCTTGTGTGCTCTCAGATTTAACAATAAAGCGAGAACTTACAAATTGATCCGGATCACCAACGCAATTTTAACACGATTTCAGGTGGGCGGGGTGCGGGGCGTGGTACGTTCCACAATGTGCTGATGGGTCGTCTATGGCATTGCCCAGAGTTTCCGAAAAATATTTTTTTCTACATCGTCTTCTGACTGATCCGCTCTTCAGCGTGCGAGACAGGGCGTAATGAAGACATGAATCGGAAATGCACTACGGGTTAGCAACTATTTCTACTGAGTGGGTACCAAAGCTTCGATAAATTTAAAGAAAGCCATCGTTTTCGTCCAGAATGTTATTTTAGAACATTACTTTAATTTGCACTTCTAGCTAGTTCAGAGCGTGCGCTTATTTCGAAGTGCATGAGAGGCATGTGTACGTCATTCTCTTTTGTAATATAAAACAAAAACCACAAGCAATGCAGAGTTGCAGACACCGTGTGCACTGACGGCACGGAACTAGCCAGTACTGCTGAATAAAGTAATGTTTTAAGATAGCAGCCTGGGCAGAAGCGATGGCGCAATTATTATCGATCGTTGGTCTGATAAGCCGATCGACCTGAGGGTGATTTCCGGGATGTTCTGTACGATCGTTTCACGTCGGTTGGACCCCAGTCTTCGCCTCATAAAAATACGAAATGTAGGCGGCTAAAATAATCAAGAGTGCCAAGCTCTTCAATGCAATTACTGTTCTCCGAGACATTAACTACGCCAGAGAATAGTTCTTCACCCCAACTGAAGCATGTTTCAGACGGAAACGTGCATGAAAGATTGTGTATTACGTCGATCATATTGCGAATGTGTTTCAAGAGGTTTCTCATATCCGCTTGTTGTTGTTGTTGTGGTCTTCAGTCCTGAGACTGGTTTGATGCAGCTCTCCATGCTACTCTATCCTGTGCAATCTTCTTCATCTCCCATTACCTACTACAGCCTACATCCTTCCGAATCTGCTTAGTGTATTCATCTCTTGGTCGCCGCCGGCCGAAGTGGCCGTGCGGTTAAAGGCGCTGCAGTCTGGAACCGCAAGACCGCTACGGTCGCAGGTTCGAATCCTGCCTCGGGCATGGATGTTTGTGATGTCCTTAGGTTAGTTAGGTTTAACTAGTTCTAAGTTCTAGGGGACTAATAACCTCAGCAGTTGAGTCCCATAGTGCTCAGAACCATTTTGAACCTGCCTCGGGCATGGATGTGTGTGATGTCCTTAGGTTAGTTAGGTTTAAGTAGTTCTAAGTTCTAGGGGACTAATGACCTCAGCAGTTGAGTCCCATAGTGCTCAGAGCCATTTGAACCATTTTCTTGGTCGCCCTCTACGATTTTTACCCTCCACGCTGCCCTCCAATGCTAAATTTGTGATCCCTTGATGCCTCAAAACATGTCCAACCAACCGATCCCTTCTTCTAGTCAAGTTGTGCTACAAACTTCTCTCCAATCCTATGTAATACCTCCTCATTAATTACGTGATCTACCCACCTTATCTTCAGCATTCTTCTGTAGCACCACATTTCGAAAGCTTCTATTCTCTTCTTGTCCAAACTAGTTATCATCCATGTTTCACTTCCATACATGGCTACACTCCATACAAATACTTTCAGAAACGACTTCCTGACACTTAAATCTATACTCGATGTTAACAAATTTCTCTTCTTCAGAAACGATTTCCTTGCCATTGCCAGTCTACATTTTATATCCTCTCTACTTCGACCATCATCAGTTATTTTACTCCCTAAATAGCAAAACTCCGTTACTACTTTAAGTGTCTCATTTCCTAATCTAATTCCCTTAGCATCACCCGATTTAATTTGACTACTTTCCATTATCCTCGTTTTGCTTTTGTTGATGTTCATCTTATATCCTCCTTTCAAGACACTGTCCATTCCGTTCAACTGCTCTTCCACGTCCTTTGCTGTCTCTGACAGAATTACAATGTCATCGGCAAACCTCAAAGTTTTTACTTCTTCTCCATGAATTTTAATACCTACTCCGAATTTTTCTTTTGTTTCCTTTACTGCTTGCTCAATATACAGATTGAATAATATCGGGGAGAGGCTACAACCCTGTCTCACTCCTTTCCCAACCACTGCTTCCCTTTCAAGCTCCTCGACTCTTATAACTGCCCTCTGGTTTCAGTACAAATTGTAAATAGCCTTTCGCTCCCTGTATTTTACCCCTGCCACCTTCAGAATTTGAAAGAGAGTATTCCAGTTACCATTGTCAAAAGCTTTCTCTAAGTCTACAAATGCTAGAAACGTAGGTTTGCCTTTTCTTAATCTTTCTTCTAAGATAAGTCGTAAGGTTAGTATTGCCTCACGTGTTCCAACATTTCTATGGAATCCAAACTGATCTTCCCCGAGGTCCGCTTCAACCAGTTTTTCCATTCGTCTGTAAAGAATTCGCATTAATATTTTGCAGCTGTGACTTATTAAACTGATAGTTCGGTAATTTTCACATCTGTCAACACCTGCTTTCTTTGGTATTGGAATTATTATATTCTTCTTGAAGTCTGAGAGTATTTCGCCTGTCTCATACATCTTGCTCACCAGATGGTAGAGTTTTGTCAGGACTGGCTCTCCCAAGGCCGTCAGTAGTTCTAATGGAATGTTGTCTACTCCCGGGGCCTTGTTTAGACTCAGGTCTTTCAGTGCTCTGTCAAACTCTTCACGCAGTATCTTATCTCCCATTTCGTCTTCGTCTACATCCTCTTCCATTTCCATAATATTGTCCTCATGTACATCGCCCTTGTATAAACCCTCTATATATTCCTTCCACCTTTCTGCCTTCCCTTCTTTGCTTAGAACTGGGTTGCCTTCTGAGCTCTTGATATTCATACAAGTGGTTCTCTTCTCTCCAAAGGTCTCTTTAATTTTCCTGTAGGCAGTATCTATCTTACCCCTAGTGAGACAAGCCTCTATATCCTTACATTTGTCCTCTAGCCATGCCTGCTTAGCCATTTTGCACTTCCTGTCGATCTCATTTTTAAGACGTTTGTATTCCTTTTTGCCTACTTCATTCACTGCATTTTTATATTTTCTCCTTTCATCAATTAAATTCAATATTTCTTCTGTTACCCAAGGATTTCTATTAGCCCTCGCCTTTCTACCTATGTGATCCTCTGCTGCCTTCACTACTACATCCTTCAGAGCTACCCATTCTTCTTCTACTGTATTTCTTTCCCCCATTCCGCTTAGGCTGGGCTAATCCAACGATTTGGAATCAGATAATACGATATATGGGCAGTTAAAATAACGGAAAATTTCAGACTCTTTATTGTAGTTACTGCCTTGTGAAACATGAATAACACAAGAGTGTAACCCCTCAGGAGAATTACACCATGTTTCTAACTGGATTTAATGCGGCCAGCCACGAATTCCTCTCCTCTGCCGGTAATCGGTAACAAAATGTTGAGACCCAGGCAATGTTTATTATTTTTATATTTATGAAAAATATAATATTGTACATTAATTAATCAAACACGGCAATATATTTTGTACTTACCAATATTTAATAAAGTACTATCGTGCTGAAAATTATTACAACCTTATATCAGTGTTTTTCATTCAGAAAATGAAAAATGGTTCAAATGGCTCTGAGTACTATGGGATTCAACATCTGAGGCAGAAAATGAAGACACAAATTTTTCCCCAAGGTTTGTGCAGGCCCCATCGCACCACATTTGACATTTGATACACTTCATCCAGTCTTCTGGTCGAGGGTCAATGTCCATCTTATTAAATGCAGAACACTGTACTGTCATTATTTGGAAGTGTCTCTTTCTTGTTTCAAGTATTCATGTTCCATCTTGTGTGATTCTTTGTCAATCGACACCGGTGTTATAGGTGAGCTTCCGTTTTTCCCACAAGGATTTTCTTTAGGCAACGGTTTAGAATGGAAAATAGTTAGGTACCGTTTTGGCTCACTTGCGACAACATATTTTGAAGGCCATGTTTATTGATTATGCACAACCTCATGTTCATGAAGAGTTTAATTAGGTGTCACTTTGAGTGAACCTTTGCGTGCAGCAACCTGAACAGGAGCATTTTCAGTTTCACCATAAACCGTAACAAGAACAAGATGTGTGCTTTTCACCATAGCAAAATCATACTCTGTAAAGACAAGGGGATCATACGGTTCATCTCACATTCTTTGAACGCTTAACTGTCTTAGCGACGGTAGCAGTTTTGAAATAATCAGTGCTCAGCAAATGAGAGGTCGTCAACTTGCCCCAGTGAGCTATATTAAAATTATTTGTTTTCAGGAGTAAGATTTACAAGGATAAGATGCGGATAATTAGTGACTGTGACATGTACATTGTTAAAGGTAGTCGTGTGTAATAGACAAAGATCAAATATCTGACTAATTATTCTACAGGAACTTATGTTGTAGGTCTCGAAAATTACAACACTTCAGGCACTGCACACGACAGTGGTCTACTTTAGAGCCTTCCCTTTTCGAGAATTTAGTGTCTCACCATGTGATACGTTAGTTGTGGTGCTCCCTCTATATAAGGATTTAAACTGTGCTACTAGACCTCTTACCCCACTCGTCACTTAACCCCATTTTTCCATACGTCTCTGATACCCATACTTACTTCCAGTTTCGAGATTAGTTACGTAAGTGATTGTAAAATTGCTATCCTGTCTTGCAATTCGAGTTCCTTCCCCCCCCCCCCCCCCCTCCCCCTTATCCTATATTTTCACTGTAGTCAGCATGCCTTTGAAGATGAATTCGAAGTAAATACAGTTTAAATGAGAGTTGTAAAACTACTGTAGGCTACGGTAGAGCATCATACACTATGTGATCAAAAGTATCCGGAAAGCTGGCTGAAAATGACCTTCAAGTTCGTGGTGCCCTCCATCGGTAATGCTGGAATTCAACATGGTGTTGGCCCACCCTTAGGCTTGATAACAACTTCCACTGTCGCAGGCAAACGTCCATTCAGGTGTTGGAAGGTTTATTGGGGAATGGCAGTCCATTCTTCACTGACAAGGGAACCTCCCCATTACACCCCCCTCAGATTTAGTTATAAGTTGGCACAGTGGATAGCCCTTGAAAAACTGAACACAGATCAATCGAGAAAACAGGGAGAAGTTGTGTGGAATTATGAAAAAATAAGCAAAATATAGAAACTGAGTAGTCCATGAGCAAGACAGGCAACATCAAGGACAGTGTGAGCTCAGGAGCGCCGTGGTCCCGTGGTTAGCGTGAGCAGCTGCAGAATGACAGGTCCCTGGATCAAGTCTTCCATTGCGTGAAAAATTAATTTTTTTATTTTCGCAAAGTTATGATCTGTCCGTTCGTTCAGTGACATCTCCGTTCACTGTAATAAGTTTAGTGTCTGTGTTTTGCGGTGCGCAAAACCGTGCGATTAGTAGACGGAAGGACGTGCCTCTCCAATGGGAACCGAAAACATTTGATTGCAAGGTCATAGGTCAACCGATTCCTCCGCAGGAAAACACATCTGATATATTCTATACGACACTGGTGCCGGCATGTGCGTATATGACAGGAATATGTTGTCGACCCCACCTACACTTCGCGAATGGGTAAAAAGATTCTTCTACATTGCCCGATTTAGGTTTTCTTGTGGATGTGATAATCACTCCCTAAAAAGTGATGGAAAACATAGGAATTTGTCACATAAATTGCAACAAATGAATGCAACAGTTTCAGAGTCGCACAGTTTTCCCTGTGCTCTGTCAAAACATATGTTTTTAACGTTTTCAAATTTTTCCGTGTGTAGACCGTCAAATCCTGCATATGTCCAAGCAAATCTGACCATGCCCTGGAATTTTGGAGAGCGAAGTTTATTATGTGTGAGTGCTTGAACGTTGATAATTGTCTGAAAATAAAAAATTAAAATCTTTTACTCGAGGGAAGACTTGAACCAAGGACCTCCCGTTCCGCAGCTGCTCACGCTAACCACTGGACCACGGCGCTCCTGAGCTCACACTGTCCTTGATGTTGCCTATCTTGCACATGGACTACTCAGTTTGTATATATATATATTTTTTCATAGTTTCACACAACTTCTTCCTGTTTTCTCGTTTGATCTGCGTACACTTTTCAAGGCCTATCCACTGTGCCCACTTATAACTAAATCTGAGGGGGGTGCGATGGGGAGGTTCCCTTGTGAGTGCTGCACTGAGGAGAGGTATCGATGAGGCCTGGCACAAAGTCGGCGTTCCAAAACATCCCAAAGGTGTTCCATAGGACTCAGGTCAGGACTCTGTACAGGCTAGTCCATTACAGGAATGTTGTTGTCGTGTAACCATTCCGCCACAGGCCGTCCATTATAAACAGGTGCTCGATCGTGTTGAAAGATGCAATAGCCATCTGCGAATTGCTCTTCAACAATGGGAAGTAAGAAGGTGCTTAAAACATCAATGTAGGCCTATGTTGTGATAGTTCCACGCAAAACAAGGGGTTCAAGCCCCCTCCATGAAAAAAACGACCACACAACCGGCTCCGAATTTTACTGTTGGCACTACACACACTGGCAGTGGAGGTTCACCGAGCATTCGCCATACCCACACCCTGTAATCGAATCGCCACATTATGTACCGTGATTCGACACTCCACTCAACGTGTTTTCACTGTTCAATCGTTCAATGTTTACGCTCCTTACAACAAGCGAGGCGTTTTTGAAATTTACCGGCGTGATGTGTGGCTTATGAGCAGCCGCTCAACATGAATTCCAAGTTTTCTCACCTCCCGCCTAACTGTCATAGTACTTGCTGTGGATCCTGACGCAGTTTGGAATTCCTGTGTGATGATCTGGATGGATATCTGCCTATTACACATTACGAACCTCTTCAACTGTCGGCGGTCTCTATCACTCAACAGACGAGGTCGGCCTGTAAGCTTTTGTGCTGTATGTGTCCCTTCAGGTTTCCACTTCACTATAACATCGGAAACAGTAGACCTAGGGATGGTTAACAGTTTGTAAATCTCGCGTACAGAGGTCTGACCCAAGTGACACCCAATTAACTGACCTCGTTCGAAGTCCATGAGTTCCGCGGAGCGCCCCATTCTGCTCTCTGACGATGTCTAATGACTACTGAGTACCTGGCAGTAAGTGCAACACAATGCACCTAATATGAAAAACGTGTGTTTTTAGCAGTGTCCGGATACTTTTGACCACATAGAGTAGGTGGATGTAGACTAATCGCTTTCGTCAGCTAAGATCTCACCTGCGTTTTCAGTAAGTTAGGTGTGTTGAATACCTATCGGGCGTTACCTCATTTCGATCTGTTTCTTCGCATATGCCATCAGTCTCTTACAAGGCTCCCCTAGAAAACGGAAGCGGTGAAGCGTCTAGGAGCTTAGTGAGGATTGTAGATGGATGTGAAAGCTTCGAAACATTTTTGTTCTATATAATAATCATCCACTGTTGCTTGTATATAAGCAGTATTTATAGCAAACTTGAAATTGTCAAAGCTTAATTCTGGTTTTGTTAGAACATTGTTGAGTTATAAAGTGAAACACAGGGATGTTGAAGAAGTGGAAGAATTTGAAATAATACTGGTAAATCATATAGCACTATAAAATGCAAAAACGAAAATAAAAAAAAACGCAAAGGAAAAATATATTAAACATCGCTTCAGTACTTCGTCCAGCTTTTATAAAATATATTTCTGTTATTCATAAGCAAGTTTCTCACATATCAATAATAACAGGAAACTCTTGCCTTTGATCATGACGAAAAACATCAGTAGAAAATAATAATAACAGTACAGACTTCTTTATGTTCGTGCATGTAAACTGTACTCACATGAAAAGTAACTGCTTTGGCTACATAAAAACGCGGAAGTTACGCGATCAGCTAGCTTTTTATAACTTATAAAGTACTGCTTGTATTTTGTAATAATACAAAGTAGTTATTGGACTAACATTGAACGATATGCGGTTCTAATTATGAGCAAAACAAACCAAAAACGAAGAGAACTCATCAGCTTCCAGCGTTTCTCTCTCACATTTGTTTATGGTTTTTCCCTAGCCATGTTATCAGTTCTACCGGTTATCCTACCATTCATGACTTCATTTATGTTCTTTACCATGCCTACCGAACCGCAAATTTGTTAGAGCGCAACCTAGTTTGAATACAATTGCAGCAAATGACGTCCATGTACGTACTTGGAGCGTCGTCGCTAAGGTTCAGTTTAGTGGGAACCTGTGACTCTGGGAATGTATACTTCTGTGAATACCATCGTCTGATGAAGCAAATTTTATTTCAGATTAAAACAAGGAGAACTAGCTGATGAAACAGCAGCAACTACAGTTATATGAAGGCATGCTCCATCCCCTATGCCGAAGTTCTACAGCTTTCATTCGGCATCCGTCTGTCGATATCCGATTCCTCTATTTGCAGAGCCCTTTTGGAGCATGAAAACGGTGCATTATTACTGTTTCAGATGAGGGAGCGCTCTGCAGGCGCATCGTTAAATTTGAAACCAGAGCCTCATTTCACGGAAAATTGCTGCATTACATTTCTAGCTGACTGAAATCAGCGCACACGTCCGACTCCTTCAGTTCTCTGTTATAATGATGCTTCCGGAGATGAACCACTGAAAAGTAACGGATGACATAACCATTGTTTTACTATTGGCGTCTGATTATGATGGTCACATTTGTTTTGGCTGTTGGACTTGTAGATAACACAACTAGAATTTATTTCCTCTGTTTCAGTTCTTGTCGTCACCTTATACGTTCATAATATTAAGTTATGACCTTATAAATACATAGATCTCTAGAATTTATACACACACTAAACAAAAAGCTAGGGTATGGTTTATTACTCCACCAAAATGAAGTAATTAGATATGGAATACTGTTTCATAAGACGGGGGGGGGGGGGTTGTTATGGGACGTGTGTGTGTGTGTGTGTGTGTGTGTGTGTGTGTGTGTGAGAGAGAGAGAGAGAGAGAGAGAGAGAGAGAGTGAGAGAGAGAGAGAGAGAGAGAGAGAGAAATAAACTGTATAAGCTGTAGCTTTCCTGTAGGAGGTTGGACGCAACTACACTCCAAGTAAAAAAAAAAAAAGACGATACACCATAAATCAATTATCTGTATGGAACGTAAATCGGTAGATGTGCTGTACATGTACAGTACAGAAAACAAATGATTACAATCTCAGAAAAATTCAAGAGAAATAGCCAAAATATGAAGAAGTCAGCAACGCGTTGGTCCATCTCAGGCCCTTATGCAAGCATTGATAGAGTTGTTAGTTGTTGGCTGTCCTCCTGGGCGATATCGTGCCGAACTCTGTCCTGTTGACGTGTCAGATCGTCAGAATCCCGAGCCGACTGAAGGCCCTGCCCAAAATGCTCCAAACATTAATTGGGTATAGATCCAGGGACCTTGCTGGCAAAGATAGTATTTGGCAAGCACCAAGACAAACGCAGAAACTTTCACCGTATGCTGGAGGGATTAATTTACTGAAATGCAAGCTCTGGATGACTCGCCATGAAGGGCAACAAAACCAGGCGTATAATGTCGCCGACGTACCACTCTAAGGGTACCGCGGATGACAACAAATGGGTCCTATTATGAAAAGAAATAGTACCATAGACCATCACTCGCAGTTGTCAGGCCATAAGGTGGGCGACAATCGGTTGGTACCCCACCACCGTCCAGGATGTCTCCAGAGAAATCTTAGACGGTCAATCAGGCTCAATTCGAGGCGGGACTCATCTTCGAAGACAACTACTCTCCAGTGAACGGGATTCCTGGCCGACGATGTGTATAGAGACGCCCTGGTCAGCCTGACAGTGGCCCGCCATATGGCCCGACAACCATGAGTGATTCTCTGGAGTGCCATTTCTGTTCACAGAGGTATGTCGACGTATTATACGCTAATTTTCCTACCCTTCATGACAAGCTATCCTTGGCTTACTTTTCTACAAGATAATGCCTGCCGACACATACAGCGAGAATTTCTACTGCTTGTCATTGTGCTTGCCAAACCCTGTCTTGGCCAGAGAGATGGCCTGATCTCCCCTCGATAAAGAAAATTTGGAGAATTTTGACGATCTAACGTGCCAATTGGACAGAATTTGGCACGGTACCTCTCAGGACACCCAACGACTCAGCAGCCAATCCTAAGCCAGATAAGTGGTTGCGTGAGAGTAAGAGGTGAACCAACACGTCACTGACTTGCTCAGTTTGGAAGCTCTTTCCCTTAAAAAAAAATCATCTAATTTTTCCGAAATTGTAATCATTTATAAATAATAGATTTCAGCTATCAGTCGTCCTTTGGAATTTTTATTGGCAGATCTAGATTTCAGCTAGAAACTCATTGAATACTCAATGAACTGTGTACAAAGCCAGACCAACAAGCATTACATGCATTGGCGACAAAAAAAGGATAGTGCATTGAGAATGGCTAGTCTCTAGCTGAAATCTAGATCTGCCAGTAAAATTTCCAAAGGACGACTGATAGCTGAAATCTATTATTTCCAAATCAAAATAACGGTCGCTGCGTGCAACAGCCTCTGAATGCACGGTAACCTGATGTAATCATTTAGCTTTCTGTTCATACATATCATGGTCAGTGCTATAACTTATACAGAAATGGAGTTCACATTACTGGGTGGTTCATTCTACACTATCCACAGAGCCCCAAAATGACTATAACACAGTCGACGTAAGAAGATCCCTGGCGGATAGCACTACTGCTTCCCAGCTTTCAACTCGATGCGCAAACGCCAGTGGGCGAAAAACGGTAACCGTCGGTAGAGCTGTGACAACACTGAAGCCTCACAACGGAGTTGTTATAAAATCGAGTTACATGACTGGTCGAGGTAGGCACGCGAAACTACCCACCCAACCTATTGCAAATGTCAGGGATCTTGTTACGCCGAATCGATTATGCTATTTTGAGGCGTGACTAATGGTTTGCCTATGAGTCCATTTATTTTTTGTACTGCAGCGTCTTGTGCAAATTGCAGTTCTGTAATGTACCCTTCAACTATATTAGAATCAAGAAGAGCTAAGTGAGAACCAATCGAACATATACTGGGTATCTCTCGTAAGAGCCGTTAGGCGCATTTTCTCTGGTGTTTCGGCAGATATTCGTAACTTCATTTTTCCAGTATGTAGTTGGTGTCAGCCAAAGCAAAAATTGCTCTTCATGCATTATATGCGACGCCTAGAGCCAACAGGAAGTGTTGGTGTGCTTCTCGTTACAAACAAATGGCTTTTTAAAACCTTTAGTCCAGGAGCGACTGAACTGTGCTGCTGTATGACGCTAGCAGTCAGCGAGAGCCAGATTGGAGATGTTGTTGGATTGCTGTTTGTTCTTCGTGTTTTACTGTTGCTGTTAATACATGTCGATAAAAGAACATCGCGCTACACTAATATGAGACCGCTCTACCGAATGAGCACGTAAAATTTCGCTTCGAAACTCTTACCGATGCTTTCCCCCGACGCACAAAAGGCGTGATGTGCAGTATTTGTTTGTCTGAAACTATCTACATATTGCAAAAACGAAACTGCAAATGCGGTATATGCCGAAACATCAGCGAGCCTGCGCTTCGCGACTCTGGGGAAGACTTCCTGTATATAATGTTTGTGCGCAAAGACACAAGACTTATTGCATACATTATGTAGTGCCACCCCTGTGTGACTGACATACGAGACGAGTCAATAAGTATACCTCATCGGTATTGTATTAATTTTTTGGTTCCAGAATTTTCGATAGGTTTCCAGCGTAATGCCGGTATTCAAACACACTGCTGGCGTAGGAGACCATTTCCGCCCAGTCAATGAAGACGAGAAAAGGTCAACAGGGGAAGTAATTTACGTAGTCGCAAAATTATTGTACGGTGCTAGGAGGGAGTGTCGTGGAAAGCATAATAAAAAACCCTAGCCGGTGGGGTGTGAGCAAAGGGCTGGGAATGCATCTAGAGTACATATTTTTATATTTTTGTTGAATAACTCAATAACCGAGGCTTCTAGTAAAAACGTTACACTTGCTGCAAAAAGGGTCCAACAGATTTTTTTTTCACGAAGAGCAGTTGTTTTCGCGTTGCAGGGAATGATAAAACCGCTGATTATTAAAATAGTGTTTTAACAATATAAAATTAATGTTTATTGTTCAATGAAGTGGTTCAAGAACAAAATTAAATGCATGCAACACATTTCAGTGCTGCAGAGCCCTACTGATGGACAAACGGTCTTATGGAGGTGTAACAGGGTCCAGTGGCGGGAGGCAGGGGTGGACCAGGGGAAGGGGTTAGAACCGTGGGGGGGGGGGGCTTGGTCACCAGATTGTGGTCATGCATTTTGCTCCTTCACATATCTCTAAACTGAAGGGTGACTGGACTAGTCCCCGCTCACTACGTCATAAGAACTATCTTCAGGGTGCTTCACAAAGTTATACTGGCGCTTACGCAGCTTACCTTATGAATCGCGACGTACGTGCCCAGAAACGCCCGGGACGGGCGTTGACAAGATGTGGGATACTGCTATAACTTAATAATAATATTAACACTAGAAAAGCAAACGGACACATTCTGTGTACATGAAGTGTGTTTGCTGTTGCGAATATGGAGAACCATCAGACGTATAATGAAAAGACACATTGAAAATTTGTGCTGGATCGGGACTCGAAACAGGATTTCCCATTCATCATGAGCAGTCGCCTTTTACTATTTGGCTTCCCGAGCAGAGCTCAAGGCCAGACCCAGACTTCCATATGCCGTCAACCACGTGTCTACAACCTATGCTTCTACATCCATTACGTATATTCCCGTACAGAGGAGACAGTTTACTTGAAAGTCGCTTGCCTGGTGTCGGCGGATAAATATGATACTGATTTAACTGTGTTTAATTCGAAATAAGACGGGCACTACAATATCGCATTCTGTGTCCTTCTTTGAGAATTGTCGCACAGTGTTGTGTTAGTGGGGTGGAGCTCCATTTTGTTGGAATATGAAGTTATTACAATCTTCCTCACGTTTTAGGAGATCCAAATCTGCAAAATTCGAAGATATCTCATTAAAGTCATTGTGTTTTCCTCCAAACAGAAGGGGTCATATAACTTTTCATAAGAAATGGCACAAAAATCTTCCACTTTGGACGTCTCTTTCATGCTAAACAGATTTATGAGAGTTCTAAATTACCATACGCACATGTTCTGTTGGTTGACTTTACCGCTGACATGCAATGTTGCTTCATCACTGAAGACTAACAATGGTAGAAATCTGTCATCTTCCGCGTCTCCTACAAGTACATTGCTTTCATCAACAACCTAGTTATAGTAGTCTGTATGGTTTATAGAACAAAAATCACCTTGACACTCAGGTCATATGAGAAATTGAAATTTTGCTGTATGCTGGGCGAGCAGGCTTTTGTGGACTCCGCACAAACTTTGCCGAACTCTTTCCACCGTTTCACTACAAATGCAGGGTCGACTTGGACTCTCACCTTTCCGTAAACATCCTTTCTCTTCAGACTGACGATACCAACGACGAATGACTTTCGGGGAATGAAGATTAGCCGCAAAACAACGTCTAAACTCACTCTGGACTGCACTCACTGACTTACTTGTTCTAAACTCTAGTACACAAAACGCCTTCTCTTCAGCGGACACCATCTTTTTCAAGACTGACTGAGTAGACCCACGGGCTGACATCTAGCGCTGTTCTCTAAAACTGTAGGCCTTGCCCATTTAGTTAATTAACATTTCCTGTTCGGTGTGGCCCATCTTTCGTAATTATTACACTCCAAAATGAGGTCCTTCTTTTTGACACATCAGGTATATTAGTGATCTGGGATGCAATGCTGGATTGTCTGTGAGATCATTTGCGAACGAAATTGGATTCTATAGGAATGTTGTAAAAAACGAAAACTTCAGTGTGATCCAGAAAGACCTCCAGACACTAGACGAGTGGAGCAGAAGTTGGCAGTTGACGCTGAACGCAAATAAATGAAACATCGGGGATATACAGATGAAGAGAGACACTAGTGTAGGATTAGCGGCAAATCAATGAAAGAAGTGTCATCAGAAAAATTCCTAGCAGTAACTATCCTGAGTGACATAACGTGGAATTACCACGTAAAACTAATTGTAATGGAAGCGGAAATGAAGCCTGGATTCACTGGCGCAATCTTAACGCAAATTAACTAATTCGTCCACGAAAGAATTGGCTTACAAATCTTTTCGTCAACCGATCGTCGAGTATTGCTCGTTTGGGCCCCTTACCAGTTCATATTAATAGAAGACAAAGAGAAGATCAAACGAAGAGTGGCACGATTCGTTAGGCGATGGTTTAGTCGGCGCGAGAGCGTTGCGTAAATGCTCAATGGAGTTGCAGACATTACAAGAGTGGCGTTGTTCAAACGGCTCTGAGCACTATGGGACTTAACATCTGAGGTCATCAGTCCCCTAGAACTTAGAACTACTTAAACCTAACTAACCTAAGGACATCACACACATCCATGCCCGAGGCAGGATTCGAACCTGCGACCGTAGCGTCGCGCGGTTCCAGACTCAAGCGCCTAGAACCGCTCGGCCACACCGGCCGGCAGTGGCGTTGTGCATCACGAAGAAGTTTATTGTAATTCCATGAGCGTAAGTTCCAAGAGTCGGGCAACATATTACCTCATCTCACAGGAGTCTCGCAAACTGACCACGACGAGAAGATCAGAAAACTTATAGCTTAGGACAGAGTTTGCGAACAATCCTTTTTTCCGGACGTACAATTCGCGAATGTAACAGGGAAGGGTGGCAAGAGAGTATCGTTTAAATCTGGGATTTTAGGGCTGAGACATGAGTCGCAAAAACATTATACTACATCTCGCTAATAATACAAGGGTGGCACCTTCTTTGAATGATTAAAAGAGGTAGTATAGTGGAAAAGCAGTAATGTGTTTTAGCAGCAAACGTTTTTTTCTTGCACGTCTAGCGATGATAAGTCTGTATTATCGATACGGGTGATCCCGACTGCGAGCAGACCCAAAGTTTTACCTGCTATTTGAGAAATCAGTTGCTCGCGGCCTCTTTTTCGGAATGGTCAACTGCGCGTGATGGTCGTGTTTTGAGCCAAGTTAACAGCGCGCGGAGGAAAACACAAGTTGGCACTAAGAATTTTTCTTCGCATTTTCTATGACCGCTAAGCAGGAACAGCTACAGGTACAGTTAAAAACGCTCGATAAAAATACTGACGCCCATAATGGGGCACTTGTCAAAGTACTTAAAAAGACACGGAAACTATATTTGTTCCCTATGATAATAATAAGAAACGCTTTATAACATCAAATCCTGTATATACTTCTATGTTTCTCACGTTTATTACTAGATCCGTGAAGCCAATATATGTCATTTACGTTAATGTAAGTGGTTGTCTTGCTGGATATATCGAGTCCATTGGAGGCAACGTCTTTAGGAATTAATTTTAAATGTCTGCCACATTATTCAGTAATAGCCTTCCGTCTTACAAAATTTGTCTGTTTAAGTTATAAACGGCTGCATGATTGTGACTGGCTTCCTTAGTAAACCGAGTGTTGGTTGAAGAATCGTTTCAGTAAATACATGACTTACACGTCACAATCGAGGAGCAGGAACCGGCACTCACAGCACAGCACAGCACTCAGAGAAAATGACTAATGATAACAGTGCTACCAACGGTTCAGAGCAAACATTTCCAAGTGGCAAATGAAACACTCGTGCGCAGTCTACCTCTTTATGACCCACCTCATCGCGCGCAGTCAACATGTTTGCTGCGGTAAGTGCACACGCGCAGTCGGGCAAACAGTAGACCTTTTCGCGCACAATCGGTACCCACTCGATCGAAGTGTGAGGAACCAAAACCACAAGGAGGGGATTAAGAACGCCGCAGTGTGGGGGAAAACATCAAGTATAACACAAGTATATAACTTATTAAAGAGTATCAGCTGCCAACCCATGTCTCACGTTCTTTGTCCCTTTAGCCACGTTGATGTACAATAGTTTTACTTAAGCCTCGTCTATCAGCTCACTCCATTGTTCCCGATTTGTTACAGTCTCCAGCTTCGGCAGCTATGTTGGCTGCATTTGTTATTTCTAAGAAGTACCCTCAGCTATGACAAACTAATCAGAGATAATACTTAGGGCCATGAGCGAAAGTGTCGTATTTGCAGGCGCACCCACAGCAACACACCTTAAGGTGACCTGCTTTCTATACATTATCTGAGCAAAAGTATACCGACAGTAAATAGTGGACTATAATATGGAGTGTACACACCCTTCGTCTTCACGACGACTTGAACTCTGCTGGTTTCATATTAAATGAGGTTTATGAATGTCTGTGGACGAAAGGCAGTCCATTATGTCACAACAGCCGAAACACAGAAGATGGTGACGTTGGACAATGGGATCTGGAGCAAAGCACACATTATAAATCCTAAAAGATGTCCCATTGGATTGAGGTCAGGATTCCGGGCAGGAAAATCCATTTCAGGAATGTCATTCTCCACAATTCATTGACTCATCGACACCACTTCATGACAGGTGCACTGTCATGTTGATACAAATTGTCAACGTCTCCGAAATGTTCTTGTACTGCGAAATGTGTTCATATACTTTCACATTTAGCATTTCCTTAACTCTCTAATCACGAAGAAGATTCCAATACTGCAATATTACTTCCTTCGTACTTTCTTGTTGGCACTACATCTGCTGGCATGCGTTCGCAAAATCCAAACAATCCCATGAGGTTGCCACAGGGAATAGCGTGATTCATCTCTCCAAATCTTAGACATCCACTCTCCCCTGGTGTGTCTCTTTACACCGTCTCAGGCGTCGCTTACAATTTACTACAGAAATGTTTCGCGTATGGGAAGCTGTTAGTCTATTGTAGCCCTTGAACCGTGAATTTACTTTCAAAACCTTTTCTTAAGAATTTACTTTATTTATTAGCGATTCACCAAGAACATTAACACATTTAATGACACTATGTGAGCATGTAAATAGTTGCCAATGGGTAACTGATGAACAAATTAATTTTTTTTAATAAATGGAAATTTTATTCCTAAAAGCCGCTTTTTTATTTATTTTTTAACTGATGAGCTTTCAGGCTGAGAACCTTGCCGCTCCCTTTTAACACAGCCGTAGTCACGACCGCTCACAACAACCTCTGAAAGACTACACTGGCGCAAATCTGCAACACACCAGATTACTTTAAACTAAAAATTTTAACAACTCACACAAACACATTAACTATGAACCCCGTAAGAGGGATGGGAATGGTACAAAACACTCACATTAAAAATTATTTGCCGCCGAAAGTGCAACTTGTTTTTAAAAGAACTCTTACGGTGGAAGGGAGCAACTTTATATACTAAAATGACCATTTAAATAAAACCCATGAAATGCAGTCTTACGTAAAATGTATAAACATGTTCTACATCACACATATACCACCTCTCAAGATCATAGACAAGATAAAAACATATTTCAGGAATTCGGCCTT
This sequence comes from Schistocerca nitens, assembly GCF_023898315.1. Taxonomy (NCBI): domain Eukaryota; kingdom Metazoa; phylum Arthropoda; class Insecta; order Orthoptera; family Acrididae; genus Schistocerca; species Schistocerca nitens. The sequence continues at coordinate 419,956,249 of NC_064618.1, read as the reverse complement.
TACACCTTAAGCAATAAATTCGTTAACACCGAATCCGACAAACATGACAGAGGCCGCTATTAACATACGGCAGACCGACAGACAGACAGACAGACAGACAGACAGACAAACACTAACTGCCTAACAAATGCGGACGAGAGACAAACGAGCTAGCTGAGGACTAGGGACTGACCAAGAAAACAAGTAGAATTTAACAAGTAAATGAAACAACATACCACGAATCACTTAACATCTAAAAAAAACTGCGATGTCTGGCGAAGACCTGGCGCAGCACCTCCAACGCTCTCCCGAACCGTCCGCTGCCAGCCGCTTCAACGGACGCAGGAAGGCGCGCCGATCTCCCGTCTCACGGCGTCGCGGCTCGCCCCGGCCAGACCGATGTCGTGGGTTGGCTCCTGTTGCTTTCGTGTCGACCGTTAAGCCACTACCCCTCGCTATGCGGCGCGGCCCACTGGACTTCAGTGGCGACCTCACATGCGCCGACGCTCAAGGCGGACAAGCCATCATGTGTCTCAGTGCGCGACCGACCAACCGATCGATCCAACCGCCAATGACCGTTGCCCGAGCAACTCGAGCAGACTAGCGGCCTAACACACACTAGCACTCCGGACGACGGACAGACACTGACTGCCCCACACTGACCCGGCTGACCAACTGACCAGACTCGCCGAGACTGACAAACTGCCGAGCTCATAGCGCCCCATATATGCACGTGAACAGGCAACTTTTTCCCTTTCCCACCAGAGGGAGACATCAAAGCTGCGATTTCCACCGCGGCGCCACCGCCAGAAACGGAGGGCAACTGCTTTACACTACGCGCTGCGGCGCGCTCTTCAAAACAGCAAATTTTACCACTGCTCAGCCCTTCCTTTTTCAGTCGTTACAAACAGTCATTAAGCTTCTCGTAAAAATTTGGAATTCACGAGTGAGTCATTGCTCAGCGATTATTTACCATCATCCTACGCAGTGTTCCAAGGTCCCCGTCCGTCAGCACGTGATGTCTGGCTGGCCTTGGTTTAGCTGTTGTTGTTCCCTCGCGTTTCACCTCCACATCACCAACTGACGGCATGGACAGCTTTAGAAGGGTTAAAATGTCCATGATGGATTTGTTACTCAGGTGACATTCAATGACTAGTTCCCATTCTCTGAGCTCTCCTGACCCACCCGTTCTGCTTTTATTGCTTCTCGTTTAATGTTGGTGGGCCCGCGCCTCGTAACATCTAGTGGTCAGTTCCGTATTACGAAGGGTGTGCGGAAACTTTTGATCAGATAGTATAAACCTTTGCTCTACTGTTCTGGCGTTGTTCTTGAAAAATCAAGTGACGTCCATTGCGAATACCGGAACAGTGAAAGAGAATATTAGGCAGTGTACTATTATTTACCCTTAAATGAACTCGCTTTTACTTTTTGCGTCAGGCAGAGTACACAGCCTAAAATCAGTATAAATTTGAAAACTTAATAAACCACGGAATAATGTAGAGAGAATGACATTGGGTTTTATTAGAACAAAAAAAAAGTTCACAAAACGTCCGACAGATGGCGCTGGACAGCAAAACATCAGTGACTGCGCATGACAATCGTGTATAAAAGGAGCTGTAATGAGAGAGAGAAACGCCGCCGTCACCCCCCGTCCACCTTCTCCAGTTTGTCGATGACACCGCCTTCCTTGCCCTTGCCCCCACCCTGCAGCGCTCCCAACACCTTCTCCAATCCCATCTTGTCCGGTTCCCTGCTTGGCGCAACCAGTGGTTGCTCAAGGTCAATCCCTCCAAAACCCAGGCGATCATTGTAGGCAAAACCACCCCTTCCTTCCGCCTCCTTGATTTCTATCTCACCATCTATGGCCGTCCTATCGCCCTCAGTCCCACCCTTAAGTACCTTGGCGTCACCCTCCACCGTCGCCTCTCCTGGACTCCCCATCTCCGGACAATCCAAGCCAAGGCACGCTCCCGACTCCGTCTCCTCAAGCTCCTTTCCGACCGTACGTGGGGTCTGGACCCCTCCACCATCCTCCACGCCTATAAATCCCTCATCCGCCCTATCCTTTGTTACGCCCATCCGGCCTGGATCTCCGCCCCCCCCCCCTACCTTTTATAAATCCCTACAAATCCTTGAACGCCATGCTCTCCACCTCGCCTATCGCATCCGTCTCCCCTCCCCCACGCGGATCCTGTATGATCTCATCCCCTTCCCCCACCTCCTCCTTTTCCTTGAAAGGATATGGATCCTGTACACCTCCCGCAAACTCGATCCTCCCCATCCGCTTGTCTCACCCATCCTCTCCCACCCCCGCCCGCTGCCGCGCCTGTATTCCCATGTCCCACCTGGTCTCCATCTCTCCACCCTCCTTACCCTCTCCCAAGGTGGCTTCCGCCAGCTCCCCCTCCCTGATGATGTCCTCCTCCCCTCCATCTACCCCTCCTATCAACTTTGATCCTACCCCCCCCCCCCAATTCCTGTGTCCTTTCCTTTAGGCACCCTCCCTCCCTTCTCTTTCCTTTTCCCCCATCCCCTCCCTCCACCCTTCTTCCGCCGGGCTGCCCCTCCCCCTTCCTCCCTTCCCCCTATCTCCCATGCCCATGGCATCTGCTCTCCCCTCTCCCACCCCCCCTCCTACTCTCTTGGCAGGTCCCCGGAGTCGTACACGGTTAGTGAACATTCGCGCGCCGGAGATCAACGCCTCGTTTCTGTGTGTGCCGTCGTTTTGTGCTTAAGTGGTTCAGTGTTATTCGTTTTGTCCAACTACGTTCACGTGTGACAATTTTCGTCTATGTATGTGTCCAAGTGTCTGAACACATTTTATCTCGGACTCTACGCCCGTGAACGGCTCCATGTATTTTAAAAATTGTTGTCTCCGTTTATATGTCCACCATATTTTTATTCTCACATTGTCTTCATTTGTCTCTTTTGTGTTTCTCTGAGGCCAAAGAGCGGCATAGTATGCTGCTGCTGGCCTACCTGTAAACAGGTTTAAAAATAACAATAAAGAAAAAAAAAGAGAGAATCAGATGCGCCAGCAGTCGCAGCACGTTGACGTTACCTGAAAAGGCGCTTTTAGTGAAGCTGTATTATCATAATGGGGAATGTGCTAGTTCAGCATTACGATCCTATCGCCGTAGCAAGGGGATTCGAACGGGTAAAGCTCCGTTGACAAATGCAGCTGTGGCGAGAATGATTTCGAAGTTCGAAGCCACAGGTTGTTTAGACGACAGACCCCGTAGCGGCCGACCTAGCACAAGGCGTAATGCCGCTGACAGTTCAGGAAGAAATGGAGACTGTAGCGGGTTCGTCTTTGCACGGGGAAGTCAGCGCTCGTGCAGTCGCACGTCGCACCAGCATTCCATACACTACTGTTTGGTTGGCACTTAGGCGTACCCTCCGATGCTATCCGTACACAATCCATCGGCGTCGTGAACTGTTACCTGGCGATTTAGTGGAGCAGAGAGCATTTGCGGTGTGAGCGTTTCAAAAGATGGCGGAAGATGACGAATGGTTGAGTAACGTGTTGTGGACCGACGAAGCTCATTTCACGCTCCGAGGGTCTGTCAACGCCCCCAACTGCAGAATTTGGGCTACCGAAAATCCTAGAACTGTCGTGGAAACTCCATTGCACTACGAGAAAGTCACGGTATGGGTTGGATTTACCACATCTACCGTTATCGGGCCTTTTTTCTTCGAGGAAAATGCGTGATTCTGGTTTTGTAACTGCTACCGTGACGGGTGAGAGGTATGCCGATATGTTACAGAATCGCATCAACCCCAGCCTGGCTGATAAACACCTGCTGGAACGTACGACGTTCATGCAGGATGGCGCTGCACCCCATATTGCTAAACGTGTGAAAGATGTCTTGCGCGCGTCGTTTGGTGATGATCGTGTGCTCAGCCGCCACTTTCGTCATGCTTGACCTCCCAGGTCCCCAGACCTCAGTCCGTGCGATTATTGGCTTTGGGGTTACCTGAAGTCGCAAGTGTATCGTGATCGACCGACATCTCTAGGGATGCTGAAAGACGACATCCGACGCCAATGCCTCACCATAACTCCGGAGATGCTTTACAGTGCTGTTCACAACATTATTCCTTGACTACAGCTATTGTTGAGGACCCCGTGTCATTCAAAGCATGTGTGTCAATTTGTACCTCTCTATCTCCATTATTCCGTGATTTATTCAGTTTTCAAATTTATACTGACTTTTTGATCGCGCGGTATTAAATACATTCAGTTTCTTGCAGCCGCCAATGGCGTAAAAAACCGGTGCAGCGAGTACCCTCCGCTGACACCGTTTGATGTCAGACAAATGACGCATGTGGATCCAGATACTATATAAGATGACCGGTACAAATAGCTAGACTACTATGTATCAGTCCAGTTACATTTTATTTTCATACATAAAGCAACTTTGATTGACATATTTACAAAAACTGAAGAACAGTCGAAATCAGAGCTCCTTATCTGCTCAACTAGCATTATAACATCATCCCAATGAACTACGCATCCAGAAAAATGGGAGCTGTTCAGAGTATGGTCTCTGAGATATGAATTTAACATCTCATGCAGTAGTAAAAAAAGGACACTTACATCTTTAACCTGTATAGGCAGCACTGGACGACAGGCAGGTTTTTGGAAGTATTCCAAGGAAGGAAGCGAATTCCGAGACTGTTTTGGTCAGTGCCCTGTACAATAGAGAAACTTCGTTCAAAAGTTGGGTGGGATTCTCTGGTGGTTCGCAGGGCCTGCTCGTCATATTCTGAATTTGTGATTTCTGGGAGTTGATCCTTGACGTGCAGCAGCAGCTGAGCCTTATCCCGCAGTTCCCACATGAGATGCAGGAAGTACTTATTCAGCCTGGGTGCCAACAAGAATTTTGCCTACCCGTTGCTATGACAAGTGAGAAATTTATCTGAGAAATTTAGCTCCCTCTCAGCAGTTGTTCTCTCATTTGGCCAATCATGTGAATTGACTTATATACAGCGCGTGAGATACGCCCTCCAATAATGCAAGACCGTTCAAACTGGGTACCAACCTTAGAAAGAGCCCTTCCGTATTTGTACGCCACGTCAGGGATAGCCATTCTGGTTACTCGTTTTCTTACAGTGTCTCCTATCATTTTCTTCCTGCCTGTCGTCCAGTGCTGCCTATACAGTTTAAAGATGTAAGTGTCCTTTTTTTACTACTGCATGAGATGTTAAATTCATATCTCAGAGACCGTACTCTGAACAGCTCCCATTTTTCTGGATGCGTAGTTCATTGGGATGATGTTATAATGCTAGTTGAGCAGATAAGGAGCTCTCTGATTTCGACTGTTCTTCAGTTTTTGTAAATATGTCAATCAAAGTATCACATAATTAACTTCAGTATTTCATTTTAGTTTTCTGTCCTTCAGTTTTTTACGAGACAGAGTGTAATAAGAATCCATGTTCATTTGCACTTCGATTAAATATTTACTATTATGATATCGACTTCCACTTATAAACCCTACTTCCCACAACTCTTCCCATGACTAGGAGACCCTTATTTAACGAATATAGTTAGGAATACGCTGAGATGTTGTTACAATGTGATGGTGTTCCCATGGTGTGCAGTGGTCAAATAATTAATGGCTTTTGTATAACATCCAAGGCTGATTATCGTGACGACGATTTGGAACCGCTCGCAGGTTTTTCTTTCTATTGTGAAGCTCAAATAGTTATTAATGCACACTGAACGAAACTATGAAGATCATTCCGAAAGTAATGCCTCCTATTTTTATTCATGGAAACCACAGAAAGATACATAAATCACGACAGGACAGATACATAGAGCAATATTTCAACTACAGACCGTCATTTTTTGACATAGACATCACCTTTTGTTAGCACTTTTGCCAAAGATGAACCAGAGCCTGCATGCCTCTGTTGTAAAAATCGGATCTGACTAAGGCTAACCATTTCCTTACAGCTTTTGCAACAGCATCCGAGTCTTGAAAATGTTAGCCACATAGTCCATCATTCAGAGGCCGAAAGAGATGGAAGTGTGAAGGAGATAAATCGGGACTGTACGGTGGATGTGGTAAGACAATCCAGTCGAATTTTGCATTGAGTTGCGTGGCAGCAAAACTGGTGTGGGGCCTGGCGTTATCATGCTACAGCTGAAAGTTGGTCTTCTTCTCTGGTATTACCCTGGAAATTCGGGTTTCCAGCTTAGTCAGTGTCGTCTTGTAGCGTGATGAACTAACAGTTTCTCCAGGCTCCAAGGCCTCCAAAAGAACCACACCTTGGCTATCCCAGAAGAGTGTGCACGTCACTTTGCCTGCAGGCGGCTATGTCTTTCTTCTTTGACGGAGAATTCCCATGCCGCCTTTTCATGGATTGTCTATTGGATTCTGGCTCATAGTGGTGACACCACGTCTCATCTTCAGCATCATATTGGTCCAGCAGCTCCCGACACATGTCCAGTCGATGAGTTTATAGTTCTTCTGTAGGCATTTGTGGGACCCATCCCGCACTGACTTTGCGATATCCAATATGTCCCAACACTGTTTCTAAGGCACTACAGCCGACATTCACCTTTCCACACAATTCTCTGGTCGTCATCCGCTGATCAGCACGGATGAATGATCAAGATACTCTTCATTGCGAGGGATGACAGCTGTGCAAGGTCGGCTAAGATATGGCTTGTCATGGATACCCTTTCACGACCTCGAAAATGCCGTACTCATTGCCTCACATTGCTGACATCTACTGTATCGTCCCCATAACCTTAAGAAAGCATCGATGGGTTTCAGTCGGTGCAATTTCTTCAGCAGTGAGTAATTCAATCACACATGCTGTTTTATACGCGCGTTCATATCAGACAATTTTGGAACACTTCTCTGCTGCCGCCAACGAAATCAGAACAACGGAACGACCGAAAGTGAAAAGGAAGTTAAAAGCATTAGCACTGCACCAACGACATATAGCGCGGACATCCGAAGTCACCACAAAAAATAGGAGTCATTTTTCAAATAACTTCCTGGAATTCAGCCAGGTAACACTTTCAGCGACCGCCGATATTTCGGCGGGAGAACACCCCGCCATTTTCAAGGCAAACTGCAACCGACAGGCGACGTACATGGAACTTTAAAACCTCGGTTCTCGGACTGATGGAGGAAAGATAACACACACTCTGAACACTAGTGCCACCAAAGATGACCAAACTCAGAGCTATCGATAGTGAGACTACAAACTCGCAGGTGAGGTAGCATTGACTCTTTCCCTCTGTTTTTTGACAAGGGAGGGAGCCGGATTCCAAACAGGGTTTAAACCAAAACCTCCATCCCTGTTAACGAGTTTGCTCGCTAATTTAATCTCAACAGCCTCCTTAATAACACTGTCCCAATAGGTGGACATGCATGCCAATATCTCGGTGTTACTATATAATATAGGGTGACCAGTATCCAAGCAATGTTCGGCAGTAGCAGATCTACTTGGCTGCTGTAATCGTGTGTGCCGTTTATGCTCAGTACATCGGTCCTCCACAGTCCTGATAGTTTTACCAATATATGCCATGCCGCAGCTATTGGGAATACGATATACACCCGCCTTACGCAGACCAAGATCATCCTTAACAGAAAAAGCGCTCTAATGGAGGTCGGAAAACACATTTCACATCGTATTTCAGTAAAATACGACCGATCTTGTTGGAAGTGTTTCCTCGTAAGGCAAAAAGGCAGTAGACTTAGGTGTTGACTCAGAATTATCATCAGTCACCCGATGTACAGTTGGTCGATAGCGCAACGCACGTTCAATCTGTCTATCACTATAGCCATTTTGACGAAATGTAACTTCAAGATGGGACAGCTCAGCTGGCAAAGTCTCAGCGTCAGAAACGACAAGCGCCCTGTGTACCAAGGTACGAGGTACCCCTTCACGCTGAGCCGGATGGTGACAACTATTAGCCTGTAAGTACAAGTCGATGCGAGTACTTTTCCTGTAGACTGCATATCCCAATGATCCATTATACTCCCTCCTAACCAACACGTCAAGGAAGGGAAGGCAACCATCCTCTTCCACCTCCTTCGTAAAACGAATGTCCGGGTGGATCGAGTTCAGATGTTCTAGAAAGGCACTCAAATTCTCCCTACCATGAGGCCAAACAACAAAAGTATCGTCAACATATCTAAAGAAATAGGTTCAGTGTGTGTGTGTTATCTTCCCTCTATCCGTCCGACAACGGACGTTTTAAATTTGCATGTACGTCACCTGTCCGTTGCAGTTTGCCTTGAAAATGGGGAGGGTTCTCCCGCCGAAATATCGGCGGTCGCTGAGAGTATTACCTGGCTGAATTCCCGGAAGTTATTGGAAAGTTGTATATGCCAGGAGGAACTTAGGATGCATTACTTTCGGAACGACCCTCGTATACGGTTCCCGAGACCTTTGCAAGTTTCAGACAGCTGTGAAGTATATGTGCAGACTGAAGCGACGAATAAAAATTTGTGTCAAGGCCGGGATTCGAACCCGCGCCTCCTGCTCACTAGGCACATGCGCTAACCGCTCTGTCACCCTGACATACGACTTTCCACATCTGCAGAGACTGCCCTAAAACGCCTCAGCCCCTGGTATTCCCGCTGAACTCGAAGAGCACCGCAGAGGCCCTCCTTCTTTCCTTCCGCGCAAATGGGGTCTGTGTCAATAGCTGTTTTCCGTATCACTCTAATGGCAGTGACAAAATAGCTGATGGTAGCCGAAAAAAAGAGGATATAAAATACGGATTGGCAATAGCAAAACAAGCGTTCCTGAAAAGAGAAATTTGCTAACAACGAATGCAAATTTAAGGGTTCGAAAATCTTTTCTGAAGCTATTTGTCCGGAGTAAAGCCCTATATGAAAGTAAATCGCGCATGAGAAACGTTAAGGACCTAAGAGGACAGAAGGTTTGCAAATATAGTATAGGGAATGTGTTTTGATATACGCATTAGAAGGACACGTGAATGACAGTTTGTACCTGATCTGTGCTAAGGCCAGGATTTGAACATCTACAGGATAGTGGCGTCTCATTGTCTGCGCACTGAAGAGACCCGAAGAGACGTAGCTGAGATACAGAAATGTATTACATGAATAAGTGATGGATTACACTGCAGACGTCTGAGGTATGTGAAATACGAAGTAGATGTATAGCTTCAGATAAAGCGGTGAAAGAGCTCCAGGAAACAAAGGGTATTGTCCCTGACGGGGACAGGTGGAGACGACAATTCCCTCCTGTGTGCCGCCCTATTGGTATGCAGGAGACAGAGGGTTGAAATTCATAGGAATCGAGGACTGACGTGCTGTGTCCCGTTGCGAAGGGCAGAGGTAAGGTAGCGAAAGCGGCCCGGTCTCCCGCGAGAATACTCGGTTCCCTACAGGACTCTGGGGTGAGGCACCAGGGCTGCCACCTGCGTGCCAGATCGATGCCCCTACATCCGTGGACTCAATCTTCCCTTCAATACACGACCTGAATACCGGCAGCTATTGATCTAACCTTTGTTCCCGCTGCCCCTGTTTTGACTGTCGGCAGGAACCGCGCTCGTCGCCGTTATTGTGCCTTTCGAGTCGGTCTCGCCACTGGAGTGGGAGGTGTCTCCGAGACGCCTTGCACAGCACCCCGGGAGTCCGCTGCAATAACGGGAAAGCCAGGTTCTCTTATCAGCTAATACACGCAACAGCGGACGTATAAAACCTTCCAGTATCGATCTAAATCTGTTGCTACTGAAAAACGATTACTAGGAGGGGCGTTCGATAAGTAAAGTAACACACTTTTTTCTCAACCAGTTTCAGTTACAAAGCCGGCCGGAGTGGCCGAGCGGTTCTAGGCGTTACAGTCTGTAGCCGCGTGACCGCAAAGGTCGCAGGTTCGAATCCTGCCTCGGGCATGGATGTGTGTGATGTCCTTAGGTTAGTTAGGTTAAAGTAGCTCAGAGCCATTTGAACCATTTTCAGTTGCAAAAATTCGGAATTTGTTGTGGGACATCAGGGATCATTCCCACATCAGCCCCTATCGTTTCAATGAAGTTACTATAGGTGGCGACGCTATACGTAGCCTTCAAAATGGCAACTAAAACGGAGGTGAGTTCCAAACAGAGAGCTGTCATTGAGTTTCTTCTGGAGGAAAATTAGAATGTATAATATTTTGTAGGGAGCACATTGTGCTCATGTGGGAGCGATCTAGATGCTTGTAAAACAATAAAATGGTAGCCAAAATCGCAGGAATTCCTTTTATTTCATGATTACTGGTTTCGGCGAAACTAAAGCCGCCATCATCTGATCGAGGGAGGACAGAAAACACTATAAAGGTGTGCTTGGATTCCACTTATGTAACATGTATACATATAAATTTAGTTACATACCTTAGGATACATACAGGCTACAACATCAACAATGGTGTGCTACTTACGAGAATTTTGTAAGGCCTGCGTGTTATAGGCAACTAGTAATATGACCATTGTTTACCTTGATGTTGTAGCCTGTATGTGTCCTAAGGTATGTAACTAAATTTATATGTACACGTATTATATAAGTGGAATCCAAGCACACCTTTATAGTGTTTTCTGTCCTCCCTAGATCCGATGATGGCGGCGTTACTTTCGCCGAAACCGGTAATCATGGAATAAAAAGAATTCCTGCGATCTTGGCTACCAGTTTATTGTTTTACAAGGGGAATTAGAACATCAGAGATATTCACAGACGCTTTCAGATTGTCTATGGAGACCCGGCAGTGAACAAAAGCACGCTGAGTATTTGAGCGAGGCGTATTTCATCATCGCAACAAGGTCGCACGAAGATGTCCCTATCTTCCGCGTGGCCTCACACTTGTTGCCACTCGACAGGAGCTCACAATACTTCATTGTATTGTTCTTCCTCATCCGCAATACAGCTTGGATCTTGCACCTTTCGACAGCCGTCTGTTTGGCCCAGTGAAGAAAGCATTCCGTGGGAAGCAGTACCTGGGTGATGGAGACATTATTGACGCAGTAAGACGTTGGCTCCGACGTCGACCAGTAGGGCGGTAGCTCGCAGGCATGCACGGCCTCCCAGTAACGTGGTGTAAGGACGTCATACTGAACGGAGATTATATTGAAAAATAGGGTTTCTTAGTCAATATAATGGGGAATAAAACTGACCTGCTTTCACAAAATAATGTGTTGTATTGCTTATGGAGCGCCCTCGTATCTTACTCTTCGATTATATATTTTTCTCAGTATGTGAAACAACTAGTTGACTGATACCAGTATACATATTTTATCTGACAGTTACAAAATATTTTATGTATATAAACTCCCACAATGAAATCAGAAGCGAAATGAACTTTGAGCAGTTAAACAAGTGACAGCAGGTAATATTGCAATGACGTATGAAGCTGTATTTTTTCTTACCAAAGTACTGGGGGGGGCTATGAAATGCACCGTGCGGCTGGTCCCTGCGGACGTTCGAGTCCTGCCTCGGGCATGGGTGTGTGTGTTTGTCCTTAGGATAATTTAGGTTAAGTAGTGTGTAAGCTTAGGGACTGATGACCTTAGCAGTTAAGTCCCATAAGATTTCACACACAATTGAACATTTGAACATATGAAATGCACCACCTTATTTACGCTTCATTACTACGACAGTAAATGAGGATTCTGTGTGACAATACATGCCACAAGATTTTGACAATGTTTGGTGGAAAATACACTGAATCCTGAAGGTAGCAGGGATAAAATGAAATTAACAAAGGTTATCTACAACTTGTACCGGAAGGAGTCGAAGTATATTCAAGGGTGGCAGTATTTCAGAAGGGAGTGAGATATGTTCATTCAGTCTGTACAAGCAGTGGAAGGAACCTAGGAGAAATTTGGAAAGTAAATTTAAGTTCAGAGAGAAGAAGTGAAAGCTTTGTGGTTGGGCGATGACGTAATTTTATCAGATGGGGAAGCACCTGGAATCAGTCGAATGGAATCGATAATGACTTGAGAACAGATTAAAAGTTGGTTATCAACAAGAGTGAAACAACGGCAACCGAATGTTGTAGAATGAAATCTGGCGATGCTGAGGGAATTAGATAAGGAAACCAGACGCTAAAAGTAGTGAATCGCTTTTGTTATTTGAGAAGTAAAGTAACTAACAATGGACAAAGTGGAAAGTGTGTAAAATACATACTGCTAGTGCAAAAAAAGAGTTTCTGCTAAAAAGAGAAATATGTTAACATCGAATAAAATTTTAAGTCTTAGGAATTCGTTTCTGAAGGAGTTCTAAGTCTAGCCTTGCAGGAAATGAAACGTAAACGATAAACAGTTCTGACACGAACAACCAAAAGCTTTGCAAGTATGGTACTACTGAAGAATGTTGAAGATTACATGGGTAGATCGTATAACTAATGAAGAAGTTTTTGACAGTTTTGGGATGATAACAACTATATGCAACTTCACAAAGAGATGGGATCGGTTGATGGGACACACAAGGAATGAGCAGCCTGGTACATTAGGGAGGTGTTGGGAGTAAAAACTGTAGAGGGAGGAGGACCGAAGAGTGACTACAGTAAGCAGGTTCAAATGGACGAAGATTATAATAAGAATGCACTAGTAAAGAGGATCGCACAGTCTAGATCAGCGTGGCGAGCTGCATCAAACCATCTTTTTTTTAAAAAAATTCTATCAGTATTCGGAGTGGTTGTATGCGATCTGCTACAAATTTCTATTCTCTGTCAACATCTTCATCGTAGGGTATTATTTGCACTGAACATCGTCCGTTTTTATTTACGGATATTCCAGTCTCTGTCTTTGTGTATAGTTTTTACCCTGTATAGCTCCCTCAAGTACCATGGAAGTTATTCGTTGATGTCGTAACACATGTTCTATCATCGAATATTTTCTTCTTATAGATTATATCTTCCACTCTTCACCGATTCTGTGGAAATCACTCTTATCAGCACGCCTACACCCTATAAACCTGTCCCTTTTGTTGTTGTTTTCCACATGCTGGATTCCTCGTACTGTCGACCTTTGATACCAGCTCATTTACTTTGGCTAGAAATACCCTCGTTACCTGAACTAGTCTCCTTCACACGTGCTTTAGCTGCAACGTAAAGTTGCGCAGGAGGCTTGAGATCATTACGTAAATTCTGAACACGTCTGAAATCAATAAATCAATTGTTATTAAAAATTATATTCGCTGGCAGGTGTCCCACGTTTCCAATCACTAGAGCAACATATAAAATGCCTTAATGTATAGTGTTGCGTCATACAACTACATTCTTGACATCTGTGCTCAAGTTATGGCAGACCGCTGTTTCAAAAAAGAGTCTTATGAGTCATTGTCGTCAAGTGTTATTTTGTTTCCAAGGTATCAGAATTCCTTCACCATAATTATGATAAGCTTGATATCAGTCAATCAGTCTCACTCCTGCTTATTTTCAGTACTTTCATCTTTCTTCGATTTTGTCTCATCCCATACTGCATGTTCATTAAACTTTCATTCAAGAAGTCATGCAATTTTTCCCCATTTTCAAAGAGGACAGCAGTGTCATCAGCGAATCTTGTTACTGACATCCTTTCACCGTGAGATTTAACGCATTCCCATATCTTTATTTGCCTCAGTGTATAGCTTGAACAACAGGGGTGAATTAGTATCTTACACCCTTCTAGTTAGAGCTCTTCGTTACTGTCGCTCCCTACAATTCGCAACTATTTTCCGGAAAATTTCGTTCTTGCACCATTTTACATTGTCGAACACTTTTTCTAGGCCTACAAACCAACATGAATAGCTATACATGAAATGTACTCGCAGATGCGAATACGGACAACCACCGGTTGTATAAGGGAATGACGACTACGAACATTTGTGCCGGACTGGGCCTCGAACCCGCTTTACGCGATTGGTCGCCTTAGCCGTGTACGACTCACGGCTACACTCAGACAATCATATATCGTCGTTCGTGAGTCACAGCCGATACTCGTAAACACATTATGTAATTCCAGTAGAGGGATGACACTTATCAAAGTCGCTGCCTGCTTTCGGCGGATATAAATAATATTTCAGTGCTTGTGTTGTTAGGAACATGCATACCTGCATGTCCGAATGAACATTGCACCATTATTTTTAACAACAAAGGCGCTGCAATATCGTATCGAACTTGAACAGTTGTTTGGTTGCCAATGCCCTCAAAGATTTCATATATTTGGAAGGAATGTTATTTATGCGTAACGCCATATTTGATCGCAAGTCTTCCAAAGTTGTGTTACGTTCCGCTTCTAATACTGGGTTCTCTATGTGTTAATTACTGACTTCCATTTGTTTTTCCATGACGTTGTTGTACTCTTTCCGCCCATCCACTCGTCCTGCACTCTTATGGTGACACCTTTGCTTTTAATTTCATCGTAGGGTCTTCTGACCTCTCTATATGCTGAACCAACCCTTTTTTTAAATTTATTGACATTTCTTGTGTAGCCATTGCACCTTCGTTCCCCAGCACTTTCCACTTCTTTTGTTCCTAAGTTACTTACATTTCCTGTCCATACCAGAACCTATTTATACTTACTTCTTTTGTCGATCAATTGAAGTATTTCTTCCACAGTTCAAGGCTGCTTCGCAGTTAACTTTTGGTGTCTGACTTCTGTGATTGTCCTTTAAAGGTGTGTCCATTGTTCTTCAAGCAATTTGCCTATTGTGGTATTCATTATTGCAGCATCTGCTGCTTTAGAGAACTTCATGTGAAACTAATCACTCCTCAGTACTTCATTATCGCACTTTCTTCCACGTGATCCTTCCGGACGGTTCTGATATTCAGTCTGTTCATCATTATTGTGGTCTGAGTCCATATATGCCATATAGTATATCTTACAATCCAATATCTGGTTCTGTAATATCTTCCAGTGCCTGTAGGCCTTTTCTCTCTCCCTTTTCCATGTTGTTGTTGTGGTCTTCAGTCCTGAGACTGGTTTGATGCAGCTCTCCATGCTACTCTATCCTGTGCAAGCTTCTTCATCTCCCAGTACCTACTGCAACCTACATCCTTCTGAATCTGCTTAGTGTATTCATCTCTTGGTCTCCCTCTACGATTTTTACCCTCCACGCTGCCCTCCAATGCTAAATTTGTGATCCCTTGATGCCTCAAAACATGTCCTACCAACCGATCCCTTCTTCTAGTCAAGTTGTGCCACAAACTTCTCTTCTCCCCAATCCTATTCAATACCTCCTCATTACTTACGTGATCTACCCACCTTATCTTCAGCATTATTCTGTAGCACCACATTTCGAAAGCTTCTATTCTCTTCTTGTCCATACTAGTTATCGTCCATGTTTCACTTCCATACATGGCTACACTCCATACAAATACTTTCAGAAACGACTTCCTGACACTTAAATCTATACTCGATGTTAACAAATTTCTCTTCTTCAGAAACGATTTCCTTGCCATTGCCAGTCTACATTTTATATCCTCTCTACTTCAACCATCATCAGTTATTTTGCTCCCCAAATAGCAAAACTCCTTTACTACTTTGTCTCATTTCGTAATCTAATTCCCTCAGCATCACCCGATTTAATTTGACTACATTCCATTATCCTCGTTTTGCTTTTGTTGATGTTCATCTTATATCCTCCTTTCAAGACACTGTCCATTCCGTTCAACTGCTCTTCCAAGTCCTTTGCTGTCTCTGACAGAATTACAATGTCATCGGTGAACCTCAAAGTTTTTACTTCTTCTCCATGAATTTTAATACCTACTCCAAATTTTTCTTTTGTTTTCTTTACTGCTTGCTCAGTATACAGATTGAATAACATCGGGGAGAGGTTACAACCCTGTCTCACTCCTTTCCCAACCACTGCTTCCCTTTCATGCCCCTCGACTCTTATAGCTGCCATCTGGTTTCTGTACAAATTGTAAATAGCCTTTCGCTCCCTGTATTTTTCCCCTGCCACCTTTAGAATGTGAAAGAGTGTATTCCAGTCAATATTGTCAAAAGCTTTCTCTGAGTCTACAAATGCTAGAAACGTAGGTTTGCCTTTTCTTAATCTTTCTTCTAAGATAAGTCGTAAGGTTAGTATTGCCTCACGTGTTCCAACATTTCTACGGAATCCAAACTGATCTTCCCCGAGGTCCGCTTCAACCAGTTTTTCCATTCGTCTGTAAAGAATTCGCGTTAGTATTTTGCAGCTGTGACTTATTAAACTGATAGTTCGGTAATTTTCACATCTGTCAACACCTGCTTTCTTTGGGATTGGAATTATTATATTCTTCTTGAAGTCTGAGGGTATTTCACCTGTCTCATACATCTTGCTCACCAGATGGTAGAGTTTTGTCAGGACTGGCTCTCCCAAGGCCGTCTGTAGTTCTAATGGAATGTTGTCTACTCCCGGGGCCTTGTTTCGACTCAGGTCTTTCAGTGTTCTGTCAAACTCTTCACGCAGTATCGTATCTCCCATTTCATCTTCATCTACATCCTCTTCCATTTCCATAATATTGTCCTCAAGTACATCGCCCTTGTATAAACCCTCTATATACTCCTTCCACCTTTCTGCCTTCCCTTCTTTGCTTAGAACTGGGTTGCCATTTGAGCTTTTGATATTCATACAAGTGGTTCTCTTCTCTCCAAAGGTCTCTTTTATTTTCCTGTAGGCAGTATCTATCTTACCCCTAGTGAGATAAGCCTCTACATCCTTAGATTTGTCCTCTAGCCATCCCTGCTTAGCCATTTTGCACTTCCTGTCGATCTCATTTTTGAGACGTTTGTATTCCTTTTTGCCTGCTTCATTTACTGCATTTTTATATTTTCTCCTTTATCAATTAAATTCAATATTTCTTCTGTTACCCAAGGATTTCTATTAGCCCTCGTCTTTTTACCTACTTGATCGTCTGCTGCTTTCACTACTTCATCCCTCAGAGCTACCCATTCTTCTTCTACTGTATTTCTTTCCCCCATTCCTGTCAATTGTTCCCTTATGCTCTCCCTGAAACTCTCTACAACCTCTGGTTCTTTCAGTTTATCCAGGTCCCATCTCCTTAAATTCCCACCTTTTTGCAGTTTCTTCAGTTTCAATCTGCAGTTCATAACCAATAGATTGTGGTCAGAATCCATATCTGCCCCTGGAAATGTCTTACAATTTAAAACCTGGTTCCTAAATCTCTGTCTTACCATTATATAATCTATCTGATACCTTCCCAAGTATATCTCCAAATTTTCGAACAGTGTATCGTCGCTCTAGCTGAGATTTATTGCAGAGCTCAGTTAGCCTTTCTTCTCTCTCATTCTACTACCGAGTCCATATTCTTCCATTACTCGGTTTTCTGCTTTTTTTCCTCTACTACAGCATTCTAGTTACCCAGGATTATTAAATTTTCTCTGGCCTGTGATTTAGGTTTTCCGTGGTTTCCTTAAACCTCTTAATGTGCCTGGTTAGTTATTTTTAAGTGTACACTGCCATTTTCACTCCCCATTCGCCTTTAATGACCTCTTCATCGACGCGACGTTAAATTTAATCATCCTTCTTCCTAGTTCCAGATCTCATAGAAGCCTTTTACTTCTTTCCCACGTCAAGGCTCCTTCTGCCTCTTCGGGTTTCCCAAACTATGCTTCGGGATCTTTTTTCCAGCTACACTATTCCCTTATCTTATCAACAATTATTTAGACAACATTCATAGTTAATCTGAATTTATCCATGTTATATGGTTGTTATTTGAAGGCTGCTACTTAAGTGTAAAATTTGTACGAAGTAATATATAATGCAACACTCACTTGTTATTCATATTTTATTAGTTTCGACAGCATGCTGCCATCATTAGGGGCAGTTACAGTTATTTTTACATTGTACTTAATATGAAATGAGGCTAGTTTCCTTTGCTGTGGGTGTCAGTGACTTTATGTGTCGAAAAACACTCCTGTTCAGGAAGCTACATATCTTATCGTGTGTACATTATGTGATAAGAATGATTATGTCCTTTTGTTAGTTATTTTGCTTACATTCTTATTGGTGATTTCGTTGCCTGGCACACAGAACACAGCAACAAGTACACTACAAACCTAATTCTTTAACAATTTTTTCCTTACATCACTCCGAAGAGTCTTAAAACCTAACATAAACTAGTTTCTGTTGCTAAAACAGAAGTGTACAGAGAAGATTAAATGTTTATAGCTAGAGGTGTTAACGTTATGACAGATGTATTAGGTGAGTAGTTGCTAAAAACGATTTTTTATGATGAGATAGGCGTTCAACGCTGGAGACGTTTTTAAAGAAGTTAATATTTTGAGTTTCAAGTTATTATATAGTAACATGTCTCCACATACTGTGTCATGAATGAATATTTCCAGTGCTTCATATAAATTCATTTGGTGTCCTTTATCCATTTTATGAAATATATGAAGATTATGCGCAGTACCATGGAATGGGTATCCTTTTTTGTATGGGTGGCTATTGCCGTTTTTTTTTAAATATTGTGTTTAGTAACTAGTCACCTAATATTTGCCGTGACATAAATCCATATACATATAAATGTTTAATCCTCACTGTATAGTACTGTTTTAGCAATAGAAAGTATTTTATCTTAGTTTTTAAGAATCTTTCGATTGATGTAAACAAATGTTTGTTAATGTGTTAAGTTGTGATGTACTTGTTACCATGCTTTGTGCGCCACACAAAGAAATTACCAACAAAAATGTAAGGGAATGCACTAACAAAATCACTAATCATGTTTATCACATAATGCACACACGCTAACACATTTATGTTCCTGAACAGAATTAATTTTCGAACCATTACCTAACTGAAACAAACAGCTAAGGGAATCATCGTCATTTTATATTAATTACAATGGAAATGCCCCTGATGATCACAGCATGCTACCGAAATGCGCCGTGCTGATAAAATGTAATTAACAAGTTGCTGTTGCACTATATCTTATTTCATAAAAACATTCTTAGTTGCATCATCGTACAGGAAAACTGAAAACTACTCAACATCTCACAACAAATGTACTCAACGTCAGTCGCTCCTCCATTCTAATTTCGAACCTTTTGCGCAGATCCTTTCCATAAGTCAACCGACCATCGCTATCACAGTCATCATAATAATATTCTTAAAAGTCATATACAGCATCCTTCTTTTATGTAACACATCGACTTTCATTGTAAAGTCTTCAAAATGTAAACTAAAAACACTTAATCGCCCTTATACACGACGCCACTCTTGAAGTAGCACGAGTTCTCTTTTGATAAGGGAGAGAAGGAAGAAGACGTTGGAGGAACGGCTCAAGGGATTATCGCTTAAAACGAAATTTACGTTCGCCCGAACAATTCCGGGAAGAGAAGACTGCTTACCATTTTGTGCGCCGCGTGCCGTGACGGGAAAAATCACCGCCTCTAATAAAATAAAGATCGGCGTTTCCGGCGTATTGATACAGTCCATCCGCATGCGTAATGTGGCCATCGCACGCGACGGGCAACCGAGCGCTTCGGCAACGAACGGTTGCGTTTTCGGAAGTGACTTCCGAAGGAAAGGAACTGACAGACACTTTTTTTTTTTAAGGGTAACATTTATTTCACTGTCCATAGCGAAATCCTGCTAACGTCAGAACTTTACTCATAAAGTGAAATATGTTACGATGGAGACCACTGGTCTTGTTAAGTGTGTTCTGTCACCGGAATACTTCACGAAACCACGCACAACACGCTCTCTTTTTGATACTCCGCATGCCGGTAACTAATGGGTTCGGATATTGAAAGTAATTGATCCTAGCACCGTAACAAATGTTCTCAGACCAATTTGAACTAAGGTCATCAAAAGTCTTGCTCTGACATTTATTTAAAAAAAAAAGTGTCAGAGAAACTAGAACTTGCCTGACTGGCTGTAACAGTTTTTATATATATATATATATATATATATATATATATATATATATATATATATATATATATATATATATGAAAAGGGAATATATATTAGTAGATAAAGCAGACGATAGACTTCGGACCACAAAGGTGCTGAAATCTTAGACGCTTGATGATAAACGCCACTATACCGCGAATAGGAAGTTACAAAATTTCAAGGTTCAGTACTGAGTGAAGAACCTAGGAATATAATGCAACCCGCTACGTATGGCTACCGTGGGAATCGCGAAAGTAAATTATAGCAACCACAGCGGAATGAAAGCAATTATTTTTCCAGCGTTTTTCCGTTAGAATGGGAAGAAATGCTTTTAGTTGGTAAATTGGAAGTATTTGAAACTGGAGTCTACGGCTGCTGAAACTTCCTTCAGCAGTCATTTTGATCTTCAATTGACGAAGAGATGTTAACAGTGGTGCTAATTCGTTCAGCATAGCCTCTCCACAGCCACAAAACCGAACGTAAATTTTCTTACAAGTGTCTACGAAATCAAACTTCACAGTCCAAAATAATTTTTTTAACATTTTTCCATAGCAAACTACAGCAGAAGACAAATTCCGTTGTAGAAAAACGATGAATACGATACCAGTTGACAACACAGGTCATAGCAGCAGTTACAGCCATGAACAGAACGCAGAAAAGAGGTGGTATCGAATCACTCTTACGTACATATTCGTAGCAGCGGTTTCGTACCAGACACATACATACACTATACAAGATAGAAACGCTAATAAAACATGGCTCATAAGTTCAATGACTCACGACTGTTGCTAGTTCTACCATGTGATTGTTGGTATTAAATAAATTATTTCCTAGCGCTTGTGCAACGCTGCTGATCTTGTAAATGAGTTAATTATGACATAAGTTCAGCAGTTTACTCTTCGTTGCGCTACTTTGCACATCTGCAGACCAGAGACTGAACTTGATTTTCTCTGCTTGCAGTCGGAGTTTAACATTGTCGATTACTTCGCTTATTTGAAAATACGTGGCTATAACTCACGTATCCTTTTGCGTAACTTCGCTATTGTGGCACATGATGTCCATATTCTATGGTGTACAAATTGCGTTCGTCCTCTAGCGTCTTTGGTGCTTGCAGCTTCGCACTTGGCATACAGTTCTGCTGATAAATAATCACTGACAATTTCAAACAAGAAGTGAAGTAAGTTTAAACTTCCAACTGTAAATTATTTACGATGTGTGAAAAAGGCCAAGTGAATTTATGCTTAAATGAGGATAAAAGATGCTTCCGTTTATTCCACAACTGCAGTACACTAATTTGTATTGTGGGGACTCATTACTCTAAGTCTGGGATTAATATTTCTTATACTTCCTTTTTTATAAGCTTTTGTTCAGTTTTACAGGACCTCTGTTTGTTTATATTTTTGTTTGAGTGTTGGTAAATGTGACGGCGTACACACAGTTTTGCGGACACCCCAAATGACCAGAGAAAAAAGTTAGTTTTCAATAAATATAAGTGAAGTATTTTTGTACCTTTTTCGTATATTCCTTGACCAATCCTGAACATGAAAATAATTATTAAGGCTCATCTGTAAAAAGTACGGACCCAAGGGGAGGTAAAGGGAAATTTTTCACTAACTGCTACGTAAGGATAACGTAACGAGAGATCTGCAGATCCAGGATGGTAGTGGTGCATTTAGAGATCCGCATGCCCTTATGATGCCACCATCGAATGTTTTGAGCTGTAGGAAATGCTGTGGCGCACTCTCGACGAATATGATGTCGCATAGTAACTGAATTGCACCTCTTGAAATGAAGATCGTAAAACGCCTTGTGTTGCAGCGTACAAGCGATACTCGAGAAGCTGCGAACTAGCCATAACAATGAGCTAAGACTCTGCTTAAAATTTGATGATTATGTGAAACTGAGAAGGAAATTACATTACATTTTACCTCTGGACAAACTCTTATTGGAAATAAATTTGCAGTAACGTTCTCGTACAGCACTGGTATGTATGCATACATAAGCATGTATGCTGACTGTCAAGTAAACGAAAAAAGCAAAACCGAAATTTTGGTTCACCAAAAAATGCTTGACTGAACCAAGTTCAGTTTATGAGAGAATAATGATTTACCAAGTGGGTTGCAAAACAACATTTCAGTCTCTGTGTAAATACCATCATAATAGCACGTAAGAACGTTATAAAACAGCCTGAAAACAAGATTGCAAAACTCAGATGGAACAAGGAAGAAAATAATCAAACGAAATTTATCATGATAAACTGACTAGTTACTATCGCGAGAATAAATTACAACGACAAGAGCAGCCTTCAAGATACGTAATACCGTCAGATGTCAGTAAAACGCAGGACGAGCGAAGACTCGAGAATTGGACAGAATCATGATTGAAATCTCTTACTTATTTATTATTTGTCGTTGTTACACATGACCTACACCGTAGAAATTGTTTTTATTATTAAAACCCATAGCGCGTTAAAAACATTAGGACTGGTCGTGGACATATTACGCTACCAGCAACAGTCACTAGGTTGCAGGCTAATCGAAAGATCGAACAGAACCCGATATTTCCCGAACAGTCACGTAAACTGCTCAGGCAGCTCTATTCGTGTTTTTTTTTAAAAAAAACATCCCTATCCTGCACACAATTAACTATTTTTGTTTCAAAGTTGAAAGTTATCCTGGCAAGGGACGCCACAATGAAATTTAACACGTTTGGGGGCAACATAAAAAAATGATTCAAAACGTATCCAAAATCTAGTTTTCTGACAACATTTATTTTCCCAAAAACAAAGACAGACAAAGTCTACGTTAAACACGATATGATAGAATATCGTATACAACTAACAGGTGGCTTAAAACCACAATTGACAAGGATCCTGGGTGGCAGAAGTGAGTGAAGTACACTGGCCCTAGCCGGCCGAAGTGGCCGTGCGGTTAAAGGCGCTGCAGTCTGGAACCGCAAGACCGCTACGGTCGCAGGTTCGAATCCTGCCTCGGGCATGGATGTTTGTGATGTCCTTAGGTTAGTTAGGTTTAACTAGTTCTAAGTTCTAGGGGACTAATGACCTCAGCAGTTGAGTCCCATAGTGCTCAGAGCCATTTTTTTTACACTGGCCCTAAAAATGCGGGTAACGCAATCTTAAGTATTCTGACGCTGATCAGACTTTGACTGTTCAAATCTACAGAAGTTTACATTGGTGTAGCTGAGAGCAAGTGGCTATTGGGATTTGTACACCCTGAGAAGGCCGGAGCAGCAGTACGTTACCCTGTTTACTTCGACCAGCGATGCAACTTGCAGCTGGCGAGATGTGCGCGGCAGAGGCGAGGCGTAAGGCGGCACCTGTGAATCGATCGCGGCCACGAAATAAATTCAAAATCTCTCGATCTATCGATCAGGCAAACGGATCGCAATTTACTCTCCACCAGAGCCCTGAAATCAGGGTAGATTTCAGTGTGTGACACACCCATTTGCTGGTCGTATCGAGGACCAATTTGGCTCACTCATACGACAGAGCACACAAGGATGCCAAGCATCAAGACTGGTAAACCAAAAAAGAATAAGTGTGCCCTCGGCAAACGAGTAGTCCGAAGCATTTGAAGTCACACTGTCAGTACAGTAAGAATTTCACCACTGGCTCCCCAGTCTAACTACATGCAAGTGCAGTCAGTCTCAGGACAGGTCCAAAGCACCAGCCACACATTCCAGAGCTTCGACCAGAAGTTGCTTACAGACCGAAGTCCAGAAACCAAGTGCCTCGCACCTCTTCAGATAAAAACAATTCCGTTTATCCGCAATTTGCACGAACGACACTGCCTTCACCCCGTCTGGAGTCTGGATCCAATCACAGCTCTTTAGAGGCACTAAATCTCCCCTCCTACACGACAGCCCAAGAGTTAAGAAACTTGCGCCTCTGGAAAAAAAAACCGCCAATTACTGGCCTTTTTTTAAGTTTTCGCGGAGGCAGAAGATGTTTTTCTCCGAAGTCGTGTCGCTTCCCGCAGCAACAAGCGAACAGATACAATCTTAAAGATCTTTATCTAAATCACCTGTGCCTTGGAGCATGTTAGTCCTAGCTATGAGGTGTCATAAAGATTCTATCTCTAAGCGTTTCTCAGACGCCTGAGTTTCTTATACCACCGAGGCGGCCGATGGAAGTGGGTCAAAGGCCTATTTGCAGTACCAGCGAACACGAAAACTTGTGAATTTTTATTAGGCGTGGTGCTGCACACAATGCCCTGTTTACGACTCCACTGTGTAGACATGTCCCTTCTGTCCATTTCTCCCAGCCCAGTGTTCAGCTGGCGCCAATGTAGGTGTAGCGGCACTGTCTTGCTTGGAGACATGCCTCGACTAGGGGGTGCTTGGTGCTCTGTCGGCCCTGTGCAGTTGTGGGCCTGTCCGGTAAGCTTTACTAAGGGATGGGCTCGCCGCCACTTGCTTTCAGCTTCCAAAATGCCGTTTCTACAAACTAAGAACCACAAAAATATCTCATGCTTTTAGTGCCCTACCAGGCTCCATCAATGCCTGCTCAGGCCGTTACCTGCCTAGAGTCTCACTCAAGTTGCATAACGCTGTAACAAAATCTTCATAAAAAATAGGTGAGAGAGTGACTTGTCCTCTCTCAAAGTAAACCTCTTTATTATTCTTGGTAACTGGAATTCAGCTGCATGTAATGTAATTAGTGTCCAGCTGTTCGGCTAATAATTGGCATTGGTGATTTTCAGGCAGCCAGTAGGAATTAGCTGGATTAAAATCGTCATTGAAATTGCAGTTTCTATTACACCTTCCATAGGCCGTCCAAAAATAGTACACCAAGTAAAAATGCGAGGTTCAGAGCAGGAATTTCCTGAATGATAATTAGCATGAATACCAATGATAAAGATCTCCAGTCTCACCATATGATGATGGCATTTATTTCATCTCCTGAGTAATTAGGTCCGTCAATAAATGAGTTACGTTTAGAGAAAAGGGCGTTCTTAGTGCCTAAATAAAGTACACGTCCTTGTACAATCATCCACATGGTCAGAGTCTTTTTTACTTTTCGTCTTTTTTTATTGCGATTTCTAAACAACTGAGCGGAGGCAGAGAGTACAAAACGCATCTGTCTCTTAACATCGCCACCTCTGACACAATAGCTACTTTGGTATACATCAATAAATCATAAAATTCGTATGTTAAACAGAGCCAGATATGGAGCATGTATGTAAACCTTGTTGTAGGTGTGTTTGAACTGAAAATTACGAATCAGAAATTACGAGGGCGGTTCAGAAAGTAACCTCCGATTGGTCACAGTGCGGGTTGTGGGGGGAGTAGCGACGCCATCTGTGCGTTCACGCACTCAACAGGTCAGTCGGCATCAAGCCGTGGTCGAGTGAACGTCATACCTGCGCTAGTTTAGTTTTTGTGGCAGTTTGAAATGTGTGCTGCAATAGAAAACCCCGCCAAATGTGAAGTGCGTGCTGTCATAAGGTTTTTTACAGCCAAAGGATAATCTCCAGCAGCTATTCATCGTGAGCTTTGTGCCGTGTACAGACCGAGAGTTATGAGTGAAGGAGTTGTCTGTGAATGGGTACGTTTATTTAAAAGTGGACGAGAAAACGTTCATGATGAAGAGAGGAGTGGTAGACCATCATTGGTGACTGACGAACTCGTTCAGACAGTTGATGCAAAAGTTCGTGAAAATCGACGTTTCTCAATGTCGGAGTTGTCTACTGGTTTTCCACAGATTTCTAAGACTCTCTTGTACGAGGTAGTGACAGCAAGATTGGGTTACCGTAAGTTCTGTGCACGATGGGTGCCCAAAATTCTTACCGACCACCACAAAACTCAAAGAATGGCCTCTGCATTAGACTTTCTGTCACGTTATGAGGACGCAGGAGAACCATTGTTAAAAAGAATCGTGACCGGTGACGAAACCTGGATTAAGTACGTGAACCCTGAGACAAAAGAACAATCAAAGATGTGGGCACATTCAAATTCGCCTACCAAACCAAGAAAAGCCTCGCAAGATTTTTCTGCCAGAAAACTGATGGCAACGGTGTTTTGGGATGCCAAAGGGGTGTTGTTGGTTGAATTCATGGAACGTGGTACGACCATTAATCAAGACGTGTACTGTGAAACAATAAAAAAGTTACGACGGGCTATACAGAACAAACGCCGTGGTATGCTGACTTCCGGTATCGTTTTTTTGCACGATAACGCCCGTCCTCACTCTGCTCGCAGAACAACGGCCCTTCTTGAGTCCTTCAAGTGGGACGTTATCAACCATCCACCTTACAGCCCAGACCTGGCGCCAAGTGATTATCACCTCTTCATGCATTTGAAGAAATGGCTTGGGTCACAGCGGTTTGATGACGACGAAGAGATCAAAGATGCGGTCACAGGCTGGCTCCAGGCACAAGCGGGTGATTTTTATGCAGAAGGAATTTCAAAGCTTGTGAAGAGATACGATAAGTGCCTCAATCGCTATGGAGACTATGTAGAAAAATAGTGCAAAGATGTAGTTGTAAGATGTATATATTAAAATATTTTTATTTAACTTGGTGTATTTTTTTAAATCAACCGGAGGTTACTTTCTGAACGGCCCTCGTACTATGGACTACAGAGAATATTGGTTACAATTTTTAATGAACGCTTTGCCTAGAAATGTGGACGATATTATTAAGCTGGTATTTTCTCGCTTAAACAAAACCCTAACGTAATTTTTCCTACCTTTGTTTGTTGCAGGTAAGTTCAAATGATGCAGACACGTGAAGGTTGTAAGTAACGATCAACGAATCTCCTGCTAATCTGATTGGAGAATTATCAGTCTGATAAGTATCACTTTCATATGTACTTCACGAAATACATGCACTTAGACTAATTTTATGTTGACAACATGAATCAATAAGAGGACACAGCAGGTAAGTCTTCTGAGTTATAAATACTTGGAGAATTCACCTAAATCATTATAATTTACTATTGTTTACTTAAACTCTAAGTACCTTTCAAATGTAGTTCATTTAATCTAACATGTTAACTGTGTATATACAGAATTTTTTGATCTGAATGAACATTTCTGTCATATAGAAAGTTAGGAACCAACATGATCGACTTTCCTTCAGTCAGTTCTTTTCCTTTTCTGCAATATAAATTCCAAAACATTTCCAAGACCGTCATCAAATGACGTACGTAGTAATAGATTACTTTACCTATACATTTGCGAAAATGCATGGAGATACCGCGTTCTCTGCTGTTATCACGCGGCCTCGGGCTGTGGTGCAGCTTTGGATAAGCAGCTCAGAAAAGAAGAGAGGAGGAGCTTTTGAAATGTGGTGTTAACGAATAATCATAGTGACCAGTGAGGTACATAGGATAACTAATGAAGCGGTGCGGAATGGAACTGGGGAAAAGAAATTTATGAGACTACGGAGGTTAACAGTCATTGCTCTCTCTCTCTCTCTCTCTTTTCCACACACATACGTTTATGTCATTCTCAGTTTTCTTCAGCCGATGGCTGCGTCAGGACGTAGTAGGATCGTTCATCTCTTCATGTCTCCTACTAAAGGATGTAAGATGTGTGTCAGAACTCTCCATTACATAAAAAAATATATCCAACTTAACGCTATTCTTTGCATTGTGTAAGCACTCAGATATCGACAGAAACAATCTGAGGGCAAAATATGGGACCCCGATTCTAAGCATTATTGTGAGTCGAGTTCTGTCTGCGAGAATGGAAGTAGTAGTGTCGGTCGAGAACTCGGATACAGAAGACGTGTCACGCTGCCCTTACGTCGGTGATGGCATATCTTATCACACTCAAGGCCTGCATCCATACATATGGCTTAAGTACGCTTGAACACGGAAATCAGGGTAAAATTCGCAAGCATAGCGCAAAAGCAGTTAATTAATAAAATTCCTTCTCAAAACTTATTTAGTAGTTAACAGGACCCAAGTAAACTCCTTTTTATTAAATTCATTCTTAGTAACAATAAGCTTTAGCCGCTGATTCTGCATACTGCTGCGCATTGCTTTGAACCACACGGAAAAAAAGGCAGTTATCTAAAGAGACGAGTGTAACACTTAGGGCCAAAATATACTGACACACCACAACATGTCACGTACTCTAGTTCAATAAATTTCGTTGCACAAGTCAGATTCTGTATCACTTGTAAATTCTTGTTCAAAACCGCAGTCAGATAGCTTATCCAAATATTTGTTTTAAGTTTTTCATGGAACGATCCGTTGAGGGCTTAAATGACGGTGAAACTGACACTCATACAACACGCACACAGTACTGTGCAGGTTCGACTCCGTTTACTGATAGCTCAGGTTACGTATACGTTACAAGGACACTATGGCACCTGAGGAGATGAATGGTCCTACTACGTCCTGAAGCAGACATCGGCTAAGGGATATTCAGAATAACGTAAATGTCGAAATTGGTCTAGTCAACAAATTTACAGCTCTTGTTTCAAAGTCCTTACGTCAAACGCATAGGGGCGGTTTTTGTATGAATTATTTTGTTTGAGTGATATTTCCACCATTTGACAGTAAAAATTTCTTTATTCTGTCTTCTTGTAGAAATAGTATGGAAGTGCAATTTTATATCTGACGACGCCTTTCGGCTATATTTTAACGTACCTCTGGCACAGCATGTAATCTAGTTGGCCATATTTTCCTTTTGAAGGAGACGTTTTTATGAACGTTGAAACCATGGTAAAGGGTTTATAATAAACCTTCCAATTTGCAACTGATTCGCCATTTAACATTTATGCTGGAAGGTTTCAGTCTACGATTGCTGCTACAGCCATGTACAAAATTTCGAAATTATTTTTTTTATTACTCTGATGATTTCGGGTTTAAGCCATTAACAAGTACAACAATGTTGAGTATAATTGGCATTCGTTAAGTGAAGTCATCGTCAAGTTTTATTAAACTGGATTACACAGCGTGTAGGTAAGTACACCGAAATGTATGGCAGACAAACAGAAACATGTTTTCCTCCCAAAAAAGAAGTGAGCTACAGAATGAAAAAGAATATAGTAGTTACAAGTGGAGTGTCTAGGTATCATGTATCACGTCATGGGGAACCACTTTTGTCAGAGACAAAATGCTCACCGACCGTTTTCGGCGATGCTAGGCATCCTTTTATATTGGTTATCACTCTGAAAGGCGGCAGCGCATAGGCAATCTGCGACAGGTGTATACTATGTGTGTTACCTACATTATATCCCAATGAGAATTTTCAATATTCAGGGGTATGACAGAAATCGTCTTTCAAAGCAAAAATTTCTAGTAAACGCGAGCTCTAACATGCGTATTTCAAGAGTTACAAGAACTTCTTCATCCTTAGTACTGCGACACAAATGCATAATGCAAGCTCTTTGTTTTCCTTATTTTGGGAGGAGGTACGGTAGACCAAAACAAGAAAAATTTGTCTCATTAACATGGACTCTTAAATGCAGAGTTATGAGCACTTGTTCAGTAGGAGATATTTTCCACAGAAGAGAAGACGACCAAGTAGTCATAACCACAGAGCCCATGTTTTCTGGACGATAATTTCTTGCTATGGGTCACACTAACGCCTCTCGATATGGAAAGCAAAGAGCTAACAGTAGAAGAGACTTACTTCACAATATCAAAGACGAAGAAGTGCTCATAGCTCTTAAGGAATCATTTTAGAACCAATATTTACTGGAGCTCTTTGTTTAGATTGATAGTTCCTGTCATATACCTGAATATTGGCCATTCCTTCTGAGATCCCTGTATGATCCAATCGTCTCCTTCGCGCCAAAGATATCTCGCTGAGCCAAATAAAGTCCCTGCTTCGCTTCTAAAATATCTTCTTCCACTTAGAGACACTAATTCTTATCGAAAATAGTTCTATCAAATTACTGGAGCAGGCAATATGCAGCACACCTGATCAAAGGTCGTTCCAGCGCCGGCAAAACCTAAAGGACGCGTAGCATTGCCGGGAAACGTCAGCGAACATTTCGCCTCTAACAAAAGTTATTCCCCATGACGTGACCAATCACTCGTACACATTTGGTGCAAAGACTTTGAAACACCCTTTATATACACTACTAGCCACTAATTGCTACACCACGAAGATGACGTGCTACAGACGCGAAATTTAACCGACAGGAAGATGATCATGTGATATGTAAATGATTAGTTTTCAGACCATTCACACAAGGTTGGCGCCGGTGGCGACATCTATAACGTGCTGACATGAGGAAAGTTTCCAACCGATTTCTCATACACATACAGCAGTTGACCGGCGTTGCCTGGTGAGACGTTCTTGTGATGCCTCGTGTAAGGAGGAGAAATGCGTACCATCACGTTTCCGACTTTGACAAAGGGCGGATTTTAGCCTATCGCGATTGCGGTTTATCGTATCGCGACATTGCTGCTCGCGTTGGTCGAGATCCAATGACTGTTAGCAGAATATGGAATCGGTGGGTTCAGGAGGGTAATACGGAACACCGTGCTGGATCCCAACGGCCTCAAATCACTAGCAGTCGAGATGACAGGCATCTTATCCGCATGTCTGTAACGGATCGTGCAGCCACGTTTCGATCCCTGAGTCAATATATGGGGACGTTTGCAACAACCATCTGCACGAACAGTTCGACGACGTTTGCAGCAGCATGTACTATCAGCTCGGAGACCATGGCAGCGGTTATCCTTGACGCTGCATCACAGACAGGAGCGCCTGCGATGGTGTACACAACGACGAACCTGGGTGCACGGATGGCAAAACGTCATTTTTTCGGATGAATCCAGGTTCTGCTTACAGCATCATTATGGTTTCATCCATGTTTGGCGACATCGCGGTGAATGCACATTGGAAGCGTGTATTCGTCATCGCCACACTGGTGTATCACCCGGCGTGATGGTATGGGGTGCCATTGGTTAGACGTCTCGGTTACCTCTTGTTCGCATTGACGGCACGTTGAACAGTGGACGTTACATTTCAGATGTGTTACGATCCGTGGCACTAACATCATTCAATTACTACGAAACCCTATATTTCAGCAGGATAATGCACGACCGTATGGTTGAGGTCCTGTACGGGCCTTTTTGGATACAGAAAATGTTCGACTGCTGCCCTGGCCAGCACATTCTCCAGATCTCTCACCAATTGAAAATGTCTGGTCAATGGTGGCCGAGCAACTGGCTCGTCACAATACGCCAGTCACTACTCTTGATGAACTGTGGTATCGTGTTGAAGCTGCATGGGTACCTGTACACGCCATCCAAGCTCTGTTTGATTCAATGCCCAGGTGTACCAGGGCCGTTATTACGGCCATAGGTGGTTGTACTGGGTACTGATTTCTGAGGATCTATGCACCCAAATTACGTGAAAATGTAATCACATGTCAGTTGTAGTATAATATATATGTGTCCAATGAATACCCGTTTGTCATCTGCATTTCTTCTTGGTGTAGCAATTTTAATGGCCGGTAGTGTATGAATATTGGTTGTTGATCTCTGTAGTCTAGTGCGCTCTCTGCTACGCTGTATCAACGATATGGCAGCTGTGGAGAAATTTCTGACATTACTTGGTCAAAAGAAGGAATCGATTGATTTGATACATGCTGAGGCATCAAGGAATGTTCAGTATGGTAATGGAGGATATAGTGAAGAGCTAGATCAGACTAGTCTTTGGACTGGAGAACAATGCCACAGCCGGCCGTTGTGGCCGAACGGTTCTAGGCTCTTCAGTCTGGAACTGCGCGACTGCTACGGTCGCAGGTTCGAATCCTGCCTCGGGCATGGATGTGTGTGATGTCCTTAGATTAGTTAGGTTTAAGTAGTTCTAAGTTCTAGGTGACTGATGACCTCAGATGTTAAGTCCCATAGTGCTCAGAGCCATTTGAACCATTTTGAACAATGCCACAAGTGTGCCATTACTCATGTATGTTTTGCGTGGAGCATCATATTCCTTCACAAGCAAGTACAGAATTTTTCCTGTGTGGTTCAGAACGAATAAATGTCGTCGCGGAAAAAAATTCAAAAGTGTGTGAAATCTTATTGGACTTAACTGCTAAGGTCATCAGTCCCTAAGCTTACACACTACTTAACCTAAATTATCCTAAGGACAAACATACACACACCCATGCCCGAGGGAGGACTCGAACCTCCTCCGGTATCAGCCGCACAGTCCATGAGTGCAGCGCCTGAGACCGCTCGGCTAACCCCGCGCGGCGTCGTCGCGCATCTTCCTCGTATGCCAAAATTCTCGTTAGAGTGAATAGGCACAGAATTGTTCAGGGTGACACGGGTATAAGTGCAGATATTTTTATTGGTGGCTAAGAATAGTCTACTGAACAACAGCAGATTTACTTCATTTACTGACTAATAATTATTGCTGTTAGGAGGAGTACGTTTGTAGGTGCTTTAGTACCTCCAAGAACATATGGCAAGAGCAAGCCATTAACGCTTATGTTTACTCTGGGCAGCACGTCAAGTGTTGAAGTGTGGACGAGTGGATGCAAAATGGTTGGCTATACTGACAGACATAGTCCGTTTAATGGTGCTGTTATGACTGTTCACAATACATCAGGCTGTAATGCGTGTGACATGTTAGTGGGAAGACTGACGCAGAAAAAAAAAGGAACACTGATGTGCACACATATTGAAGTACCACATATACAATTATCTACGGTTACACCCATTACAACTTGCGTAGCGTACTCCAATACCATTATTCGCGTCGTAAATTGTGTAGATCAGAAGGCTGGAAGTGTTTTCTACCCCTTGCCCAAGTTGATTAACATCCTCTCATCAGCTCGCCCAACTTTCGCCCCACGACCGGCCACGCTGGCGGTCCAAATTTAAGCTCCTCCATCGCCGTTTCTCACTTGCCGGATACCTGCGGAACAGCATTTTCGTTGGAAGTAACCGCTCGCCCTGGCCCCGACTGCGTTCTGGCCGCATTATCCGTGCCAGTGGGCGGGCGAGAGCCACGCAGTTTGGGGAACTGTAAGTTCGCGGGCCAAGTTGCGCGTTATTGTAAAGCGGAGTTGTGGCGTGCGCCGTCATAACCATCAGCAATGGCCGCTCGGGGAGGGCGGGATGGCGCGCAGCCGGGGCAGTCCCGGCGGTGCGCTCCATCACGGCGCCTCTGTCTGCCTTCCCGTGCAGCGCGGGAGAGAACACTCGCTCCCACACGCCACTTGCTAGCGACGTTCCCTAGAACTCGGCGGGTAAGCCTTAACCGAGCTGCTCCCCTATGCACATCCTAAGCTACCGCGCACGGACCTCTGAGACCTCTTCGTGGGACAGTGTAACAATTGCAAGAACTTGTAATTCATCATGGTTTAGCTACCCGCTACTAGCCTCATAATGAGAG
This sequence comes from Schistocerca nitens, assembly GCF_023898315.1. Lineage (NCBI taxonomy): Eukaryota > Metazoa > Arthropoda > Insecta > Orthoptera > Acrididae > Schistocerca > Schistocerca nitens. The sequence continues at coordinate 419,923,090 of NC_064618.1, read as the reverse complement.
TATACTCATGTTCGTATCCAACAAAGAGTGCCTTAATGGTTTCTCTTTTATCAGTGCTTATTATGAAACATGGTGAGACTGGTGATGATTACCTATGTTCACTGCATCGCTGCAGAACTACAGTGTCTTAAGTAATAGAACCCAGTACGTTGTCCTCGATGGTGAGTGTTCATCGGAGGTGAGGGTATCATCTGGAGTGCCCCAGGGAAGTGTGGTAGGTCCGCTGTTGTTTTCTATCTACATAAATGATCTTTTGGATAGGGTGGATAGCAATATGCGACTGTTTGCTGATGATGCTGTGGTGTACGGGAAGGTGTCGTCGTTGAGTGACTGTAGGAGGATACAGGATGACTTGGACAGGATTTGTGATTAGTGTAAAGAATGGCAGCTAACTCTAAACATAGATAAATGTAAATTAATGCAGATGAATAGGAAAAAGAATTCTGTAATGTTTGAATACTCCAATATTTGGGTGTAGCATTGCAGAGCGATATGAAGTGGGACAAGCATGTAATGGCAGTTGTGGGGGAAGGCGGATAGTCGTCTTCGGTTCACTGGTAGAATTTTGGGAAGATGTGGTTCATCTGTGAAGGAGACCGCTTATAAAACACTAATACGACCTATTCTTCAGTACTGCTCGAGCGTTTGGGATCCCTATCAGGTCGGATTGAGGGAGGACATAGAAGCAAATCAGAGGCGGGCTCCTAGATTTGTTACTGGTAGGTTTGATCATCACGCGAGTGTTACGGAAATTCTTCAGGAACTCGGGTGGGAGTCTCTAGAGGAAAGGAGGAGTTCTTTTTGTGAATCGCTACTGAGGTAATTTAGAGAACCAGCATTTGAAACTGACTGCAGTACAATTTTACTGCCGCCAACGTATATTTCGCGGAAGGACCACAAAGATAAGATAAGAGAGATTAGGACTCGTACAGAGGCATATAGGCAGTCATTTTTCCATCGTTCTGTTTGGGAGTGGAACAGGGAGAAAAGATGCTAGTTGTGGTACGAGGTACCCTCCGCCATGCACCGTATGGTGGATTGCGGATTATGTATGTGGATGTAGACGTTAGTTCTGAGTTATGCACCGTATATCTAGTGCTGCTCAACGAAAGAAGGACTTACAATGACGTGCAGGTAAATTCAGGAATACAGAAATAAAACTCAGTTGTGAAACAGGAAGTGTAGAGACGCTAAGGCGAAACGACTGCTTGAAAAATGTAAAGAAATCGAAAAAGAACTGTTATCGCAAGGACAGACTCAGCATATAGGAAAGTATAAACCGAAATTAGTGAACTTAACAGCAAAGGCGGGAGCATTAAGCTTGAGATGGGAGTCTCACTGTTAAGTGCACAGAAGAGAGCGAGTAGGCGGAAAGAGTACATTGAAGGCCTCTATGAGGGATAGGACGTGATGGAGAAAGAAACGGTAGTCGATAAGGAAGGGATGGGAGATCCAGTATTACAATTTAAAAAACTTAAGATCAAATAAGACGGAAGGAATAGATAACATTCCATTAGAATTTCTAAAGGCACTGAAGAATGTGCCAACAAAACGACTGTTCACGTTGGTTTGTAGAATGTTTGAGACCGGCGATATACCATCAGCCTTTCGGAAAAAAAACATCCGTACAATTCCGAAGACTACAAGAGCCGACATTTGCGAGAATTATCGCACAGTCAGCTCAATAGCTCATCCATCCAACTTGCTGACAAGAATAATGTACACAAGAATGGGAGAGAAAATTGTAAATCTGTTCGATGACGATCAGTTTAGTTTTACGAAAGGTAAAGGTGCCATATCTCGTCATTCCTTAGTACCTCCGTATCCCATTTCTTTGTGTATTGATTCTGTCTGGCCGGCCGAAGTGACCGCGCGGTTAAAGGCGCTGCAGTCTGGAACCGCAAGACCGCTACGGTCGCAGGTTCGAATCCTGCCTCGGGCATGGATGTTTGTGATGTCCTTAGGTTAGTTAGGTTTAACTAGTTCTAAGTTCTAGGGGACTAATGACCTCAGAAGTTGAGTCCCATAGTGCTTAGAGCCATTTGAACCATTGATTCTTTCTGACTAATCTCTTTAACTTCAGCCTGCTCTTCGTCACTACTACATAATGATCTGCGACTATATCTGCTCCTGGATGTATTTACAATCCAGTATCTGATTTCGGAATGTCTGTGCGACGATGATTTAATGTAATTGAAATTTTCTCCTATCTCCTGGCATTTTCCAAGTATATCTCCTCTTTTTGTGAGTATTGAACAGAGTATTCGCTGTAACTAGCTAAAGTTATCACAGACCTCAATTAGTCTCCCTCCTCTGTCATTCTTATTACCAAGCCCATATTCTCCCGTGAGCCTTTCTTCAACTCCCTTTTCCTAAGATTGCATTCCAGTCCCCGATCACTATTAGATTTTCACCTATCTTTACGTACAAAATTCTCCATCAATATCCTCATATCCTTTCTGTACCTTTTCAACTTGCGACGTCGGCATGTACACGTGAACTATCGTCGTTGTTAGTTTGCCGTCGATTCTGATGAGAACAACCCTATCACTGAACCGTTCACAGTAACACACTCTCCGCCCTACCTTCCTATTCATAACGAATCCTACTCCCGTTATACCATTTTCTGCTGCTGTCGATGTTATCTTGTACTCATTTGACCAGAAAACCTTGCCTCCTTTCCATTTCACTTCACTGACCCCCATTATTTGTAGTCTAGCCTTTTCAGGTTTTCTAGCTGGCCTAACACGTTCCACCTTCTGTGATTTCATTCCCCGACTCGTATACGGTTATCCTTTCGTTGGTACGATATGTAAAGCTCCAGCCAAATTTCACGCTATTATATTCCTGGTCTTCATATGTGTTATATAAAGGCTGACTTCCTTAAGAAACGAATACCTTCGGAACTTTACTGATCATAATCTGAAGATGGCCATTTAAACTATCTTGATTCTCTCTCTCTCTCTCTCTCTCTGTCTCTCTCTCTCTCTCTTTTTTAACTGATCATGTTGTTTGAAATTATCTGGATTTTGGTTCATGTATGCAGTTCTCGCGGTGTTTTTATTATTTTTCCACAACGTTCGTACAAAGGTTCGCAACAATGAACAGTTCTCTTGAAATAGAATGGTTTTATTTGTTAAGTTGCGTCATTACAAAACATTAAAACAACTACACAACCGACGTTTCGACCGTCTTAAAAGTGAAACTTCCTGGCAGATTAAAACTGTGTGCCCGACCGAGACTCAAACTCGGGACCTTTGCCTTTCGCGGGCAAGTGCTCTACCAACTGAGCTACCGAAGCACGACTCACGCCCGGCACTCACAGCTTTACTTCTGCCAGTACCTCGTCTCCTACCTTCCAAACTTTACAGAAGTTCTCCTGCGAAACTTGCAGAACTAGCACTCCTGAAAGAAAGGATATTGCGGAGACATGGCTTAGCCACAGCCTGGGGGATGTTTCCAGAATGAGATTTTCACTCTGCAGCGGAGTGTGCGCTGATAAGAAACTTCCTGGCAGATTAAAACTGTGTGCCCGACCGAGACTCGAACTCGGGACCTTTGCCTTTCGCGGGCAAGTGCTCTACCAACTGAGCTACCGAAGCACGACTCACGCCCGGCACTCACAGCTTTACTTCTGCCAGTACCTCGTCTCCTACCTTCCAAACTTTACAGAAGTTCTCCTGCGAAACTTGCAGAACTAGCACTCCGTCTTAAAAGTGTTTATTTCAGAGCGACGAAGGCTACGATCGAAAAATGAATAGCTCTACTTACTGTAATTTTCGACTTAGTTATCAACATACATGCTGAAGTAAAACCAAGAGCCACGAAAGGCATGCAGTTAGATTCCTCTAGACATGCAGAATAATGGTTAGACTGGGAATGCTATTGTCATGCTGTCTCTGCGAAATACAGGGTGCGGCGCTTAAATCAAGACATATTTCAATTTTCCGCCATGACATAGTTCCGCTGGAGGACGTAATTTATGTTCTGGAAAGCCATAGGCATCAGAACCTCAAAATAACCGAGGGAATACAACCGAAGAGTTGTGACTATCGAAAGTCTTCGCGCTGGGCTTTCGGCCACTGAAATACACTCATGCTCATAAATTAAGGATGATTGCAGAATGCGGTGCCACACAATGTGGCACTACACAAAACTTGCGCTAATAACATAGGCATATAGGGAACACACAAGACACTCGTGATAAGTTGAGAAAACCGTCCCGAAACACATGTGCTACAAAACGCCACTGTTTCCTGCTCATGCACCACAACATCAATATGGGATGTAATCACCATGCACACGTACAGGCCGCACAACAGATTAACATACTCTGGACCAGGTGGTCGAGCACCTGCTGGGGTATAGCCTCCCATTCTTGCACCAGTGCCTGTCGGAGCTCCTGGAGTGTCCTAGGGGTTTGAAGACGTGCAGAGATATGTCGACCTAGGGCATCCCAGACGTACTTGATGAGTTTTAGGTCTGGAGAACACGCAGGCCACATCATTCGCCTGATATCTTCACTTTCAAGGTACTCTTTCACGATGACAGCTCGGTGGGGCCGTGTGGTATCATCCAACAAGAGAAAGGTGGGACGCATTGCACCCCTGAAAAGGCGGACATACTGGTGTAAAATGACGTCCCGATACACCTGACTAGTTACAGTTCCTCTGTCAAAGACATGCAGGGGTGTACGTGTACCAATCATAATCCCACCCCACACCATCAAACCACGACCTCTATTCAGGTCCCTTTCAAGGACGTTAAGGGGTTGGCACCTAGTTCCTGGTTCACGCCAGATGAAAACCCGGCGAGAATCACTGTTCAGATTATACCTGGACTCGTCCGTGAACATAACCTGGTACCACTGTTCCCATGACCATGTACTGTGTTCTTGACACCAGCTTGCGGGCTCTTCTGTAACCAGGGGTCAGTGGAATGCACCTTGCAGATCTCCGGGCGAATAAACCATGTTTGTTCAGTCGTCTGTAGACTGTGTGTCTGGAGACAAATATTCCAGTGGCTGCGGTAAGGTCCCGAGCAAGGCTACCTGCAGTACTCCGTGGCCGTCTGCGGGCACTGATGGTGAGATATCGGTCTTCTTGTGATGTTGTACACTGTGGACGACCCGTACTGTAGCGCGCGGACATGTTTCCTGTCTGCTGGAATCGTTGCCATAATCTTGAAATCACACTTTGTGGCACACGGAGGGTCTGTGCTACGACCTGCTGTGTTTGACCAGCCTCTAGTCGCTCTAGTATTCTACCCCTCATAACAACAGCAATATGTGTTTTTTGAGCCATTTTAAATACACCGTCACCATTAGCACGTCTGGAAATGTCTGCACACTTACTCGGTGCACCGTGCTTTGATGTGCACCAACACACCTCTGCGTATGTGGACTGCTGCCAGCTTCACCGTGCGACAGTTCAAATGTAGTGCATGGTCATACCCCGAGGTGATTTAAACCCGCAAACCGCCCACCACCATATATCAGCATTATCCTTAATTTATGATCATGAGTGTAGTTCGACTCTTCGGGTAGCCGAGACCAACCATTTATGATACTGTGGCCAAGTATAATGGTTCGGAGAAGTCTCGGAAAGGTTACGATTACTCAGCGAGGAAACCTCATTCGAGGAAACGCGTGTCACGAACTCCGGCAGTCATCGAAAAGACTCAGGCGCCGTCTTCGGAGGAACCGGGGCAATCGCTGAGGAAATTGAAGTTAGTATTGAATAACAGCGAGCGAACAATTCGTCTGATAGCACAGGAGGACCTCAGACGAGACAATTAGTCTAAAACTGGCTCTCGGATAACATTGGCATGTTTTGGTCAAAGAAGTTCTGGCCCCCGAATAGCCCGGATTTGAACTACCTCGAATACTATATTTGGAGCGTAATGGAAAGAGTTACCAATAAGACGAGGCACCCTAACGTCGCGTCTCTGCTGTCGGAGCGGCATTCGCGAACACGGACAGCGCTGTTTCAAAGAGTGCTTCCTATCGCTTCAGGACAAGACTGGAGAAGGTCACTGCGGCTGAAGGGGGTTACATCGAGTAATGTTACCCTTGAATGATACCACTACCTATACGTAAAAGAATTTACATTCATCTGTATTCTGATTTCATAAATTTGCTTTTAAAAAAAAGGTTTCATTTTTCCGGATGTAAGCGCCGAAACTTGTATATTGCAATTTTGGATTTTAGTCTCGACCTCGTATTTTTACAGATATCTGTCAGCTGTTTAATTCATCCATCTAAACATTTGTCTTTAGAATGCGTATGGTAATTAGTGTATTAGGTAATTTTAAATTTGACTTTCAAGTTGGTCTTGTGTGTTTGTATATATAGACCTTGAATAGAAGTCTGTTGATAAGGCAGAATATTCAAAATTTCTGAGTGTGTGCATTGTTGAGAAATTCAATTAGAAGAAACACATCGATGATCTGCTGAAACGGTTAGGTTCAGCTACTTATGCTGTTAGGGTTACTTCAAATTTTTAGTGACAGACATAGCAGTATATTAGCCTACTGTGCCTATTTCCATTCACTGCTTTCATATGTCATCATATTTTGGGATAATTAATCATTAGAGAAAAAATACTCATTGCATAGAAGCGTGTAATCAGAACCCAAGATCACCTTGCAGTCATTATTTAAGAAACTCACGATATTCACAGTATCTTCGCAATGTATATATTCACTTATGAAATTTGTTATTAATAACCCAACCCAATTCAAAAATATCGGCGAACTGCATAGTTGCAATAATTGGAAGGAAGGATGATCTTCACTGTTCTGGGTCAAATCTGACTTTGGCGCAGAAAGGGGTGAATTATGCTGCCACAAAAATCTTGGGTCATTTTCCAAATAGCTGACAGACAGCCAACCAACATTTAAAAAAATTAAAAAGAATTTCTGAATGACAACTCCTCCTACTAGATGGATGAATTTTTAGGTATGAAGTAGTAACTGTAAAAAAAATACATTGTCTAAAGAGAACTTATGTTAAACTGACCCTTTCCACATCTTTACGAAATGTCGCATTCATGATCTATGGAACAAGTATTAATGTAAAGTAATAACTCGTTGAATTGCAACTCAACTGGTATGTTCACACAGAATGAAAGCCGGCCGCGTTTTGATAAATCCAGCTAAAGTAACTGCTGTCGTGGTATCCTTAAAGTTCGTTTGTTTTCGGGGTTTTAACTTTTCTGTTCGAGTATTACTCAGTAGTGGCCACTCATACTTTAGTCTTGCATGTTGTCCATAACTACCATGTACACATCACATCTGCTGTTCACATGGTATTGTTATCTTACAACAAAAGGTAAAAGCAACCCAGCACTGTTAATAATACTATTTATTTACTCAAATACCTCCGTTACAAGTTTCTAACCGACAGATTTATCTTGCAGCGGTTTTTCACGTTTAAATTACGTTTGTCGTTCACATTAGTTGTCTGCTACTTTTCTAACTTGCGGTGAAAGCTACGTGAGGTCATGGTGCCCCTGCACTCTGTGAGAAACGGTATACTTTTGTGTAACTGTCCCTAATAACGAACGAAATCGATGTAAGGAAATCTGTATCGCAAAAATGTTTAAATTTAATTTTACTTACGTCTAAACCCTCGCTTCATGATGTTGGAATGTTGACTGTTCTTGTTCATGACATAATAAAAAAAATATATGAAGGACTTGATTGACTCATAAATACGGACATAGGGCAGAGCACCACACACACACACACACACACACACACACACACACACAAAGAAATATTTTTTGCCACAAAGATTGCGATATCACAGACAAAACAGTGCCACAGAACTGCTCTCTTGAAGGTGTAACAATACGTACACTGAAGTGCCAGCATAATATTTAAAGTCTATTAACGTTTCGTTGCACGCAATTTACATGGAATATGCACTGATTGCAAACAAAATAACAGTTAAAGACAGAAAAATATTACTGTAATAGGTATTATGTAAATATCGTGGTATACAACCGGAAACAAATTAAATGATGACAAACAACTGTACATATATTTTGCGAAAGTGAAAATTACAGTATATTAACATGTGATAGCAGGTTGAAAGTCTAAATTCAGAATTTAATTAAAAATGGAAACAATGAATGTAATCTAAAGCTGAACCTATTTGTTCGAAACCGGTAACGGCGCTATTTGTGTAAATAAATAGCATTATTAACACCGGCAGGCTGCTGTCTTCTTCTTTCTAAGAATCAGTTTTCATTTAGTACAGAGCTGCGGTCTCAAAATACCAGTTTTCGATAAAACTGTGTAGCTATCATCCTATTCACAAATCCGTTGATCCAGAACAGAGGTTATTTACTCTCAGCGAACATTTTTGTGGAATAGCAATGTTGCCTACTTCTTCTGTCACTGCATTTTAAAGCTGTCGTGCTTAAACCCTTGACGAAAGTAATCTGCATTTCCGTCCAATTAGCGTAAAAGCAAATTAACCTCCCGCTGAATAAATAAGCATTTAATTAAAGCAGTGTCAACAGGTCTTTTTCACTCAGGAAGTTAGTTTTACTTACCTCTACTTCCGTTGTTGAAGAATTTCCGTTTATAACTTCGACACTCTCGCCGTAGGCAGTGTTTCCTGGCAAGAGACACGGTTTTAAATCATTTCAATCCCCGTTGGCACACGCAAAAATCAACATGCGAGGAGGTCGCTACACCGAGGACCTAAGACACGGAGCAAAGGGCTGCGCCGAAAGGCTGCCGTCCCGTGGGTGGGGCGCCAGGCAGTGAGGGGGTGAGTGGCCAAACTGTGAGTAGGAAAGCGAACAAGGCAGCAGCGTACCACCGCGTCGGGAGAGCTTCACCCTGGGGCACTTGGCAAAGCAGACGCTTGCTGCGGGCTTATTTCGGCCGAGTGAAAAGGCGGGCGGGGAACGTTTCGGCCAGGAGAGGCAACTCCCGCCGCGCCCTTATTATACCACTGTATTTGCCTAGACTCTCCACAGAATTTCCCTTTCCCGTCGTCCTAGAGAATCGCACGGAAATATCCTCTCACGTTTCAGACATCACTCGTATACTCAGCAATCACAAAATTCTTTATCAGCTACCAAAAGCGTCACTAGATACTTCCTGTTATCAAAGATTGACATTTATTGTAATAAGTTTGAAAGAGCCGTGAGACCAAGAACGCAATAGATACCACCGCCGCCCAGGTTAATGCCGTTTTTTTTTTTTTTTTTTTTTGGACTTCCGGAGGGCCTTCGATACTGCTCTGCATTGCAGTTTAGTGAAAAAAACAAGTGAATAGCTGTGTGGCTACATTGAAGACTGTCTAACAAAGAAGAAACAGTATGTAATTCTCACCGGAAAGACGTCTTCAGATGTGTCAGTAACATTGGGGGATATCCCAAAAGAGTGTTGTAGAATCATTAGTTTCGCAATACATATACACTGAAGCACCAAAGAAACCAGTGCAGGCATGCATATTCAAATACAGGGATAAGTAAACAGGCAGAATACGGCGCTGCCGTCGGCAACGCCTTTATAAGACAAGTATCTGGCGCAGTTGTTAGATCGGTTACTGCTGCTACAATGGCAGGCTATCAAGATTTAAGTGACTTTCAACGTGGCGTTATAATCGGCGCACGAGCGATGGGACTCAACATCTCCGAGGTAGCGATGAAGTAGGGATTTTCCTGTACGACTATTTCACGAGTGTCAGGAATCCGCAAGAGTTCAAATCTTCATCGCTGTGGCCGGAAAAAGATCCTGCAAGAACGGGACCCACGACTGAAGAGATTCTTTCAACGTGACAGGACTGCAACCCTTCCGAAAATTGCTGCAGATTTCAATATTCGGCCATCAGTAAGTGTCAGCGCGCGAACCATTCATCGAAACATCATCGATATGGTCTTACAGACCCGAAGGGCCACTCGTGTAGCCTTGATGACTGCATGACACAAAGCTTTACGCCTCGCCTGGGCCCGTCAGCATCGACATTGGACTGTTGATGACTGGAAACATGTTGTCTAATAGGACAAGTCTCGTTTTAAATTGTTCAAAAAGAAAAAAAAAATGTGTGTGAAATCTTACGGGACTTACACACTACTTAACCTAAATTATCCTCAGGACAAACACACACACACCCATGCCCGAGGGAGGACTCGAACCTCCGCTGGGACCAGCCGCACAGTCCATGACTGCAGCGCCTCAGACCGCTCGGCTAATCCCACGCGGCATTTAAATTGTGACGAGCGGATAGACGTGTACAGGTATGGAGACAACCTCATGAATCCGTATGAATACATGGACCCTGCATGTGAGTAGGGGACTGTTCAGGCTCATGGAGACCTTCTAATAGTATGCAGTTGGAGTGATACGGGACACGTGACAGGTCTAGATACGACTCTGACAGGTGACACGTACGTAAGCATCTGTCTGATCACCTGCATTCATTCATGTCCACTGTGCATTCCGACGCCCTGGGCAACTCCAGCAGGTCAATGAGACACCCCACATGTCCAGAATTGTTACAGAGTGGCTCCCAGAATACTCTTCTGAGTTTAAACACTTCCGCTGGCCACCAAGCTCCCCAGGTATGAACAGTACTGAGTATATGTGGGATGAATTGCAACGTGCTGTAAAGAAGAGATCGCCACCTCCTCGTATTCTTACGGATTTATGGACAGCCCTGCAGGATTCATGTGTCAATTTCCTCCAGTACTACTTCAGACATTAGTCGAGTCCATGCCATGTCGTATTGCGGCACTCATGAGTGCTCACTGGAGCCCTACACGATATTAGTCAGGTGTAGCAGTTTCTTTGACTCTTTAGTGTATGAACTAGTGGATCAATTCAGAAGTTCAATGAGATTTTCGCGGGTAATACTTTTGCATACAGAGAAGTCTCACTATTTGAAAATTGTACCGAAATTTAAAGCTGAGTATCGATGGTTGGTACAGGGATTGGCAGTTTGTCCTCAGCATAAACAAATGTGACGTACAGAGCATAAATAGACAGAAAGACCAATTATTGTGTGATTGAACAATTGAAGAATAGTCAATGGACGCAGCCAAATTCATAAAACAACTAGGAGTGTGCATACCATCTCAGCAACTCAGATGACAGACTGTGAATACTCGTTAAGTGTAGTCCAACTACAAAGGAGGCAGCGCGCAAAACTCTCGCTTTGCCACTGTTTGAATATTGCTCCTAGCGAATGTAGCATGAAGATTAAATTAGCTTCGAACTCACACTGGGGCTTTCGAACAACCGTTTTTCCGGGAACCATTCGCGACCGGAACAGGAGAGGTGAGAAGAGACAGTGGTATAAAAAGCACCGTCCGCCACGCACCTTAAGGTGACCTGCGGAATATACATATATAGATGCAGCTTTTATTTAGTTCCTGTAGGAGAGTTTGTTGGAATTCCAAGGGTCATTGAAATGAAGACTTAAATTAATTATTGTTATGCAAGTCAGACATCGATTTCGTGGCGCTCTTCTTGCAAACAGTTTATTGAATCGTAGCACATGATTGTGTGTTGAATCGACAAGATTATCCGAAATAATACGCCTGTTTTCCTTGATAGGTTCTTCCACTGCGGTAATGTTTTCATTCGTCACTACGCGGCGGGATGTGTTGTCAAGGTTGTATCCACTACACTATAGAAGCTTCCCTGGAAAGACCTTACAAATTCTCCATACAGTCTCGAACTCTCCGCTTACGATTTCCATAGACCCCTAAACAAAGACATTCGTGGTCTCGATTTGCTGGTGCACGCCTGAGGGCAAGAATAGTTCCGTAGGAAATGGCAAACACTTTCCCATGAAGGCATTGATCGTATTGTCTCAGTGGTATAAATGTATTAACAGTTATGGCTTTCACTCTTGAAATAGTGAACAATTTGTTTACTTTTTTTCTCATCTGTCTGGTTCCGATTTGAATGCCCGTTATACTAGTGTGCAGACTGGAAAAGGGAAAGTATAAGGATGGAGTCACGACATTTCCATGATGGGAAGAATCCGAGCAGCAAAGACGGAGCAGATGGGAACTGTCTACGACTGCATCAGTAGTTTACCAGTCCGCTCTTGGTGTGGGCAATGTACCACGTAGGCTATTAACCTGGTTCACTTCAGTGTCGTGGCGGTTGGTCGTACACCAACGCTCTGGTGCATTTATTAAAGAAATAGCTCTTAGGTCTTTATAATGTAGGCAGGGTAGCGAGAAGATTTATATGTGAATAACTGGATAGCTAAATGCCATTGGATTAATAATGTTATCGATATGGGTAATTATCGTTGAAATGGGATAGAGGTTTACTGAAAGTGATACTGGCATTTACGAATGGTGGTCTTGGACAATTACGGAGTCATTAGCAGTCCATGCTTCCCGGTCGCCTCACCACTCCAAACGCGGCCACAGGTGTTGTAGTCTAATGGGAACCTAGGCATCGGACTACAATTCCGAAGTAAACATGGTGCTACACTCCGCCATTGATACACACAACGTTGGGTTGCTTTTGGTACCCAATATGGTGATCATCTCTCGTCATGGTTACGCGTAATCGATTGGAACTCTGACGGCGAGTATGCCTGGCCCCAGTTTCCCTTGGAGTCCAACATCGAGCCACTGTCACTTCTGAATGCCCCACAAATGTGGGTATTGCATGGTTCAACGAGCTGGCCAAATGGAGACCTACAACGAGGCCTCTTTCACTGTCAGGTGCTGACAATGCTATCTGACAGGCGTGTGCGGCATCTCCTCGTCCTTCAAAGTAGTCGCTCAACATCTGACGATATTCGCGTCCCCTTGAGTCCGTACCAGGCGTGTTAGCAACACTAACCACGAACAACACTAATGCATTCTGACGGCCATTCCAGCTGTCATAGAAAATTGCAGCTCTAATCACTAACATGCCTGCCGATGTTGTGTGTGTGTGTACAAAGCTACAGTGTCACCCGACCATGTCTTCTGGATGCTTCACTGTTTTTGTAAAGCAGTGTAATACCTTACAGATTGAAGTAGACGTACAAAAATTAAATCGTGAGTAAACATCAGCACAAGGGGCGATCAAATGGATTCTGTTTGAGAGCGTTGATGCAGCATATATCCAACTTAGCGAGACTCCGATGAAGGTATATAAGCACCGACAAGTAAGCAAGAGATTAATGTTGCATAAGCGTCTTTCCGATGTGCGTGCGGTAAATGCGGAGACGTAAATTATGGCGACGTTATTAGAGGATGTCCATTAATTACGTGAGCTCAGAATGGGGGTGTCTGGCAAAATCTCACCAAATCGCATTTGGAGGGGGGGGGGGGATAGGGTAGGGGCAAAGAAAATCTCGCATTAACTTTTTAATTTAGAGAGTGCACTATTATTCCTATTATTGTAACGGATAAAATTATGTTTTATGTAATTAATCCCCAGTATAGGCAATATTAAAGCGCGCGTCAATCTCTGTGGCCTCTCTAAACTGAATGCATTACACATGCGTATGGTTGGAATTCCGCGATTTGAAACAAGTGCCAGACAAGTGTTGGATTTCATTCGGGGAGTCCTGTATCACACTGGTCGAAACCACTACCAGTCGTTGAGTCAATGGTGATATTCTGCAACGGGTATAACACTGGGTGTCCAATAAAAAAATTGTGCCGAAACTTTTACCGTGCGTCTGTTACGTGGCATGCCGAAGAGTCGAAAGATTCGTACGAGCAAGTTGTTGAGCGTTTATGAACGAAAGCTAAGTTCACAGACTAGAATTGTCTTAGTGATCATATTAATTACAACATTCCAAAACTAAGTAATCACACGGGTGAAGAGAAGAAAAAAATAATGTTGTCTTTATTCTGCAAAGTAAGCAAACGTTCAACTACATTTAATGTATGTAACATACCAATAAAAGACCAGTTTTTAGAGATATGTCAAAACGGTTAATACTATTTTCGTGCAGACTTTTTGTTCGTCTGCCTCTGTCTGGGTGTGTGTCTGTCTGTCCTTCCGAACACTGCTCAGGATTAGCAGGTCAACATCAGTATTTCTAATTACATGTTGAAAACTCTGCTTAACAGCCGGCCTGAGTGGCCGTGCGGTTCTAGGCGCTACAGTCTGGAGCCGAGCGACCGCTACGGTTTCAGGTTCGAATCCTGCTTCGGGCATGGATGTGTGTGATGTCCTTAGGTTAGTTAGGTTTAATTAGTTCTAAGTTCTAGGCGACTGATGACCTCAGAAGTTAAGTCGCATAGTGGTCAGAATCAACTCTGCTTAACAGGTTTTATAAATAAAACATGGTTTTACTAAGGTATTTTACTTATTGTTTAAGACAGACGTCTTTTTTACCCTACTGTAAACTTCAGGGGGGTGAGGAGGGGGCGTACACCACATCTCACAAACTCGCACTATGGGGAAGGGGGTCCAAATTTTAAAGAAGGCCCCTCACATAATTAATAGACGTCCGCTTACCACATGCGGCCAAACAGGCCCAATGAGCCGAAGGACAAGCAACGGCAGACATCCATCGGAGAATGAAGAATGTGTATGAGGCAGCACGCCTGTCGTAAACCACCGGTGTGGAATGGTGCGTCAAGGGGTGCCGTTGCTTCATGATAACGCATGGAAAATTTGGAAATTTGTGGTAAGGTCTTATGGGACCAAACTACTGAGGTCATCGGTCCACACCCTACACACTACTTAATCTAACTTAAACTGACTTACGCTACGGACATCACACACACCCATGCCCGAAGGAGGACTCGAACCTCCGACGGGGGGAACCACACGGACCATGCAAGGCGCCCAAGACCGCGCGGCTACCCCACGCGGCAATAACGCACGTCCCCGTACCACAAATATGCTTAAAGCAGAAGTTACGCACTACAGTCTTTATCTCTTCTCATGCTGTTATTCCTCCTCCTGTCTCATAAGCCGGCCGGGGTGGCCGTGCGGTTATAGGCGCTACAGTCTGGAGCCGCGCGACCGCTACGGTCACAGGTTCGAATCCTGCATCGGGCATGGATGTGTGTGATGTCCTTAGGTTAGTTAGGTTTGAGTAGTTCTAAGTTCGAGAGGACTGATGACCTCAGAAGTGAAGTCCCATAGTGCTCAGAGCCATTTGAATCATTTGTCCCTTAAACAAGGCCTTGAAGGGTCTACTATTCCTGTCTGAGGAGGATGTGCAGCGTCTGAATGCTAACGACCATTTTGTTCGATTGGACCGTACGGCCTTGAAACCGGAACTTTTTGGCTGCCCTTATAGTAACGAGGTGTACACAATATATAGGTGAATATTATTTGTAAACAACCCAACCTTTCGAATGACATGAAGTGTTGCGATTGAGCTGCACCATTCTGTTGTACTAGCCTCAGCGGCGTCCTACGGTAACTTGGCGCAGAGATTTTAGTGTAAACCAGGACTGCACCTGCAAACAAACAAAACATTCTTTACGGAACTTTATTTTTCCGATGTGATAATTAAAATTTTCTGATTATCCCTCGTATACAACTACTGAGGGAAGATATTCTTGCTGGCCGAAAGCGCTGTTATTCTCGCACGATACATTCCTGCAGCCACATGGCTGCGCCCAGCGCGTGCAGCATGCCGATGGGAAAAACCGACCGGTTAAAACCGATAACGGTATTTTAATTCTGAATAACCATTAATTTTCCGTATTTGTGCTGTCTCAGTTATAACAGATACATTAATTTTTCACTGATAACCGGGTATAAGGTTGGCATATCAATTTGTCATAGCAATGATGCTGGAATTTTTGGGTTTCAAATCAAACCTTTTTTTAAGAAAATAATTATTTTGGTAGGACGTTCTTTGGCTTCTGGGAGATTTGTGTCGTCTGTATCTGATGAAAGGAGTCAACTTGCAGATCAACACATTACAAACGAGCTCTATCACTAGACATGACAATAAATATTGGCCAACTAATTAATTCATTATTGTAATTTTAACTATTGTTACGAAACTATTCCTGACAGATTTTATACTTCGCCTACAATTTAAAATGCTCATCTGAATTTTTGAAAGTGAATTTTTGGTTTTGTTAGTAAAACATTAATTGCATTCAAACACCCATTAAAAAGTAATGACATATATTTGACTAAAATGGGCTTTTCATTCGTAATGTCTAAAAGGATAAGAACGCTACAAATTCGCACTAGGATTTATTACTTGGTAGTCATTTCTATGGAATAATAAAAGATAAAGGAATTTACGGCAATAATAACAAGTTAAAAGCAACTTCAGATAATCAGTACAACGGGAAACCAACTAAAGTTGCAAATTTTACTTTTTTTATTTAGTTGTGACTAGTTTCTGACCGAGAACGATTTTCAAATCATCCAGATAGTCAATATGATGTGTCGGCAGCTGGGCCAACACCTTGTAGATCGAAGTGGCTGAAAGTGCACGCTAAACTAACGCAGACGGGCGTGAAGTACTGGAACATGAGACTTATTAATGAATAAGAAGAAAAGTACGTAGCTGGAATAATATACTTAACTTTATTCTCTTGTTGGAATACATCTCTTGAATAGTAGTAAGCTATAAGCACTGATACAAATGGCGCCTTGCTAGGTAGTAGCTATGGAATAAGCTGAAGGCTATTCTATCAGTCTCTCGGCAAATGAGAGGAAGACTTGGTAGGTCTGGTCGCAAGCTATGTCGTCCGTACAACTGGGGCGAGGTCATGTCCGTGTCTTGTGACCTGCCATGTGGTGGCGCTAGGATTGCGATTACACAGTGGCGACACGCGGGTCCGACATGTACTACAGGACCGCGGCCGATTTAAGTTACCCCTTGCAAGTGTGGTGTCTAGCGGTGACACCACACAATATACACATATCGGTATGCGCTGTAACTGTTCATTTGCATTTCAAAATACGTATATACTTATCTTGACATGGTTCTCGATTTTTGGAAACATCATTTTCACTATCTGAATGATTTGAAAATGGGCCCCAGCCCGAAACAGACATGAAGCAAGTAAAAAAAAAAGTGAAATGTGTAACTCTGGCTACTTTCCCGTTTTATTGTCGAAAAATAGAGTTCTACAACCACAGTTTTCATGCTGTAGCATTTGCTGTTCAGAATATCCAAATAGTGGTACGATCCTCGACTATAAATTGATTTTCTAGCCGAGATTTAAAACATTAGAATCAGTAGGAGAATACTGGTAAACTTTTTGTAGCATTCAACCCCTAATTACCTTTTGAGGAAAGCAGTGAACGTAGGATAATCTAAGTTTGCTTTTATTTCTTTTTTTTATTCTGTATTTTGATTTCTTTGTAACTTGAAACGCGTAATGCAAAATCCTGCAAGTGTCGCAGAATTTTTTAAATCTTTGTTCGATGTCTACCTTTATTTCTGGAAATAACAGCAATAAGAAATAAAAAAAAAATAGAAATGAACGAAAGGCATTATGGGACGGGAGGCCCCGCCTGGGTAATTCCGGCCGCCAAATGCAAGTCTTATTTCAGTCGACGCCACATAGCGTGATTTGCGCGCCGGTGATGAGGATAGAATGAAAATAAGGACAACACAGCACCCAGTCCACAGGAGGAGAAAATCTCCAATCTGGCCGGTAATCGAACCCGAGCCCACTGCACGGGAGGCAAGCACGTTACCACCCAGCTAAGCAGGCGGACACAAAGCGGTAAATGGATTGTGTCAGAACCGGTTATTTTGAGCTATTTTAACAGTCAGGTTAAACTGGACATGAAAAAAAATAGTATAATTCGTTCCATTCAATCCTTGGCTGATTGATACAGCAACTAGTTTTCATGGTTTTATTGAAAATAAAACAATCACTGTTCCAAAGTTATTTTTATTTACGAATAATACGTTTCGCTATCGTTAGGCATCATCAGATTATCTGAAAAGAAAAAGAAGCCTCATTAAATAAATATTCTGTAAACATAATGAGGCGCCAAAAATTAAATTAAAAAGTAAACAATACGTAAAACTGTCAAACGAAGCTCATTGCATGGACTACCGAAGATCTACGTCAGCCATATTCGAGTAGACACAACATGTACGTGTGGCTGGACGCCATGCTCTACTTGCTGCTATATCATTTGAAAAGTGTCTGTAATTCATAGTTAGTTTCCTTTATAAGTTTGTCAGATCACGTTTCCCAAATTCTGTCTAGGTTCCCACAGTTCCTTTTAGTTATTCTCGACAGCCGAGTTTTCATTGAGACGGTTTTACACTACTGGCCATTAAAATTGCTACACCACGAAGATGACGTGCTACGGACGCGAAATTTAACCGACAGGAAGAAGATGCTGTGATATGCAAATGATTAGCTTTCAGAGCATTCACATAAGGTTGGCGCCGGTGGCGACACCTACAACGTGTTGACATGAGGAAACTTTTCAACCGATTTCTGATACACAAACAGCAGTTGACCGGCGTTGCCTGGTGAAACGTTGTTGTGATGCCTCGTGTAAGGAGAAATGCGTAGCATCTCGTTTCCGACTTTGATAAAGGTCGGATTGTAGCCTATCGCGATTGCGGTTTATCGCGATTGCGGTATCTCGACATTGCTGCCCGCGTTGGTCGAGATCCAAGGACTGTTAGCTGAATAAGGAATCGGTGGGTTCAGGAGGGTAATGCGGAACGCCGTGCTGGACCCAAACGGCCTCGTATAACTAGCAGTCGAGATGATAGGCATCTTATCCGCATGGCTGTAACAGATCTTGCAGCCACGTCTCGATCCCTGTGTCAACAGATGGGGACGTTTGCAAGACAACAACCATCTGCACGAAGAGTTCGACGACGGTTGCAGCAGCATGGATTATCAGCTCGGGAGACCATGGCTGCGGTTACCCTTGACGCTGCTTCACAAACAGGAGCGCCTGCGATTGTGTACTCAACGACGAACCTGGGTGCACGAATGGCAAAACGTCATTTTTTCGGATGAATCCAGGTTCTGTTACATTTCAGATGTGTTATGACCCGTGGCTCTACCCTTCATCCGATCCCTGCGAATCCCTACATTTCAGCAGGATAATGCACGACCGCATGTTGCAGGTCCTGTACGGGCCTTTCTGGATACAGGAAATGTTCGACTGCTGCCCTGGCCAGCACATTCCCCAGATCTCTCACCAATTGGGAACGTCTGATCAATGGTGGCCGAGCAACTGGCTCGTCACAATACGCCAGTCACTACTCTTGATGAACTGCGGTATCGTGTTGAAGCTGCATGGGCAGCTGTACCTGTACACGCCATTCAAGCTCTGTTTGACTCAATTCCCCAGGCGTGTGAAGGCCGTTATTACGGCCAGATGTGGTTGTTCTGGGTACTGATTTTTCAGGATCTATGCATCCAAATTACGTGAAAATGTAATCACATGTCAGTTCTAGTATAATATATTTGTCCAATGAATACCCGTTTATCATCTGCATTTCTTCTTGGTGTAGCAATTTTAATGGCCAAAAGTGTATGTGTATGTGGCTGACGTACAGCTTTGGTAGCTCGGCGCAATGAGCTTCATTTGATAGTTTTACGTGTGAGTTGCTTATGGTTTTAATTAAATTTTTGTCACGGCTTAGAAGCAGACGTTGTAGTGTTTACTGGATTGTTCTTTAATTAGCCCCCTTTTCCTTTTAGATAATCTGATGTTCCCTAACCACCGTGAAACGCGTAATTTTTAAATAAAAATAATTTTGCTACCGCGACTGTTTTATTTTTAGTATAAAAACTGGTATTTTATTTTTAATATAAAAACCGGTATAAGCGAAAACCGATTGTTTCAGCTATAACTGCCATCCCTAGCGCAGCAGCGGCCACCGCGATCGGCTGCTTAACAAGGCCTCGCTGCCCCAATTGTATCTGCGCGCCTCGTATGGAAATAGCGCGCTTTAATTGGCGACATTAGCGCGTGGTGCGCCTCACTGTGCTGTGCTGGTGTTACCAGCTGCGACTCGTTGCCGCGGGGGGGGGGGGGGAGGGGGGGCGGCAGCACCCGCGCGCCCGCCTCAGACGCCATCCGCCGGTCCGCCCTGGTACATTATTCATGGCGGCCGGCCGTCTGTCGCGAACGCTGCCGTCAGGCGCCGAGGCCGCCAATTCCTCCAATGGAGCCGTCTGATGAACGCTGCCGTAGGTGCGAGCTCTCCTGACCTTTAGCGGCCTTCGTCACTTGTTGTTGCTCTTCTTGTTGTTCGGTGATGGCACGGCAGGGTGTTGGCTGTACTCATCTGAGACGCCAAAGTTACACAAGCCTCGTAGTCCGGCCGGCGAAGTGTGGGCAACGAAGTACCGACCTGTACTTCGTAGAGAGACATGTACGCTTAGGTGTACCGCAATGTGAAGCACTCCCACAGTACATGGTGCAACTGTATGGTTCATCAATATTTTCTAGAGTTACAAATTAAGTAGGTGGATCAGTTATTCTGGCTGTTAAAATTTTCGTATTATCACGTAAAACAATTCCTACTTTTAAGTTTTCTGCCCACTGACTGTGGAGTTATCATACTCCTCTTCGTACTACAGGTCTTTCTGTCACCAGAATATGTGAAACTTTCGTAAAATAAAGAACAACCACCTTCAGTCAGAATCGTGATTTTATTGCAGTACACGATACATTTCGAGCGCTGGGGTTCATTCTCAGGTGTTTTGACAGCCTACCTCAATTTTTTTCATGATTTAGTTTAATTCCGGTCCTATTAAGATTACATTGTAATTCATTGTGGAGAAAATAATCTATGTAGACGGTCAAAGCACCTGAAGATGCCGGCCGCGGTGGTCTCGCGGTTCTAGGCGCGCAGTCCGGAACCGTGCGACTGCTACGGTCGCAGGTTCGAATCCTGCCTCGGGCATGGCTGTGTGTGATGTCCTTAGGTTAGTTAGGTTTAAGTAGTTCTAAGTTCTAGGGGACTGATGACCACAGCAGTTGAGTCCCATAGTGCTCAGAGCCATTTGAACCATTTGAGTCACCTGAAGGTCAGAGCGCAGGACTCGAAATGCATTGAAATAAAATCTCGATTCTGACTGAAGGCGGTTATTCCTTATTTTACCAAAGTAATAGAGTCTCGGAAGAAACACAGATAGAAATGGATAAAATTAAGGTAAATTATACTAACTGACTCTTGCAAATAATTCGCAGTCTATCCTGGTGAGCCGCCGATAGATAACATAGTCTTGGAGAAATATGTAAATGCAAGAATTTACCAATAAAAAGTATTATATTTTGAACAGTAGTAACAAATGTTGGTCTTACTGTAAAAATTCGTCATCATTATGTACAATACGGTTAATTGTAGAACATAGAAAAAGCAGATATTGTCTTTGTCAGATAAATTTTATTTTTTAAACTTCGCTGCTATTTAAAACTTCTTTGAAGAATGTTTACAATTCAAAGAAAATGTGAAGTCGTGGAAAAGCCACGTATAACTGACATGCAAAACAACAGTTTCTGGTAAATACAAACCGCCCTTTCAAGCGTTTCAGCTGATGCTTTTTCTACGGCCGTAGCGAAGGATATCTTTATTGGCAATTGTTGTCTTAGAATTTGGAAATCGATGACGGAAGCAGAAGGTGTGAGGCTAATGCAGCTATAAGCACTATTATTAGAATCCATGAATTTAGCAGTAATAATATGCTGGCCTAAGTGAGTTACCACTAATCTTATAACAAAATGTTCGAATGTGTGTGAATTCCTAAGGGACCAAACTGCTGAGTTCATCAGTCCCTACACTGACACACTACTTAAATTAACTTACTCTAAGGACAACAAAAAATGGTTCAAATGGCTCTGAGCACTATGAGGTCATCAGACCCCTAGAACTTAGAACTATTTAAACCTAACCAACCTAAGGACATCACACACGTCCATGCCCGAGGCAGGATTCGAACCTGCGACCGTAGCGGTCGCGCGGCTCCAGTCTGTAGCGCCTACAACCGCTCGGCCACTCCGGCCGGCACTCTAAGGAAAACACACACACACACACCCATGCCCGAGGGAGGACTCGAACCTCCGGTGGGAGGGGCCGCGCAATCCGTGACATGGCGCCTAAACCGCACGGCCGCTCCGCACGACTCCTGTAACATTAGCTAATGTCACAGTACCGTCGAAGATTTCAAATTAACATCATAATAGCATTTTCCTTGAAAGCAACTGGTGAGCTGGTACACCTGACAGATTTAAATAGATCAAAATTTCTACGAGGTAGAACTGAACGTTGTTTATTTCTTCAAATTGCACAGATTCAGAACTGAGGTAAACAACTGCCTCTCCAAGTACGGTACCATATTTGAAACGACATATTAATTACATGTTGCACAATCTTCATTTTTTGGACATAGAATCACCGTTGAATAAAAGTACGAAACATTTTTTTACTGATTTATGTAACATTGAATATTTTGGTAATAATACTATCGTAATTATAAAAAAAATTGAGGTTAGGAGAAGTGCATTCAAACGTTGCGAACAGTGTAAAGTAATCCAGAATTAAGTTATAAAATAAATATGTAGATCAAGGGTACTGAGTTTAGGAGACATGTAAAGTAACGTTGGAAACGCTGGAACGTAAGGACGAACTAACACTTCAATAAATTAAGTCATTAAAGTAAACGGTACCTCCCTATGATGATGGACGTTGATGTATTTCAGTTTATTCGCGGAACACACAACGCTTGTTTACGGAAAGCAAACAATTTCGAGGTATGTTGAGGATGATAATAAAATAAGATTATCAGTATACGACGCTTTCTAAATTTCTTCACATCGATATGTGTGATCGAAATCACGTCATAAGACTTAGTTTGCGTAAAGAATCTAAGCAACTGCAACATCTGTCGTGCTTGATAGTTAAACAGTGTGTCAATAGATGGCACATTCTACATTGAATTTACAGAAGTGTTTGGAGAGTAAAGTTTTTTAATGAAAACAAGAACTACAAATTAATTGTGTATTTTTTGTCGTTTGTGGTGAACGAAATCTTGAAAATGATATGTCAATTATTAATTTTGATTAACAACGCGGGAGATATGACGTACCGACGAAAAGAAATAATATGTGTGAGTAGCAACTAAATGAATAAAAAGAAACTTTTAATGTTACACGTTTTTATATAGGACTAAAAACATGGTTCCGAAAATATGTGATTATGAATTTTTAGTAACTCTGAAGATACTTGTAGGCTTTATAATGTAAAACGTGGAGTGCACGTAATTCACAATTAATGCATAAATAGTTCTTCTAACTATTCGCTATTGAATGCACCCCACATTTTGCATTGTAAACCTTCATAGCTATTAAAAATCAACAACGATATATTTTGAGAATTGTCTGTATATGGTTAGGAATCTGCTTTTGGCTACAACAGTTATTTTATACGTCACAGCCCGATATAAAAGTGTCTTACATGAAAAACTTATTTTTATTTAAAAAATTATTTTCTGTTATTTAATCTTGTCCGTGTGAATTTTTCCGTCGATTTCGAAATCTTGATGACATAATAATACGTAAATTTCATTATTATTTCAGTTCACCTCCGTCCAGCAATGTATTGCTTCCTCCCATGCATATATCGTCAAAAGATAGTGATGGTAAAAATGAGAGAGATTCGAGCTCCCAGGAGGTTTACCAGCATCCGTTCTCCCTATGAATCATTCGTGACTGGAACAGGAAAGGGGAGAAATGGCATTGATACACAAAGTACCCTCAACCATGCACCAGACAAGAAAGCGGGTTACTATTGCATTGTCATCGTGAGCTATGTTGAAAGTCTCAAGTCTCTAGCTCATCGTGAAGTAGTTTCAAATTTGTCTCCAACAGATGGACAGACAGATAAGTGAACGAGTTAATAAAAGCGTAATAAAATGAGTCTTAAATTCCTCCAGAGATCCCTAGGTTATGCAGCCAAGTCAAAACCGAGCACCAGCCTTAACGGGACCAGGGTGTGGTTCCATTCAAAGGTAATCTACACATGCGTTAACACATTTATACCATTGGGAGACACGATCAATACCTGGCTGAAAATGACTTACAAGTTCCTGGCACCCTCCATCGGAAACGCTGGAATTCCATATGGTGTCGGCCCACTCTTAGTCTTGATGACAGCTTTCACTGTCGCAGGCATACGTTCATACGTTCAGTCACGTACTGGAAGGTTTCTTGGGGAATGGCAGCCCATTCTTCACGGAGTGCTGCACTGATGTCGGTCGGTGAGGCCTGGCACGAAGTCGGTGTTAAAAAACTTCCCAAAGGTGTACCTTAGGATTCAGGACAGGACTTTGTGCAGGCTAGTCCATTACATGGATGTTATTGTCATGTACCCACTCCGCCACAGGCCGTGCATTATGAAGCGGTGCTCGATCGTGTTGAAAGATGCAATCGCCGTCTCCTAATTGCTCATCAACAGTGAGAAGCAAGAAGATGCTTAACACATCAATGTAGGCCTGTGCTGTGATAGTGCCAAGCAAAACAACAACGGGTGCAAGCCTCTCCGTGAAAAATACGACCACACCACAACACAACACCTCCGCCTCTGAATTTTACTGTTGGCACTACATACGCTGGCAGATGACGTTCACCGGGCACTCGCCATACCCACACCCTGCCATCGGAACGCCACATTCTGAACCGTGATTCGTCACTCCACAGAACGTTTTTCCACTGTTCAATCGTCCAATGTTTACTCTCCTTACACCAAGCGAGGCGTCGTTTGGCATTTACCTCCGTGATGTGTGGCTTATGAGCAGCCGTTCTACCATGAAATACAAGTTTTCTCACCTCCGCCTAACTGTCATCGTACTTGCAGTGGATCGTGATGCAGTCTGGAATTCCTGTGTGATGGTCTGGTTAGATGTCTGCCTATTGCACATTACGACTCTCTTCAACTGTCGGCGGTTTCTGTCAGTCAACAGACGAGGTCGGCCTGCACGCTTTTGTGCTGTAGGTGTCCCTTCACGTTTCCACTTCACTATCACATCGGAAACAGTGAACCTGGGGATAATTAGGGATGTAGAAATCTCGCGTACAGATGGTTCAAATGGCTCTGAGCACTATGGGACTCAACTGCTGAGGTCATTAGTCCCCTAGAACTTAGAACTAGTTAAACCTAACTAACCTAAGGACATCACAAACATCCATGCCCTAGGCAGGATTCGAACCTGCGACCGTAGCGGTCTTGCGGTTCCAGACTGTAGCGCCTTTAACCGCACGGCCACTTCGGCCGGCTCTCGCGTACAGACTTACGACACAAGTGACACCCAATCACTTGACCACGCTCGAACACCGTGAGTTGCGCGGAGCGCCCCATTATGATCTCTCACGATGTCTAATGCCTACTGAGGTCGCTGATATGGAGTACCTGGCAGTAGGTGGCAGCACAATGCACCTAATATGAAAATCGTATGGTTTTGGGTATGTCGGGATACTTTTGATCAGATAGTGTATGTTTTAACGCGTGCAATTATTACTTTTGAATGGTTAACGCGTACGGTGATCACTTTTGAATGGAACCGTTCCGTGGTCTCTTTGTGGCGGGTTTTGATTTGACTGCTCTTCATACCACCCTTTCTCATCCCACCCTCAGTCGTAGGGGTGCTAGGGGCGTCTTGCAGTCACAATAATTTTTTCCCTTTCGCAAGTAATAAGTATGTGCGGGTTGGTATATATTCCTTCAGGAATTACTGTGGTGCACCTGTAAATCAAATGAGTTGTTGCACACTCTTTTTGCAGCGAGTAATTTACGCACAAATCGGCTGTAGGGGTTGTCACGTAACCTGCTTGTCATAATCATCGTGCACGAACTCGAACTGGACAGACGGTGCTCTTTGTTACGTTCCTTAGTCGCCCCGTTCCCACCCCTGCCCCTCTTCAACTGCAGGTGCTTCCACTCTCACGGTATTGCGTTGTCGACCAGTTCTGAGCTTTGTTGAAAATTTCAGTTATCTATCTCATCAGCAATTCAGTATGAAAATTTTAGCGAAAAAGATGGACAAGTAGGCGACCTACTAAACACGTCTTTTAAATGATCCGCCTCCACCATCCGATGGTTCTCTACCTACGCCACAGATCGGTGATCCAGATACCTGGGTAAAACTGATAATAGTGCATAAGTTTGCCTATTAAGTTTATTGACTTGTTAATTAACTATGGAAAACAAACGTGATTACTGTCATAGGATTCGTAATCAAGTGTACTGCATTAATCCACGATTGGAAACGTGATTATTACGATATTAAACACTCTTTCTTTTATGAGACTGGACTGAATAGCTGCTGAGACTTCTCCATGTGCTATGATATATCGTAGAAATGTCTCCGGTGTACAGTGTGTCGCTTGGACAGAAATATTTTTGACAGCCACTTTTCGTTGCAAGCATCTCACAGTTAACTCAGAAAGCAAGATTAATGACATTACTCTCCAACTCTGTACGAAATGTGTGGCCGAACTAATAGAAAGCTGAAAATTAGCAGCGTCGCAGGGATTTTAAGAGTAGTTTTTAGAGTACAGCTGTGTATCGGCAACGGGGATAGTATTACTGTTCGTTCTAGTACCATTATCATAACATCAAGGATCGGCACTTTTTTCACATATAAAATTTGTATTTCAACGCTAAAAATGTTTGTTCTTCTGTGATCTACGTGTCAACTTTTATCACGTTGTTCACCGTATTATGTTGTTGCAGTGAAGATATACAACGGATTTACTAGTTCCTGGATGTCTAGTAATACCGCGGTATTGATTGCATGTCTCTTTCTAGAATTCCCCATTTCTTTGATTATTGTATTCCAGCACACAACTAGGTCACAGCTAACTGCAGCTACACACGTACCGATGGCTCCATGTCCGCTGTCAGTGGTGTCTATGACCTATAATTCCAACAATATATGCCACTAGTATCAAGTGGAACGATGCATCTGATAAAAGCTATTTGTGCTCATAAGGTTAATGTTACCATACGTTATAGCTTCAGAAAACTGCTCCCAGTCACGTACAGTTGGCTCTATGTTCGTCTAACGTGTGTATGACCTTTAAGTTTGTTTCTCATCCAGTATAAATTGGACTGCTGTAGGTGGATTTATTTGTGATGAAAAGGTTAATCTTGTCATGAGTTATGGTTTCAGAGATAGCTACTTCATCCTTTCTCGATAACATTTAATTTATGGAACGGCTATCATCTACCTAACTTAGACGTCAAACTCACGGGCAATGGAGAAAGTAGGTCGAGTGCATGCAAAAACGAAGCATTCTTGTTGAGTTAAGAAGGTAGGAATGCGATCATGCCAAAGATACCGAAGCGTCGTTGCATTTAATGGTTCAGAAGAGCACCTATGACCATTACGACATAATGCTTCGTGCTTACAAGCTTGTAGATTTCCATTTTAGTTCAGAATTTTAGTTTAGCATTCTTGGCAACGATTTTGTACGGAAAGGAGACGGTGTTATTCCTCTGCTGGGAAGTACGTCCACAAATCTAGACATCGTTGTATGCAATTCCATGACGCGTGTGAACATAGGTAAGTCTGACACGTTCACCACAAGAGAGTTTATTCTTGAACGAAAGAAGAAAACTAGTTGCTTCAAATTTCATTTTAATGTATTTACTTATTTCCAATTCACATAATGTTGTTAGTAAAGAAAATGGTCTTATTAAGGGCACTAACATCTAACAGCGATTTCATAGAAATGAAATTTGAAGTGAAACACTTACTGAATACTAGATACTCTTAGATGTTTGAATTTTGTAGTGTTCTCTGTTAATATTTATCAATTTTCTTCAATTTTTTCGAAAATAACTTACCATTTATTCCTTACTTATTCATAATTTCATATGGAAGCCTTCTTAATCTGCATTTTAAT
This sequence comes from Schistocerca nitens, assembly GCF_023898315.1. Lineage (NCBI taxonomy): Eukaryota > Metazoa > Arthropoda > Insecta > Orthoptera > Acrididae > Schistocerca > Schistocerca nitens. Next base: position 419,895,274 of record NC_064618.1, on the reverse strand, counting down.
ATTCGATTTACTTTAATAAATGAAAATCTCTTCCTTGAAGTTAGGAATAACACAGAAGCGTATGGGGTAGAGGTAAGAAAAGTGTGGCTTCCTTTGGGTTTCAAAGAGAACTACTTGTAGTCTATCGACCACCCTTATCACCGGCTATAAATTTAAGGCGAGTTTTCTGTTTGTCATAAGAGTATTTTTTAGGCACTGACTAATCGATTAAAAAGTCACTGAAGGATTTTCCTTTCAGTACTGACTGAAAAGTAGCTCTCATTTCTGAAGAACAAACCAGCAAAATCTACTTTCAAAATATTAATGTCTACTAAGAATGGAAACCGATTTACACACTGATGAGCCAGAACATTATGACCACTGCCCACCACTACATTGGATATCGCCTAGTGGTATTGCGGCCACGTGACGCGGTAACAAAGGATGTAAGGTGAACAGACACGGAGTGGGATCACCCTAGCGAAGAAATGGGCTTCTGGAGAAATACATTGAGATAAGCGGCTTCGACAAAGGGCAGATCATTATTTCGCAGAGCCTGTGAACTAGTATCTCGAAAACTTCGAAGCTTGTCTAATGTTCACGAGATGCTGTCGTGAAAGAGGTAAAAGGACTGTGAACTACCACTAAGCGCTAAATGGTTGGACGTCCATGACCATTCACAGAATTTGGGGTTCGCAGGCTTGTCTGCTCTGTAAAGTGGTATCTCTGGCGAAAGAGCACAATGCTGGTGAACGCACAAGGGTTTCAGAACACACTGTTCATAGAACATTGTTGAACATGGAGCTCCGCAGCAGACCACCCTATTTGTTCACATGTTGACCAACGATAGTCAGTTACGATCGAAGTGGGCACATGGGCATAGGCATTCGACCATCGATCGATGGAAACGTGTCGGCTCTTCGGGTAAATCACATTTTTGATACACTAGGTCGATGGTCGTTTGAACAAATGCCGTCGTCTAGATGAACGGCGACTCAAAACGTCTAGAGCCCCACGGACGCAGGCTGGTGATAGCAGTATTATGCTATGGGAGACGTTCTCCTGTGCTTGCATGGGACCTGTGGTAGTAATCGAAGACACGCTAACGCCTCATCCCTTCGTGCTTGGTACCTTCCCTGACGGTGACGTCATATTTCACCTGTATAATTATCCGTGACTCTGAGCCACAATCGTGCTACAGTGGTTTGAGAAGCGTTACAATGAACTCACGTCGATGCCTCGGTGTCCAAATTCGCCTGATGTCAATCCAATGGAATGTATCTGTATCGCTATTGGGGGCTACCACGACGTACGCAAAATAGCAGCCCGTTATATACGTGAATTACAACTTGGTGTAGATATCTAATGCCACATACCTCCACAAATATACCAAAGAACTTCCGGATCCGTGATACCCCGAATCGGTGATGTAGAGGATGATTAAAATTAAACTTTCAAAACGCTGTAGGAATAACACCACTGGCGGAAGAAAAAAAATTGTGTGAAAATTGCTCAATTCATGGCGCTGTATGTGTCAGAATACGTAAATGAAAACACCTGTCATGCGCACGACCCATTGAAGTTGGTATAAACACGCCGGGTACACGGCTTTTCCTCCTTTCGCGTCTGCGACGTTCGCCATGACTTCCTCAATGCAGGATCGCGCCCTGCTCGTAAAGATGTATTAGAGGAATGATTACTGTGCCCACGTCCCTCTGCAGAAGTTCCGGACACTGAAGGGTTTGAAAAAAAGCGTTGGTCCGATGAATGCCATGGGTCTGGAGAAAATGATCCGGAAATTCGAAAAGATGGGTTCTTTTGGTGTGCAACCTGGTAGAGGGAGGAAACGAATTGGCCGGCCGCGGTGGCCTAGCGGTTCTAGGCGCTCAGCCCGGAACCGTGCGACTGCTACGGTCGCAGGTTCGAATCCTGCCTCGGGCATGGATGTGTGTGATGTCCTTAGGTTAGTTAGGTTTAAGTAGTTCTAAGTTCTAGGGGACTGATGACCACAGATGTTAAGTCCCATAGTGCTCAGAGCCATTTCAACCATTTGAAACTAATTGATTCGACGTCAGTGGAAGCAGTGGCCACAACAATCCGGGAGGAGACGAGTGGTGGTTTGCAAACGTGTAGTGCACGGAGAATTGCTCGAACGTTCTACATAGCACGGTGCGTAAAATACTACGAAACATCCTTCTTTGGTATCCATTCAAAATTACCCATGTGCACGAGTTGCTTCCTGTTGATCTGCCAGAAGGAGAGAGACCTTTGCCTTAGAATTTCTTGCTCGCATGGGACAATAACTGGCAGTGAAAGATTTTGTGGACAGACGAAGCCCATTTCCATCTGACAGAATATGCCAATACAGAGAATTGTCGGACATGGACAACAGAAAATCCACACTCAAATCAACCAGTACCACTTTATCCTGAAAAGGTCACTGTCTAGCGTGAGTTTACGGCATCATTTATCATAAGGCCGTATTTTTTTCTAAGAGACAGGTACTTTCAGTCCTGTTACCTGTACAGTCACTGGTAAGCGCTATGAGTGTTTTTTTGCGCAACCACGACATTCCAGCTCTCCAACAGCGTGGATGTGTATAAAGGATCATTTTCAAACAAGATGGCGCACCTCCGCACATTAAAATCCAGTTAAGCAGCTGCTGAAGCGCCATTTCGGAAATGCTAGAATTATCAGCCGCCATTTCCCCTACAGCCTGGCCATCCCGAACACCTGTGCTAGTCCGTGTGACTTCTGGCTGTGGGGCTATCTGAAAGATGTTGTGTTCAGTGTTCCGATTGCAAAAATGGTTCAAATAGCTCTGAGCACTATGGGACTTAACTTCTGAGGTCATCAGTCCCCTAGAACTTAGAACTACTTAAACCTAAGTAACCTAAGGACAGCACAGACATCCATGCTCGAGGCAGGATTCGAACCTGTGACCGTAGTGCCTAGAACCGGTTGGTCACCCCGGCCGGCGTTCCGATTGCAAACATAGCTGAATTGAAGGCACGCATTGCGCAACACATTCTGAACATGTCCCCGGAGTCACTTCGATCAGTTGTGGAACATGCTGTTCCCCGATTTCAACTTGTTGCAGAAAGCAGTGGATAGCCTACTGAACATGTCTTGCGCCAGTCACACGTAAATTAATATTCTGATTTGATTTTCATTGATGCTTTTTGTGCAGTTTTTGGCCTCAGAACAATTAATAACGGATTTTTCCCATCCGATGTGACATGACCTTGCCGTGGTGGATGGGATTACGTATCTAACAGTGTCACACCTATGCACCCAAGCACACTGAGTAGTACAGATTGTTTAACGTCAGACGTACTCCTTAGGCATTGTTGTATGATTCATTTGTCATTTGTAGTCAACCACTATTAAAATATGATGCTTACAGTGCCATCTATTGCTACATTTTGTAACTATATTTTTCTTCTGGCATACGTTTTTCCCCTTCACCGAAAATATTCGCTTGCAATTTGACGTCATTCTGACCAGTGGTGTTATTTCTACAGCAGTTTGAAAATTTAATTATAATCACCCTGTACTTCGTTCCAAAGACGGACAAACAAGCTATTAAGCAGGTGGTCATAATGTTTTGGTTCATAAGTGTATAAGCACTGCGAAACGGAGAAGAGAGGTTTCACGTGGCTGACAACGATACAAATTAACCAGATAATTTTTATCTTCAGTCAACTATCTACTCACCGCGTGCGTGTCTTTCTGTCGGAAGCTTATTTTATTCCTGTCTAGGTAGCATGTCCAACCCCCCTGTGCAATGTTCCTGTATATTTGTCATCCCTGTACTGCTCCTAGCATATGTAACACTAACTTACCGCATCTCTTGGTATGGGATCCCTATAGACATTCTTATCCGTTATACTGATTCATTCAACGACCATCTAGCTGTTATCAAATTTGCTGGTTGGAGAATGAAAGGCCTTACCACAAGAATTCGTTACCAACCTTATGGCCAGCATGGGCGCACATTGTAGAGCGTGTCCTGCATTACGGTCCGTGGTGATCACACACCCTATTAAGAACCATCTCCCTCATTTTGTACTGTACAGAGGACCATAGAAAACGGCGGTGGCTTCAGTGTATCTATTGCTGTAATATCTCTTTATATTCGATGAATTATTCTGATACTATCTACCCTTGAATGACGTTTACTAATTTTCTATCTTCATAGTCGCAGAATCCATGTGCAAAGTAGTTTCATACAATAGCTATGACATGAGCGCATAATTATTCTTTGTAGTACTCTCTCTGGTGGTTGTTAGAACAAAGCTTCCGAGATTATCTTCTTGCCGATTAGCCTGAATTTTGTTTGAAGAATTGTAATCTGAATATTGAGATTTATGACAAAAGATAACTGATAAGAAATTGTACGATTAAAACGTATATATATATATATATATATATATATATATATATATATATAAAGATGATGTGACTTACCGAACGAAAGTGCCGGCAGGTCGATAGACACACAAACATACACACGAAATTCAAGCTTTCGCAACAAACTGTTGCTTCATCAGGAAAGAGGGAAGGAGAGGGAAAGACGAAAGGATGTGGGTTTTAAGGGAGAGGGTAAGGAGTCATTCCAATCCCGGGAGCGGAAAGACTTACCTTGGGGGAAAAAAGGACAGGTATACACTCGCACACACACACATATCCATCCGCACATACACAGACACAAGCAGACGATACAAATTAACCAGATAATTTTATTCCTGTCTAGGTAGCATGTCCAACCCCCCCTGTGCAATGTTCCTGTATATTTGTCATCCCTGTACTGCTCCTAGCATATGTAACACTAACTTACCGCACCCCTGTGTATGGGATCCCTATAGACATTCTTATCCGTTATACTGATCCCTTCAACGACCATCTAGCTGTTATCAAATTTGCTGAAAAATGTCTGCTTGTGTCTTTGTATGTGCGGATGGATATGTGTGTGTGTGTGTGTGTGTGCGCGAGTGTTTACCTGTCCTTTTTTCCCCCAAGGTAAGTCTTTCCGCTCCAGGGATTGGAATGACTCCTTACCCTCTCCCTTAAAACCCACCTTTCCCGCTCCTTCCCTCTTTCTTGATGAAGCAACAGTTTGTTGCGAAAGCTTCAATTTCGTGTGTATGTTTGTGTTTGTTTGCTGCCAGCACTTTCGTTCGGTAAGTCACATCATCTTTGTTTTTAGATATATTTTTCTCACGTGGAATGTTTCCCTCTATTATATATATATATATATATATATATATATATATATATATATATATATATATATATATATATATGTATATATATATATATTGCTCCTTCATACAAAAGGTGTGCATTAGACATTTGAGAATTAATGATATTCATAGATATATTGTATAGTTGTTAATCAGAAGGGAACTTCCGAGAGACTGGATACGAGCCTGCACTTAATAATCCAAGAGCTCCATTACTTCTTCGGAAGGCTAAACTTCATCAAAGCCAAATATCCGCTTGATCAGAGGTTTCCCGACTGATTATACAACGCTCCCAAAATTACGAGGCATTTATTTGTACAGATTAGCAGACTGCCGCAAAGAACGAGCCTGCAGAGAAGAAGAATCATCGTCTGATTTCATTCTAACAAGTAAAATTTCTGAATCATTTTGAGCGACTGAGCTATGACTGTGTTTCCTATTATGAATGATTGATTGCCCGAACGAATTGATAGGAGGAAAAATTACATTGCCTTTCAGTAAAAATGTCATTTCTGTCTGTCTCATTGAGTTTTTCTTTCGCTTACCTTCTGTACTATACTGCAGTAGTTCTTTGTATGTATAGCCCAAATTTCATCGAGCTCTGTTACTTGCCAGCGACACAGAATGCGGAAGTTAGTTTCGTCCTTAAGTTTTGTACATCATTGTGTATTTAGGATATTTATGTTACGCAGAACTGCTTAAGATATTCGTTGTTGTCTATTGTTATTTTCTGGTGTTGAACACCTAATTCGAGAAGAAGATCATAAACATCCACAAAGCACCTGTCAGATGCGAAAATGGTAGCTCACCCAGAAGTAATGGAAGCAAGAAGGGAAAGAGAAATTAACTTCGTCATTCTTGATAGTTGTAAGTAAAGAGTTTTCCGTACTGAAATCGATTCGTTCCCCGAAATAATGTTGTCACGATTCCACAATACTCACTGCGTGGATTCTGTATTTACAAACCGAACAGTGAATTCCGTCCGTGACCGCGGATTGTAGTTTGGGGTGAGGAGTTTTTCGCCGCATTAGTATTGACAATCAATGGCGCGGGTTGGGGGGGGGGGGCAGTGTGGCAGTGGAACCCTGCGGAGTAGGGCGGGGCCACAGAGGGGAAATTGAATAGTTTCGTCAGTGAATCAGGCCGGCGGCTACCGCAGCGACAATTTCCGACTTCCGTCCCTTTCGCAATAAATTTGTTTGCAGTAACAAATTGTGGGAAACGCGCACGTGTCCCCCATTTTAAGTTTATTACCCTTGCTCAGATGCTATCGCTATGACTGATCGCCTGCTCGCACTGCCGCCAAATGTGTGTCACGTACAGGGCAGGCCGGCGGCCCTCCATGCAGTTGTCCCCGAACTGTTGCCTTATCCTGAGTCAATCGCAATTCGCCGCTGCTGCTGTCTCTTGTTTTGCTACAGGGAACTTATAATGTGCTTACATTACTGTAGACAGCGCGCACTGTCAAAGATCACGCAGACGTGGACTCCACCGAGCATTGTTCGACGTCAGGCCACCAAGTAGCGCTGACAACATTAACACAGAGGCAGTGGAAAACATACGATTATTTTCGTTATAGCGACGAGCAGATAAACTCTCAAAGCTATATTCTACATCGATTACAGCTACCCCAGTTACCATACGATGACAGCTACAGCAGCTTTTACAGAATGGCAGCCATTGGCAAGGAGAAATCGTTTGTACGCCTGAATTTGTAAGCGGCCTCTGCGTTGTTGTTGTTGTCGTTGTGGTCTTCAGTCCTGAGACTGGTTTGATGCAGCTCTCCATGCTACTCTATTCTGTGCAAACTTCTTCATCTCCCAGTACCTACTGCGCCCGCAGCTCGTGGTCGTGCGGTAGCGTTCTCGCTTCCCACGGCCGGGTTCCCGGGTTCGATTGCCGGCGGGGTCAGGGATTTTCTCTGCCTCGTGATGACTGGGTGTTGTGTGCTGTCCTTACTTAGGTTTAAGTAGTTCTAAGTTCTAGGGGACTGATGACTATAGATGTTAAGTCCCATAGTGCTCAGAGCCAGTACCTACTGCAACCTACATCCTTCTGAATCTGCTTAGTGTATTCATCTCTTGGTCTCCCTCTACGATTTTTACCCTCCACGCTGCTCCAATACTAAACTGGCGATCCCTTGATGCCTCAGAACATGTCCTACCAACCGGTCACTTCTTCTAGTCAAATTGTGACACAAACTTCTCTTCTCCCCAATCCTATTCAATACCTCCTCATTAGTTATGTGATCTATCCATCTAATCTTCAGCACTCTTCTGAAGCACCACATTTCGAAAGCTTCTTTTCTCTTTTGTCCAAACTATTTATCGTCCATGTTTCATTTCCATACATGGCTACACTCCTTACAAATACTTTCAGAAACGACTTCCTGACACTTAAATCTATACTCGATGTTAACAAATTTCTCTTCTTCAGAAACGCTTTCCTTGCCATTGCCAGTCTACATTTTATATCCTCTCTACTTCAACCATCATCAGTTATTTTGCTCCCCAAATAGCAAAACTCCTTTACTACTTTGTCTCATTTCCTAACTAATTCCCTCAGCATCACCCGACTTAATTAGACTGCCTCTGCGTTAAGTTAACCGGAATGCCTATACAGGGTAAACCAGAACTCCAACGATAGACTTCCAGACGTGGTAGTATGGATCAAAACAAGAAAAAAAAATTGGCTCTAAAATACATACCTTAAGAGCTATGACCATTTCTTCATTTTCGCTACTGTGAGACAAATTTCTTCAACTGAAAGCTCTATGCTTCCCATATTTTGAGACGTGGTGGCATGGACCAAAACAAGAAAAATAGTGTACTAAACGCGGGCTCTAAAGAGCATGCCGTAAGTGCTATGAGCACTTGTTCTTCTTAATACTGCGAAAAAACATCTCTTCTACTGAACAAGTGCTCACAGGTCTCCAGTTACGCGTTTTAGAGCCTATGATTACTGTACGTTTGTTTTTGATTTGCTACGCACTAGCACCTCTGAAGGTTTGTCGGCACAGTTCTGACTCTGATTAAAATGGCCTTCTCCGACTGTGAACATTGACTCATGAAAGTATTGTTGTAGTGCGACGTGACTTCATTTCATGAACACGTTAACACGTTACTTTGCACAGATTTTAAATTGAGTATAAAGAATGTTTAATTTACTTTAATGAACGAGCTTTGTAACAAATGAACTACTTTTTGACCTTGGAAAAACTTAACATGTTTCACATTGTGGCTCATAAATGTAATTTAAACACTTTTCTTCAAAGAACCTGAATGATTCAAGAACAATACATGGAACATGGATAGCATTCACTTCCCCGAAGATGTCAACGAAAAGCACCTTCTAGAACCTCTAAGAAACTTACTAAAAATGCTGCTACCAGTCTTACGCTTAGTGGTTGTATGAATGCACCACATGAAAGGCAGTTGTTACTGAATACGAGAAGCGTTCAGTAAGTAATGCAAACACTGTCTCCACGTACGCGTACACCATAGTTACTGTACCACGCAAACATTTGGGGTTACACTCGTCTGGTGTGAGACGTTCCCGGGCGGAGTCCACTGGGGGCCGAACCGCACAATAACCCTGGGTTCGGTTTGGGGCGGTGGTGGGGTGAGTGGACTGCTGTAGCCTGTTGTGGGGTTGGGCACCACTGAGGGTTACGGCGGGGACGAAACCTATCCGTCGTTTCTAGGCCTCCAGTTCAATAAAATATAACAAAGTAATGCAACACATTTTTTCTCGCCCAATTTTGATTGAGAAAATGCGGCATTTGTGGTGGGACAGTGTGGAATGGACCCGCTTCGGCCCCTATGGTTTCATGAAGGTCTGACAGATGACGGCGCTGCACATAGTCTTCGAAATGGCGTTTTTAACGGAGGTGCATTCCGAGCAGAGAGCTTTCATTAATTTCCTTTCGGCAGTAAACCAGAGCAGAATATCTACGGAGACCAGGCAGTGAACAAACGCACTCTGAGTCGTTGGGCGAGGCGTCTGTCATCATTGCAACGAGCTCGCACAAACCTGTCCGATCAACCGTGTTTCGGCCGTCCACACACAGCTGTAACTCCAGCAGTGTTGGACTTCAGAGTGTTTAAAATGTAAATGATCATCTCCTCGTCGACAAAGCAAGGCGTCACATAAGTCTGCACACCCTAGGGCAGCTCACAAACTTTATTGGACCATTGATCCTTATCCACCTACAGAACGGGTCTCTCGCCTTCCGACTTCCATCTGTTTGGCATAATAAAAAAGGTACTCCGCAGTAAAAAGTACGAGGATGATTGGGGGCGGGGGGGGGGGGGGGGGTGGTTATTGATGTGGCGTCAAAAAAAAAAAAATGGAAATGGTTCAAATGGCTCTAAGCACTATGGGACTTAACATCTGAGGTCATCAGTCCCCTAGACTTAGAACTACTTAAACTAACCTAACGACATCACACACATCCATGCCAGAGGCTGGATTCGAACCTGCGACCGTAGCAGCAGAGCGGTTCCGGACTGGAGCGCCTAGAACCGGTCAGCCAAAGTAGCCGTTGATGCGGCATCGATTAATGTAGTGGTACCATGCGGCCATACAGTCTCTGAGTAAAATGAGATAAGGCCATTGCGTTCGACGGAGATTATTTCCAAAAACACGGCTTTGCATCAAAAAGAGTGGGGAATAGTATGATGTATTGGAATCCTAAATAAAACCAAATTGTTTTCAGAAACAAACGTGTTGAATTACTTATTGAACGTCCCTCGTAAATAATCGTGCTGAGTGTAAACGATCATAGTGGAGTTCCCATTACCGAATAATTTATAAGATCATGGCAACTTCACACGGTAGAAAGAAACGTCATAAAAGCTCTCAGTTTAGTTATGGGAAAGTTCATGAATAAATATAGAAGGATTTCGTATCAATTTTAATTATTACAGCCCAAACACATCGACATTTTACACGAAAAACATAGTTAACGTTACGTGAACCAAGCTTCTACGCCACAGCAAGACAACGACTTCTCTCACAAAGTTTCCATGAAACCACAAAAACAGCACGAAGAATCGATAGGCAGATGAAATACGGATTTATACAGCTCGGTCAAATGTATATCATTTAGAAAACAAGTTCTGGCCCACGCAAATCGAAACTGCTTGTCCCATAATAATACATATAATGGCTCAGTACTGACGTGAACACCTCGCATCGATATGGCAGGCGAAGCAATGCAAATATTGTCTTACATTCCGCCGCTCGTACTCGGGGAAGTTTTCACATACAGACCCAGATTGTAATCACCAACCGATCTCTCTCTCTCTCTCTCTCTCTCTCTCTCTCTCTCTCTCTCTCCCTATTTCTCTTTCTCTCTCTTTTTCTTAATACACCTCAGACCAGCCACGCTTCCTAGTTACAACTACGCCACAGAACCGAGTAAAAACGGAGTAGAACCTTTGTTCCTCTTTCAAATGCACACGTCACGCTGTCCGCACTGTCTGCCTTGAATTTTCATTGATCAAGCCACCGCTCATCCCAAAGAACGTCGTTAAGACAAACCATCGTTAAGACAGACCACCAGCACACAGATTATCACAGCTAAACTGCTCGCTAGTTAACAGATGCGTAAAACATGAGCAACTGAAACTTGACAGTTATAATAGACAACTTAATCTTACCTACGTCAGAACTTTACCAAAGCACAGAGCCATTTTCGAACGAAATGCCTAGAATTAAAATTACTTACTAATCGCGTTTAAAACTAGATCGCCTAATAAGTACGTTGTTCACAATACCAGTTTCGGCAGATGATTGCTATCTTCAGATGTGAGTAATCTGCAAACAGCTTTATCACCATATATAACAATTGCACGTAAGCAGTTTCAACATCATGACGTCTCTAAAATATGTCAATGAATATGTCGTATGGTGAAAGAGATTCTTAGCAGTGGAAGACTTGCTCTGAAGTAAGGCAGAAGGCATATACATTGCACATCCGAAAAGCTCCGAGACTAAGCTACTGAGCCGCTAAGCTCACCACAGTATCCTTTGTTCCAATAGAGCTAGGCCTGCAAGCTACGCAGGCGAACTTCCGTGAAGTTTCGAGGTTAGGCAATGAGGTACCGGCGGAAGTAAAGCTTAGAGGACGATTCGTGAGTGTAGTGCATCGGTAGTTAAGTTAGAAGAACTCATGGCCGCGAAAGGCAAAGGTCCCGGGTTTGAATCCCGGTCTGGCACACAGTTCTAATTTGTCAAAGTTTTTTATCAGTGCACATTCTGCTGCAGAGTAAAAAATTGAGTTTGGAATAAGCTAGACGTATAAGAAGCAAGGGAAACAATATAGATGGTAGAAAAACAACTAAAAGCCCGGATTGAAAAGGGTTAAGTCAAGACTATAGTCTTTCTCTTTGCTGTTCAATCTACACAGTGAAGAAGTTGTGAAGGAAATAAATAAAGGTTCAGTTGATGGTGAAAGGATGCCAAGGATAACATTCGTTGATGACGTTGGTACTATTAGCAAAAGTGTGGAAGAATTGATGAGCTCATGATCTCGTGACTGGAAGGAGGACACACTGTGGATTGAGTGTGAACCGAAGAAATGTAGGGACCATTATCAGAAGTGACATGAACGAGCTGAACATCAAAATTTAGGCCAACGAAGAAGAGAAGTAAAGGTATTTGGTACCTTGGAAGTAAAGTAATACATAACGGACAGACCACGGATGACTTGAAGATCAGAGTAGCAGAGGGAAAGAGGGTACTCCTTGCCAAAATAAGTCTACAAACATCGACCTCAAATTGAGGTAGAAATTTCTGAGAATGCACATAATAGAGTGCAGCACTGAATGAAAGTCAGTCATAGAATGTGGGAAATCAGGCGAAGACGAGAATCAAAGTGTCTGAATTGAGGCGCTATACAATGATGTTAAAAATTAGGTGGATTAACAAGAATTTAAGAATTCCTCCGCAGAAAAGGCGAGGAACATTTGGAAAACATTAACAGGAATAAGGATAGGATGATAGGATCTGTGTTAAGATGTCGAGGAATAGCTTCCATGAGCTGTGGAAGTAAAAACTGTAGGAAAAGACGGAGATTGGGGTACATACAGTAATAAAGGGTGTTTGTTTTCAGACAGCTGAATATCTTGAAAACGGCACATCGCACAAAAAAAAGTTAACATTAGTAAAGGGGACATCTGTCTGTGTTACAGCTAGCCACCTTCTAACCACCCTCTTCCATGAGAGGGGTCAACTTTGTATTTTCAAACAGAATTCTCCCAAACAATTTTTGTTGCGTATTTAGATTAAACGCCAAAAATACGTACGGTTTACTCAAACCATTGCTTTCCATTCGTGGTACATGTCGCTGTAATTGACAAATATAAAGTGTGCTTGTTTCTGCAATTAAGAACTGGCGCATTTGATTCCACATATCATTTGATAGTACGGTACAACATGTTTAGCCGTTACAGTGTCTGGTTAGAAACTACTCTTAGCGTGATCCGGAAACGACGTTTCCATCGGTATGCACGAAATCGGTGAGTTCCCTTGATTTCTGAGAGTCCCCTGCCCTCTGACTAGTGTGGTGCTTCTTGCAGCCTCGCTATAAATTAAAATTATTTCGATCTTCTCTGCAACAGTTACAAAATTATGCCAACTATGCCAGAACAGGCTCAAGAGAGGATTGGTGCAGAGAAATTCGGTGTCCGTGCTTATAAACGTCCCGGTGCTGCAGTGCTGCGTACCGCGTGGTGGGGCTCTGAACGATGGGGCGAGTGTGTGAGTGTTTACACGATATGTGTGTGTCCATGACACTATCATTTCATGGGCATTTTACCTTATTATAGTGATTATTGTATGCAACCTGCAGGCAGCCGTGTAGTGGCCAGCGCGAGGGTTACGACGGTTGAATGGAAACGCACAACGAACTCAGTCACCCTGACGGTGCGGTTCGAAGGCCGCCGTGGAAATCAAGCGCTCCGATGGTTTTGGGACTCGCTATAATCAACCCCGCAGAGAACAGAAAGCTATGTTCCCATACAAGCAGTGTCCAGCCATATTATTTGTACTCACATTTGCTACATTCATCTAACGTTTGAACATCACTATCAAACGTTAGAACACAAAGGCTTGGATTTACATTTTAAATGGAAAGTAGAATAAAACGCGTCTGTTCTTAATAGCATGAACAGGCAGCGCCATATGTTACAAATGGAAAACAATGGACTGAATAAACTGTACGTATTTTTTTGTGTAGAATCCGAATATACAATAAAAATGGGGGGAGTCCAATTTGAAAATACAAAGTTGACCCTATCAGCGCACAGCAGGGGAGGGGGAGGGGGAGGGGGGGGTGGCGTGGCCACTTATAGCACAGACTGATATCCCCTTTACTAATAATAACTTTTCATCTACAACAGCCGGCCGCGGTGGTCTAGCGGTTCTAGGCGCTCAGTCAGGAACCGCGCGACTGCTACGGTCGCAGGTTCGAATCCTGCCTCGGGCATGGATGTGTGTGATGTCCTTAGGTTAGTTAGGTTTAAGAAGTTCTAAGTTCTAGGGGACTGATGACCACAGATGTTAAGTCCCATAGTGCTCAGAGCCATTTGAACCATTCATCTACAACATTTTTTTTTTTTTTTTTTTTTTTTTTGTAAGCTGCGTCGCTCTCGAGATATTTAGTTGTCTCAAGTTAAAACAAGCAACTGATGTACCTAAAGAACAGAGGACGTTATAATCTCTGTTGGGCCATTATGGCCAGGGGGCATTGGCAGGTACGTACTTTTCAATTCAATAAACTTTACCAACAGCTGTACACTTTAAGATATTTTATTTCGAAAGCAACCAGTTTCGGCAAATCATTTTGCCATCTTCAGGGCCCATACGATTTTTTTTCGAATCAACGAGCTTATTGTATAGCGGCATAAAACTGGATAGCGTGAATCTCAGTCGTTGTGCAGCTGATTCATACGAAAGCTCAGTTGCCGTCACGCTTTCATATGAATCAGGTGCGCAACGATTGGGATTCACAATATCCAGTTTTATGCCGTTATAAGCTCGTTGATTCGAAACAGTCGTATGGGGCCTGAAGATGGCAAAATGAATTGCCGAAACTGTTTGCTTTCGAATAAAATAAAATATCTTGAAGTGTACTGCTGTCGGTAATGTTTACTGAATTGAAAAGAGGACATTACGTCTCGTTTGTATTTTTTGAAAAAAAAAACCCACATTCAGTTCAGTACAACAAATACCAGCAATTCATGCAGCACATAAGCAGGAGGCAGTGAGCAGGGCAGAATGCTCCAAATTTTTGGGTGTACACACTGATGAAAACTTGAACTGGAAGAAGCTTCTCAAACAATTAAGTTCAGCTACTTTTGCTCTTAATATAATAGCTAATCGTTTAAACAAGGGTAAGAATCTTTTGACATATTTTGCATATTCCACTCGATAACGTTTTATGGAATAATTTTCTGGGGCAACACATCACTTAGATAGTACTGATTCCACAAAAGCGATCAGTAAGAATAATATGTGATGTTCACCCCCGGATGTCATGTATGTGCGTCTTCAAGGAGATAGGCATTTTAACTGCACCGTCACAATAGATATTTTCGCTAATGAAACTCATCGTAAAATGTCCATCAGAATTTGAAAAAAATGATGTACATACCTACAACACTAGATGGAAAGATTACCCATTGTTAATGCTGTCAGTGGCTCACAGAGGAGTTCAATATATATCAAAAATGGTTGTTTATTTGCCCAACAATCTAGAACGGCTGACAGGTAGCGAAGCAAGTTTTAAGTCTACGTTTACTGCGTATACTTGATTACTCTGTTATTCACAATAAAGTGCCTGGCAGAGGGTTCAATAAACCACCTTCATGCTGTCTCTCTACCGTTCCGCTCTCGAACGGCACGCGGGAAAAACGAGCACTTAAATTTTTCCGTGCGAGCCTTGATTTCTCTTATTTTATCGTGATGATCATTTCTCCCTATGTAGGTGGGGCCAACAGAATGTTTTCGCAATCGGAGGAGAAAACTGGTGATTCAAATTTCATGAGAAGATCCCGCCGCAACGAAAAACGCCTTTGTTTTAATGATTGCCACTTCAATTTACGTATCATGTCTGTGACACTATCTCATCTATTTCACGATAATACAAAACGAGCTGCCCTTCTTTGTACTTTTTCGATGTCATCCGTCAGTCCCACCCGATGCGGATCCCACACCGCACAGCAATACTGCAGAATAGGGCGGACAAGTGTAGTGTAAGCAGTCTCTTTGGTAGACCTGTTGCTCCTTCTAAGTGTTGTACCAATAAATCGCAGTCTTTGGTTTGCTCTACCCACAACATTATCTATGTGATCGTTCCAATTTAGGTTATTTGTAATTGTAATCCCTAAGTATTTAGTTGAATTTACAGCCCTCAGATTTATGTGACTTATCGCGTAATCGAAATTTAGCTGATTTCTTTTAGTACTCATGTGAATAACTTCGCACTTTTCTTTATTCAGGGTCAACTGCCAGTTTTCGCATCATACAGATATCTTATCTAAATCATTTTGCAAGTCGTTTTGATCATCTGATGACTTTACAAGACGGTAAATGACAGCATCATCTGCAAACAATCTATGACGGCTACTGAGATTGTCTCCTATGTCGTTAATATAGATCAGCAAAAATTGAGGGCCTATAACACTTCCTTGGGAGACGCCGGATATTACTTCTGTTTTACTCGATGACTTTCCGTCTATTACTACGAAGTGTGACCTTTCTGACAGGAAATCACGAATCGAGTCGCACTACTGAGGCGATACTCCGTAGGCACGCAGTTTGATTAGAAGACGCTCTTGAGGATCGGTGTCGAGAGCCTTCTGGAAATCTAAAAATATGGAATCAATTTGACATCCCCTGTCAATAGTACTTATTACTTCATGAGTATAAAGAGCTCGTTGTGTTTCACAAGAACGATATTTTATGAAACCATGCTGACTATATGTCAATAAATCATTTTCTTCGAGGTACTTCATAATGTTCGAATACAGTATATGTTCTAAAACCCTACTGCAAATCGACGTTAGTGATATAGGCCTGTAATTCAGCGCATTACTCCTACTTCCCTTTTTGGGTATTGGTGTGCTTTGAGCAATTTTCTAGTCTTCAAGTACGGATCTTTCTGTAAGCGAGTGGTTGTATATGATTACTGAATATGGAGCTATTTTATCAGCATACTCTGAGAGGAACCTGACTGGTATACAATTTGGACCGGAGGCCTTGCCTTTATTAAGTGATTTAAGCTGCTTTGTTACACCGACGATATCTACTTCTTTGTTTCTCATCTTGGCAGTTGTACTTTATTGGAATTCAGGAATATTTACTGCGTCTTCTTTAGTGAAGGAGTTTCGGAAAACAGTGTTTAATAATTCTGCTTTAGTGGCACTGTCATCAGTGACTTCACCGTTGTTATCGCGTAGTGAAGGTATTGATTGTGTCTAATTTAAAATCATTTCGTAGACAAGTCCTTCCATTCCATTGAAGAATATCTACTTAAAGACTGGTAACCAGTGAAAAAAAATCTAGTTTTGAAGTGTGGTTGCATGAGTAGGAATAAAACGATAACGTGTTCATTAATGTTAACACTAATCATGCATACATATCCGGTAAACTGACTCGTTCCCCGTAATTTCGATGAAAGACTCGTTCATATGAGGTATGGAACATTTAACTCACTAATTAATTTCTGAGGTTAAAGGCTTCCAAAGAAGAATAACTCGTGGAGGGGAGGGGTGAGGGGATTGCTTCAAACCAGTCAGAAGTCTGATGACAAAAAAAGGCTTGTTGTTTCCTTTCGGTGCAAACAAATTATAGGCAGTTCCATTAAATGACTGTACAATGCGTCGTACACGCCTGTTGTGACGCAACCGGTAGCGGCAGAGGTGTTGGCTGCGCCGCACTCTGCCTGGCTGGGCATCCGCCCGGAGCAGTCTCGACGCAGCCCCGGACGGCGGTCATTCCGGTAATGAACCGGCCGGCTCCCGCGGGACCGTTGCAGGCACACAGCGAGGCCCAGCCCGGCACGAACCGCCCGCCTGGACCCTATTTACGCGGGCGGCTGCCCGGGTGGAGGGAGCCGCCCTGTATATCGGATGGGATAGGACGGGATAGGATAGGTGCTGCTATCGACCACTTCGTACGGCACTGATACGCTCCCACCTCGTTAACCAGGGCCCTACTTCTCGCTGCATTTCTGGACGAGTCTCGTCTGCCAACTTATTCCCTACACCAAAGGTTTTGCATATTCACGTTCGCGCCTGTGTTCGAAGAAGTAAACCACTGACGCGTCTCTGTAGCGTATAGAGAGCAGAAAGCTTGAGAATAACTTGAGAGGGATTACCACTCGCCCAGTACTCAAATAAGGTAAATAAAATTGATAACACAAGTATGATATATCCTCCACCATGCACTGAACAGTGGCTTGCGGAGTATCTACATCTACATCTATGTGATTCCTGTGCTGTTCACAATAAAGTGCCTGGCAGGGGGTTCAGTGAAGTACCTTCAAGCTGTCTCTCTACTGTGACTACGTAACTACGTAGGCTTTCCCGGCGTATGTCTCTCTACTGTTCCACTCTCAAACAGCGAGCGAGAAAAACGAGCACTTAAATTTTTCTGTGTGAGTCCTGATTTCCCTTATTTTAACGTGGTGATCACTTCTCCCTATGTAGGTGGTGCCGACATAATGTTTTCGCAGTCGGAGGAGAAAACTGGTGATTAAAATTTAATGAGAAGATCCCGTCGCAACCAAACACGCCTTTGTTTTAATGATTGACACTCCAATTCACGTATCATGTCTGTGGCACTATCTCCCCTATTTCGCGATAATACAAAACGAGCTGTCCTTCTTTGTACTTTTTGGAAGTCATCCGTCAGTCCCACCTGATGCGGATCCCACACCGCACAGCAATACTCCGGAATAAGACGAACAAGGGTGGTGTAAGCAGTCTCTTTAGTAGACCTGTTGCACCTTCTAAGAGTTTTTCCAATGGATCGCAGTCTTTGGTTTGCTCTACCCACAACATTATCTATGTGATCATTCCAATTTACGTTATTTTTAATTGTAATCCGTAAGTATTTAGTTCTATTTACAGCCTTCAGATTTGTGTGACTTATCGTGTAATCGAAATTTAGCGGATTTCTTTAAGTACTCGTGTGAATAACTTCACACTTTTTTTTATGAAGGGTCAATTGCCACTTTTCATACACACAGATATCTTATCTAAATCATTTCGCAATTCGTTTTGGTCATCTGATGACTTTACAAGACGGTAAATGACAGCATCATCTGCAAACAATTTACGATGTCTACCCAGATTGTCTACTATGTCGTTATATAGATCAGGAAAAATAGGGGGCCTATAACATTTCCTTCACGAATCCACTCGCACAACTGAGGTGATATTCCATAGGCACCCAGCTTGTTTCCTTCTGGAAATCTAAATACATGGAATCAATTTGGCGTCCCATGTCAATAGCACCCATCACTTGATGAGAATAAAGCTGTGTTTCACAAGGACGATATTTTCTGAATCCGTGCTGACTATGTGTCAATAAATCGTCTTCTTCGAGGTACTTCATAATACAGCGTGTTCGGCAATTCCAGTTACAAACTTGTAGGACTTGAAGAGGGGAATGAGTACATAATATTTTGAATAGGAACCCACGCCGGAAATGTACTGTTCCCGTTCTACGACGGTTTCAATTAAGATGTGTAACGCGTCCACGTCTGCTGAGGGAAAGAAAAGAATCTCATCCCAGATATCGTTTAAAAATCGTTTTATTGGACGACATCTTTTGACAGAGTTATGCTGTCATCATCGGATATTATGCTTTTGAATTATTACATCACATTATCCATCATTTTTACAAGTCGCTTCACAGTGCATAATTAATCTATATCCCACTACCCTCAATATCTCTACACATTGAAATGCCAAATGTAAAAATATGTAGAAATATAAACATACCTACATTGCGCCGATTGCAAGTGTTCATGCTCATTACCAGTAAGCAACTGTAAATGCAAAAATATGTACAAATACAAATATAACTGTACTGCGCCGATTGCAAGTGTTCAAGTTATGTAAAAATGTGTACAAATGTAAACATACCCACATTGCGCCGATTGCAAGTGTTCATGCTCACTACCAGCTAGCAACTGCAAATGCAAAAATATGTACAAATACAAACATAACTATACTGCGCCGATTACAAGTGTTCAAGTTCATTACCTTCTGGTAACATCCAGCAGCAATAGTGAACATGAACACTTGCAATCGGCGCAGTACAATTATGTTTGTATTTGAACACATGTTTACAATTGACGTGTCGATGTGTAGTGATCATCATGGTAGTGGGGTGTAAGTTAAATATGCAGTGTCACACGACTTGTAGTGCTGATGGATATCATGTTGTAAAAATTCAAAATCATAAGATCCGATGGTGACAGCATAGCTCTGTCGAAACCGGGTATCCAGTAAAATGCTTTTTTGGCATGCTATCACGAAATCCTTTAATTATAGTCAAATGAAAACGAGACAGATAGAAAGCAGGAAGTAAACTATTTATTATTTGAAAACTAAACTAATAGTACATATACTTCACTGTTAGAGAAGACGACCAATCCCTTCAAGGAGACATGTTCACGGGTACCTAAGGAACTCAGGCGTGCCAAGATGGTTCCGATTACGCCGCAGAAGTTCCCTGGGAAACCGTAACACATCCTCCATTCTTCATGTGGGCTAACCCACATGTTGCCAACGTAGTTTCGACTATGCTGCAGAATCTTCGCAAGTAAGCCCTTACACATCTCCCATGAAATATCTACCCATGTGGTTTCCATATTATTGGAGCGCTGAAGAAAGACACTGGTGCCCGACGCTTCGCTTCAGACAAAAAGATGAACACCTGGGTACAATCATGGTTCCGTAGGCAAACGCAAACGTTTTTCTATGAAAGCAATGACCACCTTGTCTTAGAGTGGATGAGTCTATTAACAGTTATGTTGATTAATTTTGAAATAACAAACAGTTTACTTTCTTTTTTCCATCTGTCTCTTTCTCAGTCAACGTTCCCCTGTAAATAGGCGATGTCGCTTCCAACGGAATGATACGTTAGCACTGCCTGTCTTCAGACGCTCTCTCTGCATAGCAAGGTAGCTAGCTGCTACAGTCCGCAGTACTTTAAAAAGGGCCACTTCAGTGGCCGAACTCCAGATTGAAATACAGACTGCTTCAAGCAGTAAGCTTCAATAAAAATGTTTTAGTATATTCCACGTCAAACTGCAGAAAAGCATAATAATAATCAGTGTAGACAGCTAACTCTATCGAAACGTGAGCTTTAATTAAGTTTTATTGCATCCAGATATCTCGAAAATTTTGTTCGAATACCATTGCGGTGCCAGCCATTAGACTATGTTTTACATGGTATATCGCTTCCTTGTCCCGACTTGTGATCCAAACTAAATTTTAAAGGAAACGCGGATACATAAGTACAATGCAGTGCAGTTTTCATGTACGCAGTGGATATTTCAGATGCTGAAGTCGAGCTTACGAGAAAGTACAAAGATCGACTGAGAACAGAACACAGATCTTCGTGTAAGTTTTAGTCTGAGACAGATCCAATGGGCAGCCTAGAACGTCATCGAAATGAAAAGAACTGACAGTTATAAGTGCATGAGTGACATAATTGTCCTAGTAACGGTAGACCACTTGAAGTAAATTTACTCATAAATCGAAGTACATAGCTTACATTAATCGCCACAATTTGCACATGTGTTGCATCTTCCGAATAGCTGGTACTGAAACGCCATACGGACGCACACTTTCTCTTTTAATTCGAGAACATTATAAATTGGAACTAACGATTAGAAAAAAAATTATATATTGACTACTTTTTTTGTAATCTGGGGAAGTATTTAACCGAAACTGCATTTCTGATTCTATGTAGATTTGTACATAAATGAGGAAACATATTTGGGGTGGCAAACCACCAAAATTTCCATTTCTGTTGTTTCGAGACGTGTAATGTCACAAGAACTAAGTTTTACAGGTGAATTAAAAGAAATATCAGATTCCAGCGAGTTTATAGTGATCGATGATGTATGAGGATTCTGTAATGAAGGGTAATCTGAAGATGTAGCTACTATTCTTGTATTAAGGGAGGAAGCGTTACAGTAAGGCAGAAGCACCTAGGTAACCCCTGTATGGTAGGTTTGAGGCTAGAAATGGCATATTGTTAGATTCATACTGATTACTCTTCTGTAGAAATTTGGCGCAGAGTTACCGCAGTCGTAGGTGCTTTGGAGGCTCGTGTGTACTGATAGAAGTGGAGCGCGTTGGTTCCACACAGTGCACTATTTTGGCGTTTATTAATTCTCTTAAGGCAGTTGTCTGTGGCAGAGGCATAATATGCAGTTCCGTAACCAGTGAGTGGGCGTGCAATCGTAAGCCAAAACCTTAGTGCTGTGCTGACTTTCAAATTCCCTCAGGTCCGGTCATAGCTCTGATTGTGACAGTCACCTCACATTTCTGACGTGGCAGAGGCATAATATGCAGTTCCGTAACCAGTGAGTGGGCGTGCAATCGTAAGCCAAAACCTTAGTGCTGTGCTGACTTTCAAATTCCCTCAGGTCCGGTCATAGCTCTGATTGTGACAGTCACCTCACATTTCTGACCGATACATTTAGTGTGCGCCTTCCACAGTAGCTTGTGGACAATGAAGTCGCAGGTATTCAAGTCTTGTTTTGATAGAGAAGTGCAATTGTCTCAAGTATATTCACTCTGTTCCTCGAAGAAAACATTGTAGGTGCTTTAACTGTAGATTCCGTTTCTTGCCAGGCACTCCTCGAGCGCAGACACTGCGGTAGTCAGTTGTATCTTACAGTGATTCCAATACATACATTCTCTGCCTACTGTCGAATTTCCCCTTTTGCGGGAATACACTGCGTAGGTCGATGATGCAGGTACTAAACAGTCGAGGTGCCAAAACAGTTTCTTGTGGTAACCCCTTAAGGTTACTATTAGTTCTTGGTCCTATTATGAATCCTCTGTGTATGACAAGCAGCAAACGATCAGAGAGAAAAGATAATAGGTGCGGGGGTGTGGGGTTTGCGTTGTTGCTTTAGCCTGGTGGTCGGCACAGGTAGTACTACATTAACGTAGGCGCTGTTTAGGTCGAGAGACAAAGCTATTAGAGATCCGTTGCTTCCGAAACAAAGCTTTGTGTCACTGACATGTAAGACAGCACCTTCGAAAATCTGCGAAAACCCACCTGAGTACCAGAGAGTAGTTCATTTTATCAAAGCCTCCACTCTAAGCGAAATTTGAGCACTGTTTCCAACATTTCTTAGAAGTACTGTAGTTACAGTATGTTGTATTTCGGTAGGATGCCACCGAATTAGGGTTCGTCCCTGATGTGAGCACAGGTGTTTAACTCCCTATCACCAATGACGTAATATTCCACTGTTCAGTCCAGATTTTATAATGTATGTGAATACGTAGTTCGTGTGGTTATTCTTAATGTGGAAGAAACCAGCATGTTGCACTGGATACTGTGTGTACATCCAGCTTGAAAAATACATTTCATTTGTTACAGATTTTATCAAAAAGTCTTCAAATGCTTTCGTCGAAAATCATATTTCAGTAAAAGCGGAAATATGAAATTATAGGTATTATACGCTTTTTTTCTGCTTTTCCTCTATGTACGTTGCCATTGGAAGAGTACAAACCTCGCGTTAGTATCGAAGCAGCGGCCGACAATATCAAAAGCTATGGGATAAGCTCATTCAGACTTGCGGCTGAGGCATTGGAGTAGAATTAAGCAGCTCATGATCTGCCGTCGTATTTGCCTTTTTGCACGGAGCTCGGTATTCAACTGCGAATAATGCGCTTTTAATTGCTGTCAAATAATGCTCTGAAGCCTATTACCGTCACAGGATAAGTACACAGTAATTACTAAACAGTTAGCGGGGTAGCAAACACGCGTCGTTGGCCACTTAAATTCGACAGAGTCGTTTCCCGTTTTAAAAGCGCGAGTAAAAAAAAAAAAAAGTATTGACAAACAGGCTGGCCCGTGTGCCGCGAATTGGGGCCAATAATTGATTTCGCGTTTACCCTCTTGACTCGGACGATTAATCACGAAGCCGCCTGCTTTGCCACGGGCCTCCCCGCCGAGGACAAAACCTAAGTGGCGTCCGTTACCCCGGCAACGCTTTCGTCACGCTTCTGCAGACAGCCAAATGGCGGCGCGAACAACTCAAGCTGTACGCCAGAGAGCAGAATGGAGCGAAAATTGGAGAGCAAACACGTTCACAGGGCCGGAAAGGGTGAAGCCGGCAACGAGATTACCATCTGCTGTCGTGGCCCCGAGGGATGTCCGCTCTTTTGCCATCAGTGCGCCAACGTTCAATACTTGGGCTGTCAGCTATCGTCTAAACTTCACAGCGCAACACAGTAGGTGAGGCAGTTGCTATTGACAGACCATCGTCTACAAGGCTATCACAAAGTAAGCCAAAGTACAGCGTTCCTCACGAATGAATATGGATAAGCTTATGCCGGAATGCGTCCTTCGAAACAGCTTCAGACCATTTCTTACTATATTACTCCTCAAATGAGTTTTTACATCAGCTCACATTATCTACACGCTGAACGGAAGCTAAAATCACAGCCTACCTTCTGTAAGATTATCATATTTACCAGACCAAGTCCTTGTAAGACGGGCTTCATGGGACACTGTAGTTTTAATAAGATAGGCCATTCGTTTCTTTTAATACTTGGTTTCGGGAAAATATTTTACCAGATACAATTATGTAACATAGTGAGACACAAAGATAATTTGTCGGGTTTCATTACAAATTTAAAACATACATAGAATAAAATTATATAAAGATAAGGGAAACGATACGTGAGATATTGTCTAGGAAGTACATTAGCGTGACTGTGCCATAATAATAGAAGATACAGTTTATAATAATACACCTAATTACTCGTGTATGGAAGTAAACAATGATATATTGGACATGGAATAAACTCCTGAATTATGTTAGAGAACTGAATAAGATCTCAAGCTTCAGAAGACAGTCGATGACATGTCTACTAAATCAACAATAATGATTATCCATGTTGCCCTGTAAGCGCTCGTTTACCTTGTACATCCATCTTTCCATCCAGATCTTCCCCATTTCCCAGTATTCTTAACTGATACAGTCACCTTAAATTTTCCTTTCCCCACAACAAGCTGTGCCGGTAAACACTTTCATTAATGTTACTGTTATTATTATTATTATGATTATTATGATTACATTATGAGTGGCAGCAACAGCAGCAGCTGCGCCATCAGTAGAAGTATTTGCTGTTATTAATTTTATTAGGTCATAGTCATTACGTACACTGTCCCTATTGAATGTGCGCAGTCCTGGCCCGAAGTACGCGAGGGCGCGATGGCCCTGATCAGATCAGATTAAATAAATAAATATATAAGAAAAGCTCGCAATATTTTAAAGTTCCCTTTTACACAGACGAATGAAATAATATATATATTTGGCAATGGAATTTCAGTAGACCTAATAACCACTCTAAGCGAAAGATACTCGATAATTTTTAAAGCATGTTACAGTGTAAATGTTTTCGGTTGATTTAATCTATCGCATACTGTTAACACTGTGACTGTCGGTCACGTAGACCTTGCCATTTTTTTTAAATGCTGGCCATTTTTATGGCTTTTCAGTGTTTTTTTTATTAAGAAGACTAACCAGCTGTGACACTTACCTTTTATGAAAACCTGAAATTTCTCCTCTTGGAGTACATATTTCCAGGTTCTTTGAATGTTTAGTTCTTTTATTCTTAAGTTTTTAATGAATGTTATTGAACCGTGAATTTACTTTCAAAATCTTTTCTTTACTAGCGATTCATCAAGAACATTAACACATTTAATCACACTAGGTGAGCGTGGAATTAGTTGCCAGGGAATAACTGATGAAACTGAAATTACCTTTAACAAATGGGAATTTTATTCATAAAAGCCTTTTGAAAAACAGATTTAAAATTTACAAGCAGAAAAGCACCCTCGAAATATCAAGTTACAATTTTATTTAGAGGCAGAAAAAACAATATTGACAGTATGAGCCTTCGGGCTCAGAAGCTTGCCGCTCCCTTTCAACACGGCCGTAGTCACGACCGCTCACAACAACCTCTGAAAGACTACACGGTTGCAAATCTGCAACACAAAAGATTTCTTTAAACTAAAAATTTTTACAACTCACACAAACACATTAACTATGCACCCCGTAAGAGGGATGGAAATGGTACAAACACTCACACTAAGAAATTATTTGCCACCGAAAGTGCAATTTGTTTTTAAAATGACTCTTACTGTGGAAGGGTAGCAACTTTATACAAAATGACTATTTAAATAAAACGCATGTAATTCAGACTTACATAAAATGTACAACATGCTCTATATTACACATATACCGCCTCGCAAGATCATAGGCAGCATAAAAACATGTTTCAGGAATTCGGCCTTTACACCTTAATTCTATAAATTCGTCAACACCGATTCCGACAAACAAGACAGAGGCAGCTATTAACGTACGGCAGATTGGCACGGGGATTACTGAGCAACCCGAACCGCAGATTGCTCTAACCCTCCCCAACTCTACAAGGGAAAAACGGACCACCCAATTCAGAAATAACCACCTTCCCGCGGGTGGGCAACCGGAGAAGAATGGCGGGACGACCCCAAAACAAAGCGGCTGGTGACCTCACCAAGAAAACAAGTAGAATTTAACAAGTAAATGAAACAACATATCTCCAATCCCTTAACTTCTAATAAACTGCGATATCTGGTGAAGACCTGGCGCAGCACCCCCAAATCGCTCTCCCGAACCGTCCGCTGCCAGCCGCTTCAACGGACGCAGGAAGGCGCGCCGATCTCCTGTCTCACAGCGTCGCAGCTCGCCCCGGCCAGATCGATGTCGTGGTTTCACTCCTGTTGCTCTAGTGTCGACCGCGAAGCCACTACCCCTTTCTATACGGCACGGCCCATTGGACTCACGTGGGGACCTCACATGCGCCGACGCTCAAGGCGGACAAGTCATCTCGTGTCTCAGGGCGCGACCGACCAACCGACCGATCCAACTGCCTATGACCGTTGCCCGAGCAACTCGAGCAGACTGGCGGCCTAACGCGCAGACTCAGAAGCAGGAACTCAGCCCCGAGCGGGCGACCACTAGCTGAGTTCTGTTACTGGCGGAGTGGAAAGACTCTCATTTTCTGGCTTAAAGTTTGATCCAAATAACATACTCCCACTCCGACGGCAGACAGACACTAACTGCCACACAAATGCGAACGAGAGACAGACCAGCAACTTGTGACGCGAGACTCACCTAGCCTCACTCCGACTGACCAACTGCCGAGCTCATAGCGCCCCTTAAATGCACGTAACAGGCCACCTTTCCCCTTTTCCCACCAGAGGGAGACACCAAAGCTGCGATTGCCACAGCGGCGCCACCGCCAAAAACAGAGGGCGACTGCTTCACACAACGCGCTGCGGCGCGCTCTTCAAACAGCAATTTTTTTTACCACTGCTCAGTTATATTTTGCAAACAATATAAAGTTTACCAAGTCCAAAATAATTATTATTTACCTTCCACTTTCATTCATCGAAAACTTACAACCCAAAACAGTAATTATAAATTGTTACACAGATTTTTCACGTAATATAATTTTTTTGTTATACTTCTTTGTTGACTGGGTCTCCTATCTGTGATGCGAGGACTGACATTTCGTCGCTCTACTTTTATCACAGAACACTCTCTTGATTTTATGAACCTACAGGCAAAGTAAGTATCATGATTCAGTTAGTGAAGAAACATAAAAAAAATCGCAAACGATTGTTTCAACAAATGCTTTCCGTAAAATTTGGAAGTTTAACCCAATTCTTCTGGCACAAACTCACTATCATCATCTGAATTATCGGTATATTCCTCTCCACTGTCATTATCAACAATATCTTGTTCTAATTCATGCAAAATTTCTAGTCCTAAGAAAACGTAAAGCCTTGTCTTTGATTTCGTTTCGTACTGAATAAACAGCTATCGCCAGTCTCACCTGTTTTAAAACTGCAAGCTCCTCGCTAAACATGGGGGCCGACAGAGCCCGTTAGTATACGCGTAAATGGTAGAAATCGCACCCCGGGACAGGCAGTCTACCAAAATTTTCGCGTTCCGCGGATTTATTAGTAGTCCTTTCGCGACCTGCTCCTGGTGTTTTAGTTGGAACAGTTTCCTTTTTCGTGAGCTCAGCGTTGAGAATCCAAGGTTGGCATAGAATCTGTTGCTGTACCCTCCAGTACAATGTGACTTTGAAATTTCGGGAGAAGTGCAAGGAGTGACTGTGAGTTAAGGATTAAAGCCCAACAGCGGAGTTATGTGCTAGACAGTGATATTAAATGTGAAAACAATGTATATCAAAGATAAAGTTAAAGCATGTGATGAAAGGAAAGGAAAAGCGATAAAAAAGCTAGGATTTGGGAAAGCAAAAGAAGAGTGGTTAATATCAAAAGGACTTCGACAAGAGACGAAAGCCAAAACCAATCTTCAATTGAAAACAGCAGAAGAATGCGAAGAATATTTCCGGAAATTATTAAATGAGGATAGAGAAGAGTATTTAGAGGAAGGGACATTGGAAGAAAAGGAGCAGGAAGGAGAGTAAACCCAAATTTTAGAAAGCGAGGTGAATGAGGTATTAAGATCAGTGAAGAATGGTAGATCACCTAGACCAGGCAGTATGAATCTGAAGTTCTTAAAGTATGGTGGCGACAAAATTGTGAAACTAATAACCCAGTTATTCAGTAAAACGTTACTAGAAGATTCAGCACCGAAGGAAATGAACCTGGGCTATATTAATACTATAGTTAAGAAAGGGAATCGCAAAAACTGCTCTAACTAAAGAGGAATTTCTGTCATAAACACAGTAATGAGAATTTTTGGGAAATAATTAAATATGAGCTGGAAATAAATTGTAAAACCCAGTACCATTGGATTAATTTTCATAGATTCAGAAAAAAGCGTATGATACTATCTCGAGAAAACTACTTTGGAGAACATTAGGCCTACATATGGCAACCATAAAAGGTCCTTTAATTAAAATTAAACAAGAAGTGAATGAAGAAAACATGTTAAATGAAAATTGGTAGTACATTTTCACAGAATTTAGAACAAGCAAGGGACTGTTAAAAGGCTGCCCCATGTCATTTCACAGAAATTTAGAACAAGCAAGGGACTGTTAAAAGGCTGCCCCATGTCAGCAACACCATTTTAAATTTTTATAGAGACCTCACTCTTAAGACAAGGTGTTGTAAATGCAGTGGGGTGGGATAGAAAAATTGAAGATGGACTTCATTTACATCACCTTCTATTTTCTGACAATCAAGTAGTTGTAGCACAAGACGGGGAGGATGCAAATTATATATCTAACCAACTAGCAATGGAATAGCGAAACTGCTGATTGAAGATTAATTACCAGAAAACAGCATGCCTCACTAATGTTCCAGGTGACTTATACGCAGAGGGAAAGAAAATTAAGAAAGTGAATTCTCTGTTATTTCGGTAGGTATTAACAAAACAGTATTGGAAGGAAGGTCACTGGGATGCTCAACTCAATCTTATGGAGGAGAAATGTAATAAACCGAAACAAAAAATCGCATATAAATCGATACTAGAGAGCACGGTTATGTACGGAGTGGAGACGTGGACGATACTAATATGAAACACATTTGGAGGAGACTGTGATAGATGTTCTTTTATGTTGTCTCGTTGTCCCTGTAGGCTTGTACCAAGCGAGCAAGGAGGGGATGTTGTTTTGTGGCCAGAATCTTCTTTCTATAACATAAACTGCACGCATGTATTGACTGGGTTCTTTATTCGTAAGAACAGAAAGTTCCTTAACTCAAGATAGTCGTTGTGGTACAACCTCTACTTAATAGTCTACGATAGCCTCACTGCTGGTGAAGTACAAGCCCGCTATGTAGACTATTCTGGCTGCTATGTGCTGCCTGTCTCTGAGCTAGCAGCGGATCTAACTGCCACTGCGACCCCCTCTAGGCTGCGACTGATGACAGGCTGGAGCACAGTCGGCGGCGATCTAAATATTGGCGCCCATGAGGACGTTGGTGGCGCGTTTCCTGTAAGTCTGTTGCTGGCTTCTATCGATCCTCTCGCAACCTCTATGCCGCATAGTGTGCTGGCATTAGCCTACTCCAGCACGTGTTCCACCTAGTCACATAACGAACAACGATGAGACCAACTTCTCTGACGATAATTGTGTTGTCAGAGTGTTGGAAAAGAGCGTATGTGAAATACACACAGAATGATAAATAGATGCCAAACAGGTCAGCCTTTGATGAAGGTAAAAGAAGTTGGTTTGCGAGAGGAAAAATTGTGTTTGAAATTCTTGAAGGCACTGACTTTTTGTAAACTAAAGTATGGTGTTAAGTAATTAATGTTTTGTGAAACATCATTGTCTCAACAAAGTGTTAGTAAGTTCAGAGGTTGAATGTGTAACAAAGCCCGTTGGTAGTAATATTAAGCTGAAGTAATGTAAATGAGTTTTTCTTAATAACGTTTGTAAGTGGGCTGCTTCTGTGTTGGCAGCGCTGTATAGCGCCTTGCATTGGATCTCTGACTGCGCCTTCTTTATAAGAGACTCTGTGGCTGGTCGGACTCTTTGTTGGAAGTTAATCGCTAGTAGTGTTGGGCAGTTGGAAGTTAGCCGCCAGCAGTGATGGAAGTACTGTTGGGCAGTTAGAGGTGGACAGCCAGCAGTGATGGATGTTAAATGTGAGCAGTTAGCATTGATGGAGGGTAGAGGTCTGAAGTGTTAGCGTAGATAATTGGCAACCAATGCTGTACAATCGCAATAAGTATCCGACTTGGAGATTGAAAATTATTCATGTTTATATACCTTTGTACTAGATATCAATGACGATTTATATTCGTGTTTGAACTGGGTGTCATATTATTAAGGTAAAAAATACATTATTTGGTTTGCAACAAAATCTTTCCTGTGCTAACCACATTCCTATTAGTAGTAAGTGGCTTTAGTAGTTAGGATCTTTATTTAGCTGGCAGTATTGACGCTCGCTGTATTTCAGTAGTCCACGTAATGAAGATTTTGGTGAGGTAAGTGCTTAATGAAATGTATAGGTTATTGTTAAGATTTCTTTTTAGTCAGGGCCATTCTTTTGAATTAGTTATTTGCAGTCAGGTTGTAATTTTTTTGAGCAGTCAGATTGCGTTGCGCTAGAATATTGTGGGTCAGTGTTGACATGACAAGAAAAAGTTAACAGAAAGTAGGCTCAGTACGTTCAGTTTTACTTAGCTGTTACAGAAACGAATAAAGTAGAAGTTTCATCTTCTCAGTCATTCTGCAATTTAAGTACAGACACATTCATTTAAATAAAGAAGGTTCACGTTCGGTTTGATGTGCTTTACTTCACCTCCTCATATGTTTCATGTGCAGTTATTGCTCAAAATATTCAGTGTCCAAATTATCCCAGATGCTGCGGTGATTTTGAACACAGATAACATTAAGATTTAAGAAAGTGTTCTGGCAGAGAATTTTCATCCCTCCAACATATACACTCCTGGAAATTGAAATAAGAACACCGTAAATTCATTGTCCCAGGAAGGGGAAACTTTATTGACACATTCCTGGGGTCAGATACATCACATGATCACACTGACAGAACCACAGGCACATAGACACAGGCAACAGAGCATGCACAATGTCGGCACTAGTACAGTGTATATCCACCTTTCGCAGCAATGCAGGCTGCTATTCTCCCATGGAGACGATCGTAGAGATGCTGGATGTAGTCCTGTAGAACGGCTTGCCATGCCATTTCCACCTGGCGCCTCAGTTGGACCAGCGTTCGTGCTGGACGTGCAGACCGCGCGAGACGACGCTTCATCCAGTCCCAAACATGCTCAATGGGGGACAGATCCGGAGATCTTGCTGGCCAGGGTAGTTGACTTACACCTTCTAGAGCTCGTTGGGTGGCACGGGATACATGCGGAAGTGCATTGTCCTGTTGGAACAGCAAGTTCCCTTGCCGGTCTAGGAATGGTAGAACGATGGGTTCGATGAAGGTTTGGATGTACCGTGCACTATTCAGTGTCCCCTCGACGATCACCAGTGGTGTACGGCCAGTGTAGGAGATCGCTCCCCACACCATGATGCCGGGTGTTGGCCCTGTGTGCCTCGGTCGTATGCAGTCCTGATTGTGGCGCTCACCTGCACGGCGCCAAACACGCATACGACCATCATTGGCACCAAGGCAGAAGCGACTCTCATCGCTGAAGACGACACGTCTCCATTCGTCCCTCCATTCACGCCTGTCGCGACACCACTGGGGCGGGCTGCTCGATGTTGGGGCGTGAGCGGAAGACAGCCTAACGGTGTGCGGGACCGTAGCCCAGCTTCATGGAGACGGTTGCGAATGGTCCTCGCCGATACCCCAGGAGCAACAGTGTCCCTAATTTGCTGGGAAGTGGCGGTGCGGTCCCCTACGGCACTGCGTAGGATCCTACGGTCTTGGCGTGCATCCGTGCGTCGCTGCGGTCCGGTCCCAGGTCGACGGGCACGTGCACCTTCCGCCGACCACTGGCGACAACATCGATGTACTGTGGAGACCTCACGCCCCACGTGTTGAGCAATTCGGCGGTACGTCCACCCGGCCTCCCGCATGCCCACTATACGCCCTCGCTCAAAGTCCGTCAACTGCACATACGGTTCACGTCCACGCTGTCGCGGCATGCTACCAGTGTTAAAGACTGCGATGGAGCTCCGTATGCCACGGCAAACTGGCTGACACTGACGGCGGCGGTGCACAAATGCTGCGCAGCTAGCGCCATTCGACGGCCAACACCGCGGTTCCTGGTGTGTCCGCTGTGCCGTGCGTGTGATCATTGCTTGTACAGCCCTCTCGCAGTGTCCGGAGCAAGTATGGTGGGTCTGACACACCGGTGTCAATGTGTTCTTTTTTCCATTTCCAGGAGTGTAGATGTTATAAGAGCCAGAGACGGTATATTTAAGATTTGCAAGTTGTAGTGCAACATTTACACATCAGTTTTCACGAAAAACTTCGTTTTCTCTTAAAATTCACCCCAAGTTGTGGTATTTTGTGTTATAACTCTTCCAACTCATCTCCTTCGTAAAGCTCGTATCTTTTGATTTGGTTCTCTTGCCACATCCTCGTGGACGAAGGAATTACCGACGATGGAATCCAACGTCACAGCCAGATTACGCTCTGTTATTTAGCAGCCGCTGCATCGCGCGAGGGAGTTGGCGCAGCCGTCTGTCGGTACTCGGCGGTCGGCGACGCGGAGGCGTCGTTTGTCAGTCACAACAGCCTGGCGCCCCCAAAACAACGGCGCACGCCGCAGGGCAGGGCGCGCCGCGCTGCTCGTACGCAGCCAGGCACTGCACCGCAGGGACCGCGGAGCGCAGGAGAAAGTCAACATGTCGCAATTTAGTGGCTATTGAGCCGTTGTTTGCAATCAACAGAGGGATCGCTTTGTGGGCGCGTTTTAGCCGTCGCGTGGCGTCGCGGCGCGTCGGTTGCCTCCCGGGCGTCGCCGCCAGAGCGTCAACATGGCGGGCCTGCTTTGCGGCGCGCGTCACTCTCAAAATGCTAATATATTTGTAGAGGAAACAGTGGCGCCGCGTGGCGGCCAAGTGTTAGGTCCCACGCTGACGCTCGGCTGCACCCAACCGCTCTTTCCCATCACCCCCCTCCACCCCCCTATCCCTTTTACTCCTTCATGTTCACCAAATACTTCCCCTTTCGTTAAAGGCCTCCTGCTGTCGAATCACTCACTTTCGTCTGACATAAACCCATCTTCTCTTCATTCATCCACTCCTCCCCCCCCCCTCTCTCTCTCTCAATCTCTGTGTGTGTGTGTGTGTGTGTGTGCGCGCGCGCGCGCACACAGAAGCGCCAAAGGAACTGCTATATGCATGCTATTCAAATGCAGAGATGTGTAAACAGGCAGAATAAGGCGCTGCGGTCGGCAAAGCGTATGGAAGTCAACAAGTGTCTGGTACAGGTGTTAGATCGGTTGCTGCTGCTACAATGGCAATGTTATCAAGATTTAAGTGAGTTTCAACGTGGTGTTACACTCGGCGCACAGCATCTCCGAGACGGCAATGAAATGGGAATTTTCCCGCACGACCATTGCACGGGTTTACCTTGAATATCAGGAATCCGGTAAAACAGCAAAATTCCGACATCGTTGCGGCCGGAAAAAGATCCTGCAAGAACGGGGCCGACGACGACTAAGCAGAATCGTTTAACATGACGGAAGTGTAACCCTTCAGCAAATTGCTACCGTTCCAATGCTGGACACCATCAACAAGTGCCAGAGTACGAATCATTCAACGAAACATCATCGATTTGGGCTTTCGGAGCCGAAGGCCCACTCGTGTACTCTTGATGACTGCATGACAGAAAGCCTTAAGCCTGGCCCAGGCCCGTCAACACCGACATAAGACTGTAGATGATTGGAAACATGTTGGCTGGTTGGTCGAGTCTCGTTTCATATTGCATCGAGAGGATTCGTATGGAGAAAATCTCATGAATCCATGGACCCTGCACGCCAGCAGGGGACTCCTCAAGCTGGTGGAGGCTCTGTAATGGTGTGCAGCTTGTGTATTTTGAGTGACATGGGATCCCTGATACGTCTAGATACGACTCTGACAGGTGACACTTACGTAAGCGTCCTGTCTGATCACCTGCATCCAATGTCCGCCCTTGCTAGCTGAGCGGTCAGCACGACGGTGTATCATACCTAAAGGCCCGGGTTCGATTCCTTGCTGGGTCGGAAATTTTCTCCTCTCAGGGATTGTGTGTTGTTGTGTCCTTATTATCATCATTTCATGCCTATCGACACGCAAGTCTCCGAAGTGGCGTCAGCTCGAAAGACTTGCACCAGGCGATCGGTCTACCCCTAGCCACACGGAATTTCCATTTTAGCTCCATCCATTCATGTCCATTGTGCATTCCGACAGACTTAGGCAATTCCAGCAGGACAATGCGTCTCCCCATACGTCTAGAATTGCTACAGAGTGGCTCCAGGAACACTCTTCTTAGCTTAGAACCCTTCCGCTGGCCACTAAACTCCGCAGACTTCAACATTATTTAGCATATCTGAGATGCATTGCAGCGTGCTGTTCGTAAGAGATCTCGTACTCTCACGGATTTATGGGCTGCCCTGCAGGATTCATGATGTCGATTCCTCCAGCACTACTTCAGACATCAGTCGAGCGCATGCCGCGTCACGTTGCGGCACTTACGAGGGCTCGCGGGGGCCGTACATGACGTTAGGCAAGCGTACCTGTTTCATTGGCTCTTCAGTGTATGTTGCGGAAGTGGTAAGTGATATTGATGTGCGGTGTTCATAGAATGGATTGGTAGTCAGGGGTCGTATTATTAGCCAATAAACAGACTGTAGTACTTAGAAAGTGTATTTTTTGTGCAAACATGCACTTTTTAAATGGAACAATGTCTACTGACATCGGCAAACTAAAAGCAAAGTAAATTGGAAAGTCAGCGATATTTGTTGGAGGATTCTGGTGCGACTCGTTTACGAGGTATCACATTTTGAAAAGATCCAACACCTACGCTTTTACAGTACCTGTGGAAGCACACACTAAAGAACAACATAAGTGCATATACTGGTTAGATGGATTGTGACCAGTAACGAGAAAACTGACAATCACAAGCTGTGTTCAAAATGACCACTGGCAGCAGCAATACATGCCTCAAGTCCCCGTATGGAACGACTGCTGGTATGTTGACAATCTCCATTGGCTTCGTCAGGCGGAATGTGTGCGTCCATGGAGTGCAAACATGCGGTCTGGTGCAGAAAACAATCAGCTCATGGGCTCGTTTTTTATAAACACTGAATCCACGCAAGTATCACAGCCTCCTAACAGACAATCTTCCACAGATGCTAGAAGACGTTCCTCTGCCGATTGTGGTACCAACATGATGGCTGTCCAGATATGTCTGAGTATGCTGCGGTATACTTTGTTGGGTATCATCAGGTGTAGACAGCGTCTTTCAGTTTTCCTCACAATGTCTACAGGCGTCAAATTTGGGAAACAGGCCAGCCGGCGAACAGGTCCTCTGTGTCTAGTCCCACGATTTGGAAACAGTTCGTTGAGGGCACTGTATTGTATTGTATTGTATGTTAGCCGGGGACCTAGAAACGACGGAGAGGCTCAGTCTCGCCGCAGCCGCAGTGGTCCACAACCTCACGACGACTACCGCAGTCCACTTCACCCCTCCGCCGCTCCACACCGAACCTAGGGTTATTCGTTGAGGACATAGTGGTGGTAAGTTCCTATGAAAAAATGGTTCAAATGGCTCTGAGCACTAAGGGACTTAACTTCTGAGGTCATCAGTCCCCTATAACTTAGTACTTAAACCTTACTAACCTAAGGACATCACACACATCCATGCCCGAGGCAGGATTCGAACCTGCGACCGTAGCGGTCGCGTGGTTCCAGACTGTAGCGCCTAGAACCCCTTGGCCACCCCGGCCGGCTAGTTCCTATGAAACCAAAATGGTGGAGGTCATCGGTCCCTAGGCTTACACACTACTTAATGTAACTTAAAATAATTTACACTAAGGACAACACGAACAACCATGCCCAAGAGAGGACTCGAAGTTCCGAACGGGATAGCCGCGCGAGCCGTGGCAAGGCGCCTCAGACCGGTTTCTGCGGTTTGCCTGGCCATTGTAACGTGTCTTCATCACTAAACAAGATATGTGACACATATGGAGTATCTTGTCTTAATGTACAAGTACAGAATTTAACACGGTTACCATAATCGCTTGCACGCTGCTCTTGATGGAGAGTGATGAGACAGTGATGGAACCTATGTCGATGGAGAATGCGTAGGGTGCTTGCTGACCGCTGTCACTTTCTCGTACGATTGTGCGGGACGTAACGTGCGATCAACTGGAACAGGAACAAGAACATTAATTTTCCCTTTTTCTGTCGCCACTTGTTTCCTTTTATTACGTTGTCTAAGTGTTAGACTACCACTGGTTGAAGAAGTAGACAAATAATTGCGGAGATGGTTGGCGTCTATTGGGATATTTTGCTACGTACACCGTACGAGAACGAACTGCGATTCTTCCTAAACTTTCCATACATCATGAGCATCTCGGATTTTTCTGCTTTGGTAAATCACGTCCTTCACTCACGACCTACTACTTGGCCCGTCACACTTTTTAGGAAGTCGCGTTGCACTCAAGGAACACACAGGAACATTGTACGAAATCATAACAACGTCGTACCTGGCAACTACACAGGTTGAATGGAACAAATAAGTTTCGGTGCGGAAACTTTCAAAATACGATATCTCGTAAACGACTCGCAATATAATCCTGCAACAACCACCACTGACAGTACCTAGCCACCAGCAAGGTTGAACCAGCTGAAGATATCGGACAGATGCTCCGAGGAAATACTGTGGAATTTGCACAACGTGATCCGGCGGCAAACCCGTGAAGACTATTTACAACATATCCGCCGGGATAGCCTGAAGAGTCACACCACTGGCAGTGTTCCCTACTTTTAGCCTGTTAAGGTCAATAGGCATCGTTACATTTAAAAACTGTATGTCGTCACAAACATACGATTTGTAATTGACATTAAAATGCCTTTAGTAGCTAAAACATACATGCCTCTGACTACCAATCCATTGTGTGAAAACCGCTGACCAACAGCACTTTTCATTTCCACAGTGTTTGCCGTGCAAACTTCAAGTGATTTATCCTGGACGTATACAGGATGACCATTAATAAAGCCGACAAACTGGAAATGAAGGAAAAACCGTCGTATGTACATTTGCCCGGAAATGCATCGTAGCCACGGTAGATGGCTCTGACGCATGATGGTTCCTCTGACCATGTACCGTATGCTCTTTGTGTGTTGCAGGCTGTGTGATTGACGCAGCGTACTGCAAAGAGGACTGATGACAGATATCCCACAACTGTAATGGTCTCGTGAAAAAATCTTCGACAAAATCCTTCCCTTTGAGGAAAATCCGCTACTGATAATCGTTGCATTTGTTTCTGGTGGCAGAGATAGTAGGGGTTGTCATGCAGGAAACAGATAACGTATTTTGGCATGCACCATGTTGGTGGGCCACTTGCCTGGAGCTTATACTAGGTTTTGTCTGAATATCCTACAGAACGGGGTTCTCCAAATCTGGTGCACTCATAGTCCGCCGCCTTCCTGTATGTTCATCTGTCTGAAAGGACCCATGATCACATAAACCTCACAAAAGGGCCTGAAATGTTATGCGATGTGGTTAGCGTCTGTGAGGTTATTTGTCTTGGTATAGCCATTTGCTTGGCCGTACACGAACGGCATCTCGGCTTGTTCCTGACTTGAATACGGGAGCATTCTGCTGCTTAAAGAACGCTAAGTCAATCACACAGTCTGCACATACAAAAAACACGCGGCACGTGGTCCGAGAAGCTTTCATTCGTCAGTGCCATCCACCGTGGCAACGATGCATTCCCGGACACAGG
Organism: Schistocerca nitens; assembly: GCF_023898315.1. Lineage (NCBI taxonomy): Eukaryota > Metazoa > Arthropoda > Insecta > Orthoptera > Acrididae > Schistocerca > Schistocerca nitens. The sequence continues at coordinate 419,857,390 of NC_064618.1, read as the reverse complement.
TTCGTAGGACTGTCGCACATAAAACCGGTAGCTCATCTCTAGTCGCATTGCTTGTGAAGTGGCAACACTGCCTCGAAAGTTGGCTGCGCTGCATTTATCGTAAAGTTGAGGACAGGTGTGTGGTCGTCCTTCAGGTGGTGTTAGAATAGCGTATTACTGAGCTGTTACAGAAATGGGGCACTTTGCGTTTGGGCAGTGAACTGATATTGCGGAATGTTACATATACGCAGGCTCCGTCAAGGAAAAACAAAAAAAAAAAAAAAAAAAAAAAAGTATGGAATATCCTGGTAGAAACTCCCAAAGGCCAGCAATATTCAAGACCTGTGCAAGAAATGGAGGGCTGTAAGACCCGTTTAGAATGTGCAGAAGAATAGGCGATCGACAGTGAGGACCTCTGAAAGTGAGGACAGAATTCGCATGGACGGCATGAAACGTCCCCGCAAGTTGGTAAAGAGGTTATCGCAGCAGGTTGGTGAAACTCGTTCAGCCCGTCATCGTGTGCTAAGAGATTTGAAATTAAAAGTCTATGTGGGGCAAGAGTTGAAAATTGAAGGACGGGAAAGGAGTGTTCATTATTGTAACTGGCTGTTAACATCAGTTGCTACGGTTAGTTGGACCCCTTGCTGTACTTCATGTCAGATGTGGCCTGGTTTCATTTGTTATATTATGTGGACTCCGAGAATTGCAGACTCTGGTCGTAGGAAAGCCCAAATATACTGCATAAAGAACCATTCCACTCAAACATGATAGCAGTTTGGTGCGCATTGTCCGGCATGAGCATTATTGGCTACGTATTTTTCATTTACACCCTAAACAGTGCCAGACACTTAGAGATCTTTGATTCTTTGTACACACAGTTAACAATGCACAGAAGCTGTATGCAATATTCCAACAAGATGGAGCTCACACATCCAACGAAAGTGTGGCCCACATCACCTACGTGTTCAATGAAGAGAGAGACCTTTGACTACTAAGATCCTCGCCCAACAGATCTTAAACGGTAAATTGCTAAGAGATATTAACATCACCCCTGCTGACTTACAGTGTGGTGCTGGTAACGTCATCACACGTACTTGGATGCCCATGACCACCACTTCCAGCGTCTCTTATAAACAGCTAACTACGTGTTTCTTAACGTTACTATTATCCGTTCTTTGCGGCCTCACGCCCGATATTCAAATAACTTTATATGAAGACACACACGCATGCGCGGGCACACACACACACACACACACACATATATATATATATATATATATATATATATATATATATATATATATATATATAGAGAGAGAGAGAGAGAGAGAGAGAGACTACAGACAAAAACACGTAAAAAAGTGAACATGTCCACTAAAGAGGATACCTTAAGAGCTATGAGCATTTGTTCAGTTTCGGCAGTGTGGAAAAAACCTTTGTTATTGCGACTTTCAATGCAGTAAACAAACTAGCATGCAAATGAGAACACGTTATTCTGAAACAACGCAGCTTTTACCGAAATCTGCTTGCTATTACTTACGACCTGTACTTATACGAGACATTGCTAAAGGAGGTGAGCAATAAGATATCCATTCATAACAAGGGATGCTACTGTCCGACATCTTAAGGAATCACGCATTTTCTGAAAATCTGCAGTTTGGTCACGCCTGCGCTTGCAGGCACTAATGACCGTCTTTGTACATCATTAATGGGTCTTGAATACACGAAGATTTCAAGTGTCTGCACAACAAAGAAAAACAGTAGTAAGATCAGGAAAGCCAGCTGGCCAACGGAAGAGATCCCCTCGACAAACTCATTACCCGTTAAATACCTCTGTGAGGTCGTCTCGGACTTTTCGGAGAAAATGTACTCGTGCTCTGTTAATGCATGAAGAACATCTCCCGCCGTGTTTCCTCTAGCACGACACACAAGTATTTTCATATGAACTGATGATATCGTGTACCAGTCAACCAGTTTGGTAGTATCTAATCTCCCGTTAGTCCATCGCCAATAATTCCTGCCAATACGTCAATCGAAAATAGGCGCTGATGCCTTGCTTCTTCGTTTGCGTGTGGATTTGCGTCACACCACGCGCGTTAGTTATGAGAATGGACACTCTCATGTCACAAACTTGCCAAAACATTACAGCTCGTGTATGTGCAGCACATATCTAGAACTATGAATGCAGTATCCATTCGTGCTGTATCCATAGACAATAAAAGAGGAATGTATCCCCGTTTGTTTACTGCATCCTGTAGATCACAGAGCTTGAAGCAGAATACATGTGTTTCACAGTTGCGAAAATGAGCAAGTGCTCATAGCTCTGGAAGTATGTATTTTACAGCCCATGTGTATTGGACTTTTTGTGTTCTGTTTTGCTCTACAGTACCATATCTCAAAATATCGAATACGCTTTTTTTATACCCTGTATAAATATACATAGTCTATGGCGTTAGCCTGTGACCGGGCTGATAGTCTTACTGGAGAGAGACAGCAGTCTTTCGACGCCGCGGCAGTAGAGGGGTTGACGGGTGGGGAGTGGCAATCCCGGGTCCATCTGCTAAGCCGCCTTTTACCCCCTCCTGGACTATAACAGGAGCACTGTAGCGCAGTAGTGCAAGTCAGTCACGCAAGCGAGCTGTTGGCGGCGCGACTTACTGCGCGTAAGCGTCGACTTGGCAGCATCCCCCAGCGGCAGTTAGATGTTGCGGGCAGGCCGTGTTGTATGTTTGTGCCCAGATATACACGTTTGGCGTTAGTGGCAGTGGCAGTTAGAAGCGAAGTGTACAAGTCCCTACCTTCAAGCTTCCGGGTTAAAACTACACTCAAGCACCCACTTTGCTGTCTTACTGCTAATTAAATTATTTTTCAACAACTCTCCTGTTGCATATCTCCCCCCCCTCCCCCCCCCCCCGCCCATCTCCAAGTCCCATGGACGACATAACAAAGAAATTTATTATTAGAATATTTTCCTTTTGTGAAAACAGAAGTAACAGACTTCAGAAAGCCACGATCGCATTTTTCAGATTACCGATTTCGGCAAAAATATGTTGCCATTTTCGGATCTTATGCACTACACTTCAAAGAGTATTCAAAAAACTTCAGAATGCCACAGTGGCATTAACAGAGTATCTTCAGATCTTACGCGCTACATCGCGGTATAAAATTTTAATCGTGTCTGATTTTGGGTTTTGTATTTCAGGTAACGCTCGGCTGTTCCATATATTTGAGAAATTTGCTAGTTTCATCTCTGTGTATGGTATTCATATACAGTATCAAATCCTAGATACTTGATAATGTCATAGTATAAGAAATTAAATTCTTCAATGATAGTTTTTTATCTTTTGTGGTCTTTCACCTTAAAGCCATATTTCTATCTTACTTTCCTGCTGTTGCCTTGGTCTCATGTTACTTACATATTCTGATCGAAACAAAAATCCTTTTATAGATCTCTGTCGGGCGTTAAGCTACGCTGTTGATACCATTTTTAAACTCAACACCTTGACAACCATCCACTCTTCCAATGCTGCCAACCTTACTGGCAGACGTACTTGCTCCCTGGACTGCAACCACACTGGATCAGACGTCGAAATATCGGGGACGAAAATAGAATCAGCTACTTGATAGCACACCCTAAAGCACAGCACCAATCAAGCATTCAGAGAAAATTTGCGAGAGCGTGTAAATTCCTCATATCGAAAGTTTTTATGGCGGCACACATGCACAAAACCTTCTCGGTGCTCGGACAGTGTGAAATAGAAAATTGGAGCTTTCGAAAATTAACACGATATTCTTCTTCAGGAGACGACTGTTTTATGAAATGGAAGTTTGTTTCCTTTATAATGGCATTCAGGCTTGTGATTGGTAGGTTGAATTAGCTTGGAATTCTAATTTCTACTGACGGCGACTTTATTTGGAGTGGGCGATTTGCATGGGCAATTACAAGAAATCGGTAATGCGGTGGTATGAGACGTTACGTGTCAAGCGCTAGTCTCCAGGTAGCACTCAGCTCATAACCTCCGGCTGTGTCAAAATTGTTACGGCCCATGCGAATTTCTACTACTTCTCTTAGTACAGAATCCCAGTAGGTCGATACGTGGGGGAGGACCTACGTTTACTTAAAGTTTATTTTATGCGCTTTGGTAATGGTATATTCCGCTAACGCAGGTTTCTCAAGATTTCTGTAATTGATGTGCCGTCTATTTTCGGCTGTGAGGCGAATTGTCTGCCCGTCAACAAACAAAAATTGTGTGAAATCGAGCTCGCTTTGTCCACAAAGCAGTAGACACCGACAGCCAGGTAGATGCCGTGTTCCTTGACTTCGGTAGGGCCTTCGATACGTTCCCGCAATGCCGACTAACGAACAAAATACGAGCGTACTGGATATCAGAACAACTGTGTGATGGCACTGAAGAGTTTGTAACAAACAGAGCTTGTTGCTCTCAACGGAGATGAAGCAACTTCCGTACCCAAAGGGAGTGTTATAGATCCATTACTTTCCAAAATATGTGTAAATAACGTGGCAGACAAAGTCGAAAGTTCCGTGAGCCTTTACGCGGATGACGCAGTTATACACACAGCATTCGAAACGCTAGAAGTTTGTAGCAGGAAGATATGAAGAGGTGGCAGTAGCCATAAACAAACGCAACTTACAGAGCATACATAGACAAAGACCGATCTTCTCTTTATATAAAAGCAATGTCCTGTCTGACTGACTCATCATAGCATAGCCTAAGCCGCAAAGAATAGAAACTTGAAATTTGGAGAAGTTGTGGATCTTATACTGTTGGCGTCGTCTAAAAGGGATTTAAGGAGGTGAAATAAGGGATGAAGGTTTTTTGAAAAATCTCGATATTGAAGCTATTTTAGAGCTAGACCTATGAAAATTGGTATTTGGTTTCTCTGCCAGAAATAATGAACTCAATGTCTCAGCATTTTTGGAAATCTAACCCTACGGTGATGAAATAGTGGGTGAAAGCTTTTCTTGAAAATATATAATTATTCAAGAGCTATTAAAATGCTTTTAAAGCTACATCTACGAACATTGGTATTTGACTTCTCGGTTACAAATGGAAAAAGGAAACGTGTTTCACTGTTTTTGAAAACTGAACCCTTATGGAAGTGAAACAGGGGTGAGATCTTTTATGAAAATATTTTGTTACGAAAGCGTTTTTATGGCTAAATCTATCAAAATTTAAATTTGGCTTCTCATTTAGAAATAAATAAATATGTGTGTTTTTGGAAATTCAACCCCTACGGGAGTGAAACCGGGGATGGAAGTTTCTATTGAAATGTTTCATTGTGCAAGCGTTTTTTAAGCTAACTCTACGAAAATTTGTATTTGGCTTTGTTACAAATTAAACATGCACGTGTCACTGTTTTTGAAAATTCAGCCCCTATCGGGCTGGAACCTTTTATGAAAATATTTCATAGCGAAAGCAATTTTAAGGCTAAATCTTTGTAAATCGTTGTTTGGATTCTTGATTGGAGATGTAAAACTGCTTTTTCAAGTGTTTTGGAAATTCAGCCTAAGGGAGTGCAATAAGGAATGAAGATTTTTAACAAAATGTTTCATTACATAAAAGAAATTTAAAGCTAAATTTTTGAAAATTGGTATTTCGATTCTCGGTTAAATATAAAGAAATATTTGTTAGGGGATGAAATCTGCTTTATCACCATAAGAATGCAAAAGGCTTTCGACTCCACCTACCAGAATCGATGTTTGATCAGACGTTTATTCGGAGGAAACTATGTTATATCGCCTTAATTAGCGTGAAAAGCTTAGAAGGTGTTGCAGTTTGTGAACAACATACAAATTCGACTAAATAAAAGTAAAATAATCTCTGCAGGCCATACAGTGTATGCGAGCGAAGCAGCGGGCCCTAAGCTAGTATTAGATAAGCACACGATTGCAGAACAATCACAGGAAACAGTTACTTTCATCAAACATCTCGAAGTATTCATAGGGAGTGATATAAAGGTGGACGAAAACGTAATAATAATCGCACTGGATGAACCTTCACGAATTGCACTCTGTCGAAGAAAGAAGTAGCTTAAAAAGCCTTCTTTAGATGAATACTTAAACATTATTTCTCAGTACGGGATCCATACCATTTAGATTCGAACTAGAGCAGCGCGTTTCGTTACATATTCATTTAGTAAGCACGAAAGAGTGACGGAGATGATCAACTAACTCCAGTTACACCAGTGACAGACGCTGAAAGAGATGTGTTCTGCATCATGGTTGAAGTTCCTAGAGCGTACGTTTCTAGAATATACAACAAATATATGCTTACAACCAAGTATATCACGCGAATAGACCCTGAAGATAAAGTTACGAGGAGAACACGGCAAGTGACATAACCAGATTTCCCAGAAACTTCGCTCAGTGGAAGAGATGTCGAAATAAGCGCACAAGTGTTTCGGCTTATCAGTAGATGCTCAACAGTTTCTGAGAAAACAACGGCTAAAGTTTCTGCGGTACTTTATGTGCCATTTAGCAAGCGAATAGTACAACCGATGTGGTGCCACACTGCCTAGCGTCGTGTCTTTACACTTCTGCATACCGCGTCCGAAACCTAATCATTACTTTACAGTGAAATGATTACCCCTAGCTGCTTACAGCCGTTGATATAAGTCAACGGGGACAGTTGAAACTGTGTTCCCCGACAGGGACTCGAATCCGGGATCTCCTGCTTACATGGCAGACGCTCTATCCATCTCAGCCACCGAGTACACAGAGGATAGTGCGATGCAGGGACTTATCTGTGGCACGCCTCCCGTGAGACCCACATTCCCAGCTTATTGTCCCGCACTATATTCAAAGTGCCCCTGGCCATTATTACTCGCGGCTTTTTGCCGATTTCCGTAAGAGTTCGGGCACTGTTTATGCATCCGCAGAGAAGAAGATGGTCAAATGGCCGGTGAGCCTTAACTATGTATATTTATTGTAGCTTTATTGTAGCTTTTCGTTTAACTACTCATGTCCGTAGAAGATTACTCCACGAATGTTTAACAGTGTATAATGAAATGGCGCTGTCTTTATTCGCCTATTAATTGCATGTCTGGTGAATGAATTAAGGAAATTTTAAATTAAAAAGCAATAAATGAATAAGATCCGTTGTGGGTGGTTTGCCGCGGAATAGGGTGACTTGCTTGATGAAGTGAGGAGGCAAACAACCAGTCCACTATCGAAGAAAATCTCCAACCCGCCCGGTAATCGAACCCGGGCCCGCTGCATGGGAGGCAAGCACGTTACCACCCAGCTAAGCAGGTGGACTTCGGCAGTATTAACGACGTTTCTTTCCCGAGTGAGATTCATACTAAGAAATGTCACTCCCTAAAACCTGCCTTCGCGCGATGCTCGTGACGTTCGGAATTTGAATGGTTCAAATGGCTCTGAGCACTATGGGACTCAACCGCTGTGGCCATTAGTCCCCTAGAACTTAGAACTACTTAAACCTAACTAACCTAAGGACATCACACACATCCATGCCCGAGGCAGGATTCGAACCTGCGACCGGGAATTTGAATGTTCCGAATGTTTATACAATCGGTACCATCCAAGGGAATGCACCAAATCGTCATGAAGAATAAACACAAGAATACGGAACAGGAAATAATATAAGAATTGATATCAATGAAATATAAGAGTATGAGTTTTTAATAGGAATGTAATCATTTAAAGTGCTCTACACACACACACACACACACACACACACACACACACACACACACACACATACACACACTAAACCTATGGAACTTATTGCGGAAACATTCCGGCATTCTATGGACGTGGGTAGATAGATAAAAAAAGTAAAATCTGTGGAAACAATAATCTGGTTCTCAACGCGAAGCGCAAAAGTGAAAAAGCCACAACGCTAGTCATTGCACTGTTTTTTCCACTATTATTATTCGTGCGGTAAAAGGTATCTAACAAGTTGAAAACTTTGACCGTCTTTATGTTGGAAAAAGTCGAGTATCTACAGATAATCCAAGAAACGTGTTTACATATCTCTTCTTTCTGGGAAGTTGAGTTATGGCACTTATCGTGTTGTGTTCGTTAGAGGGACAGGAGCTCACACGGAAGCTTACTTGCAGTTATCCTTCCCGTGAACCTTTCGCGACCGGTAGAGGAAAAGGTGGAAGCTAGACACCGCAGCGCGACCGCTACGGTCGCAGGTTCGAATCCTGCCGCGGGCATGGATGTGTGTGATGTCCTTAGGTTAGTTAGGTTTAAGGAGTACTAAGTTCTAGGGGACTGATGACCTCAGCAGTTAAGTCTCATAGTGCTCAGAGCCATTTGAACCATTTTTAGACACCGCAAGGTGGCTTTTAGAGTGTATACGTAGTTTTCGCCACGTTTGAAAGGCACAGTGGACGCATCAGGCTCTCTTTAACAGGACGTAGAAAATTCCTGTCTGAGGATGATCTTTTTCGCCAAGTAAGTCCCTGTCACTTCTTGTTAAGAGTCGCGGCAGTCAGCTCGCACGGTTGGAGTCGGCACTTGCCGAGGTGGCGCGACGCCGGGGTGGCGTGGCGTCGGCCCGTTGACGGTTCAGGGTCGCCGGCAGCGCCGGACGGGAGAGGCTCCAGGCGAGGCACTTTATGTAAATTGCGTTGTTTGCAGAGCGAGGCGCGCACGTATACAGCGGCAGCGGCTGCAGTAGCAGCAGCAGCAACAACAACAACAACGACGCGGCCCGTGAGTGGCACTCTACGGGGAGAGACGGCGTGAAATTGAGTCCCCGCCCTCCAGCCGCCGATACTCAGGCAGTTCAGTTCGTCGCGAGTCGCTGCCCCAGAGTCTGCCACCCGTCCCCCTTTACCCCCCCCCCCCCCCACGTCGACTTGGCCAACATCGCGTTCGGCTTGACGCCATCTCAAGGGGCGCTCCGAGAAAACTGTCTTCATTGTCTTTCCGCCTGCTTCGTGCCTGTGGCTCCCAGGAGGCGAAGCCGTAAAAGCGGAGAGTGAGAAAGCAATGAGCGATATCGTTATCGGGTGGCGAAATTTTTCTACCTCGACGTAGACGACCCAGATTTCTTCTCAGTTTCATCTTTATGTTGACTAGATGCTGAGAGCTTACGCAACGTTAGCAAAAAGAGTACTCGGAAATATATATATATATATATATATATATATATATATATATATATATATATATATATATATATATATATTTGTTTGGTTTTGAACACGTGTATGCGATCCTGGAACGCACTGGATTCTCCATACCACAATACTCCAACAGGTCGGTAGAGGAGCCAAAACAATATCCAGTGTATCTATGGTCCCCTAATTCTGTTACAGGACTGCAGACGTGTAGCTGCAAACTAACAAAAAACTTAATTTTGTCGATTTCATAATTAAAAGTATATGATTTCCCCTTGTATCATCATAATGTACACAGATACATTCACTACCTTCGGAGACAGTATTCTCAGACCAAAGAAAGCAAAATATCCTTTTAAATACTGAAGATCGTTTAAATTATTATATAAAAAATTTACGAATCTGAAACTCAAAACAAATGTTGAAAATCTCCTCCGGTTGGTTCAACAACCACACAAACTATAGATAACGTCGATCAAAGATGACCAGAGTCCGTCAGGCATCGTCTGTATGGAAAAATGTTACGGCTGAGACGTGCAGCTTTTAAAAACGCGGAATTCAGATAAAAAATCATATCTGTTTGATCACGATACGATAAGAAACTCCTCGAGGCTGGTAATCGTCAGGCGAGAGACCGTGGGCACGTTGAACACCGGGTTCATGTAGGGTGGTCATTGAGGAAGCGAACCACGCATATAGTTAGTCACTGGTAGGCCAGCCGCTGTGGTCGAGAAGTTCTAGGCGCTTTAGTCCGGCGCCGCGCGGCTGCTACGGTCGCAGGTTAGAATGATGCCTCGGGCGTGGATGTGTGTGATGTCCTTAGGTTAGTTAGGTTTAAATAGTTCTAAGTCTTTGGGACTGATGACCTCAGATGTTAAGTCCCATAGTGCTCAGAGCCATTTGAACCAAGTCACTGGTATCTGTCAGTCTATCTGTGCCCAAGTTCCTGACCTGACCGCTTGGCATTCAACATTAAAGCTGCCGTGTACTATTCAGTCCTACGCATATGACGTGAGCACAAGACAGAAAAGATGTGCAAGTGGCCTTTACAGTTAGAGAAATCTAGCTAATACTAACGAGGCTGCATGTAAATACTGAGGCAGTCGGATGTAGCGTCGACATTCGTTAACATCCTAGGTCACTTCAGAGCCACGACGAAGCCACTTAGTTTCAGTTGCCTAAGGGTGCAAGACAGTAACGGATGTACACTGGCACTATAGATGTTCGATGCATAAAATGTCTACACTTCGTCAGTGGCGACACGTCAAACGCTGTACGCTGTGAATATCAGCGAGTACTCTTTAAAAAGTCTGCGAGTGTTCGAGCCGTTGGCCGCAGATCAAAAGATCTTTTAGGTTATTAGAACACGTCGTGTTCCTCTTGTGTTTATTCTTAAAAAACCGACGTTCCGATCCCGCCGCTCGGATCCTCTTCAGGGTCTGCTGGTCTGTCCAGATAACTGAACACATTGTTCAGCTAATCTGGAACACCAGAAGATCCTGAAGATGATCCTTTTATAGGAGTAGAAAATGGCTCTGAGTACTATGGGACTTAACAGCTGAGGTCATCATTTCTATAGGAGTAGAATCGTCGATTTTATAAGAAGAAACTGAAAAGGAATAGGACGCGGCATAACAGACTAGAATATTTTATTCTCTCATGAGTTTCAAAGATTTTATGCGACGTTGTTGAATACCTGAGATAGCCTGTGCCCAAAAATGGACACGTCTGACCTACTAGGATCTTAGTTTAACTTACCCGGTCAAACGGGTTATCTGCGACAATTGTACGATTAAATGAGTACTCCCACCAAAATGCTCGAGGACGCTAAATAACGAGAACCTCCCACCGGAGGTTCGAGTCCTCCCTCAGGTGTGTGTGTGTGTGTGTGTGTGTGTGTGTGTGTGTGTGTGTGTGTGTGTGTGTGTGTGTTTTCTTAGCATAAGTTAGTTTAAGTCGCGCGTAAGTCTAGAGGCCGATGACCTCAGCAGTTTGGTCCCTTAGAATTTCACACAATTTTAAACATTTTTATTCATATATCTGTATTCCCAGAAACACTAAATATAGAAAACAGGATTTCACCTTCTATTGTAGGAACTTTAGCCTTTCCTTTGGTACTACTCTCATAGCAAACTGCTGCGTTTATAGTTTAGTATCTGATCTGTGAGTTAGTGTTTAGAGTCTTGAGTTTCGCATACGTCACGTTCGGAGTTTGTTACCTGTCGTATTGTCACTTTTGGTACTGAGCGACATAGTTTCTACGAAGCATATGACGGCAGCATTATTTAGAAAGCGTAAGTTCCGCGAAAATTGATTTACAGACATATTTTTCTTTAAGTGATTCTGCTGGAATTTCTTAGCACACTCGCAATACAGATATTTGCTACCTAAATACCCTTATGCGTCTTCATAGTAATAATCTACTGGAGATCTCTATCACCATAAAAATTCCATCCCAGTGGCAGTTATGGAAGCAGTAACGAGTCGTTCAACAATTCATATGCGCTGAGGAGCCTAAGAATGTATTTGCTGAAAAGAACTTTCAAATGGGGAAGTCAATTTTTGTATCCCGCCGCTCCTATGAACTGCTTCTGCAAAATAGGCCGAGAGTGAACGACGCGAGTAGGAGCAGAAAAAGGTGGAGTACTTCGGTACTGCGTGTAAATGTAAAACACCTTTACTATTGGAAGAATATGAATACATAAATTGTTACTCAACTTTGGCTGAGATGAGCACATAGGTGCTATGCCTTACCTCAATCAAAGCTGACATCGACTAGAAGTTACAACGGCAAAATCTGTAGTGGCTCGCCCGCTAGACAATAGAAACAATCTTGCTAGGTCGTCTGCTCGTGATCATCTGGAGCGGTGCTCGTAGAGCTGCACAGCAACGGCTGGAGGGCGCTGTCGTCGGCGAAGATCTTCCGCCCTCGTAGTGCCAACCTAAGAACGGGCAACTACGCTGTGGCTACCACATCAATGATGCTGTTATTTCATTCAGTGGTTATCATCTGGATAGATAAAAGGTCATGGAAGGACTAGACATTGTTCCTGACATTAACATCATCAAAAGTCTTCAGCTCCTGGCCAAAAATTGATAACAAGGCCTACAGAAATTCTGTAAGCACGTCCTACGTTACCGGAATGACACCATTCCAGGACGTTGGATTGGAAGAGGAGGAGCAGAAGATAAACTTTGCCGTCCGTGGCCTCCCAGGTCTCCAGACCTCATACCTTGTGAATTTATCTATGGGGTTACGTGAAAGACCGCGTTTTTATCCCCCCTATGCCTGACACTCCTGAAGATCTGCGACATTGCGTTGTTGAAGCTGCGAATTCGATAACGAGAGACCAGCTGCTTCGTTTGTGGCAGGAAATGAGTCAACGTTTTGATATGTGTCGTGTAACACAAGGTGCTCACATCGAATGCATAAATGTTTGAACTTTTTCTCTTTCCAGGAATGTTGGAACTGTGTTTCTCTCTTTCGTAGTTGGGGAACAATATAGCCCTACATAGAAATCTGTTCCTTTCTTTTAATAGCCCTATAGTAATAAAGAGTCACTGAGCTGTAACTGGAGTCTGCTCTGTACCAGGGGGACTTAGATGAAGTTTTCCCTAATTAAAATTGTATAACAGTAAAAAGTTGATAAATGCAATACGAACAAAAAAGAAACAATCATTCTAGTTCAGTGAGCTAACAATGTGAAAATTTCAAACTTTTAGGTAAGTTCCAGAGGAAAAAAAGGTATATAAAGTTAGAAAATTTAACATTGGCGATATAGTGCGTTTCGACTCCCATTTTGATAGACAGACGGCAGCCGACTATGGCAAACATGACAAACAAATAACTGAGATGCTTACGAAAATAAATGAAACAAGCATCGAATTTGTAAGTGACATGCTTTTTGTTGGTGAACTATAATTGTGGAAAGTATTCAAGCCAGACAGTCATATTTCTTGAGTTATCATCGTTGCCGCATAATACAGTCCAGGTAGCGCTTGCAAGCAGACGTGGGTTGGGTTGTGAGAACGTTTCAGACATTAGAAAGATGTTTTTTGTAGATCAATGGGAAACGATTTCCAATCTGACATGTAATGTTTACTCCCCACGCTGAAGTGAATTTGTGCCGCGGTAAGCATCTGAATACACTCCGAGGGACAAATAGCGAACCGTAACGTTTTGTTAGTACTCTGGCGGAAACACTATCAATCAAATGGAAAACATTAGTGTTCCACCACTATCACGTTACCCGCATAGCCAGCCGCTTCTCGCAATTTATTGCGTTTTCATATCGGCGCTGCTAAGCTCTTCTTTGATAACAGAACCGAACCCATTTATTTAGAGCATTACACCGCAAAATTACGTTTGTGCAGCGCATTATTGCCTTTAACATTTGAATACAGTTATTGCATCCTATAATGCATTTAGTGATCCAATTACTACATCGCAAATGAAGCTTATATAACGGAACTAATTTGCCAGCGGAATGGACGCAGTGGCGGCGATATACACAGTTCGAGCGCTTCCGAGCGCTACGGGGCGGGGTATCTGCGCCGTCCATCATCAGCGGCGTAAGAACGTGCTGCAGAAATAGCGACCCTGAAATTGTGCTCCTCTGGCACAGCGCTCGAGCTGGAAAGTCGCGCACAACACGGACACAATAGCCGCATTCTAAAACTGGATTCGTGCGCTGGGTCACTGTCATTTTCTGTTCTTTGAACACGCTATAGCCAAAGTAGTTTGTAAGTAACATTCCGTTGCCTCTTACTCCATGTGTTGACAGGAACACGTTGGGTAGGTGCCGTACAAAATGGCTAATTTAATACGATTCAAATACCATTTCCAGCAAATACTGCATGCATTTCCTTGTAAATACCACTTGCAGCTACTTTTCCCACCACCCCACAACGGAGAGGGCGTCATGTCAACAGTAATGTTGAAATGTCTCCACTTAGTCGTACTCCTTGCGACGTGAAATAGCCTCTTTTTTTTTGAGTCATCAGTCTTCTGACTCGGATGATGCGGCCTCCCGCTAATTCCTCTCCTGTGCTAACCTTTTCGTCTCAGAGTAACACCTGCAATCTACTTTCACAGTTACTTGCTGGATTTATTCCAATCTTTGTCTTCCTCTACAGTTCCAATCTCAATCTTCCTCTACAGTTTCTTCCCTCCACAGCACTGTCTTATACAATGGGAGTTATTTCCTGATTTCGTCACGGATCTGCTATAATCCTGTCGCTTCTTCTTCTCAGTATTTTCCACACTCCATTCCTCGCCGATTCAGTGGAGAACTTCCTCATTTCTTACTTTGTCAGTCCATCTAATTTTCAACATTCTTCTGTAGCAACACATTTCAAATGCTCATCTTTTTTGCTTTTCCCTCTGCCCATATTTTACTGCCATACAATGCTGTGCTCCAAACATGCATTGTCAGATATTTCTTCCTGAGATTGACGCCTGTGTTTGATACTAGTAGACTTCTCTTGGCCAGGAATATCCTTTTTGTCAGTTTTAGTCTACTTTTGATGTCCTCCTTGCTCCGTCCGTCATTTAATTTGCTGGCTAGGTAGCAGACTTTCTTAACTTCATCTACTTCGTGACCACCAATTCTGGTAAGTTTCTCAGTATGCTCATTTCTGCTACTTCTCATTATTTTCGTCTTCTTTCGATTTACTCTCAGCCCATATTCTGTACTCATCAGGCTGTTCAAATGGCTCTAAGCTTTATGGGACTAAACATCTGAGGTCATCAGTCCCCTAGACTTAGAACTACTTAAACCGAACTAACCTAAGGACATCACACACATCATTGCCCGAGGCAGGATTCGAACCTGCGACCGTAGCAGCAGCGCGGTTCCGGACTGAAGCGCCTAGAACCGCTCGGCCACAACGGCAGGCTTCAGACTGTTCGTTCCATTCTTCTTCACTTTCACCGATAATTGTGAAATATTGTACCCATCAATAAACCCGCGATTACTTAAAGAAACGAATCCATATGTATAAAACTCCTCAAAATGGCTGGTTACTTCGCAGCTGAGTTAATTTATTAAATATTTGAATAAGCATGTAAGCGAGAAGAGCGTAGGAGGGGTTTTAAATCATGCTTCATGTTTTTTGTAATTCGCTAAATGCTCTCATTATCGAACTCTGCATGAATAGAGTCTGGGTAATTTGCGCTCCATTTTAAGCAAAAGCTAGATTTTCATGCATTTCAATGTTTATGATGTCATTTCTCCTGAACTACGTGTCGTAAAATTCAATGAAGTACAAGGTGACAATACTTTAGTGCCTGTGTTGTTAAGAAGAAAGATGTCCGAAGGAACCCTCCACCGTCCTTGTAAACACAGACACTGCAATATCCTACTGACCTGCCGATACCGGACAATGATATTCAAGTGAAATATCCTACCCTGTAGAGGAATTACATAATATGTATACGATTACATGTTGTGAGGTAGGAACGACGACGTACGGAAGTCTGGGGCTTTCCATGAATAGTGCGTGGATATCAAAAGAGGTAATGGCGACGGCTGGCGAAAACCGGGAAATCCGGACGCGAGTTCCTGTTCGGCACAAATTTTCACGTCGTCATTCCCTTATACTGCGAATACATTTCAGGTATACAAGTTGTTTCAGGTAAAGAGAATGCATCTATAACTTAGAAAATAATACATTACAGGAATGTTTATCGAGGGAGATCCACGTAAGAAATGTTACATGTGTCGTGGGTTTATTAACATAATTTACGCTGTTATTTTCCAGGGGGTTACAGCAACGAGATATAAATGTTTAAATATATTAGTTTTCTCCGTCATGTAACAGATGTTTTTGAACTAGCCGTGTACAAATCAATTTAAATCACGTTTAGTTGGAGAGCCAGAAGCCGTGTAAGGGTTAGTGTGCAAGCAACAGTCTGTACATAATACTTGGCTGTAAGTGATGGTTGTTCTGGTGGCGGGATGTTGATGTAAGTGAGGTGTTCAAATGTGTGGCCAAGTCTCTGAATGGACAACGCAGTGTGCCTTCGAAACTACCTATTGACGAGATGATACGTCGTTGGTGTCACGAAGCAACCAAAAACTTGTTGGTACTTGTAGTCCTTCTCCATGTATCCATCCCGGAACGCGACATATGTTAGTCAACGGTAAATCGCGTTGTGGAGAGCTTCGTTTTGGAATATAGCATTCTGGCTGTTCAGGAAGATGTAGCAAAAAAGGTTCAGCCGGCCGCTGTGGCTGAGCGGTTCTAGGAGCTACAGTTTGGAACCGCGTGACCGCTACGGTCGCAGGTTCGAATCCTGCCTCGAGCATGGATGTGTGTGATGTCCTTAGGTTAGTTAGATTTAAGTAGTTGTAAGTTATAGGGGACTGATGACCTCAGCAGTTAAGTCCCATAGTGCTCAGAGCCATTTGAACCAAAAAAGGTTCAGCTTGCATCTCAAAGAGCGTTTATTTTTCTGTAACCGATTAAGTCTTGTTCTTTTCCGACCCTGACGCTATTACGTTTCGAGGGCTAGGGGTCTTTCATTTAACAACCTATACTTCTCATGCAGCGTCTGACCCAGAGCGGGCGGCTGCAAAAGGCGTCTGTATCCCATGTTAGGGGCGGCCTCCAGAACTGCGGAAGGCAACGGAATACCACCGCAGATTATCTTCCCTGCATAATGCAGTCTCAATTTTATGCACAAAAAATGGCTTCCTCTCATGTTAAATCAGTGTCCGGAGGTAAAATAGTCCCCCATTCGGAGGAGAATCTTGGCGAGGAGCAGTTTGGCTTTAGACGGAATACGAGCACCAGAGATGCAATAGGGCTCCTACGAATCTTGGGCGAAAGGTTTATTGAAAAAGGAATAGACCTATATATGTGCTTCATCGATCTAGAAAAGGCATTTGACAATGTGGTTTGGGACAAGCTGGCGACTGTAATGAGGGAAAAAAGATTGGACTGGAAAACCAGAAGACTTATAAAAGTTTCAGTTAAAGTGAGAGGAGAAAGTACAAACTGGATCAGACTAGGAAAAGGAGTAAGACAAGGATGCTGTTTATCACCTACTCTTTTCAACCTCTACTTGCAAAATATGATTGACCAATGTTCATTAGATGACAAAGGAGTAGAAATTGGAGGAAGAAGAGTAGGGTGTTTGAGATTTGCTAATGACATGGTCCTTCTAGCCACAGGGGAAAAATAATTACAGGATTTGGTGGACACCATTGCAACTAACGGAAAAAATATGGAATGAAAATTAACACAAATAAAACAAAAGTATTGGCACTAGGAGGAAATAAATAAAAATTATGCTGAATGGAATAACACTAGAACAGGCGCAAAATTTTAAGTATCTTGGAAGCAGGATAGACATCGACTGGAAGTGCACCACAGAAATTAAAACAAGGATAGCAATGGCAAAAGAGGCGTTTTATAAGAAAAGGAGAATCTTCTGCAGCGGTCTGGACAGAGAGAAAGAGACTCGTAAAATGTCTTGTGTGGAGTGTTCTTCTATATGGCGTTGAAACATGGACTATGAGGAAAAAAGACAGAGAAAGGCTGGAGGCTTTTGAGATCTGGAAATGGCGGAAGATGGGAAGAATAAGTTGGATGGACAGAGTAAAAAAATGAAGAGGTAGTGAGAAGAGTGGGAGAGAAAAGACAGTTACTAGATGTAATAAAGAGAAGAAAAAGGAATTGGATTGGGCATATATTAAAAAAGAATGACGGACTGATAAAAACAGTTTTAGAAGGTTATGTAGAAGGGAAAAGGAAGCGAGGAAGGAAGAGATTCCAGATACTGGATGACATGATGGACGGTACAACATACAGCAGCCTTAAGAAGGAAGCAATAGATCGCAGAAAATGGAGAGGCAAAGGACCTGCTAATATAGCAGATAACTGATGATGAAGCTCTTGCTTCATTGATTTTGTAAATTTGCAGTGCTAAGCAGATTCCTGCAAAGTCCATTAAGCGGGGACCAAAAATATTTATTGAAATTATGTTTAACGAATATAATTAAGTATTTGAAAAACTGAGTGCTGTTACTGTTTCTAAAGAAGAACCACTAAAAAAGAAATCTCTTACATTTATTTTGTTTGTCACAATTAGAAAATATTAAAATATTTTTTACGACTCCAGGCCGTTGACGTCTGCCCCAGTGTTCCCCTATTAAATGTGCATAAATCATTAATATATATCACCTCTGAATATAGGAGTTGTTACAGTAAAACATCAGCGACACTAATATTTCATTATATTTAGTCTAAATATTACATGAAACTTAGCCGGCCGAAGTGGCCGCGCGGTTCTGGCGCTGCAGTCCGGAACCGCGAGACCGCTACGGTCGCAGGTTCGAATCCTGCCTCGGGCATGGATGTGTGTGATGTCCTTAGGTTAGTTAGGTTTAACTAGTTCTAAGTTCTAGGGGACTAATGACCTCAGCAGTTGAGTCCCATAGTGCTCAGAGCCATTTGAACCATGAAACTTACACGTTCTCGTGCCTCGTCACGAAAATGGTTTCTTACACAACGAAGAAAAAAAAATGGAAATGTGTCCATCCTTTGTCAAAAGGAACGGAGATTACAGTAACAATCACAGATCATGTTAGTTGATTACAGAATCTTTTCGATTTTTCGGCGACAATATTTATTTCGTTGCGACGTCATTTTCGTTATATTTGCGAAGTTCTTCAATATTATTTTTTCACGTTATGTGGCGTACCACCACAGTTACTTTGAATCCAAAAGTTACCACCGCTTGTTTTGCTCCTTTGTCTCGGTGTCATAGCACTCTTCCGTGGTGAGTAGGTAGCTAAGGACGTGATGTGGATTGGCTTAACACAGAGCTGCAATGTTTCCGCTCTGCCTCGATTCGGTGGACTTACTGAATGTATATGACCAGTCGTGGATGCCAGCGGGTGGCGACTTTTGTCCTGTTCGAAATATCGTGCAAGCATACTTGATGTCTGATTTTCACTTTTTGCATTGTCACCTCGACTGTGACACTCCGGTCTCGAGATCTTCGGATCTTCGCAAAGGTTGTTGGCTACTTCGCTCTTCATAAATCGGACCTGTCTGAGCACAATGAAGCAGGAGTCCACCACGTCGCTCCTTCTCTGTCATATTTGTCCGAGCACACTGAAAGTGGAGTCGACTACTTTGTTCCTCGTCATTCAGCCTTGTCTAACCACACTGAAAGCCGAGTCCACTACTTTGTTCTCCATCATTCAGTCTTTTCCCAGCACGCTGAAAGAAGAGTCCATCACTTCGTTCTTCGTCATTCAGACTCGTCTGAGCACAGTGTAAGAATCTGCGCCACCTAACCGCAATGGCTTTGCCAGAGCATTGTTGCCGTAAACTTCTAGCAGCTCTGCATGCACTGTTGTAGCGCTTTTCCTATCTAAATTCCAATAGCACACAGTCACTCTGTCAATGAAATGAGGCATTTTATTTTGGCTGCTCTAGAGGAATGCTATGGTGCTGCGGAGTGGGCGTTTCTGATTTTAGTAGGACTGTAGATGTAATCTAATGTCGAGGCGTCAATTGAAATTTTATTACTAGCTCCTGTAAATCTGGGAACCAATTTACTTAACGACAGTGAGCAAGATGGGGGTGTTCTGCCTCTCCAGTCCAGAGGTCATTATAGTTGACCACAACGCCGGTTTGGATTAGTACGGCACGAGATATGTTCGTAATCCTTGGAAACTAGTACCTTTTCTAACAAAACCAACTTTTAGTAATGAAAGACGAGCGAGTGCAATGCTCGTTGCTGTCACAAGGTAACAATTAAAACCAAATCATATTGATAAACATTAGAGAATGCAGTGCTTGTTGCTTTCACAAGTAAATTATCCTCGTAGTTTGCTACTATGCTGTCTGATTCAGTGAAGTGAACCAGTTGGGTACACAACACGTTATATTTATTTGTAATATCTCACTTCATTAGGAAAAGTTGTAGTACAAGTTAAGTGATCTAGAAATTAAGCTAAGACTGATATTAATAGCTATCTATTTTTTTCTAATGTTTGACATGAATCATAACGCAATTAACAGAGAGCCAAGTTGTATACAATTTAAATCACATTATGCTAACGCAGTGGGGATGTTCCATAAAACGTGAAAGGCTGTACGGAGTAAGCGCAACAAGATGTGACTATCTGGGTATCTCACGAAATCAAAGCTAGCGTTGCAAGTAACGAGCAGAATATGGATACCGCAACCGCTGTTCCAATATATGCATGCACCTAAACAGCTAGTGCGCGCTCATCAGTTCCAGACGGCGGCTGGATATGACCCGCTCTCTGCGCCAGTCCGGAAAAAAACGCCCAAAATCTGTGTTTACTGTCCACAGCGCTCTAGTTTCAAATAAAACTTTACTTTGAAGGGACGACCCCATGATGTTGACAATGTGACAGGCGAGAACTGTTGCTAAATTCATAATGAAACAGGGGAAAGTACACGTAAGTTCCCTGCTTTTAAATTAAAGGCATGCAATTAAACACGAAGTTGGTATTGGGAGAGACAGTATCCTCATGATTAGACAACCGAGAACACTGCTCAGATAGATGAAATATAATTTGCTGAATCAATTTTTTAGAGGGAATGCAGCTGACTCTTCCACACTAGTCGGATGGTACCATTGCGCATCGCTCTTTGGTGGGCGCACAGAAAGGCAAATATGTCGTATTATATTATTCTCTGGGGGCAGCGTGGTTGCTGCTGTTATCACTGACTAAAGGGGTTGCAGGCGCCTGTCTGGCATTCAGCAGCCGCAAAACAGATCGCTTCCCGGCTTCCGCGAAACTGCCAGTATCCTCAGAGAAGGCCCCCATGATCTAATAAAATCCACTGACTGCCTCTGCTTTCTGCCAGCCAAAGAGTCCATAGAGAGGATTCCAGCGTCACACAACCCAGTGCGGCGAGCGCATTGCTGTCTTTAGGAAGAAACTCTCCGATATAGTTACTAAAATAAATGCGAAACAGCGGCAGAGAATGATGTAATATTGCACAGCGATATTTGACAGTAACGTCATATGATGACAGTAATGTAACAACATGCCGCAGACCTCAGCAGCTAGGAGGCCTAAGCCAGTTGCGAAGTCTAACTGGAAGAAGAAGGTTCTGCTGCTATGTAGTTCTCACGGTAGAGGTGAGGGCTAGCAGTTGCAGGAAGTGTTGGGAGTGAGTACCAGGTCACCAGCACTGTGAAGCCTAGTGCAGGGTTGGGTCAGGTGACTGACAACATAGGGGAGTTATGTAGGAATTTTACGAAAGAGTATCACGTAGTGATTGGGGGTGGAGCAGGGAATAGTCTTGACAGGGACGGGGAATATGATGTAGGTGGTGAGCCGGTAAAGACAACTACTCAAATTGGTGGAACTAATATGCATCTCGCGCAACTGTTTCAGCGTCATGGTCGGCCGTATCTTAACGCGGCTGTTAGGCGTGTTAACATGCGGTTGGAGAAGGCACTGATGCCAGAGGGCAAGGGTCACATTGCTGTGTTGCCAGTTGACTCTATCAACGGATCAAAATCTGCAGATGTAGAGGTAATTTCGGGAGTACCGCAAGGAAGCGTGATAGGACCTTTATTGTTTACAATATACATAAATGACTTAGTTGACAACATCGGTAGCTCCGTGAGGCTATTTGCAGATGACACGGTTGTCTACAAGAAAGTAGCAACATCAGAAGACTCGTACGTACTCCAGGAAGACCTGCAGAGGATTAATGAATGGTGCGAAAGCTGGCAGCTTTCCCTAAACGTAGATAAATGTAATATAATGCGCATACATAGGGGCAGAAATCCATTCCAGTACGATTATGCCATAGGTGGTAAATCATTGGAAGCGGTAACGACCGTAAAATACTTAGGAGTTACTATCCGGAGCGATCTGAAGTGGAATGATCACATAAAACAAATAGTGGGAAAAGCAGGCGCCAGGTTGAGATTCATAGGAAGAATTCTAAGAAAATGTGACTCATCGACGAAAGAAGTAGCTTACAAAACGCTTGTTCGTCCGATTCTTGAGTATTGCTCATCAGTATGGGACCCTTACCAGGTTGGATTAATAGAAGAGATAGACATGATCCAGCGAAAAGCAGCGCGATTCGTCATGGGGACATTTAGTCAGCGCGAGAGCGTTACGGAGATGCTGAACAAGCTCCAGTGGCGGACACTTCAAGAAAGGCGTTACGCAATACGGAGAGGTTTATTATCGAAATTACGAGAGAGCACATTCCGGGAAGAGATGGGCAACATATTACTACCGCCCACATACACTACTGGAAATGGAAAAAAGAACACATTGACACCGGTGTGTCAGACCCACCATACTTGCTCCGGACACTGCGAGAGGGCTGTACAAGCAATGATCACACGCACGACACAGCGGACACACCAGGAACCGCGGTGTTGGCCGTCGAATGGCGCTAGCTGCGCAGCATTTGTGCACCGCCGCCGTCAGTGTCAGCCAGTTTGCCGTGGCATACGGAGCTCCATCGCAGTCTTTAACACTGGTAGCATGCCGCGACAGCGTGGACGTGAACCGTATGTGCAGTTGACGGACTTTGAGCGAGGGCGTATAGTGGGCATGCGGGAGGCCGGGTGGACGTACCGCCGAATTGCTCAACACGTGGGGCGTGAGATCTCCACAGTACATCGATGTTGTCGCCAGTGGTCGGCGGAAGGTGCACGTGCCCGTCGACCTGAGACCGGACCGCAGCGACGCACGGATGCACGCCAAGACCGTAGGATCCTACGCAGTGCCGTAGGGGACCGCACCGCCACTTCCCAGCAAATTAGGGACACTGTTGCTCCTGGGGTATCGGCGAGGACCATTCGCAACCGTCTCCATGAAGCTGGGCTACGGTCCCGCACACCGTAGGCCGTCTTCCGCTCACGCCCCAACATCGTGCAGCCCGCCTCCAGTGGTGTCGCGACAGGCGTGAATGGAGGGACGAATGGAGACGTGTCGTCTTCAGCGATGAGAGTCGCTTCTGCCTTGGTGCCAATGATGGTCGTATGCGTGTTTGGCGCCGTGCAGGTGAGCGCCACAATCAGGACTGCATATGACCGAGGCACACAGGGCCAACACCCGGCATCATGGTGTGGGGAGCGATCTCCAACACTGTCCGTACACCACTGGTGATCGTCGAGGGGACACTGAATAGTGCACGGTACATCCAAACCGTCATCGAACCCATCGTTCTACCATTCCTAGACCGGCAAGGGAACTTGCTGTTCCAACAGGACAATGCACGTCCGCATGTATCCCGTGCCACCCAACGTGCTCTAGAAGGTGTAAGTCAACTACCCTGGCCAGCAAGATCTCCGGATCTGTCCCCCATTGAGCATGTTTGGGACTGGATGAAGCGTCGTCTCACGCGGTCTGCACGTCCAGCACGAACGCTGGTCCAACTGAGGCGCCAGGTGGAAATGGCATGGCAAGCCGTTCCACAGGACTACATCCAGCATCTCTACGATCGTCTCCATGGGAGAATAGCAGCCTGCATTGCTGCGAAAGGTGGATATACACTGTACTAGTGCCGACATTGTGCATGCTCTGTTGCCTGTGTCTACGTGCCTGTGGTTCTGTCAGTGTGATCATGTGATGTATCTGACCCCAGGAATGTGTCAATAAAGTTTCCCCTTCCTGGGACAATGAATTCACGGTGTTCTTATTTCAATTTCCAGGAGTGTATATCTCGCGTAATGATCACAACGAAAAGATCCGAGAAATTAGAGCAAATACGGAGACTTACAAGCAGTCGTTCTTCCCACGCACAATTCGTGAATGGAACAGGGAAGGGGGGATCAGATAGTGGTACAATAAGTACCCTCCGCCACACACCGTAAGGTGGCTCGCGGAGTATAGATGTAGATGTAGATGTATCAATAGATCGGGTTCTACTACGAATGGCCTGTACTTCAATGGGTGTGGGAAGGGGAGGCTGTCAAAACCTATAGGTGACACTGTAGTGGGTGGTGGTGGGATCACTCATGGAATAATTCTTGTAGTAGTTGGTGTTAGAGTTGCACCTTTTTTAGATTGAAGTCAGCTGATAGGTATACCTGCTTAAAGGAAGTCCCTCTAACTAAGGAATCACCTTCAAAGGATGTCAGGTATCCGAGTAGAGAAGGAATTAGCATACTTCATCAAAATATAAGAGGTATTACAGATAAAGTTTGTGAACTCTGACATTATTGGTATATCGGAGCACCACTTAAATAATTTGACAATTCAGAGACTTTCCTTACCGGGATAGAGATGAGCTGGCTCTTTTTCAAGGAGTTCCCTGCGGAGTGGGGTGAGTGGCCATGTACGTAAAAAACAATATTCCATTTGAGTTCATAGACGTATCACGGCACTGCACTGAACAGATATTTGAATGTTGTGCAGAAGCAGTTGAATTTAGTGAAACTAAAGGTCTAATTTTTATGGTTTATAGGACCCCTCACTCTGACTTCAGAGCATTTCTGCTCAAGTTAGAGAGGGTTCTTGATTCATTTTACAGGAAGATCCAGACATTGCTTGTGTGTGATAACTTCAGTATTAATTTTTTATATGATTGTGCAAGAAAAATGATGTTGGTAGATCTCCTAAACCCATATGATGTGATGCAGACTGTTTTTTCCAACTAGGACGCAGGGCAACAATAGTACAGCTGTAGACAATACTTTTATTGGCTGTTGATATACTTTCCGGGATGTGAGGTCGTGTTCCAAGAACTTTTCTGCTCCTTACGTTTCGTCCAGAACTGCGCTGGACTTCCTCAGAGGCGCTGCTCCGCTGAGTCTTGCCGACTGACTGGTCGGGTGTCTGAGAGCGACTTATATATTGTGAGAAAGGGGGGCGTGGTTCAGGTTACACGTGATGAGCAGTGATAATCCATAGCAAAGATAAGGTTGACTATCGATTACCACCTTGTCAAAGATAAAAATTGTTAGCAATTTTTTAGAGCCACTGATAATCCATAGCAAGATAAGGTTGGCTATCGATTACCACCTTGTCCAAGATAAAAATTGTTAGCAATTTTGTAGAGCCACTGTCCATATATCGCTAAGTTTCATAGCCTCCTCTTTCCTATTAAAATTATTGTGAAGGCTCTACAAAATTGCTAACAATTTTTATCTTTGACAAGGTGGTAATCGATAGTCAACCTAATCTTTGCTATGGATTATCACTGCTCATCACGTGTCACCTGAACCACGCCCCCCTTTCTCACAATATATAAGTCGCTCTCAGACACCCGACCAGTCAGTCGGCAAGACTCAGCGGAGCAGCGCCTCTGAGGAAGTCCAGCGCAGTTCTGGACGAAACGTAAGGAGTAGAAAAGTTCTTGGACCACGACCTCACATCCCGGAAAGTATATCAACAGCCATGTCACCCGGTCGTGAAAGCCTTCATTCTACAATACTTTTATTCATTCTTCATTACTAGGTGGGCATTCTGTTAGTAAAAGGGTGAATGACCTTTCAGACGATAATGTAAAATTTCAACACTAAAAGGCTAAGGCGCTTAAAAATGGCAAAGAGTATGTGGTATGCAAATAGAATAGCTAATTCGCAGGATAAAATTAAAACCATATGTTCAGTTGTGAAGGAAGTGTCTGGTCAGCAGCACAATGTCGATGATATAAAGTCAGTTCGTAGTAAAAATATTTCTGCCACTGATAAGTCAGATATATGTACCGTACAGTATTTAAAAATCATTTTCTGAGCATTACTGGTGAATTAAATAAAAATTTAGTTTCTATAGGGAATCATATAACTCTCTTGGCAAATGCGTTTCCGAATTAATGTCTGAAATATTCCTCTGTGATACTGACAAGGGGGAGATTGAGTCAATAATTAAATCACTGAAGATTAAGGACTCTCATGGATATGATGGAGTCCTTGGAGAATATTTAAGTACTGTGCTAGACATGTTAGCCCTGTACTTAACCATATTTGCAATTTTTCCTTTAAGAATTGTCAGCTTCCTGAAAGATTAAAGTACTCAGCTGTGAAGCTGCTCTTTAAAAAGGGAGAAAGGGATAATGTAGACAGTTTTACACCTATTTCTATACCAAAAGTGTTTGTTAAAGTTATTGAATAGGCTGTACATGTAAGGATAATTGATCATTTTGTATCACATAATTTGTCAAATGTACAGTTCGTCTTTAGAAGTAATTTAACATCTGAAAATGCCTTATTCTCTTTTCTCTGTGAGGTACTGGATGGATTAAACAAAAGATTTAGAACGATAGGCATATATTTTTATTTAACCAAGGCGTTTGATTGTGTTGATCACAAAATATTGCTCCAAAAGTTGGACCATTAGGAAGATTAGCTCTTAATTGGTTCACCTCTTACTTTAATAACAGACAGCAAAAGGTCATTATTCACGGTGTTGAGAGTCTGTGGGGTCTGAGTGAGGGTACGGTCAAACGAGGGGGGGGGGGGGGGGTGCCAGAGGTTCATTGCTGGGGCCACTCCTGTTCCTTATTTATATAAATGATATGCCGTCTAGTGTTAGGGGTTACAGGTAATTTTAAAATATTGTTGTTTGCTGATGACACTAGCTTGGTAACCAAGGATGTTGTGTGCAACATTGGCTCGGTTTCAAATAGTGCAGCTCATGACATAAGTTCAAGGCTTGTAGAAGACAAACTAACGCTAAATCAAAGTAAGACTCAATTTTTACGGTTTCTAATACACAATTCAACAAAATCCGACGTTTTAATTTCACAGAACGGGCATATGATTAGTGAGACTTAACAGTTCAGATTTCTAGGTGTTCAGATAGAGATTAAACTGTCGTGAAAAGCCGACTTTTAGGATCTTGTTCAAAGACTTGATGCTTCCATTTTTACTATTCTAACAGTATATGAAGTAAGTGATCGTTCGACACGAAAATTAGTCTACTTTGTTTATTTTCATTCGCTTTTGTCATATGGTATTGTATTTCGGGGTAACGTGAACGTCGACCCCTGTTCACAAGTCTGGGTATGTTAACATTGCCCACTCAATATATATATTCTTTACTGTCGTTTCTTCTTAATAGTATCAGCTTATTTCCAAGAATTAGCAGCTTTCACTCAGTTAATATTCGGCAGAAATCCGATCTGTATTTTGATCCTACTTCTTTAACTCTTACGCATAAAAGTGTGCAGTATACTGCTGCATCCATTTTCAATAACGTACCATAAGAATTCAAAAATCTTGGCTGTAATCCACACGCTTTCAAATGGAAACTGAAGAGTTTCCTCATAGGTGACCCCTTCTGTTCTGCTGAGGAGTCCCTTGAAAAATGAAGCTGACTCCTATGATATATTGCTGACTGCGTTTACTTAAACTTGTGGCTTGACTTTTTCGGGTTCTTAAACATTTTATGTTATCTGTTATTACTTTAATGTTGTAATTTCATGTATTGGCACTTTCCATGACCTTGTTGATTTGCTCCTCAATTTGGTTCTAGGAAACTAGACGTTTAAATAAAAAATAAAAAGAATTACACGATCAAACGAAGACACACTGCAACTCTCAGTCATTCCTTGCACTGTCTACCTTTGCTTATCGAAAGGTGCCCCAACAGTGAAGAGTCAAAGAAACTGGTACACTTGTCTAATATCGTGTACGACCCCCGCGAGCACGCGGAAGTGCCGCACCACGATGTGTCATGGACTAGACCAATGTCTGAAGTAGTGCTGGAAGGAACGGACACCATTAATGCTGCAGGGCTGTCCATAAATCTGTAAGAGTACGTGAGAGTGGAGATCTTTTCCGAACAGCATCCCAGATATGCTCAGTAATGTTCATGTCTGGGGAGTTTAGTGGACAGCGGAAATGTTTACACTCAGAATAGTGTTCCTGGACCTACTCTGTAGTAATTCTGGATGTTTGGGGTGTCGTGTTGTCCTGCTGGAATTGCACAAGTCCGTCGGAGAGCACAATGGACATGAATGGATGCAGATGATCAGACAGGATCACCTGTTAGAGTCGTATCTAGACGTATCAGAGGTCCCATATCACTCCCATTGCACACGCCCCATGTCATTACAGAGTCTCTACCAGCTTGAAGAGTCCCTTGCTGAAATGCAGGGTTTATGGATAGGGTTCATGGATTCATGAGGTTGTCTCCACGTCCGTACATGTCCATCCGCTCGATACAATTTGAAACGAGACTCGTCCGACCAGGCAATATGTTTTCAGTTATCAACAGTCCAGTGTCGGTGTTGACAGGCTCAGGCGAGGCGTAAAGGCTTGTGTCGTGCAGTCATCAAAGGTACACGAGTGGGCCTTCGGCTCCGAAAGCCCATATCTATGATGTTTCGTTGAATGGTTCGCACGCTGACACTTGCTGATAGCCCAGCTTTGAATTCTGCAACAGTTAGCGGAAGGGTTGCACTTCTATAACGTCGTACGTTCTCTTCAGTCGTCGGCTGTCCCGTTCTTGCAGGATCGGATTCCTGATATTCACGGTACACTCGTGAAATGGTCGTACGGGAGAATCCCCACTTCATCGCTACCTCGGAGATGCTGTGTCCCATCGCTCGTGCGCCGACAATACACTAAGTTCAAACTCACTTAAATCTTGCTGACTGGCCATTGTAGCAGCAGTAACAGGACTCACAACTGCGCCAGACACTCGTTGTCTTGTATAGACGTTGCCGATCACAGCGCCGTATTCTTCCAGTTTACATATCTCTGTTTTTGATGACGCATACCTATACCAGTTTCCTGTGCACTTCAGTGTAACTTCAACTAGTGCGCGCTTTCCGTGCGACCGGATTCAACCTCTTTGCTCCTACGGTTTCTTATCTTTGCTTGCCCTCTCTCACGTTTTTGCAGGGTGTTCTTCTCTGTCTTCCGCAGAGCAGACCTGGCTCACGCACGGCGCTACAGTGAGTTTAAAAGAAATAGAGAGGAGAACTAATAGGATACGCTGTGCTGGACGGCAGACTAAGCCTTCATCGGACAGGCGATTCGGGTTCCTCCCCAACTGCGAGTATTGGGCCGGACGTGCGTGGCGCCGTGACGGGAAGTGCGAGCCGTAAAAGCACGGTCGAAAGGGCGGCAGCCGACGACGCCGAGCCCGGCTGTTTGTTTAAACGTGCAGTTTAACGCGCCGTACGCCTTATATTTAGACCCACTGAAGCTGTCTCGTCCGCTCGCTGGAGCTCTACCATTCAACACGTTCACAGCCCACCACAATGAACCGCACTCCTGTTTGTAGCTTTTTAGAGCGCTCCCCTTCGATTGCACGAAAATACATGAAACGCGAGGCACATAGAAAAGTAGCGTTGGAGTTCGTCAACCGTATCACTGCAAGACAGTTAGTACACCTACCTTTCCTTGTTTTTGTTTAGTTTGTGCAGCACGGCAAGTGGGAAAGTTCTGTGTAGTGTTGTTACGTAAACAATTAACTCTGGGCCACCTTTAAGGAGAATAAATAACGGAATGCCGAGCTTTCGCTCGTTCTTAGTGATGCATCAGCGAAATTCAGCGAATATATTTCTTTACAAGCTCTGGGAACCACGGACATCATCTTCCACTCTGACACAGTTTGGAAAGTATTTTTTCATCATTATCCGCTAGTAAGGGTGCATTCAACCAGTACCTCTTCTTACTCAGGCCGAAAATTCCGCAATTGTTACAGTGGTGCATAATTTCGCTAGGGCCCTTTCGCGTACAACTTTCAAATCCTAGTTGTAATTAAAAGGCGGAAGATAATGAAAGGATTCATTGCCGCAGTTTAATAACTTTAAACAAATCAGTTGTTATGAAGCATTGCCCTGTATGACGGGGAAGCTTGGCCAGTGTTACAGTGAGAGGAGAAACACTTACAGGCTTTTCGGATGTGGATTTCTGAGAAAAATAGGAGGATAGCTTGTGAATTATTACCATGGTCCGTGAATCATACTCACTACAAAGTTTATGAAGTGGAACGTACCAGTTGAACAGGTTACAGAGGCGATTAGAAAATTTATGGCTACTTTCTGGCCTATTACAAGTTATAACTGACTAATTACTTACATTCAAGATAAAACTCCATGATACAGGAGAAGATACTAAAGAGAAAACACTTTAATTGACTCAATTCACGCCTGATATCAGACATTTTATTTCCATGGACATATTATCAAAGAGTTTTATACCTGAGTATTGCAGCTCTCACGAGAGGGAAATGCTGAGCATATTTTTGCTTCTAGTACGTAACGCTGTACGATTTGTTGATGGCAAATTTCACGAGTGAATAATTGTCATGCGAACTAGTGTTTAATGTTCCCGACTGTTTAAACAGATGCCTGCGATACTTATATTTCTGAACACCACATATCTGTCTAATATCATTCTTTTGTCAATGAATACATTTTGCCTAATTCAGGAGATATGGCGTCAGTGAATGAATATTCGTAAAATTTGTTACCTCTCTACTTTCTATGTCTCCAAACTTTCCTTTATTCCTTATAGTTGAAACAACTGAACTTAACTCTTTCAACAGCTATTCCAATTTAATTTTTCGTAAGTATGTACACCTACGAAGTTAGAGTATTAGACCTTGTTTATTATTTTTTGCTGGTAAAACACATTCACAGTAGGCCGGGTATCCCTGACTGCGGATAATAGGTGAACTTTCTTTCTCTTTCTTCAAAGTTTAAATCTAATCCATTTATTTCACACGTCTAGTTTCTATGGGTCAAATTGAGAAGTAAACTCCAGGGTTGTGCAAAACCAGTTAATAAGTTAACAAAAATATAACGTACTAATTCCTCTGCTGATGTATCATTGATTGTCTGGACAATAGTGTCTGTTATCGTCTACAGACAGGGCTAATATTACCTCTTGATTCAAATAAAATGGTACATCATTAACTTACAGAAGGAACAGTAATGGGCTCATAATCGAGACATGCAGATCTCCATTGGGTTTCTCCCCACGTAAATGGTATGATTTCTCTGTTTACATTTCTCTCAAATAACAGCTAAACTTTCAACATACTTTTTCCTAAACGGGAATTGCACTGAGGTGACAAAAGTCATGGGATAGCGATATGCACTTACATAGATAGCTGTAGTATCGCGTACCCGTGGTATAAAAGGGAAGTCCATTAGCGGACCGGTCATTTGTACCCCGATGATTCGTGTGAAAAGGTTGCCGACTTGGTTATGGCCGCACGATCGGAATTAACAGACCTATAATGCGGAATGGTAGTTGGAGCTAGACGCATGGGCATCCCATGCCTTAAGGGGCTATGGCAGAAGGCGACCGACGCGAGTGCCTTTGCTAATAGCACGACATCGCCTGCAGAGTCTCTGCAGGGCTGATGGCGATTTGGGTGACCTAGCGAGACTGGAAAACCGTAGCCTGGTCGAATGAGTCCCGATTTCAGTTCATAAGAGCTGATGGTAGGGTTCAAGTGGGGGTGTAGACCACACTAAGCCATGGACCCAAGATGTCAAAAAGCCATTGTACAGGCTGGTTGTGACTCCATAATGGTGTGGGTTGCATTTACGTGGTATGGGCTGGGTCCACTGCTTCAACTGAATCGATCACTGGCTGGAAATGGTTACGTTCGGCCACTGGGAGACCATCTGCAGCCATTCATGGACATCATGTTCCCAAAAAAAA
This sequence comes from Schistocerca nitens, assembly GCF_023898315.1. Classification (NCBI taxonomy): domain Eukaryota; kingdom Metazoa; phylum Arthropoda; class Insecta; order Orthoptera; family Acrididae; genus Schistocerca; species Schistocerca nitens. The sequence continues at coordinate 419,825,691 of NC_064618.1, read as the reverse complement.
CGATGGGATTTTTATAGATAACAATGCACCTTGTGCCGGCCGCAGTGGTCTAGCGGTTCTAGGCGCGCAGTCCGGAACCGCGCGACTGCTACGGTCGCAGGTTCAAATCCTGCCTCGGGCATGGATGTGTGTCATGTCCTTAGGTTAGTTAGGTTTAGGTAGTTCTAAGTTCTAGGGGACTTATGACCATAGATGTTAAGTCCCATAGTGCTCAGAACCATTTGAACCATTTGAATGCACCTTGTCACCGGTCCACAGTTCGTGATTGGTTCGAGGAATATTGTGGGCAATTTGAGCGATTGATATGGCCACCCAGATCGCCCGACATGAATATCATCGAACATTTACTAGACGTAATCATGAGGCCAGTTCTTTCACAAACTCTTGCGCTGCCATCACTTCCCCAGTTACGGAAGTCCGTAAAGGCAGCTTGGGTCATTATTACTGTAGGGAACTTCCAGTGATTTGTTGAGTCAAAAATGGTTCAAATGGCTGTGAGCACTATGGGACTTAACACTTGAGGTCATCAGTCCCCTAGAACCTAGAACTACTTAAACCTAACTAACCTAAGGACATCACACACATCCATGCCCGAGGCAGGATTCGAACCTGCGACCGTAGTGGCCGCTGCTTCCACACTGAAGCGCCTAGTACCGCTTGGCCACACCGGCCGGCTTTGTTGAGTCCATGGCACGTCTAGTTGCTCCACTAAGCCGGGAAAAAGAAAGTACGATATGATATTAGGAGGTGTCCCATAATTTTTCTCGTTTCAGCACTCATGTGCTGAAACATATATCCCATAAAAACTGAATTTCGCCACTACAGTATTATGTCTAGCATAATCAACTGTAGTCAAGTGGTTCAAATGGCTCTGAGCACTATGGGACTCAACTGCTGAGGTCATTAGTCCCCTAGAACTTAGAACTAGTTAAACCTAACTAACCTAAGGACATCACACACATCCATGCCCGAGGCAGGATTCGAACCTGCGACCGTAGTGGCCGCTGCTTCCACACTGAAGCGCCTAGTACCGCTTGGCCACACCGGCCGGCTTTGTTGAGTCCATGGCACGTCTAGTTGCTCCACTAAGCCGGGAAAAAGAAAGTACGATATGATATTAGGAGGTGTCCCATAATTTTTCTCGTTTCAGCACTCATGTGCTGAAACATATATCCCATAAAAACTGAATTTCGCCACTACAGTATTATGTCTAGCATAATCAACTGTAGTCAAGTGGTTCAAATGGCTCTGAGCACTATGGGACTCAACTGCTGAGGTCATTAGTCCCCTAGAACTGAGAACTAGTTAAACCTAACTAACCTAAGGACATCACACACATCCATGCCCGAGGCAGGATTCGAACCTGCGACCGTAGCGGTCTCGCGGTTCCAAACTGCAGCGCCAGAACCTCGCGGCCACTTCGGCCGGCTCAACTGTAGTCATCAAGTCACCAAAGATCCCATATCATTTAATCATGTTATTAGGTTTAAACAGATTCCTCGGTACAGCAGCCCTGTGGAAATCCATATCGTAATGAATAAGTGTCGTGGGTGAAAATTCTCAACTTCATTAACTTCGCAAAAATTCTGGAAAATCGTGAAATAAATGAGAGTATCCAGTAGCTACAGACATCTGGGGAGTCACATTTCTTATACGAAGGCTTGAAAATGTCATATTTTAATATCTCTGGGAAGTACTTTGAATTAATGACGCATTACACATTTGACTAGTTACATAATATAGGGCTGCAACCTGCTAATGTCCTACTGCGATTTGTATAATAGATATAATAGAGAATGAGATTATGGTACACAGAATGTGGGAGAAAAAACAAATAGTGGAAACAAGAGCTTAGGACACTGGAAGAGAAGCGAATGCATGAGGGTTGCATTAGAAAGAATAGTCATAGGGAGGAAGAGAAAGATATCAGCAAATAGATAACACCAAGGTAAGTGCATTACAAGCCACTACGAAAGGATGGTGGGAAACCGGGAGGTCTTTAGAATTAATTTAATTTAATTTAATTTAATTTCTGGCATAGTTAAGGCCTGCTGCCTGATATTTTAAAAAAAACAAGTCGTACAGTACACAATTGCTCCACATTATTAGCAAAGTTTGTTTCCAGCAATAGAACAAGGCTAGTAAAAATGAGTTACAAAGAATCTATGCCATCTTTACAGGTGTACTAATTCTTTTCCCGCAGTGTATACCATACGACAAAGATGAAGAGGAATGAGAGTAAACGAAATGCCAAGACGAAAATGTTCCTAAAAACAGCAGATCCGTTGCAGCAAGACTAGTAAAATAAAAGAGCGGTAGTTGTTTGGAGCCAGAACTGATGGTCGGATCTTTTACAGTAAAAGCTAAAGACGATGTTGAGAGGCGGAGTTGTGTTGCGAAGACGAGCTGTCATTAATATTAATAGTGGCACAGTACATGCAAAAGTCAAGAAGAAAGTGCGAGTATTAGCATTCCTTGAGTGAGGCAAAACGGACTGTTGCACTTGTAACCTCCCCACAAAAATTTTTAAAAAAAACTATATTTATTAGTACTGGAGCCACAGCTAAGTATAAACTCCCCACAAGAATATTAATGGCAAAGACAATTAAACAAAAGCTCGCTATCTGACTCAAGTACAAGTTCCCATTAAATAATGAACGCTAATCCCATGATAATGAAACTGTAATGATAACCTAAACTCAATTCAACCGAAAAGTCGGTGTTTGCCCTGTTCGAAACGAGAATAAATTTCTTACCTTAGTGAAACTGCATGTCAAAATTCTGCTCTTATTGTTCTCTGGCGCTTGCATGAAAAGCATTGGAAGTACCTTTTAAAAATCTTTGTTAAAAGGAAATGGAAGGAAATTTGAATGATTGTCTCTAAAATTGCTTTTAAATCAAAATTATTATTGGGGGCGATTTTTGAAAGTTAAATTACAATGAGTGTTCGTTACATTATCTGATGAGCGCAAAGCTGCATGATTATTTATTTAAATAAATTATACCTCGTCCTGAATCTCGACCATTGCGATGCCGGCGCCCGCCGACTGCTCTCCGCTACTGCTAGCAACCGACTCCAAGCACTACTGAGGACTGACAACTGCAGACTGACTGACTGACTGCTCGCTACTGCGAGTCGAGCGCAACTGCTCTGGTCAGAGATTCTACAATGTCTCAGCATCGCTGCCGCACAACATACGTGTTTCATAACCCTCCACTGGGGGGGCAAAAATTTGGCAGCGATGGTGAGTCATTTGGACTTGCCATCGTAACAAATTTTTCTTTTAATTAATTAACATTTACAAATATTTAGATGTATCACATGAATTAAATGTTGTGCGCATGCACCGATTACAAAACATTACAGACAAGACAAAATATAAGTACAAAACAAATCAGGAAAAATGTATATACAAATTATTTGACAGATAACAAAGTGTACACACACTGAAAAATTCTTTAGCAGTTTCAAAATCATGTTGACAAGTGTCATGAGTGCACATGCACTGCAGTGGAGAACATATCAGTAAAAAACGAAATGTATATACAATGAGTAACAAGTGACATAAATCATAAAAGGTATACAGAATGAACACAAATCATATCGAAAATTGAGAAGAGTGCACAGGCACTGTAGTTCAGTTGAAAACATATTCACATAAGTGCACATGCACTGAAAACTTTTGAACATTTTTATAACAAATAAACGCAAGAGTAGAAAAAATCATCAAATCACAAAAAGTATATACAATATAGATGACAAGAGTGCACACATACTGCACTTCAAAACAAATCGAAAATGTCTTTAGTATTTTGACAACAAATGGCAAAAATCATGTCGACAAGTGACACAAGTGTACTCGCACTAGAGTTCAACAAATCGAGAAAAAATGTATAGGCCATGAACATAAATGGTGTTAGTAAAAAAATGATTTTCACTATTAGGATAGGAAAGGAAGGATTGCATCATGGTTGTAGCACTTTAGTTTGCACATAGCTGCACTGAAAGTCCATATCTTTCCACAGAATCACAACTAAGTGATACAATCTGCAGTTCCGTTCCCAGAAGTATTTATCAGCGTATCAAGACAGTGAAACGTCGTAGTAGTATTCCATACTATCATTTGGCAGTATACCAGGTACACCAAACAGTGGGACCAGAATAACGTCTTCATCGCTTACGGTGGTGGACAGCATGTCGTGTCAACACCACGCTCTTAAGAGGCGGCACACCAACGTAGAATTAGTGCAAAAACCAAATATAGTGCTCCATGATAATGAGGATGGACAAGACAAATGGATGTTACAATAATTTCAGGTAGTTAGGTCAGAAGGTGAAGGACATTAACTAACACACAAGTCTTGATTAGTGATTACATAAGTAGTTTGCGGTATCCATACTCTAGTCATTGAACATTTCTGTACCATGTATTTTAATATTACAGAACATGTTCATAAAAAGTCTTAATTATAGGCACTCAGTGGCCAGCAAGTATTGAATAGTATAAAACATTAGTCATCATTCAGTATTATTCATATCATTAAGAAATCATCATTAGAAAAATGTTAATTACAATCATAGCATGAATAAGCATGGGCATTATAAGTAATTACATTAATTATGGGCACTCAGTGGCCAGCAAGTATTGAATAGTATAAAACATTATTCATCATTCAGTATTCTTCATATCATTAAGAAATCATTATTAAAAATCAGTTAATTACAGTCATAGCCTTAATAATCATGGGCATAATAAGTAATTACATTAATTATGGGCACTCAGTGGCCAGCAAGTATTGAATAGTATAAAACATTATTCATCATTCAGTATTATTCATATCATTAAGAAATCATTATTAGAAAAATCAGTTAATTACAGTCATAGCATTAATAAGCATGGGCATTATAAGTTACATTAATTATGGGCACTCAGTGGCCAGCAAGTATTGAATAGTATAAAACATTATTCATCATTCAGTATTCTTCATATCATTAAGAAATCATTATTAGAAAAATCAGTTAATTACAGTCATAGCATTAATAAGCATGGGCATTATAAGTACTCTCATTACAATAGATAGTGGCAATTATGTTTTGGTATCATTAAGAAGTCATTATTCAAGTGACATACTATTCAGAGCTGATCAGTGTTATTCAGAATTATCATAAACTAGTGACATTATCTGGGACTGTTAATACATTTTGTTTTTTTCTGCTAGCAATGCATTGCTTTGGGTAATTATAAGGGAAAGCAAGAAGAAATAAGAGAAAAAATTGCTTCTAGGTTGTTCCTATAAATGAAAAGATTGTGTAACGTCATTCGTCATGAGTCAGCTGTACCAAGGTTGTGACACAAGGTAGTATATGTGATCACATTTGTAACGATAGACACAAATGGGTAAAAAAATAAAATGCAAGTACTAGAACAGGTATAATAAGTAACAAGTTTAGTAAGTATCATGAAAAGCTTCTCCTAGAAAAAATACAAAATGGATTATTGAGCTGAAAAAAGAAACGCAGACTATGCTGAAAAGTAGTGAACTTCGAATTAACAGGAAGTGAAATGTGTATAAAAAATGTGTTCCATAGCTGTCCTTTCCAAAATCTTCAGTCATCCTACTACGCAATATAACACCTGCTGTCAAAGCAAACTGCAACAAATACTTAAATAACTACATAGCATAAATACATAACTTCAACATTATCCTCATCTGTAAAGAAAAACTTCATTATTCATATCATCATAACTCCATCATTATCATCACCTGTAAACAAAAACTTCATTATTCATAGTACCATATTCTTCATCATTGTTCATTATCAGCATTCATTATCATCTGCAAAAATCATTTCATTATTCATCACACAACTATTCCTAATCCCTAGCATATTTCATCACTTAAAACTAAGATGTGTAGTTCTGTCTGACAGCTTGCATCAATCGCTTTGTATTCTGAAAGAAAAAATTAGTTAAGACTGCTATTCTGCGATGTGTATAATATATTCTGGTTAATGCTTGTTAATTCTGATCCATTTACTCGTCCTCATTAGCTTATTGCATCTTCTTTCGTTTATTCCATAGGTGAAATTCCCATTTCTGTTTAATTCATTTCCTTTACGCATCATTTATTTCTGAAATTGATGAACAAAGATTAATGTCTTGCATTTAAATCATACCCATTAAATAATGACTGGTTAATGGTGACACAATTAAGCATACAGCATAACATGACAGAAAAACGTAATATGTCAAAAGCATAGACAGTGTTCAAAGGCAAAAAATGTACAGAGAATATCGTAATGCAGCAGCAAAAAAGGAAAATGTAAAACAGTCACGATGTTGAGATATCACAAGGCAAAATGTCAAAGTCAAATGGTGTGTGTTATACCTTAACTAGTTCACAGTGCATACAAACAAAACATGAAAACAATCGTACATACATAAGAAAGACAAAATGTGACATTCGTTGTGTTCAGCTTATATGTAGTGTAGTTAATAGATGCGATAATTAAAGACTTCAATGGAGAGAGAATTTGATAAAATTAATGCGTCATTATAGAGAATTGCATAATTATTCATAAAATGCGTAAGTTCATCTGAAAAAATGCACGGTCTAGTGTGTAACGACAAGAAGAGCGACCTGCTAACCTTACCTTGTCGGGCACTTGCCAAGAAAAAATACGATAATCATCAGTAATTAGTCATGTGAATATAATTGCATAAGTGGTCATAAAATGTGTAAACGGCCTCATAGCATGTTACATCGTAAAGTGGTTTCATTCGATAAAGGGTTTAATGTTTGACACATGATGGTTGCCTTTCGATTTTCTGGTTCTCAGAGTTTCGACGTGTACAACATTGGGGTGAGGAATGCTGCGAATCCGATATGGACCTGCGTATAGAAGTTCAAATTTACTGCACTTACCTTTTAATTTGCTGGATAAATAGTGTGTACGTACTAATATCTTCTGTCCAACGTGAAAGTCTCGGTGTCTACAAACCTGTTTTTGCTGTCTTCTCCGGCGCTCTGCGGCACGTTTGATGTTGTTCAGCGCAATGTCAATTATTTCGTGGTGTCGTAATCGACGAGATGTAGGAAAATTTACTAACTCTTTGATTTTGTTTGGTGGTTCAACGTTTTTCAGTATAACAGACGGAGATAGCATAGTGGATTCATTTGGAATGGAATTAATTACATCTTGAAATGAGTGTACGTGTGTGTCCCAATTAACATGTCTTTTGTGGCAGTATATTCTACACAGTTTACCAATTTCTTTCATTAGTCGTTCACAAGGGTTCGAAGAGGCGTGGTACTTGGATATATAAATCGGAGAAATGTTTCTAGCTCGTAACATGCGTGTCCATATGACAGAACGAAATTGTGATCCATTGTCAGAAATTACTTTCATCACATGCCCTACATGAAATAAGAAATGCTTTACAAATGCTTTCGAAACAGTTTTGGCAGTAGCTTTACGTAACGGAGTGAAAGTAACAAATTTTGAAGTGAGTTCAACAGCGACAAAGATGTAGCAAAAACCTCTGTTAGTTCTCGGAATTGGACCAAAAATGTCTACTGCGGCCATATGTCTTAATTTAACAGGTATAATGGGATATAATGGAGGAATGTGTGAAGTGGTGTCTGACTTAGCTTTCTGGCAAATTTTACATGACGCTAAAACTCGTCGTATGCGTTTTTCCATGTTTGAAAAATAACAGTTCTGTCTCAGTATAAGAAAACATTTTCTTGCTCCGTAATGTGCGTAGCTTAAATGCGTGTACCAAATTAATTTGTTAACCAGTTCGTCAGGAATGCATAATAACCAATTGTTGCTGTCAGGATGAGAGCGGCGAAACAGAATGTCATTGCGTACAGTGTAGTGGTTCCTAATCGTAACATTATTCTTATCTTGCCAAAGGTGCTTAATTTCTTTCCATACATTGTCTTTACTTTGCTCTTTTGCTATGTCCTGTAATGACGACGAAATAAAATTTTCAAATGCAACTTGCTGAATGTACATGATACTGAAATTTGCTTTGCAGAAGTTGGTTGCTACGTCTTGCTGATTGTTGCTGAGAGAACGAGAAAGTGCGTCTGCTATAACATTTTGTGTGCCGGGAATGTGAACAATCGTAAAATTAAATTCCTGTAAATACAGTTTCCATCTGCTTAGTCTGTCGTGAGTGAATTTAGCTGAAAGTAAAAATTGAATAGCTCTGTGATCTGTGTAAACAGTCGTGTGTCTGCCATAAAGAAAGTGTCGAAATCTCATAAAAGCCCATACAACACATAATGTTTCTAGTTCAGTAACGGAATAATTTCGTTCAGCAGGTGACAAAATGCGGCTTGCAAATGCGATGTTTTTAATTACTGTAGAACCATCTTCTTCAATTTCCTGAAAAATATGTACGCCTAAAGCTGTGTTGGAACTGTCGGTGGCAATGGAAAAATTTCTAGTAAGGTCTGGGTGCGATAAAAGTGGAGCATTCAACAAAGCATGTTTCAGGTTCACGAATTCAGAGTGTGCTTGCTTATCCCATGACCAAATAGTGTTTTTACCTGTTAATTGGCATAATCTAGGCGTGTCTAAAGCAGAGTGATGAATAAATTTACGAAAAAAGTTAATTAACCCCAAAAAACTGCGTAATTGTTTCTTTGTTGTAGGAACAGTAATGTCACGTAGAGCTTGAAGTTTTTCTGGATCAGGCGCAATGCCTTCTGCTGAAATTACGTGTCCAAGAAATTTTATAGAAGTTTTACCAAAATGTGATTTACTGAGATTCACTGTAAGTCCTTGTGCATGAAAAGTTTGCAACAGTTGTTCAAGAATCAGATTGTGTTCAGACCAGTTAGCTTCTGCAATAAGAATGTCGTCTACGTACGTCGTAATTCTGTCTTTAAGTTCTGTCGGAAGTATTGTGTTCAAACCACGAATAAAAGCTGCAGAGGAAATAGTTAAGCCGAATGGTAATTTGCAAAATTGATAACAGTCACCAAAACAGAGAAAAGCTGTATACTTTCTGCAATTCGGATGAAGTTGAATTTGCCAAAATCCCGATTTCAAATCTAGTGTAGAATAAATAGCTGTACCGTGAAATTTCTGTAGAAGTTCCTCTAATGTCTGTGGTCGATCTGTTTCATTAATAATAATGTCATTAATGTGACGTGAATCAAGTACGAGGCGAAGTGAGCCATCTTTTTTCTTAACAATATGTAGCGGGTTTATGTACGGACTAACTGCTGGTTCTATAATTCCTTGGTCTAGCATATCCTGCAATTCTTTTTTAACTTGTTCTCTGTGGATATATGGAATGGGATAATGCTTTGCTTTAAATGTGTCGTGCTGTTTGACTTGAAATTCGTACATAAAGCCGGACATAGTACCAGGAATGTTGTCGAAAACTGGAGCTTGCTGTAAAAGAATTTTGTGTAATTGCGTTCGTTCATCGTCTGTATTTGCACTGCTTTGTTTAACCTTATCGGAAATCATCTGCATTACGTCGTAGTCAGTTTCGTCTGGAGTATTATAGTTGTGTACGTACGTATCCGTGAACAATGTGGGATTACAGTCTATGTTACGCGATACTGAAATGACCTCTGTGCGGTTAATTGTTTCCTCTTCTGTCGATAATGAGTGCTGAAACTCTAAAGCTAATTGTACATTTTCGTCTTTCAACATTAAATAAGAATTTTGAAAATCAACCACTGCGTCGTGTTGTGCCAGAAAGTTCATGCCTAAAATAACGTCTGTTGTCAATAAGGGAACAATCCAAAAATTTGAATGAAAAGTATGACCTCCAATACAAAATGACAAATGTGTCTGTAATTTAACGTCTACACCTTTACTTGATACTGCTCCTTTCACTTTGGTTTTGCCTAAAGGTAATGTGGGATAGGTATTCTCTTTGTTGCACTCATTAAAAGTCTCCTCATTTATAACCGACATAGGTGATCCGGAATCGATTACTGCTGAGAATTTCGATGAACCAATTTTAATTTTGATGACAGGATGTGAAATGGTTTTCTGAACAACTGGTCTTTCCTGCAAAAGAGTGTCTCTGATATCGTCAAAAGTAATTACATTTTCGTGAACAACATTTTGCGTGTCTAAAGTAGTGCTTGTGTTATTGGAAGATGCGTCCTGTACAGTATCTAGTCAGATTCTATCTGACGTGTTATTATTATCTGGAGGATGTTGCGACATTTCTACTATTTGAACTGTCCTATTACTTCTTCCAGACGTATTACGCTCTGGATGATACCTACTGTCGGGTTCATTCATGAGAATAGGTTCTTGTGGATAATTTTGCTGTTGGTATGACCGACTGTTGTTAGATGTACGCTGAAAACTATCGTCATTATTTTTACGTCTATCGTAATAGTCATTCCTATACGGTGCATTGCGATTGGAATTGAAAAACTGTCTTCTCTGTACGTAGTTATTTCCTTGCTGCCGTGCGTTACTATTTGTTGTACCAGGGACTATACATGTACGCGGCGAAACATTAAAGCCTGGTTGACCTTGTGCATTCCATTGTTGGTTACGTATGCTAACCGGCTGGCTTTCATGCTGTTGTGGCGGAAAACTTCTATTGTTACCAAAATGTGCTCCCTGTTGTTCATCATTTTGACGATACCGATAACTAGAATCTTGTCTGTCATTAAAGTTTTGGTGGTTGTCGGCCCTAAAACGTCTGTTACCTCTCCTATTGAAATTACGTGGCTGATCGTAATTGCTGTAAGTTTGTTGGCTTTGGTTATTATACGAAAAATTTTTGTTTACAAAAGAATAATCAGATTGTTGTACTTCCAAGAGCTGTAACAGATCCCTGAATGCCGAAATGTTTTCTTTTTGTTGACCCGTTAGAAGTGACACTCTTAATGATCGTGGTAATTTGGAGATACATAATTGAATAAGTGCAGATTCACTATAGGGTTCACTAAGGTACTGGTTCTGTTGCACCATGTGCTCAAAAAATTGCGTCACACTCGAAAAATTGGAGTTTTCATAATTTGGCAAATTAATTAACTGATCTTTAATTCCGCGTTGTGTCGTTTTCGACCAGTACGCTGACAGAAAAGCATTCTGAAATTCCTCTACTGAATAACACTGTCTCGCGATCGGTCTCATACGAGTTGCCGGTTCGCCTTCCAAAAAACTGCAAATAAATTCAAGTTTGTGTGTAACAGGCCAAGACGGTGGAAAAGCAAAGCTAAATTGTTGTATCCAATCTAGCGGGTGAATCTGTGTTCTGTCGTTTTTAAACACTTTAAACTTTCTCACTGACAGAAAATGTTTGTAATCGAAATTGTCGTCTCTGTGTGATGAAACAGGTTCATGGTTGTAAGAGAATCTGTTGAACTGTGATTGTTCGGAATCTAAGTCCCGTACTCTCTGTAGATTACCCAAATTATACGCGTTGCGCGAGTCTGGCAAATGTTCGAAAAGTGGTGTCTGCTGTGCTGTGTTATTAACTGAAGTGTTTTTCATCTCTGTTACTTCTTGCTGTAAACTTGACAGTTTTCGACGCAATGTGTTATTAGACGAATCAATCTCATTAATTGTCTGCTGTAAATTTTGAAATTCCGGTGTTTGATTAAATGCAACCGGTGAAGTATCGTCTGATTTATTGTCATTAGTAGTTTCGATGACGTCAATACGACTGGCCAATTCATCACATTTTTCAGTCAGTATTTTTACCTGATCATCGGTTTTAGTGTCATTGGCATTAATCTGGTTTTGCAATTTACGTGTAGTTTCGTTCAGTTTTCTAACGTCAGCTTTGACGACATCGGAATCCTGTGTTAGTTCTAATTGTTCGAGTCTATCGGTCACTGTTTGAAAATCGGTTGTGTATGTGTCTGTTTTTGACTTAAGATCAGAAATTTCGTCACGTAATTCTGTGTTTGACTGTTCGATGGTATTAATTTTGTCGGACACTGTAGCAATATTGTTGTCCACGTATGTCTTTGCTTTCGCAAACATCTTACGTTTATCTTCCTGTCTCTGAGCAGTGATTGTTTCCATTACTTGACGTTTTACTTTATTTTGATCATCAATAAATTTGCGGAAACGCGTATCACTGTTCTGTATGTGAAGACTAAGACGTTCGTTAATCTGTGTGTTCTGTTGTTCGAATTTCGCATCAATCTTTTCATCCATTGTGCGCGAAAGTTCTACCGTCATTGCTTTAAACTCGTCGCGTAATTGTGTAGCTTTTTCAGAGCATTGTTTAGCGACTCCGCTAATTTCGTCTCTGAGTGTTTCTGTTGCAGCTGTTTGCAATTCCCTTAATTCCTGAGCAACAGCCTCAATTTCTTCGCGTAACTGTTCCTTAGTGTCATGACACTGCGCGGCAACGGCTTTAATTTGTTCACTAAGCTGTCTCGAATTGTTGTCTAATTTTTCATTTAACTGTTTGTTCTGTTCATTAAGTTGTCTGAAATCTTCTCTCTGTTGTCTGGCCTGTTCACTAAGTTGTCTGAAATTTTCCTTAAATTGTTTATTATCTTCGCTCTGTTGTCTGAAATTTTGTTGCAAAAATGCCATAATTGGATCCGATAGAAAATTAGCATTTCTGTTCTCTGTGTTAATTAATGCTGGATCTGGAATTGTCTCATTTTCCGTAACCATTTGGTTATTCTGAGATTCACAAAAAGGTTTGTCAGTCGGATGTACACTGTCACACATTATTTCGGAATTAAATAAATCCGTCGTACTTTGTGTATCCTGTTCTTTTTCATTAGACAAATTTGTGTGTTCGTCACGTGAATTTAGTAAACCGGTTGTGTCACGCTGGGCAGCGCTCATTACAATAGAGCGTCCCGCGTCATCGATTGTCGTCAAATCGACAGAGGACATAACCGAGTTCGTTTGTTCATCATTAAGACAAAGATCAACATTAGTGGTTGGAACGCATTGAGTGTCAGTGAACGCAGGATTGTCATCATTACACTGCGTGTCACTAGTACTATTGGTCACGTTGTTTAAGTCGGTAATTTCGTTCATAATGCCTCGCGATACACTATTCACTGTCTTTCGCGGCATTTTCACAATAGACGCAAATATTCACAAAAGAAATAAGCACAATGCAAAAGCAACACACAAATACAACAGAGCAACGAATTGCCGATGATCTGAGGAAAGAAAGTCACAGATTAGTAAAAGCGTTGCGCCAAATTATAATTATATTTAAGCAAATAAGAGCAGATATCTGACTTTTTTCTCAAAAGATTCTCAACGAAATACGATCCTGGACTGGGTGTCGCCAAGTGTAACCTCCCCACAAAAATTTTAAAAAAAAACTATATTTATTAGTACTGGAGCCACAGCTAAGTATAAACTCCCCACAAGAATATTAATGGCAAAGACAATTAAACAAAAGCTCGCTATCTGACTCAAGTACAAGTTCCCATTAAATAATGAACGCTAATCCCATGATAATGAAACTGTAATGATAACCTAAACTCAATTCAACCGAAAAGTCGGTGTTTGCCCTGTTCGAAACGAGAATAAATTTCTTACCTTAGTGAAACTGCATGTCAAAATTCTGCTCTTATTGTTCTCTGGCGCTTGCATGAAAAGCATTGGAAGTACCTTTTAAAAATCTTTGTTAAAAGGAAATGGAAGGAAATTTGAATGATTGTCTCTAAAATTGCTTTTAAATCAAAATTATTATTGGGGGCGATTTTTGAAAGTTAAATTACAATGAGTGTTCGTTACATTATCTGATGAGCGCAAAGCTGCATGATTATTTATTTAAATAAATTATACCTCGTCCTGAATCTCGACCATTGCGATGCCGGCGCCCGCCGACTGCTCTCCGCTACTGCTAGCAACCGACTCCAAGCACTACTGAGGACTGACAACTGCAGACTGACTGACTGACTGCTCGCTACTGCGAGTCGAGCGCAACTGCTCTGGTCAGAGATTCTACAATGTCTCAGCATCGCTGCCGCACAACATACGTGTTTCACACTGAACGTAGTCACTGTGGAGAATATCGGAGTCTCAGACGGAAATGTTAAGTCAGATCCCTTACATTCTCATCGTAATTTGTTCTGTCCCCATAGGAGTGAAAGTCAAAATCAGTCACTGCTATCCACGAGAACGTTATGCATTTGAACTCGTGGGACAACGTAGCATAACCTTTGAGATGTATAGCAGCTTCACATGGCTCTGAGGGAAACGACGCACTCGATGCATTACAGCATGCTGGTCTGCCCTCTGTAGATCATCATGTGCCGCGTGGTGTAGGGTACAGAGCGATCAGAATTAAAAAAGAAAGAAGCAACGTTTAAATATGTTGCGTAGTCTTCTGATGATCCTTTTGTAAGTGTCCGAGGACATCATCAAGTTTTCGTCCACGTGTGCAGCAACGTGTTCAGTTAGGCGTCCATGAGGTGGAATGTGCGGCCTTTTCCAAGATTTAGGTGCCCCAGCACTCGCTATTATTGTTGTACTGGATGAAATGTGAATGAACACTTACACCACTCCAGACCATTCACTTCACTTTGTGATTATCAGTGGTGACAGAATCTAGAACGCAACTTCAATGCAAAATCTGTTCTTCAGCATTGCTAAATGAAATAAATGTTGCACTGCATGATGAATGAGAGCAAAGGTTTTGGGAATAAGTGGAAAATTGAGAATAGCAATGGTGATACGAATCGCAGCTTTATCCTAGGGTAGAGGTAATCTAGAACACAGGAATATTACTTAGGTTTCCTTGGTTTCGTACCCATTAGCACAATAAATAAAAGCAATACATAAATCAAGCAGTTATGCTAGAACATTTCACTATACCAGCGAATGATAAACACTCAAAATCCATTTTCAAGCCCTATAATGAGCGAAAAACTCATTAACAAGAGCTACATGTCGGAATGCAGGAAACTGCAGAGAAAAAAAATGAAATGGACTTTTTATGAGGAAGAATGGAAAACAGATGTTTGTTGTCAGGGACAAAGCACAATGCCGATCTCTTACAATAACTTACCTAAAGGCTTTGAATGGGCGGGGCAAGATCATGCCTTACAATTATCTAATTAAAGCGCGCCGCTCAAGTCGCTTGGGGTCATGGGTTACATCCACTGAATATTTTGGTTTCAACGTCACATGCCTCTTGGAATTAAGTATTTATGACATAGGGATGTTAATTAGAAAGAACCTTTTGCTGTGAATGTTAGATTGTTTGCGATTATTGGTATTGACGAGAAGCTAATTTTCTTTTCTACTTGATTCCAGCGTTAGTATATATTTTACACTGTATGTATTTATCTTCGTTCGGGTCCATACGTAGTATGTACATTGAGGTGACAAAAGTCCTGAGATACCTCCTAATATCTTGTCGGACCTCCTTTTTCGTGGCTTAGTGCAGCAACTCGACGTGGCATGGACCCAACAAGTCGTGGAATTGCCCTGCAGAAATATGGAGCCTCGCTACATCTATAGTGCTACCAGTCCAGGACTTTGTGCACGAACTGAGCTCTTGATAAAACCCTATAAATTTTAGATGGGATTCATGCTGGGCGATCTGAGTGGACAGCAAGCTACACCGCGATGCAGAGCGCGTCTCTTGCAGAGCCTGCCACTTGAGTTTGCTAAACATCTCCGTAACGCTATCACAGTTACCAAATAACCCTGTGACGAAACGCGCAGCTCTTCTTTGGATCTTCTCTATCTCCTCCGTCAACCCGATCTGATACGGATCCCACACTGATGAGCAATACTCAAGTGTTTTGTAAGCCACCTCCTTTGTTGATGGACTACATTTTCTAAGGACTCTCCCAATGAATCTCCACCTGGTAACCGCCTTATCAACAATTAATTTTATATGATCATTCCACTTCAAATCGTTCCGCACGCATACTCCCAGATATTTTACAGAAGTAACTGCTACCAGTGTTTGTTCCGCTATCATATAATCATACAATAAAGGATCCTTCTTTCTACGTATTCGCAATACTTTACATTTGTCTATGTTAAGGGTCAGTTGCCACTCCGTGCACCAAGCGCCTATGCGTTGCAGATCTTTCTGCATTTCGCTACAATTTTCTAATGCTGCAACTTCTCTGTATATACAGCATCATCCGCGAAAAGCCGCATGGAACTTCCGACACTATATACTAGTTCCAACGTTATTTGCCCAACTTCCGACAACTGAGCGGCCTATTGTGTTAGCCACCATCGCAAGAGCCTTAGAGGTCTTCAGTACTTCTGGATCCCACTTTTTCCCCAGTGATTTTCCCGGGCGACTCTCTTAAACTTCAGTCTACTCTTCGTTCTTACTGATTTGTGGTCGGAGTCTATACCTGCTTCTGGTTAAGTCTTATAACCCAATATATGACTTTGAAATCTCTATCTGACCGTGGCGTAGTCCAGCTAGAATCTTCCCATATCCTCGGGTCTTTTCCAAGTATACCACCTCCCCTTGTGATTTTTCAACAGTGTATTCGCTGTTACTGATATTTATTGCGGAAGTTTTTCCTCCTCTCTCATTCCTGCTCGTAATTTTGTCTTCTGTTCGTTCCAACACAACCTTGTTCCCATCGCCCATAACTAATACATTCTACTCTCTGCAAACTGAATTACCTGTTAAGTATCCGCATCTATTTTCACATTCCTCCATCTTCTCTTTGTGACGTTGGTGTAGAGCAATGTTTCATGAAACATCACTTCGCTCTCGTTCCCACAGCGCTCGTCATGCAACTGGTGTAATATATCAGTATCGCACCTAATAATTGTCGTGGATAAGATACTTAAACATCACTTCGTGAACAATCTCCTGCTACTCTTCTTTCTTTTGATTTCATTGCCATCCCTAAGGAAGTTCTAAGCTCTCTTTATTATAATGGTAAATATTACAATCAGTATGGATCACGAAGATATAAACAAAATAGAGAGTAGGGAGTGTGCGGAGCCATATAAACATATTTTTTCGCTCACTCAAGACGTGAATGGAATTAGACAAAAATCAGACGCAATGTTCATCTACATATGCGTCATACTCCGCAAGCCACCTAATGGTGTGTGGCGGGAGGTACTTCTCGTACCACTAACTCATCCCTCCAATGCTATTCCACTCGCGAATAGCACCTGGGAAGAATGATTGTCGGTAAGTCTCTGTATTGGCTCCAATTTCTCGAATTTCCTCCACATGCTCATTACGCGAGACATAGGTGAGAGGGAAACAATATGTTGCCCGACTCTTCCCGGAAAGTGCTCTCTCAGAATTTCATTGGCAAATCTCTCGTTGATGTACCACCTATCTTGTGGCGTCTTCTAATGGTGATTGTTCAGCATCTCCGTAACGCTCACGCGTCAGCTAAACGATCCCGTGACGAAACGCACCGCTCTTCGTTGGATCCTCTCTACCTCTTCTATCAGTCCTACCTCATGTAAATCCCAGACAGATGAACAAAACTCAAGAATCGATCGAACAAGCGCCTTATAAGCCACATCCTTCGTAGGTGAGTTATATTTCCTTAAGATTCTTCCTATGAATCTGAGTGTGGCATCTGATTTTTCCCACTATTAATTTTATTTGGTCATTCCACTTAAGGTCGGTCTGGATAGTTACTGCTAGATATTTTGCGGTAGACCCTGTTTCCAGCGATTTGTCATCAATAGTGTAGCTGTACAGTAGTGTATTTCTTGTCCTATGTATGTGCAATAAGTTACATTTCTTTACGTGCGGTGTCAACTGCCAGACCCTGCACTATTCATCAATTCTCTAGAGACCATTCTACAAATCGTTCCTATCTTCTAGCTTTGCTACTTTGTTATAGACAACCGCATCATCTGCGGACAGCCTTAAAAAGCCTCAGAAGCTTTCTATTAGATCATTTATATACACTGTAAACAGTAACCGTCCTATCACACTTCCTTGGGGTACTTCGGAAATTATCTTTACATCTGTCGATTTTGTTCGGCTAAGAGCGACGTGTTCAGTTCTGCCTGCAAGAAAGTCTTGAATCCAGACACAAATCCGCACCAATACTCGATAAACTCGTATTTTTTTCACTAAACAACAGTGTGGGACGCTGTGAAATGCCTCCCTGAAGTCAAGGAACACGGCACTGCGCACCGTTGTCTGCGGCGCTATGGATCTCGTGGAGGAACAGAGCGAGCTGAGTTTCGCAGGATGTTTGCGGAATCCATGTTGCTTTTTATCGTGGAGATTTTCATTCTCCAAAAACTTCATAACTCATGCGCATAAAACATGTTCCATTACTCTACAACAGAATGATGTGAACTGCGTAGATCTATAATTGTGTGCGTATGTCCTACTGCCCGTATCAAAAACGACAATGACCTGCGCTTTCTTCCAATCGGCAGGTACCCTTTGTTGCTCAAGCGATTTACGGTAACTTACTGCTAGAAGTGTAGCAGCTTCTTTCGAATAATCTTTGCAGAGTCTTGTAGGCAACTCATCTGCTCCTGACGATTTTCCACCACTAAGCTATTTTAGTTATTTTTCTATTCCGCGATCGGTTGGCTCTGAGTACTATGGGACTCAACTGCTGAGGTCATTAGTCCCCTAGAACTTAGAACTAGTTAAACCTAACTAACCTAAGGACATCACAAACATCCATGCCCGAGGCAGGATTCGAACCTGCGACCGTAGCGGTCTTGCGGTTCCAGACTGCAGCGCCTTTAACCGCACGGCCACTTCGGCCGGCCCCGCGATCGGTGCGATGTACACTCCATCGTAGGCTGTAACATGGCTTAAGTAGTATTTATGTCTTACGAAAGACCAATCCACATATGCAAACGCGTTGGCTAATGATTAACGTGTGAAACTTTTCCACAAAACCACATTAATTAATTTTCCTCTGTATTAACAACGGCGCACGCCTGATATGACACTGATTCGTTATCAATTTCTGAACGGATATCACAGTAGCGATGAAGCCTTGTCGATGAAACATAGCGAACCCAACGCTTTGCAGTTACCGCAATAGCAGCCGTGGTTCGGTTGAATGAGTTTTGCAAAATGAAGCTGTATCTGTGTACCGAAAATATTTTTCTGCTAAACGGTTAAATGGATACTGAACACGCAGTCTGAATATAATAAAGTAATTACATGGCTTGTTAATCGCATTTGTTCAGAGAGCTTCGCTTCGGCCCACTTCATGTGTACAGTATTCGCGGTAAATTTGTCGTGCCTATAAAATCTCACTACCGTTTCTGTTTAATTTAAAATACTGAAAAATAGCGATAATCTGATAATTCGAATAATGACGCTGCTAATGCAAAAAAAATTAAGTGTGTTGTTTTTTTCGCAATCTGTTTCAAGTACTCTTTTTATATATCGAGATTCAGATTTTGGCCGATTGAACACAGCCGAATTTCTGAAGAACGCTCTCTACAGGAATTTAATTTAAGGCTAATGTTAAAGAAGTTCTGTGCAGGTGGATGACGCAAATGAAGACTTAGTGTTTCTCACTTTTGAGGACATATACCACTTAATACGCAAAATATTCATTTCATTTCATTTCATAAATCGTATTATTGTTGATAAAAGTGGAAATATTGTGATCGTTAAAGACGAAGTAAAAGTCTGACAATTCCATGCCGTTCCTCACTGGATAAAATACATGCCTCTTGGCGCTTTGGAGATGAAAAAAGTTCTTGCTCACGATGAACAAAGGCGGACTAAATATTTATCTTTTCCCTGTACTTCCTTGGTGCATAAATATGTGCCTCACGACTTAAGGCCACATCGTCGACGACCTTGTATAGTAATACTCAGAAATAAAAGATAACTTCACCGTCCTCTGCTTCTTGCATGATCTCTTATGACTATATGAAACTGTGCTGCACAATTTTCAGCAATTCTTGTACGCTTTTTAAGCAATATGTTCTACTTAGTGGCAGCAACTTTTACAGGGCGTTCTAAATCTTCAGGACCAAAATTGTAAAGATTTTAAATGATACTAAGCAACTTAGATACTATTAACAAACGATCGGAAATCACCTGTTAAGTATCTGTATAAATAGCTTACCTTTTAGCTTCATTTCAGCTGATAGCAACTACCGACAGGAACAGCCGACCGACCCAGTGCTTGCCTTAGGACATAACGCACTGCCAGAATTTAACGCACGTGGTTCCACTTGCAGCAGAAGTTGTCCATGACACATGGGTGTGACTGTTGCTCCACTAGTATTAACCACGCTGTGTTCTTTGAGGTGGGTTCCATGGGCCAGTTAACGGGTGCTTATTGATGTATTTCTTTCCATGTAATCCTACGTCAGCTCCTCATGTGATACTGGGCGAGAAACATCATCGTCTAGAAACTTCGCCACCACACGGTGGCTTGGATAATCTAGTTTCTCTTAAAGCTGCTATGTATCTTTTATCAGTTTAATCTGGTATGTAAGACAGACGCTGTGGGAGGCTTCGATCTTTAGTTGTCTGAGTATATCAAAAACGAGGAAACTACTGAAGTGCACTACTGGCCATCAAAATTGCTACACCACGAAGATGACGTATTACAGACGGGAAATTTAACCGACAGGAAGAAGATGCTGTGATATGCAAATGATAAGCTTTTCAGAGCATTCACACAAGGTTGGCGCCGGTGGCGACACCTACAACGTGCTGACATGAGGAAAGTTTCCAACCGATTTCTGATACACAAACAGCAGTTGACCGGCGTTGCCTGGTGAAACGTTGTTGTGATGCCTAGTGTAAGGAGAAGAAATGCGTACCATCACGTTTTCGACTTTGATAAAGGTCGGATTGTAGCCTATCGCGACATTGCTGCTCGCGTTGGTAGAGATCCAATGATTGTTAGCATAATATGGAATCGGTGGGTTCAGGAGGGTAATACGGAACGCCGTGCTGGATCCCAACGGCCTCGTATCACTAGCAGTCGAGATGACAGGCATCTTATCCACATGGCTGTAACGGATCGTGCAGCCACGTCTCGATCACTGTGTCAACAGATGGGGAAGTTTGCAAGACAACAACCATCTGCACGAACAATTCGACGACGTTTGCAGCAGCATGGACTATCAGCTCGGAGACCATGGCTGCGATTACCCTTGACGCTGCACCACAGACAGGAGCGCCTGCGATGGTGTACTCAACGACGAACCTGCGTGCACGAATGGCAAAACGTCATTTCTTCGGATGAATCCAGGTTCTGTTTAAAGCATCATGATGTTCGCATCCGTGTTTGGCGACATCGCGGTGAACGCACATTGGAAGCGTGTATTCGTCATCGCCATACTGGAGTGTCACCCGGCGTGATGGTGTGGGGTGCCATTGGTTACACGTCTCGGTCACCTCTTGTTAGCATTGACGGCTCTTTGAACAGTGGACGTTACATTTCAGAAATGTTACGGCCCGTGACTCTATCCTTCATTCGATCCCTGCGAAACCCTACATTTCAGCAGGATAATGCACGACTGCAAGTTGCAGGTTCTGTACGGGCCTCCTGGATACAGAAAATGTTCGACTGCTGCCATGGCCAGCACATTCTCCAGATCTCTCACCAATTGAAAACGTCTGGTCAATGGTGGCCGAGCAACTGGCTCGTCACAATACGCCAGTCATTACTCTTGATGAACTGTGGTATCGTGTTGAAGCTGCATGGGCAGCTGTACCTGTACACTCCATCCAATCTCTGTTTGACTCAATGCCCAGGCGTATCAAGGCCGTTATTACGGCCAGAGGTGGTTGTTCTGGGTACTGATTTCTCAGGATCTATGCACCCAAATTGCGTGAAAATGTAATCACATGTCAGTTCTAGTACAATATATTTGTCCAATGAATACCCGTTTATGATCTGCATTTCTTCTTGGTGTAGCAATTTTAATGGCCAGTAGTGTACTTTTATAGTTTTTTATAACTCTGAAGTCAACTCACATCATAAACTTCTGTAATTACAAGAATCAAAGATTTTAGATGAATCACCGATATCTAATTGCGAAGCTTGAAAGATGCCTGTCCTTCGCTATAATTATAATCCTAGCGGGGAGTACTGAATGAAACCAGTCTATTCGGACATCTTCCTGTGCAGAAATGCTAACCGTGTGAATTTGTTCTGTAAAGGACTATAGCACAAGCAGTTTACTCTTTAAATGTGCGCTAACTCTGATTACTGCAGCCAGAGGTGCCACTGGGAGGTAGGGAGGATCAAAGGAAACTCAGGTATAGTTACTGAATCGCCTGCAGGACATACGATTTACAATAACACATGGTACGTCAAAAAGAATAGACATACAAGGTATACGTTAAACTCTCGTTCTTCTTCTTCTTTCTTCATCTTCACTTAAAGCATTAGCCAATTTTCCTGCTATGGTACTCCATCTCTTGTGTGGCTTTCCTGCATTTCTTCTTCCAGTGCATTTATAACAAAGAGATTTAACCGGGAGTTCACCTGTATTACTTCCTTCGGTTTTCTCCTATTTTCTTGTCTTTTTTTCGTTTTGCTATATTGTCCTAAATCTTTCCCGGTATCCATGTCTTTTATAATCTTCTCTTGTACATCCTTTCAGTCTATTGAGAAACCTCATTTCTTGAACTCTTGTTCTATTTTCTTGGTGTCTTGTTGTCAGCCACGATTAACCTCTATAAGTAAGGGTTGTACTAGTATGGGTTTTTAAAACTTCAGCTGGGTTTCATTTCTGATCTTATTCTGCAATTTTTTACGTATTTCCACAAATGAAAGTAAATTTATTTAATTTTTGGTCCACGTTATGGTTGCATTCATGTGTGACGTTTGTTTCTAGGTATTCAAAATGCTTAATTTGCCCCAAGATTTTATTATTCAAGACTACTTTGGACCTCACTCTTAGTACGTGTCATCTACAGAAAATTTTAGCTTGTATTCTGAGGCTATTTGCTGCAATTTATAGACACCTATCTGAAGGTCATCTTCATTTCTTTTCATGACGGTTCGTCGATCTGCATAGGTAATTGCCTTTTGTTTAGTGTCACGATCTAAAAATACTACACATTTATTCACCAGTTTTCATTTACTAATCAGTTCATCGAAGTATATATTGCAGAATGTTGGGGAAATACGGCATATAAAACATCCTTGTCTCACCGATCTGTTGGCATGCATTGGCTTTATGATTATGAACAATTTATCCATCTCTGAGTGATGTTACTCATCTCATCTCATAAATGCTTTGAAGAATCTATACACAATCTACATCTACATCTACATCCATACTCCGCAAGCCATCCGACTGTGTATGGCAGGGGGTACTTTGAGTACCTCCATAGTTCTCCATTCTATTCCAGTCTCTTACTGTTCGTGGAAAGAAAGATTGTCGGTATGCCTCTGTGTGGGCTCTAATCTCTCTGATTTTATGCTCATGGTCTATTCGCGAAATGTACGTAGGAAGGAGCATTTCTGCACAGCAACATGTTCGAATATACTGGTTTCATTCAGCATTCCCCGCTAGGATTATAATTATAGCGAATCACAGACATCCTTCAAGCTTCGCAATTAGATGTCGATGAATAATCTAAAATTTTTTATTCCTGTAATGACAGAAGTTTATGATGTGAGTTGACTTGCGAATTATAACGAACTATACTGCTTGACTCCTTGGTGAAGGTATTTTCTCGAAACTTCAGCAAAAGCCCGAACCGAGCTACTGAGCGTCTCTCCTGCAGAGTCTTCCACTGGAGTTTATCCATCATCTCCGTAACGCTTTTGCGATTACTAAATGATCCTTTAACGAGGAGCGCTAGTCTCCGTTGGATCTTCTCTATCTCTTCTATCAACCCTATCTGGTACGGATCCCAAACTGCTGAGCAGTATTCAAGCAGTGGGCGAACAAGCGTACTGTAACCTACTTCCTTTGTTTTCGGATTACATTTCCTTAGGATTCTTCCAATGAATCTCAGTCTGGCATCTGCTTTACCGACGATTAATTTTGTATGGTCATTCCATTTTAAATCACTCTTAATGCCTACTCCCACATAATTTATGGAATTAACTGCTTCCAGTAAATTATTACAGATGTAGTAGGTATACGGTCACAAAAAACGAATTACTGTGTAATACCTTGCCCCTTCCCTTCCCCATCAACCCACCTCTCGTTTTCAATAAACGTAGTCCATCTTTAATGAGGCTTTTAAGTACAGAGCATGTCCCGGAAGAATGAATGAAAATAGTAAATAGATCGACAGCCTCATCTCACGCATGCCTGGTTTCAATCCGTCTGCAATCGAAGAGCGTCAGCCACCCTAGCATTGGCGCGTTCTTAAGCTGACCATTGATCTTACTAACCATGGAGCAAAAACATGTCCCTGAGACTTTCACTCCTACAGTCACACTGAAAAACTCTCCGTCGTGTTGCAGAGTCATGTTCTTGCGATGAAAGTTGAAGCAAACCTCTCGGAAAAATAAAAATAACCGCGAGTACGCCAAAATGGATACTTTTCAACCTCCTTGCAGAAATGTTCCTGTGAAATGGTGAATATATATAAAAAGTCGTTTTTCATTGAAATACAACGGCGCGAAGAAGTTTGTGCTTCAGCTGCTGTGAGCAACGCACTTGCACTCTCTGAGGATCCCATTCCCCGTGCTCGCAGCTCCGCCCCACCAACGTTAAGCCAGTCTTAACAAGTGTTTTCACTTATGTAAGTTCGGAAGGGACACTGCGATGCCGAGAATATTAAGGAAGATGAGGCAATGGAGAGGAGCGGGGAGGAGGAAGAGAGGGAGAAGAGCGAAGAAGGGGGAACAAGGTGTAAGGCGGAGGGACGGGACGACAAACGTGGCGCGGCCGTGTGGTGAACAGGATTTACGGGGCCGGTGCGCGGGCCGGCGTGTTCTCGTCGCTGCCGCCAGCCATCACTTGGCAGTCGGAAGCGTCTCCGCTCAATACGAAATGTGAATGACGTCCACTGTTCAGAGAGAATGAACACCAACAAGAACACAACATTGTGTAGCGCAGTGGTTCACAGATAAGAATGGCTTCGAGAGGAGTCTCAGAATGACACACGGCTTCTACATCAAAAGAATCCGAGGCAACGAAATTCCTGTTTCATTCTGTTGCCATGTAGGAGAAGACAGTAGTTAAAATAGGAATCTGTGTGTCCAAATATGAAGGAAAACCGAATGTAAAATCAGGCCCCGTCATTTTCCTCTTCAGTTACTTCTTACACAAGTGACGCTTCGAGCCCTATAGTGGACCATTCTTGAGGATCCTCCGATGTTTTCGTTTACCAGAATGAGATGTGTGTCACCACAAGGTTTCCTCACGACACAGATGTGTACAGTAAACCGGAATACCAGATAACACATTCCTACTTGTGTAATGAGTGACAGCTTATATAAGACGCTTTTAAAGGTAGTACAAAGCAAAATACTACGAGCAAACTGTAGCTTTTGAGCATAGTGCACCCAAGTAGACTCAATCGCATTGATAATAATGGTACATAAAGAATAATGGTACATAATGGCACATAATGGTACAAAACGATATTCAGGAAGAGGGACGCTTAATTTCACCCGTATGTAGGCGAAACGACTTGGTTTACTGAGATACTTCTGGAAAATTTTAATGAGTTACAAAGAAGGTACATGCTTCGGAAGCTGATAGTTGAAGAGACTTACCAGTCGAACATGGACGAAAATGACAGTTAACAAACAGTACCTGGTACCCATGTGGCATTCCGTGACTTGTGGCTTATTTATGTACTTCTAAAGGTCAATATTTTGCAGGAACAACTCTCGAAAGCAATTAAAAGGAGCCATTGGAAGGAGCTCTAGCCTAGCCTTCCCTTACTCAGCTTACAGTCTCTCCCTCTCTCCGTCTGACGCTGTACTCTCTCCAGCTTTATCACTGAACGTTGGTGCATACGTAAAGCATAGCGAACGAAGCAAGGATGGCTTAAGGAATAGAATAGGACAGACGAAGGAAGCATTGATAGTGAGAATTAATCTGCTAGATCAAAGATCTGATGGAATGAAAATTTTGAGAATTTGCGTGTGGAGTATAGAACTCTAGAGAAGTGAAACATAAAAAAAGGAGAATCGAAGCATTTGGGATGTGTCGTTACAGAAAAATGCTGAAATTAAAGAATCTGATACGACATACGGAGGTTCTCAGCAGAAATACGTGGAAAACAATAACTAGAAGGGACAGGTTGATATGACAAGTGTTACGGCACGAAAGAACAATTCGATTTGTGCTAGCAGGAACTGTAGAGTTCAGAGGAATACAGAAACTGGAACATACCTGCCAAATTGTAGGGTGGATCTACTAAACTGGAGAGGAAACCAGGGCGGGCTGTATCCAAGTCAGAAGGGCCATACTGGACTTCGGGCTGTCACGTATGACTTTAATCATCCAGCTAAAAAGCAGTCTTCCCGTGGGAATGCTGTTAGTCACAAGTGGAGCCACAAGCTTACCGTCACCAGTGTGTTACTTGTAGTTGGAAGACACCTCTCTTTCATTCCGCGGTACCTGTTTTAAATATCGAGAGGCTGCCCAGAAAAACTGATTACACTTGCGTAAAATCCCTCCCCCGCAAATCATTCGTGCGTATATTTTCACATATGAAAATTTAGAATTACTAGTGAAACCGTGGTTGTAAATTTTGGTGGTTGCACTTGTAAAATTACAGTATAGTGTTTATGTTCAACCCTAGTTCGAATATTCGTTTGATTCTTAAGGAAGAAGGACAGAATTTAACGGCCTGTCAAGGGCCTGGTAACTGGAGCAGAAGCTCCTTAAGACAAAATTCGGCAAGGGAGTGACTCACATCCTTTTCAGTAGAAGCATCGTGGCAATCGCCTTAATCGACTTAAGACACCTACGAAAATTGGGATTTGAATACCACTCCCCTCCATTGTGAGTCAGGTGTCATATCACCTCACTTGGTCTTTTCGTTTTTTTTTTTTATACCAGAAGTAATTTCTGAGACTCAATAATACGTATCATGTTAAGCTGAATTCAGTATCAACTGACTGTTAATTTGAATTTGACGGTGGACTTACTGAGCATGTTAATTTACAAAATTATTTCAGCATTGAGGGGAGAACCACATAAACATCGAAAAAACGAATTTTTATTAGTTTTGTGCATTATTTGATATTATTTTCTTTGGAGATAGCACAAACAAAATATTTGTAGAATTAGATACACCCTCTTCCGTTTCATCACTCTCGGAATTCATTTTGGGACCCGAAAGGACCGCTAGTATTATCTGAGTACTGGGCTTTGCTTTCGTATGTATGTACTTGGTTCTATTATCCCATCTCGTTCTGCCCTCTCTCCCCCTTTCTGCTCATCTCTTATGCCCCTCTCGGTCCTTCTCCCTCTTCTCTCTATTCATCTCCTCTCTGTCCATCTGCTACTCCCCTGTCTCCCTGCATATCTTCTGCTCCACCTCTCTCTGTCCATCTCCTCCTTCCAATATATCTCCAGCACTATTTCTCCATATAACTCTTAGATATAATTAGCAGCATTTGTGAATACTGTCTGCTAAATGCGTTGCCCATAGAGTTAGTACCAAAGACGCAATAAATATAAACATCATGATGTCATGCCTGCTGCGACAGTTTTACAGCATAATCAGAGAAAATATTGTAAAAGCCAGACCTTCCACCTTTCGTCATTTTGAGCGGTTGTCAACGACGATAAGTTTCGTAAAGGTTTGATATTATAGAATATAAAGTTTATTGCAAGTCACTAAGTACTCTAGTTCTCAAATATTGTATTAAAAATTATGTACAACGTATTCGAGCGTCGTGGCCTACGCACCTTCTTCACCCCCATCCCCACCCCTTTGGCAGGTATTTTGTTCGTATCGCCACAGCATTTCTTTGCGGATAGTAATTATGTGTGTACAAGTTTAATTGAATTCAGTCTAGTGGTTTCGGAGAAGATGTGGAACGTACATACATACTTACACTTTTGTAATACGTATGAATGTATTTTTACCACGGTCCACTCTGATGAAATACAACCTTTACAGTGCCCCTATCTAGGTTGAAGTTACCAGTGGAAACCATATAAATATCTGTCTAGTAGTTTTGGAGATTAGCGAGTCAGACAGACAACCAGACTAAGTTTTAATAAAACTTAAAATCACGATATCTTTTTTCCGTGATCCCATTTTGATGAACTGAAGCCTTTACGGTGCCCCAAGCTATGCTCAAGTTACCTGCGAAAACCCAATGAAAATTTACCTATTAGGTTAGCCAGTTCAAAGGCAAAGCAAAGAGACAGAACGTTTTTACAGATTTATTTTTCGTATAGATGCTCGTGGTTGTCACTAGCAAAAATAGTAATTCATGAATATATTGCCCCTGAACACACAGCTTTCTTGCTTTATTCAAACGTCCGTCAGTATTTATCAAAGCGAATAAGTTTCTAGGATTGAAACTGGAAAAAGAATTAAAGCTGTAGATTCTAGAGCTCAAGCCAGGGGGGGAAAACATCAGGAACTGGTTTACTAACTACATTTTTGTATTAAATATTTCTGAACACTTTCTCAAAAAAAATCTTAGTTAAACCTTGTTTGTAATTCGATTGCTTGTCATAAAGTACCTCTCGTAGAGAGCGAGAGAATATAATAAATTCACGCGTTCATATCTATAAGAATTATGCATTGGCTCCTTGATAACATGGTATCAACATTCCGCAATCAACGCTTTTCCAAATGGAACACAGAATAATTTCCTTGTCAATTTAGGAGATTCGATGAAAAAGACTTGCTTTCTAACTTTAGTATTCTGAAAGGTAATGACAGTTTTCAGCCAAAGTAAAGTTCCTTTAAGATATTTCTGAAATTTGCTATTATTTTAATATATTCAAAAGCTCAACTAAGGCAGTGACGTAATAAGCCCATACAATGAAGACTTTAAATTCGAATATGGAAAGTAATTAATGCATTAGCAAATTTTCGTACCGTGGCAGGACGAAATGCCATACTGAAAATCCTGACCAGAGGGGTGGGGGGGGGGGCATGAGTGTGGGGTTGAGAGTGAATTTGTGGGTCATTTTTGTATGTTTTCTTGGATAACTCGAAACCCGTGGCATCCAGAGAAAACTTATCCGAGTACAAAATAAAAATAAATGAAATTTCCTGCAATAAGGTACTATTCATTTTTTCTCTCGGACCAACAGCGTGCTCGTAGAGAGCGAGAGAATATAAGAAATTCACGCGTGGTATTTGTAGACTAGTTTGAGGTACTTTTCTGGCTGGATGGACCACAAGTGTCCTGCAGCAAACTGTTCATTTCGATTTCCTCTACAATAACATGGTAAGCTGCAAACAGGTATCGTTTATACCCGGCCTATTTAACTTCACAGCTTCATTTATCAGAAGCACAGCAGTGATTGGCCTCCTTGTTTCCTAAGGACAACATTTTTTTCTGCTTTATGTGAAATTTTAAGAAAATTCTAGGAGAAAACGATAAAACCTGATGGCGTCTGCACCAATCCAATGATGAACTACTTATGGGAATCACGTAAAATTTGTATCTGCAAGACTGGACCACGTTTTGAAATGATCTCCTCCTAATCACCAGTCCCTGAAATTAGCTATGCTTGCGGCCGATAAAAATAAGCTCTAAGCCCCTATTCAGTAACATGGTAGAAATCCAGCTTGTGGATTTCATTCTACATCTACATTTATACTCCGCAAGCCACCCAACGGTGTGTGGCGGAGGACTCTTTACGTGCAACTATCATTACCTCCCTTTCCTGTTCCAGTCGCGTATGGTTCGCCGGAAGAACGACTGCTGGTAAGCCTCCGTGCGCGCTCGAATCTCTCTAATTTTACATTCGTGATCTCCTCGGGAGGTATAAGTAGGGGGAAGCAATATATTCGATACCTCATCCAGAAACGCGCCCTTTCGAAACCTGGACAGCAAGCTACACCGCGATGCAGAGCGCCTCCCTTGCAGAGTCTGTCACTTGAGTTTACTAAACATCTCCGTAACGCTATCAAGCTTACCAAATAACCCTGTGACGAAACGCGCCGCTCTTCTTTGGATCTTCTCTATCTCCTCTGTCAACCCGACCTGTTACGGATCCCACAATGATGAGCAATACCCTAGATCGAACGAGTGTTTTGTAAGCCACCTCCTTTGTTGATGGACTACATTTTCTAAGGACTCTCCCAATGAATCTCAACCTGGCACCCGCCTTACCAACAATCAGTTTTATATGATCATTCCACTTCAAATACTCCCAGATATTTTACAGAAGTAAATGCTACCAGTGTTTGTTCCGCTATCATATAATGATACAAGAAAGGATCCTTCTTTCTATGTAGTCCCAATACATTGCAGTTGTCTATGTTAAGGGTCAGTTGCCACTCCCTGCTCCAAGTGCCTATCCGCTGCAGATCTTCCTGCATTTCGCTGCAATTTTCTAATGCTGCAACTTCTCTGTATACCACAGCATCATCCGCGAAAAGCCGCATGGAACTTCCGACACTATCCACTAGGTAATTTACATATATTGTGAAAAGCAATGGTCCCCTGTGGCACGCCAGAGGTTACTTTAACGTCTATAGACGTCTCTCCTTTAAGAACAACATGCTGTGTTCTGTTTGCTAAAAACTCTTCAATCCAGCCACACAGCTGGTCTGATATTCCATAGGCTCTTACTTTGTTGATCAGGCGACAGTGCGGAACTGTATCGAGCCATGTATTGTTATGAATTTCAATGGCTTTAGTCGATTCTAGACTCCTATTCCCAAAGCTCACTCGTGCTATCAAATTTTTTGTAACTAAATGCCTTATCTGTACTGATAAACCTTCATAGCACAATATTTATCTCGTAAGCAGTTTACGTAAGACGCTCACAGTTACAACTGACATCGGATGTTTATGCACCTTTGCGAACCTACATTTGGAGGTCATTCACAAAAATGAAATGTTTTGCAGGTCTACAGTACTTATCACAACTCAATTCAGTCTGAAGTGACGGTTACCGTCTCTCTAAAATCTATTTAAAAATAGACGTTCTCCCAGTTTGAGGGATGTAAGACCACACAAAGAACTACAGATTTGTATTTCATAGTAGAATTAAGCTGTCGGAAGACATTCGCTATTCCGGTTTATTTTAGTATTAACTTAAAATGATTCTGTTGTGAGTCCTGCAAGATCCATGATCTATTTTATATTAACGTGACAAACCCTAATTCTAGGGATATATTTCATTTTTGACACATGGATCTATGCCGACAATTGTAAAAACGGTGATGGTACACTAGTCCCTACTAATGTTAAATTGTTACCTTCTGAAGAAGACAAATTTATATTTGTCGAAACCTAGGTAAAGAATTTCTTTATCCATTGCAACTGGTCGGCTGTTTATAATTTTATTACGTGAAACTGTTGCTATGTTCAAAATATTGAGTATTAATGTGGTAGCAGTCATACTTCAGTTCACTGTTAACTGTACAAAGCAAACTGCCATATCAGCAAAATTACATAAATGAAATTCTCACGAAGTTTAAAACAGCTGAGAATTGATGTTTGAGTGGTCTCATCTTGAAGTAATTTTCTTGCTGATTTCAAAACAGGTCTTAAATTTTTAGAGTCTGCTGCATTTCCAAAGTTAAAAAAAATTTAATTGATGCTTCATAGTTTAGCAATATTACAATATTAATTCAGGTTTGGGCTACAGTTGCGTGTGTGTGTGTGTGTGTGTGTGTGTGTGTGTGTGTGTGTGTGTGCGTGTGTGTGTGTAGAACATGATCTTTTGTCCTCTACCATATGATGAGCAAATGGCACTTTTCAAAGAAAAGATTTACCCCCTTAGTACACAGAATTGTAGACTGATGATAGCTACGGATGAATTGGATGCACTGAGAACAAATTTTTATCCTATAATATCCAGATGCATTTTAAATGGAATGGCTGCACTGTTACACGACGGCGAAAACGTCACACCAATTTTGCCGCATTTTTAATTGAAAATCTGTTAAATACTCTACTGGGTGAATATTTAAAATGACAATGTGTTGCCTTACATAAATGGACATTTGCGAAGGAAACCTTTCAAGCTGAAAGATTTCTTGAAAAGCATTGAAGCTACTGCACGCAAAAATTCAATTTTTCCATGTCCTAATCGTGAAAAACAAATACGTGGTCTTCAACTGTTATATGCCGTGGAATTGAATAAACAGAATGAAAGTGACAGATCTGTATGTCTTGCGTGCTTGATGGTATTGTCCTCGATTCGTTGGTTGCTTGAAATATCAGCGGTCGCCGTCCGTTTAAACTGTTCTGAGAGCAGTACTGGCTGTTATCTCTGCTCCCAACCGTTGGCAAACAACTGGAAAAACGCTGAGAGCAAATGTACTAATTGGTTCATCGATCCTGGCTCGTAAGATAAGCAGGAACTGCACGGCACATCTCGTGCCTCACGAACTGAATGTCGCAATCGTGACGGTGCTTCTTTGTTCGCTTTGTACACAGTGACAGCGGAAGTGCGACACGTTATATACGACAGTGTATCATCTGATGATCTGATACACAGTATGACATCTCACTAGTCCAGGTGTACTCTGTAGCCAACAGAAAGCACGTGTACCGTCTTAATAGACTCTACATTGAGGTATGAGAAGAATCATAGTTTTTAGAGGTTTCATTTCTTCTTTCAAGCGGACACAGTTATCAGTCGAGACAGCGACTCGGGCAGCCGACGTATTTAAGAAAAGATAAGAACATTTTATTATATATTTCTGTTTCTAAGGATAATCGTTATCTACAACTTGACAGAAATCAAACGTCAGTTATAAGAGTCGGAAGACCTGAAAAGGAAACAGTACTTGAAGAAAGAAGAGCGAGAAATAATTGTAGCGTAGGTTTTTCGTCATTCAGCTTGTATGTAAGCGTAGGCTTCCGCGGCCGTTGTCTTCTTCAATAAAAGCGAGCACACAAAGCAATGGCACGCCGCAGCCGGCTTCTGGACAGCATGGAAACAGTGTGACGTCACAGCCATCACCTGTTCGCTATTCGTCCGTCTCCTCCAATGGGGTGGATTAATATAAAGACCAATAGGAAACAGCTATTTCAGCCAATGACAGATAATAAAGGAAACACCAATAAAGCATACCTTTCACCCCTCCCCCTCCTCCTTTTACAGCCAATCAAGTAACGACACGGTTTTCTCGTGCAGCTATTTAAGGAACCAAGTGTGTTCATTTAGCAGTTAACGTAAGGCCCTGATGAAGGCTAGCTGCAACGCTGGCCGAAACGTTGGCGCATTTTAAATTATGACGATGCGGTCTGATACCCTGAAGAATTTTATTGAAGGATTCAGCTTGTACTTTGAGCAAGAAATAATTGGAACCGAAAAGAAATTAGGAACGTTCAGAAAGGAGGGAAAACTAGAAAAAATTGGTCTCCTGCTGACATCGTAATTCTGACAGATACGGAGAAGCATTTGAAAGAACAGTTAAACGGAATGGCCTGTCTGTTGGAAAAGGGTTACAAAATAACATCAGTATCAAAAGTAAAAATGGTTCAAATGGCTCTGAGCACTATGGGACTTAACATCTACGGTCATCAGTCCCCTAGAACTTAGAACTACTCAAACCTAACTAAACTAAGGACATTACACAACACCCAGTCATCACGAGGCAGAGAAAATCACTGACCCCACCGGGAATCGAACCCGGGAACCCGGGCGCGGGAACCGAGAACGCTACCGCACGACCACGAGCTGCGGACTATCAAAATTAAAACAAAGGTCGTAAAATGTAATCGAATTAAAGCAGGCGATACTTGAGTAATCAGATTAGAAAGGAAATTTATCACTAGACCGGAATATAGGTAATTATTTGGGGAAAAAACCTAACGATGACCGTAGCATAGAGGATACAAAATGCAGACTGTCAATATCAAGGAAAGCGTTTCTAAAGGAGAGAAATTTGGTTACATCTAATGTAAATTTGAAAGGTTGGAAGACTATTCTGAAAGTATTTGTCTGGAATATAGCCTTGCACGCAAGTGAAGCGTAGACGATAAACACTTCAGACAAGAACCTGGACCGAGCGAGGTGGCGCAGTGGTTAGCACACTGGACTCGCATCCGGGAGGCCGACGGTACAAACCCGCGTCTAGCCATCCTCATTTAGGTTTTCAGTGATTTCCCTAAATCGCTTCAGTCGAATGCCGGGATGGTTCCTTTGAAAGGGCACGGCCGACTTTCTTTCCCATCCTTCCCTAATCCAACGGGACCGATGACCTCGCTATTTGGTCCCTTCCCCCAAATTAACCACCCAACAAGAAGCTGGTGCTACAGAATAACTCTAAAGACCACATAAGTAGATGAAGTACTGAATCGAACTGAGGAGAATAGAAATGTATGTCATAATTTCAGAAAATGAAGGGGCAATTCATAGGAGACATCCTGAAGCATTAAGGCGTCGTACCTCCCACTTTGATTTTTGTGGTTATTTCACGCTGTGTTTTTTGTCTGTTAGTACTGAGAACTATAGGCAAAAGCCGCTGTTGTCTGTCCATGGTGAGGTGTAATGCTTGAAATCTTGTATTCTCGCCAGACTCTTGTCACTGTGAGTCTCGAAATATTGAATTCCCTAACGATTTCCGAAATGGTATGTCGCATGCGTGTAGTTCCAATTAACACTTCGCTTTCAAAGTCTTAATTCCCGTCATGAGGCCATAATGACGTAGGTAACCTTTCTACGTGACTCACTTGAGCGCAGATCACAGCTCCCCCAGTGCACTGTCCTTTTATACGCAGTGTACGTGATACTATTACCATATGTATATGTGCTCTCACTATCCCATGACTTTTGTCACCTCAGTGTGACGCATTTGTTAGCAGATGAATTGTGGGTGCTAGACGAATGGGACGTACCGCCTCGAAGGTGGTGCGCACGCGGAGCTTTCTCACGCGTACCATATCAAGAGAGCCACTAGTAAATCGACTGTGGTAAATCTAAAGCTGTGAACAAGTAACTACCTTTGCATACCAGTGATCGCCCTTGATGATGCATCTGGCGCAGTGGTAAGCACACTGGACTCGTATTCGGGAGGACGAAGGTTCAAACCCGTCTACGGCCAGCCTGATTTAGGTTTTCCGTGATTTCCATAAATCGTTTCAGTCAAATGCCGGGATGGTTCCTTTGAAAGGGCACGGCTGATTTCCTTCCCAGTCCTTCCCTAATCCGAGCTTGTGCTCCGTCTCTAATGACCTCGTTGTAGACGGGACGTTAAACACTAATCTCCTCCTTGATGATGGGTTGTTGGAAGAAAAACATCACTCCTCAAGTAACGGTATGCAGCTGTATCGTACAGAAGTCATTGTCCCATACATAAATCTTAGCTGAGGGCACGTCACAGGCCTCGAGTTTGTATGCAGGAATATCGGCATACGGCACTGGAAGGCAGCGAACATATTCGTCAAACTGATCGATCGCACTACACCTTGCTAGATGCCGATGAGAAGATACAAGGACAACAAAAATATATGCTTTTCAATTTTCACACTATCGCTTCG
The DNA here is from genome assembly GCF_023898315.1 of Schistocerca nitens. Lineage (NCBI taxonomy): Eukaryota > Metazoa > Arthropoda > Insecta > Orthoptera > Acrididae > Schistocerca > Schistocerca nitens. The sequence goes on along the minus strand of NC_064618.1, from coordinate 419,790,216 downwards.
ATTGTGACAATCGCCAAGGCCTCTGTTTCTCTCGTGATTCCCGGTTCTTCACAGGGTGACAGTCTGCCACTTCATTCCTCGTCATTCAAAATTACTGAGCAAGAGTGGAAGCAACCGCGCCCCCTAATCAACGTGTCACATGACGGTGCATTGTTACCACATAACTCTCCTAACTACCTAAGCGTCAGAAGCGACCGACAGCGAGCGACGCCTTGGTACGCGACACTCTAGCAGTAAGCGGACGATACGCTCGGGTGTCCTACGTGCGTGCGATGACCTCTCGCTGCAAGATGGCTACTAGATCCAACCAGCTGTTTCTATCAAACGGCGCCCCTAAACCGTAGAATATCGTAGCTCAAGAGTAAACTAACATAATTAGCTTTACTTAGGAAAGATAGACTGTAAAGGAGCACCGTGCATGAAACTTATGACGGGTGGGATCTTCATGGGGAATTTCATAATTTATATCATCAGCTACGAAGATCACGAGGTAAATACTTCTAATATACGTCAACGAACAGAGAGTTGTTCGACTATCTCATCGATAAATTAAAGACGAATGTTTCTTCCACGACCAAGAATTTTTGACAACCGATAAGAGTGGCATAGTGACTGACTGCTGTAAATAAGCTAGAATGCATGACGCTCTGCAAGGTGTGTACGTGGTTTACCGTTAGCGTCGTAGGCCAGTGAACGAGACAGTTGATGGGTAGCAGGGTCCATCCTGACTACCTCTTGTATTGTAACTGACACGGCTGCAGTCCTGTCACCAATGCTTACACTGCATCTCAAAGTATATTTTTAAGGATTCGTCAAAGTACTTGATCTTTAAGTGCTTACACACCTACCCCAGAATATTGCACAAACACTAAATTCTGAATAAAATACAATGACCAAACATGAAATATTAGCGATATTTGATTGTTGGTAACATAATTAATCAGAAATCAATGTTAAGGCCAAGCATTTAATTTAATTTAAATAGTTTTATTCAGAAAAAGGTTCAAATGGCTCTGAGCACTATGCGACTTAACTTCTGAGGTCATCAGTCGCCTAGAACTTAGAACTAATTAAACCTAACTAACCTAAGGACATCACACACATCCATGCCCGAGGCAGGATTCGAACCTGCGACCGTAGCGGTCGCTCGGTTCCAGACTGCAGCGCCTAGAACCGCACGGCCACTCCGGCCGACTTTTATTCAGAAACCATGATGTTATTGACACCTCATTTGGCTTTATACCGTCTTCCCGAAATTCCTAAATTTAGTACTTCTTTCGAAGGAAGCCTTTCTGACAGTTAAATAGCACGCCAATGTATCTTTCCATGAGCAAGATGAACTTTCGACACTTCATTTACATAGCTTGCAGCAGTTGTTCATGAAATATTTCAGTTTTTCTTCAAATGAATAGTTATGTTCATTACCTTGATTTCTTTCAAGCAATTAAATATTTTCTTACGATACTAGACGTAACCGTGGTCACTTTGATACCCCATTTGTCCATTTCTCAAGCTTTGTTTGGCTATGAAAATTCGGACAAATACTCATTGTGTAATTTTGAGGTAGTCTTGTTTTCGCTCCGCTCAAACATTTGACCAGCACGTTTCGAGTGTCAATCACAAGACAAAATACATCCATTTTGCGTGCTACCATTTACAAAAAGCTTCGTTTCGGTATCTTGAACCAGTTATGAAATACGACAATTTTTAAGGTAACTTGATTCCCGATGCGCAGGAAAGGTGTCGGTCGCGCCGCAAGAGACTCGTCCACGAATGTAACAATTAATATCTCGAGAATGAGAAGAGACATCATTCCACTCTCAACCTTAAACACAGTTTCGGCACGTTGGCTACGTTTGATAAGCAACAACGTATGGCGTAAAATGAACTACACGCAAAGTCTACGCAGGGTGATTTTATCTCTGCAACGTCTTAAAAATTTCGTGCAGTCATTTACGAATAATGAAACTAAATTCAGTCCTTCATTGAGGAAATATATCAAACTGTAAGGTGCGGAAGTACCCAATGTTTTCTCCGCATATTTTTCTTAAAATCTGAAGTCTTTCATAGCAGCCGGTGCGTCCGATCTAGCGAAGACTCTTAGCTGTTGATCTCATTGTCGCGCTGCTGCAGCGATGAGATATAAACACGTTTCAGTCCAATCGTCTCAAGTTGTAGCGTCCGCAGCTCGTGGTCTCGCGGTCACGTTCTTGCTTCCCGAGCACGGGGTCCCGGGTTCGATTCCCGGTGGGGTCAGGGATTTTCACCTGCCTCGAGATGTGTTTGGTTGTCCTCATCACTTCATCACCATTCCTCAAACTGGCGAGTTTGGACTGAGCATAGGTTAGAAATTTGTACGGGTGCTGATAACCCACAAACCAAACATCATCATCATCATCATCATCATCATCATCACCTAGTTGTAGCAGAGGTCAGGCAGCGCCACGGACGTCGCTCACCTAGGACTCTTCCGTAACTACACTTGCAGTTGTCGTCTGAGCGGTCGCTTTTGTCGCTTACGAAGGAAGCGACCTAAACAACACTCTTTGACTCTCAAATGTAGAAAATGAATTACCTCGCGATATTGCACCTTATCAGTAAGCTGCCCCATTTTGTTTTGAATGCTCTAGAAACGTGCTATGAGACGGTGAAGATAATATTTGAATGTGTAGCGCAAACGGCTCTTGATACGTTTCGCAGGTAGTAATGAGCAATTTCATCTACCTGCGGTGATGACCAGTTAGAGAGGCTGACTGCCATGCGGGTGACCCAGGTTAGGTTCGCGCTACTGACAGGGATCTTCCCTTTTGGGAGGTCTAGTACGGGGTGTACTCAGCCTGTTGAGGCCAGATGAGAAGCTACTCGTCCAATTAGTACAGTTTTCATGGTCGAGAAACCCGAAAATGACCGTGAGAGAGGTGTCCATATCGCTTCAGATTCCACCAATGGTAGGGAATGACACAGCTGGCGGTTGGACCCGATTGGCCCTTCTATGGCCCTAACGCGGAACTTTTAATGAGTGTTGTCGACAAATGTTCTGTAAGAAATTTGCTTCTCTAAGTTGTGCGACTGGATTCACCATTTCTTGTCAGAGCGGTCACAGTTTATAGGAACTGACGGTAAGTTATAGAGTGAAACAGAAGTGATATCTGGTGTTCTCCAGAGAAATGTTATAGGTCCTCCGTTGTTCCTAATCTATGTAAACCATTTAAGTGAGCCGGCCGCTGTGGCCAAGCGGTATAGACGCTTCAGTGCGGAACCACGCGGATGCTACGGTCGCAGGTTCGAATCCTGCCTCGGGCATGGATGTGTGTGATGTCCTTAGGTTACGTAGGTTTATGTCTAGGGGACTGATGTTCAAATGTGTGTGAAATCTTATGGGACTTAACTGCTAAGGTCATCAGTCCCTAAGATTACACACTACTTAACCTGAATTATCCTAAGAACGCCGGCCGATGTGGCCAAGCGGTTCTAGGCGCTTCAGTCTGGAACCGCGCGATTCGTGCCTCGTGCATGGATGTGTGTGACGTCCTCAGGTTAGTTAGGGTTAAGCAGTTCTAGGGGACTGATGACCTCAGATGTTAAGGCCCATAGCGCATAGAGACATTTGAACCATTTAATTGAGAATCAAAGGATCCCTCTTAGATTATTTGTGGATGATGCGGTCGTTTACCGCCTAGTGAGGTCATAAGAAGATCGAAACCAACTGCAGAATCCCTTAAGCAAGATATCTGTATTATGCTAAAGGTGTCAGTTGACTCTAAACAATAAAAAGTGTTGGTCATATACACGAATTCTAAAAGGAATCCGTTCAATTTCTGTTACACGATAAATCATACCAATTTAAAGCCTGACAATTCAGCTAAATACCTAGAGATTACAATTACAACTTAAACTGGAATCATCAGAAAGAAAACATTGTATGGGATGCAAGCCAGAGTCTGCGCTTATTGTCTGAACATTTAAAAACTGGAAAAAAATCTACCAAAGGGACTCACTGCCGGCCGGTGTGGCCGTGCGGTTCTAGGCGCTTCAGTCTGGAACCGCGTGACCGCTACGGTCGCAGGTTCGAATCCTGCCTCGGGCATGGATGTGTGTGATGTCCTTAGGTTAGTTAGGTTTAAGTAGTTCTAAGTTCTAGGGGACTGATGACCTTAGAAGTTAAGTCCCATAGTGCTCAGAGCCATTTGAAAGGGACTCACTACACAACACTTGTCCGGCCACTTATGGTGTATTGCTAAGTGCTATAGCATCCTTACCAAATAGCATTGACAGACAATTTTGAAAGACTGTGAAGAAAGATAACTCGTTTAATATTATTACAGATTAGACGGGAGAGGGTCAGGCATATAATAAAAGAGCAGTTTTTGGTTGGCGCGAGACATTTTCAAGAGATTTCAATCACTAAATTTCTTCTCCGAATACTAAAATATCCCTTGACTCCCACCTGCACACAGAGAAACGACCATCGTGACAGAGCAAATAGAGCTCGAACGGAAAGATTGAGTTTTCCTAAGTGCTGAAAGTTGTGTATGAAACCTGAAAAAATGGTTCAAATGGCTCTGAGCACTATGGGACTTAACATCTGAGGTCATCAGTCTCCTAGAATTAGAACTATTTAAACCTAACTAACCTAAGGACATCACACACCTCCATGCCCGAGGCAGGATTCGAACCTGCGACTGTAGCGGTGGCGCGGTTCGAGACTGAAGCGCTAAGAACCGCTCGTTCACAGCGGCCGGCATGAACCCTCTGCCAAGTACTTAAATGTGAATGGCAGAATAGTTATGTAGGCGTACAAGTACATGTGTGCCAGAACTGAAGTCGAATAGTTGCGAGCTAAATATTAACTACGTAACCGTACGTCTATATATGTCCGTAACTTCATCTACTTGTAGCCACAATAACTTGAGAGCGCAGTAACACTCCTTGGTTTATCAGTAACGTCATCCACATGTAGCCACAGTAACGTAAGAAAGCGTTAGCGTTCCTCTCTTTGAGTGTTGGCAGCCCGGAGAGCGGAACGTAGCCGTGTAAAGCGAACAGAACCTTAAGTGAGCTCTGCAGGTGTGTTTCCGACATGGTCGGATGCAGAGAGAGGAGGAGGCGGCGGCGGCGGCGGCAGCGCGCATCAGAATTCCGGTCAGCCCGCGACGGATCTGCGAGAAGTGCGGGGTGTCACCCAGCGGGCCGTATCCGCTTATCTACTCGCCCCCGCCGTGGCCCCCTCCCCCGCGGTACGCCCGCTCACTCTCTCGGTCGTTACTCACGGACGTGGCGCGCCAGCACGTCTGCGCGCCGCCGCATGCGGAAAGACAGTATTTGCTGGCACGTCCATCAGCCGAGGGCCCGCGCTGTCGAAGCAGGAGGTACCACGCCGCCGCCTGTCACCTTTCCTACTCCGTGAAGATGTTGATACGGCAGTTCTATGTTTCAATATTTCTCGTAGCAGAAGCCTTCTACAGCACTCAAACCACAGGATGCTTTACAGTCAAAGAGTATGTGGCCAAAATGTTCGGCCCAGTAACATTAATGTGACCACCGCGTAAATTCGATTCAACGTGCAATAACCACTCACAGACGGCATGTCGCAGCACCAGCAGCGTGTCGGGGGATGCGGAGAACAGTGCAGTTGTTTTAGCAATGCGGAAACGGAGCGATTTATGTGACGCTAAAAACTGCATGAGCATTCGCTTTCGGGCCAACGGTTGGGAGCATTTCCGAAACGAAAAAAGTTCGTAAACTGTTGGCCTGCCGCCGTGGTTAAAGCATTCCGCAAATGGTAAAACGGCTCTATCCGAAACTACCGAGGCCATAGTTGCGCCAGGAGCACGACGGGCCATAAATGGCAAGGGTGAACGACGTGCAACTGCTAAGTAACTGACCGCCCAGATGTACCGAGATGCTACTAAAAGTGTCTCCTCAATGATCGTTTATTGAAAGTTGCGGTATATGCCCCCCCCCCCCCCCCCACAGCAGACGTTTGGTTCGTGCATCCATGATGACTGCTGCCCATCGGCGTGAAAGGTCAGAAAGCAAATACCTCGCAACAATCGTCTGAAGGTTCATGGCCGGAAGAGCATTATGGTCTGGCGAATGTTTTCGTGGCATTCCCTGGGCGATCTCGGCATTCAGGGGGCCACAATGGATCCGCACAAGTATAGAGACCATTCCCAGCCCATACAGTTTGTTTTTCCTCGCCGCAATGGTATCTACCAGCAGGACAGTGAAATGTGTCACATGGCTCGCAGTGTACGTGCATGGTTCGAGATGAGGTTACGTACACCCTTGGCAACCGAACTCCCCGGATTTAAACCCAATGCAGAATCTGTGAGACCACCCACCATGCATCCTCAACAGAGAAATCTAGAGCAGTTGGCCGCGGCACTGGCTTCGCCATGGTTCCATATTCCTGTCGGTGTCTTCCAGAACCTCATTGACACTCTGTCTGCACGTCGCGCATTGATCCGCGCTGGGAAAGGTGGTTATTCTGACTTCTAACAGGTGGTCACATTAATGTATATAACAAGCACCGAAATTGACCACCAAATTGGACGTTATCCAGCGGCTATTCGACTTACGAAGAGGATTTTCTGGTACTTAATGGCGTGCGTCCTGTGAATTCATACACCTGGACAGGCTGAATTGGACTACGCCTGAAGGTGTGGACACTGTGGATCCATAGGCCCAGTACTATTCCCCTGAGAAACAACTGTCAGAACATGAAAGCTAGCAGTGCAACAATAACTAATGCACTTATTCCTCTTGTAGTAGAAAACTTCTATACACTGCTGAACAACAACGCGATCCGGCTACTGTTAAGAAAACATTATGTACTAAGCTGAAATTCATAGCGCAACGGAATAAATGAAGGGATCTATACCATGTGTTAAGGTAAGGCGAAATTATAACAAAGACTTCCATTCATTGTCACATGCAGTGTAGCTGCGTCTACTCTTGAAGAAAAACAAAAACGTGCAGCGCAGATGTAAATTACACCATACACACTATGTGATCAAAAGTATCCAGCACCCGCAAAAACATACGTTTTTCCATATTAGGTGCATTGTTCTGCGACCTACTGCCAGGTACTCCATAGCTCCGACCTCAGTAGTCATTAGACATCGTGAGAAGACAGAATGGGACGCTCCACAGATCTCACGGACTTCGAACTTGGTCAGGTGACTGGATGACACTTGTGTCGTACGTCTGCACGCGAGATTTACACACTCTTAAACATCCGCAGGTCCACTGTTTCCGATGTGATAGTGAAGCGGAAATCTAAAGGGTCACGTACAGTACAAATGCGTACAGGCCGACCTCAACTGTGGACTGATACAGACCGCCGATAGCTGAAGAGGGTAGTAATACGTAATAGGCAGACATCTGTCCAGACCATGACACAGGAATTCCAAACAGCTTCAGAATCCACTACAAGTACTATGACAGTTAGGCGGGATTTCATGGTCGAGAGGCTGGTCATAAGCCACACATCACGCCGCTGAATGCTTGGTGTAATGCCGACGATTGAACAGTGTTATGGTGTGGTCGTGTTTTTCATGGAGGGGGCTTGCACCCCTTGTTGTTTTGCACGGCACTATCACAGCACAGGCTTACATTGATGTTTTAAGGATCTTCTTGCTTCCCACTGTTGAAGAGGAATTCGGGGCTGGCGATTGCACCTGTCAACACGATCGAGCACCTGTTCAAAATGCACGCCTGTGGCGGAGTGGTTACACGACAATAACATCCCTTTAATGGACTGGCCTACTCCGAGTCCTGACCTGAATCCGATAGAACATCTTTGGGATGTTTTGGAATGCCGACTTCGTGCCAGACCTCACCGACCGATATCGATACCTCTCGTCAGTGCAGTACTCCGTGAAGAATGGGCTGCCATTCCCCACGAGACCTTCCAGCACCTGACTGAGCGTATGCCTGCGAGAGTGGAAGCTGTCATCAAGGTATAACATTGTGTATTGCATAGCAAGAAGCATAAATCACAAAACAACCAACTCTCCATCAGTTACGAACTACTGCTCGAGAGGTGTTTGTTTTGTAATTTATACTTATGTTCGATGTTCTCTGAAGCTCAAACCTACCCTAAATTTTTTTTTATTATTTTGATTGACGTTTTGCCAAATGGAAGTATGCGGCCTTCATTAACGTTTATAACGCGTTGTCATGACAGGATCACCCTCCCTCCTTTCTCAGTAGATAAATAGTACAAGGCCATAACTTTTTACCATTTGTCGATATGATCTACATTTGTTAATGTAGTTCACATTTCATGATGATGTTCGAAGTGTCAAACTGTAACTTATATACAATGTAAGACAAAAGAAAAAGGAAAGTAGAACGGCTCACCACGAAGGAATCATCCGAATGTGACTGCTATCCGATGTAATGTACGTGCACAAATGGATACAATTTCAGAAAAAAAATTTGGTGATTTACTCAAGAGAAAGAGCTTCAGAAATTGAGCACATCTATAAGGCGGTGGTGCAACTCTCGCCCTTGTGCAGATAGTTAGTTGGCTTAGCATTGACTGATAAACTTGTTCGATGTGCTCCGGAGCGACATCGTGCCAGAGTCTGTCCAACCGGCGGCTAGATAGTAAAACTCGCCAGCTGGTGGAGGTCCCTGCCCACAATGCTCAAAATGTTTTCAATTGGCGAGAGATACGGCTAACTTGCTGGGCAAGGTACTGTTCGGCAGGAAAGGAGACAAACAGTAGAAACTCTCGTCGAGTACGGCCGGGCATTACGATGCTGAAATGTAAGCCCAGGATAGCTTTTCCACGGAGGCCAGAATATCGTCGACGTACCACTGTGCTCTAAGGGTGCAGCGGATGACATCCAAAGGAGTCCTGTTATGAAAAGAAATGCCACATCGCTCCTGGTTGTCAGGTCGTATGGCTGGCGCTCCACCATGGTCCGGGGCGGCTGCAGACAGGTCTTCGTTGTTGACTGACGCTCATTCGAAGCGGGTCTTATCACTGAAGACAATTCTACTCCAGGCCGAAGAAATGTCTGGAGACGCCGCAGACAATGGTGGAACACCAACCTCATTGTCACCCGACAACCAGGAATGAAGGTCTGGCGTGGCATTTCTTTTCATAGGAGGTTGTCATGTGCGGCACCCATATAGCACAGCTAAACGTCGACACTGTTCTACGCCCACGTGAGTTTTCTACTGCTTATCTCCGTGCTTGGCAAACCATACCTTTATCAGCAAAGTTGCCGGATCGCTCGTCAATTGGAACGTTTAGAGCATTGTGGGCAGGGCCCTCCAGTCAGATCGGGGTATTGACAATCTAACCTGCCAAGTGGACATGTACATCTCGTCTACTGATTTCCTTCCTGTTCGGATAATTCATTCGCGGTGGATCGCTTGGATCTTGTAGTGTATCTTTGCGATGCTTTTTAGTAGATTAAGCTCATCTGAAGACGGCAACTTCGTGGTGAAACCTACAATGTGAATACTACATAACAATTAATACTGTTCTGCAGTTTATTGGATTGCATGCAAGGAAGAAAATATGGTAGCTGATGAGTTAATCCTGCTGACGGCAACTTGTTCACACATAAGCAGTGCTCGTAACGATTACTGGCGTAAATAAAACATAAACGAACACCTGTAAATTGAAACATTAGAAATGTTTACAGAAAAAAAATAATTAAGGAGAAACTAGGAGTTAATTCCAATTGTTATTCAAAGAATGAACATGATGGGTCACTGAAGCGGACGAGGTACCTGAGATATACAGAGATCATTCGGAAGAATTTGCTCCCCTTGTAGTAGTAGTGTGTCATAGGTCACTGGAGCAGCGAATGACACGTAGCGATCAGCAAAACAATACCAGCCATTCTCAATTTCAGGAAAGACTGTCTGATTATAAGCCTATATCGCAGAGTCAGTCTGTCTGTAGATTTACACAACTTCTTTTATGCTCACAAACTATGCGTCTTAGGCAAAGGCGCTCCGGTAGATGCCATGTTACTTGACTACAGGAAGGCATTCCACACTATATCACATCACACTGCCGTTTAGTGAACAGAATACGAGTTTACGAATTATCGGAACAGATGTGTGATGACTTCCGTAGGGATCTAACTCAGCACAATGTTCTTAACGGAACGAAATCGACATTGTAAAAGTAATTTCGGGATTACCCCAAGGCCGGCCGATGTGGCCGTGCGGTTCTAGGCGCTTCAGTCTGGAACCCCGTGACCGCTACGGTCGCAGGTTCGAATCCTGCCTCGGCATGGATGTGTGTGATGTCCTTAGGCTAGTTAGGTTTAATTAGTTCTAGGGGACTGATGACCACAGATGTTAAGTCCCATAGTGCTCAGAGCCATTTGAACCATTTTTGATTACCCCAAGGTGTTTTAGGACCACGGCTATTTGCAGTTTACATAAATGATCACAGTGGATAAAGGTCGCTGCTTCATGAGGTTACTCGCATGCGATGTTGTCTACTGAAAGCTGGTTTAACTGGCTCTGAGCACTATGCGACTTAACTTCTGAGGTCATCAGTCACCTATAACGTAGAACGAATTAAACCTAACTAACCTAAGGACATCGCACACATCCGTGCCCGAGGCAGGATTGGAACCTGCGACCGTAGCGGTCGCTCGGCTCCAGACTGTAGCGCCTAGAACCGCACGGCCACTCTGGTCGGCTCTACTGAAAGGTTCAGGCGGCAGGAGACCATAGGGAAATGCAGGAAGCCTTGTAAACGACCGACACCTGGTACAGGGACTGGGAGTTGAAACTAAATGTAAAAAAATGTAACGTATGGAACAAGAGAAGGGAAGAGATACTCTACTTCTCTGTTATATTATTGGCAACAAATCACTGGAAACAGCAACTTACGTAAAACATCTGCGAGTAACAATCTGGAGCGACCTAAAGTGGAATGACCAAACAGCACAGTAGAAAAAGCAGATACAAGATTCAGTTTGATTGGAAGACTCTTATGGAAATGCAACTGTAAGCTGAAAGAAGTGCTTACAAAACACTCGTTAGAGTGATTCCTGAGTAACATTCATCCATACGGAATCCTTACCAAGAATCATTAATAGAAAATATAGAGAAGGTCAAACGAAGAGCAGCCTGTTTCGTCATGTGATCGTATAATCGGCGGGAGAGCTTTGCCGAGATGCTTAACAAACAACAGAGGCAGACGCTACGTGAGAGGTGCTGTGTATCACGCAGAGGTTTACTGCTGGATTTCTGAGAGATTATGCTCCGAGATAAGTCGAGCAACGCATTACTTAGAAATTCTTCCAATCCATATGTGACATACAGCAAACCAGTGCTTAACAGTATTGGTTAAAAACACTCTTGGTTGCAATTTTTTTTTTTTTATTTTTCAACGATGCGTTTCGCCTTTTTTTTAGGCATTTTCAGGTTATCTTTTCTAGATGGACGCGAGAGGCAGCAAGATCTGAATAACGCGTTCCCGTTCACAGGAGCGAGTAACAGAGTAAGATGGCGGCTTACTACCCGAGTCCCCATCTTACTCTGTTAATCGCTCCTGTGAACGGGAACGCGTTATGCAGATCTTGATGCCTCTCGCGTCCATCTAGAAAAGATAACCCGAAGATTCCTAAATAAGACGAAACGTGTCGTTGAAAAATAAAAAACTAAAATTGCAACCAAGACTGTTTTTAACCAATATCGCATTACTTCCTCCCACATACGTCTGGCGAAATGATCACGACGAGAACATTAGACATTAGATACCCAACGTACTTTTATCGACAATCGTTTTACCTATGCTCCACTCGTGAGTGGAAGAGGAATGTGGATAGAAATGGTGCCGTTAGTACGCTCCACCACATACCATAAACAAGCTGGCGTATTATAGATGTTACATGTTCAGACTGCCGTCTGGTTTCCGTAATTAACATTAACTACATAAGTGAAATGAATACCTATAAGCCTCCGTGCGAGCCAGAATTTCACCAGAGTAGTAGCCGATTTCTCAAGACGAATATGAGGCAGTAGGCCACGTCGACTGACTCTTCGAGGAAGCTACGCTCTCACAATTTTAACTCAACGTACAACGCCTCACTTGTAACATGTACTCTAAGATTCGGATTATGAATCGAGCATCCTAAGAAAAAATCTTGCTGGTGCTTTCCCTTGTATAGTTTTCCATTATTTTACTGCTAATTGGTAAGAGTCCGAGACAGATCAGCAACACTGTCCCCATTCACATCGACGTTGTCGAGTCGCTGAACTTAAATTACGCTAATTACTTGTCATTTTGGGGCTGCCTAAGAAAGCAGTTGCCCTAGAGACACGCATAAAACAATACACTTCGATTTCTGGTTCTTTTTATTTAGAAAAATCAGACATATTTAAGTACTAAGAAACTACATGGATAACATTCTTTCGTTGGAAACTGTTTTCGTTCGGAGGGAAAATCTGCTGGTCCTCTGCAGACACCAGTTCAAACATTTTTAATGCATCTTTCTGCTAGTGTATACCGTGAAAAATCTCTTCATGTGTCCTTATGTACTGCACCCTACATCCATTCGAACCTGCGTATTTGTATTGAGACATTAGACTTCTACCTTTTTTGCGATGTATACTTCTCTTTGATTCCAAATAAACTGTTCCTTGGTTTCTTGGGATGTGTCCTATCAACCCACCCCCTGTTTTTAGCATCTCTTAATTAGTTCTTGCTCGATCCATATAATTCTCAGCAACTTTTGTAACATCGTATTTCCAAAGGATCTATTTTCTTCTCGTCTACTGCTTATCATCCATGTTTCATTTACATATAAGGCTACACCCCAATTAAATACTTTCCACAACATCGTTTTCTTTGCTGCATTTTTATCTTATTCTTTCTTCAGTCACATTTAATATCTCTAGTTTTCTCTAAGAGTTTCTACTGGACATTGTTTTTACATTGTTCTACTCTACCACCTTCAAGCAACTCATCTTTCTGAACTACCCATCTCTCCTTCCCATCGTCTTCTTGGTCTCTCTGAAACTGCCAATATCGTTTTTTACTATCAGTGTGCGTTTCATAGGCAATCGTTTGAGGGCAGACTTCACATTTCCTCCTGGAAATGTTATACACTTCAAAATTTGTTTTATAAATCTCACTCGCTTGGTTATTAGTGTACTTGAAACCTTTCAGTGTCTCGTGGCGTCCTCCATGTATAAAACTTTCTTTCTTGATTATTAAACTAAAATTTTCTCTTTTCAGAAGTCTATCAAGCAACTTTCCCTTTCATTGTTTCTCCTTCGTCCTTGTTCTCCTACAGTTTTTCCTCGCAGTCGCATTCACATTCTCTATAATAATAAAATTTTCACGTCCCTTAACATACTGAAGATATCTTCTTAGAATCCTTTTATGTGTGGAGCTGTTAAACATTCATACTGGCACAGCTGTGGTTAGTTGTGCTTTTCTGTGTCTTGCCCATGACAGTCCCCCGAGTGCCAATATTGTCATTTTATATTAAACCTTGATGTTACCCACATAGTCGTTTCTGTAAAGGACGGTTACTTGACGTCAGAGATATATGAAATTCTGGGTTAATTTCTCTCTTTTCTAGGGACAACGAGGATTCTACTATTCTTTTCCGCTGACCAGTAAGGTTTCTGCGTTCGGTGCATCAATTTCTACAAAGCTGTTTCACGTAACACTTAATTAGACAGTAAGCGTCCCTGCTGGAAGCAAGCCAACCACGACATACCACACATATCATATCGCTGGCTTCGTGCCATCTAATATGAGGAGAGACGTTGCTGCGTGCGCAAAAACGAAGAAACAAACAGTAGACATAAGGCACCGTCTGTAACGTCAACAAGAAGATAGCCGCAAGTCTCTGATATTGCCGCTGTGTATCACGAAGAACAGCGCTTTCGTAATGAAGCCAATGAGATGGAAGGTCGTAAGAAATGGGTTTTTCTGACGTTCTAATAAAGGAATAGGTACTGCCAGGTCCTTATCTGCATGTACCTAACAAGAAAGTCTATGAGTCTGATTATAAGATAGGTAGCGAGGCGCGCAGCAACAACTTAGAGCAATGTCAGAGGATCTCGGAAGGACTGAGTAATTCATGTTCTAGTTGAGAGACGTAAACTTCTCACCTAATGACATGAGTAAAAATCTAACAGACCTCAAGCAAAGATATTCTTTCGTTAGCAAAATACAAAGCTAGAAAAACTCGAAATTTTCACCGAATGTCGAGTAACCCCAAAGGAAGAATTTTTTTTTCCGTTGACATTGATGACAGAATTGTGCCGATGTTCGCTGACGGATATAGCGAGCAAATCCGGAAGGCAAGCTTCATAGTAACTGCAAAGAAAAGTAAATATTTTTACAATTATTGGAAGTATTATTGCTCAGATAGTTTCATCCTTTACTTACTGGTGATGCCGAAGTTGTCTCGATCCTAATGGCTATCGCTAAGTAAACAGAATATCGGTCTGAACAAATAAAAAATAATCCGGATTACCTTCTAAGCCAGTGACAATGAACTCTTTGTACTTAACGGATACAAAAATACATACAACAGTGTTAAGGTCTACTCTATATAAATTACAAAATCTACTAAAATAGTAACTATTCGGCAACAGGTTTTCGCAGTTTACTTCATCGTTTTTTTGTTAACCACTAATAACAGAAACAAGCATCTGAGAATTCTCGTTTCCTTCGTTTCCGTGATCAACCAGGATGTCACTGATGATAGTAGTGAGTGATGTTTTATTAGGACATTACCTACGCGCCACTGAAACGCAATGATAAAACGTTTTGGCACTGAACTATGTAGCTACTTTACGTATAGTTTAGAAAGGACTACAGAAACAGCAGCGTAGGGTCGAATAATTTTAATCGTTAGTACATACCTGAGTAATCTGAGGAAAGAATCACGTTGAACTAACAATCTGTCGTCCGTTTTCCGTAGAGCCTTGGGTCTTCACTTTCCTAAACACCTTTACTGAATTAAATCTTGCACTGCTAATTGTTACTTAATTTAAAGTTTCCATGAGATACTTCATTCAGAATTTCTTTCCGCAAAAAGAAAATTTCATTACTCGTCACTTTCCAAATTGTTGAAATGATTTTGCTGTAAAGCCAGGAAAAGTGTTCAAGCCGATCTCATGACGACGATAAATTACGTTAAGTGTGACTCGTAAGCAATGATAATGCGGGGTCGGTAATAATATCGAGGAAAGTTTTATTTATTCATCATCCAAGCTCTTTTGTTTTTCTGTCGATACAAAACGGAATATCAGTCGCGCTCACGTGTGTGCATTATATATTTAAAACGTTTCCTATATTAATCACTCATTGGCAATGGGAAATTATGCGGCATTTTACTTCCCTCGCGGGGAAAAATTTCCAGTGGAACGAAACCAGCAATTTTATTTTGCTCATAAAATAAACATTGCAACAAAAGCTTTTTCTTGACTATCTATCAGAATCCGGATGAGGGAGGCAAGTTTAATGATTGGATCCACCATATCAAACCTGTTGGTGAAGTTACTATCGGATAACGACGCTGTAATTTTATAGGTGCTGATTGTAATTCCGATGCCAGGAGTAGAAACATGTCACATTTGACACAGAAAACTGGAAAAGTAATCGCTACAACGGCACACAGTTTCGAAATCGCCATACAGAGTGACTAAAAATCGCAGTCTATAGCAACTGAGGTCTCACACACGAGCTACACTAAACAGGCCCCATTTGAAGTGATCTGAATGCAGCAAGTATTGCATATACCATAATATCGCAACAAAACTACAAACACTTGCATCTACACATTTATAAAATCGCGAATAACCGAAAGCGTTCTTTATCGGTTCATCAGCAATACGGGCAAGCTAACAGTAATTTCACCTAGCGAAGGTCCCTTTAAAATCGCATGAGCCACAAAATTGTTGCGTCACGTGCAGGCTCCAAAATTTGCACTCCCTCAAACTATTATTCTCTGTCACCCATGAACTATCCATAGATACATGTTTAATGGTATCTCTCCGTAGTTGTGTATCAAATAGTTTTCCCTTATATGTTTTTCAGCAGGTTTAAAATTATTTTGTTAGTCTATTCTGAACCACAATACAATTCTACACTTTGTCTTCTCCCCGTTTATTCCAGCGTTCGTCTGTCTACTTTCAGATTACATGTTTATATCTAAATTTGCTACATGTGAGTCTATTTAAATGGAATGTACCAGTCAATACGTACATGTGTATATCTACTAACAAGATTAGATTTAGAACACTCATCCAAGTAGCTAATCGACTACATGAAATGACGAAGGTGTTTTGGTAACATCAAATTCTTATAACAACAAAAAGCCCTAAGCACGATAGCTGTAAAATCATTAACTCAAATTTACTCTTTATGTAAAAAGAAATGAATGTAACAAAGAACAAAAATCCTGTTAACGCCGTTTTGGGTGGAAGGCCCTGGTGGTAATGTGGAGTGAGGTGGAGGGGGAATAGGAATGACGCCTTTCAGGAGACGTCACTGCGCGTTTGAAATTTATCCGCGCGCAAGTAAAGAGCAAATGTCACTTCTCCCTTCCTTAAGCATTCCAGACCTCTTCACCCACCTCCTGGTGACGTTCGTGGCTTGTACTTTTTATGTCACTGGCTTTCCAACTGACCACTACGTGCAACAGTTACTCATCACAAAATAAGATGTATTTACAACTTAAAATTTTTTTGTATATCTTTCATTTTTCAGTCTCAGCTACTCATTTTTTACAGTATGACTGGTTTAGATTACCGTGGATCATTTTCAAATCTACGTAGTTGTGTCAGCAACCTGTCGTGTCTGATCGGAACTACACATCAGAAAACTCAATATAAAACGTAACATTTACAAGTAAAAAAAAAAAAAGGGAAACTACTTTATTACTTTCTTTGGCAGCGAGAAAAAAGTGGAATTTGGCCAATCGGAACCATGTCCTTTACACTAATGTTAACACCTACATCTGGGCAAAAAGTGTCTTAAAATTAAATGAAACAACACGTGTAATAACAAACAAGGCAGCGACAGTGCCCTTCGTCGTCTGGCAGACTTCATATTCCCATGCCTGGCAGCCGAAATTGGAAGTCTCTTTTTCGCGTCGAGATTTTTCGGAGCAGATATCCCGTAGCCATTTGTAATAATACGGTTAACTTCAGTAAATATTCAGTTAATGAGCCATTGATGGGACGAAAGTAGAAGTGAAATGCGATTTGGTGAAGCGACTAGTTGGTTTGGAAATTTACCTAATTTTATTTGTTTAGTTGGCTGATTGAAGGTTTGCAACTGAAGGATAGATAGATTATTACATAACTCTTTCACTCCATTTAAGTGTCAGCTTTATTTTATTTATCATCATCATCTCTTTCCATGGATTTGGTATTGTAATCACTTTTTCCGGTCCCTATCCTACATCCGTCAATATCTTACGAGGGCTACCTGTCTCCCTCTTTCCAGTTGTCCAATAATTCGTTAGCTGTATTGGCAATCTGTTTTCTGTCAGTCCATCAACATGAACCATTTCATTCTGTTCTCTTCTATCTTGTCATTAACTGAAAAGATTTTTAAATCTGATCTTACTGTTTCATTCCGTATTTCATTACAGCTTCTTACGTATCTCATGAACTCTGCTGCTTGTATATGTGATTTTTTTTTTGTTACTGTCCATGATTCGGAACCGTATACGGGAGTAGGTACAGCCATAACTTTATGACATTTAATTTGTGTTTCTTTTCTTATTTTTCTTACCAAAGATCTTCCATTTGTTTCGTGGATAGCTTCTTCACAGTTATTAAGTTCCTTCTCAATGTCTTTGCCTAGCTAAAACTTACATTACTTCCTAGATAATTGAAGTGGGATCTAAAATTTTCTCATTTATTGTTATTTTTGATCTGAGTGGGTTCTCTCCTTTGAAAGCCATTATTTTTGCCTTACTTGCAGGTGTAGTTAAGCTGCAACGTATTGCGTTTTGGCTCCGTCTAGGTACCGTTTCTGTTTCTTGTGTAATTATCTGGTCATAAGCATAAAACAGACTATTTAATTGTGAGCTAGATCCTATTTGAATACCGAAGTGTGTTTCATCAATCCACCTCATAAGTATGTCGTCAATATATAAATTAAATGAAGTGGGTGATAGACTGCACCCTTGTCTGACATCTCTATTTACTAAAATTCCATCTGACATTTTCGAACCTGAACGTTTATTTTACTTATAAATTTTTATAGAGGGGCTGTAATTGCAAACCTCTTCCATCCGTTTTGGAAACGAAGTCCTACACGCCCAGATTGGCCTTCCTCGCAAGAGTTGTATATATTCCACTCTGTCAAGCCGTTACGTTATAACTACTGTACCGCGAGGCTGAATGACGCATGGTGGCGCCACAGGCACGTGACACGGTAAGGAAGATACACTCTAAGACAGGGAAAAGGGCGAAGTACCATGAAGGAATTATCCAAATGGGACGGAGATCAGTAAATGTGATGTACATGTACAGACGAACAAAAAATTACAATTAGAGAAAAATTGGATGATTAATTCAAGAGAAAGAGCTTAACAGATTCAGCAAGTCAATAACGCGTTGGTTCACTTCTAGCCCTTCTGCAAACAGTTATTCATATACTAACATGGTATCTGTTCTTTCGGACTTGTCCTGCTTACATGGCAGACGCTCTATCCATCTGAGACGAGGACGCAGAGGATAGCGCGACTGCAGGGATTTATCTCTGGCTCGCCTCCCGCGTTGCATTTGTTCTGTGCGGACGTCCCATGACACCTGTTCAAGTTCATCGTTGATCCATTCACTCAGTTTTCTTTTTATTTTTTTTTAATGACGATGGGCAGCGAACCATCTGACCGAACACGCTGAGCTGATGTGCCGGCACCCCTAGATCACTGATGCTGTTATCTGTGCAGTAATCTAACTTTATTGCGGACCTTCTGCATCTCTCCATGTTCGATGTCTCCCCCGACGGTGACAGCATCTTCCAGCACGATAGCTGCCAGTGTTTCGTGGTCAATATCGTGCTGCTGTCGTTTGAAGAACACGATACTAAAATCACTTTTAATTATTGGCCATCAAATTTGGCTGATCAAAAACCTGTGGAACACATCTCGAACGCTGTAACGTTCCAGCTCGGCACCCACTGAACCACTGTCTTGTAATTTACGAGAATTGTGTGAGCTGTGCGTAGACATATGGAGATATGCACGTCAATAACATTGTAACATGTAAACTTCTTACGTTCCGGCCACTAATGTAAGTGGCCTTAGTCAGAAGAAGACTACTTCCAATACACGTCGCCACGTCGGAAGTTTTCTACTTTAAAAATTGACTGTGACAATGACCGCACGAGCTTACCTTCAGAAAGCTACCAAGGTCCGATGAATCCATCTGCGTACATTCGGTGCTGCACTGCATTTCAAAAGTGGGCCAAGACGGTATTTCCCCACTTCAGTGTTGGATATTTTCACGAAGTGTTGGACTAATTGTGAAATATAACAAACACAGAGAACTTGTGAATGCGGTTTAATATACACATGATGAGTTTTGTATAATATGTTTGTCTTGATAGTAGCTTTTTTCAGCAAGATAAATTGCTATGTCACAAGGCCAAGAGTGTGATGGAGTGGAGGAACACAGAGGAGAGTTCGAAATAATGTGGTGGCCCTCCCAACTCGTCAGATCCGAAACCTATCGATCACATCTGGCATGTGATTGAACGTGGTATCGGAGCTCATCGCCCCACCCCGAAATTTACAGGAGTTAGGTGACTTGTGTGCGCAGATGTGGTGCCAGCAGCCTCCAGCAATCTACCAGAGCCTCTTTGCTTCCATGCCACGACGCATCGCCGCTATTATCCGTGCCAAAGGTGGGCTTAACCGGCTATTAGGTAGGTGGTCATAATTTTCTGGCCGATCAGTGTGTAGTCGAACTAAAGCTACATTTACTCATGACATCTCGTCCCTACTCAGCAGGCTCTGCGTACTTGGCTGTAACGCACTTTTCTGTTCAGTGTTTCAACAGTCAGTGTCTATATTACTAAACCACTATTCCGGACAGCCCACCAGGCTAGCCGCCCGGTCTAACGTGCTGCTTCCCGAGCAGGAAGGCGTGCCAGTCCCCAGCACGGATCCTCCCGGTGGATTAGTGTCGAGGTCCGGTGTGCCAGACAGCCTGTGGATGGTTTTTAATACGGTTTTCCATCTTCCTCGGCGAATGCGCGCTCGTTCCCCTTATTCCGCCTCAGTTACACTACGTCGGTGGTTGCTACTCAGACGCTGTCTCCATGTACGCGTACACCGTACTTACTCTATCACGCAAACATTTGGGATTACGCTCGTCGGGTATGAGACGTCCCTTGGGGGTCCACTGGGGGCCAAACGGCACAGTAAACCTGGGTTCGGTGTGGGGTGCCTGTGGGGCAGGTCCTGTGGCCTGGTATGGGGTGGTCAACCACTGAGGGCTATGGCGGGACGAAGCCTCTCCATCGCTTCTAGGTCTCCTGTTCAACACACACACACATACTCTCTCTCTCTCTCTCTCTCTCTCTCTCTCTAACCCGGAAACCGGTACCAGTTGCAGGTTGCCTTTCCAATGGCTTCAGTGGCAGCAAAACCTTGAGTTTCAATATTCCGCGTAATTACTAACCGGATTTAAAAATTTTAAATGCTGTCATAATACATTCATTAAGAGGTATAACGTCATGTTTAAAGGTTTAACATGATAATTCGAGTTTACAGTTAATAACTGTGTGTTTGTCTTGGGACTGTGTAATTGGTAGTGCGCAACTACACAGACATTATTCATCCAGTGGATGAATGGTCACAGGAAAAATGTTTACTAATTAGCACGATTTCACTGCTCATGCACTCCAACTTCAGCATTTGGCAGGATGTTGTAATGTACTATTTCATTGGTACCGAGTTTATTCGCAACACTTTGCAAAAAGAGTTCACACATGTCACTGTACCTACCTGCAAAATTATATCGTGGTATGGACTTGAGATGTCAGTTGACAGACATATAGCTATATGAAAAACTAGCTTGTCGAATGAAACAAATCTACTGTAATTTTCAGCCATAGTGGCTATGTTTGTGAACTGTGACTGTGTGGGATAATTATTTATTTCTAGTTTCTGCTACCAGTCACCTGTTTCATAGGGTGGAATTACATATGTCAGTATAACTTTCCTGTGTGTTGTGTTATGATTTTGGGGTAACTTGTGGCACTGTTTAGTGGAGTAAAACTGTGATAGCCGGAGGTATTCTATTTTACTTGTTTATTTTCACCATTAGGTATACGTTTAGTTTTAGTGAAAAACATCCCCAAAGCCATATTCTGAAATACCGTTTTTGTTTCTGCACTGGAGAGTGCCACAAGTTACCGTAGAATTGTAACAAAACACACACGTATGATTTATTAACACATGTAAATCTAGTTGAAGGAGGTTTAAACCTTCGAAACGCGTTGTGAATATAAATAAACAGTGACTGGTAACAGTAAACATGTTGTTTCATCCGGAATCAATAACAGTCGCGGTAAAACCCAACCTAAAGTGTTCCTCTTTAAAATAAACTAGCTTCTGCTTAAAATGGCGTCTAGTGAAACTTGAACATCAGGCATGACATCTTAATTTATTACTGCTTCACTACTATTCTACCCTCAACATATTTTGCAGGCAGTATCAACATATATCACCGAATGTACTTGAAAAATTATGTCATTGTACAGCATATAGTGAAGTATCTGCGCTAGCAGAATAGAAATGCGGAAAACAAGTCTGAAAACAATTTATTGGACTCAACAAAACGAAACAATAATACAATCCCTAAAAGAACACATACTCGATCCCGACTGCGATTCGTCACAAATAAAAAATAGCAAATAATAATGGAAAAGACCCGACTCTTCACGGGGAGAGATCACAATAAAACAATTCTACAATGTCAAGACGTTAGTCGACTATACCAAGTCCATCTACGAGAGATCAGCCAGCTAGAAGAGGTGTCTGGCCGGGGCTCTCCAGGTGGTAGCTCTGTATACATCCAAGCGGTGCTTCGAACTGCCCTTTGCCGCCAGTGCGTCGCCCTATAAAGCCCGTTGGCGGATGTATCTGCCGCAACTATTTGCGAACACGTGCTTGGCGTATCAAAGTAGTTCCTGGGCTAGCTGCGACCTCTGGTGAAGCTGTTCTGCAGGCTCCGCGAACAGGTAGCGTTGTCTGGAGCACGTTGGTGGAGACCTGGGGTTGTGTTATGTTGTGGCCGCCGGTAAATATTTGTGTTGACAACACAGATGACAACACAATGGCGAATATACGCCCTTTAATGCAGGCATCCCGTGTTGGTTCGACGTGAGGTGGGATGCCGATGCAGTAGGCACTACGATGTCTGAAGTGGGCAGCCGCAGCATATAGTTCAGGAGATATGACGTCATAAACATTGAGATGCGTGAAAAACTTGATTTTGGTTAAAATGGAGCGAAAAATAGCCAGGGTATATTCATTCAGTGTTTCATAATAAGAGCACTTAGTGACTTCTAACAAAACTTTTACAAATTTTCAAACGTTAGCTGAGCTTTTCCTCGGTTACATGCTTATCGTCAAACGTTGAACACCTTTAATTATTTGAAGTCAGACGTTTCCAGCTGTCCTATACATGGGAGTTCGATTCTTTAAAGAATAGGGGGGTTTACTTATAACCATAATGTTGACTCATTCTTTTGTAGAATAGTTCTATATGTTCCATTTTCTTCTTGTGTTATCGTCAGAGCGTACAGCTGCGACATAGCAGCACAGCAGGTGTGTGTATGTATGTATGTGCGTGCAGCAGGAAACTGAAGGTGTGATCAGGGTCTGGTGGCCCAGCTGGCCAAACAGTGTGATTACCGTGGCGCTGCAGCAGGTGAGTGAGGTAGTCCCGGCCTGCCGCCGGACACCGCCGCGGCCTCGCATTGTGCTGACAAAGGCCCCCCGGCGCACAAAGCAAACAGCACAGTTTCCGCCAGATAGCGCGCACCAACTGCGGCCTCATTAGCTGCGTACGTCATTCGATAGCGGCCGGGTTTATACCTGCGCCATTCGCGCGCTCTGTGTTCTGGCACCCAGCACTCGTCCCCCGTGTGGTGGGCGAGCACTAAGTGCAGCGGCGGGTCAGTAGTGAACCACGCAGCGTCAACTTTATCTGCGCGATGCTGGCTCTACTCTAGTTCACTCTACACTGATGACGATTCAGGGAAAATGCATTGACGGACTGCTCTAGTCATTTTATTTCACTTTGCTGATGACCGATTCTGATGCAACTGCTCTTTGTCGTAAAACGCGAAACAGAGATGGATCTGTTTTATTGTACGCTAGAGTGCGGCAAGTATCATGCAGGTGAAATTGACGCTGCGTGGCGAACTATTTTAACACATTTTCTTACGTCACTTTCTTGTAGGTACATATTTCTAAGTTGACTGAAATCTGGTTTGGCAGGACAAAGAGGATCAGGTTGTGAAAAGAGCCCAAGGTCAATTACTGTTAGTTACACAAGAACACACACCACTTTATTCCTCAAACCAATGCACAGTTTTCTCTTTAAAACAACATGATCAATTCAAGGCTGAGGGCCCAAGTAACTTCTCCAGAATAAATTTAACTGATTGCTTTTAAACCACCAGGATTTAGAGTAACGGCTGAAGACCTTAAGTAAAATTACAATATCTTTTCGGCTAAAGGATGAAATAATATTTCAGATCAGCTAAGGAAATTCTTTAAAAGCCAAGAATTTACAAATTCTGGCTAAAGGCCACATTAAGAAAAATTCAAGTTAATTCTTCGGCTGAAAGCCCAATTAAAAAAAAACCTCATTACATAATAAAGGATAGGGGTTAAAGATAAACTTTTACACAGTACAGCAGAAAAACATCTTAAGAAGACTTGAAGTATCTGGTCGGCTGAAGGCCCAAACAATTACTCAAGAATAATTAAAGACAACCTGAAGATAAACATTCACAGAACACGGCTGAAGGTTTCAAGAATCCAAGAATATTAAAGAGAAACCTTCGGACAACGATTTACATATTAAAGCCACAGATTCATAAACCAGCTCGGCTGAAGGCCTAAATACAGAGCAACAAGAATTTTAAGTGAAACACGGCAGAAGGCCTAATCTTAAAGCAGTTGACATGAAGTTCGGCTGAAGGCATTATGCTAAACATAAAACAGACAGAATTAATGTACGGCTGAAGACCTGACACAGTACCTGCGACCAAATAAAATGACAATCACAAACAACAAACAGGGGTGCTCAGAAGTGTTCCAAAGTTCGGCCTGGGGAGGAAACTCTAACAACAGGTTAGGTGAGACAGGCAGCCAAGCGTAACACTAAACAATCGGATGGCAACACGACCTAGGGACGGCTGAACAACCAACCAACAGCCTAATCAGTTCCCTTCCACCCGACACACTCGCTGCTCTACTTCAACTGACCGACTGAGTACTGCAGTAGGCAGACAGCATTGATCTTCTCAGTGGAAATCACAAAAGTTACACAAGGTTCCACGTAAACACACTTGCACAAGATCTCGAACAATCGTAAAAGGAATCACTGAGGAACAATAAGGACGAATCAGTTCGACACACAGTGAGTTTCCACAAGCGGTCGGCGATCAAAAGACACGTCGTCCGATGAGACGACCGACCGAACGACCAACCCAGATCGTTGCCACTGAAGTTACTTGTGTCGGGAACGGTCGGGCAAATCTTGTCTGTCCGAAGCTGACTGCAGCTCCAACCCGACTCAACTCGATCTCCGTTCTGAATTCGGAGACACGGCGACCCGCGCACACTGGGTCGGTCCCAGCCATGCAGAGGTAAGTCTTGCCCATTGACCACGACATCTCTGAACAAGGAAGGAACCGACCCACGGCCGGCAAGATGATCAATTGACGAGGACCCGGAAACGGTCAAAAGACCAAATACACGTCGCCCGATGAGACGACCAACTGAACGACCAACCAACGGCCGTCGTGCTCCAATGTCCTTCCGTCGAACAGTAGATGTGTGTCGGAAACGGTCGGCGAGCACTGGCTGTCCTCACCTCACGGTGCTCCCTCCCGAATTACTGCCCCGTGCCCGACTGATTTGCAGACACACGGCGACTCGGGAATACAATCGGCCGCTACAGAGATAGTACGATAGTGCACTTATCGATAGGCTCTGCTGCTGCTGCCACTCACGGGCAGGTAAGGCAGAAACTTAGTGACGCCAGTAAATGGAATAAGAAAACGAGGTGGCAGTACGGTAAGAGAAGATGACATACAATAAACGGAATGAACACGAGCAGTGCACAGCTTAATTTTAAAATTTTGAACGTAGCCCACAACTCGATTCAAAGCAGTATTAACTCGCTTTCTTGTCTGTCTGATACAGATGACTCCTACAGGACTGAAGTGGATTGGTAACGCCGATAGGACTGGCGTGTTGTGCGGGTGGTATCAAAATTCACTACAGGCGTTCGCTACGTCTTAACGTGGCCCGCCAGAAAGACAGGCGTACATCGCAGTACCTCACACTGCAACTCACGAGTGTCAGCAGCCGTCTCCGGCAGGGAGCAAGGAACTATTTCTGATGGATTTAATTAATCTTGACTGCTGGTACCTCACAACCGTTTCTGCTATTGATCTCTGAATGTAATCATGTACTCCATATGCACTGATGCAACAATAAACCTTGAGTGGATTGTAAGCCTCTAAAAGGGCGTATTAACTTTTTTTCCGGCAATATACATCTGTGCTAACTAAAAAGTTTTACACAGTGAAGTCAGTAACGACACATTCGCCATTATCTCGCAACTTCTCTTTTGCTGACCTGTGTCTATTGGAACGTTTCTTGCTTTTAGTGTAGTGTCAGTTTTAGCTATTAATTATGATACACTTTGTATATCCTGAACTTTAATTGTCTAATCCTACATTTTTCTTCGCTTTGCTGTTCCTATCGCAGCCAGGTTAAACCACTACGTCTTCATGTCTAACTTCTTACCAACTTTCTTGAGTATCACAGTCAAATGGCTCACGATCCACGTACATACAATGTTAATGTTACCATTACCCTTGATATAGTCATAACAATGACAGACAAGTAAAAATAACATATAGATGTGGATACGTTTCAGTTAGTTGTTAAGTAACGAAATTCATATTTCCTGTGCAGTTTTTACAGAGG
This sequence comes from Schistocerca nitens, assembly GCF_023898315.1. Taxonomy (NCBI): domain Eukaryota; kingdom Metazoa; phylum Arthropoda; class Insecta; order Orthoptera; family Acrididae; genus Schistocerca; species Schistocerca nitens. The sequence goes on along the minus strand of NC_064618.1, from coordinate 419,764,000 downwards.
AATATCCATTAGATTTCTTTGTAAGTAATTATGTACTAAATGCTGTTTTATTTTTGCATATGGCGAATTATGTATTTATAGTTTCCTAAAAAAGTGATCATAAAGAAGAGGACGGAGAACACTATTGAGATACCGATACCGAGATTGTACACAACCTTGCAATCAGTAACTAAAGAAAAACATTTGCCGCCATAAAATATTCTCCAAATAGATCTAAAAGTATTAGGCATATGGTTTGGACACAAAACAGGTACGGAAATAGAAGAGAGAATATACAAATTAAAAGACTAAGAAAGAAATACGACGATAAAAAAAATTGAAAATGAACGAACTTACAATGGGTTCTTATATTTCGCTACTCTTAATTTTTTACAGAGAAAGTCAAGAGATATTGCTGGATATGTCACGGAATTTTTCGAATGTGTAATTTGATTTCATAGTTTGAAAATCATTTCCAGTGAAATCTGAGGTTTAACATCTGTAAGTTTAGAAGACTTAATATCGAACTGAAAAGATTAGCGCAGTAGAGCCTACATATACTACGACTGTAGTGTGAATCTGCACTGTCTTTAATACACAAATAAATACCATATCTAAGCAACGGAATACACCTGGTAGCATCATGCGTAACGATTTTAAGAGTCGTGAGATGGCTGCAAAAACACAGTTTTCTCGAAACTTCCAGTCCAGGGCAAAGATATCGTGAAATAAATCATATTAAACACATCGCGTCCCACAGTTTCGGTTTTCCATACTGTTTAGTGGAACGCGATGAGAGAGAAAATTTAAACAATGTGTCCCTTTTCCCAGTACCAGTATATAGATTAACTAAATCACTACTAATTTCACTCATGCTTTCATTACGTTTCGAATGTCAAACAGTAAAATTTCTGTATTTTTCCCATTACTGGAAACACTCGGTATTGTTTTTATTTACAATATATTTGAAAACGGATGTTTATCATTTATCAACGCAGAATTTTGAAGAGTTCAGTGGAATACATTTGTTTTTTGTTAGACGTAAACGAGTGATAAAAATGAAATAAATTCACTGTTTGTAATATACCTACAAATAAATGAATAAAATGTGATACATCATATTTTTGTAATTTACAGTTTTCATTAGCAGACTTGTCCGCTAAGCACATTATGAGCATTCTGTTCCGTGGTAGTCTATATTAATAAAGGTTTTACGAACGGAGCATATCAGGCAAACAGAAATTACGTTTGTTTCTTAATGAAAGACGGACGGTCTTCATAAACGTCCTCGATCATTGGGACACTTTTAGAATGATAACCCTGCCTTTACGCTGTTTACTTTTTCACATCAACTACCATAATGTCTTCCATTCAGATTGCCTTAAAGCCTCGTTATAGCTGATGTGGAGAAAAAATGTGCGTTCCAAACAGCTCGTTCATTGTTGTAGTTGTTAGATATGTATGCTTCCGCTTGTCTGATTAAATCTCTTTGGGGGGGGGGGGGGGGGGTACTTAACTTTTATTTGATCCTCCACGAGAAACTGAGCCGTGTGTCGCAGACAACGTTGAATCTCAGTCTTATATTTAATTTTACTTGTTACATGCTCAAAACTACCTGAATGTACGAGCGTACATTTAACATTTACAGCCAGTGCTGCTATGTGGTGTGCTGCTATGATTTGATTAAGTCGTCAACTGACGTGACTTTCTTACAGGCTTTGGCACATGCAAGGTAACTTGTACATGTGATCGTATTTGTAACTACAGTTCCTTTTCCCTATATTTTTCGCCAGTTATCCAGCCGATGATGTTACAGATGAATATTATTAGGTAGATAAATAGTTATTTTCGATGGATGAGTGGTACATGTCAATGAATTATCTTTCTCTGGAAATTTGAAACAAATAAATTGATAACATGTTTCTCCGAAGAAAATAGTCTTAATTATCTGCTGGGAACGTTCGGTGCTGTATGATTTTCAGTAGTTGAACTCATTCCTTTGTCTCTTTATCACAGCTATTTCCTTTGTAGTGACCTTATTCTTTTATTATTATTATTCTGGAAAAGTATCCGGCCTCGTTCGTAAGTCTTTAATGTAATACGGCACAATTAAATACAGTGGTTACATAACTTAGAAGATATTATTACTGCTTGCGATATCTACGACAAAACTGCAATAAGAAATCCTTTCTCTTTCTTTTTGTTTTCAACATGGACGTTACTACCTGCTCTTCGTGGAAGGGTTTGTGGTAATGGGTTAGTCGCCAATTCTGTGGCAAATCACTAAATCACTAAAGGTCCTGGTAAGATAAAACTGGATGGATGTAAAAGGAGATGACGCTGCAAACGAAAATGGATTATGAATTTTGGAACTTGAAATACAAAAGGAATGATAATAAATACAAAAGAGTGGCCCCTACTGGGACTAAAGTGTAGGGAAAGGACACTGTTATATCGATTTATTCAGAGTTGTCGATAAAGACAAGCAAGCAAAAGCTTGGTTTTCGGCACTTACCAAGGAAAATTTAATTAAAGATTGGGATGCAATACATGGGCGTATTATGAAAGTAGAAATTAAAACAAAAAGTTATGAAATTCCTGTAATTGGACTATATGCCCCAGCCGATGGAGTTAAAACCAAGGATGAGGATGACAAGAAATGAAGCTGATTACTGGACGGTATCAAAAACAGGAGCAAGGTAATTCTTTTAAGAAATTTTGGTGTTGTTCCCAGACTAATGGACGCAGTTGTGGAACTATGTGGAGGAAAGGATGTGAATGATAACGGTGAACGACTTGTAGACATACTTCAGTGATATTCACCAATAATACAAAATGATTATCTTAAGCATAAAGGCAAGCATAAATTTACATGAACACAGGCTATGTTCTGTAATTTACTACATTTTAAGTTGACAGACATTCTTTTTAAAGTTTCTGGATGTGAGAGAGTGTACAGGTGCAAACGTAGCTCTGGCCAACACTTTCCGAAAACTAAAATATCTTACCCAGCAGTAAAATCTTTTTAAATTAGGCAGAATGCGACGACGAAGGGGTACATGAAGTGCACTACAACCTTAAAAGATGGGAGACTGAACATGCAGTATTCCTGTGTAAGCTTGAATTGAATTTGAAATTACAATATACACTACTGGCCATTAAAATTGCTACACCACGAAGATGACGTGCTACAGACAGGAAGAAGATGCTGTGATATGCAAATGATAAACTTTTCAGAACATTCACACAAGGTTGGCGGCAGTGGCGACACCTGCAACATGCTGACATGAGGAAAGTTTCCAACTGATTTCTCATACACAAACAGCAGTTGACCGGCGTTGCTTGGTGAAACGTTGTTATCATGCCTCGTGTAAGGAAGAGAAATACGTGCTATCACGTTCCCGACTATGATAAAGGTCGGATTGTAGCCTATCGCGATTGCGGTTTATCGTATCGCGACATTGCTGCTCGCGTTGGTCGAGATCCAATGATTGTTAACAGAATATGGAATCGGTGGGTTTAGGAGGGTAATACGGAACGCTGTGCTGAATCCCAACGGCCTCGTATCACTAGCAGTCGAGATGACAGGCATCTTATCCGCATGGCTGTAGCGGATCGTACAGCCACATCTCGATCCCTGAGTCAACAGATGGGGACGTTTGCAACACAACAACCATCAGCACAACAGTTCGACGACGTTTGCAGCAGCATGGAATATCAGCTTGGAGACCATGGCTGCGGTTACCCTTGACTCTGCATCACAAACAGGAGCGCCTGCGATGGTGTATTCAACGACGAACCTGCGTGCACGAATGGCAAAAAGTCATTTTTCGGATGAATCCAGCTTCTGTTTACAGAATGATGATTGTCGCATCTGTGTTTGGCGACATCGCGGTGAACGCACATTGGAAGCGTGTATTCGTCATCGCCATACTGGCGTATCACCCGGCGTGATGTTATGGGGTGCCATTGGTTACACGTCTCGGTCACTTCTTGTTCGCACTGACGGCACTTTGAACACTGGACGTTACATTTCAGATGTGTTACGACCCGTGGCTCTACCCTTCATTCGATCCCTTGCGAAACACTACAGTTCAGCAGGATAATGCAAGACCGCATGTTCCAGGTCCTGTACGGGCGGTTCTGGATACAGAAAATGTTCGACTGCTGCCATGGCCAGCACATTCTCCACATATCTCACCAATTGAAAATGTCTGGTTAATGGTAGCCGAGCAACTGGCTCGTCACAATACGCCAGTCATTACTCTTGATGAACTGTGGTATCGTGTTGAAGCTGCATGGGTAGCTATGTTTGACTCAATGCCCAGGAGTATCAAGGCCGTTATTACGGCCAGAGGTGGTTGTTCTGAGTACTGATTTATCAGGATCTATGCTCCCAAATTGCGTGAAAATGTAATCACATGTCAGTTCTAGTATAATATATTTTTACAATGAATACCCGTATATCATCTACATTTGTTCTTGGTGTAGCAATTTTAATGGCCAGTAGTGTAACAGATTCTTCTGGGAATAAAGCAGGTCAAAGCATTGTTATATATAGAATGGAAGCAGCTAAGGAAGCTTTACGAGTATGGCAGAGCAGCTGTGGAATTGAAAAGAGTAATGAGTGGTAGAATGAGAACTTCGAGAAATTGGAAGCGGAAAAGATGAGAGCACACAGTATACGGTTAGTGTCAAACAACAAAGAAATTAGGAATGTCTACGTTAAAAGAGAACAGAGGTGAAGAAAACAGTAAGGACTGCAGTGAAGCCCAATCTAGATACTCAGTTCGCTTGCGCCTCTATGTGATGGAGACACTTAACATTTATAATGTCATATCTCTTGGACGCCAATGTGCTGCTTACGACAATTTTGTAAGGCCTGCGTTTTTTAGGCAATTAATAATATCACCATTGTTTGCCTTGATGTTGCAACCTGTATGTGCCCTAAGATCCGATGATGGTGGCTTTAGTTCGCCGAAACCGGTAATCATGGAATAAAAGGAGTTGCTCCAATCTTGGCTACCTGTTTATTGTTTTACATGCATCAATAGGATTTTCGCTCTTGAATTGGTAATAATGATATTTATATCCCAACAGTGATTACCCCTCCCCTCCTCCCACCACCACCGGCTTCATGCCCATATTCGTTGACCACGCTTCACTACATAACAGATATGTTTATAGCCGTTCTGCTCTCGTGTTTATGATTACTTTCTTCAGCGTCTCTTTCTTTAGTTTGCCGATTTGGCAGTCGTCGTTCCTTGAAGACAGTCATGTGGGTCATTACCTCTCTGTTGAGGGCGTAACCTTGTAGCAACTTGGCCTACAATGCTTGAATACTACTATCCATTTATTTGATATTGTTAAGTTACGCAGCCTATAGCCCGGCTTACATTTCCAATTTGTGAACTATTACATTTGTTATATTTTTCTAGTTTTGCCTGTTCTTCTATCATCTAAACGTTATTTCTGGTTCGATTTTTCTGATCTAGGGGGAAGTTAGGTATAAAATATCATCGGTAAGTCGAAATCATCCGCATACCATTCCTTGGTCGGTACAGAGGTGCACGTTTGGCTTGTGAAACCACTTTCCGCGATTCTTACATCATACAGTATTATTTTCCGTAATATAAACTTACAGTGTCCATGGCTGTAGTATGTATCAGTCCCTAATATATCTTCTTCTATGTCACTCTCCATTGGCTAAAGAATCCGGAATAGTCCTCCATTCGGATCTCCGGCAGGGGACTGCCAAGGGGGAGGTTACCATGAGACCATGAGAAAAAGATTGAATTATCAACAAAAGGATAACGTTCTACGAGTCGGGGAGTGGAATGTCAGAAGCTTGAACATGGTAGGGAAACTATAAAGTCTGAAAAGGGGAATGCAAACGCTGTATCTAGATATAATAGGGTTCAGTGAACTGAAGTGGAAAGACGAGGATTTCTGGTGAGATGAGTATAGGGCACTTTCAACAGCAGCGGAAAATGGCATAATGGGAGTAGGGTAGGTCATGAATAGGAAGGTAGGGCAGAGAGTGTGTTACTGTGAACAGTTGTTCTTATCAGAGTCGAAAGCAAACCAACACCGACAACGGTAGTTCAGGTATACTTGCCGACGAAGTAGATGAAGTTCTGCTACCTAGGCAGTAAAATATCCAATGACGGATGGAGCAAGGATGACATCAAAAACAGACTCGCTATGGCAAAAAAGGGCATTTCTGGCCAAGAGAAGTCTACTAATATCAAATATCGGCCCTAATTTGAGGAAGACATTTCTGAGAATGTGCATATGGAGTGCATCCTTGTATTGTAGTGAAACATGGACAATGGGAAAACCAGAACAGAAGAAAAATGAAGAATCTGAGATGTGGTGCTACAGATGAATGCTGAAAATTAGGTGGACTGATAAGGTAAGGAATGAGGAGTTTCTGCGCCGAATCGGAGAGGAAAGGAATATGTGGAAAATGCTGCTAAGAAGGAGGGACAGGATAATAGGACATGTGTTAAAACACGAAGGAATGACTTCCATGGTACTAGAGGGAGCTATAGAGGCAAAAACTGCAGAGGAAGACAGAGATAGGAACACATCCAGCAAATAATTGAGAACATAGGTTGCAAGTGCTACTCTAAGACGAAGCGGATAGCACAGGAGAAGAATTCTATGCTGGCCGCAACAAGCCTGTTAGAACACTGATAACAAAAGAAAAGTCATTAGTCATTCATATTACGTTAGTTAGTGGTTATATTAGCAGCACTCAAACTAAATGGCTCTGAGCACTATGGGACTCAACATCTTAGGTCATAAGTCCCCTAGAACTTAGAACTACTTAAACCTAACTAACCTAAGGACATCACACACACCCATGCCCGAGGCAGGATTCGAACCTGCGACCGTAGCAGTCCCGCGGTTCCGGACTGCAGCGGCAGAACCGCTAGACCACCGCGGCCGGCCACTCAAACTAATCTATAGCTGCTACGGATGAATATTCTGAGTGCTGTTAATGTAACCACCAACTTTTCAACTGTACTAATCTATAGCTAGTACGGATGTATAGTGCGAGTCGTGTAACACTAATATGAATGGCCGTAGTAGAAGAAGATACAGTAGGGACTGATGCATAGCCGCGCGGGTCTCAGGCGCATTGTCACGGTCCGTGGCCCCCTTGTCCTCCATTGGGCATGGGTGTGTATGTTGTCCATAGCGTACGTTACTTTAAGTTAGATTCAGTAGTGTGTAGGCTTAGGGACCGAAGACCTCAGCAGTTTGGTCCCATAAGAACTCACCACAAATTTCCAATTTTCTTACTGATACATAGTAGAATCACGGGCATTGTAAGTTCGTGTACCTCTCTTGGTTCCTGAAAAGGTAAACTTGTCCAACACGAAAATGTACGTTATAAAGACTAGTCTGCAGCTCAAAGTATCGTTTTCCTTAGATTTCAGCTAGTCGGCAAAGCAGTGTTTCTTCAAACAAGGCACTGTAATGCTTTCTTGCAACTTTACGCTTTTGTATATCCAATCATAGCTTTTCGCCGAAGATAAATGTTGTTGAAATAAGCCAATGTGAGTTATAAAGGAAAATCGCTTCTCTCGTAGCTCTATTACAAGAGTACCACGTAACATAAGGGAGTGAGATGCGCAGCTGATGAAGTTGATTTTCAGAATTGAACGCAAAATTGAGCTCTCGCCGTCCTTTTACTACTCGATTGCGTGCTACGTTCCTTGTAAATTAGTCAGCCGTGAACTATCCTTGGCCCCGAACGACTGCGTAGGGTCTGAAGGATCTTCAGGTTTTACGACGAATTAATTCGACAAAGAAGCACAAGTTTTTAACTGTCTAAGAATGTAGAGGGATATCGGCTGTACTTCTTCAAAATAAACTTTTTGGAAGCATGAAATATTTTAAGTGGTTTGACGCGGTTATGAATCAAAGTCGCTCTGGAAACCAAACCAGACAGCAGTGCCAACTCACTGAATGTACTTCGAAGGCAGTATGATACGTGGGAACTACAGGTAGGTCTACACCGTATGAATACGACTAGTTGCTTACGAAAGATGATGAAACGTCGAAATGTAATCAATTAAAATTTCAAACAACTGTGAAAACTCTTGCCACTAATAAATTTGCTATGCTGAGACTGTGAATTTAAGCACTATACCATTTTGTGGTGTTCACATTCTAACGTCAGTTTTTCAAAATTCTGTGTTTTGATACCACACATTATCGTGAAACCCTGAATATGTGGTTTGAAAACTTTATAACTCGAGGAGTTCTTCGCGTAATTAAATGTTGGACCGATGACCTCGTAGTTTGGTCCGCTCCCCCTAACCAGTCAACCTCAACAATTAAACGATTTGCAACAGAGTAAATAAAAATAAAAACATAATTTGACTGGAGTAAACTACTAAGAAATTCTCATTTACGTACAATTAATAAATTATGATTCCGAACCTGTCATACTATAAAAGAAATTGTTGGAGACATTTCTATTTCTTTTGTACGCAAGTGCGGGAGTGTTAAGTATTTTTCCCTAAATTAAATACAGGGAATAGCCAAAAGTACACGTATTTCGTTGGTTTCAGCTGTCTCTCCACTCTTATACAAATGAATCGTTCAAATAGACTTTTGCATTTAAAATTTAAAAGTGAACGAAATGAATTGTGTCTATAGAAACTACGCTAACACAGATACTTTGACAGATGGAGGGGGTCGCTGGTGTCTGGTATTAACCATTTAGAATTATCAGAAAGTAGTCGATTATGTAAAACTTTAATTAAGTATCGAGGTGTATTTTGAAGACTTTTAGTAGCCCTAATGAATGAAGTATCTACGTGTAATTTTCTGCTGCTTCGGTCTGCGGGTCTATTGGGTCACGAAGTTTAGGTTACTATCTCAACTGGAGCACACTGGCCGCAAACAATGTGTTGTATCGACTGCTTGCCACTGTATTATTCAACTTTGTTCTAAGTGAATGACACACATACAAACACAAACACGAATACAAACATGGCCGTGGAGGCACACGTGCAAGCGGCTGAATAGGTTAGGCGGAATCTATTCTCTCCCGCTCTCCCTTCCATGGCACATAGCGTAGGTCGCGCCGGCTGAGTGCGCGCCGTGTCGCTGTTTACTATTTAGCATTCCGACGCGGAACTAAACACTGGCCGGGGTTTATTAATTCGGCATCGCCGACGCGGTTTAACGTGGCGACAGCTGTGGCAGCGCCCGGCAGGTACGCAACCAGAAAGGCTCGATCGATGGGCTGACGTGTGACGGGCGTTATTAGAGAGCCCCTAAGCCCACGTGTCAACGCGTTTTAGCCCCTTTTTTTCCTCTCTCGCTTCGTCTCTCCCCTACAATTCTCTCTCTCTCTCTCTCTCTCTCTCTCTCTCTCTCTACCGTTAGCACGTCCTCTTTTTATTTTTGTCCAGCACACTTGCGGCATATTAGGGTAAATTAGAATTATGTAAGGTTCAGCGAGGCCAATTTTTATCAATCAGAATTTTTTTGCGCTACGCTGCTGAAAAATCTCTCTGGGTTTGTGCGCAGATGTTTTAATTAAGTTAACGAATGGCGCACCAGATGAGGCACGACGTCTAGCCAGCACAGCGTTCCACTGACAATCTAATTTATATGTGGACTCTAAAGTATTGAAATCATGGAGTGTAGCCCATTGGATACGCCTCCTGCTAACTATAAATTATGTTTTAAATATCTGATTCATTTTGTGTAACAGTTGGTAAACCTAGCCTTCGTGCTAACTTCTGTTATAGCCTTTCCTGCGCCGGCCGAAGTGGCCGTGCGGTCAAAGGCGCTGCAGTCTGGAACCGCGAGACCGCTACGGTCGCAGGTTCGAATCCTGCCTCGGGCATGGATGTTTGTGATGTCCTTAGGTTAGTTAGGTTTAACTAGTTCTAAGTTCTAGGGGACTAATGACCTCAGCAGTTGAGTCCCATAGTGCTCAGAGCCATTTGAACCATTTGAATAGCCTTTCCTGCCTGGTGTTGCTACAGATAGATTTCCTGCTACAACATATGCCCATTTGTCACAGTTTCACATTACATCCTGTGTTACTTACGCGAGGGGTGCTCGACTTTAATGGCCTACTTTTGGTGATGTTAGTGGGTGTTACTGTTTTAAATGTCACTTTTCGCTGGTATTACTGCTGCGGAGGATATCGTTCTGAACTTTGATGTTTGGAGACGAGTAACCTTGGTATCCAAAACTGTAGAATTCCCACTTCTATTAACATTTTGGGCTCTCTGAACAGATAATCTGTTTCGGCTTTATAGCCAGCGTCAGATATTGAAAAAGTAACAATGCACAGACCGTGTTGACGCGTCTACTTCACGCAGACGCTGAAATGTTCATGGCATAATTGTTATATGAATGACCTATTTAGACATATAAGGATATCGATAGTAATAAATCACGGAACAACGACAGACATAAAATCTAGATTAGTCTACGAAAATAAGATTGTACTGTGATAAGAGAATGGGGAGGCTCAGCGTATGCCTGCTGAGCAAGGTCCTCGCAAGAAAGAGCAACTTTGTCTCAGATAGGAATTGCAGGCAGATCAAAGGACTACTTCTGTCGCAGAGGTGATTCCCCTACTACGAACTCGTTTTGATTATTACAGTATTCAAAAGACGGATTTTGCCAAATGCGGCCAAGGTTTTATAAATTGGGATGGGCACTGTCTTTGTGTAAACAAAGATCTATTGGGCAAAAATTTCGCATTATGAATCCGTTTGGTTAGTTTTGTTTCACCCAAACATATTTTAACATTTTCCATGCTATCTTCAGTGGGTCTCATTCATTTTATTTCTGAAAACTATTTTTACAAGTTAACAACTTGTGGAGGTAATATGAACCGTGCCTGAAAAATTTTTTTTACATATACAAAGGAGCGATAATTAGTTGTGAAATTTTACGTTAGTTCACTTGTTTAGCTAAAGCTACATATCACAGAGCTGACACATTAAATGTTGTACGCTAATAATATGTTCAAAAATTAGGACTAGAATATTAATTTGGAAATAAAATGGTGATACAGCTATTCAGATACCTTAATGACACTATTATTTATGTATGTTGGTAGTCCTATATCTGCTATGCAATTTACATTTTTCCATTTTTAAATAACGGAACGTTTTCAATGTTTTGTTTCTCGAAATTTCTGCCAGAAAATCGCTGTATTACATGTTATTTAGCTCGTTAGTTACGGTTTTCATATGCTGTAGTCTTGTCGACGGTGTTTTTGCGGTGTTTTATTTCTTTTACTATTGCCAGTTTTAGCTGCCACACATACATTTAATATATTTTATCAGAAGAACATACGGTTTTTGCCACCATTTCTTGTTTCGTTACATGATCTATAATAAAAGTGTAATAACCATTGGAAAGTGCATTAATAATCTGGAAATAGCTACAGCTGTATTTGTATATCAAGAGATACGAGAACCGGGAAGCTATTTTATGTGACCAATACCATTGCAAAATTCTAATAGAGTCAGCTGTGGTTACGGTTATAGGCATGAACGGAGCACGTGAAACTGAGTCGCAGCACGACTTTTCGAAAGGCAGTCAATTACTGTGATCGTCGTCCGGACTTCCTTAGAAATACTAACTCAAACAGTTAGGTAATAGTTTTCGCCGCTATCGACGACTTTAGTTTGCCTACTACGTTCGCGCATCTAAAATGTCTCGTGTCTTTATATCCCACTAACAGGGCTAGTGAGTTGCAGAGGACGAGTAGTTAATCAGCTTCAGTGGAACCGCGTAACACAGTGAAAACAGTCAACAAAGGCTTTCCTCTAGATCTATATCTACGTATCTACTTATATACTCCGCTAGCCACAAAGCGGTGTGTGGCGGAGGGCACAATTCGCGCCAAAGTCATATCTCCCCACCCCCTCTGTTCCACTCGGGGACCGCGCGAGGGAAAAACGACTGTCTGAACGCCTCAGTACGAGCTCTAATTTCCCTTATCTCAGAGCTCAGTGAGGTCACGTGTATTCTGGGATACAGCCACTCTTGGAATTATCAGTCACAGCGATTACAGGAGACGGAGCACATTCTCATTGTGATGTATGATCCAAAATGACCTTGCACTTGCAGAAGAGAAGAATAATAATATGGTAAACAGATTTTAAATAACCACTCAAAAGCACCATACGTATATGCTACTCAGTGCTGGGCTCTCTGCAAACAGAACACTACACTTACGTTGGGTGACTTTCCAATAACGAAATATATACTGGCAACAGATTTCTAGATGTCCATGACGCTGAACAATTTTTTTTCCATGAGTGTAGCTACAATTTGGTGTAAGGCAGTCGATAGTACGCATATGACGACTTTAAAACGACTATAGAAACAACTATAAAGCCACGTTGCGCCCCCCTGCGAAAGTACAATAAAGTGGATATTGAACGAAGTGGTAGACGCTGTCGTAAACAAAAATTTACTGCTGTGATGTAGTTTAATACAGCATGAACCAACATTTACGTATACATCTACATCTACATAGCTACTCTACAAATCATATTTAAGTGCCTGGAAGAGGATTCATCGAACCACTTCACAATAATTCTTTATTACACAACTCCCGGACAGTGCGCAGAAAAAAGAGACCTATATATCTTTCAGCGCGAGTTCTGATTTCGCTTATTTCATTGTGATGATCGTTTCTCCCCGTCAACAAATTATTTTCGCATTCGGTGGAGAAAGTTGGTGCTTGAAGTTGCGTGAGAAGACCCCGCCGCAACGAGAAACGCCTTTGTTTTAATGATGTCCGCCCCAAATCCTGTATCACGACTGTGACGCTCTCTCCACTATTTCGCGATAGTACAAAACGTGCTGCCATTCTCTGAACTTTCTCGATGTATTCCGTTAATCCTGTAAAGTACGGATTCCCACATCGCGCAGCAGTGCTCCGAAAGAGGACGGACAAGCATAGTGTAGATCTGTCGCATCTTCTGAGTGATCTGCCAATAAAACATAGTCTTCGGTTCGCATTCCTCACAACATTTTCTATGTTTTCTAAGTTTTCGTAATTGTAATTCCTAGGTATTTAGATGAATTTACGGTGTTTAGATTTGACTGATTTATCGTGTGAAGGAAGTTTAACAGATTCCTTTTAGGACTCATGTGGATGACCTCACACTTTTCATTATTTGGGGTATTTGGGGTCGGTTACCAACTTTTGCACCATACAGATATCAATTCTAAATCGTTTTTCGATTTGTTTGTATCTTCTGATAAGTTTAGTGGATGATAAACAACAGCAACATTTGCAACAACCCAAGACGACTGCTCAGATTGTTTCCTAAATCAGTTATACAGATAAGGAACAGTAGAGGGCCTATAACACTACCTTGGCGAACGCCAGAAATCACTTCTGTTTTACTAAATGGCTCTGTCAGTTATCAGGAAATGTGGCTTCTCTGACAGAAAATTACGTATCCAGTTGCATAAAAAAGACGAATACTGAAAGTCAAGTGATTCAAGCTAGCCGGCCGGTGTGGCCGAGCAGTTCTAGGCGCTTCAGTCTGGAACAGCGCGACCGCTACGGTCGCAGGTTCGAATCCTGCCTCGTGCATGGATGTTGTCCTTAGGTTAGTTAGGTTTAAGTAGTTCTATGTTCTGGGGGACTGATGACCTCAGATGTTAAGTCCCATAGTGCTCAGAGACATTTGAACCATTTGATTCTAGCTAGCTATATGGTTCAAATGGCTCTGAGCACTATGGAACTTAACTTCTGAGGTCAACAGTCCCCTAGAACTTTGAACTACTTAAACCTAACTAACCTGCGACCGTAGCGGTCGCGCGGTTCCAGACTGTAGCGCCTAGAACCGCTCGGCCAGCCCGGCCGGAAGGTAGCTATAAATGTTTGTGTAAGATACGTGTGCAACAACTGTTGCTTGATCGCATCAGTTCTTCTTACACACAATTAGGATAGTTATAACTGTGTAGAGGGTATGATTTTCATACGCTCTGTTTACTTAACTGATTTCTTAATAACTAGTGATCTCATTGCCTATCCTCACATATCAAATACCTTGATACGCTGCCGGTAAATTTGCATGTCAATTTAAGTGAAAACGGCGATGCATGTATAATTAATGGATGATATGGGAGCAGGTACCAAAGAGAAGTGTAAATTCTTTGCACTACCTAGGCCCATTTTCTTACATTTTAACGTGGTATCGGTCTCACTAGTTTTCGGATGACTATCTGTGCCCGGGGAGACGCCACATGTAGGAAATGACATGGGACGGACACAGACTGCAACCAATACACTGGTCTTGGGCTTGAGAGCAGGCCTGCGCTTCAGGTAGTGACTATGCGGAACCGAGGGCGCCTGGGGTAGCAGGTGTTGTGTGTTTATTGGCTCGCCTTGTTCGGCGGCTGAAATGGGGATGGAGAGGCGACGCTAGCAGTAGTAGTGCGCAGCTTTTTCGTATTTTTCGGAGGGCCTTTGCAGGTAGCCGTCTGACTGGTGTAAGGTGAGAAAATGTCCCACAGAAAATTATGGCCTAGCCGCAATAGCTGCTCTTGGAAATTCAGAGAACCACTGATTGAAGGCTAGTTGCTAGTCACAAAAAACGTTCCGTTGATATATTAGTCAGTGACGCCACGGAGATTCCTCTGAAGTGGTCATCCTTTAGTAGTAGGAGGTCGTTTGTGGTGCGATTGGCACCTGATCGCGGCGCATTGATTTTGGCAACAATTTGTAGGTACGAAAAGCTTCTCTATTGGACTGCTGTGTTTTGCAATTGCCACTGTTGGTGGGCAGGCACCGTTCGGCGGTAAAAGATAATAGCGAGTTATAACTAAAAATAATGAGAGACTGTTTGGGGAGACGCGGAGGGGGACACATCTAGTGTTCTTGCGCTGATACGGAGCTGTGCGCGTCAGCCGCGTACGTGGGAGACAGAGATCAACGCTGATTAGCAGACGAGCAGAGAGAGGATTCGCAACAGTAACAACTCACACCGGCCTTCAGTGGAGAGCCATCCGTACGAGGAGGAGGAGGAGATTAGAAGTTAACGTCCCGTCGACAACGGTCGTAAATTACGGGGAACAAGCTCGGATAAGGGAAGGAAATCGGCCGTGCCCTTCCGAATGAACCAGCCCGGCATTTGCTTGAAGAGATTTAGGAAACTCACGGAAAATCTAAATCAGGGTGGCCAGAGGCGGGTTTGAACCGTCGTCATCCCGTATGCGAGTCCAGTGTGCTAACCACTGCGCCACCTCGCTCGGACCATCCGCACGACGGCGGCGTTAACCGAGGCGGTCGAGTCTAGTTCCGGTGATGATAAGCCGCAGCGCCGGTGTCATAGGGCATTGTTGGTACACACTTGTGCCATGCTGTAACAGTACAGCCTTGGTGTGTTTGTATAAGCTTTACCATTAGTCACCAGGGTTACAATCCCTGTTTTTCGTGTGTGATTAACAAGCTCTGCGATTTATTTTCTGATCCACTTTAACGTCAGCAGAGCATACCTTCTCGTCCAATCTAATCAATTAAAGCTACTAATTAGAATTCCTAGATTCTTCTGTAATCCATTCAACAGTTTCTTATGATTTATACATATGACTGACATTTTTAGTGAATAAATTAACGTATATAAATCGGTTTCAGTGAAACACCATACCAAATAAACATTCATTTTTTAAAGTTCAGTACCAGCGATGGCGAGGCATGACAGAATCTCTGACCAGAGAGTTATTTATCGTTGCTAGTCTGCGCTTGACCGCGCGAGAGTTCAGTTGCACTCTGTCTGCAGTAGTAGTCAGTTGCGTGTTGTGAGTTGGACTCAGTTGGAATTTGTGTGTGAGGAGTCGGCGGGCGTCGACATGGGTCTTTGGTCACGGTTCTGGACGAGGTATATTGTTATCGAAGGTAATGAAGCAGCATTGCGCTCAGCTAATGACATATGTTAATTGTAATTAATTTGTTCAAGAATTGCCCCAATAATAATTTTGTTTTAAAGTAACTGTTTTAAACAAGAAGGATTCATTTCAAGTTAAATAATATTTCCCATTGCATTCCCTCCAAGAATCAGAATTAAACATGGGCCAGCTTTGCACTGACAAGGGAACCTCCCCATCGCACCCCCCCTCAGATTTAGTTATAAATTGACACAGTGGATAGGCCTTGAAAAACTGAACACAGATCAATCGAGAAAACAGGAAGAAGATGTGTGGAACTATGAAAAAATAAGCAAAATATACAAACTGAGTAGTCCATGTGCAAGATATGCAACATTAGGGACAAATGTAAGCTGAGGAGCGCCGTGGTCCGGTGGTTAGAGTGAGCAACTGCGGAACGAGAGGTCTTTGGTTCGAGTCCTCCCTCAAGCGAAAATTTTACTTTCTTTATTTTCGCAAAGTTACGATCTGACTGTTCATTCATTGACGTCTCTGTTCACTGTAATAAGTTTAGTGTCTGTGTTTTGCGATCGCACCGCAAAACCGTGCGATTAGTAGACGAAAGGACGTGCCTCTCCAATGGTAACCGAAAACATTTGATCGCAAGTTCATAGGTCAACCGATTCCTCCACAGGAAAACACGTCTGATATATTCTATACGACACTGGTGACGGCATGTGCGTCACATGACAGGAATATTTTGTCGACCCACCTAACTTGCACACTAGGCGAATGGGTAAAAAGATTCTTCTACCTTGCCCGATTTAGGTTTTCTTGTAAATGTGATAATCACTCCCAAAAAGTGATGAAAACACAAGAGTTTGTCACATAAACTGCAACAAATGAATGCAACAGTTTCACAGTCGCACAGTTTTCCCTGTGCTCTGTCAAAACATATGTTTTTTACGTTTTCAAATGTTTCCGTGTGTACACCGTAAAATTGTGCATATGTCCAAGCAAATCTGAACATGCCCTGGAATTTTGGAGAACGAAGTTGTCTGAAAATAAAAAATTAAACTTTTCTCTCGAGAGGAGATTTGAATCCAGGACCTCTCGTTCCGCAGCTGGTCACGCTAACCACTGGACCACGGCGCTCGTAGGCTGGCACTCTCCTTGATGTTGCCTACGTTGCGCATGGACTACTCAGTTTGTGTATTTTGCTTATTTTTTCATAGTTCCACACAACTTCTTCCTGTTTTCTCGATTGATCTGTGTTCAGTTCTTCATGGCCTATCCCTGTGCCACCTCATAACTAAATCTGAGTGGGGTGAGATGGGGAGGTTCCCTTGTGAGCTGTGCCATAAAATAAGAGCAGATATAGATGCAGTTTTACTGAGGTAAGAATTTTGGTTTTGTCTTCAGGTTTAATTATTGCACAGGGCCGAAGGTCAGCGCAGCTGACCTTATAAAATTTATCAGGTTCATCTTAACGTTAATTTTGTGGGGACATAACATTTTTGCACTTTTTATTATCATTGAGTTTTATTACTGTGGGAAGCTAACATATGGATCTATTTGTATTATCATTCAATTCTTTTCATTTTAAAATAGTTTC
This sequence comes from Schistocerca nitens, assembly GCF_023898315.1. NCBI lineage: Eukaryota > Metazoa > Arthropoda > Insecta > Orthoptera > Acrididae > Schistocerca > Schistocerca nitens. The sequence goes on along the minus strand of NC_064618.1, from coordinate 419,746,518 downwards.
ACGGGGAGGTTACACTTTGGCCATTATTATTCTTTAATTTTGCAAGGAGGTTACACTTAGCTCATTTTTATTATTCATTTTTGTGTGGAGTCAACATTTGGCACATTGTCATTGTCTTATATTCTTGCGGGGAGGTTACACTTGGCGACATCCGGACCAGGATCGTATTTCTTTGAGAATCTTCTGATGAGGAGCCAGACATCTGCTCTTATTTACTTAATATAATTAGCAGTTGGCGCAACGCTTTTACTAATTTTGTGACTTTCTTCCATAGATCATCGGCAATTCGTTGTTCTTTGTTGTATTTGTTGGATTTTACATTGTCTTTGTCTCATTTGTGAATAATTGTGACTAGTGTAAAAATGCCGCGAAAGACTGATAATAGTGCATCGCGAGGTATAATGAGTGAAATAATCGACTTAAATAACTTCACCGATAGTACTTGTGACACACAGTGTATTGATGACAATCCTCAGTTTACTGACAATCAGTACGTACCGACCACTAATAATGATTTTGATCTTAGTGATGAACAGACGAATTCAATTGTGTCCTCTGTTTATTTGACGACAATTGATGACGCGGGGCGTTCTGTTGCAATGAGCGCTGCCCAGCTTGACACACCCGGTTTGCAGGATTTACGTGACGAACAGACAAATTTTTCTAATGAAAGTGAACAGTGTACTGAAAGTACGACAGATTCATTTGATCCCGGTGTAGCGACTAATAGTGCACATCCGATTAGCAAACCTTTTCAAGAATCACAGAATATCCAAATGGATACACAAAAAGTGACAATTGTAGGCACGTCATCAAACAGCACAGAGAATAGAGTAGGTAATATTGACTTGGAACAAATTATGGCAAGATTGCTACAACAACAACTTAATGAAATTAATAAAAAACAAGACGACCTTAAAGAAGATTTCAAACAACAGCTTAATGAAAAATTAGACAACAATTCCAGACAGTTAAATGAAAAATTAGACAACAATTCCAAACAACTTAAAGAAGATCTCAAACAACAACTTAATGAAAATAACGAACATCTCAAACAACAACTTAATGAAAGTTTCGACAAGCATTTCAAATAACTTAGCGAAACAATTGATGAAAGTTTCGAACTGACGAACGAAAAACAAGACAACCTTAACGAACAGAACAAACACGTTAGTGAACAGATTACAGGTGTTACCGTGCAATGTCATAACACTAAAGAACAATTTCGTGAGGATACTAAGGCTTGTGCTAGTAACAGTAATAAACAAATTGGTACTGTTGCACAAGGATTAGGTAATAGACATGCACGTACAACTGAATCACATAAAGATGAAATTAATGCAGTCACTGAACAATGTTCAGCAAATGCAACACAGATACACGAAATTAATGCAGTCGCTGAACAATGTCCTAAAAACGCAACACAGATACGCGACGAGTGTAATTTAAAGTCACCAGAATTTTCACACACTCTGAATACGGAAGTCGATAATAAAAGTGAACGACAGAACAACCAAATTGACGAGAGTATTAAAGTAACAGAAATGAAAACTATTTCAGTCACCAATACGTCACAGAATCCGCCACGTTGCGAGCATTTGTCACACTCACACAGCCAGTGTAATTTAAGCAATTTACAAAGACTGCGCGACTTAAAATCTGAAAAGCTACGCAACTTGAAATCCAAAATGACACAGACAAACGGATTCTCACACAAACCTGAACGTGTTCTCAAATTCAGTGACGAGAACGTAGATTACGAGCAATTTTCATACGTAAAAAGATCTAAAGTATTTAATAATGACAGAACACAGGTACACGTTTTGGACTGGATACGTCGATTTATTTTTGTATTTTCAATAGCATTGCCTATAATGCAGGAACTGGAATTAGCATGGATACAACAATTTGGTTTTGAATTTTCACCGGCATTGCCTGCAACGCAAAAGCTAAAAGGTATTTGTAGCGCATAATAGACCTCACGGGATTCATTACGCTTTAATGAATACACTCCTGGAAATTGAAATAAGAACACCGTGAATTCATTGTCCCAGGAAGGGGAAACTTTATTGACACATTCCTGGGGTCAGATACATCACATGATCACACTGACAGAACCACAGGCACATAGACACAGGCAACAGAGCATGCACAATGTCGGCACTAGTACAGTGTATATCCACCTTTCGCAGCAATGCAGGCTGCTATTCTCCCATGGAGACGATCGTAGAGACGCTGGATGTAGTCCTGTGGAACGGCTTGCCATGCCATTTCCACCTGGCGCCTCAGTTGGACCAGCGTTCGTGCTGGACGTGCAGACCGCGTGAGACGACGCTTCATCCAGTCCCAAACATGCTCAATGGGGGACAGATCCGGAGATCTTGCTGGCCAGGGTAGTTGACTTACACCTTCTAGAGCACGTTGGGTGGCACGGGATACATGCGGACGTGCATTGTCCTGTTGGAACAGCAAGTTCCCTTGCCGGTCTAGGAATGGTAGAACGATGGGTTCGATGACGGTTTGGATGTATCGTGCACTATTCAGTGTCCCCTCGACGATCACCAGTGGTGTACGGCCAGTGTAGGAGATCGCTCCCCACACCATGATGCCGGGTGTTGGCCCTGTGTGCCTCGGTCGTATGCAGTCCTGATTGTGGCGCACACCTGCACGGCGCCAAACACGCATACGACCATCATTGGCACCAAGGCAGAAGCGACTCTCATCGCTGAAGACGACACGTCTCCATTCGTCCCTCCATTCACGCCTGTCGCGACACCACAGGAGGCGGGCTGCACGATGTTGGGGCGTGAGCGGAAGACGGCCTAACGGTGTGCGGGACCGTAGCCCAGCTTCATGGAGACGGTTGCGAATGGTCCTCGCCGATATCCCAGGAGCAACAGTGTCCCTAATTTGCTCGGAAGTGGCGGTGCGGTCCCCTACGGCACTGCGTAGGATCCTACGGTCTTGGCGTGCATCCGTGCGTCGCTGCGGTCCGGTCCCAGGTCGACGGGCACGTGCACCTTCCGCCGACCACTGGCGACAACATCGATGTACTGTGGAGACCTCACGCCCCACGTGTTGAGCAATTCGGCGGTACGTCCACCCGGCCTCCCGCATGCCCACTATACGCCCTCGCTCAAAGTCCGTCAACTGCACATACGGTGCACGTCCACGCTGTCGCGGCATGCTACCAGTGTTAAAAGACTACGATGGAGCTCCGTATGCCACGGCAAACTGGCTGACACTGACGGCGGCGGTGCACAAATGCTGCGCAGCTAGCGCCATTCGACGGCCAACACCGCGGTTCCTGGTGTGTCCGCTGTGCCGTGCGTGTGATCATTGCTTGTACAGCCCTCTCGCAGTGTCCGGAGCAAGTATGGTGAGTCTGACACACCGGTGTCAATGTGTTCTTTTTTCCATTTCCAGGAGTGTATGCGCCGTAGCGTGCATAGAGCCCCGAGCTGTAGTAGTGCTGTTTCATCTTTAGTTTTCTGCACTGCTGCCTTCTGTTCTACTATCCTTTATATCTATCAAAACAGCCCTTCAACTATTGGTCTACCTAGTATTAAGAATAGTGTAAAGAAAACCCGATATGACAAATTCTACCGAAAGTGACATTTCTCTTTAGGCACTCAAGAAATAACAACTATTGCCGTAACTTTAATAACAGATAAAATCGTAATCATTAGTATGTGTAAAATTAACAGCAAACGCATTTTTTGGTAACAATAGACGGTTTTCACCACAACAGCATGAAAGTCAGCCGGTTAGCATACTTAACCAACAATGCAGTCTACAAGGTCAACCTAACTTTAATGTTTCGCCGCGTGCACGTATAGTCTCAGCCTCAACAAATAGTGACACAAAAAAAATGGTTCAAATGGCTCTGAGCACTATGGGACTCAACTGCTGTGGTCGTTAGTCCCCTAGAACTTAGAACTACTTAAACCTAACTAACCTAAGGACATCACACACATCCATGCCCGAGGCAGGATTCGAACCTGCGACCGTAGCAGTTCCACGGTTCCGGACTGCACGCCTAAAACCGCGAGACCACCGCGGCCGGCCAAATAGTGACACACAGCAACAAGGAAATAACTACGTACAGAAAACACACTACTTCAATTCCTATCGCAATGCACCGTATAGGAATGACTATCACGACAGACGTAAAAATAATGAGCACGATTTTCAGCGTACGTATAATAACAGTCGGTCTTATCAGCAGCAAGAACATCAACAACAACATATTATCATGAATAAACCAGACAGTAGGTATCATCCAGAGTGTAATACGTCAGGAAGAAATAATAGAACAGTACAAATAGTTGAAATGCCACAGTATCCTCCTGAAAATAATAACACGTCAGATAGAATTTGCCAGATACAGTACAGATTGCATATTCCAGTAACGTAAGCAATACTTTTGACACGCAGAATCTTGTTCACGAAAACGTTATCTGAAACATGCTTTGTTGAATGCACTACTTTTATCGCACCCAGATCTTACTAAAAATTTTTTCCATTTCCACCGACAGTTCTAACACCGCTTTAGGCGTACATATTTTTCAGGAAATTGAAGAAGATGGCTCTACAGTAATTAAAAACATCGCATTTGCAAGTCGCATTCTGTCACCTGCTGAACGAAATTATTCCGTTACCGAACTGGAAACATTATGTGTTGTTTGGGCTTTTACGAGTTTTAGGCACTTTCTTTATGGCAGACATACCACCGTTTACACAGACCACAGAGCGATACAATTTTTACTTTCCGCTAAATTTACACACGATAGGTGGAAACTTTATTTACAAAAATTTAATTTTACAATAGTTCACATTCCCGGCACACAAAATGTTATAGCAGACGCACTATCTCGTTCTCTCAGCAACAATCAGCAAGACATCGCAACCAACTTCTGTAAAGCAAATTTCAGCGTCATGTACATTCAACAAGTTGCATTTGAGAATTTCATTTCGTCGTCATTACAGGACATAGCACAAGAGCAGAGTAAAGACAACGTATGGAAAGAGATTAAACATCTCTGCCAAGATAGGAATAATGTTACGATTAGAAACCACTACACTGTACGCAATGACATTCTATTTCGCCGTTCTCATCCTGACAGCAACAACTGGTTATTATGCATTCCTGACGAGCTTGTTAACAAACTAATCTGGTATACTCATTTAAGTTACATTACGGAGCTAGAAAATGTTTTCTTATACTGAGACAGAACTGTTATTTTGCCAACATGGAGAAACGTATACGACGAGTTTTAGCGTCATGCAAAATCTGCCAGAAAGCTAAGTCAGACACGACTTCACATATTCCTCCATTATATCCCATTGTACCTGTTAAATTGAGACACATGGCCGCTGTAGACATTTTTGGTCCGATTCCCAGAACTAATAGAGGTTTTTGTTACATCTTTGTCGCTGTTGAACTTACTCTAAAATTTGTTACCTTCACTCCGTTACGCAAAGCTACTGCTAAAACTGTTTCGAAATAATTTGTAAAGCATTTTCTATTTCATGTAGGGCATGTGTTGAAAGTAATTTCCGACAATGGATCACAGTTTCGTTCTGCTATATGGACACGTATGTTACAAGCTAGAAACATTTCTCCGATCTATATATCCAGGTACCATGCTTCTTCGAACCCTTGTGAACGATTAATGAAAGAAATTGGTAAACTGTGTAGAATATACTACCATAAAAGACATATTGATTGGGACACACACATACTCTCATTCCAGGATGTAATTACGAGGGTCAGTCAAAAAGTAATGCCTCCTATTTTTTTTTCTACGTTTAATTGTCAGGAAATTTAAATGCAATTACATAGGTTCAAAACCACAACATTGAGGATCATTTTGTCATTTTTCATTGTAATCTCCGCCCATCTCTACAGTTTTGGTCCATCTTTGAACAAGGGCATGTATCCCAGCACGGTAAAAATCACAGCTCTGCTTCCTAAGCCATTGACGCACGGATGTTTTGACGGCCTCCTCATCTTCAAAATGAATCCCACGATGAGCTTCTTTTAGTGGCCCGAACAGATGGAAGTCTGATGGTGCCAGGTCAGGGCTGTATGGGGGATGAGGCAAAACTTCCCATCCAATTTTGACAATCTCGTCAGAGGTGTGACGACTGGTGTGTGGTCTTGCATTGTCATGCAAAAGAAGAACATCTGCCATTGATTTTGTTGGGCGAACTCGCTGAAGACGTGCTTTAAGTTTTTTGAGGGTTGTGACGTATTGAACAGAATTTATTGTGCATCCCTGTTCCAAAAAATCAACCAGAATCACACCCTCTGTATCCCAGAAAACTGTTGCCATAACTTTCCCTGCCGATCGCACAGTTTTGAATTTTTTCTTCCTCGGCGAGCTTGTGTGACGCCACTCCATTGACTGCCTCCTTGATTCGGGTTCAAAAAAATGCACCCATGTTTCGTCCCCGGTCACAATTTTTTTCAGAAACTCATCTCCCTCCAAACGGAAGCGCTGCAAGTGTTGGGAGGCTATTGTTTTCCTTGCCTCTTTATTCTGATCGGTTAACATTCTTGGAACCCACCGTGCACAAACTTTTGAGTACCCCAATTGTTTAATAATCGTGATCACACTGCCTTTACTAAGAGAAATAATGCGACACACTTCATCTGCAGTCACCCGACGGTCACCACGAATGATGTCATCAACTTGCTGAATGTTGTGTGGAGTCACTGCACTCACCGGCCTGCCGCTCCGCTTTTCGTCAGTCAACGGTGTTTGCCCTTCAGCTTCCTTACAACGACGAACCCATCGTCTAACAGTGCTGACATCCACTGTCACAACACCATACACCTTCTTCAGTCTTTCATGAATGCGTATGGGCGTTTCACCTTCTGCATTCGAGAATTCAATCACACAACGCTGTCTCAAACGAACATCGATGTCGGCCATCTTACAAACTTCTGCTGTGCTGCCACCTGTTGACACAGAATGTTACTACTGCAGTGGATTGCAGAAGAAGGTTTGAGGAATGGCGCCAAATTCAAATTTTTCACTTAACTTAATTTCTTTAAGTAGAAAAAAAATGGGAGGCATTACTTTTTGACCGACCCTCGTAATTCCATACCAAATGAATCTACTATGCTATCTCCGTCTGTTATACTGAAAAATGTTGAACCACCTAACAAAATTAAAGAATTAGTAACACTTCCTACATCTCGTCGACTACGACACTATGAAATAATTGACGTTGCGCTGAACAACATCAAACGTGCCGCAGAGCGCCGGAGAAGACAACAAAAACAGGTTTGTATACGCCGTGACTTTCACGTTGGACAGAAGATATTAGTACGTACACACTATTTATCCAACAAAATAAAAGGTAGGTGCAGTTAATTTTGAACTTCTATACGCAGGACCATATCGGATTCGCAGCATTCCTCACCCCAATGTTGTACACGTCGAAACTTTGAGAACCAGAAAATCGAAAGGAAACCACCACTGGTCAAACATCAAACCTTTTATTGAATGCAGATACTTTATGATTTAACATGTTATAATGCCATTTACTAATTTTATGATCACTTATGCAATTATATTCACATGACTACTTACTGATGATTATCGTATTTTTTCTTGGCAAGTGCCCGGCAAGGTAAGGTTAGCAGGTCGCTCTTCTTGTCGTTACACATCAGACTGTGCACATTTTTCCAGATAAACTTACGTATCTTATGAATAATTATGCAATTTTATCTAGTGACATATTAATTTTATTAAATTCTCTCTCTATTAAAGTCTTTAATTCTCACCTCTATTAACTACACGACATACAAGCTGAACTCAAAGAAGGTCACATTTCTTGTCATCATTTTTTTACGTATGTACGATTGTTTTCATATTTTATTTGTATGCACTGTGAAATAGTTAAGATATAACACACACCAGTTGACTTTGACATTTTTGCCCTATGATATCTCAACATCGTGACTGTTTTACATTTTTGCTGCTGCATTGTGATATTCTGTGACATTCTTTGCATTTGAACATTGTCTGTTTTTTTTGACATATTACGTTTTCTGTCATGGTATGCTGTATGCTTAATTATGTTACCATAAACCAATCATTATTTAGTGAGTATATGATGTAAATGCAAGACATTAATGTTTGTTCATCACTTTTAGAAAGAAATAACGTGTAAAGGAAATAAATTAAACAGAAATGGGAATTTCACCTACGGAATAAACGAAAGAAGATGCAACAACCTTATGAGGAAGAGTAAATGGATCAGGATTAACAAGCATTAACAAGAATATACTATACACATCGTAGAATAGCAGTCTTCACTAATTTTTTCTTTCAGAATACGAGGCGATTGACGCAGGCTGTCTGACAGAACTGCACATCTTAGTTTTAGTGATGAAATATGGTAGAAATAAGGAATAATTGTATAATGAGTAATGAAATGATTTTTTTGCAGATGATAATAAATGATGATGAATAATGATGAAGAATATGCTATTATGGATAATGAAGTTTTTCTTTACAGGTGATGATGATAATGGAGTTATGATAATATGGATAATGAAGTTTTTTTTTTCTTTACAGATGAGGATAATGTTGAGGTTATGTATTTATGCTATGTAGTTATTTAAGTATTTGTTGCAGTTCGTTTTGACAGTATGTGTCTTATTGCATAGTAGGATGAATGAAGGTTTTGGAAGGGACAGCTATGGAACACATTTTTTATATACATTTCACTGCCTGTTAATTCGAGGTCACTACTTTTCAGCATAAAATGCGTTTCTTCTTTCAGTTTAATAATCCATTTTGTATATTTTTTGCAGGAGAAATTATTTATGAAATTAATGTGCTATAAGCAATTGTTAATTAAGTCTATGTCTTTTATGAATGTGATCACATATACTCTACTTGTTTCATAACCTTGCTACAGCTGACTCATGACGAATGACGTTACACATCTTCATTTGCAGCAATAAGTCAAATGCAAATATTATTATCCCCCAGCAATTAGTTATCGATCTCAACGCAATGCATTGCTAACAAAAAATGTATTACCAGTCCCAAATAATGATACCAGTTTAAGAAAGTTATGAGTAATACTGCTCAACTCTGAATAGTATGTCACTTGGATAATGAATAATAATGCTTTGTAACTGGGAAATGAATGCTACTGATTACTGTACTGAAATGAGCAATGATTAATTATGAACATTATTCTGTAATACTATGTTATTGACTACCTCCTGTTTTAAGTTATGACTTCTGATGACTTATAATTAGAAAATGAGTGCCTATGTTCTCTGTAAATCATTATATAAATATTATTATATTATGACTTCTGATGATTTGTAATTAGGAAATGAGTACCAATGTTCTCTGTAAAACACCACATGAATATTATGACTTCTGATGATTTGTAATTAGGAAATGAGTACCTATGTCCTCTTTAAATCATTATATGAATATTATTATGTAATGACTTCTGATGATTTGTAATTAGGAAATGAGTACTAATGTTCTCTGTAAAACACCACATTAATACTTCTGATGACTTGTAATTAGGAAATGAGTGCCAATGTTCTCTGTAAAACACAATTTGAATATTATGACTTCTGATGATTTATAATTAGGCAATAAGTGCCAATGTTCTCTGTAAAACGCCAATTTATGAACATTATTCTGTAATACTACATACATGGTACAGAAATGTTCAATAACTGGGCAATGAATGCCGCAAACTACTAATGTAATTCTCGGTGAAGACTAGTATGTGACTTAATGTCCTTCACCTTCTGACCTAACTACCCTGAATTACTGCAATATCCGTTTGTCCTGTATATCCTCTTGATCATGGAGCACTATATTTGGTTTTTGCACTAATTCTACGTTGGTGTACCTTACAAGGACGTGGTGTTGACACGACATGCTGTCCACCACCTTGAGCGATGGAGATGTTATTATGGTCCCACTGTTAGGTGTACCTAATGTACTGCTAAAATGATAACATGGAATATTACTACGACATTTCAGTGTCTTGGCTACACTGACTAAGACTTCAAGGAAAAGAGCTTCAGATTGTCTCACTTGGTGTTGTGCTTCTGTAGAAAGATATGGACTTTCAGTGCAGCTGCGTGCAACTTAAAGTGCTACAACCATGATGCAATCCTTCCCTTTCCTATCCTAATTCTTGTGACATGGTACAAAAAAAAATCATTTTCGTTATCATGATTTGTATTTATGGCCTATACATTTTTGTGATTAGCAAATATGTTCTGAACCACAGTGCATGTGCACTTTTGCTATTTGTGAATATGTTCTGTAATCATTGTATATACATTTTGTCTTTACTTAATATGTTCTGAACTACAGTGTATGTGCACTTCTGCCATTTGTTAATATGTTTTGTACTGAACTTCAGTGCCTGTGCACCTTTGTCATTTCTCAATATGATTTGTACTCGTTGCCTATACATTTGTGATTTCCTGATATGTTCACTACTTCAGTGAGTGTGCACTTTTGTCATTTATCAATATGATTTGTATATACATTTTGTGATTTGCTGATATGTTCTGTACTCATTGTATATACATATTTTTTGTCATTGTCTGATATGTTCTGTACTCAGTGCGTGTGCACTATATTTACTTCATGTTCTACACCTATATATATCTGTATATATTCTGTAATTGTAAAGTTAATTAGTTAAAAAAATTTGTTGCTCATGGCAAGTCCAAATGACTCACCATCGCTGCCAAATTTTTGCGCCCCCCCCCCCCCCCCCCCCCCAGTGGAGGGTTATGAAACGCGTACGTTTCATATGTATTCAGTACCAGCGATGGCGAGGCATGACAGAATCTCTGACCAGAGAGTTATTTATCGTTGCTAGTCTGCGCTTGACCGCGCGAGAGTTCAGTTGCACTCTGTCTGCAGTAGTAGTCAGTTGCGTGTTGTGAGTTGGACTCAGTTGGAATTTGTGTGTGAGGAGTCGGCGGGCGTCGACATAGGTCTTTGGTCACGGTTCTGGACGAGGTATATTGTTATCGAAGGTAATGAAGCAGCATTGCGCTCAGCTAATGACATATGTTAATTGTAATTAATTTGTTCAAGAATTGCCCCAATAATAATTTTGTTTTAAAGTAACTGTTTTAAACAAGAAGGATTCATTTCAAGTTAAATAATATTTCCCATTGCATTCCCTCCAAGAATCAGAATTAAACATAGGCCAGCATTGCACTGAGCTGTGCCATAAAATAAGAGCAGATATAGATGCAGTTTTACTGAGGTAAGAATTTTGGTTTTGTCTTCAGGTTTAATTATTGCACAGGGCCGAAGGTCAGCGCAGCTGACCTTATAAAATTTATCAGGTTCATCTTAACGTTAATTTTGTGGGGACATAACATTTTTGAACTTTTTGTTATCATTGAGTTTTATTACTGTGGGAAGCTAACATATGGATCTATTTGTATTATCATTCAATTCTTTTCATTTTAAAATAGTTTCACGGGGAGGTTACACTTTGGCCATTACTATTCTTTAATTTTGCAAGGAGGTTACACTTAGCTCATTTTTATTATTCATTTTTGTGTGGAGTCAACATTTGGCACATTGTCATTGTCTTATATTCTTGCGGGGAGGTTACAAGTTATAACTCCCTATTATCTTTTACCGTCGAACCGTGCCTGCCCGCCAACAGCGGCAATTGCAAAACACAGCAATCCAGTAGCGAGGCTCTTCGTACCTACCAATTGTCGCCAAAATCAATGCGCCGCGATCAGGTGCCAATCGTACCACAAAACGACCTCCTACTACTAAAGGATGACCACTTCAGAGGCATCTCCGTGGCGTCACTGACTAATATACCAACGGAACGTTTTTATCACTAGCAACTACCTTCCAATCAGTGGTTCTCTGAATTTCCAAGAGCAGCTATTGCGGCTAGGCCATAATTTTCTGTGGGACATTTTCTCACCAATGTGTAATTCTATGTGTAAATCCCTGTTTTAAGATCAATAGCTAGGGCTGATAAAAATTAGCGTTATCAATTTTAAGTTGTGTATGTTAGACTTTCAGCGTAGAACTTCAAGGCGTCGCCTGCTCACATTTTATCTGGGTTGGGGTTACTTTCCATGCACAGTGGTTTCGCAACCTGTCTTCGTTGTGCAAGCGCACTAGACCACATACGCCCAGCATCTTGGTTATATCCCTCGATATCATTAAATATTTGTCCCTATCCGTTTCAGCTACACGATTGTGCCAGAAATTACCCTTAACTTTCGTCTTATCCAAAACCACTTTCAATTAAAGAGGAGATTACAGGTTTACAGGCATCTTTTATCATCGGCGTAGCTTCCCTCTCGGCATTTACCACCAGTTCCCTTTCTGTCGAACAGGGATGAGTATCTCTGACACAGTGTAAACGATCTATGCTTTTTCTCATCCATTTTTTATTTTGTTTTCTTCCTTCCATCTCATCTGTTCATCAGACTAGTCCACTTTTCCATGACGGACGGCGTGGCCGGGCGGTTCTAGGGGCTTCAGTCTGGAACCGCGGGACCGCTACGGTCGCAGGTTCGAATGCTGCCTCGGGCATGGATGTGTGTGACGTCCTTAGGTTACTTAGGTTTAAGTAGTTCTAAGTTCTAGGGGACTGATGACCTCAGATGTTAAGTCCCATAGTGCTCAGAGCCATTTGAACCATTTGAACCACTTTTCCATATTGATTCCTTCTGTCTGTAGCTGCACGCTTCTTCTAGTTTACGTTACTCATATTCGACGAAAAGATATTGAAGGCTCTAGACCAGCCAGGTGAAAGACGCTACGACATCAAAAGTATATGGACACCTCGCTGAAAATGACTTACGAGCTCGTGACGCCCTCCGTCAGTAATGCTGGCATTCAATATGGTGTGAGCCCACCCTCACCTGTGATGACAGCTTCCGCTCTCGCAGGCATACGTTCAGGTGCTGGAAAGTTTATTGTGGAATGGCAGCCCATTCTTCATGGTGCGCTGCACTGAGGAGAGGAGGAGAGGTAACCGATGTGGTTGATGAGGCCTGGCTCGAGGTCGGCGTTCCAGAACATCCCAAATGTATTTTATAGGAATCAAGTCAGGACTCTGGTCAGGCCAGTCCATTACAGGGTTGTTATTGTTGCCGCCACAGGCCGTGCGCTATGATCAGGTGCTCGATCGTGTTGAAAGATGTAGTCGCCATCTCCGAATTGCTCTTCAAGAACTGGAAGCAAGAAGGTGCTTAAAACATCAAAGTAGGCCTGTGCTGTGGTAGTGCCTCACAAAACAACAAGGGGTGCAAGCCCCCTCCATGAAAAACACGACCACACCATAAGACCACCTCCTCCGAATTATACTGTTTGGACGACACACGCTGGCAGATGACTTTACCGGGCATTCGCCATACCCACACCCTGCCATCTGATCACCACACCGTGTACCGTGATTCGTCACTCCACACAACGTTTTTCCATTGTTTAATCGTCCAATTTTTACGCTCCTTACACCAAGCAAGGCGTCGTTTGACATTTACTGGCGTGATGTGTGGCTTATGAGCAGCCGCTCGACCATGAAATCCAAGTTTTATCACCTCCCGCCTAATTTTCATAGTACTTGCAGTGGATCCTGAAGCAGTTCGGAATTCCTGCGTGATGGTCTGGATAGATGTTTGCCTATTACGACCCTCTTCAACAGTCGGCGATCTCTGTCAGTCAACAGACGAGGTCAGCCTGTACACCTTTGTGCTGTACGTGTCCCTTCATGTTTCCACGTCATTATCACATCGGGAACAATGAACCTAGGAATGTGTAGGAACGTGGAAATCTCGCCCACCCGTGAGTTTCGCGGAGCGCCACATTCTGCTCTCTCACGATGTCTAATGACTATTGAGGGTGATGATACGGGCTACCTGGTAGTAGGTGGCAGCAAAATGCGCCTTATATGAAAAATGTATGTTTTTGGGGGTGTCCGGATAGTGTATATTAGACTGATGAAGGAGAGTATTCTTTGGAACCCTTTACCAACCAGTAACCGGTATTGCAGCCGTACTAGTGAAGTCGAAACTGATAATTCAGTATAATCTACTTATATCGTATAATCTATTTAAAAACGGGGAGATATTTGTACGAAATGCGTCTTTACAAAACAGCGGATTAAAATGATCTGCTGTTGGCGAGAAGTTACGAAGAAAATTTCCTTGAGCTGCGGCTGTTTTGATCGTAATTTCCTTACGGCTTTGCATAATGCCGCACAGCTCCTGTAATGTCAATTAGCAGAAGAGCGCCTGCGGCCAAGATTAGCAGCTAGCCAAACAGCCGGGAGAGTCGGGGTTTCGGTGACCACTTGGCGGCTACTCCAGGCAGCCAACATCTGCGCCTCATGGGACAGCGCTGTGAGAGGAGTGGCGATGGTAGGAGGGGTGGGATGGAGGGAGGAGGGGGAGGGGGAGGAGGAAGAGAGGATTCTGTGCGGCCGGTGCTGCCCTTCCGACAGCCTCAGCGTCTCTCGCCATTAATTATGCACTACAGTGCCCGGCTGTGGGATTAACTCAAAGCATCTTTGTTACGTCTTCGCTCGCCGAGAGGTCAGCTACAGGGCACGTGAACAGAGACCGCTAGCAGAGCTCGTAATATATCTGCTGATACTCCTTTTCTTTTGCTCTGTTCCCTTTCATTTCTTTCTTTGTTTCCTCTATGCTTTTCCGACAGATGGCAGTGTAGTGACTTATAGGCAGCATCATGAAAATGGCTAAAGTAGAACTGCATTGATATGAAGTCAAAGTAACGCACAGAGACCAATAATTCTTATTTTCACATACCGGGTGGCTATAATTAAGTGCAGCTGCTCACAGATGTCCAGTGTGGTCTGTCATTATCAGACGGTAGCGAAACTTGGTAGATATACTAATGATTTAACGTGAAACCGATCTACAGTGAAAAGGAATTACTTACAATATTGGTCTCCAGGTGTAAATCGGTGGCTGTGAATGGAAAAAGCCGGCCAATGTGGCCGAGTGGTTCTAGGAGCTTCAGTCTGGAACCGCGCGACCGCTGCGGTCCCAGGTTCGACTTCTGCCTCGGGCATGGATGTGTGTGATGTCCATAGGTTAGTTAGGTTGAAGTAGATCTAAGTTCTAGGGGACTGATGACCTCAGATGTTAAGTCCGATAGTGCACAGAGCCATTTGAATGGAAGAAAGACGTTTAGATATGTTTCCACATGGAATGGATTAGGAACGGGGCGTGGGCAGAAAAGCTCAAACACGTGAGAAAAGCTTAATGTTGAAAAAGATGTCGACGGGATGTCCTACAATGACTGATTTGCGCCTGGTGTCCCAAACTATAACTCTCTTTTTTGTTTCCACCGTAAATCGGTTCCATTTAAAGCTTTAGCATACCTACGTAGTTTCTCTGTCATACGATAATTACAGCCCACACTGGAACACTGCGAGTAGCTGCACAGTGAATATAACCACCCGGTATTGTTTAGGGCTGTAAGCACTCCGTTGTCAGGCCACGAGTGGCCTACCGGGGCCATCCGACTGCCGTGTCATCCTCAGAGAAGGATGCGGATAGGAGGGGCGTGGGCTCAGCACACCGCTCTCTCCGTCGTTATGGTATTCTTGACCGAAGCCGCTACTATTCGGTCGAGCAGCTCCTCAATTGGCATCACGAGGCTGAGTGCACCCCGAAAAATGGCAACAGCGCATGGTGGCTGGATGGTCACCCATCCTAGTGCCGACCACGCCCAACAGTGCTTAACTTCGGTGATGTCACGGGAACCGGTGTATCCACTGCGGCAAGGCCGTTGCCATTAGGGCTATAAGGGTAACGATTAATTTATATGTCGTTAGCTATGCATTCGGTATTGTCGAGATACACAACCTTCAAAAAGTAGCCATTACTTGTTAATTTCGTTATTGAGCGTCATTACCGTGACAACCATTACATATAAATACTTTATCGCTAAACTAACAAGTAATGGGTTCAACGTTACTCCTGAATACGCCGGGATTTCTTTCCTGAACACATTCTTCTCCTCTGCATATTGATTTATAGTCGCCACGGCTGTACAGGCATTTATGGTAACAACTCAGGCTGTAGAATGTTTTTGTGCAAACACAGTCTAATACATTTAACATATTTATTGATAACGTCGTTTCGGGTACGGCCATCATCAGATCAAAGCTTAGAACTTACACAGACACCAAAAAACTTTAGCATCATCCCGTTTCCCAGAACTCCTGAAGACAGACGTTGACTCTGGATATTGTATCACAGACACAGTTCCTCTGTATATACGAAGACAGTAACAGTTCTTGAAAGAACTGATACTGTTGAGGACCGTGCAGCTTTTCCCTGGAACAAATGATGACTAACTGAAACCCTCAGCTGCCGACAGGTGTTGTTGATATACCTCGATGTGAACAGATGAAAATGTGTGCCCCGACCGGGACTCGAACCCGGGATCTCCTGCTTACATGGCAGACGCTCTATCCATCTGAGCCACCGAGGACACAGATCGATAGCGCGACTGCGGGGACTTATTTATCCCTTGCACGCTTCCCGTTAGACTCACATTCCCAACTGTCCACAATTCCACATATGTAAAGTACCTTATAGACATTTGCCCATCCACTCATTACTCGCGCACGATTTGGCGATTCCCGTAAGAGTTTGAGCAACCTGTGCGCTTTCGCACAGACGAAGGTCAATGGCTGGGTAGCCTTTCAACTATATATATGAAGACAGTAACAGTTCTTGAAAGAACAGATACTCTTGATGACCGTGCAGCTTTTCCCTGGAACAAATGATGACTAACTGAAACCCTCAGCTACCGACAGGTGTTGTTGATATACCTCGATGTGGACAGATGAAAATGTGTGCCCCGACCGGGACTCGAACCTCGTTGGCTCAGATGGATAGAGCGTCTGCCATGTAAGCAGGAGATCCCGGGTTCGAGTCCCGGTCGGGGCACACATCGAGGTATATCAACAACACCTGTCGGCAGCTGAGGGTTTCAGTTAGTCAACAGTGCCTTTGACTGTTCAGATATGTCAATAAACCCGCTCAAAGATGTTAACAACCATGCATGAGCAGCAACTATTAGACGTAGGTGGTCCGACACCCGATCAGTTCCAGTCATTCCAGCAGGAAGGAGGTACACGGCTTGTGTTGTCTGTAGTTCAACCATGCCTAGACGGTCAATAACGAGGTTCGATTGCGTCCGCATTGTTACGTTGTGCAAGGAAGGGCGCTCAACTAGGGTAGTGTCCAGGCGTTTCGGAGTGAACCAAGGCGATGTTGTTCGGACATGGAGGAGATACAGAGAAGCAGAAACTGTCGATGACATGCTCAGGCTGCTCAAGGGCTGCTACTGCAGTGCATGACCGCTACCTACGTATTAGGGCTCGGAGGAACCCTGCATCAAGTTCAATAATGCTTTTCGTGCAGCCACAGGACGTCGTGTTACGACTCACACTGTGCACAATAGGCTGCATGATGCCCAAATTCACTTTCGACCTCCATGGCGAGGTCCATCTTTGCAACCACGACACCATGCAGCGCGGTACAGACGAGCGAAACAACATGCCGAATGGACCGCTCAGGACTGGCATCACGTTCTCTTCACTGATGAGTGTCGCGTATGCCTTCAACCAGACAATCATCGGGGACGTGTTTGGAGGCAACCCGGTCAGGCTGAACGCCTTAGACACGCTGTCCAGCGAGAGCGGCAAGGTGGAGGTTCCCTGCGGTTTTGGGGTGACATTATGTGGGGCCGACGTACACCGGTGTTGGTCATGGGAGGCGCCGTAACGGCTGTACGATACGTGAATGCCATCCTCCGACAGATAGTGCAACCATATCGGTAGAATATTGGCGAGGCATTCGTCTTCATGGACGACCATTCGCGCCCCATTGTGCACATCTTGTGAATGACTTCCTTCAGGATAACGACATCGCTCGTCTAGTGAGGCCAGCATATTCTCTAGATATGAGCCCTGTCGAACATGCCTAGGATAGATTGAAAAGGGTTCTTTATGGAGGACGTGACCCGGCAACCACTCTGAGGGACCTACGCCGAATCGCCGTTGAGGAATGGGATAATCTCGACCAACAGGGTCTTGATGAACATGTGGATAGTATGCCACGACGAATACAGGCTTGCATTAATGCAAGAACACATGCCACTGGGTTTTAGAGGTACGGTACCGATGTGTACAGCAATCTGGACCACCACCTCTGAAGGTCCCACTGTATGGTGGTACAACATGCGGTGTATGGTTTTCATGAGCAATAAAAAGGGCAGAAATTATGCTTATGTTGATCTCTTTTCCAATTTTCTGTACTGGTTCGGAACTCTCGGAACCGAAATGATGCAAAACTTTGTTTGATGCGTGTAAAATAAGTATCTGTTTCAGTATGAAAACCTATGCCTCATAAGGGCGTCGCGATTAAGTGATCTATATAGTGTCATTCAGGAAATATTCACAATGATCTCGGACTCAAACAGGAAATTCATTTATTTTCTTATTTATAGATTATAATTTTTTTTTAAATATATGGCCGAAGTAATTGACCTCGTTGTCCAGTTAACATGGCTCCAAACTGAATCGTTAGTATTATGTAAATTGAGGGAGGAAAGGGGTGAGAAGAAAGGAAAGGGAACGGACTATTGATATCAGTTGCAGATGGGCTTGGTGGGACATCAGGGGCGACGAGTGAAAGTGTGTGGCTGATCGGGATTCGAATCCAGGTTCTCTTGCTTAGGGGGCAGTTGCGTTAATCACCGCGCGACCTGGACACAGTCTATATAGGAACTGCGCGGAGTATTTCGGTACGTCTGTCGGCCGACTCACATTCCCACCTAGAACCATCTATCCGCAGTCCCGTCGATGTGCTTCATGTTCGTTACTTTGAGATTCCAACAGGAGGTCGAGCGTTTTTGTGCATCCGCACTGAATGTGGTTGATTCAGTGCCCGTTGAGGCGAATCAGTTATATGAATGCGTAGTGTCTGCTCTTTCGGACATGTCCTAAGTAACAGACACCCCGCATTCGTATCATTCAATCGTTACCACTCTGCCTGACGTAGGCCACCACAGCATGTATTGCAGGTACGATGCCCAGCATGCCGGCCTCCAAGGTTACGAACCACGGAGGCACAATACGATTGTATTCGACCACTTGCCGCAGCCGTGTTAGAACGGCCGTTTAACACCTTTGGCTATAGTAAAGCCAGCGATTTCCTGTACGGTGGAAACTGTAGCGCGTGTTGCTTGATCAGGGCCGGTTTAAGGCCAAAGCGACGAAAGCGGTCGCTTGGGCCGTCTAACTGCGTTCGGCAACACAAGCTCGCGGCCTGTTGTAACTAGCAGAGAGAACAACTCATTTCCACCCTATGCAGATTAAGATGTATTTTTAAAAGATTTACAAAGATCCCTTGGAACGGCAACAAACGTATGGGTGAGGGTAGAAAGAAGGACAAGGACGCCAAATAATATGTCGCTTGTGTGAAAATCAGAACAGGCCCTGTATTTGAGCAACTTTTGACAAGGAATTTCATTTAAGTAGATTGTACTACGCTGCTTTTGCCTGTTTTTTGGGTTCTGTACCGCAAAAGTAAAAACGGAGCCCGTGTAGTATCGCTTTGTGGTCTGTATATCTGTCAGACTTCAAGAACCCTCTGACTGCGGAGTAGCAGGGCGGTCTATAGCATCTTGTCACGGTCAGCGCGGCTCCCCCCGTCATAAGATAAGCTAATTTTTCATGCCGTCTCAGTTTTTATGACGTCATATCTCCCGAACTATGACTTATGCATGATAATGTTGCAGGTACACTCAGTGGTATACGTATATACTGAATACAAATTCTGTTGGAAATAGAGTCAGCAGTTAAGAAGTAATAAATTAAAACGCCATGCCTGATGCACCAGTTTTACCACATCATCATCTTCCTCTTGAAGAGTTTCCAACTCAAGGCTGGATCTGTATGGAACATAAGCCTCGCAATCTCGTCTTCTTTTGGCCCCATATTTCTGTGTTCGCTCTGGTCTAGTCCTGGCCTCTTTTTTCAAAACACGCCTCCACACCTTTCAACCATCTATCCCTTCGAATTCCTCTTGCTCGTTCCCTTTGCATCTCAATCTCATGTACCTTCTTGGGAATGCCATTGGTCTCAATTCTCGTCAAGTGCCCACACCATCTGAGCCTTGAAGTTTCTGTCCTGTGCAAGGGTTTCTATTTCGCTATTCCCCTTACTCTTCCATTCCTCGTCATATCCTTCTAAATAATTTCGCTTCATATGACTACAATCTGCTCACATCTCGTTCCTTCCTTATCCGTGTTTCAGATGCATAGGTCAGAACTTTGATACAGTACCTTCTGTGTATTACTTATTTGTGGAACGTTTTTTTTTTCGAAACCAAGCTCCTAACACTTCGCAGAAATTCTTCTGCCTGTCTGTCTCGTTCATTGATCTCTCTTCCATTCTCCTCTGTCACACTTATAGTACTTGACACCTTTTTCACCTGTTCACCTCAGATTTTTGTTTCTAGTTGCAACCAGGCTCTCACATTTGTTTGTGTTAAAATTCATTCCACTCACAGTATCTTCCCAAGTACCCTGCTGTTTCTAAATCTCCTCCTCTCTCTTTCCCCAGACCGTCAAGTCATCTGCGAACACCATTGCGTATATCTTGTCTTCTCAAACTGTTTCTGCCCTCTTTGTCACTATCGCATCCATGACAGCAATG
This sequence comes from Schistocerca nitens, assembly GCF_023898315.1. NCBI lineage: Eukaryota > Metazoa > Arthropoda > Insecta > Orthoptera > Acrididae > Schistocerca > Schistocerca nitens. Next base: position 419,725,749 of record NC_064618.1, on the reverse strand, counting down.
AAGACGAGAGGTGAGAATTCATAACCTTGTTTCAGACCACTTGTTTGCTGGAACCACTCGGTTCTTTCATACCCCACTTCCACACAACCCAGAGTTCCACAGAACATCTCTTGTTCTTTGACTATTGTATCTTTCGCCACATCCTTCTTTTCTGCTGCTTCCCAGATCTTTCTTCTCTAGACATTGTCAAATGCCTTTTCTATACCGAGAAAGCCATCAACGGGTCTTCTCCAAGTTCATAGTGGTGCTCCTAAAGCTACCTCACCGCAAATATGTCAACAGTTGAGCTCCCAGATCTGAAGCCATGCAGTTCAACTCTGAATCTGTTTTCGACCTTTGTTCGGATTCTGGTGTCAGGAATCTTTTTTATACATTCGCCCATCATAACATCACCTCCTCTGTAATTTCTACAATTCTTCCTGCTCACTTTCTTGAATATAAGGAGAATTAGTGATCTGTTCCAATCTGCTTCAGTTTTCTTCTCATTCAACAACATCCTCATCACACTATACAGCCACTGTTCCTCAACTTCCACTTCTGACATCAACATTTCGACACTTCCTCCATACCTGGTGCCTTTCTTTTTTCACTCTCTCCAGTGTCATTTCTTTCCACGTCAGGACCTTCGCCTTCATCCCCCGCCACTTCCAGATTTTACTTCTACTTCTATATTATCCTCATCTCCAAGTCTGTTCGGATTTAAAAAGTTCTCAAAGTACTCCTTCAGTATCCCTTCGTTATTCAATTCTTTCTCATTTTTGTCCATCATTGTTTCATCCTCTTTCAGAATTCTTCTCTTACTTCTTACCATTTCATATAGCACTTTCTTACTGTCTCTACTGTCTTCCTTCACTATCTCTGCTCATTCTTCCATGCACTTCCTTCTCTGCACAGCCATTGTCTTATTTCCCTCTCTATTCTTTTTCTTATAGTTGTCTCTTTCTAATTCGGTCCTTTCTTGGAACCACAGTATGAAGGCCTTGTTCTTTCTTCTTACAACTTCCTTGACTCTCTCATACCACCATGGTGTCTCCTTCCCCATTTTTCTGCCACTTGTCCTTCCGCATACGGCTACTGCAGCTTCTATCATAGCGCTTTTAAGACGTCCCCATTTCTCTTCTCCTGTTTACGGTAATCTCCCCCTTATAATCTCCTTCTACAACCCACTGGAAATGTATCCACATGAACCGCCTCTACACTTCTTCCCTTTGTCGTTATTCTGATCTTCATTACCCAGTCACCTATCTTCCGTACCTCTTATTTTGGAAGCCGGCTGCGGTGGCCGAGCGGTTCTAGGCGCTACAATCTGGAACCTCGTGACCGCCTCGGGCATGGATGTGTGTGATGTCCTTAGGTTAGTTAGGTTTAAGTAGTTCTAAGTTCTAGGGGAACTGATGACCTCAGAAGTTAAGTCCCATACTGCTCAGAGGCATCTTATTTTGGACCATCTCTCACAACAATTCCTCCTTCGTCGTTCCCACTCCAATACAATCCATATCCTTTCCTGATTTCCCTACTGCCATCACATTTCCACCCTGTCTCTCCTGTTCGTGACATGTATAGCTCTCTCCTTTCCATCATATCCGCTATCTCCTCTACGCTTCCTGTGTTACAATTTCAAGTTCCAATTCATAGTCCGTTTGCCTTGTCGGTTCGTCGTCTTCTTTATCCATCCTTTCCGAAGATTTATTTCTACGATGCATTCTCTGGTGCAAGGTATATCTTTAACGTTTCCCTTTCAATAAGGCTCAAAATGGCTCTGAGCACTATGGGACTCAACTGCTGAGGTCATTAGTCCCCTAGAACTTAGAACTAGTTAAACCTAACTAACCTAAGGACATCACACACATCCATGCCCGAGGCAGGATTCGAACCTGCGACCGTAGCGGTCTCGCGGTTCCAGACTGCAGCGCCAGAACCGCGCGGCCACTTCGGCCGGCCTTTCAATAAGGAAAAGTGGACTTTAGCTTTGGTGTCCAACTTACTTTCTCTGCAATAATATCATCGAAAATCTGCTCTGTACCTCTTCGATTTTATTTTTTATGAGGGAACCCAAGGAAACAATGCATCTGCGCACATATAGTGTCTCTGTCTGGCACAGTGAACGAGAGTGTTTCAGAAACACATGTAGAAATAGCTTATAGAATCGCTCATCAAAGCCATCTAATACCTTTACCGCCGAAAAAAAAGGGTGAGACTGAAAGCATAAAATAGCTCTGCATTATAGGCTGGAGAAATGCAGTGGCGTATTGTATCATCCCAATAATTCCCCATCCATAACAGCAATGTGAGGTTTCTGAGTTGACGTCATCGTTTATTGAGAACTATGCAGTTGTCTGTGACTTCCTTTTTTTTTTTTTTTTTTTTTTAACAAATACATTCGATATAAAGTGGAAGTGTTATTTTTATGTTACCACCCGAATCTTGTATCACTAATAATTCACGCACGTCGTTTTTAGAGTTTGTAGCAGTATGCTCTTAATTATATATCACAGTGTCTAGTAACGAACTGGACATTCCTGCACGCTTGTCGAGGCATTAAAACTTTACCTACTTTACCCGCTCCCGCCAGTTGGTTGTCTTTCACCGTGCCGGTTAATGATGGCTGTGGGCGGAGCGGATGAGCTGCGACACTGCCGCCGGCTGGACATTCCACTGGGGGGAGACACCGCAGCGTAGTATTACTGCGCCGCCGCAAGCCCGTCGGCAGCCATGTTACGGCAATGGGCCGTTAAATTGGCCCTCGAGCAGCGGTGGTGCCGTGTGCCGAACAGGTGCCGCCGCGGGGGCGGAGTGGGGGCGGAGGCATTAGGAAATGAGCGCGCCCGCCGCGCCGCAGCCGCTGCCGCCGCCGCCCGCGCGCAAAACACGCGACGCGCACATCGATCTCTCGCGCAGTCGATACTCGCCCGCAGCGGCCCGTGTTCCTGATGTGCCACTCTGTTACCGGCGCATTCCCGCCCGCAGACGTTCCATCGAGGGAGGGGGATTCCCCTATTCCCTTGCCGCCTGTGACTGCTATGTGTAGTGCGTAGGATGTCCTGAGCTGGATTCACCCTAGAAATACCAAGGCATTTTCCATAACGCGCATTACTGAGGAGGGGGGATTTGTGCCCATCCAAAAAATGAAAAAAGAATCAGAATTCTTTAATTGTTTTGAAATTTCATTGTAGACGAGCATGAGCTCTTTATTTTTTTTTTCTCAATACTACTGGTTTCGGTCAGCAGACCATTATCAAGCCAAAGCAAGACGTAAGCAGCTTCGGCTTGATAACGGTCTGCTGATCGAAACCGGTAGCACTGAGAATAAAAATAAACAACTGATGGTCTTCTACACGAAACTTTAACAATCGTTTGACAGCTGTTAAGTCCCACCTCATCGCAAATCTCTGTAACTGATGGTAAAGTATGTTACGAAAGACTTTTAGTTTTAAAGAAGTTCTGATGTGTGAGTATGGTCCAGAACCTGAAAATACCTCTTAGCACACTCATAGCAATGTCAGACACTTTCAATAACGTGCGCTATCGAATTTATGACACTACAAATAAATTAAAAATGGAAACTGCAAAATACAAACCGCTTTCACTGATGTACCTCAACATACTTTTGAAAAGAGATTCTGATGTGTATGCAAGGCTCTTGGTATTACGAGGACTTCATGCGTTAGTATTCATGACAGTCTCAGGATTTCTTAAAATACTCAGCTGATACGAAGAAATTGCAACGGTTATTTTTACATGGTCCGATAGGTCGCGAAATTTAAACCACAGTGAAAGTCAAATGAAGCTTTGTGCAGATGCACAATGTCTCTGAACGCCCGTCGATCGAGTCACATCGCACTTTTTGGTTATGAGGGCACAGCGAGCTCGTAAAGATGGTGGGAACAACAGAGGCTCGCATCAACCGTTAACTGCGTGCTGTCATTCAATTTCTTCACGCTGAGGGGCTTCACCTGATACCACGCAGCCCTCATAACATAAATGTCATGCAAGACAGCAGACTGCGGCAATGATGCAATATCTTTGAAGAATGACGTGCAGACTTTTTAAAATGTTCAAATGTGTGTGAATTCCTAAGGGACCTAACTGCTGAGGTCATCGGTTCCTCCCGTGTCCGGGCATCCTGATTTAGGTTTTCCGTGATATCCCTAAAATCGCTCCAGGCAAATGCCGGGATGGTTCCTTTGTAAGGGCACGGCCGACTTCCTTCCCCGTCCTTCCCTAATCCGATGAGACCAATGACCTCGCTCTTTGGTCTCTTCCCCCAAAACAACCTTCATCGGTCCCTAGACTTCATAAACTGATTTAAACTTATGCTAAAAACAACAAACACATCCTAGCCCCAGGCAGGACTCGAACCTCCGGCGGGAGGGATCGTGCAATCCGTTACGTGGCACCTCAAACCGCGCGGCCACTCCGCGCTACTGTGCAGACTTTCATTACACAAGCGATCAGGGAAGGACGCTAATGTCAGGCGATGATCTCGTTCAGCGAGCGGATCAGGCGATTAGCGACATTCGTCTACGAATGGCAGCTCAGAGCAAGAGAAGAGAAATATTGTCGTCTGAAGTTGTCGTTCTTCAGCACAACGCTCGGCACGCACTGGAGCCGCGGTACCATACAGCCCGGCCTCGGCTCTCTCCGATTTCACCTCGTTTGCTCGTAAGAACCGCTGGCTACGAGAACAGCATTTTGGACAGATATTGAGCTGCAGACAAGCATAGAGAATTAGCTGGAAGCTGAGCCGGGTGCCTTCTGTAACGAGGGCATTAAAAAGTTAGTACAGCACTATCACAAACGTCAAACTTGGAGCGACGGCTATGTAGAGAACTAGCTGGAAAGTGTAGCTAAATGTTACAAGTAAGACATTTTTGATTTTCTCTTGGTTTCCATTTCGCGGCCGGTCGGAAAGAAAAGCCATCGCAATATCGTAGGGACACGAATACAAGTGGTACTTTTCTTTAAAATTCGGCGAGGAAATATTACAATGTAACTTATTTACATGACTCTAGAAAAGTTGTGAAAATGTGTACTCGGGCAAACCTAAATTCCAAGGTAATTTCGGTTGGAGCCCTCTCTATCCAATGACGTACGTCAATAGCACATAGATTGCCAAAAGATTTTAGGAGAAATTCATCAGCATCAAATAGGATGTCATCCAAATGCGAGAGAGCCACTCTTTAATATCTATACCAGATCGACAACACCGATGAGTCTTCCGTCTTGTGTGACATGCGGAGCGATACCACGGTGTTCTACAACGGAGTGAAAATTTCCAAACAATTAGCTTCAAGACACGCATAGTAGCCGTGATACTACATGCAGACGAAAGTTGCTCCCCTCTCCCCTTTCGGCCCGTTTATACTGTTGTGAAACATACAACATATCACAGGGAAAATTTACACAAGGATTTATTTACTCGTTGAAAAGCAAAAGGCTTGATGACAACATAAGTAATGTTATACTCGATAGCTACCTAATTGCAGACCTGGTAAGCTGATCAGTAACTGAGCTATGCTTGTTTTGGTAAATATCATATTACACTTGAAGTAAAGAATTAAGTCTGGGTCATCGAAGAAAAATCTGGTTGTTGTATCTCGTGCTTAATGTAGTAAAAAAGTCATATCAGACCGTCTCCGAAAACATCATTTCCATTTACTTTCTGAAGGATTTCATTTCATTTTGAACGATTAAACTGCTATCAGTCTGCCTTATTTGTTTGGGAATTGCTTCGTCGTGGGGTACAGTATCACCAGATTCCACCCTCAAATTATCTCACTACTGAGTGTTCAATGCTGAGGATAGTGGGGACGGCAACTTACTTTGGGAAGAGATTTACGAAATTATAAAAACAAATACTGGTAATAAAATTAACAGAAGCAGCAGCGGAGAATGTGTTTAGGGTAATTCTGATAATTCTACGTACGTTTCTACGTTGTAACATAAGAAATGTCGACAGTTTTCGAAGTGAACAATGCGACAAATTTTTCTCCAGTTATTAGTTTCCGATCGTCTTAACGATTTTATGCCCATTTGATTTATCTGTATGTTTTTGTACTGAATCGGTATCGAACTATTACAAACATTTCCAAACAATTTACTCCCGATCTGCAATTATTACTATAGTAATTTTCTTATTTGTATGCCTATTCTAGTGTTTCTTCTCTATCCGTTACTTCCACTCGTCAATACAATTAATAAACGTACAATGATTGGAAAGAGCTTTGAAATTATAGTTAAGAACTAGTTTTTTACGTCTTGAGTTCATGAAAGGGTCCCTATTTCGACTTAAACTCCATTCACAACATATACACACGCATACACTGAAGTGACAGAAATCACGGAATACTTGCTAATATCGTGCCACACATCCTTTTTGCCGGCGTAATGCAGCATCCCGACGTGGAATGGAGTCAATATGTCGTCTAAATTCCCATGCGGAAATACTGAGCCATGCTTAATGTCCGGTGCAGAAGTTTGTGCACGAACTGACCTCTTGTTCATGTCCTATAAATGCACGACAAAATTCATTTCCGGTGACCTGGGTGACTATATCACTCGCTCAAGATGTCCAGAATGTTCTTCAAACCAATCGCGAACAATTGTGTCTTGGCGACATGGCACGTGGCCATCCATAAAAGATCCATCGTTGTTTGGAAACATAAAGTCCGTGAATGGCTGCACATGGCCTCCATATAGCCGTACATAACCATTTCCAGTAAATGATCGGTTGAGTTGGACCGGAGAACCAAGACCATTCCATGCGAACACAACCCACACCATTATTGATCTACCATCAGCTTGCTTAATACCTTGTTGACAACTTGAGTCCATGGCTGCATGGAATTTACGCCACACTCGAACCATTCCACACAGCTCTTACCAACTGACATCGGGACTCCAGGTTACGGTTTTCCAGTCGTGTGCGGTCCTACCGATATGACCATAAGCCCAGGAGAAGCGTTGCAAACTATGACGTGCTGTTAGCAAGAGCGCTCCCATCAGTCGTCTGTTGCCGTAGCCCACTAACACCAGATTTCGCCACACTGTCCTAACGGATACTTTCGTCATATGTCCTATATTGATATCTGCGGTTATTTAAAACGCCGACAACTCTTCACACACGCCGCTGCTCTCGATCGTTAAGCGAATGTCGTCGGGCACTGCGGTGAAAGGTAATGTCCCTAAATTTGTTACTCTCGGCACATTCTTGGCACTGTGGATCTCAGAATATTGAATTCCCTAACGATTTCCGAAATCGAATGTCCAATGCGTCTGGCTCCACCTGCTATTCCGCGTTCAGAGTCTGTTAATTCCCGTCGTGCGACCATCGAAAACCTTTTCAAATGAATTACGAGAATACGAATGACAGCTTCACCAATGCACTGCCCTTTCACACCTTGTCTACGCGGTACTATTGTCATCTCTATATGTGCATATCGCTGTCCCGACACTTTAGTCACCTCAGTACACGGTACCTATTTCCTACGAGTTGGCCATTGCCCTCTAAAACTCCGTTCCGTCGCTGTAAATAAACATATACTGTACCGCATTGCACAATATATAATCTTAGAATGAATATTTGCGTAATAATTTGTTGCAAAAGCCGTCGCTAAAACTTGTATGAAATATCTACGTAATACGAGGGCTATTCTGAAAGTAAGGAACGATCGGTCGCGAAATGGAAACCAAAGTGAAAATCTGACGAAGTTCTGCACAGGTGTAGTGGACAGTGTCTCTAGTATGCCGGTATTGTGTTTTGTGCAGCATTTGTAAATTCTTCGCATTCTAGACGTACAGTACAAGTGTTGTGTGATACAGAAGAGAAGAGTGAGTAAGTAATAATCTGAGTAGGAATCCATGTTCTGAAACTTACTGTTTTCGTTCTGCGACGGTTTCATTTGAGATTTTTGACTCATCCACTCCTGCTTGAGGAAATGAATTGGGTGTGGCGCAGTACAAGTATTAAGTAAGAAATCAAAAGCAAACAAGGAAACATCCATTTGTCACTTAATCACATTTGTTTGTATTAACAATCAAGCATTATGTGTTCACATTATTCCAAAACAAAAAAGCACCCAGCGTACTGTACGAAAAGAACAGTGCACATGCATTACAACAACTGCTCGGTGTGGCGACCACCAACGTTGTCACAGATATTCTACCTACGAAGCATCTTCTGGAACACACATACTCCATCCCACTTGGTATCTCTTCTATTTCTAGCCCAGCAGCCACATCTCCTCCCAGCAGATCTTGCTCTGTCTCTACAGGAGTCTCGTAAATTAAACTCTGCATACGACCCCACATCCGGTGACCATCTGACGTAGTACACGTTATCCAGTTTACACTATTGCAAACCAGGACAAGCAAGTCTGAGACTTTTTTCCTTAGTATACCCATCTGAACTAAAACCGTTGTACATGGGTTCCTACTCAAAATGTTACGTACTCACTCCCCTCTGCAGGTCCTAAAAGTTTGTAACGGAAATTTCCGAACGCCCTGTATATTAAAGCTATTTGGTGGTTATTGTTAATTCTTCATGTACAGAATATTATGGTGAGTAACATGTTACGTATTTTTAGATCTATTTAAATAGCATGTGGATAGTTAATCGTACTTCGTGGTAGTGCACCATCTTGCACCTTGAAACAAAAAAAAAAAAAACAAAAAAAAAATGTTCAAATGTGTGTGAAATCTTATGGGACTTAACTGCTAAGGTCATCAGTCCCTAAGCTTACACACTACTTAATCTAAATTATCCTAAGGACAAACACACACACCCATGCCCGAGGGAGGACTCGAACCTCCGCCGGAACCAGCCGCACAGTCCTTGACTACACCGCCCTAGACCGCTCGGCTAATCACGCGCGGCTTACCTTGAAACAGAAGTAGGTCTTGTACCATGGAGCATGTGATACTTGTGAATGTCCTAGTTATTTCACCAGTACTGAAAACGAAGATTGGTTTCAGTTTCCATTCTCTTCAATTGCAAAAGTCTGCGACTTGTAATTTGTTTTTAATAATACTTGTGCTCAATTTGGTTTAAGTTGCTGATTACTGATGTGTAGTTGAGTAATAATGTAATAGATAGACAATAATTACAATAGTGACAAGTTTTTCTCGACATCAACGCTTTTAAATTTCAATACAATACTTGTTCCGAAGCACATGAGCATGTTATACCTCGGAACGTGTTTCCACGTTTGGAAACGCCTTAATTTTCAGGAGTAGTTTTTATAATTTGAGAAACGCATTACAGCAAATTAAAAGTAAAGTTATCATTTACAAATGGATTAAGGAAGTACATCAAAATTCTGTTACAGGACTGGCTACAGTCGAAAAATCTGGAAATGCAAGAGGGTAAAACACTGTCCACTACGTCAAAATCATCATTTTTGAACATTGGTGGTTTTTTGGTGTACGAGGTGCGATACGTAGGTACGACGTGAAAACATCTGGTGCAGGAGCACTGTGCTGACTGCAAATCGCCCCACAGATGGTGCTGAGTGGACGTTTCTTTACATCAGGTTCTTATGTTGAGAAAGTTATAGTATTGGACCCTTTATGTCCTTGTAACATACCAACACACCAAAACTAAATTACAGCGACGCCCGCGTCATCTCTATACCTTATATACTGATGCGCCAAAGAAATTGGTGTAGAACGCGTATTCCAATACAGTGATATGTAAACTGGGCGCTTCGGTCGGCAACGCCTATATAGGACGAGACTGAACGTGGTGTTATAGTCGGCACAACAGCGATGGGACACAGCACCTCCGAGGTAGCGATGAAGAGGGGATTGTCCCGTACGAATGGAGATTTTCCCGTTCGACCATTTCACGAGTGTACCGTGAGTATCAGGAATCCGGTAAAACATCAGATCTTAGACACCGCTGCTGCTGGAAAAAGGATCCTACAAGAATGGGACCAACGACGACTGAAGAGAATCGTTCAACATGACAGAAGTTCAAACCTTCCGTAAATTGCAGCAGATTTCAATGTTGGGCCATCAACAAGTGTCAGTGTGCGAATGTTATTCATCGATATGGGCTTTTGGAGCCGAAGGCCTACTCGTACACCCGTGATGAATGCATGCCACAAAGTTTTGCGCCTAGACTGGGCCGACAACGCCGACAGTGGACTGTTGATGAGTGGAAACGTGTTGCCTGGTCGGATGAGTCTCGTTAAAAATTGTATCGAGCGGGTGGATGTGTATGGGAATGGAGCCAACTCATGAATCCATGGACCCTGCATGCCAGCAGTGGGCTGTTCAAGCTGGTGGTGGGTAATGGTGTGAGGCGTGGGACCCCTGGTACGTCTACGTACGATTCTGACAGGACACGTACGCAACCATTGATGCCCATTGTTCATTCCGACGGAATTGGGCAATTCCAGCACGACAATTTGACACCCCACACGTCCAGAAATGTCACAGTGTTCCTCCAGAATACCCTCCTGAATTTAAACACTTCCACTGGCCACCAAACTCCCCAGACAAGAACACTATTGAGCAAATTTGTGATGCCTTGCAACGTGCTGCTCGGAAGAGAACTCCACCCCCAGGTACTCTTACGGATTTATGGACAGCGCTGCAGGATTCGTTGTGTCAGTTCCCTCCAGCACTACTTCAGACGTTATTCGAATCCATGCCATGTCGTGTTGTTGCACTTCTGAGTGCTCGCGGGGGCCCGACACGATATTAGGCAGGCGTACCAGTTTCCTTAGCTCTTCAGTGTAGAACACTTCTTCCGTTGCCCTACAGTGTTTACACAGTAACTCGTACCGCACTGCGTCGCCGCGTTTCCAGTCCACGTCCAAGTTCTCCTAAGAAGGTCAGCGGGATAGTTACCAACTTCGGCGACCGACGATCTACCGACAGCGTCGTCTGTATCTGGCTCGGCACTCTTTCGTGGGTGATAGCGATGCGGATCACGGCCGCCTCCGGACCGCCACTGTCTGGCGTCGCGCTGTCTCGCGACGTGATCGGTCCGGCGTTAGGCGCGGGGGGTGGGGGGCGAGCGGTGACGACGGCGGCGCCAGGGAGAGAAAAGAGGTCGCCGCGGGGAGGCGCCGTGGCGGGGGGCGGCAGTAATATCCGGAGCGATCTGTATCGCCGCCCCCGCTGCGAGGCACCGCCGGCCCCACTCTCTCACCACGCGCCGCCGCAGCCACACACAGCGGCTGCTGCCGCCGCCGCCACGCCGCTATAAACGCGCTTCCCACAGTTTCCGCATTACCGCCGGGCCTAGGGGACGTAAACGCCCATTCTTCTCCCGGAGGGCAGGTACGGCAGCAGGTGGCGTAACGGCGCTTCTTAAACGTCGCGTTCTCTTCCCAAATTATGACCATTCGAGATAAATTGTTGCGATGTTAAGATGCTTTTACGTAAATCATGGCAAACCTAGACTACCTTAAGTCTCCCTGCAAAAATCAGATGAAATGGCTGTATGTGCCATAGGTCATTTAAACGACGTTTTTCATCGCGTCAGTTTAATGGTTGTAAGTTGAGTTGACAAAAGGCATGAGGTAGCGATATGCACATATACAGATGGCAGTAGTATCTTGTACACAACGTATAAAAGGGCAGTGCATTGGCGGAACTGTCTGTACTCAAGTGATTCATGTGAAACGTTTTCCCGCGTGATTATGGCCGCACCTCGGGAATTACACTACTGGCCATTAAAATTGCTACACCAAGAAGAAATGCAGATGATGAACGGGTATTCATTGGACAAATATATAATACTAGAACTGACACGTGATTACATTTTCACGCAATTTGGGTGCATAGGTCTTGAGACATCAGTACCCAGAACAAACATCTCTGGCCGTAATAAAGGCCTTCATACGCCTGGACATTGAGTCAAACAGAACTTGGATGGCGTATACAGCTACAGCTACCCATGCAGCTGCAACACAATACCACAGTTCATCAAGAGTAGTGAATGGCGTATTGTGACGAGCCAGCTGTTCGGCCACCATTGACCTGACGTTTTCAATTGGTGAGATATCTGGAGAATGTGCTAGCCAGGGTAGCAGTCGAACATTTTCTGTATCCAGAAACGCCCGTACAGGACCTACAACATGCGGTAGTACATTATCCTGCTGAAATGTAGGGTTTCGCAGGGATCGGATGAAGGGTAGATCCACGTTCAAAGTGCCGTCAATGCGAACAAGAGGTGACCGAGACGTGTAACTACTGGCACCCCATACCATCACGCCTGGTGATACGCCAGTATGGCGATGACGAATACACGCTTCCAATGTGCGTTGACAGCGATGCCGCCAAACACGGATGCGACGATCATGATGCTGTAAACAGAACCTGAATTCATCCGAAAAAATGACTTTTTGCCATTCGTGCACCCAGGTTCGTCGTTGAGTACACCATCGCAGGCGCTCCTGTCTGTGATGCAGCGTCAAGGGTAACCGCAGCCATGGTCTCCGAGCTGATAGTCCATGCTGCTGCAAACGTCGTCGAACTCTTCGTGCTAATGGGTTTTGTCTTGCAAACGTCCCCATCTGTTGACTCAGGGATCGAGACGTGGCTGCACGATCCGTTACAGCCATGCGGGTAAGATGCCTGTCATCTCGACTGCTAGTGATACGAGGCTGTTGGGATCCAGCACGGCGTTCGGTATTACCCTCCTGAACCCACCGATTCCATTTTCTGCTAACAGTCATTGGATCTCGACCAACGCGAGCAGCAATGTCGCGATACGATAAACCGCAATCGCGATAGGCTACAATCCGAAACGGAAACGTGATGGTAGCATTTCTCCTCCTTACAACAACGTTTCACCAGGCAACGCAGGTCAACTGCCGTTTGTGTATGAGAAATCGGTTGGAAACTTTCCTCATGTCAGCACGTTGTAGGTGTCACCACCGGTGCCAACGTTGTGTGAATGCTCTGAAAAGCTAATGATTTGCATATCACAGCATCTTCTTCCTGTCGGTGAAATTTCGCGTCTGTAGCACTTCATCTTCGTGGTGGAGTATATTTAATGGCCAGTAGTGTAAAGTATTATGGAAATGGAAGAGGATGTAGATGAAGATGAAATGGGAGATAAGATACTGCGTGAAGAGTTTGAAAGAGCACTGAAAGACCTGAGTCGAAACAAGGCCCCGGGAGTAGACAACATTCTATTAGAACTACTGATGGCCTTGGGAGAGCCAGTCATGACAAAACTCTACCATCTTGTGAGCAAGATGTACGAGACAGGCGAAATACCTACAGACTTCAAGAAGAATATAATAATTCGAATACCAAAGAAAGCAGGTGTTGACAGATGTGAAAATTACCGAACTATCAGTTTAATAAGTCACAGCTGCAAAATACTAACGTGAATTCTTTACAGACGAATGGAAAAACTAGTAGAAGCGGATCTCGGGGAAGATCAGTTTGGATTCCGTAGAAATGTTGGAACACGTGAGGCAATACTAACCTTACGACTTATCTTAGAAGAAAGATTAAGAAAAGGCAAACCTACGTTTCTAGCATTTGTAGACTTAGAGAAAGCTTTTGACAACGTTAACTGGAATACTCTCTTTCAAATTCTGAAGGTGGCAGGGGTAAAATACAGGGAGCGAAAGGCTATTTACAATTTGTACAGAAACCAGATGGCAGTTATAAGAGTCGAGGGGCATGAAAGGGAAGCAGTGGTTGGGAAAGGAGTGAGACAGGGTTGTAGCCTCTCCCCGATGTTATTCAATCTGTATATTGAGCAAGCAGTAAAGGAAACAAAAGAAAAATTCAGAGTAGGTATTAAAATTCATGGAGAAGAAGTAAAAACTTTGATGTTCGCCGATGACATTGTAATTCTGTCAGAGACAGGAAAGGACTTGGAAGAGCATTTGAACGGAATGGACAGTGTCTTGAAAGGAGGATATAAGACGGACATCAACAAAAGCAAAACGAGGATAATGGAATGTAGTCAAATTAAATCGGGTGATGCTGAGGGGATTAGATTAAGAAATGAGACACTTAAAGTAGTAAAGGAGTTTTGCTATTTGGGGAGCAAAATAACTGATGATGGTCGAAGTAGAGAGGATATAATATGTAGACTGGGAAATGGCAAGGAAAGCGTTTCTGAAGAAGAGAAATTTGTTAACATCGAGTATAGATTTAAGTGTCAGGAAGTCATTTCTGAAAGTATTTGTATGGAGTGTAGCCATTTATGGAAGTGAAACATGGACGGTAAATAGTTTGGACAAGAAGAGAATAGAAGCTTTCGAAATGTGGTGCTACAGAAGAATGCTGAAGATTAGATGGGTAGATCACATAACTAATGGGGAGGTACTGAATAGGATTGGGGCGAAGAGGAGTTTGTGGCGCAACTTGACTAGAAGAAGGGATCGGTTGGTAGGACATGTTTTGAGGCATCAAGGGATCACAAATTTAGCATTGGAGGGCAGCGTGGAGGGTAAAAATCGTAGAGGGAGACCAAGAGATGAATACACTAAGCAGATTCAGAAGGATGTAGGTTGCAGTAGGTACTGGGAGATGAAGAAGCTTGCACAGGATAGAGTAGCATGGAGAGCTGCATCAAACCAGTCTCAGGACTGAAGACCACAACAACATAGTGTAAAAGACTTTAAATGCGGAATGGTAGTTGGAGCTAGACGCATGGGACATTCATAACGTTAGGGAATTCAATATTACGACATCCACAGTGTGGGAGTGCGCCGAGGATACAGATTTCACGCATTACCTCTCACCGCGGACAACGCAGTGGCAGACGGCCTTCCCTTAGCGTCCAAGGCAGCGGTGTTTGCGTAGAGTAGTCAGGACTAGGATACAAGCAACGCTGCGTGAAATAACCGCAGACATCAATGTGGGACTACGACGAACACATAGTTTGGGCAGTGCGACGAAATTTGGCGTTAATGAGCTATGGCAGCAAGCGACCGACGCTAGTGCCTTTGCTAACAGGACGACATCGCCTGCGTCGCCTGTCCTGGACCCGTGACCATGTCAGATGAACCCTAGACGACTGGAAAACCGTGGCCAGATCAGATGAGTCCCCATTTAAACCGGTAAGAGCTGATTGTATGGTTTGACTGTGGTGCAGACCAAACGAAGCCACGAACCCAAGTTGTCAACAAGGTACTGCACAAGCTACTGCTGGCTCCATAATTCTGTGAGCTGTGTTTACGTGGAATGGACTGGGTTCTCTGGTCCAACTAAACCGGTCATTGGCTGGAAATGTTTATGTTTGGCTACTTGGAGACCGTTTACAGCTGCTCGTGGACTTCACGTTCCCAAACAAGAATGGAATTTTCATAGACGACAATGCGCCATGTCACCAGGCCACAGTTGTTTGTGACTGGTCTGAACAACATTCTGGATAGTTCGAGCGAATGATCGCCTAATACGGATGTCATCGAACATTTATGGGACATAAACGAGAGGTCAGTCCATGGACAAAATCCTGCAGTCGTAACACTTGCGCAAGTACGTACGGCTATAGAGTCAGCGTGGCTCAATGTTTCCGCAGGGCACTTTCTACGGCTCGTTGAGCGCATGCCACGTCGAGCTGCTGCACCACGCTGGGCGAAAGGGGGTCCGACACCTTATTAGCAGCTATCCCATCACTTTTGTCACCTTATTGTACGTAAAGATTAGTTTCAGTCTGTGATATCATAATGGTCGCTTACAATTTCATAAATAGCACACTGGCCTACCTTTAATATTAATGAACATATTATTTACCAGTGCTACTCATGTAGTTGCACTTAAAGCTATTTCTTTTAAGGACTAACGGTTGCTATATACAGATTCTTCTGTTTAACGGAGGGAGTGGTCAAGAAGAACTGATTTAGGTTGTGCATAGCAAATATTTTTGTTGATGTATATTGAACAATTCCTCCAAAGCCTTTGCCGTTTGGGTAGAATTACGATGTCAGCAGTAAAATACTATGATCTGAAATAAAGATTATGACTGTGATGTCTGGTTCATACGTTATATAGCGTAATTTCCCACCAGCTAGGCCAGCAAAAGTTAACATACCTTGATAATGACAGATGTTCAACTAGGAAAAGAAGTAACTTCTTAATAGGCCTAACCATTGCAGAGAAAAGAGAAATATTATAGCGTGAAAGTGTGTTGTGAAATCCATACATCGCAAAAAAGTCTGTTTTCCAATTGACGATAGCAGAACAGAAGGAAAGCTGGACGAACGGTTGAAATAAACTTCTTGGATAAGACAGGGTGACGGTGAATTCGTGCGAAGACTTGGCTTCGAAAATGAGACAGTATTCTAGTCATCACAGTGTCTTGGGAAGAGATCGATATAAAAAAATATAATGTGAAATTTTACGCGAGAAAATTTACGAAAGGTGTCCACAGTCTTATTAGGGCATCTTAAGGTCCCTTGGCGAACACACGCACTTGCCGCTCATAATAATTAATTCATTAGATTTGTACCAAAAATTTGGTGGCTAAAGTTTATCAGTCATCAAATGGTTCAAATGGCTCTGAGCACTATGGGACTTAACTTGTGAGGTCATCAGCCCCCTAGAACTGAGAACTACTTAAATCTAACTAACCTAAGGACATCACACACGTCCATGCCCGAGGCAGGATTCGAACCTGCGACCATAACGGCCGCGCGGTTCCAGACTGTAGCGCCTAGAACCGCTCGGCAACTCCGGCCGGCACCAGTCATCCTAGGATCCTACCAGTAAGTGACGTTTCCTGGCTTAAAAAGAATTTTTAAAGTATGTCGTGCTCATTCGTTAAAGCTGTTATTGTCAGTTAAAATCAATGTCTGAAGCCACGTATGACGTGTCTACTACTGTGTTCTTGCTGTTTTGGGACTTTCAAGTGTTAATTTCTAAATGTTTATATATATTTTCACCTGCTGCAATTGGAAGCTATACAAATGTCAGTGAGAGAATATGCGGCATGCAAACTTCAGTATTGCTCACTGTAATTCCCGAGTCCTGATTTTCAAACTGTATTCTCTGCTTTGTGGAATTGTGTTTTTACACATATGTGTAATCTGCTCTGTGTTAACCTCGAGCTAATGGCAAGCTTCAGTTGAGTGCGTCAATCTTGTCTTGGCGTTGATCCTTTAAGTGAATAACTGAATGAAATAGTGAGCCTACAATTACTCCTTCTTATTTGTCACTTATTATATCCAGGTTGTGCCATAAAACATTTTCATTGATTGCACCACATTATTTCACCATGTTCACCACTTTGTTAAAATAAAATTTGTTACATAATTTCCTTATTTCACACTGTCGCCGATCTTATCCCTCAGTATCTTTGGCCCGTGTTCGTCCCAGATGCACCGCTAAGGCCCCCTGCTACTGTTGTGACACTAATGACGCTACTATTGCGTCCTGGCGGGTCAGCATCCCGACACAATACGCTATGCTTCGCGCCGATTGCACCGCCTCACATAATTTGCCGATTAATACAAGATTTTTTAAACATCTTTCCTTTCTCAGTCATCATTTTTGTTAAGTTGATTTAAGTATTCATTTACGTATACAAAATTTTAATTATTTGTCAGGTGATAAAATGTTAGTTGATATCGAGAGTATCCGAAGATCACCTAATGAATGGATGTCATTATTGATATTTTGCAAAAGTTCGATATGTGTTCCTGAGGACAAGGCTAATGAAGCTATCCAGAATAGCAACACAAAGAGGAAACGTTGCTGGAGCCAACGTATGAAGGGAGAAGGGGAGCGATCACTTGTAAGGTTAAGGATCTGTCTGTTGGAAAAATATCACTGAAACGAGTAAATTTTCTTAAAGGCATTCGTAAGTCGATATAACTGGTACAGCGGTTATGGCACTTGGTTCGCGTTCTACACACATGGGGTTCAAATTTCTGACATGCTCTCCTTTTTAGGATTTCCGCAGTTTTCCTGAATCAGGCAACACGAATGCCGGAATGGTCTCTTTGGAAATCATATGGGTGACCTTCTTCGTTCTCATCGTATTCGAGCTTTCCAGTCACTCTTTGCAACAGACCACTGACTTCGTGTTTTCATACTGTTCTTGGTAATAGTATCCCTAGAGAGTAAAAGGATCTTACATGCTACTGAATTTTACTCCTGTTGTTGTAATCTGAAACAATCGTACTTTTTTTCTTTTGTTTGTGTCATCATCTTACATTTACCCACACGTAAAGTGAGCTGCTATTTAGTACACCAAGTACTGAAATACTGTCTGTTTTCCGCTGCTTTCGAAGCGTCTAGCAACGATGCGCAAGCGACGTAGCTGGAAGGATACATGGAAATGTAGGCGATAGGGTATTTTATTTAACGACTGCAGCTTAAGCCACAGAACCGGAAGTTTCAGTGTGGACTGCTTCTTCCTCTGCGGCTCTGTCGGTCGCAAAACGTTTGAAATGTTCCAACACAGTATAAAAGTTCGACAAGGAGGGAACTGACGATACCATACTAGTTAAGGCAACACAGTTCTGGTAATATGAACTCGTTTCTGGAAGTTGTTCTTCTCGTACATAAATTGGAATCATTTTCACAGCTGAAACACACAAGAATATAATCGGTTTCATGTGAGCATTATTAAGTTCTTGTTATTGTGATAATCACGTAATTCATTTCTAAATCTCTCAGTTAGTGCACAATATGCAGCATGGTATTTTCACAGTAATTCTTATGATACTCTGGCATGACTGTCACATACCGCTGTGCAGTATTGTTTCATTTTTCTATTACTATTTCGTGGTTATTATATTGGAGTACTGGGCATGTTTGCGGTTCAGGGGAAAGATTTGCATTTTCCTTACTGGGAAGGTGCGCTCAAAATATGGACTCTGTTCCTGTTCTGAAATAAAGATTATGACTGTGATGTCTGGTTGATACGTTATATAGCGGTCAGTAAGCCTTATTTGTAGGGGCTAGCGCTCCCAAGGGAGTTGAGCAGTTTCGGAACCTACTCTGTGAGTTTATCGGCTTTGGCTGTCACCTATCCTCACAGAAGCCAGAGATCACCGTGCCACTACTGTCGAGCCGCTCGGAGTGGCCGCGCCGTTTGAGGCGCCATGTCACGGACTGTGCGGCCCCTCTCGCCGGAGGTTCGAGTCCTCCCTCGGACATGGGTATATGTGTTGTTCTTAGCATAAGTTAGTCTAAGTAGTGTGTAAGTCTAGTGACGGATGACCTCTGCAGTTTGGTGCCTTAGGAATTTACACACATTTTAAAATTTTGAACCACTGTCGTTCCCATAGAGTAATTTAGTGTGACATGTTTGTGTTTTCTGTACAGACATCAAACAACAGGATGCCGTAGCGCAGTGTGTAAAAGTCGGTTGCTCATACGCAAATTTTTGGTATTAAGCGAGGTGGCGCAGTGGTTAGCACACCGGTGTCGATTTCGTGGAGGGAGTGGGGGGGGGGGGGGGGAGGGGAGGAGGGGAGCAGAAGACGACTCAAATCTGCGTCCGGCCATTGTGATTTAGGGTTTTCGTGATTTCCTTAAATCGCTCCAGGCAAGTCGTGGGATGGTTCCTGTGAAAGTGTACAACCCATATTCTTTCCCATCCTTGTCACAGTCCGAGCTTGTGCTCCGTCTCAGTGACCTAAATGTCGTCGGGATGTTAGACCCAAACGTTCTTCCTTCCTTCTTCAAACTTCTGGCATATCCAGTCGAATGAGTCTCCATTGCCTCTTTGCTTGGTGTGAAGAGGTTTACCAGTTGGTGGGGCATTGATGGCCGCTGTCTGGTTATCTCTGGTACATCCTTGCTGATCTTTGTGGAAATGCAAGTGTCGCAGTTGCGGTAGCGCAATTCGTATTCTGAGCAGCTCGCAACTTACATTTTCTGCAATACAACTTGTGTTGCCTATTTGATTATAAATTTTCTTGTCTTTTGTCTCGTTAACTTTGAATTCGCGAGTTGCCCAGAGGAGAAAATGGCTTTCATCCATGCGGTCTTTCATATATACTGGTACCCCCAACAGTGTTAGCATTATTTTGTGTAATTTATATTGGGAATTTAGAGATATTTGCTATGTGTCAGTTCAATGTGATTTGTTTGGACCATTAATAGGAAATAAATATCGGCTATACTCAGACTTGACTCATATCTTAAGGTTCCTTAACTATCAAATAAATTTTCCATGATTAGGCTAACCATAAATAACAGATATAATATGTTGCGTACCTAAGTTGTTGTTCTAAGTGTGATGTTGAGTTCTTCATATGCAATGGCCAAACACAACCAACGGCTGTTTGAAGTTAAGGAGTTCTCTTTGCTCAATGAGTGTGGCGCAGTACGCGTATACAGCTATGTTGTAACGCTTACTGCTTTCCACCTTGACGTTGTGATACAGAAACCTTCTGTTGCTGCTATTTAAAAAACAGTCGTAGGTTGCAGAATCTTCTTTATTAACTTAAGAACTAAGGCACTAAATACCATTTTGCAACCTACGAATGTTTTTTAAATAGTATGTTATAACACAATCGAGTTCACTTAAATTATGCTAAATATTATTGAATCATCCTTTATTTTTTAAATAGTGCGCTGAAGCGTTTCACTGCACTACTACGCACAACCAAATAACTGTGTTTTATCCATATCAAGAAACCTTTTATCCTTACGCTCCGCTCCGACGAGTAAACAACGCTTCTCCACATCTCTGGGAAGCCAGCACTTCCTGGAATCGTGTGGCAAACGTCACGGACTGCGCGCCAAATGAAGTAACGCAACGCTAACGACGGACTGTCGATAGCTGCAGATAGCGCTATGCGGCTCACCGATGCTTTACTGAAAAAAAAAAAAGCATTGCCATTGAATAGTCTGAGAAATTCCGATGCAGGCTGACAGATTAAGAGCTCAATTACATTTCGTTGAATCACACTGGGTGTTTTCTTCGCTTTTTCAGGGTCAGGTGTAACGTGCTGGGTTCAGTTACTCAAAAATATTTCCAACCTGTCGAAAATGTGTGTAGATAATCCGTATGGTTGCCAAACGACTGTGTGGTACAATGTTAAACGTTTATAGGTAATGTAGGGAAACAGAATGATGTTGAAAACCAGCATCAACTGTTAGCTCCTTTTCTTTCTAGCATACGTTTTTCTGCTGTGTTTGAAACGAGTGGTGTTTCCTACACCCACGTGTAATTTGATGAGACTGATTTGCACGCTGCGGTTTTGCACGGAATTAGCGTCACAGCGACGGAATGAACTACCGAATCAGTAAGTGTGCGATGACTAGCAGTGGATATTGCTCGAGAGCTGCTGGTGTTATTCTTAACGGCTATCAGTATGCAAGTGGCTGCCGCTTGACGAGTGCCATAGTCTTTTGCACAGCCGGCGCCACATTAGGTAGACGTCGCATTGTGCCTTTCTGAAATTCAGTCTTAGGTCGGTTATTTCTATTTTTTAAAAGGAGCACAACTATTTCTCTCTCTCTCTCTCTCTCTTCTCAAGTGTTTATCCCATCCTACAGGGTACGCTGCTTCTACTATTTGATAAATTTATTTTCTTTTCACTTTGTCTTCGGTATTCTTCGACCCCTCCCTGTAAAGGGAATTTTAGTTACAGCCTCTACAATGTTATTCCGCTGCCCCTACCGATCGGTTTTATGCAACCTGCAACACCTTCAAATACCATGCGCAAAATTTTCATATTCTCTCGCTCACTGCCTTACGCAGGGAAGTCCTATGCGTCATCGGCGTGTGAACGTTTTTCTTCTGCGTGTTGTCGTATTTTCTGAGGTGGAGATGGGACCAACACAGCATTTGTTTAAACTTGGGAAAACAACGGAAAACTATAGTCAGGTTGGGTGGTGTACAGTCCCAACGGTAGGTAGGTGAGTGGATTCAGCCGGCCAGAGTGGCCGAGCGGTTCTAGGAGCTACAGTCTGGAACCGCGGGACCGCTGCGGTTGCAGGTTCGAATCCTGCCTCGGGCATGGATGTGTGTGGTGTCCTTAGGTTAGTTAGGTTTAAGTAGTTCTACGTTCTACGGGACTGATGACCTCAGCTGTTAAGTCCCATAGTGATCAGAACCATTTTTTTGAGTGGATTCATTTGTTGTTCTTGTGGTCTTTATTCTGAACATGCTAGTTTCATGTTTCCAAAACTGTTGCTACTTACATCCATCTGAACCTGATTGCTGTAATCAGGTCTCGATTTCCGTCTATAAACGCCATCTCCCCAGTGCTTGCCGCCATTACCAGACTGGTTGTACCATGGCGCCACTGAATGTCTTATCAAACGATCTCTCCTTTCTAGTCAAGTTTTTCCACAAATTTCTTTTCTGCACATTTCGATTCAGTATCTCCTTATTAGTTAACTGATTCACCCATAGAATCTTCAACGTTATTCTGTAGCATCTAATTTCAAAAGCTTTTATTCCCCTCATGTCCAAACTGTGTATCGTCCAAGGTTCTCTTTCACACACGACAACGGTCCCAGCAAATACATTCAGAAAACATTTCCGAACATTTAAATTTAGACTCGATGATAATACATTTCTCCATGTTTATTGGCACTTTGCTAATCTGCATTTTGCATCCATTTCTACTTTGGCTACTGACACTTCTTTTGCTACCGAAATAACAGATCTCCTCTACTGCTTTCGATGTCTCATTTTCTTATCTAATTCTCTCACCATCACCTACTTCACCTACATTCGTTTACCCTTGTTTTACGTTTCTTGATATTCATCTCATTGCCTCATTTCAAGACACAGTCCGTTCCGTTAACTGCTCTTGCTAGTCATTTATCGTTTTTGACATAATTACGATACGAATTGCAAGCCTCAAAATATTTATTTTTGTATGTGAACTTTCGAAATTTCTCCTTGGTTTCGTTTACTGTTTCCTTAGTCTATAGACGGAATGGCAAATATAGGACACATGCTTGTCTCATTCCCTTCTCAACTACTACTTTACTTTTATGATCTTCTACTCATATAACTATAGTCTGGTTTCTTTATGTTTTAAACATAAATTTTAGCTCTCCGTAATTTGTACCTGTTACCTTCAAAATTTCAAAGAGAGCTGGCCAGTCAACATTGTAATAAGCTTTCTGTAAATCTACAAATACTGTAAACGTAAGTTTGCCTTTCTTCAACCCATATGCTACGAAAATTCATGGGATCAGTGTCACATTCCGTGTTCCTGAATTCCTCCACGAGCCAAAGTGATCTTCCCCAAGATCGTCTTCTGAGCGTTATTTCATTATTCTTCAATTTTTGTCCCATAATTCGTTTTAGTATTTTGCAGTCATGGCTTAACAAACTAATGGCTTAGTAAAATCTACATCTACATCTACATCCATACTCCGCAAGCCACCTGACGGTGTGTGGCGGAGGGTACCCTGAGTACCTCTATCGGTTCTCCCTTCTATTCCAGTCTCGTATTGTTCGTGGAAAGAAGGATTGTCGGTATGCATCTGTGTGGGCTCTAATCTCTCTGATTTTACCCTCATGGTCTCTTCGCGAGATATACGTAGGAGGGAGCAATATACTGCTTGACTCTTCAGTGAAGGTATGTTCTCGAAACTTTAACAAAAGCCCGTACCGAACTACTGAGCGTCTCTCCTGCAGAGTCTTCCACTGGAGTTTATCTATCATCTCCGTAACGCTTTCGCGCTGCTCTCAGTTGGATCTTCTCTATCTCTTCTATCAACCCTATCTGGTACGGATCCCACGCTGCTGAGCAGTATTCAAGCAGTGGGTGAACAAGCGTACTGTAACCTACTTCCTTTGTTTTCGGATTGCACTTCCTTAGGATTCTTCCAATGAATCTCAGTCTGGCATCTGATTTACCGACGATCAACTTTATATGATCATTCCATTTTAAATCACTCCTAATGCGTACTCCCAGATAATTTATGGAATTAACTGCTTCCAGTTGCTGACCTGCTATTTTGTAGCTAAACGATAAGGGATCTATCTTTCTATGTATTCGCAGCACATTACACTTGTCTACATTGAGATTCAATTGCCATTCCCTGCACCATGCGTCAATTCGCTGCAGATCCTCCTGCATTTCAGTACAATTTTCCATTGTTACAACCTCTCGATACACCACAGCATCATCTGCAAAAAGCCTCAGTGAATTCCGATGTCATCCACCAAGTCATTTATGTATATTGTGAATAGCAACGGTCCTATGACACTCCCCTGCAGCACACCTGAAATCACTCTTACTTCGGAAGACTTCTCTCCATTGAGAATGACATGCTGCGTTCTGTTATCTAGGAACTCCTCAATCCAATCACACAATTGGTCTGACAGTCCATATGCTCTTACTTTGTTCATTAAACGACTGTGGGGAACTGTATCGAACGCCTCGCGGAAGTCAAGAAACACGGCATCTACCTGGGAACCGGTGTCTATGGCCCTCTGAGTCTCGTGGACGAATAGCGCGAGCTGGGTTTCACACGATCGTCTCTTTCGAAATCCATGCTGATTCCTACAGAGTAGATTTCTAGTCTCCATAAAAGTCATTATACTCGAACATAATACGTGTTCCAAAATTCTACAACTGATCGACGTTAGAGATATAGGTCTATAGTTCTGAACATCTGTTCGACGTCCCTTCTTGAAAACGGGGATGACCTGTGCCCTTTTCCAATCCTTTGGAACGCTACGCTCTTCTAGAGACCTACGGTACACCGCTGCAAGAAGGGGGGCAAGTTCCTTCGCGTACTCTGTGTAAAATCGAACTTGTATCCCATCAGGTCCAGCGGCCTTTCCTCTTTTGAGCGATTTTAATTGTTTCTCTATCCCTCTGTCGTCTATTTCGATATCTACCATTTTGTCATCTGTGCGACAATCTAGAGAAGGAACTACAGTGCAGTCTTCCTCTGTGAAACAGCTTTGGAAAAAGACATTTAGTATTTCGGGCTTTAGTCTGTCATCCTCTGTTTCAGTACCATTTTGGTCACAGAGTGTCTGGATATTTTGTTTTGATCCACCTACCGCTTTGACATAAGACCAAAATTGCTTAGGAGTTTCTGCCAAGTCAGTACATAGAACTTTACTTTCGAATTCATTGAACGCCTCTCGCATAGCCCTCCTCACACTAAATTTCGCTTCGCGTAATTTTTGTTTGTCTGCAAGGCTTTGGCTATGTTTATGTTTGATGTGAAGTTCCCTTTGCTTCCGCAGCAGTTTTCTAACTCGGTTGTTGTACCACGGTGGCTCTTTTCCATCTCTTGGCATATACTCATCTAACGCATATTGTACGATGGTTCTGAACTTTGTCCACTGATCCTCAACACTATCTGTACTTGAGGCAAAACTTTTGTGTTGAGCCGTCAGGTACTCTGTAATCTGCTTTTTGTCACTTTTGCTAAACAGAAAAATCTTCCTACCTTTTTTAATATTTCTATTTACGGCTGAAGTCATCGATGCCGTAACCGCTTTACACCTTTAAGTACTTACTTTCTTGAGAACAGGAATTATTACATTCTCCTTTAAGTCCGAGGTTATTTTTCTAGTCTAATACACTCGGTGTTGATAAATTCCCTTTACAGACGTTCAGGACTTTTGTGGTGATTAAGATGATTAAATGTATTACACGAACTCCTGCCTAAACGCAAAATACCTCAACACACGTTCCAAACTCCCGCATTTCCTGCGCCGTAGACAAGGGTATTGCACTTGATTGCAAGAATCCTTGGCCTCTAAGTTCTTCCGACTTAAACCCGCTAGACTACTACTAGACTACTACCTGAGATCCTTCATTTACGAGATCCCTATGGCGTCCGAGGAAGACCTACTGGAGGTGGTTATGGCTGCGGCGGATGCTGGAGGACTAGGGACCCGTGATCGTCTGTACCGGAACATGGTTCGGAGGTATCGCACCCGTATTGATACCAGTGGTCGTCACATCGAGCCCTAGTTGTAAGCAGGCTGAGGCGACAAGCAGCAAAAGTCAAGAGGGCGATGTGCGTTGTGGTATTTTGCGCGTAATAGGACTATGGTACGTTTCGGGACATGAGGTCCTATCCTAAACTTAACCGTCTTGGTCCCCACTACAAGTACTTAAAGTTTGTAGAAGGAATTTTGACGCATCCTGTTACTGAGGAGTGATCTAAGACACTTTTAAAAGGGTAAGTTTATAAGCAAAACGAAACTAAATTATACCGTGTTTGGATAAATATCCACATAACTTCATGTAACAGAAATCTGTCCAGTGAGTTGTCTGTGATTTTCTTACATGACGAACCCCAAAGTAGTAGTAGACAGCAGCTTGGAAACCTAGGACGATACTGGTACAGCAGGCGTGACATGGTGCTGGTGCAACCTAGGACGAACTGGGCTGGGCTGCCTGATTGGAGCACCGAGAGGAAATTGCTAGTACCGCCAACTTGTTGAGCTGAGATTGCTGCTGATGGGGCCCGACAGAACTGATGATACTGCAGACTCGAGGCGTGCTGCATAGAGGAAATAGTGTAAATATGGGCAACCTCTTTTGTTTTTGTCTCAAAGATACATTCTTCTTTAAAAGTTCTAGATTTTATACCTTCATAAACAACTATAACAAGTTTAAGAAATGATGAGAGGCGAAACAGTGATTGGTATGCATTATTTCTATTCGAAAACAAAGATTTACGAAAATATTGTTAAATGGGACTTAAAAAAGGGGTGCAAATACGGGCATCCACAAAAAGATGCAAGAAATCTTTTGAAATGTTTAAACGAAATGGGTTAAAACAATACAAAATGGTAGACTAGTCAACAAAAAGTTACTTTCGTACATTTATGCATGAAATCTGAAATTATTTACAATAACCGCAAACGTAAGTAGCTCCTTCACCACCAAAACAATCTAAGTGTGCCCGCATTTGGCACATAACAAATTTGACTCACACGTCTCCTTTCCTTTCTTGAGCGAACTTTTCATCACACGCAGCTTGTATGGTTTGAGTCTGGTGTATCCACATCGTTCACATCAAGGTCATTATCGCTGTCCACAAGATGAGGACTGCAAGAGCTTGAAGACTCCGATGATGAATCAGATAGTTTTGTGGAACAAATTTTCTTTTTTTGAAGGCCTTTGGATTTTGCACCTCTGACCGTAGAGCGGCCGGTAACCCCAGAGAAACTCAACGACTTCTTCTTGACAGCACTTTTGTCAAGCGACTTCGTCAGTTGATCTCTGTATAGCACCCCAGTGATGTGGCAGGCGGTTGCTGTCTTTTGTCCCCGTATTTGGTTCTCTTCTTAATGTTGGGGACAGGAGATATGTCGAATGATGAAACTGCGTCTTTTGAAGTCCCTGGAGAACTTCCCGGTGTTTCAGTGGCTTTATCAACTGGCTTAGCTAGAGATTGATGTGACTGTATATCATGATAAGTCGAAGAAGAAGCAGAGGATGTCGATGGTCCAAAGGCAGCAAGTAGAGGAGCATGTGATTCAGAAGTATTAAGTCTATATTTCACTGTGGAGTAAGTTTTTTCCTGCAACCAGTTCAGCAGACATGACATTAGCGTCGGTGAAGATGTAATTGTTCATAGGGTATAACCCAGTTATTTGGAATCTGTTTATTTGTATTTCAGCTGATTGAGTACGAAGGTTGACTTGGCCATAAACCTCCATAACGTGAGAGGACGCCCATTGTGATGCCTCGCTGTAGTACGTTTTCAGAGGTCCCATGAACGTCTTGTCTAGAGGCTGCAGTTTGTGGGTGCAAAGTTGAGGAAGTGAGATGATAGTCAAGTGGTGTTCTTTCGCCAAGCCAATCACATCTGGATTTCGAAAGTGACTATAATGACCATCCAAGATGAGAACAGGCCTTTGTTCAGTCGGACATACTTTTTCAATTAAGTGATCGAACCATTCGGTAAACAAATTGTTTTGAACCAATCCTGAAGGATAGGCTCTACCAACTGCATCAGGGGGGTAGCCTCTCATTAGACCTCGGGACATGTTGGTTACAGGGAAAATTATCATTGGCGGGACATAATGTCCCACAGCGCTCACTCATGCGATAACTGTGATTGTAGCTCCTCTTACAGCCGACGTTAGAGCTGCAATTTGTTTCTCTCCTTTCATCCCTTTCACTTTTGGAATTTTGTTTTCGACAATGGATACGCCTGTCTCGTCCACGTTATACTCACGGTCTGCTGGATATGAGTGTTTGCTGAAAGCGTCTGCCAATAAATCAAAGAAAACGATCACATTCTCTTTATTGAAGCCTAAGGCTCTGGCATATGAAGTTCCACAAGGTTTGCGAATTGACAGCTGATCCTTACTTCTCTTAAGAAAAAGGTCAGCTCAAGCTCGTCCTGCTTCTCTTCCTTTGAAAGGGATTGTCAAACTATTTCTCTGGACAAGTGAAAATGCCATTCTTCTCAGATCCGCCAAAGTGCACTCAAAGAATTTTTGCTGCATCTCAGGGACATAAGAAAGTAGCTGTTTCTCGAGGTCTGCATTTAAAAATCGGTTTCCATCCAAGCTCCGCTTGCTCAGGGATTTTATCAAGTTTAAGAAATCTCTGCAATGTGGTACGAGGCACTCCGAATGTTCTTCCAGTACCTTTCACAGAAGCCTCCTTGGCTTTCACAGCTATGTCACGTAATATCTGAGATTTATCCCACTGATGCCTCTGGTTCTTACATTCATAGCGCTTCTTCGTTCTCGTCATTCTGCAGGGACGAAAAGAAGCACTTGGACCTATTATCGCAATTTGAAATTTCTCTTTGTTTGTTTGTTGCTGTGTGAGTTGTATACATGAACTTTAAATGGAATTCGACTCACCATACCCCATAAAATTATTTAAACGTTTTACATTGTTTAAGAGAAGCGATGGTTTAATTATGGGCCCTCCTTAAATAGGGGGCCCATTTTTACACCAACCCAGTGGGCCCAAATTTACATCAACCATTCTTAAGCAACGTGGCCACTATCACGTCTAAAATAAAAGAGCGTGTAACGTAAAACGTGCTTCTAAAAGTAGCTTAGGATTTAGTTAGTCCGGATATCACTGAGAAATTGTTTTAAAGTAATCAGAAGGATATAAAAGGAAAACGACTTCACATGCCTGCCAAACGTTTGCAGTCCTGAAGAAACACCAATTTGCACAATAACTGACGCTGTAACTACACTGCTTGAAACAATGCTTCCAGTTGTTCACTGCTACCGTCTATCAACAACAGACACCGTTTTCAGTCCTGTTGGCCATACTACAGCACTTCCCATACCCTCTTCGTGAGGAGTGCCGATAATTACACCTGTGCCCATTTTTAGACATTTTCCTCTAATGTCGCACTGTCCAGCGGTGGCGTAAATAGTCGAATGCGGACGGATATCCTCTTGCTGTTGTGACGGCACGTGACCTGATGTAGCACATTACTGCCCTGCCGATAGTGCTCTCTGCTTCGACAGGCACGCAGCGTATCGGCAAGGTTGACACACCCAGAGGCGGCGTGTAATCCCGTGGTAAACATTCCAGGCAAGGTAAGGAAACACCTCGGTATTGATGAAAGCCGTTTACGCAAGTCCACCTGGCAGGACGGCTGCCCGCATGGCGTGCCTGGCGTGCGGAGTAATCGACTATTAGGCGGATGCAACAACTGTAGTTACACCTTGCTTACTGCACGTAAGAGTTTCCTCAGGGCTAGGCCTCCCAAAGACCACAACAATTCTGAGAGAATGTTGTCTACTTCAGCGCCCTTGTTTCAACAGGCAGTAAAATTTTAATTATTGCAGTGTTTCAGGTCCTGAAAGCTGACTTGTATTTGTTTCTTTTCGCTGATTTTTATCCTGTTTAGCGTGGGGTTCCAATTCTCCAGCATTTGACAAATTTATCTTCTTGCCCGAATCCCTCCATGACGCCAAAGTCATTAAGGTGCCCTGAGGGAGGTGTCATGTGTGCCATTTGTCTGTCGATCGTGTAAACTCTGTTTTGTTTGTTACCGTATTTTAAGTCTTCATGTACCATATTCTCTGAGTTGCAAGTTGGGACTGGCCCAGAAATTGCCTATACAAGCGCAGAAAACCACCTAATATTCTTACTCAGACTGCCAATATACCAGACCACAGTGATCAATCCATCAAGTGGATTCGATCCGGATCTGAGTCAGTTTCTTGTCTCGCATGTCCACGACATGCTATTCGAGCATATCGTGAAAGCTTAGACGTATTATTCATACGAAGTCCAACCAAGTGCACTATCCTGTGGCTGACGTGTTGCATTTGGAAGACAACCAGCCACAGTCTGCCACTGACACAAACGCGTCCGGTGTTGCGAAGCGGCAGCGGTTTCCAGCGGCAAGGCGGCACTCGAATTCCCACCATTAATCACCGCAGCTGAGAACGCGTCCTCCTTCCAATTTTATCGCATTACATATTCATATCGGCAGCCGGCGCTGCGCGACGCTCGTCATTTATTATGATAACGACGGCGTCGGCGCTTGTAAACAGCGTAGCTACACGCCGGCTCCTGTCACCTGCTACGTCCGCATTAGCCGAGCAGCTGCCGGGAACGACAAGCCATCGCCTCGCCTCGTTACTTGTTTTTGTATGCTGATTGTGCAGCCAGTGACGGCCCGCTCGGCTGCGTGGCGCAACAGTGCCCGTTTAGCACCGCCGACTGGCACACACAGCTGAGCGCAGCACAACGTCCTTAATTCATTTTGCTGACAACTGTGTAGCACCGCGTATGAACCGTAGGCTGGACATAACTGATCATGGGCGCGAATGAACGGTTGTCACTTATCGTATCAGAATCATATACAGGGTGTTTCAAAAAGAATACCACAACTTTACGAATATAAAACTCTGCAACAACAAAAGGCAGAGCTAAGCACTATCTGTCGGCGAATTAAGGGAACTATAAAGTTTAATTTAGTTGTAGATTTGTTCGCTTGAGGCGCTGTTGACTAGGCGTCAGCGTCAGTTGATGCTAAGATGGCGACCGCTCAACAGAAAGCTTTTTGTGTTATTGAGTACGGCAGAAGTGAATCGACGACAGTTGTTCAGCGTGCATTTCCAACGAAGTATGGTGTTAAACCTCCTGATAGGCGGTGTATTAAACGTTGGTATAAACAGTTTACAGAGAATGGGTGTTTGTGCAAAGGGAAAAGTTCTGGACGGCCGAGAACGAGTGATGAAAATGTAGCACGCATCCAGCAAGCATTTGTTCGCAGCCAAGGAAAATCGACTCGCAGAGCTAGCAGAGATCTGGAAATTCCACAATCAACTGTATGGAGAGTCCTACGAAAAAGGTTAGTTATGAAACCTGAACGTCAACTACCCGAGGCGATGGATCGTCCGCCAGGCAGCCCGTGACAGAGCACTTCATCACTGGCCATTAAGAAGCCCTGATCTTACCCCCAGCGATTTTTTCTTATGGGGGTATGTTAAGGATATGGTGTTTCGGCCACCTCTCCCAGCCACCATTGATGATTTGAAACGAGAAATAACAGCAGCTATCCAAACTGTTACGCCTGATATGCTACAGAGAGTGTGGAACGAGTTGGAGTATCGGGTGTGTCTGGAGGGGGCCATATTGAACATCTCTGAACTTGTTTTTGAGTGAAAAAAAACCTTTTTAAATACTCTTTGTAATGATGTATAACAGAAGGTTATATTATGTTTCTTTCATTAAATACACATTTTTAAAGTTGTGGTATTCTTTTTGAATCACCCTGTAGGTCTATAGCGTACTTGATCACCTCTGCTGCAGATGGTACTGAATACTGATGACGAATCTTGGCTGGAATTTTCATTAGTAGTTATTTCTACAGTTTATAATCCATATATTCATAAAAATGTATGCAGGTGTGTACATTCCAAGTCTCCGCTCAAAACTGTTGAGGCCAGGGCTGTGACCTCTACCATTGCGTGTTGCACTGACACCTTGCAAAGTGGATTGATATACGCCCAGTGCAGCACGTTAATAAAACAATTTCAAGACATCGTTTATTGTTCTTAACGTACAATAGTTCGGACATGTCACTACAGGTGGCTAGATCTGTAATCTCCAAGGCAGGTAGCGGCTTCAGACGTGGCTCACCAGGGCAATCATCATCACACTCTAGACTGCACACATAAAAGGCAGCCAGTGGCAGCGGCTCCTGTCACCTGCAGCAGTGTCCGCCCTCGGGAGCAGGAAGTGGGCAGGCGACTCACCTGTCGTGATGATAGAAGAGGAGATGCACATCCCCAGACAGGGACCAGAGACTTTAATGGCGGAAGGCAACAGCAGTTCCAGTGGAGCCCTTCAGCGGCCCACGGTCGAAGGCACCTAAGGTCTTCCCTTCAGTCTCAGAACTGATGACAACGCTACAACTAACATAGAAGACTAGATGACTAGACAGCAGACACACAGGCTGGTCAGTTGCAGACTTACTTCCGTTGAAAGTGGCCAGTATTTATGTGAGACAAACCCATGTCCTCCATGGTGCCATGCGACAACAGTGACATCGTTTTATGTGGTTGTCCCAACTGGTCAGCTTTGCTGAATAATCCGTGATGTCACAAATTAAATTTCAGCCCCTCTGGCTGGTGTGTTCTGCATCGTCACTCTACTGATTAGTTACTCTTGTGTGTTATGTTTGCTTGTAAGGGGTATCCCACGACTCACCAAAATGATGGAACATTTCTTCACATGAGATTGTTTTGTTGCACTGGCACTAGGTGGCTGAATGCCTGGACATGGACATTGTGCAGCACTTCTGATTTCCATAGTTTTTTATATTACGAGGGAAGGCGTCTTAATTTTTACCTTGCCGCACCAGCATATTATTTTGTGGTACTGTAACCTCCCCCTCACTTATCGACCTTAATGACAGTGAAAAATTAAACCGCGTGTACCTAATGGAAATTTGGGAAAAGCAATCGTCACCGAAGTTAATCTGTCGGTAAAGAGGGAGGAAAGGGTTACATCTAAATGAAAGGAAAAATGCAAATGAAACTGGTGGAAATCAATTTTGAAAAGGGGTAAAGTTAATGAAGAAAGTAAATGTGCGGCCGTTACGTTAACAATTAACTAGCGGTAATTAGATATTTGAGATTTGGGGGAAATTACGGTCGCCAGTCCTAAGGACAATTACTTTAGTAACTGAAAAAGAAAGGTAATTACACATATAATTAGAACTAGAAGCGTGGCAACTGAAGGTTGACACGTGTAGTGTGAAAACTGAAAGTTTGTCAGAAGTAGTAAATTTCGCTGCACTCTGACTTAATTTAGCAAAAGAATTAATAAAACCGGAAAATTGAAAGTTAATTTAGTGACTGAAATTAATAAGAAGCTTTCTTTCTTAAGCACATCGAAATTCAGTAAAATACGGTTAGTCTTGGACTACCTCAACTATCATTTCAAAAGCTACTTGAATCTACGCAATTTAGAAATAAGAGATTTAGCTTTGAATTTGAATTAAATGATTCTGAACAATTAACAATAGTAAAATTTAGTACGTACCAAGCTGAGCTGCAATCACAGGTAAACTAAAATACGGTAACAAAACTCGCACTCTTAATTTGTGCTTGCGTAATCTAAATATTGTAGCCAGCTATGAATACTTAAACTGAAGTTTGAAATTAAAGCAGTGAAATGGAATGATTGTACTTTAATGCTGGCGTCTGAATTTCAACGACACTCGGGTTCATTTCGGAAAAGGAAGGGACCCTGCTTGGTAATGCAATTGGGACAATGAGCAACAAAGGTTCATGCTAAGTTGCTGTAATTTTGCGAGGCAAATGGAACAGTTTGAAAAGCTGAGGTCTGCCATACAGTTCTAAATCTTTACGTGCTTTTAGTCTTCCTTGTTGGTTGATTGAAGGTTTGAAGTCGTCGATCGAGGAGGTGGCGACAGTCACTCATTGTCGGCCGTCGCTGTTGCAGAAGCTGGATGCTGGCGCGCGTTCTTCTCGACACGGTCACCAGACGAAACGGGCTCTTGATGTGCGCCAGCTAACGCTTCCCGTCCGTGACACCATGTCAGAAACTATCATCGCAAGTCGAGCGCAATTACATGCTGCCAAACCCCGAAAGCGCGGCAACTCGCGGGGGGCGTCACACACACACTCTCTCTGCTCAGCCCGCGCTCCACGCGGCAGAGTTAACACTACCAAAGATCCTACACACTTTCGTTCTTCACACGACCTATCGATGTATTCGTTCGATAGCATAGTTTTCCCTAGGCAAGACCCAGCGTAAAATACAAATAATATTTACAAAAAAAACCAATTATACGTCGACAAATATATATATATATATATATATATATATATATATATATATATATATATATACTCCTGGAAATTGAAATAAGAACACCGTGAATTCATTGTCCCAGGAAGGGGAAACTTTATTGACACGTTCCTGGGGTCAGATACATCACATGATCACACTGACAGAACCACAGGCACATAGACACAGGCAACAGAGCATGCACAATGTCGGCACTAGTACAGTGTATATCCACCTTTCGCAGCAATGCAGGCTGCTATTCTCCTATGGAGACGATCGTAGAGATGCTGGATGTAGTCCTGTGGAACGGCTTGCCATGCCATTTCCACCTGGCGCCTCAGTTGGACCAGCGTTCGTGCTGGACGTGCAGATCGCGTGAGACGACGCTTCATCCAGTCCCAAACATGCTCAATGGGGGACAGATCCGGAGATCTTGCTGGCCAGGGTAGTTGACTTAGACCTTCTAGAGCACGTTGGGTGGCACGGGATACATGCGGACGTGCATTGTCCTGTTGGAACAGCAAGTTCCCTTGCCGGTCTAGGAATGGTAGAACGATGGGTTCGATGACGGTTTGGATGTACCGTGCACTATTCAGTGTCCCCTCGACGATCACCAGTGGTGTACGGCCAGTGTAGGAGATCGCTCCCCACACCATGATGCCGGGTGTTGGCCCTGTGTGCCTCGGTCGTATGCAGTCCTGATTGTGGCGCTCACCTGCACGGCGCCAAACACGCATACGACCATCATTGGCACCAAGGCAGAAGCGACTCTCATCGCTGAAGACGACACGTCTCCATTCGTCCCTCCATTCACGCCTGTCGCGACACCACTGGAGGCGGGCTGCACGATGTTGGGGCGTGAGCGGAAGACGGCCTAACGGTGTGCGGGACCGTAGCCCAGCTTCATGGAGACGGTTGCGAATGGTCCTCGCCGATACCCCAGGAGCAACAGTGACCCTAATTTGCTGGGAAGTGGCGGTGCGGTCCCCTACGGCGCTGCGTAGGATCCTACGGTCTTGGCGTGCATCCGCGCGTCGCTGCGGTCCGGTCCCAGGTCGACGGGCACGTGCACCTTCCGCCGACCACTGGCGACAACATCGATGTACTGTGGAGAGCTCACGCCCCATGTGTTGAGCAATTCGGCGGTACGTCCACCCGGCCTCCCGCATGCCCACTATACGCCCTCGCTCAAAGTCCGTCAACTGCACATACGGTTCACGTCCACGCTGTCGCGGCATGCTACCAGTGTTAAAGACTGCGATGGAGCTCCGTATGCCACGGCAAACTGGCTGACACTGACGGCGGCGGTGCACAAATGCTGCGCAGCTAGCGCCATTCGACGGCCAACACCGCGGTTCCTGGTGTGTCCGCTGTGCCGTGCGTGTGATCATTGCTTGTACAGCCCTCTCGCAGTGTCCGGAGCAAGTATGGTGGGTCTGACACACCGGTGTCAATGTGTTCTTTTTTCCATTTCCAGGAGTATATATATATATATATATATATATATATATATATATATATATATATATAGTAAAACAATTACAATATGTAAAGGCACAGAAATGTCATATATTCAGGTAACAAAATAAGGAAAAAAATTTATAGTACAATAGATGGAAATAGAAGGATATGCATTTCCGGCTTTACACGTGCCCCACATTGTCGGAGGATGTTCGTGTAACGTAAACAGACTCTGAAAATGTCTCAGAAAAGAAACAGCGGAAATGCATATGCTGAAAACATCAACAAAATTTAGCATTCGTCTAATTAAGCATAAATCAATTTTCAGACCATAATAATTGAGTGGAGACATTCCTAATCTTATTCCACTCTGTCATCATGCACAAAAGAAAAGAGGTTGACAACATATTAAAATTCATAGAAAACATAGAAAATGGTTTAGCTATTCCAAAATCATTAAAATTCTTAACAGTATCAAGAAACGTACTACTATTTGCAAAATTAACCATAGTACATGGTCATAAAAACAGGTAGATCAAAATACGCAAATTAATTATTAATTACATATTAAACACATTTTTATGTAACCTTTTCATAATTAATATTCTCGTCATGAGAGTCCAATTAAAATAATATTCAGCAGATCGAAAAAACCATAAATATTGACAGCAGAATTCTTTCAGCTGTCCGGGAAGAAAAACAACTCCACCTTCCGTACTCGAAAGTACAAAGAATGCCGACAGCGGCACGGAGAGCCTACAGCGGCACAAGAGCCGACAGCGGCTCCGCCTCGCCAGTATTGTTGCGCCCGCCTGTGCGGTACGCTTGATCTCATTCGCCCTTGTAACGGCATGTCCAGAACGTCCGTTTCACTGAATTCTTTGGGAAAAACTCACTCCCGAGTAATCTCAAGGAGTCCATTAACCCTATCACAGTGGATAACTCAACACTGTCCATCATCATACGCATGTACTAGCCTGAAACTTAAAACAGCGTCTAAGTACATCGGCAATGACTAGTAAATCACATATTCATGAAATCTTACAGCTAGTTACAAAATCATATTTACATTCCTTAATCTACTGTGACTCAGCTGAAAACTTACGCTAGCAGCTTGGATTTTTCAATTGACTTATAATGACTCTCTCTTAAATCATTTAGTCAAAATGAATTACTTATTAATTACAACTTCTTTAATGTCTTCTTGGTCAGGCAAAAGCATGGCAATCTATCAAATTCTTAAATCTTACACTCTATATTTACATACTGTACAAATTACCCATTCTGTGGTATTAATCAATCCTTGGTTGGTACAATTTCAAGTCTACAATGTTCTGTATACCTAATAGTTTTCCAGAGCTTGGATACTCTAAGCAATAAACATTTGTGTGAGGTATACCAATGACTTTATATGGTCCATTATAAACAAACTTAAATTTAGAGATTTCATTGTCTATCTCGCTCGATTTCTCATGAGCTTTTACAAGTACTAAGTCTCCGATTGCAAACTTAGCAAAACGTGCTTTAGCGTCATGCGAGCATCGGCTTTTAGCTTCATTACTTCTCGCAAACGATCTTTTTTCACACCAATACTAATGTCAATCCGCGGAGGGAATTTGATTATCTCTTCCAATTCACTTTCTACACTATTGTCAATGCCGAGATTCCTCACATTACAGTAGTTCAAATTCATACCTACATCAATACCACCCGGCCAGTTAATGTGTATAGGCTGGTATTGCCTATGCACACCGTCTCCTGCCTCGTCGAAGCTAATTACTATTGTTTTATGTTGTGACGTACATGTCAAAGTTTTGCTATCGCAATTAATCACTGCACGGTACTTTAATAGCCAATCTAACCCGATAATTACTTCCGTAGTTAAGTCTGGCACGACGACAAACTCTTGGTCAAATCGTGCCCCACATATCTCGAAGTTAACAAAAATCTGTTTTGTGACCGGTTTAGTGGCCTTCCCGGTAGCACCGATAATTTTCACTCCTGTTACTGGCATAACTACGATACCAGGTCTGTCTTTCAGTAACTCAAATATTTTCCCAGATACAGCACTCAATTCTGCACCGGTGTCAATCAACACGTTTAGTTGTAGGTCGTGCATATTAACAGACACTACTATCTGTATACACTTGTCCTCGACTGTTTCTTTATTTTCTCACAGTAAATCCTCGTCTATATCCAGGTCATTCCAGAAAAAAACCATCCGGCTTTGATCCTAAATTCGGCTTATCTGGCGGCTTTTTCAGCCTCTGTTCACATACAGTTTTAATTTCAACACGTTTGTCCTGAGGCTTGGTCTGTAGCTTCGCCTCCAATTTCGAAACCTTTTCCTGTAACTCGTCAACTAGTGAGTGTTGCTTTGCTATCACTTCACTAATTGTCACCTTCGTTGATTCCTCTTTGGTCAGATTGATCTCATCTGCCAATCTACCTGGAGGAATGTGCCCATTAGTCTCTGCAATTACTTCCGCTAGATCTGCGTAACCCACACTGCTATCGTCTGACCGTATAATGTCAGCTCTAACCTCATACACGCTGTAATCTATGTGCTTTTCTACCAATCGTGTCTGGCTATCACTAAAATTCTCGTAATCTTTCTCCTCAATACTTTCGCAATGTTTAAACTGGAGTTTTGCGTCGGATGGGTCGGCCACTTCTAACACTACAACTTTCGGTAAAGTCTGCCGGTCAGGGCCAGAACTTTCCGTTACTACTTCAACATCCAACTCCTGCGGGACGAAACACGACGAATCTTGATCGTGCTCCCCATTAACATCAACTATTTCTGGTAAAGTCTGCCGGTTAGGACCAGAACTTTCTATCATTTCACAAACACTATCTACCTGCGGGACGAGACGCGGAAAATCCTGCACGCGCTCCCCATAAACACTTCTCCCATACAGGCCCCTATAATCTCTTAGTTCGTCGTATAAGCGACCGAACTGCCTTAACCAGACCTCATCCCTCTCTGCATCCCCTCGCTCGATGACGGACGTTTTATCCGACATCTGATCTTCTCTCAGCACTTGCGAATCATTCTTAAACTCAATCTCCAGTTCTGCTGTGGGTGTTACAGCTGCCACTTTATAACCGATTTCCGGAACACTACTTACATTGTTCTCACTGACAGTGAATGTATTTTCTACTGCCGTGTCTACAGCTGATCTACTACTTGTGGGCGCACTCCTTTCTCCTAACACTGGCACACTCTCCCGCCGTTGATTATTCCATACGGAATTTTCATAACGACGACACATCGGTTTTCTACTGTTATTGGGCCGCCAAAATTTCTCCACGCCCGGTCGGCCCCTCACCGGCGCGGCTAATGGTTTCCCTGTCTCGTCCCAGCAGATACGCTCCCCGGATGCTGCTGAGGCGGCTGATCAAACCCTCTGCCGTTATTACTATTCTGCGAAGCCCGTATCACGCTAGCATGATACTGGTTTCCGTCATTCCCCTTATTATTTGCATTGTACCGATTGTCATTTCGGCCCGAACCACTATTGTTATTGCTGCCAAGATTGCGGTATGCATTATTCCCATAGTTGTCGTTGTTGCGGTTGCTGTGGTACCCGTTGTTGTTACCACGGCCTCTACCACTGTCGCGATTATTGCGCCAATTGTCCTCGTCTTCAACTCTTTCCAGGAAATCATTGATTTTCCTGTAATTACTTCCTACATAGCGTTTTGTATCATCTGGAAGCTTCTTGTAGAGTTCCCAGACTATTTCGGATTCCGTGCGGCGATCACGCAAATATTCCAAGTTGCGGATCCAGCCCTCACAAAACGCCTTCATCGAGCCGCGCGAATTCGCATCGAAAGGCCTCGATACGACAAATTCGCGCCAGACTCTTTGCTGTTTTTGCTCTGACCAGTATTCAGCCAGAAACAAATTCTTAAACTCGTCAAAAGTCAGGTTCGTAATGTTGAGGTTTAAGCCCCAACGCTTGGCATCACCAGCCAACACGTCAATAACCGCATTAATTTTTCTCTGATTAGTCCATGATCTGGGTAAAACTCTTTCACAATTTTTAATGAAATCCGTCGCGTGTATACCGCCTTTTTTCAAGGGGTCGAACCGCTCCTCTTTCGTCAACAATTCCGAACTATGTGCACAGATTGGCACATAGCTCTGTTTTTCGTCAAGTTTCTTTTCTAATTCCGACACTCTCGCAATTATTTGGCAAGTGGTTGTCGCAAGCGTTTCTACTTCCCTTTTTTTCTCTTCGCAGGTATTAGCCTGCTTCGTCACTTTGGTATCTACTTCGGATACTAAAGCCTTTAAAGTTTCCACCTTCTTTTGATCCTCTTTTTTCACTAATTGAATTTGTTCCGTCACCTTATTCTCGATGATCGGAACAACTGCTTCTCCTACACTTTTCTCGATTCTGCTAATTTCGGAATCAAAACGAGTATTTATGCTCGCAATTTCCGCCTGAACTCCTACCATTTCCTGTTTTAGATTACCGATTTCGGTATTAATCACAACAATATCTTCTTTGATTTTATCAACTTTTGTGTTAACAACTACAACATTGTTGTTAACAACATTAATAGCTTTGTTCTGATCGTCTAGCTTTCGTTCAATTTTTTTAGACTGAGCTTCTTGCTTGGCAGCCTGAGCTTCTTGCTTGGCAGCCTGAGCTTCTTGCTTGGCAGCCTGAGCTTCTTGCTTGGCAGCCTGATCGTCTTGCTTGGCAGACAGAGCTTTAATTTCTGCCGCTTGACTCTTGATTTCGTTAATCAAAACATGCAATAAATCAGTTAAATTCCCGGAAACTACCGGTTTTACTTCCGTAGCGGCTTCCTCTTTAATTGTCCCCCCGTATTCGTCATCAAGGGATTCCGATTTATTTTCACTTCCGATTCCGAAACATTTTCTAATGTTTGGAATTCCATTTCTGCTCTTTGTTGCGTTTCGGCGGTCGCGTCTTTCATGCTAGCCGCCTGCCCCTGAACAATGGGTACCGCGGTGCGCGTTTCCCACTGTTCGACCGATTGTTCCGTATCCAAGTCTACCAAATTTTGGTAATTGTTGCCTTCACTCATTTTAATAATTTTCAATATAAATAACAAATCTCAAATCTACTTAGGATTCCTCACACTAATATTCTCGCTGACGTATCGACCATTTCGTAACCAGTACTTTGTTACAAGATTTGCACAATGCAAAATTCGTGTCCAGAACAACCTCAAATCTGAAGATTGTCCTGTCACGGTCGCCACGTGTAACCTCCCCCTCACTTATCGACCTTAATGACAGTGAAAAATTAAACCGCGTGTACCTAATGGAAATTTGGGAAAAGCAATCGTCACCGAAGTTAATCTGTCGGTAAAGAGGGAGGAAAGGGTTACATCTAAATGAAAGGAAAAATGCAAATGAAACTGGTGGAAATCAATTTTGAAAAGGGGTAAAGTTAATGAAGAAAGTAAACGTGCGGCCGTTACGTTAACAATTAACTAGCGGTAATTAGATATTTGAGATTTGGGGGAAATTATGGTCGCCAGTTCTAAGGACAATTACTGTAGTAACTGAAAAAGAAAGGTAATTACACATATAATTAGCACTAGAAGCGTGGCAACTGAAGGTTGACACATGTAGTGTGAAAACTGAAAGTTTGTCAGAAGTAGTAAATTTCGCTGCACTCTGACTTAATTTAGCAAAAGAATTAATAAAACCGGAAAATTGAAAGTTAATTTAGTGACTGAAATTAATAAGAAGCTTTCTTTCTTAAGCACATCGAAATTCAGTAAAATACGGTTAGTCTTGGACTACCTCAACTATCACTTCAAAAGCTACTTGAATCTACGCAATTTAGAAATAAGAGATTTAGCTTTGAACTTGAATTAAATGATTCTGAACAGTTAACAATAGTAAAATTTAGTACGTACCAAGCTGAGCTGCAGTCACAGGTCAACTAAAATACGGTAGCAAAACTCGCACTCTTAATTTGTGCTTGCGTAATCTAAATATTGTAGCCAGCTATGAATACTTAAACTGAAGTTTGAAATTAAAGCAGTGAAATGGAATGATTGTACTTTAATGCTGGCGTCTGAATTTCAACGACACTCGGGTTCATTTCGGAAAAGGAAGGGACCCTGCTTGGTAATGCAATTGGGACAATGAGCAACAAAGGTTCATGCTAAGTTGCTGTAATTTTGCGAGGCAAATGGAACAGTTTGAAAAGCTGAGGTCTGCCATACAGTTCTGAAACTTTACGTGCTTTTAGTCTTCCTTGTTGGTTGATTGAAGGTTTGAAGTCGTCGATCGAGGAGGTGGCGACAGTCACTCATTGTCGGCCGTCGCTGTTGCAGAAGCTGGATGCTGGCGCGCCTTCTTCTCGACACGGTCACCATACGAAACGGGCTCTTGATGTGCGCCAGCTAATGCTTCCCGTCCGTGACACCATGTCAGAAACTATCATCGCAAGTCGAGCGCAATTACATGCTGCCAAACCCCGAAAGCGCGGCAACTCGCGGGGGGCGCACACACACACTCTCTCTGCTCAGCCCGCGCTCCACGCGGCAGAGTTAACACTACCAAAGATCCTACACACTTTCGTTCTTCACACGACCTATCGATGTATTCGTTCGATAGCATAGTTTTCCCTAGGCAAGACCCAGCGTAAAATACAAATAATATTTACAAAACAAACCAATTATACATCGACATAAATGCACAATAATATATATATATATATATATATATATATATATA
Source organism: Schistocerca nitens (assembly GCF_023898315.1). NCBI lineage: Eukaryota > Metazoa > Arthropoda > Insecta > Orthoptera > Acrididae > Schistocerca > Schistocerca nitens. The sequence continues at coordinate 419,683,407 of NC_064618.1, read as the reverse complement.
TATATATATAATAGTAAAACAATTACAATATATAAAGGCACAGAAATGTCATATATTCAGGTAACAAAATAAGGAAAAAAATTTATAGTACAACAGATGGAAATAGAAGGATATGCATTTCCGGAGTTACAGTACAATAAGATACTTGACTGATTTCCAACAAACTTACTACAAGTGTCACTGTCTGGAAAGAATACTTTAGGAGTGGGAACCACCTACCTTCCATAGCGATGAATGTGGGTGCTAAGTGGGGGTGACATGATGGTATAACTCAGGAACGTCTGGACCAAATACTCTAACATAGGCTACATAATTTTTTAACTATAGATGATGTATAAACATATTTTTACTATATAAATAAGAAACGTTTTCGACAAGAATCTCGACAAGTTCTTGGGCATTTTACTTGAAAGTTTCATGCAACGGTCTTCATATGAACGTAGGCTACAATTTTTTAAATAAATTTGGTATACAAATATCTTTTAAAGTACATACTATTACACAAAGACTAGTCGATGTTTAATGTTATTACCAAATATTTGAAAAGGTCTTGACCAATTCATTTCAAATTTTTACACGAGACTCTAATAAACGTTTCGATAGACATAGGCTGTACTTTTTGGTAGATAGGGTGTATAAACAAGGGTGGCGCAGACTTGCACGGCTGAAAGTACACCATAATAGAAGCACAACGTCAAGTGAACATGGGCTCTAAAAGACATACCTTAAGAGCTATAAGATATTCTTGATTTTCAGTATTGTGAAACAAATCTCTTCTATTGCAAGCTCTTTGCTTTCCATATTTTGAGAAGTGGGAGTGTTGACCAAAACAATAAAAAAATGTCCAGTAAAGATGTGCTGTAAAATGCATGCCTTAACAGCTATGAGCACCTGTTCATCTTCGGTACTTTGGAACACAGCTCTTCTAATGAACAAGTGCTAATAACTTTCATGGTAAGCATTTTAAAGCACATGTTTACTGGACATCTTTCTCTTGTTTTGGTCCATGCTACCAATTCCCAAAAATACGGAAAGTAAAGAGCTTGCAGTAGAAGAGATTTGTTTCACAATATTGAAAATCAAGAATATCTCATAGCCCTTAAGGTATGCATTTTAGAGCCCATGTTTACTTGAAATTTATGCTTCTATTATCGTGTACTGTCAGCCATATAACTTTGCGCCATCCTTTTTGATACAACCTGCATATGTGGTATATGTAGGGGAAACGATGTCAGCGAAAATCTCTAAAGGCTCTTCACCGCTTTACTTCAAATTTTTAAAACATACTCTAATAGAAGTTCAGACAGACAGATACTACATACTTTTTAATTACATATCGTTTACACATACTCTGCCAGAAAAAATTATTACATCTGGAAAGATGAGGTTGGTTTTGATCCTTATATCTCTGGCAGGAAACAAAAGGGTGTTATTAGGAAAGAGACATGTATTAACCTATTAGGCATCATCCAACTGGGAACTAATTGCATGTGGGTTCCCACAAGGTTCCATTTTAGGGCCCTTACTTTTTCTTGCGTATATCAATGACCTTTCTTCAGTAACATTACCGAACGCCAAGTTCGTTTTGTTTGCTGATGATACAAACATTGCAATAAATAGCAAATCAAGTGTAGTCTTAGAAAGATTTGTGGACAATAATCACTGGTTTCTAGCCAATTCTTAGTCACTAAACTTTGAAAAAACACACTACTTGCAGTTCAGAACTTGTAAGGGGTGTCCCACGAGTATATGCCTAACATACAATGACAAGCAGATAGAAGAAGTGGACAGTGTTAAATTCTTGGGATTACAGCTTGATAATAAATACAACTGGGCGGAGCACGCCACAGGACTGCTGAAGCGTCCTAACAAATCACTATTTGCAATGCGAATTGTGTCAGACATAGGGGATATAAAAATGAAAAAGCTGGCGTACTATGCTTACTTTCATTCCATAATGTCATATGGGATTATTTTTTGTGGTAATTCATCAAGACAAGCTAAAGTTTTCCGGGCACAAAAGCGTGCAGTGAAAATGTGTGTGTGTGTGTGTGTGTGTGTGTGTGTGTGTGTGTGTGTGTGTAAGTACAATCTAACTTCTGCACCATTTCATTGCAGTAATGTTTTCAGTGTAAAGAAATATTATAGTAGTTCTATTACATGTTTATTACCTTATAAATAAATAAAACCTTTTTTATTTTAAATTCAGTGTATTAGTGTTTGTAAAATGATTCTTTCATATAGTGTTCATTAAAAAAATAACTATCATTCCACTTGGGACATTATTACACTTACCATTTTCCCTTCACGAATGAAGACCACGGCCACATTGATTTGTCTGCAGACACCACAGATGCCGCATTCGATTGAGAAGAATTCAGGTTTCGCAGTTACTGGTCGTTCATCTTTGGCGCATGCGCATTTACTCTGTGATAGCATCAGTCCCGTTATTTCATAGCCACACCTATGTAAATAATTCATCGATAAATTTTGATAAGTGAGTTTGCGAATATCAAATTATGTAATATTGATGGTTGCATCTTTTGAGCATATTAATTTAGAAGCTTAAATTTTTTACGCCGCCAAGAGTTATTTGATACACATTTCAACTTGTTACCCCTACCTGTTACTGGCAGAAAGGAGTCTGAGCAGACCTGTAGACAGACGGATAATAAAATAATCCTGTAAGTGTCCCGTTTTTACTGACTGAGATACGGAATTCTAATAAACCAATAGTTTAGTATGCTGACACGTATTATCTTGTAATGCGAGTCGTCTGGCCCTCTTCAGCCTCTTGAGTTCTATTCCTGTCTCTCCTGTGCGCCCTATCTCTTCCATGGGATCGAGAGTGGAGGGCAGCCAGTGAACTCTAACTGACGAACACTGCGCCGCACCGTCCTGAACATATACACGGCCGCTAGGCTATATCCCTGAAAGCGGCGACGGCCCGATAGCAGCACTGGCGGCGCACAAGTGACGATATCTGCCCGACTATAAATCGTTTACGGCCGCGCAGAGAGGGCCTCCGGCATGCTAACGCCGCGGGCCTTGGCGACGGGCCGTGCCGAGCTGTGCGGGACACACCTGCCGCGTGGGTTCGGCGCCGATAGCCACTCCCGGCTTGGCGTAGCACCGCGCCGTCTCGCCAAAGTGCCGCAGAGCCAGCCTCGGCCGTTGCAGGGACCACACTGACCGCTCCGTAGACCACTGGTGACACCGACAGCGCATGATGTCACTGTCCTCAAACAAACATCTCGATCAGCTGACTACTGGCGGCATATGTTGTGAATGTGGTACGTGAATGCTACTCTTAATTCAACCCAGAACATCCAGAACGTGTTTCCCTCCTTCAGTTTCTTTATAGTGGTCACTGCAGGCTTCGATTAATCAAACACGTTGTCTGACAGGGCAGCATTGCAACAAAGACGTGGCAACACAATAAGAAATAACAAATACCATTTATTACGAGTACTTGTTAAGAACCCTCGTTTATTCCAATCTTCAGTGAGTGCAATTCTTCATTCTCCCTCTCTCAGTTCATCTTCTCCCTCACCATATCGCTGTCCATCTCCTCCGACCCCACTCCGTCCATCTTCTCCTGCCCCTGTCTATCCTTCTCTCTGGCCATCTCTTCCTCCCCCTCATTTCCATCCCCTCCTCTCCCAGCTCTTCGTCCACTCCACATCCCTCAGTTCCTTGTCCATCTCCTGCCTCCTCCCCCCTCCCTCAGTCCATTTCTTCCTCTCCTCTGCCTGCGTCCATCTCCTCGTCTTCCCTTTCTATGTCCAATTCCTCCTCCTCCCCTTTCAGTCTATCTCTTCCTTCCTTTGTCTCTATCCATCTACACTTATTTTGTTACTCTGTCCATCTTCTCCTCTCCTCTCTTTCTGCTCATTTGCTCCTACTCCTGTCTATCTTGTCTTCCCCTCTTCTCTCTCCACGTTAACATATTATCACGCGCACTTACTCCCACAGTATTTCTTACCAGATTGCACTACTACGTGTACTAAATATGGTCGAAATTATTGCAGGAATTAAAAATGAGCTTTTTACCTTGGCTTTGCCCGTGCACCCACATGTAAAATGTATTTCATATAATCATTTTGTGGTCAAAGCTCTTTCCTTCGCCGAATTTACTTCCTAATATGTCATAAAGAAATGTGGTTCTGTCTTGAGCAATCATATTATTTTCTTGTTTTGGTACCCGTTAAGTTTCGGAGATGTTTCTCTCCCTTCACTGGGTTGTATTCATTATATGTTGAATAATATACAAAGAAGTTATGCATTATATATTTAAGTTCGTTCGTTTATAGTATTTACATTACTTCAAGTATTCAGAGAAATATTTACTTGAGGTATAAATATATACCTTATTATTACGTAATGATGTTCACAAGTGTGTTTGCTATTTGCTGCACAGCAACTATTATTGCCTTACAGTATGTCATCTGCAATTAATAAGAGTTTAGGGGTGTTTCGTTAAGTAATTCGTTACCACTTTTAAGAGCTAATATTGTATTTTCGTTTCTTCGTCTTTCTACAGCATTACTGCCGTTATATTACGCTGTTTTGTAAGCAAAGATTCGCTGTTTCATTCTTTGGGTAGCATTCTTTTATGTTACAGTGCTTCTTTCTAAAACTGTGTGATTAGGTTTTATGAAATGTTGCTTGTGGCGAGGTAGCAGATTATATATGTAAATGAGTGTATTTACTGTTTGTCGAAGTACGAATCGCAAGATCTACGAAAAGTAAGTACACACATTCTATTTATAGTCTGTTTCCCTACCCCGAGCAATATTTCATAAAGCCTAACCACATTCAGCATACATTTCAACATAGTTTTCGAGAACTAGTACTGTAACCTAAGAAATACTAATCAAAGAATAAAACAGAAAATCTTTTTTTACGTTACAACATAATATAGCAACAGTAGTGCTTTAAAAAGAAAAAAGTAGTAGAATACAATATTAGGTCTTAAAAAGTTATGAGAAATTACGCAACAAAAAATGACAAACGCTTAGTAATTGTACATGACATACTGGAAGGCAATACTTATAGCTGTGTTGCAAATACCAAATAGACTTGTGAACAGTAATATGTAATAATGTGGTACATATTTGTTCTTTATGTTAATATTTCTGTCAGTACGTACAGTATGTAAATACTATAATCTCAAAAAACCGATAACTATCACAATGCATATATTCTTTGTATATTGTTCGACAAATAATAAGTAAAACGCACTGAAGATGGAGAAACATCTCAGAAACGTGTATAGGTAGTAAAACGAGACAAAAATAACAATTCCTGATTACATATTTCGCATCTATTTAACATATTTTACACGTATCTGTGCATATATTTCAACCGTATCTCTAGCGAATTTTGCCCTGCATTTTCATTTTCACTCAGCTCAATGTTGATGACGTCATATCTCTTGACCGGACCGATGTGCTGTATATTCATATAATTTTGCAGGTTCCGCCAGTGCTATATGTGGCAACTGTCTGAAATGTGATGTGAACAGAATGAGAAGTGAATACGTAACAAACCAAAACGTCATGTATTATACGCCAGTTTTGCGGGCATCACCGTGTGTGACGTCTTATCTCCCAAACTGTCTGTCGTACAATGATAAATTTTTATACGTACTTTCAGCGGCATATGTAGACACTGTCTGCGGAACTATTTGTCGCATTGTCCCTGCTTGCGTGCTCACAACACGTGTCATTACCTCTGTTTGTGATCCAGATCTAAGAGACTTTTCTTAGTTTACTACATCAATAATCTCTCTAGGGTGTGGTATAGTTGTCATTATATCTCAAGTGTTTTCATTTTCTTTTGCTGTGACACGCAGAAAGGCCTCGGATCACCTCCGTAGTCCAAACTTGTGAACTCTCTATTTCGCAGCATATTCCCTAACGAGAATGACTTGTACTTCTGTGTGTTTTCGAGAATACATCGAGTTTTACTTTAGCTGTGTTACTGCTCCTGGTCTGTAGTCTTCCCCTTTTCCCTTCATTACTCAGCTAATTTTACTTGGTAATTGAAATCCCTCATAGACATGAAGAAACTGATGCCATAACGGTCCAGGGACCTGGATGCTGTCAGACGATGTCCTTCGTAACTGATGGCAGGGAAAACGGTAACAGGCAGAACACGCTTCTCGAGTTCCTTGGGAAGCTATTCAATGAATAGATTATTAATTTTGTGGCGTATTACCTAGACAGTGAATATTTACTTCATGCAATGATTGACAGTGTGCATAGGAAAAGGTAAATGAATCTATGTCAACCTGGATAGTTGTAATAAATATCTCACTTTGCACGGAAACTCTGTAAACAACGTGCTGTATATCGTCGTTCAGAACAATGGACATGTGCACCCAGTCTCTATAATTGCTCAAAAATATCGCACTTTATGTAGAATGAAGAGTTACCACTTCGTCAGATGCAGTATCTCGAAAAACTATGCACAGAAAAATCGCGAGCACAAACGTGTACTGACATTAAAGACTTTAATTTCTATATCTATTGTAGCAAGAACCACGGAAGATTTTCCTAAATGTTGAATACTCTACAAGTAACATGAATCGAACAAATTCTGTACATGTATCGGAACCTACGCTTCTCACAAAAGCACAAAGATCACATCTCCAAGTTAGAAACGATTCCAAACCACGAACGTTTCAATACAATTCTGTAATTTCAATTTCGCTACGCGGACCAAGAAGGTCATTTCGCACGAGCTCTGCTGTTTCCGTGAACGAATTGAAAATTCATTCTACAAATGTGGTCACAACGCACACCGTCAAATTACATACCACTCTGAAAAGCTCACGCAGAGACCCGCTTTAGCAGACTGTACAACTCAAGCCTGTACCACGCTCAGCGAAACACATCGCAGTTCGCTCTTCAGACTAACGGCCCCCGCATTCTCAACGATGTGGTCTGTGAGTTGTTTGCCCGGCATATCAAAGAATATTTCCTGAATATTTTTAAGACAATTTACGAAAAATTTTACTAAATCTTTTAAATGTATTGATCGCAAAAAAATTGCAGAAAATTAATTACTAGTTTCGGTTGCTAAATTACAATTTTCATATCATTAATGACAAAAACACTGTCTCTACATACTAGAACTCCATAGCCTGCTATTATAACTCGGTACACGCTAATAAATGAGTGAAATTTTCTATCTAGTGTTGGCTATGCCTACGAAGTTGCAGAGTGCGATCCTGAACGATGCTTATTAAGAGGTGTACCTCTGTATGAAACTCATACTCGTTACGAACTGTAACCCGTCATTAATAAGAATGTGAAATACGAAAGTATGCAAAGTTGGTTAAGCTTGTCTGCCACCATTTGAGAGCATTGCTATAATGGCTTCAGTCTGTGACAAACTCGTTCGACAAACTGTGCATGGTTTTTCATTTCACATTCTTGTTACTGACAGGTTAGCAATGAGGGTATGTAAAACTTGTTGGAGCAGTCAACAGTGTATTGAAACTTGAGTCATTAATGAATGCCTACCGAGCTATAATAGTAGACGATGGCGTTCTAGCCTACATTATATGTAGACATACCGTCTTTACCATGAGTAATCTTAAGATGGTTCTTTAGCGATTGACACTTGTAATCAATTGCACGTAATGTATGTTTTCGTTGTCAAGAGAAATATATAGTAAAAGCTTTTTTAAAAGTTTTCAAAACACATAAGATGCTTTCCTGCATCACCTAATAATGTTACGTCTTATCAACTTTCTCAGTACTTCACTGACTGACTCAGATATGCCTAAGTTATTCGGAATCGACATCTATGCAGTAAGACTATTGTAACTGTTACACGAAACTAATTAACCGTAAAAATATAAAATTAAATATTGAAAATTTCACTTTAAGAGGCAGCTTTCAGACTGTAAAGTTAATCTTTTTCTTGAGTGGTGTATTTTCAGTAAATGTTTCTTTACTGCGATAGCGAAAACCTGTGAAGCGTTCCATTGCGTCAAAGGACATCAGAAATAAAATAATATTTTGTTCCAAAAATACAGTCGTTTTCAGAATTGAAAGAAAGTTGAGAATACACTTTTAGAAATCCGGAAATTATCTTGGCAATCAGATCCAAAACTCGATGAATGACTATTTTGAAAGAGTAGAATGATAGTATCCAATTCAAGCTAAGACATTTCTCTTTAAGCAACATTTTCTAATACACCGGTTGAATATGCACTACTGGGCATTAAAATTGCTACACCTAGAAGAAAGGCAGATGATAAACGGGTATTGATTGGAGAAATATATTATACTAGAAGTGACATGTGATTACATTTTCACATAATTTGGGTGCATAGAACCTGAGAAATCAGTACCCAGAACAACCAACTCTGGCCGTAATAACGACCTTGATACGCCTGGTCATTGAGTCAAACAGAGTTTGCATGGCGTGTACAGGTACAGCTGCCCATGCAACTTCAATACGATACCACAGTTCATCAAGAGTAGTGACTGGCGTATTTTGACGAGCCAGTCACTTGGCTACCATTGACCAGACGTTTGCAATTGGTGAGAGATCTGGAGAATGTGCTGGCCAGGGCAGCAGTCGAACATTTTCTTTATCCAGAAAGGCCCGTACAGGACCTGCAACATGCGGTCGTACATTATCCTGCTGAAATGTAGGGTTTCACATGGATCGAATGAAGGGTAGAGCCACGGGTCGTAACACATCTGAAATGTAACGTCCACTGTTCAAAGTGCAGTCAATGCGAACCAAGGCACTCCATACCATCACGCCGGGTGATACGTCAGTATGGCGATGACGAATACACGCTTCCATTGTGCGTTCACCACGATGTCGCCAAACACGGATGCGACGATCATGATGCTGTAAACAGAACCTGGATTCATCCGAAAAAGTTACGTTTTGCCATTCGTGCACCCAGGTTCGTCGTTGAGTACACCATCCCAGGCGCTCCTGTCTGTGATGCAGCGTCAAGGGTAACCGCAGCCATGGTCTCCGAGCTGATAGTCCATGCTGCTGTAAACGTCATAGAACTGTTCGTGCATATGGTTGTTGTCTTGCAAACGTCCCCATCTGTTGACTCAGGGATCAAGACGTGGCTGCACTATCCGTTACAGCCATGATGATAAGATGCCTGTCATCTCGACTGCTAATGATACGAGGCCATTGGGATCCAGCACGGGGTTCCGTATTACCCTTCTGAACCCACCGATGCCATATACTGTTAACAGTCATTGGATCTCGACCAACGCGAGCAGCAATGTCGCGAAACGATAAACCGCAATCGCGATAGGCTACAATCCGACCTTTATCAAAGCCGGAAACGTGATGGTACATATTGCTCCCCCTTACACGAGGCATCACAACAACTTTTCACCAGGCAACGCCGGTCAACTGCGTTTGTGTATGAGAAATCGTTAGGAAACTTTCCTCATGTCAGCACGTTGTAGGTGTCGCCAGCGACGCCATCGTTATGTGAATGCTCTGAAAAGCTAATCATTGGCATATCACAGCATTTTCTTCCTGTCGGTTAAATTTCGCGTCTGTAGCACGTCATCTTCGTGGTGTAGCAATTTTAATGACCAGTAGTGTAATTAAACTTTCCTATTTAACACGTTATAACTGTGGTGTCACCGCCAGACACCACACTGGCTAGGTGGTAGCTTTTAAATCGGCCGCGGTCCGGTAGTATGCGTCGGACCCGCGTGTCGCCACTGTCAGTAATTGCAGACCGAGCGCCACCCCACGGCAGGTCTAGAGAGACGTCCTGGCACTCGCCCCAGTTGTACAGTCGACTTTGCTAGCGAAGCTACACTGACCAATACGCTCTCATTTGCCGAGACGATAGTTAGCATAGCCTTCAGCTAAGTCATTGGCTACGACCTAGCAAGGCGCCATTACCAGTGTATAGTAAAATGGAGATTATATCTGTACAAGAGCGATGTACACCGATTATGGATTAAAGTTAAGTATTACAAGATTTTCGTACTTTATTGCAATTCTCAAGACATTGTCCTGTTCCAGACCTCACGCCAATCTGCGTGAGCTTAACGCGTACCTTTCGGCTTCCTCTCGTTGTGACTTGGCTGTCTTGCTAAGTCACAACAATAACACAGAAACTAACCATCGTGTGATTACCAAACTTGGTAGCATTAATGTCCAGAGTATCGGGTGCATGATTTCCATGCATCATAGCGCCACCGTCCAGTTCCAACTGGGGCCACCAGGTGCCGTGTTCACTCATCGTAATTCATAATGTCACACACCTTACCAGTCCCAGTGCACTTGTTGACGTATCAACATGAGCTTGGACAAAAGGAGCAGGGCATGATTGATGTAGCTCTATTATCAAACCAACAGTAATACTGCAGCTCCAGTCCAGAATACCGACGGCTGACAGGATTGGGGAAGGGTCCTCTTTCTCCACCTGCTGTGCCGGGAATGATGAAGAAGTTCGAATCAACTGGAGAACTGGGCGCCGCTCCGGGAAGAGGCAAACTGTTGTTTGCACAACAGGTAGGTGATGAAACCGCTGTTACTATGGAAGACAACACTGTGCGCAACCCCCGATCGTCAGGCAGTGTGCGTGCTGTGTCAAAACAGTTTAACATCCCGTGATTCACTATACCGAAGGTGCTTCCAACCATTCTCAAACGGTACCCATTTAAGATCCATATCGTACAGCAGCTGGCACCACAGGACGCACAAAGACGTGTTGATTTCTTTCTCGACTTTCTCGGAAAGGCTGAAGTTGACGAGGGCGGGCCTTGGACCATCCTGCGGACAGGCGAACCTCATTTGTTTCTGACGAGTGAGTTGAACACACAGAATTACGGAGTCTGGGGATCTTCACCATCAGTCACTGTTCATGAAGTTCCTCTGTATGTGAACATGTCAGCATATGGTGTGGCTTCACAGCTACGTCCATCATTGGCCCATTCTTTTTTGAACAGTTTGGCGCTCAAGGACCAAAGACGTGCAGTGCGACTAGACAGCGTTACTGCGATATGCTTCGACAACATGTCATACCCAACCCACAGGAGAGAGACTCAAGCCGGCCGCGGTGGTCGTGCGGTTCTGGCGCTGCAGTCCGGAACCGCGGGACTGCTACGGTCGCAGGTTCGAATTCTGCCTCGGCATGGGTGTGTGTGATGTCCTTAGGTTAGTTAGGTTTAAGTAGTTCTACGTTCTAGGGGCTTATGACCTAAGATGTTGAGTCCCATTGTGCTCAGAGCCATTTGAACCATTTTTTAGAGAGACTCAATGAATAAACAGTTTTCATGCAAGACGGAGCCCCACCGTACATCGCTCGTGAAGTTCACCTGCTGCTCCGAAACACATTTGTAAACGATCGAATTATCAGCCGATAGTTTCCAAATTCTTGGCCGGAACGATCACCTGATCTCACTTTCTGGGATTTCTGGTTGTGAGGCTGCCTGAAGGACAGGGTTTACCAGGGGAAAATTCACATATGTTCAGATCTGAAGCGCAGATTTTCAAGAGAGGTAGCCAGCATGCTTCATTCTGCTGTCCAGAATGCAATCCTGGACAGTGATGCGCGCTATATTGAGCCCCTTTTGTAGCACTAAACCGAGCGACCGCTCCGGTCGCAGGTTCGAATCCCGCCTCGGGCATGGATGTGTGTGATGTCCTTAGGTTAGTTAGGTTTAATTAGTTCTAAGTTCTAGGCGACTGATGACCTCAGAAGTTAAGTCGCATAGTGCTCAGAGTCATTTGAACCATTTTTGTAGCAGTAATGCTACCGGTGTGGAATGGTATGACGTATCGAAACAGCACACTAAAAATGTTTCAGTTGAATTTATTCTGCATTATTTCTCTTGAACGTGTCCTTGACATTAATGCTACCAAGTTTGGTCCTCGCAGGGTGATTAGTTTCCGTGTTACAACACGTTAAATAGGGAAAGCTTAATTGACACCAGCCCGTAATATGCTTTTTATCTTGAAATTATTTCTGTATCTGTACTGTATTAAGTAAAACTGGGTAGAAATGGATGGCATTTCTTATAAAAGTATGCCGCAATATTTTACATGTATAGTTGAGGAATCGTAGGAAAACTAAATGCTTGCTTCCAAACAAATATTTTGTCTTCCACTCCAGAGGATGAACTATTAACAGAATGTTACAAAACTGTTACCGTTTCACCTTGCCTTAAACAAAGCATTGTAACTGAAAATTTCAGAGAAATTAGGTTACCTGTTCCAGTACAAAATAATACTGACAAAACAAATCGTTCAATTCCTAGAGTCAGTGCTTAATTTCAAATACAAATGAGAAAAGCTGCACTTCGTGTAATGGCAGGAACTCGGCTGTTTGCCCTCCGGCACATGAGTTGGGTGTGGGTTTCAAACCTCAACTCGCCAGAGATAGGGGCGTCCGCGGTTTACAAGGGCAGCGCCATTCCGTTCCGATTGTGTCCGGGAGTCTAGCAGAATGGCCAAGCATTATTCCCGTTCGTTTGTTCTAGGTACTTTTCAAATCACCGAACTCTTTGATACCCACAGAGAGATCGACTTGGATAGGATATCTCAGCAGCATGATTATCTATAAGCACAACGTGAACTTCATCAAGTTGAAGGTAACTGTCCTTGGGTAGGATATCTTCAGTAACATCATCTCTAAGTATCTCAAGTACTTGCTTATTTTCGTTGGGAATCGTACTTGAATAGAATCTTATCAGCATGTCAGATACTTTCGACTTTACTGCTTTCCATTCTTTTCCTCTTTGTTTCTGGTCTTACGAATTGAGTGATGTCTTTCACCATCACTTTGTATCATCTAATAGTTTAGTTGCCACTTGCGTATAATATGCAGTACGCTGTATAATATCTTACTTTATTTCGGGGTTAACTTCTACAATTATATTATGACTCCAACGGTCTTTTACGAACGGCAGACATGTAATTATCTCTTCAAAGAAATAAATGTTGGTTATTGGTTTGTTTGTTTGCAGCTCCTGGTACACGTCGAATTCCCCGCGCCACATCAGCATACTACACCACTAGAGAAACCAAAACAAAGTACACAGCCCACTGATAGAAGATAAACTCATTCCCTATTCTTATTTCGGCTTCCTTTGCCGTATGCAGTATTACATCCTAGATACCAAATTCTTTTAATTTTCGTTTTTTAATCCAACATTTTTTCACTTCTCTTCTTCCTAACTATTTTCGTAACTTTTTCTTATATCTCACCTAAAACTTTCCATGTCTTTCCGCACCAATCAACAGTTGTACTATGTGCTTCTGAATGTCTGTCCGAAGGGATATCTCGTCTGTGAAGCTTAAATTCCTGCTACTGGCCCTCGCATCTTCATTATCGGTTCTGAAATATCCTTATTCTACGTTTATCGTTTACTCCAACCTTAAATGACACGGTGTATACTAAACTTAAAGTTTCACTTTCGTCTCACAGTTTTTATAATAGTAGTGGAACAACATATTCTTACTAAATGATAATTGATGTGACGAAGCAGAAGATGAGGCAACCAAATTGCACAACATGTACAGCATATTACTCTTTATTATAAATCAAAGTACTATCGTAAAATTTTTTGCCTGCATATGGCGCCACAGCTGAATCAGCTGCTCTTGCGTTGGAAACGTGTATTTCCATTTATGACTTGTTTAAATAGCAGCGAGTTATACTTCAGTGAGGAAGTAATTATCTATTCAGTAACTACTTTTTCATTACTAAATTTAATCACTTTTTTGTCCATTTCTGGAAAACAGCGTTATGCTACTCGTCATTCTTCTTAAATGATGCCTGTTTTCAGGTTTTCTGCTACTTTGTCAGCTACCAAGCAAACAAAAGCCTAACAAAAGTTTTGGATGCTTTCGTTGACTTAAGCCAAGATGAGCATGTTGTGCAAAAAATTACACAGTGCTGTCTGCAGTCTGAAACTACAGGATAAAGCTTCAGTAGATGTTCTCTCTGCACGTGTGACCGTCATTTCAAGCCTCAAGATCGATTTAGGAAAAAGGTGATTTGTAATTTGCCTGTTGTCAGTTACAGTTATTGATATTCACAGGAGTTGGAAAAAACAGCAAGAAAATTGACCGCTTTCGAACATTTCATTCAATACATTGATCAAAATCCACGTTTTAAAGTGGGACTACTACGGTAGCTGGAGGGTTGGGTTGGGTTGGTTGGTTTGGGGAAGGAGACCAGACAGCGAGGTCATCGGTCTCATCGGATTAGGGAAGGACGGGGAAGGAAGTCGGCCGTGCCCTTTGAAAGGAACCATCCTGGCATTTGCCTGGAGCGATTTAGGGAAATCACGGAAAACCTAAATGAGGATGGCCAGACGCGGGATTGAACCGTCGTCCTCCCGAATGCGAGTCCAGTGTGCTAGCCACTGCGCCACCTCGCTCGGTACGGTAGCTGGATCAGGTACGGCAATGTTAGGATCTGGCAGTTATGCTATATGTTATGGTGAGTCAATATTGGAATAAACTACCGGTAAGTAAGCGTATTCTCGAACTGAAACAACCCACATTACGGCAACAAAAAGTTCCATGCCAGCTACTTCTGAGTGTTTTTAACTATGCAGGATCGTCCAACAGGCTCGTTAACGTTGTGCATTGTAGTTGATGTTCTGAAAGGTTTTGAACAGTTCCGTACTCAACTTCTATCAAACAAGTAACTGCCGAAATGGAAGAGGGAATACCGGTAAAGTCGTGTTTCTTCTTTTTTTCCAACGCGAAGAAATAAACTATAGAGCTGTGAGTTAACGAGCATTTCGCTCTCATTTAAATATATGGCCGAAAGAGTCAGCCTACAGGAATTGTGAAACGAACCCTGTCGTCGAGGACCGTGTGCTACAAAGGGCACGGATTCACCACGAGATGGGGACGTTCACTGGCGTCTATTGTCTATTGAGGCCTAAATGCCGTAGTGTGCGAGTGAGACATACGAGAAACTACGTCATAGGGAAACCCAGTAGAAGCCGTTTGTGGCTAAGGAGTCGTAGCAGTGTTAAATATGGTGGACATTTATGGAAACTACACTCCTGGAAATGCAAAAAAGAACACATTGACACCGGTGTGTCAGACCCACCATACTTGCTCCGGACACTGCGAGAGGGCTGTACAAGCAATGATCACACGCACGGCACAGCGGACACACCAGGAACCGCGGTGTTGGCCGTCGAATGGCGCTAGCTGCGCAGCATTTGTGCACCGCCGCCGTCAGTGTCAGCCAGTTTGCCGTGGCATACGGAGCTCCATCGCAGTCTTTAACACTGGTAGCATGCCGCGACAGCGTGGACGTGAACCGTATGTGCAGTTGACGGACTTTGAGCGAGGGCGTATAGTGGGCATGCGGGAGGCCGGGTGGACGTACCGCCGAATTGCTCAACACGTGGGGCGTGAGGTCTCCACAGTACATCGATGTTGTTGCCAGTGGTCGGCGGAAGGTGCACGTGCCCGTCGACCTGGGACCGGACCGCAGCGACGCACGGATGCACGCCAAGACCGTAGGATCCTACGCAGTGCCGTAGGGGACTGCACCGCCACTTCCCAGCAAATTAGGGACACTGTTGCTCCTGGGGTATCGGCGAGGACCATTCGCAACCGTCTCCATGAAGCTGGGCTACGGTCCCGCACACCGTTAGGCCGTCTTCCGCTCACGCCCCAACATCGTGCAGCCCGCCTCCAGTGGTGTCGCGACAGGCGTGAATGGAGGGACGAATGGAGAGGTGTCGTCTTCAGCGATGAGAGTCGCTTCTGCCTTGGTGCCAATGATGGTCGTATGCGTGTTTGGCGCCGTGCAGGTGAGCGCCACAATCAGGACTGCATACGACCGAGGCACACAGGGCCAACACCCGGCATCATGGTGTGGGGAGCGATCTCCTACACTGGCCGTACACCACTGGTGATCGTCGAGGGGACACTGAATAGTGCACGGTACATCCAAACCGTCATCGAACCCATCGTTCTACCATTCCTAGACCGGCAAGGGAACTTGCTGTTCCAACAGGACAATGCACGTCCGCATGTATCCCGTGCCACCCAACGTGCTCTAGAAGGTGTAAGTCAACTACCCTGGCCAGCAAGATCTCCGGATCTGTCCCCCATTGAGCATGTTTGGGACTGGATGAAGCGTCGTCTCACGCGGTCTGCACGTCCAGCACGAACGCTGGTCCAACTGAGGCGCCAGGTGGAAATGGCATGGCAAGCCGTTCCACAGGACTACATCCAGCATCTCTACGATCGTCTCCATGGGAGAATAGCAGCCTGCATTGCTGCGAAAGGTGGATATACACTGTACTAGTGCCGACATTGTGCATGGTCTGTTGCCTGTGTCTATGTGCCTGTGGTTCTGTCAGTGTGATCATGTGATGTATCTGACCCCAGGAATGTGTCAATAAAGTTTCCCCTTCCTGGGACAATGAATTCACGGTGTTCTTATTTCAATTTCCAGGAGTGTATTTAATTCTGTAGTAATGCAGGGAATCAAGCCACAGTAATTTATATCAGCCATCCTCCGAGAATTTTCATGGTGATGCCAATAAAACTTGAATACTGATCACATCTATAATAATTTAGGATTTACTGTTAAAGTGAATTTAACAAGTTTTGTAACAAAGTCCTGATGCTGAAGTCTGAACGCTTCATATAGAAGAGCATCATTAAAATTACAAACATTGTAAATATCAACTCTGTGACTTTATTTGTTTAAAAGGTATAGTAAATTTAAATTATCACTATTTTCAGTTAAGCATCAGATCATTATTTCCTCCACACAAAACACGTTGAATTGCGACAGCATGACACCTTATCGAATCATTAGGTAATAGAATATTTGTTGTAGAGTTTAGTGCATAATAGTAACATTTGCTTTCTTTATTTATCTATCAGAAAGCACATTGGTGCAAGGCTACGGCCGTGGCATTCAAGGCTAAGAAGAAAATTGTATTGATTTTATGTAAAAGAATTTAACGTTCATTAAGTAATGGATATTATTGGTCAAGCTTTGATTATTTAAATATTTTAAAATGTAAAATAATGTAGAATAAGCTGTAGACAATCAGATGGACGGCTTCAGGAAAGGGAACTGCACTAGTCAGTTGAGCGAAGATGTTCGGCGCGCGGGAAACGCGGCCGGGGACGAGCAGTCAGACATTGCTGGAGGAGGCGCGAAAGCGGATGGTCGGCCTTTAGGAAGCTAGGAAGTGAAACGACTCTGAAAATTTCGAGTTGTGTGGTATCGCGGGACTTATTCTCTGAGCGTTGAGCGGTGAGCCGCGCGCCTGGTGTGAAGTCCACCTTTTCGTGTAGCTAAGGAAGCGGGGAACTGGACTTGTGTTTCGCGACGAGATAGTGAATGATCGAACTGTATCAAATAGATATGCGCTCGAGTGTAACAGTAACTCTAAATACCACCACTTTCACTATTGGTTTGCTTTCTGAATTATCATTATTCTAACCAAATCTCAACTGTGAGGCCTACGTCATTTATAGGTCGTTAATTTAGTTCCCGATATTATTATTACTGTTGTTATATGTTATATTAACTTTGTATTTCGCAAACGTGCCATCAGTCAGACAATTTAATCAAAGGGCCACAACTGTCCAATTTAGGGCGTGTAGTGCGAAACGTGCGGTTCAACCCCTACACGAGTTTGAGCCAAGACATTTCGACGAAGAGGAACCGTATGTGAGCCAGAACATCTCAAGGGATGTTAGCTCGCAGAGCGAAACACCGATATGAACATAACATGAAAATTTTTTTTTCCTTTATTGTAATTTTTATCACCTATACAGGCGGGCTGTCAGCAGCATAGTACACTGCTCTTCAGCCTTAAGTGGAAAAATAATATGACATAGTGGTGATACAGTCAATACAAAAAACGGCGGGCAAAAAATGGAGATACAAAAAACAATAAACAAGAAGCCGTTCACGTTGGACGATAAAAACACTAACACTTGTTGACACGGCGCACAAAACACGGAGAACGGCGACGGCACATGTGAACAGTTGAGTTGTAACTGCACAAAACACAAAACGAAGCACACACACTAGACACTGATGGCGATGATCTCCGGCGCGCGAATGTTCACTATGCGTGTGCGAGTCCGGGGACCTGCCAAGAGAGGAGGAGGAGGAAGGGGAGTGGGAGAGGGGAGAGCAGAGATGCCACGGGCAGGGGAGAAAGGGGGGAGGGATGAAGGGGGAGGGGAAGCCCGGGGAAGAGGGGTGGAGGGAGGGGACGGGGGAAAAGGAAAGAGAAGGGAAGGGAAGGGAAGAGAAGGGAGGGAGGGTGCCTAAAGGAAAGGACACCGGAAGTGGGGGGTGGGGCAGGGTCGAAGTTGATAGGAGGGGTAGATGGAGGGGAGGAGGACATCATCAGGGAGGGGGAGCTGGCGGAAGCCACCTTGGGAGAGGGTAAGGAGGGTGGAGAGATGGAGACCAGGTGGGACGTGGGCATACAGGCGCGGCAGTGGGTGGGGGTGGGAGAGGATCGGGGAGACGAGCGGGTGAGGAGGATCGAGTTTACGGGAGGTGTACAGGATCCGTATCCTCATAACATGAAATTCATCACACACAGTAAGTATCGCATGTAGCCGACTTCGAAGATGAGAACAGAAACAGTATCATTTCAGTTCCGACTCAGTGTGAGAGAACAGTGCACTAAGAAATAAAGAAACGGAGGTGATTCTTTTTATTATCTCTGAAAGAAGTGAGTCGTAAATTGTGAGAGGGTTCTTAGACAAATAGGTCTCTCGCTTGTGATAAAATGCAAATAACTACAGTCGGGAAAACGGAGGAGCCACTTGTAATGTACCTTGAAATCTTATCGCAAGAAGTGTTTATTTCTCGCATATAATACTAGTGCTCTCCATACAATATATATATATCGGAGACGCTTCACAGAATAAATTTTACAGCCTGTGTTGCTCTCGATTTGTAATGATGGTATCCTCCACAGCGTAATAATAATAATTTATAAATGAATATTTAAAATATGATTATAGATCGTTCTGAACATTATTCCCGTGTTAGAGTGCATCACATTTATTGCAAACCAGAGAACCATAAGTTTTAGGGATATCAACGGGAAGACATGGTAACAACTGTCAATTCCTCCCAGATGTTGAAAATACCGCTGCAGTTGTATGGGTCTTTCATTTTGTGTTCTATATAAAATAACCTTACAACTGTAGCGGTATTTTCAAAATCTGGTATAATGTCCAGTTGCGGATGTTCCTCCGACAGAATTGTTTGTTGGAGTCAGTTCCTCACTATAAAGATAATCCAGTCACATATGCATCAAGAAAGAATATGCGTAGCGTAAGTATCTTTTATGGAGTGCAACATTAGTAGCGGCGCTGTTCTACTTTTTACAACGATGGTTAATGACAGTAGTTTCGGAGACACGAAAACCTCTTCATAAACACCGGCAGATCATTTCCAGCATCACAAATATCCTCCAATAAGCAGGAATTGGACAATATATGGAAACACCGCGAGACGCGTGCTTTAGCATAAATACAAATGCTAGCTAAGCCAGCAAGTTGCGCTGTTGTATTTGACCACCACCGGAACCTTCGCAGTTTCCTCGTTGCTTTCCAGTCGTGATCATAACAGTTTTCCGTGTAATTTGAGTGGATTATGTCGACCTCTGTGAATCCGAACGTGGGCAGAACATTTTGTGCTCGTGCTTCCGTAATCAAGGTGGCGTTAGTGGTGTTTCAAGAGGCACCTTATCGAAATTTTATATTGTGTACAGGAAAATTGGGAAAACATTATCCACTAAGTCATATTCCGACGAATGTTTGTGTTGAGTGATCGTGACAAACAATCACTGAAGAAGATTGTGACGAAAAATAAGAGGACGAGAGCTGCAAAAGTCACTGCAGAACTGTATGGCGCACTCGCGAACCCTGTCAGCACCGAAACAACACAAAGGGAGCTACAGAATCAGGGAACTGCTGGGAAAGCTGGAATTTTAGAACAACTCATTAGTGATGCAAATGTCCGCAGCAGAAAAATCTGGTGCCGAAGCCATAAAACCCGGACTATGGTACAATGTGAGAAAGTAATTTAGTCGGATAAGTCTTCTTTCACGCTGTTTCCAACTTCTAGGGGAGCTTACGTTCCAAAAGTAAAACGTGGCGGAGATTCGGTGATGATTTGGGCAGCTACATGGGAGTGTTCCATGGTCCCAAGGTTTCTCTGCAAGGCTTCATTACTGCCAATCATTATACGACCACTTCGGCTGATCACGTCCATGCTACGGTACGTTTGTTCCACACTTATCATTCTATTTTCCAAGGCAACAATCCCCGTGTTCATAAAGCGCCACAGTCACCACATTGGATTGTTATTGAGCCTTTGTGGTCTATGGAGAGAAGCGTGTGTGATCTCGATTCACAATCATCAGCGTTATCCAACTAGCTGCTATTTTCCAGGTAGAATTGTCCCAGTCTTTTATTCATGATCCTCAACATAAGTTACGCTGCATACTCGTCGATCAGACAGCCATCACTGCGACTGCATAGGGTCCCATGACAGTCAAACAATACTGACGCACTTTAGAAACTTTGTAACATATCGCAGAACAATCACGGTAAACCAGTTTGAGTAGTAGAACAGGATGGGTCCCCCTCATTGCACCTATAGGACTTTATGGCTACATCTACGTCTACACTCCGCAACCCACCTCACGATAAGTGGCGGAGGGTCACTTCCCTGTTTTACTGTTCCAGTCGCGTATGGTGCACCCAACAACGGCTGCCGGTGGGTTCGACTTTCTCTAATTTTTTCTTCGTGGTCTTTTCGCGAGATATACATAGGATGAATGTACTCTCTCGGACTTTTAATAGCAGACTGTAACTCGAAGTGGAACGCCTGTCTTGCAGCGTCTGCCACTGGAGTCGGCTGAGTATCTCCGTGACGTTTTCTCGCTTACTAAATGAACCTGTAACGAAATGTGCTGCTTTTCTTTGGATTTTCTCTATTTCCTTTACCTGTCCTATTTGGTACGTATCCCAGACTTAGGAGCAGCAATATTCAAGATTTGGTCTGAAGAGTGTTTTGTAAGCTTCGTACGATGTTGCTGGACTAAATATCCTGAGGATTCTTCCAGTAAAACTCATTCTGGCCTCTGCCCCCTCCGCGATTAATTTTATTTTGTCGTTCCACTAAAAATCACTCTGTACTCATATTCCTAGATATTTTATGGAAGTATCGGTTTCCAGTGATTATTCTACACTCGTGTAGCCATACAGTAGCGACTATTTCTGTCTGTGAACTCGCACTACGTTACATTTGTTTATGACGAGTATCAATTGCCGCTCCTGTACCAAGCGTGGATCTTTTACAGCTCTTTCTACAATTCTATACAATTTTCTAGCGTTTCGACTTATCTGAATGCATCATCATCATCATGCACGAAAAGCCACATGGAACTTCCGACCTAATGTACTTAGTTATTTACGTTTATTTTGAGAAGTAATGGTCCTATAACACTCCCTTGGGGCAAGCCAGAAGATAATTTTACTTCTGAATACTTCTCTCTGTTCAGAAAGGCATGCTGTGTTGTGTTTGCTATAAATTCTTCAGCCCACTCTCAAAGTTGGTCTCATATTCCGTACGCTCGTTTTTTGCTTGTTAGAAGGTTGTATAGAACTGTATCGAACGCCTTCAGGAAGTCAAAGAACGCGGCCTCTGACTGAGAGCCTGTACCTACTGCTTACTGGCTCTTGTGGACGAACAGAGCGAGCTGGGTTTCACACAGTCATTGTTTTCGCCGCCCACAGTGATTTCTACAGAGGAGATTTTTTTGGCTCCTGAAATTTCATAATACTCTAGCATAAACATATTCCTAAATTCTACAACAGATGGACGTCGGAGATAAGAGTCTGTAGTTTTGTGCGACCGTTCCACAACCCTGCTTGAAAATGGGTATATGGTGGGCATTTTTTTTAATCATTGAGCCCTACAGCATACTGCCGCTAAAAAAGGGCCTAGTTCTTCCGCATACTCGTGTATAGTCGAAATGGTATCCCGCATCACTCTGTTACTTTCCTCACTTACATACCCATAATTCTGTCGTTTGTACGACGATTTAAAGGAGGAACTACAGTGCGAATTTCCTCTGTGAAAAAGTTCAAGAAAAAGACGCTTAGAATTTCGATCTCTTCTATTACATTCTCTATTTCACTGCCATTATGTTCACAGAGTGTATGAATAGATGGCTTCGATCCACTTCCTGGTTCAACATATCACCCAAAGTTTTCAGGAGTTTCTGTGAAGTCGGCAGACTTTTACTCTCAAATGTGTTGAACGCTTCACACTTACGGCTGACTCTTTACGGTAGCAGAGTGATAGTATAATCTTTTATCTTTGAGATGTCAACGTTAGTGTATTGTGGTTAAGGCCACAGTGTGTTCTACAGAGTATCTGATTCCTGTAGAAAATACAACCATCGTAAATGTCGAATATACTTCGGCTATTTCACACCATAAATAACAGTTATTTAAAACTGTATTGTTAACGTACGTTTACAAAGAAACATATCGCATGCCACTTGTTTTACTCTTCTAATACTCACATTTAGACATGCAATTATTTCAAAAACTTGTCATATAATTATCAGAAACGACACTTGCAGCTAATACAAAACACGGAAAACCGCGACAGGCGCAATTTAGTGGCAGACTCGCAAGTGTCCTCTAACAGACATACATTTATTTCAAAAATGTTGATAAAGCGTTCGCGAGCAACACACAGTAAAAATATTTTGAAAAACGTCCACAAACAGGACGCATATGGTATTTGCTTTCCCAGAGAGAACGTGAATTTGCCGATGAAGAGTTTGTCAACATTTCGTTGACAAGCACTCGAAGAGCTGTCAATTAAAATCTTGCGTCGACATTTTAGTACCTCGTCAATAGCGGGCAAACAAAACGGCTGTCGCCACACCGACGTACAATGGGCGGCGCTGCACGCGACGGCACACAGATTGCGATTCGCGGCGTAGTGAATTTGTCGCGGTTTTTGCTGTGGCGGTTTTCGCGTTCGAATCGTTAAGATTCCACTGGGCAAGCATGTGTCAAATTTCAGTCGCGGACAAGTGTGCGCGGTTCTACCGACAGAAATTTCTGCCGCTGTTGCTGGAATAAAACAAGTCCAGTGCAACGCGTTTTCATCAATCAGCAGGTGAGGTTGGCGGGGGTGCTGTGTGAATGAAAAACGTCATATTAATACAAGCTCTCAGAAATGACAAATTTTCTAGAGCTACCTATTTGGAAGAACCTGGAATGGGAATGGTGCAGTTGACAGTCTTTATATTATATACAGTTTTCTGAGTGGTTTGATGTTGCCCATCGCGGAATCCACTCCTGTGTCATCCTCGTAACCGCAGTTTAATGCGTGTATCCAGCGTTTGCAGTTATTTATTCCCCTACAGTTTTTACCCTCCACCTTCAACTATCACGGAAATTATTGCTTGATTTATTAACAAATATCGTATCTTTCTGTCCCTTCTTCTTGTCAATGTGTTTCACGTGTTTCCCTCTCACTGACTTTGCGAACGTCCCCATTTCATATCAGTCCACCAAATTTTGAACTTCACTCCTCGATTCTTCAATTATCTTCACTCCTAATTTTTCGCTTCAATGCAGTGTTCGAAACGTATATTCTTAGCAATTTTGCCTGAAATGTCCTTTTGTTCGTGCTAGTCAAAGACAACTGAGGATCTATTACATGCTAATCAGTTTGGTTTTCGGAAAGACGCTTTCAGTGCTACGGAATAACTTCCATGGTATTAGAGGGTGCTGTAGGAAGTAAAAAGTGCAAGACACGACTTAGATTGAAATACATCCAACAGATAACTGGGAGTGGGGGTGCAAGCGCTCAAGAAATCGTGGCAAGACATATGGTTGTGTTCGTTAGTTCTTAGTTGCTAGTTCCCTGAAAAAATGCTGCACCATATTGTTCACATTGAAACCTAACTGTCGTCTTTATTACTTTCCACTCAAGCCTAAATTTGAACTGTTTACAGCCGTTTTTCTGGTGAGCCCAATTAAAGACACATCTATTATTTATGTGGCGATGACAGTTAAACTTCGGAAGCGCAAGGGAAAACACTCTTGGCTGTCAGAAGGAAATAGTCGCACGTTGCATGGGGGCTTAATTATATGTTAATGCAAATAATTTTAATTTTTTGCGATTTAGTAGCTGTCTGTCCGATTACGAAGTCTCGTAAACGGTTGGCCCTGACTAGTATTATTACGCAATCTGACTGCATAGAACAATAACAAAGAATGAAATGGTAATTTTCATTAACACAATTAATTAATTAAGTCCCCAGCAACTATAAAACCTACGAAACCAAAGCACAAGTATAACTGTTCTGTGTGTGGAAGTATGACTCAACGTACGCATCTGGCACGGTTCTTCTTCAATAACACAAGAAATTTTAAATTTCATTTATACTGAATTAATTAAAGAAAATAAAAATACCATAATTACTCAAGAGAACCAGAATTACACTCTAATCCCAGAACACAAGCCAGATGCTTTGTTGACTGAACCTGTAATGAAGCATTATTTACGACATTAAATAATGAAAAATAAATCAAGTTTCGTTACCTTCATATATTGACCAAAATCACTCTAATCATTACAATATATCTCCACACCGACTCGCTATTACCACATCTCAACAAGAACTTTTCAGTATCACATCTCAGCAAGCACTCCCTACTAGCACATCTCAACACGAACTGACTACTACGAGTCCTCGACAAGCACTGCCCACTACGAGTTCTCAACAGCCACTGCCCACTACGACATCTCAATAATCACTGCCAGTGGAGGCGGCGGAACAATACTCTCTAGCGCGATCTCTGGCGCTGTGGCTCAGTGTAGCCACCTTTCAACGTTATAACGGGTACCTAGTTCTAAAAAAAAAGCAAGATGACTGCGAAGAGCGCAGGTATGGAGGAAATGTGCTCCTTCATTTACCGCGTCACGCTCCTAACCGATTACTTACCTAAAAAAATTAACAGTTTCCTAATATAATATTAATATAACAATAATATCCTTTTGCCTATCCTTATTCGGTATCATGCTATAGTGGATTTGGCAATCGTAGAGGGTCACCGGATGCTCTTCCTGTTTTCAAAATGGTTCAAATGGCTCTGAGCACTATGGGACTTAACATCTGAGGTCAACAGTCCCCTAGAACTTAGAACCACTTAAACCTAACTAACCTAAAGACATCACACACATCCATGCCGAGGCAGGATTCGAACCTGCGACCGTAGCGGTCGCACGGTTCCGGACTTTAGCGCCTACAACCGCTCGGCCACACTGGCCGGATCTTAATGTTTTATTTCCCTCCTCCCCCAACGGGTGGAATCTGTGTACCCTCTTTGTCTGCTTCTAGTGTTACTAGTGTTATAGAATGTGAAAGTGGGACAATGTTTTTTAAATGTTTGCGGATCCTGTAACTGATGCCTAACTGGGGTACCAGCCCGGTATTCAGCCAGTCACATGCTGGAAACTGCCTAAAAACCACATCCAGACTAACCAAAACACCGACCCTTGTCGTTAATTCGCCGGACGGATTCGATCCAGGGCCGGCGAGACTTCCCGAATCGCGGAAGCGGCTTGCTAATACATGCGGCTTTACGGGACATTGATGATGATAGCAGCAATTTTTAATAATAGTTCACCATTAGGGAATGAGCAAGATGTTTAGAAATGCCAGAGCACAAAATCGTAGTGTGGTCATGTGCAGGCCCTGGTCTTACGTAAGCACGTGGTTACCGAAAGAACTAGGGAAGTTTCGGAAAAATACGCGTGTTATTACCAGATCTGAAGCTCATCAATCAACATTAACTAAATATTAAAGTTATAGATTACTTTAAAAGATACACAAAATAATGATATCAAAGAACTGATCTGACTTGTTGAAAGGGTACAGTACCGCCCGACATGGACAATAGGTACAACATACTTCATTATTCTTGTCAGAACAACACATTTTTTGTAAAAATAACTCAATTTCAATTAATACAGCGAAGCCGGATACCAGTGTGGAAAAGAATGACAATTTATTTATTTAATTTATCACATGTGCACTCCCAAAAAATAAATCCCTACATCCAGTTTGGTGAGATCTGTGAAATGAATGAATGTAAAAATGGTTCAAATGGCTCTGAGCACTATGGGACTTAACATCTGTGGTCATCAGTCCCCTAGAACTTAGAACTACTTAAACCTAACTAACCTAAGGACATCACACACATCCACGCCCGAGGCAGGATTCGAACCTGCGACCGTAGCAGTCGCGCGGTTCCAGACTGAGCGCCTAGAACCGCGAGACCACCGTGGCTGGCGAATGAATGTATGGTCGTCTGCTAACCACAGATAGTGAATGTGAATATATGATCATCTTTGAGACGGTACTTGAGTCACATTTGGTGGGACCAAAGAGATGAAATTTACCTGAGCTTTGAGCGCCTGAAATGTGACTGACCAATACGGTAGCAAGGTGCTTCCCCACTTCGGCAGAGGTGCGGAAGGACCTGAAGAACGGCCATGTTTCAGCACTCTGCCGCTGGATCTAGTGTTGGTAAGACCTGTCTTACGTGTGCTCTGTAAAGACAAAAGAGTGGAGACATGGTATGCATGTGGAATACTTAAGAGTAGTTTGAAATAATAATTTCTCTATTTCAGGAACTTTTGTGGGGAGAATTAAATGTCAGGCAGATAATATTAATGGGATCATAGTAATCTTCGGATGTGACCAACGGTCACAATGAAACCACGTGTAGCAATAAGTTGAAATACTTCTGTGTGCTTAAGTTAAGCTGAATTACTAGCGTGTGTACTATAAGTTGAAATATTTAAGAAATGGAGTGTGCAGGACTTGAAATTAGATACGAGTACTTCCACAAGGTGAGTACTGTGTGAGTCTCAATCTGTGTATGAGACAAAGGATAAAGAGAAGTACTCGTCCATGGTATTAGTTGAGGACTCGCGTGTGTGATGAATATGTTCTTAATATTACTTTGCGGGTTATGTTTCCGTGTGACGCTTGATTCAAACTATAATACTCTGAGAGAGAAGCAAGGTGAGTCAGCCGTCTATCCAGCAACGCCACTTGGCTTGCATTCACAGGAAGACGTGCATATATCCTCCAGAGTTCATAGTAGGAAAGAAGAATTACGAAGTGGGGCAGTGTCGTGTGAAACTGGGATAAATACTAATTGAAGTGGGAAAGCTGAAAGTGATAATGTTGTGACTTTTCCAGAATGAGATTTTCACTCTGCAGCGGAGTCTGCGCTGATATGAAACTTCCTGGCAGATTAAAACTGTGTGCTCGACCGAGACTCGAACTCGGGACCTTTGCCTTTCGCGGGCAAGTGCTCTACCATCTGAGCTACCGAAGCACGACTCACGCCCGGTCTCACAGCTTTACTTCTGCCAGTGTCTCGTCTCCTACCTTCCAAACTTTACAGAAGCTCTCCTGCGAACCTTGCAGAACTAGCACTCCTGAAAGAAAGATTACTGTGGAGACATGGCTTAGCCACAGCCTGGGGGACGTTTCCAGAATGAGGTTTTCACTCTGCAGCGGAGTGTGCGCTGATATGAAACTTCCTGGCTATAGATACAGCAATAAGGAATAGCGCAGTAGGCAGTACACTTGAAGAGGAATGGACATCTCTAAAAAGGGCCATCACAGAAGTTGGGAAGGAAAACATAGGTACAAAGAAGGTAGCTGCGAAGAAACCATGGGTAACAGAAGAAATACTTCAGTTGATTGATGAAAGGAGGAGGTACAAACATGTTCCGGGAAACTCAGGAATACAGAAATACAAGTCGCTGAGGAAAGAAGTAGACAGGAAGTGCAGGGAAGCTAAGACGAAATGGCTGCAGGAAAAATGTGAAGACATCGAAAAAGATATGATTGTCGGAAGGACAGACTCAGCATACAGGAAAGTCAAAACAACCTTTGGTGACATTAAAAGCAACGGTGGTAACATTAAGAGTGCAACGGGAATTCCACTGTTAAATGCAGAGGAGAGAGCAGATAGGTGGAAAGAATACATTGAAAGCCTCTATGAGGGTGAAGATTTGTCTGATGTGATAGAAGAAGAAACAGGAGTCGATTTAGAAGAGATAGGGGATCCAGTATTTGAATCGGAATTTAAAAGAGCTTTGGAGGACTTACGGTCAAATAAGGCAGAAGGGATAGATAACATTCCATCAGAATTTCTAAAATCATTGGGGGAAGTGGCAACAAAACGACTATTCACGTTGGTGTGTAGAATATATGAGTCTGGCGACATACCATCTGGCTTTCGGAAAAGCATCATCTACACAAATCCGAAGACGGCAAGAGCTGACAAGTGCGAGAATTATCACAGCTTCAGCTTAGCAGCTCATGCATCGAAGCTGCTTACAAGAATAATATACAGCAGAATGGAAAAGAAAATTGAGAATGCGCTAGGTGACGATCAGTTTGGCTTTACGAAAAGTAATGGGACGAGAGAGGCAATTCTGACGTTACGGCTAATAATGGAAGCAAGGCTAAAGAAAAATCAAGACACGTTCATAGGATTTGTCGACCTGGAAAAAGCGTTCGACAATATAAAATGGTGCAAGCTGTTCGAGATTCCGAAAAAAGTAGGGGTAAGCTATAGGGAGAGACGGGTCATATACAATATGTACAACAACCAAGAGGGAATAATAAGAGTGGACGATCAAGAACGAAGTGCTCGTATTAAGAAGGGTGTAAGACAAGGCTGTAGCCTTTTACCCCTACTCTTCAATCTGTACATCGAGGAAGCAATGATGGAAATAAAAGAAAGGTTCAGGAGTGGAATTAAAATACAAGGTGAAAGGATATCAATGATACGATTCGCTGATGACATTGCTATCCTGAGTGAAAGTGAAGAAGAATTAAATGATCTGCTGAACGGAATGAACAGTCTAATGAGTACACAGTATGGTTTGAGAGTAAATCGGAGAAAGACGAAGGTAATGAGAAGTAGTAGAAATGAGAACAGCGAGAAACTTAACATCAGGATGGATGGTCACGAAGTCAATGAAGTTAAGGAATTCTGCTACCTAGGCAGTAAAATAACCAATGACGGACGGAGCAAGGAGGACATCAAAAGCAGACTCGCTATGGCAAAAAAGGCATTTCTGGCCAAGAGAAGTCTACTAATATCAAATACCGGCCTTAATTTGAGGAAGAAATTTCTGAGGATGTACGTCTGGAGTACAGCATTGTATGGTAGTGAAACATGGACTGTGGGAAAACCGGAACAGAAGAGAATCGAAGCATTTGAGATGTGGTGCTATAGACGAATGTTGAAAATTAGGTGGACTGCTAAGGTAAGGAATGAGGAGGTTCTACGCAGAATCGGAGAGGAAAGGAATATGTGGAAAACACTGATAAGGAGAAGGGACAGGATGATAGGACATCTGCTAGGACATGAGGGAATGACTTCCATGGTACTAGAGGGAGCTGCCGGCCGGGGTGGTCGAGTGGTTCTAGGCGCTACAGTCTGGAACCACGCGACCGCAACGGTCGCAGTTTCGAATCTGCCTTGGGCATGGATGTGTGTGATGTCCTTAGGTTAGTTAGGTTTAAGTAGTTCTAAGTTCTAGGGGACTGATGACCTCAGAAGTTAAGTCCTATAGTTCTCAGAGCCATTTGAACCATTTGAACTAGAGGGAGCTGTAGAGTGCAAAAACTGTTGAGGAAGACAGAGATTGGAATACGTCAAGCAAATAATTGAGGACGTAGGTTGCAAGTGCTACTCTGAGATGAAGAGGTTAGAACAGGAAAGGGATTCGTGGCGGGCCGCATCAAACCAGTTAGTAGACTAATGAAAAAAAAAACGCGACATGGTTCAAAAATGGTTCAAATGGCTCTGAGCACTATGGGACTTAACATCTGAGGTCATCAGTCCCCTAGAACGTAGAACTACTTAAACCTAAGAACAACACACACATCCATGCCCGAGGCAGGATTCGAACCTGCGACCGTAGCAGTCGCGCGGTTCCTGACTGCGCGCCTAGAACCGCTAGACCACCGCGGCCGGCCCGCGACATGGAATAGATAAGTTCTTTCTGACATAAATGCAAGTAATTAAATTTGGAATGTGTTGCTTAAAACAGTAGCATGTAGTGATATCGTACGAACACATTAGCATCAATGTGAAGTGAACACAGCACCCGGAGACTGTAGCCAACCAAGAGGTACATTAGAGTAACTGGGTTCACATCAAGCTGCAGCTCAAAACGAATTTACGCGCAATTCTCTGACTTGCCGCAACAGAGCAAAGAGCCAGACCTGAGATACGTCACGTGCGAAGCCAAAGATCTAATCAAAACAGTGCACCGTCGATGCCAGCGTGTCTACATGTGTGGCTATGGGTAAAACAGGGTAGTGTTAGGTTAGTATGTCGATGAAAAGACTCGAAGCGAGAAAGAGACGCATTTAAACATATTTATCAGAAGCAATGATTTAGTGGATAAAGATCATTCAAATAATCCCTGTCTCACTATTTGACCGTCACTAACCGGTTTTCATAATATGCAGAGATTCTTCATGGGACTGATGAGGATTCTATGTTGCTCACCTATACGCCACTTGCCACACTCTTGGAGCAACCGACCGAAGTGGCATGCAGTGATGGGAGCCACTCAATGCCAAGATGGGGCATGCGTCGTATGTGACACACCCCGTATTTATGGAAATTATTTACTTTTTAACAGCCAGCATATGACTTCCAGTCGTATCGTTCTTTTGTTTTTAAACATCCTGTATGTGCAAACGTCTAGATTACGATTATGAGCTCTGATCATAACGGCCTTCGTTCGTTTTAAAGGCAGCGATCCAAGAGTTCATTGCTGATATCGTCAACACACTGCTTCATCATGGACAATATGAAACAGCTACGACGCCTGATCAAAACTATCCGGGTCCATTTTTTTTTGTTCTCCACGCACGCGCCTTTTTTTTTTTTTTTTTTTTTGGGTCATCTGTCTGCTGACTGGTTTGATGCGGCCGCCACGAATTCCTTTCCTGCTGCTAACCTCTTCATCTCAGAGTAGCACTTGCAACCTACGTTCTCAATTATTTGCTTGACGTATTCCAATCTCTGTTTTCCTCTACAGTTTTTGCCCTCTACAGCTCCCTCTAGTACCATGGAAGTCATTCCCTCATCTCCTATCAGATGTCCTATCATCCTGTCCCTTCTCCTTATCAGTGTTTTCCACATATTCCTTTCCTCTCCGATTCTGCGTAGAACCTCCTCATTCCTTACCTTAGGAGTCCACCTAATTTTCAACTTTCGTCTATAGCACCACATCTCAAATGCTTCGATTCTCTTCTGTTCCGGTTTTCCCACAGTCCATGTTTCACTACCATACAATGCTGTACTCCAGACGTACAACCTCAGAAATTTCTTCCTCAAATTAAGGCCGGTATTTGATATTAGTAGACTTCTCTTGGCCAGAAATGCCTTTTTTGCCATAGCGAGTCTGCTTTTGATGTCCTCCTTGCTCCGTCCGTCATTGGTTATTTTACTGCCTAGGTAGTAGAATTCCTTAACTTCATTGACTTCGTGACTATCAATCCTGATGTTAAGTTTCTCGCTGTTCTCATTTCTACTACTTCTCATTACCTTCGTCTTTCTCCGATTTACTCTTAAAACCATACTGTGTACTCATTAGACTGTTCATTCCGTTCAGCAGATCATTTAATTCTTCTTCACTTTCACTCAGGATAGCAATGTCATCAGCGAATCGTATCATTGATATCCTTTCACCTTGTATTTTAATTCCACTCCTGAACCTTTCTTTTATTTCCATCATTGCTTCCTCGATGTACAGATTGAAGAGTAGGGGTAAAAGGCTACAGCCTTGTCTTACACCCTTCTTAATACGAGCACTTCGTTCTTGATCGTCCACTCTTATTATTCCCTCTTGGTTGTTGTACATATTGTATATGACCCGTCTCTCCCTATAGCTTACCCCTACTTTTTTCGGAATCTCGAACAGCTTGCACCATTTTATATTGTCGAACGCTTTTTCCAGGTCGACAAATCCTATGAACGTGTCTTGATTTTTCTTTAGCCTTGCTTCCATTATTAGCCGTAACGTCAGAATTGCCTCTCTCGTCCCATTACTTTTCGTAAAGCCAAACTGATCGTCACCTAGCGCATTCTCAATTTTCTTTTCCATTCTGCTGTATATTATTCTTGTAAGCAGCTTCGATGCATGAGCTGCTAAGCTGAAGCTGTGATAATTCTCGCACTTGTCAGCTCTTGCCGTCTTCGGATTTGTGTAGATGATGCTTTTCCGAAAGCCAGATGGTATGTCGCCAGACTCATATATTCTACACACCAACGTGAATAGTCGTTTTGTTGCCACTTCCCCCAATGATTTTAGAAATTCTGATGGAATGTTATCTATCCCTTCTGCCTTATTTGACCGTAAGTCCTCCAAAGCTCTTTTAAATTCCGATTCAAATACTGGATCCCCTATCTCTTCTAAATCGACTCCTGTTTCTTCTTCTATCACATCAGACAAATCTTCACCCTCATAGAGGCTTTCAATGTATTCTTTCCACCTATCTGCTCTCTCCTCTGCATTTAACAGTGGAATTCCCGTTGCACTCTTAATGTTACCACCGTTGCTTTTAATGTCACCAAAGGTTGTTTTGACTTTCCTGTATGCTGAGTCTGTCCTTCCGACAATCATATCTTTTTCGATGTCTTCACATTTTTCCTGCAGCCATTTCGTCTTAGCTTCCCTGCACTTCCTGTCTACTTCTTTCCTCAGCGACTTGTATTTCTGTATTCCTGAGTTTCCCGGAACATGTTTGTACCTCCTCCTTTCATCAATCAACTGAAGTAGTTCTTCTGTTACCCATGGTTTCTTCGCAGCTACCTTCTTTGTACCTATGTTTTCCTTCCCAACTTCTGTGATGGCCCTTTTTAGAGATGTCCATTTCTCTTCAACTGTACTGCCTACTGCGCTATTCCTTTTTGCTGTATCTATAGCGTTAGAGAACTTCAAACGTATCTCGTCATTCTTTAGTACTTCCGTATCCCACTTCTTTGCGTATTGATTCTTCCTGACTAATGTCTTGAACTACAGGCTACTGTTCATCACTACTATATTGTGATCTGAGTCTATATCTGCTCCTGGGTACGCCTTACAATCCAGTATCTGATTTCGGAATCTCTGTCTAACCATGATGTAATCTAATTGAAATCTTCCCGTATCTCCCGGCCTTTTCCAAGTATACTTCCTCCTCTTGTGATTCTTGAACAGGGTATTCGCTATTACTAGCTGAAACTTGTTACAGAACTCAATTAGCATTTCTCCTCTTTCATTCCTTGTGCCAAGCCCATATTCTCCTGTAACCTTTTCTTCTACTCCTTCCCCTACAACTGCATTCCAGTCGCCCATGACTATTAGATTTTCGTCCCCCTTTACATACTGCATTACCCTTTCGATATCCTCATACACTTTCTCTATCTGTTCATCTTCAGCTTGAGACGTCGGCATGTATACCTGAACTATCGTTGTCGGTGTTGGTCTGCTGTCGATTTTGATTAGAACAACCCGGTCACTGAACTGTAACCCACCCTCAGCCCTACCTTCACAACGAATCCTACACCTGTTATACCATTTTCTGCTGCTGTTGATATTACCCGATACTCATCTGACCAGAAATCCTTGTCTTCCTTCCACTTCACTTCACTGACCCCTACTATAACTAGATTGAGCCTTTGCATTTCCCTTTTCAGATTTTCTAGTTTTCTACCACGTTCGCCGGCCCATGTGGCCGAGCGGTTCTAGGCGCTTCAATCTGGAACCGCGCGACCGCTACGGTCGCAGGTTCGAAACCTGCCTAGGGCAAGGATGTGTGTGATGTCCTTAGGTTAGTTAGGTTTAAGTAGTTCTAAGTCTAGGGGACTGATGACCTAAGATGTTAAGTCCCATAGTGCTCAGAGCCATTTGAACCATTTTGAACCCTACCACGTTCAAGTGTCTGACATTCCACGCCCCGACTCGTAGAACGCTATCCTTTCGTTGATTATTCAATCTTTTTCTCCATATTAGTGGACAATAATAAAGTGTGCCCACCTTTGCCTTCATAACGATGAAATCAAATGGGGACGCTTTAAATAAGGTGTCTGAATGTCTGTGGATGGATGGCCGACCATTCTTTCTCAAGAGCCGAAACCATAAGGTAGTGATGATGGAAGCTGGGGTCTTGAACGTAGTCAACGCTGTAGCACGTCCGAAAGGTGTTCCATTAGATTCAGGTCGAGACTCCGGGGAGACCAGTGCGTTTTAGGAATGTTATTGTCCAAAAACATTTGCCTCTCAGATACCTTCTGCAAGGTACTCATAAAATTGTAAGTATAACGCTTTCAGATCTCGTGGCAATACGGGTTCGTGAGTGGCCAAGTAACATCTAACAGATGTTTCTTGGATGTCTTGGAGGCCTTAACAGACGCGTGGACACTAGGCGTTGACGTTCGCTTGCACAGCATAAAAGGAGATCAAGGCTTTCCCATAATGAAACTGTCGACCACCTCGCTAAGAGAAGGATTAAGGGAGTATAGTTCAGCCCACCACCAATCCCTTATACGGTTTTCATCTCGACGGTCAAGAAAGCTTATCAGATTGGAGCTATGAAGGCTATCTCAACAATATAAGAGCGGCCTCAGCAGCCATAAAACCGAACGTCTCTTCTCGACCATGGTTCATCTCGGCGAAGCTTTGCAGACATCGTATGATGCTTCTCATCACCTGTGCTGGCTGAAAATCATCGCTTCTGAATATTTTTATCATAACATAACGCCTGTGGCAGATCTGAACGTCGTCATATTGCCATGTACCAAGTACTTGGCCGCACAGTCGTCTGGTACAAAAAATTGGTTTCGAGGGGCTACCCCCTCCCTACAAGTGTAACTCGTTTACATCAATGGTTCGATAGATACAGGTGTTATTCGCTGACTAGGCCCTCTTCTAGCGGCAGTGTGCTGTAGGGCTCAATGAGTAAAAAATAAAATGCACACCATATTTTCATTTTCAAGTAGGGTCGTGGAACGGACTCACAAAACTTCAGACCAAAGCGCACTGGTGTTAATTTGACACTCTTACTACTAGTTCGTCTTTTACATTAAGAATTTATACTTTAACATTGAACTCTATTAATTGTTCTGCTGTGAAAATCTCATTTATGTTAATATGGCAGTTTTGTAACTACTGTTGGCTGTATGGTCTTCGCTACCGAAAACCAAAAATAAATAAGCTAATAAAATAAAAAGTGAGAACCTGCTGGATTCCAAAAGGCCTTTCCCTTGAGATGGACCCTGAAATGTACTATATCACAGCAGGAGATTTCTAATTTATTCGAAATACATGTACCGTTTCAGTGCGGCTGTCAACACACATTAGTGCCACTTGACACCATAAATCTCTCTCCGCCCTCTCCAGCTCACGTATAAAGTTTCTCCTCGGGTTTCAGCGTTACGCGTATCCATAAAACAGGCGACATTACGTAGCGGCTTATCAGCTGCTGCCTTGACTAGCAGCTAAACTCACCTGACGCTTGTCGGTGTAACTCTCACGCGTGCCTCGGGAGTGGAATGTTTATTTGTGGTGCGGCGCAGCGCGGGTTCGTGTTGACCAATACGGCGGAGCGTGCCGCGCTGGCGAGGCAGAGGCAGGGAGACCTGTTGGCTCGCGTGCTGCGCCGCCGCTCGCATGTCAAGACGTCTGCTACACCTTGCGCTAATGCACAGTGTCAGTCACGTGATCGATGGGCCGGCCACTCCACGCCAGAAAGGTGCCGCGCCGGCCGCAACTTCCGCAACTGCACGCCCCGAGGCGCCCACTCACAGCCCTGCAACTCGGTCTTTCTATCTTGGTGTCTCTAATCTTTCCAAACATAATTTTCTTGCTACAACAGGCTTTAATTAAAAATCTCAAAGATTGCCACAACGTAGTATTCCTTTGCGAGTGACGTAAATCATTGCCATGAGACACTTTCGTGGAAAAAAAGCGTAATTATTTGCCACAACCTTTCGAACGTAAGCACTCCAAGGGAAAAATGTTGCACTTTCGAGAACGATTCATCTACATCTACATGACTACTCTGCAACTCACATTTAAGTGCTTGGCAGAGGGTTCATCGAACCACAATCATACTATCTTTCTACCATTCCACTCCAGAACAGCGCGCGGGAAAAACATACACCTAAACCTTTCTCTTCGAGCTCTGATTTCTCTTATTTTATTTTGATGATCATTCCTACCTATGTAGGTTGGGCTCAACAAAATATTTTCGCATTCGGAAGAGGAAGTTGGTGACTGAAATTTCGTAAATAGATCTCGCCGCGACGAAAAACTTCTTTGCTTTAATGACTTCCATCCCAACTCGCGTATCATATCTGCCACACTCTCTCCCCTATTACGTGATAATACAAAACGAGCTCCCCTTTTTTGCACCCTTTCGATGTAAGGATCCCACCTGGTAAGGATCCCACACCGCGCAGCAATATTCTAACAGAGGACGAACGAGTGTAGTGTAAGCTGTCTCTTTAGTGTGCTTGTTGCATCTTCTAAGTGTCCTGCCAATGAAACGCAACCTTTTGGCTCGCCTTCCCCACAATATTAGCTATGTGGTCTTTCCATCTGAAGTTGTTCGTAATTTTAACACCCAGGTACCTAGTTGAATCGACAGCCTTGAGAATTCTACTATTTATCGAGTAATCGAATTCCAACGGATTTCTTTTGGAACTCATGTGGATCACCTCACACTTTTCGTTATTTAGCGTCAACTGCCACCTGGCACACCATACAGCAATCTTTTCTAAATCGCTTTGCACCTGATACTGGTCTTCGGATGTCCTTACTAGACGGTAAATTACAGCATCATCTGCGAACAACCTAAGAGAACTGCTCAGATTGTCACCCAGGTCATTTATATAGATCAGGAACAGCAGAGGTCCCAGGACGCTTCCCTGGGGAACACCTGATATCACTTCAGTTTTACTCGATGATTTGCCGTCTATTACTACGAACTGCGACCTTCCTGACAGGAAATCACGAATCCAGTCGCACAACTGAGACGATACCCCGTAGGCCCGCAGCTTGATTAGAAGTCGCTTGTGAGGAACGGTGTCAAAAGCTTTCCGGAAATCTAGAAATACGGAATTAACTTGAGATCCCCTGTCGATAGTGGCCATTACTTCGTGCGAATAAAGAGCTAGCTGCGTTGTACAAGAACGATGTTTTCTGAAACCATGCTGATTACGTATCAATAGATCGTTCCCTTCGAGGTGATTCATAATGTTTGAATACAGTATATGCTCCAAAACTCTACTGCAAACCGACGTCAATGATATAGGTCTGTAGTTCGATGGATTACTCCTACTAACCCTTCTTAAACACTGGTGCGACGTGCGCAATTTTCCAATCTGTAGGTACAGATCTATCGGTGAGCGAGAGGTTGTATATGAGTGCCCAATACGTTACGGCAAGAAAGGAAGAATGTATTGATTGTTGGTGTTAATAACGATCATCCTCCTTTACCAGCTCTGCATTACTGCACTGAGCACATTTGTTCTGTGCATGCAGTACACGTGAGGCGCCTAGTTGTTGCCACTGCACTGTGTGGAATACGAAGGTTCTGTTACAGTTAACTAACCTGCTGTCTTCAAGTTGATACCTCAGCGCAGAAAACAGCACGCAGGTCGTAGGTTCTGTATCTTGAGGCTGAAACTGACTTTTAGCGAGGTTCTGTTCTGAAATAATGTATCACTTCATTGGGATGCCACTCGCGTATTTTAATATAGCCACACGAGAAGGCTATATGATCTTAATACAACACCTTCTGATACAGCAAAGTACATGATCAAACACAATGTTCACGAAAATGTATATTTACACTATTTGTGGCACGTGTCTGTGCTTCGTGACTACCGGAGTGAATCTTTTTAATACTGAATACCGGCAAACACATCCTGCCACAGATACCATGTCTGTTCTTCTGGACTGCCTAATCCAGAGTGACGAACAGGAACTTAAATAAAAATTGGAAACACATCCTACGACAGACAACATGTCTGTTCTTCTCGTCTGCCTAATCCAGAGTGACGAGCATCCCGTAACACTTCGCGCGTCATACCAGAAAAGGCGTGACCCTAACGCTTCCGAAGTGCTTCGTCTGCAATTTCGTCAGTCTTTTATTTTTGATTTACATTGTTTTTAATAATTCTAAAATGTCTGATTGATAGTCAGAGCAGTAGCATTATGCAGGCGGTCTTTCTCACGGGAATGGCACCGAATCTAATATCTGTCACAGGTACCTCACACCACATTTCGTCATCTATATACTTCTTGCATATCCACTACTCTGGGAACAGCTTCTTGAAGCCTAATATGATGGCTGACTATGCCAGAAATATTACAACGTGCCACTTTCAATATCCTCTTTACATGTTTTCTTTCATTCTTCTTTTGTTCCATATACTTGACGATGATGACTTTCATTCCTCTTCTTGAATTGATCGCATCTGTATATGGAATACTTGAAATTTCAGTCTAAAATTTCCGCTCAACTAAGCAGCGACACCTGCGATAAATCTTTTTGGCCAATTTAGTTTCTGTGCGGTACCATGACTCAATTATGATTTCAGTTTCTTTGATTCTATTTTATTTCTTAGTAAGTTATCCGTAACGCGAACAAACTGCTTCATTCTGGTAGTACCTCTGTCCAACTTTGTGCTGCGCTTTCTGAAAAGCAATATCGTGTTGTGCT
This sequence comes from Schistocerca nitens, assembly GCF_023898315.1. Lineage (NCBI taxonomy): Eukaryota > Metazoa > Arthropoda > Insecta > Orthoptera > Acrididae > Schistocerca > Schistocerca nitens. The sequence continues at coordinate 419,644,546 of NC_064618.1, read as the reverse complement.
TCAAGGATACATAGAGTGTTTTGTTATAGGTACAGACGAAAAAGCGAGTAGAGGACAATGAAACATCAAATAATATTAATAAACATATGTTCAAAAACCAATTATACCATTGCCTCCCAGGTAGCCTGATTTGAAAACAATGTATTTTCTTGTGGAAATATTTAAAAGCTTTGGTCTGTTCCAGCCCTGGTGTTAGTGTCAATAAATGCCGAGAGCGCATTGTGGATGATAGTCAATGGATTCCGAACACGCTTGAGAAATTTTGAACAGGTACGGCCATCGATGAGGATACGTGCTGTAGCCTGCTTGCAAATGAATGTTGATCATGTGAAATACTTGATGTGATGTGTTTGTCCTCCGACGCCCATCTGCAACTTTGAGTCCCGGGTGCTATGTCATATGGCGTTATTGTACTCAGTCGTAATACTTCGTATCAGTGAAACCACTGGTTTCCGGCCCTATGTTTACCATGATTATTTGCTTGCGTCATTGTCTTCTACTCTCCGTTACGTTTGTACCTGTATACAGAACTAATTATTTAAAACCTGTGCCCGCTTTATTTTGTGAATGGTTCAAGATATCGAAACGTGATTTATAGTCAATTGTTGTAGGAATACGGGCACATAATTCAATAGCGTGGATATAATTTTTAACACTTGTGTGTGTTGACATGTTGAAGAAAATATGGTTTTATATTTTCTTCAACTTCTTTTAAACGGAGGGATAAACTTATATTGCTGGCAATTGGAAGCTCTTGAACAGACGAGTAGAATGACATAATGCTCATTGTTGTTGGTGTTTAAATTTTTCGCAAAAGTATCAGACACATGCTAAAGTTAAAATGCAGGGCGATGGGCATCGGATAATGCCAAGTGGGAGTTAAATACACAACTCCGCACTGGCGTAGTTTTCACAATAACAGCCAATTCCGGATGCCGCGCTTGTCCACTTCGCCTGAATAGTTGTTCCTAGGCACGCTGCTTTGGCCGTAGGTACTGCTTACCGGTAGCTAAATAGTTAATCTTAGAATTGTGGCATCTAATAATGGTTTCCCCTAGAACAATTAACTGCAAAGAGAATGCGGAGGTAATGCTATGCATTTCGTTCTTATGAAACGATCTTCTTGCTAGCAATGAAAGTTCGTGTTGATTCTTATCAGTGTTTGCGAATTAAATTTGGTATTTAATCTCCCTCTTCTACAAAACACTATGTTATTTGCTTTTTTGTACAAACACTCCCTGTTATCTGAAAACACCTGCTTCGAGACGCTGTTTCGCCTACCCCCCTTCGACCCTCTCTTCATCACACATACGTACACAAAAACAAACAGTTTATTACGTCTTACCGGAACAGTTATACAAAAAAATTCTCGAACGAACCAATAAAAATTAGTGCCAGACTGAAAAAGGCAATTTAATGACTGAATGAGCAGTGAGAGTAACAAAATATCTTTCGAAGGGTGTGTCTACCTAAATTTCGTAAAACTTAGTTTTGTGTATGGTAACTTGCGTTACCCGGTGACACTAAAGCAACATGTTATATGATACAGCGTGTGTAATCGCAACTCACAAAGAAACGAATCAAGACTGAAATATATTCTTCCGACTACTTTGCAAATGACATGCCGTCTAGCCATAAAATGCGTAAAAGGGAGCCATCTTTTGCGTACCACTCTCTTATCAACAACAAAAAGACAACGGAACACAATATTTGCACCTAACGCTATTATTTGCACCAACATATTCTTCCGATAGTTTTGGAAATGAGACTCTGTGTATTCATCCTTAAGATACATTACGCGAACGAAAACTGCTGAGCAGTGCGAAAGAAGAAAGCAATTCAGATTAGGTATCTCTACCGCTTGGCTCGATTCTCTCTAATTTGCCTCCTAACAAAACACCATTGGGGCTCTTCTGTTTTCTTAACTGTACAGTGAAGCCAGTCGGTCAGTAACGCAGCCATTTGGAAGTTTTGACACATATCACAAGACGAGGAAACCTCTTCATGTCCGGGCACGTAAACAGTTTGAGTGTGCCAGCAAATAAAAAATTCTTTACAGCTTGGGCTGGTTAGGGCGAGTCATGCTTGTTTAACGTCTGATCTCATTTTATTATTCATGAATTTTCCCGCCAATAGTAACTGTGAATTTTTATGTCCTCACGAGTTCAGTTATTAGCAGCCACTGAAGGGGTCGATGCTGACGTTACTTGTTGTACTATATAGTGTGCTAGGTTACTCAGTTTTGATTTGGAGTGTTTTTATACATTAGTCGTAATGTAGATGAAAGGAACAACTGCGGTAGCTAAATCTTAAGTTAGTATCCTGAATCACCTGTCTCAATACTGAAACAATGTAGGAAATCTGTATACGATGTAGGTAAGTCTGTAGAACATTTGCGGGTGGTATGCAAATGTCTTAGGTTTGAGTACCTGTTCAGCACACTGTTTAATGTGCCAGGATATTTCATGTATACAATAGATGAGAGAGTATAGCAAGATGAGGAGCTGCACCACTAGACAATTTCAGTCGCAAATCTCAATGTTTGGCACATAATACCGATCATAAGCTAAGTATTATGGCCCACAAACGAAGTGAGTGGGTATTAAATCTCAGGGCAGTGTCTTCTTTAAGCCACAAATCAGTCCTCTATACAACAAACACGCGATCAGTTGTATCATTTAATGGAAATGTGGATGGCGCTGTGAGAACAACAAGTTATTAAATTATTAGATAGTTAAACCTGAAATATGTGCATATCTGAAATTATGTGCAAATAGTAAATTTCCAGACTTTTAAAAACAACTCTCTTTTCCATACATATCACCCCCTTTCAAGTGAGTTTGCTGAACAGCACATACTACCCGAATTTATTAACGGCATTAAAGTACCAAATAGAAGGAAACTTGATTTCATCTGGATATAACATTGACAATGAATATCGGTTCGTTTAGAAGTTTAATATGGATCATTTTATATTACTATAATACTCCTTTAGTTCCAGAATGAGATTTTCACTCTGCAGCGGAGTGTGCGCTCTTATGAAACTTCTTGGCAGGTTAAAACTGTGTGCTGGACCGAGACTCGAAATCGGGACCTTTGCCTTTCGCGGGCAAGTGCTCTACCAACTGAGCTACCCAAGCACGACTCACGCCACGAAGAGTGCATGCCAGAGAAAGGAAAAGAGAAATTTTAGTTTCAGAGATGCAGTTCTGATCGTTGAGAACAGAGGGCCTTACAACCCCTCTTCATGCAGGAAATGATAGATGGAGAGAAACAGCTGAAACGACAAATGTCGTTCGAGTCTCGGTCCAGCACACAGTTTTAATCTGCCAGGAAGTTTCACTCCTTTAGTTGTTTGACTAGCTCACTTTCTCCGAGTCAGTTTCAACAATTTAAATGAAGTGAGATGAAGGGTTTTAATTGTCTGATATTCCAGGTACAGACAAGAACTCGCGTTTGAACTGAGATGAGTTATTTCATCTGGAGGTTATAGGTGGTGACAAACTGTTAATTAAAATACCTTGGCCGGCCGGTGTGGCCGTGCGGTTCTAGGCGCTTCAGTTTGGAACCGCGTGACCACTACGGTCGCAGGTTCGAATCCTGCCTCGGGCATGGATGTGTGTGATGTCTTTAGGTTAGTTAGGTTTAAGTAGTTCTAAGTTCTAGGGGACTGATGACCTCAGATGTTGAGTCCCATAGTGCTCAGAGCCATTTGAACCATTTAAAATACCTTGCTCTCTAGCAAAATGCTATTTGAGTATTTTCCGATGTGATTAGCATTGATGGAGGTTTCATGTCTTTTACCGGACAGTGTCTAAATCTTTTAATGTTTTGACAGACTATATTTTCATTGCCCTTAGCTGGTGAAAGATGCTAAATTATATTTTCATTGACCTTAGATGGTGAAAGATAGCAGGTAAGACTTCTTGCACGCAACTGGTGAAAAAAATGATGCCTATCATACCGCCTGTGTGTGTGTGTGTGTGTGTGTGTGTGTGTGTGTGTGTGTGTGTGTGTGTGTGTGCGTCTGTGTCTGTGTATATACTCCCAAACCCCCTGGATCGATTTGAACCAAATTTGGCATAGAAGCAACAGGCCTCGTAAGAAACAGCACTATGGGGGTTATAATCTCCTACCCCCAATAGGAGCACGGATAGGACAAAAAAATTTTTTTCCAGCTCATGGCATACAGCCTACTTTGTAAGACAGGCACGTTGAGTAGGTTGAATGGGAACAGTATCAGCCCATTAACTCAACCTGGTTTGCTGGGCAGCCTTCATGTCAGAGGCAAAAAATGATTTTCGGGGCATCCACATGTAGGTTTCCTTGCATGACAGGCATGTTGGTTTTGAGTAGTTTCAGCCTGCTTTATCGACGTGCTTCGTATGGTGGTTTGTATGCAGTGGGAATAAGAAAATTATTTTCAACTCCCTGATGTGTAGCCTGCCCTATATGACAGGCACATAATGGGAGAAGTATTGGCGTGCTTTAAAGAACTGTACTGCACGGGCTACATATGCCAATGAGCAGGGGACAGGCATGAATATACGAGGAAATGGACAGAGTGCTGGGGACGAGGAAATGGAAAGAGAGAGGGGAGAAGGTGGAAGGTGTGGAGGGATAGTGGGCACGTGGAAAAGGGAGAGTGCAGGGATGGGAAAAAAGAGAGGAGGAGGAGAATATGATCAGACTGATGAGGGAGGAAGAATGATCAGAGAAAACAATGGAGGAAATGGGAAAAGAAAGGGGGAGAAGGAGATGAAGAGGGAGAAAAATGGTTCAAATGGCTCTGAGCACTATGGGACTCAACTGCTGTGGTCATCAGTCCCCTAGAACTTAGAACTACTTAAACCTAACTAACCTAAGGACATCACACACACCCATGCCCGAGGCAGGATTCGAACCTGCGACCGTAGCAGCAGCGCGGCTCCGGACTGGAGCGCCTAGAACCGCACGGCCACCACGGCCGGCGAAGAAGAGGGAGAAAGAGATGGTTGGAGGAGAGAGAGACAGATAGAGGTGGGAGGATGAGGTGGACAGAGAGAGAGAGAAGAAGAGGTGGACACGAGGAGGTAGGAGGTATGTTCAGTGTAAGTGTCGAAAGAAGCCGCAGGTAAAGTTTGCGGAAAAGGCTAGTAATAAATTAAACATGTTCGTTCTATAAGAGATCTCGTAACAATAGGTGAAGCCGAGGTGTTACTAAAGCACATAAAAGAAGCCTTCTTCTACCTTGAACATTCTAGTTATTATACCTCCAGCATGAATTTTAACTATAGCAATGCCGTTGATTATTGCTTAAGATATGGCCACATTTGTCGTTTCAGCTGTTTCTCTCCATCTGTCATTTCATGCATGAATGGGGGTTATAAGGTCCTCTGTTCTCAACGATCAGAACTACCTCTTTGAAACTAAAATTTCTCTTTTCCTTTCTCTGGTATCCACCCTCCGCCAACGTTGAATGCCCACCGGAGGAAATGGACCTAGATGGCATTTAGAAGGCGTAGTATCGCTGTTGCGCTGTGCTCGCATAGCGAGCGCACAACCCGTCTTGCAACGTGAATACGCCGACCGATGGTGTTCCTCAGAATAACCAGAATAAATACGGCAGTCCAGGGAACGGTCAGTAATTTCTGTACTAGCGTGTGATATTGTCGGTTACTATTATTGCAGTACTGTGGACTTTTCGACAACAACCTCGCTTGCAGATGGTCTTTTTCTCTGGTCGCGATTCGCTCTTCGCTCTTGGCCTGTTGACATCGTTGAGGCGAACGTTTCCACTTTGCACTCTGTTGTTACGTGGGTTGCTCAGCGCTTGTCCCAATCTCTGTCCCGTCCGCCGTGTTTAGCTCGACTACCGCTTTGTGTCGCGTTCTCTTCCGCAGGCGGCTCTGTGCCTTGTGGCCTCACCTGTTTCGCTCCTGGATTTTGAAGCGCTCTGATATCCAGCTACTCGTGGGTCCAGAACTCTCCAAACCTATATCTAACAAGGGAATCTCCCCATCGCACCCCCCTCAGATTTAGTTATAAGTTGGCACAGTGGATAGGCCTTGAAAAACCGAACACAGATCAATTGAGAAAACAGGAAGAAGTTGTGTGGAACTGTGAAAAAATAAGCAAAATATACAAACTGAGTAGTTCAAGCGAAGATAGGCAACATTAATGACAATGGGAACGCAGGAGCGCCGTGGTCTCGTGGTAACGTGAGCAGCTGCGGAACGAAAGGTCCTTGGTTCAAATCTTCCATCCAGTGAAAAGTTTAATTTTTATTTTCAGTTTATGTGACAAACTCTTATGTTTTCATCACTTTTTTGGGAGTGATTATCACATCCACAAGAAAACCTAAATCGGGCAAAGTAGAAGAATCTTTTTACCCATTCGCCAAGTGTACAAGTTAGGTGGGTCGACAACATATTCCTGGCATGTGACGCACATGCCGTCACCAGTGTCGTATAGAATATATCAGATGTGTTTTCCTGTGGAGGAATCGGTTGACCTATGACATTGCGATCAAATGTTTTCTGTTCCCATTGGAGAGGCACGTCCTTACGTCTACTAATCGCACGGTTTTGTGATGCGGTCGCAAAACACAGACACAAAACTTATTACAGTGAACGGAGATGTCAATGAACGAACGGACAGGTAATAACTATGCAAAAATAAAGAAAGTAAAATTTTCAGTCAAGGGAAGACTTGAACCAAGGACCTCTCATGCAGCAGCTGCTCACGCTACCACGGGACCACGGCGCTCCTACGCTCACTTTGTCTAATATGTTGCTTATGTGACCCATGGACTACTCAGATTGTATATTTTGCTTATTTTTTCACAGTTCCACACAACTTCTTCCTGTTTTCTCAGTTGATCTGTGTTCAGTTTATCAAGGCGTATCCACTGTGCCAACTTATAACTAAATCTGAGGGGGGTACGATGGGGAGGTTCCCTTGTAAGTGCCATTTAATTTGTTTTTATTTCGAAACACCATCGTGTTCGACGTAGGACGGCAGGTAATTCACAATTCTTCGTCTAGCATGTCACTGAGCTTCATCGTTAAACGTGTCACTGCTTCACGTGAAACGGAAAACCGAATGTGACATGTCGAACTGCTGACGGTGTTAGCCCGGAAGACGTCAACCAAATTACGCGAAATTTCAACAGCGTGACGTGTTGTCATCCTCCGGCGCTTCTGGTGACAGCACGTCATGGGAACATCGTTGAGCGACGTCAGTCGGTTGAATATCCGTCAGCAGTCTCATCTGTTAGGAACCCTTAGAGAAAAAAAGAAACATATAACTGGACATGCTGTGCGGACGTTCGCGGTTCAAAACAACACACTTCTCTGGCAATTCTTACATAATATTAACGCATTTAATTGTATTATAATACATAGATCACTATCCAAAGCTGGCATTCTAATCGTCGAGTGAAATATAAGAGGCGCTCAAATAGGTTCCGTTTGAGGGCGTCGCTGCAGCGTATACAAAACGTAGCGCTACTTCGATGCGGTTATATAAGAACCGAAATATAGGCAAGGGATTAATGTGGAATTCGTCTCTCTCCGACGTGCGTGCGATAAAGGCGGAAACTTTGGCGACGTTATTACCGAGAGTGTCCAAACAGTACCTAAGCGCTGTTACTCTGTTCTTCTGCAGGACAAACACCGGTAGACATCCATCGGAGAATGAAGAACGTGTATGGGATTGTATGTAGAAAACCATCGCAGAGTTTCTGCTTTATGATAACGCACAACCTAATAACCAAAATTCGTGACTCAGAAGTTACGCCAACTTATGTGGGAGACACGCCAGCACCCACCCTATAGTCCTTATCCCTCCCGATGCGGCTAGCAAACCTTCGGTCTTTAAACAAGGACTCCAATTTTCGACAATTTCTGTCGGTCGAGGATGTGCAACAGGCAATTAAGGACTTCTTCAAGCAGCAGGACATGATGTTTTACCAAAAGGTTATTTTCAACCTGGTTCGTTGGTGAGATGATTGGCTCAATGTTCACGGCAATTTTACCTGATTGTAATACCGATTCTGCGCTGTGCGGCCTTCGAACGGAAACTTTTGGATCGCCCCCTGTAAACTATTTTTCATACGTCTCCCTTAGAAGATCATTATACATTATGTGTAAACTGAACTCATGGAGATATATTCCGAGATTGTGGCCAGAATATCTGAAAAGGATTCACATGCAAGGGGAGCTGGGATTCAGCTATCCGTCTAAGTGTTGACATTTCCAATGCATTACGTAAATCACTTGGGTCGCATGCATTTATCTTTTAAATACAGCCACTATGAATTGTTTATCAATTATAGCCCATTGTAAGCTTGTGTTTCGTCTCTACTGACAAGGAAATCGAGAAATTTTGAACTCTTTAGATACATAAACCTTTTTCCTCTAGCGGCACGCGACACAACTGCATGAGTTGTGCACTCGTTTTACGATTTTTATTAATGAAAGTGAACTGTGTGGTTAACATATTCTATGGAGGTAAGAGTACAAATGTCTAGTGCTTATTTACCGGTATAAATCGTCTAAACGTGGAGAATTGCGGTTTGAGGTATTTCGGTGCGCGGTTCCTATTTGAGCCAGGAACGTGGGATAAAATGTTTTTATTTTAGCCCGGACCAGCGGCCATATATGTAGCCATTCGAACATCTGCCTTACTTAATAATTTTTTTTCCTTAATGCGGGTCCACAGTCATAATATATTTCTTTAAAGTCAGTACCGTCATTAAACTATTTGACGATCAAGACATCGGCTTCAAAGTGCCATTATCAAGTGTTTTAAGAGTTTACAGTGGCTAATATGGCATACTGTTGTATTTAAAATACACTATTAGACACTGACCGTGGTGGCCGAGTGGTTCTAGGCGCTTCAGTCCGGAACCGCGCGACAGCTACCGTCGCAGGTTCGAATCCTGCCTCGGACATGGATGTGTGTGATGTCCTTAGGTTAGTTAGGTTTAATTAGTTCTAAGTTCTAGGGGACTGATGACCTTAGAAGTTAAGTCCCATAGTGCTCAGAGCCATTTGAATCATTTTTTATTAGACACTGTATAACACTTAAAACACTTGATAATGGCACTTTGAAGCCGAAATCATTATCGTGTAAATGTAACACTGCAAATAAAAAACATTCTAATAGAGGTACTGACTTTAAAGAAATCTGTCTTACTGTATCTATGTTACCCTATACACTGAGATAACAAAAGTCATGGGATAGCGATATGCACTGATACAGATGGCGGTAGTACTGCATACACCAGGTGTAAAAGGGCAATGCACTGGCGGAGTTATCTGTTGTGAGAAGCGGATTCCGACGTGATTATAACCACATAATGGGAAATAACAGACTTTGAACGTAGAATTGTAGTTGGAGCTAGAGGCATAGGATATTCCATTTCCGAAATCGTTAGGAAATTCAATATTCCGAGGTCCACAATGTGAAGAGTGTGCAGGGAATACCAAAGTTCAGGCATTATCCCACACTACGGACAATGCTTTGGCCGACGGCCTTCACTTAACGACCGAGAGCAGCGGTGTTTGCGTAAAGTTGTCAGTGCTAAACAGATAAGCAACATTGCGTGAAATAATCGCAGATATCAATGTGGGATGTACGACATAACTATCAATTAAGAGAGTACGGCGATATTTGGTGTTAATGTGCTACGGCAGCAGACGACCGACGCGAGAGCCTTTGCTAACAACACGACATCGCCTACGGTACCTCTCCCAGGCTCGTGACCTCGGTTGGACCCCAGACCACTGGAAAACCATGGGCTTGTCAGATGAGTCCCTATTTAAATTTGTAATAGCTGATGGCAGAGCTTGAGTTTGGCGCAGACCACACGAAGCCATGGACTAAAGTTGTCAATATGGCACTGAGCAAACTGGTGGTTTTCAAATTGTTCAAATGTTTGTGAAATCTTAATAGGACTTAACTGCTAAGGTCATCATTCCCTAAGCTTACACACTACTTAAATTATCCTAAGGACGAACACACACCCACCCATGCCCGAGGGAGGACTCGAACCTCCGCCGGGACCAGCCGCACAGTCCATGACTACAGCGCCCTAGATCGGTCGGCTAATCCCGCGCAAACTGGTGGTGTCCACATAGCTGTGTGGGCTGTGTTTACATGAAATGGAATAGATCACTGACTGGAAATGGTTATGTTCGGCTACTTGAAGACCGTCTGCAGCCGTTCATGGACTTCATGTACCGAAACAACAACAGAATTTTTATGGATGGTAATGCGCCATGTCGCGGAGCCACAATTGTTCGCGATTAGTTTGAACAATTTTCTGGATTGTTTGAACGAATGATTTGTTCACCGAGACCGCCCACATGAATCCCATCAAACCTTTATGGGACATAACCGAGAGGTCAGTACGTGCACAAAGTCCTATACTGGCAACACTTTCGCGTTTAGGGGTAGCACGGTTCAGTATTTCTGTAGGGGACTTTCAACTACTTGGGTCCATTCCCCGCCGAGTTGCTTCACTATGGCAGGAAAAAGGAGGTCCGACACGTTATTATGCGGTATCCTGTCCTTTGTCATCTCACTGTATTAAGCAAGGTTTGAATGACGGACTGGAGTTGGCACTCAGACAATTTGTACGAATTGGTTAATTCCTTTTGCAGAAGATTTTAATTGTGCTGAAATTAACGCTCAGTTAATGGTACCATTTGTGTGTGCGCCGTTCGGGTCTTACGTGCAAAAACTGTCAGCCTTAAATAACTCTGGACTGAAGCGAGATTGAAGCTTCAGATTACGTCCACCGGTATATCGGACCTTCGGTTAAGGTAAGATCTAATCGCTTAAAAAATTGCTTAAAACGATTTGTTTTTGTCCAATAATCTTTATCTGCTGAAGGGATACGATAGTTTCAAAGTCGAGCTAAATACAGTGCGTAAAATTCGTTCTTATATGAACTGAATGCACGGAAAGGGTTTAAAGTAAATCAAATAATTAAAAAAAACGCTGTCTTAAGATAAAGTTGAAAACCGGCTTTCAGAATCTAGCTTCTTCAGACTTTACGTGCAAGAAACAGGTTTTGTGAGTTCTTTTAGGCGTCCCACTTCTGTGTTTCAGACTTGCGCGAATCGGTTCAAATTTTGTAAGAAGATAGAAAACTAAAAGTAATTAATGGTACTTAATTTGTTTCGTGTTACCTTTATCCTTTACCACAATATAAGCAACATGGTTCGGAAGACAAGTAAGCTCTACCGGATCAGTCGTAGCCCTAGTGAACAAAAATCTGTACCGGTTGCCAAGTTATGGCCGTCTGATGTCAAAATGATAGTGAAGTCAAAATTAAGAGAGCCAGAATGAAAAATGCTCCTATCATAGCACAAAAGAAGGGGAAGATATTCCAGGAAAAGTCAGCGATGTAAAAGAAGGGAACTAACTGTGTGACTTATCTGGGATCTTTAAAGACATTTAAATCAAAACATGTGACGTATTCGCGCTTTTTTTCGCGAGTTAACCCTACTTTCCCAGCGCAGTGTACTCTCTTTGCTGCCAGTTGTTGGTACACCTGCATCTTGCAGTTTACGGGCTGAAGTCCCTGATTGTTTGCCCAAGACAGAGATGATTCACCAGCTATAGTAAACAATATATAATATCATGTGGGGGAAAGAATATGTGTACTAGTTAAAAAAAGTTTTTCAGGAGTCATAAGATTTCTGTGGGTGGATTAAATGCACAGATATTTCGAGATATTTTGTTTTAAATGTCTTTGGAGCTGCCTGATACATCGAAAAGCTAGTTCCCTTCTCTTACAGTGGTTAGCACACTGGACTCGCATTCGGGAGGACGACGGTTCAATCCCGTCTCCGGCCATCCTGATTTAGGTTTTCCGTGATTTCCCTAAATCGCTTCAGGCAAATGCCGGGATGGTTCCTTTGAAAGGGCACGGCCGATTTCCTTCCCCATCCTTCCCTCACCCGAGCTTGCGCTCCGTCTCTAATGACCTCGTTGTCGACGGGACGTTAAACACTAATATCCTCCTCCTCCTCCCTTCTCTTAAATTTCTAACTCTGCCCAGAACATATTTGTCGTTTTTGTGCTATGAGAGGAGCATTTTGCTTTGTTGTACAAATATTTTCCAGCTACTAGAAACATCGTCATGCAGCCTTAAAAGTTAAGGCCCCTTCAGCGAAATGTATATCGGAACTATGTAGCGTGTATAAGAAATTTTGATTTGACGTAGAGATTCTCATATGAACGGACGGTATAAATATCGAGTAGGAGAGCATAGAGATTACGCTCTGACGTGTACTGAAGTGGAGGCTTACTTCAGTGTATTAAATTGTTTCATTACGGCCAGCATATCGCACGCAGAGATTCTACGAGTCCCGAAACTAATAACTTAACGTCTGTACGAGGGGACGTTCACGCGACCAAGCAAGAAGCACGCGATCTCTTGATTCACAACTACGCAACACAGAGGGTAAGATAACGATACCAGAAGTAAACAATGTTAGTTATCATTGTACCTCGTAACTTACCGTTAAAGTTAGAGGCTTCCAACAGAAATCTCTTAGCAGGGAACGCTATTTAAACTGTACTGGAAACGATCGTGATCGCTGAAATGCTTGTTTCGAAAATCATTTATTTCTTGGTAAATTGTATTGTTGTGATTGTATCGGAAGATAAATTATTTTAAGAACAAGAAATCACTTTGTGCATATCTCTCGATAATTGCAGATAGTCATCCTGTTTGCTGGATCGATGCATAAGGCAGCAGTCATTTGTTTTTGTGACTCTCGGACATAGGTCAACAGGACGACTTAGAAATATTTAGCCATTATTTACGGTTCATCTACTGCTATAATACGTCAGACTGGTGTGACATTTTGTGTTTGTAAAGTTTTCATACAGTTCTGAAAGCATTTAAGCGTCTTTCGGGGGGAAGTTACCAGTTAACGCAGTACTGAGCCATAACTATCATCATAAGTGACATGCTAATTATCGTTCGAACGCAAGATGGAAAGGAACAACTTCTCCTCGAACAGCTGATGTCAAACTGCATCTCAGAAGGACATTGAGTCGAGTCACATTGAGTACGCTCCAATGCCCAGCTGGTGCAAAAGGCTTCTAAACAGAAAATGAAGAGCGAACTCCTTGAACAGAAACAACGTTTCATTACACGTCAACAATAGCATTCTCCTGGACAGTAAACTAATGATTTACCATTAAATAGTTACTTCCCTTGATTCTAACTATCTACTCTGTTATTTAGTATGTATGAATGTAAATTACATGGCACTCTCATATGGAGTGCAAGTGTAAAACTTACACTGATGGGCCGAACCAGTGTGACCACCTGCTAAAGAGCTTGTCTGTCCTTCTTTGGAACGAGATACATCACTAACTCTGCGTATCAGGGTTACGACAGTTTGCTGGTAGGTTTGTGGAGGTGTGTGGCCTTAGATGTCTTCACACAGGTCATGAAATTCGCATAAATAGCGGGCCGCTGATTTGCGTACGCGTTGTTGGCCCCCGATAGCGAGCCAGATGGGTTACACAGGTTTTACGTCAGGCGAATTTGGTCACCGAGAAGTCGACGTGAGTTCACTGGCTCCGAGACGCGGACAATTTACTGCTGTAAGATGACATCGCTCTCGGGGAAGACATCAAACGTAGTGGTTGCAGGTGGTTCGCAACTGTCAGTGCATCTTCGGTTACTACCACAAGTCCCGTGTAAGCGCAGGGGAGTGTCTCCCATAGTATAATAGTGCTCTTACCAGCCTACTTCCGTGGTGCGCTGCACGTTTCGACCTTCCGTTCACCTCGATGAAGGAGTTTGTGGAGACGTCTATCGACCTAGTGTAAGAAAAATGTGATTTACCAGAAAGTCCGACACGTTTCCATTGATCGACTGTCGAATCCCGATGGTCCCGTGCCCACTGCAATATTGATCGACGACGTTGTTGGGCCAACACGTGAACATTTAGGTGTGATCTGCTGCGGTGCTCCATTTTCAACAATAGCGATGAACTGTGTGCTCCGAAACACCGCGTGCGTGCACCAGCATTGTGCTCTATCGGCAGAGTTTCGAAAGATCACCATCTATCATACATTATAGGGGAGAAAAAACACAGAAACCCTCGTTCTGTGAAGAGTCGCGGTGTTCCAACCATTTACCAACTAGTACTAGTTTCACTGTCCTTCACGACAGTTGTTGTTGTCGTTGTTGTGGTCCTCAGTCCTGAGACTGGTCCGATGCAGCTCTCCATGCCACTCTATCCTGTGCAAGCTTCTTCATCTCCCAGTACCTACTGCAACCTACATCCTTCTGAATCTGCTTAGTGTATTGATCTCTTGGTCTCCCTCTACGATTTTTACCCTCCACGCTGCCCTCCAATGCTAAATTTGTGATCCCTTGATGCCTCAAAACATGTCCTACCAACCGATCCCTTCTTGTAGTCAAGTTGTGCCACAAACTTCTCTTCTCCCCAATCCTATTCAATACCTCCTCGTTAGTTACGTGATCTACCCACCTTATCTTCAGCATTCTTCTGTAGCACCACATTTCAAAAGCTTCTATTCTCTTCTTGTCCAAACTGGTTATTGTCCATATTTCACTTCCATACATGGCTACACTCCATACAAATACTTTCAGAAACGACTTCCTGACACTTAAATCTATACTCGATGTTAACAAATTTCTCTTCTTCAGAAACGATTTCCTTGCCACTGCCAGTTTACATTTTATATCCTCTCTACTTCGACCATCATCAGTTATTTTGCTCCCTAAATAGCAAAACTCCTTTACTACTTTAAGTGTCTCATTTCCTAATCTAATCCCCTCAGCATCACCCGATTTAATTTGACTACATTCCATTATCCTCGTAGCATTTGAATATTCGATCTGCTTCGCCGTTTTTGAGATACTCGTTCACAGGCTCTGCGTGGTAATCATCTTTCCTCTGTAAACGCCCCTTATCTCAATGAATTTCCCAATTTACAGCCCATATCTTCGCTGCTGTGATCCCCCGTCTGTTTCTGTTCCACTTACATACGTTTGTTACCGTGTCACGTGCGCTCATTGCCACCAGGCGACTTCGAACGTTGTGGTGGGCAGTGGTCATAATGTCTGGCTTATCAGCGTATTATAGCTGTGCATGAGCTGATAGTAGTGAATTACAAATTAATATCGATTATCATCATATTAGTTATAAGATTTAATGAAAACTTACTACAAACAGATGAACGAAACAATTAAATTATTATTTTCTCCGTTAGACGATAACCTAAATTAATTTTCTTTTCTCTCTTTGTTGCAGGTAAGTTCAAAAGTTGCAGAAACGTAATGCCATGAATGTCCTGAGCAGCGACTTGATGGCTTCTACAATACTGTTTGGAGAGTTACCAGCCGGATAAGTACCATTATTATTAATTCTTTATGATCTGCAGTTCGATCATGTACAAAATTACACATTTTGTGCACTTTGTCTAATTTCAAACGCAAGGTATATTGATAATGACAACATTAATCGACTATAAGCGAGGCCACAACTGAGTCTACTGAGTTACAGATACCGCTTGAATTTACCTAAAATGTAAATCGTTATTCAATTTTGGTAAACATTTTTGGAGTACAGTGATCAATAGATTATTATATTTTGACTAAAGTTCAGTCTTGATCACACCATTTATGTTTCAATGATATAGGTAACCGGTTTCGGTTATTTTTACATAACCATCATCAGACCCATGGCTCCCTTAGGATGGTAGGCGGAGCTCCTCAGCTGCTACAAAGTTAACTGATCAGTTAACTTTGTAGCAGCTGAGGAGCTGTATGTAAAAATAACCGAAACCAGTTACCTATATCATTGAAACATAAATGGTGTGATCAAGACTGAACTTTAGTCAAAATATAAATCGTTATTATTTACTGTTGTTCGCTTAAACACCGCAACAGTGCCCTTTAATTGTATTACAAGTGATTTACCGTATTTATTCGTACAGTGATGGTCTTGTTTTATTGCCAGATCGGTCGACATACGAGAAAATAGTAGCCCTCTTCATCTGGCAGCAAGTGACGAACCTGGTGTTGGAGACTCCGAATGATATTCACTTGGTCGTGATAATCAGGACTATTGCTGCCGCGAAATGAGTACGACAGACTCCTGGGGCTCTCGATTGAACACAGTGCCATAATCATGGTGGTCAATAGCTTGACCAATACATGTAAGAGAACAGTACTGCGCTGCACATTAATTAAACACTCTGTGATGAAAGAGAGCAAGTTTCGTTTAGGGACTTTAATTGCTATTATTTTTTGTTTTTTGGTGATTGTATTTTGCAGTATTTTCACTTGTTAAGGTAATTTGGATAACAAACAGTACTTCATAGCTTCTGGATGGTTATAATTAAAGTGCACTTACTCACAGAGGTCCAGTGTGGGCTGTAATTATCGTATGGCAGCGAAATTTGGTAGGTGTGCTAGAGAGTTGATGTGGAATCAATTCCCGCTGAAAAAAAATTTACTTCAAATTTTCGCCTCCTGGTGCTAATGTGACACTGTGCATCATCTCGCCGAAGTCTCCGGAGCTCATTTTGATCAAATTGTATAAGCGCTGGTTAATCAAATTATACCTTTCTCACTTCTTTCACATTTTCTGCCCGCGTACTGTTCCTACTCCGTTACATATGGAAACATTTCTGTACGTCTTCCTTAAATTCACAGCGCCAGATTTGCACCTGGTGGCCAAAATTGGAACTAATTTTTTCCAGCGTGAATAGGTTCCACATTAACGCATTAGAATTGTAGGGGCTGCCATCTACTGGTCTGCAGACCCTACTGATAAATCAGGATGCATATCGAGGCCCTATGTGTCGTTAGACACAATTAAAAAAATATTCAAAATTATGCCACTTACTACTGCTGTTTCTTCTGCGCCGGCTGGCGGCTACGTATGCGCTGAATCCAATAGCGTACTGCCGAGGGCTGCCAAGGGCTCTGCATCATAATGGAGTGGAAGTCGATAAGTCCTTGATGTGGCGATTTTACCGCCCGCTAGTGAGGTAGGTAACGCTTCGTCGGCAGCTCTGTTTTAGGAGGTGGCAGTGGCCAAGACATGTGAGTTTTGACTGACACGCCATTTCGGGAAGTTCTCAATCGCTTCCAGATCACTGCCCGTATTGTCCTCTCAGCTGCCCCCGCGATGTCGGATGCCATGTAATCATACATAATGGTGAAACTCACCCGCCGGTACACTAGGTCTACAAACACTTGCGATACTGGAGTTTAGGGCAGCTTCTGCACTGGTACACTCTCGATCCGTGCTGCCTGCTGTGCTGACGTCAGTACTGGATGGTGGACTGCTATTGCCTTGGACCGCTTATGGTCTCGTAGGACAGCAACTGCTGTACCAACATTACAATAATCTCACACACAAGGTGTTACGGCCGACTTCCTTCTCCATCCTTCCCTAATCCGATGAGGCCGATGACCTCGCTGCTTGGTCCACTCCTCCCAAATCAATCAACCAACCAACCAAGTTGTCTTCATACCGTCACCAGAGGATCAACATTAAGGCCATCAATTCTACCGATAGATTGTCAGAAGTTAGTGGGGGTGCGGTATTTATGTTTCCGAAAAGAGGCTCTGGTCTACGACATTCGTAATGAGCGAATTGATTCTGCTCGTACCAAGTCGTCCGCTGTCTTTAGTTCCGCTGCATTTGCTTAACGAACTTTTCACAGGTTAGTCACTAGTTGGTGTTGCGTCCTACTCGTACTTAGTGTCTCTTGGTGACGTTACAGGAGTAACGAGGGTTCGCTCAGTCCGGAGCCGCGCGACTGCTACGGTCGCAGGTTCGAATCCTCCCTCGGGCATGGATGTGTGTGATGTCCTTAGGTTAGTTAGGTTTAAGTAGTTCTAAGTTCTAGGAGACTTATGACCTCAGCAGTTGAGTCCCATAGTGCTCAGAGCCATTTGAGTAACGAGGGCACTTTGGTCTGCACTGTTCTAACCATTTTCCGCTGAGTTGCTTTCAGTCTGTTTTAAGAGTGCTGAGATGTCCGTTTTGCCTGATCAAGTAATATTGTTGAAATGTTTACGCTTCCTGGCTGGCGGCTGGAGACACTTCCACGTGATTGGGTAACGCCGATTGTTATAACTTAGAAAAAATTTACTCTCACGTTCCATTTTTTTTTTTTTTTTTTTTTTTTGTAGTTTCGTCGCGTTACAGAATATCTACGAAATATCACCGCCAGCGATAATTACTTCCCAAAATGGACCTACGTGTGTAGGTGCGCTTTAACTATAAGCACACAGTACATTTATTAGTCTGTTACGAGTCACTGTAGACTACGGATCTCTTATACCAAAATACTCAGAAACAGCCTCCGAAATTTTCCGGCACAGCTTAGATTCGCCCGGAATACGTAATCCTTTCTGCGCAGGAAGTTAGAAGACAAGGTAAGTGATTTTCTGATGTGCAGTTTTTGTCACTTGCTTTTGCCTGTCCTACTAAGCGAAGCAAATTTCTAAACATTCCCCCAGCCTTCGTCAAATGACAACTGTAATATTACTTTTCTTTCCGAAACAATTGAATTTCCACTCAGAATCCAGAAATAACATCTCAGTGGACCACACATCAGAATTAAAGCGTATATGAATGGAGGATAAGTGAGCACCGTAATTTCAAGATACTGCTGTCAACAGAGTTCCTTTTTTAGGTGCGTGTCCCCACGCAAAGGAAAAAGTAAAAACTAATGAAGGCTTTCAAAAATTACGAATATGCATTTAATTACTAGTGTTAAATACAGCAGGTACTTACAACGTATTAGAAAATATATACTTTACAAACTCATGCCGCTTTACTTGTAAACTGATGAACTTAAAGTTATCTTTCAAGAATTACAGATATGCATGTAATTACTCATTGTTAAACGTAACAGATACTTGCAACTTACTAAAAAATGTATACTTTACAAAGCGGTGCAGCTTTACTTTCTTAACTTGGATCCTGCCGTCTATATGAACGGCACAGCTGATTTACAGGCAAGAGCGATTAAAACGGCGGAAGGAGAGATGAACTTCAATATTTTAAAACTATAGTCTGACATCGGACTTTGCTCCTCACGTAAGGTGCTATGGTGACAAGTGACTGAGAGATGATCTGAATTCGACAGACTCATTATGCGTTTAAAAGAAGATCGAAGAATGACCAGTTTGTCAAGGGTTTCGAATTAATAATAGTAATTGTGCTAGGCGCATTCGTGAAATGTGTCGAGCTACGATTGTAACTGAATGACTTTCCTCATAGCGATGTAATCAGATCAGTGAGGAATTTAAAAATTTCTGATGCCGACAAATAAGGATGTAGGTCGCAAGTAATAGGTTTACTACGGTGTGCTCTGCTTCTAAGTTCATACAGCGTGGGCCGCTAGTTTCAATATTTCTAGCGAATTTTTCAGGTTCATTGTTTTTGTAAAATAATTAAAATCAAACAGTTTACTAGCGTATTGAAATTTCCAACAAAATTTATTTTTATGCACATCCAAAGAGAACTTCTGTTACCGTTGCACATGTTTTCTATCAGTGACGTCCGCAGTTGTGTACTCCAGTGTAAATTACCAAAATAAATAACTTTCCTACATCAGTCGTATGGACCGTGATGTCGAAGTACGTTTGTAGTAGCGAGGATACGAAAGCTATAAAAGTATTGATGTCAGAGTAAGACTACACACTGTAGATAAATATAACAAAAGGTCATTAATTCGATGTGTTCCAGAGACCCGGTACGCGTCAGTGTGCATTAAGATTAGCATAACTCTTCCTTAAATGAGGCTCCAAAGTGACCACTTACGTACAGATACATACGATTTTCTTTCCGCTTTAAGTACCGAAGTGTGTAACACATTTGCAGCAAGTAAACTACACGTTTCCAAACAAATGTTGATCGTTGTAATAGAGGAAATTGAGTTGGAGAAACATTTTTATCTTGTTTTCAAAATTAGCCAGTTAAGTAAGCCAAAGATTTTGGCAGCAGTACTTTTCATCCCTTTGTGAAACAAATTTCTTGAAACAAATTTCTTTTTCATGAAAAGTAATGAAGGTATATTCTACCTTCAAGAAAATTAATTCTGGGTGTAATTACTTTTTGTTAAATACAATGGATTACATAAAATAAACGAGACAATATATAAAATGGTTAAAATGAACTCTTGTAACAGGTGACATCTGCAAGGAAATTTGCGGGTGAGCACATTATATTACTTTTACTGTAGGCTTTGTTGCAAAGAATTTGTTACAGAAGCGTTAGTTTAGAAGTCTTTCTGAAGGTCATTATCAGGTGAGAACAACCGAAATACATGAACAGATTGATTCCTTTCCCTCTGTGACTTAAAGTGTAGACGTGGCAGTATAACGTTGTTTGCATGGAATCAGAACGGTAATTATTTTTAATTTTAAATTGGTCTGCACCCAAGAAGTTTGAAGATCCAGTATTATGTTTTGAAAGGTAGAACTGAATATTGCATGTTTTCTTGAGATTGTGGCAGCGAATAATTCGCCGGAAACCGTCAATCCAGGCCGAACTTGCAGTTTCTTTATGTAGCAACATACAGGTTGATACTAATGTTTAAATACCTCTGAAACTACCAAGTAATTTAATGTAAGACACATTGGATCGCAAACCTCAAGAACTACCCGAAAAGTGGATGACAAATGTTGAACATGTGACGTCACTAAATGACGTACCTCGCCGCACGTGCAGCGGTTGAGCCTGTCGGTCGGAAAGGTCTACTCATCCCAACGCCATTCAAGTATTCGCGTCGGTGTAGCTCCGCGCCTACGTGTGCAACTTTAAGTGCGTGGGGCTAAGGGTTGAGTTTTGCGTTTGGCTGGCAGTATTTTTTTCGTTGCATGGGACAGTTATGTGTTTACATAGAGGCATTGATATATTAATTTATAACCAGGCTTTCAGTATCTGGTGGAGTATTGCAAAGTATACACAGCAAAATCGTACCGTACTGCGTCACAACTAAATGAGTACAAGCGTCTGAATTGCATCGTTACCAACAAATTTTGTATACTTTCATTTGTAAACAACGTCTGTAAACAAGAAAAAAAGAAGGGAGCAAAGAAATACAAAATGAGAACAGCATTTTCTTGGTTAAAGTGAGGACAATAATTCTTTAACTTCTCCTTTTACAAGAGATTACATTTACAAAAGTTTTTCGAAATTTGCAGCGTTTGCTTGGAAGCAAGTGTTGCAAAGCTCAATCATCCCTTTATACACTCTCTCAAAAATACTCTCCGTATTTTGAATGTGACGTCACCTGTTGAAGATTTATCGTCCACTTTTGGGGTATTTCCCGACATTTGTGATCTCCGTTGCTTTGGGGGTTTCTAAACGTTAATAAGAAGCACCCTATATGTAAGACGACGGATTAACATTCACAGAAACAAACTTACTGTGAATAGTTTATATACTTGTAAGCTCGAGTTCCACTTGTATTTTTTAGTTTACAACGTAGTTATTATGGTCCTCTCTGCTACTAAGAGGGAATTAGTTACTTGTCTGGAAGAACGCTCTTGACTGAAGACGCTAATAAGATACTCTGAGAATCCCGCCACCTCTCCAAATCCTGTTCCTCCTTTTTGTAGATCCCATCTTGTGTGACACTCCTTAGGACGCCACCTGTTTGTTTGGACACTAAATACACCAGATAGCCACGTCCTCGACGAACAACAGCTGTGTCCTCGGCGGGTATGTGAGCTATTCAGCCGAGCGGTGTGATGAAACTTTCAGCCGGAGAACGGCTGTCTGCTGTCACAAGCTGCTGGCTGGCCCGCTTAATGAATTTCAGATGCGATGGCTCCCAGCTGGGCCGACATTCCACCTTCGATAAACGAGGAACAGTGGGACAAGGCACCGGGACTGCAAGCTGCCACCAAGGCGATTCGATTTCTAGCTTCTTTCGGCAGTACTAATTCCGATTCACCTAGACCCGAGACGGTTTTTAAAGTGATAATTATTTTATATTTACAATTTTTTAAATATTTTGCCTGCACGTTGTTTCTGAAACGTGTCAATTACATTTTATTGTTTATTATGTATGAGGTGTCCCTTCCCTTGCATGTGTGAGACAGAACAGACACCATATATACACTGACTGAAACAATTCGCAGCGCCAAGTAATAATTAATGTAGAATAATGAAATTCCGGGAATACATTTAATAGGTAATATATTTAAACTGTTATCACTGCAAGATCACAGTTTCATGTAAGTACGACATAAGGCGTTTCAAGTGTGAATGTTGGATGCAAGCATGCAAATGTGCATGCACCGTATTGTACAGGTGCCGAACGTCAGTCTGTGGGATGGAGTTCCATGCCTTTTGCACTTCGTCGCTCTATACAGGGACGGTTAATGCTATTTGTGGATGACTTAGGAGTTGTCGTCCGTTTATGCCCTATATGTGCTCGAGTGGAAACAGTTCTTGTGATTGACCAGGGCAAGGCGACATGTCGACATTCTGTAGAGCATGTTGGGTTACAACAACGGTATATGGGCGAGCGTTATCCTATTGGAATCACCGCCTAGACACCTGTTCGTTAATGGCAATACGACAGGTTGAATCAGCAGACTGACTGACAGTTTTGCAGTCGGGGTGCATGGGATAACCACGAGAGTGATCCTGCTGTTATGCGAAATCGCACCGGCGATCATTGCTCCAGGTGTAGGTCCATTGTGTCTAGCACCCAGGCATGATGGTTCCGTACCCACAACTAGCTTCCTTCTAACGAAAACACAGCCATCACTGACACCGGGGTAGGTTTCATCTGAAAACACATCTATCCCGCCTCCAATGAGCTCTCGCTTGACACCACAGAAGTCGCAAATGGCGGAGGTTATGGATCAAATGGTTCAAATGGCTCTGAGCACTATGGAACTTCGGAGGGCATCAGTCCCCTAGAACTTAGAACTACTTAAACCTAACTAACCTAAGGACATCACACACATCCATGCACGAGGCAGTATTCGAACCTGCGACCGCAGCGGTCGCGCGGTTCCACATTGTAGCACCCAGAACCGCTCGGCCACTCCGGCCGTCGGTTATGGATCAGTGGTGGGCACGTTATGAGGTGTCAGGCTCGGAGCTTTCCTTGAAGTAACAGGTTTGTAACAGTGCGTTCCGTCACTGTGGTGCCAATGGCTGCTCAAATTGCTGCAGGGGCAGCATGATGCGCCAGAGACATACTCCGATCACGATGGTTGTCGCTTTCGATAATTTCACGTGGCCGGCCGGAACCTGGCCTTCTCATTACCGTACATTTTCTTGACCACCGATGCCAGCAGTCATGTACAGTGGCTGCGTCCCTGCCAGGTCTTTCTATAGTATCTCAGACAAAACATCCAGTTTCTTGTAGCCCTGTTACACGACCTTATTCAAACTCAGTGAGCTGTCGATAATGGCGTCTTTGTTGCCTTAAAGACATTCTTGACTGACATCGACTCACCACGTCCAATATCAAAAGTAATTAGCTCTCACGAGCGTTACAGCATGTAATTAAAGTACATCTGACTTGCTTCTTCACTGTGGCGCTGCTAGCGCCACTCTTTTGCGAATGGCGCGAAATTTTATCAGACATCGACTTTCATATGCAAAAACCCTCCTACCAACTTCCTTTCATTTGACACAACTCTGTCTTGGTGTTGCGATTTGTTTCTCCGTCAGCGTAAAATTGCCTAGATACGCCTCGGAGGGCATTCGCATTAATGCGAATGCTTACCAGCGTTCGTCCCCTTGCGGCAAAACTTTTAGCGTGAGACCAACGGGGAAAATGGAGAGGGTCCCAATATCTGTGGTGAGCAGCTTGGGAATGTGGATCGGGCGTCTAGCGTGTCCGGATGGCCGAGGCGACTAAGCCAACCTTTATCGAGAAGCGGAGCATCTGGGTTCGAGTCCCAGTCGGGCACAAATTTTCAAGTGCAGCTGTTTAATTATTTCAACGCCCAAAACAGCTATTCATACCGATTTCATTTAAATTACATTTTATTATTGTTTTTATCACACACTGCACAGTGCCATGGGTACGTACCTTATCAGTAAATTGCTCATCTTTCGATTTCCACAAGCGTTCATAATATCTAAGCATTCCAAACACACCACATCAAACGCATGAACTAATTTTAAATGTCTTTTTGTTTTGCGATTGAAAATATTTTTCCACGTATTTCAGAATAATTTCTTAATTTCTGTTTGATGTAATAATTGTTTAAGCGTGTTACGCATACTGAGTCGCAAATGTTTCGGTACTCACGTGCCAGGTTCACACACCAGGGAAGAAGGAAGTTGAAATATTACAGTTTAATGTTCCGCCCACTCCTTGGTCACTGGAAACCTAGCATTATCTCGAACAGGATGGTAATTTAGAAAATATTATGACAAGCCGTGTTTAACACAATTCATTCGCCTGTATGGACTTAACTGATTCAAGGATGCCACCGAAAACCTTAGCTGGTTTGGCATAACAGAATTGACTTAACATTTTCAATAACTGTATGTGTGTCACCCTGATATTAACAAAATATTTTCTTTTCAATTATGTTAGATTTTATTTTAAAGAAAATGTGAAGTAGTACATATAACACTTAGCTGTCAATTCGCACTTTATACCTTAGACGCTCCCTTCCCCCCCCCCCCCCCCCCCCCGGCGCCCTTTTGGGAAGCATACATTGATTAATAAATGACTTACATTGATCCGATTCATTGGAGAATGAGAACGTCTATCGTCAAAGTAAATAGCATAGTTCGGTGTGTTACGTTCTTGGAATAAATTAATGCTTTTTACTAGCTGTCAGCCGTCGCTGTGAGAATCAAGTGCAGAATGCGTAAGACAAGCGGCGTGGTCGCATTTCATAGCAGACAGATAACGCTGAGGCGCTTCGAAGGCGTACCGGTACTCAGCTTTCGCTGTGGAATCTTAAGGGCATATCGTATGTCACTCGAGGAAGGCAGTCGCCGCCGAGGTGAATCTACAAAGGGTGACAGTTCAACAGTGACGGCTCTCGCCGTCGATTGCAACGGATTTTAACAGGACGTAGAAGAGCCGCAAAGCAGCAGAGCTCCAGCTACTTCGGTGCTTAAAGACAACCAGTGATCGCCATACCACTTCGTACTACTTCTCCCATATGGCGTACAGAAGATACTCTACCACACATGACCTGTGGCAGTTTATATGCACATTAATTTCCGTCTTCCAAAAAAAGGCCCTTCGTATCCTATGTCCGCTATGAAACGAAGCGCGAGTACAAATCCAAGCAGCCTGCCAGAGGCAGTGTTGCCAAACGCGTTCTCCGTTTGGTTTCCTAACTTAAAATTGTCACTTACGAAACCGGCACGTTTTAACTAGTAATGAGCCTTTGAACAAATGGTAACTCATGGAGCTACAGATTCCTGTGCATTACAGCATCTTAGCGTGTGCAAGTGTTTGCACTCGCGACCACCTGACTGGTTAACGTTAGTGTCAAATAAAACGGAAACGGAGCAAATATCTAATATTTTGCTTAACAGCTATTTCTCACCACACCCTCCCCTGCAACACCCTTTCAAGCTTATCAGACTGTTTCGGATCATCCTGCATAAATTTTGGTGTCGGACCTTGCATTCTTCTTCTTAGCACTAAATCAGGGGCTGACGCACTTACGAAATACAATACACATTGTGGTACTAATCCAGTCCACTACTGATTGCCGGCCGGAGCGGCCGAGCGGTTCTAAGAGCTACAGTCTGGAACCGCGCGACCGCTACGGTCGCAGGTTCGAATACTGCCTCGGGCATGGATGCGTGCGATGTCCTTAGATTAGTTAGGTTTAAGTAGTTTTAAGTTCTAGGGGACTCATGACCTCAGAAGTTAAGTCCCATAGTGCTCAGAGCCATTCAACCATTTTTAACCACTACTGATTAAATTGTCCTATGTTCAAACTACTTTCCAAACATACTGAGACTTGGTTCTTAAGCATTCTGCATATCACGCATCTTGCCCTACCGTTCTTCTGTTTTTCTCAGCATTTGGAACATCTCACAAAATTTTACATTGTCGACCACTTTTCCGTTCAAATGGTTCAAATGGCTCTGGGCAATATGGGACTTAACATCTGAGGTTATCAGTCCCCTAGAACTTAGAACTACTTAAACCTAACCAACCTAAGGTTCAAATGGCTCTGAGCCGGCCGCGGTGGCCGATCGGTTCTAGGCGCTTCAGTCTGGAACCGCGCGACTGCTACTGTCGCAGGTTCGAATCCAACCTCGGGCATGAATGTGTGTGATGTCCTTAGGTTAGTTAGGTTTAAGTAGTTCTAAGTTCTAGGGGACTGATGACCTCATCTGTTAAGTCCTATAGTTCTCAGAGCCATTAGCCAATCAAATGGCTCTGAGCACTATGCGACTTAACTTCTGAGGTCATCAGTCGCCTAGAAGTTAGAACTAATTAAACCTAACTAACCTAAGGACATCACACACATCCATGCCCGAGGCAGGATTCGAACCTGCGACCGTAGCGGTTGCGCGGTTCCAGAATGAAGCTCTTGGAACCACTCGGCCACCCGGCGGGCTACTTTTTCGTCGACGACAAACCCTATGGACGTATCTCCAGTCTTAGTTCCATTATATTCTAAGCACTATTTCGTATGGTTTTGAGTGTTGAAAATCACGCACGCTCATTGTAACTAACCAGCTGTTTAAGATTAACAGTCGCTAGAGTACAGTTGATTAATGAGAAATACAGCTAAGCAAACCGCTGAAAGTTTTATTATAATTGCTGGAGGCGGGGTCGAAATGCGATTTACGGCATTTCCAGGTATGTATGCATGTATATAGTTACGCGGTGCTACAGTAGAAAGTAAGAACGTTTTCCCTGCGTGTATGTAAAAAGGAGTATGGACGGGGGTTGGAGTTAGGAGAAAACAGAGCATGCCGAGTAGGTTCACTGAAACCGTCTTCGACGAGAAATCTTCGACGAGAAATCGCACCAAATGAACTTAAAAGCAAAGTGCTTCATCCAGACGAAAGAAGCCACAGTAGTTTTGGCCGGAGCTCATAACCGGAGCGATTCTGTATAACTGTCTCGTGCGGCGGAAGACCAGCAAGAGGAAGAAAGGGAGAAGGTGTATGTAGGGGGGGGGGGAGGGGGAAGTGGATGGAAGGAGTAGGCGGCGCAGGAAATGGGAGGTGGAGAGGTCGCTGCGGAAAGCGACTCGACTGAAACAAATCACAGCCCAACGCTTAATTTACTTTTATTGGTTTTCCCCCGACGAGTTCTTTTTGTTATTACTTCGGCGGGACCTGTATCAGGCTGGGGTGTCACGAGGACGGCGGCGGCGACCCGTCTTTAAAAACAGCTCGCGTCCGCCCCTCAGGAGCGGGTCACACTGTGTGTGTGTGTGTGTGTGTGTGTGTGTGTGTGTAGTCCACCCCTACCCTCACCACCACCAGTCTACCACCACCACCACCGTTCAGTTTTTGTTTCATTGCAGCGGGGGCCCGCGCCGCGCCACCCGAAGACAAACAACAATAATTTGTCAGGCCGGCCGCAAGTGGGACGCGGCCCGCGGGGGCGGAAAAACTCGCGCCGGCCAACATTTGTCTCGCTGGCCAGTGCGCCAGCCCGCCCGTCCAGGCCGGATGCGGTGTCGCGCACTGCCGCTTCCGACCTGCACCGCTTGCCAGCCACTCCGTGGCAACGCAACAGAGTTTGCACCACTCACTCCCCATCCCCTCACTGCTGACGCCGTGTCCTGACGCAGGTGCTTTCACACTTCTTCCATATGGCGATACGCTGTAAGAGTACTGTGCTGTATGTTTCTCAGTTTCATTTCTCCTGCTTTAAACCTTTCCTATCAAAAATGTTGCCTTGGCAATACTTACTTACACCTCCCAGCTATGTAGACGTTTCCGACGTCGGCATTTGTCATTGTCTGGTACCAACTTTCCGAATAACCTCGTCATAGAAAGAAGCCGCCTGTGCTTTTCTGCAGTTCCCTACGATGGTTTCCAGCTCACTTTCTAAGCAAAGATTCTGTAATAGCCAGCGGATCATGTGAGCAAAGAGATGAAAATGAAAGATATCAAAGTCCAGACTGTATGGTGGCTCCAGAATGAGATTTTCACTCTGCATCGGAGTGTGCGCAGATATGAAACTTCCTGGCAGATTAAAACCGTGTGCCGGACCGAGGCTCGAACTCGGCACCTTTGCCTTTCGCGGGCAAGTGCTCTACCAACTGAGCTACCAAAGCACAACTCACGCCCCGTCCTCACAGCTTGCCCGCGAAAGGCAAAGGTCCCGAGTTCAACTCTCGGTCCGGGACCCAGTTTTAATCTGCCACGAAGTTTCTGTGTGGTGGCTGATCAAACAATTCCCATCGAAAACGCTGCAGGATCGTCGTTGTTGCTCCTGCGGCGCGCGGCCAAGCATTCTAATGAAAGATACGCATGACATACAGGATTTGGGGACTGTACCAAGAAAGAACCCTCGTCTTTCTAGTGTCATGAAACAGCATGGTGTGAAATTCATGTACCTGTGCCCTGTCGGGAAGTGTGTGACCTTCTGCTGCAGCACAGGAAACTCTTTGGTTGTGACAGTTTCAACATCTCTGCGCACAGATGGCAGTGCAAGGCAAACTGCAAAGGAGTGACTAAAATCACGACATGAGTAACTGGCGTGAAAGGAATGTCAAGGAAACGGTATGCGAAAGAGATAGGAAGGAGATAATGACTTCAAAACGTACAGGGCACTGTGGTAATGTAGCAGCATGAATTGAAAATTTCTGCCGTACCGGTACTCGAACCCGGATCCTCCGCTTTTCTAGAACGGTTGCCTTAACCTCTTCAGTCACGCATTCAGTCAGACCCAACTTCCCAACTTCTCACTCACTGCAGCGCACGACCTTCGCCCTTTAACTTCCCACTCGCACATTTCTGGTTCCCGTAGTTCAGGCTTTCGTTGTGCTTTCCCACTGAAAAGCTATGATCAGACAGCTGTCGCGCCCACAGAATTGATATGAGTGGCATATGTTCTGTCGGACATGTCCGAAAAGCGTGTCCGGATGGCCGAAGTGGTTAACGCAGCTGTTTTAGAGAGTTGAAGCATCAGGGTTGGAACCTCAGTTTCGCAAAAATTTTCAACTCCCGCTGTTGCTTTGCCGCATATGCCCTATGAGGCCGGAAGTAACCATTTCCTTCCTACCTATTTCCTGTTACGTTTCCTTTGCATTCCTTCCACTCCAATTTTTATGTACGTGTACCAGCTGCTTCTTTGTGAGTGGTGTCTGCTCGGTCGGACATGGTCGACACAACAGACACAACTTATCTCTATAAAATGAGGACGGTTTAATAGCGTTCTTTCGTCAGAAATCGGAAATCGGTCACGTGACGACACTCACTCGTTACTTTGGAGGCATCATATTGTATTTACTTATTTCGTTGTTTTTTGTTTAAGTTTCCTGTTTCAAGGCAATGGTGCATTGAAGACTTAACACAAGCAAGTCACTCTTGGTATTATTTGCTGTAATAAGATGTCAGTTAATAATGCATTCGCAATAAAAACTTCGACAAGTTCGTGAGATGAATGATTGCAATGTTTGGAGTTGGTCTTCTCGTTAGAGACGTGCAGTTACAAAGTATCGGTAAAAGAGTGTTCTCATCCTCGTGCACTCTAATTTAAAAATTTTTTTTTAACTTCGCATTTCTAACATATTCTGGGACTTTCTTATTCAGGTAGCAGAAGTGTGTTCTGTGATATCCTGTGTGAATTAAATATAAGAGCATGGTCCCCCAGGAATGAGTTGACTGAGTTTCTTTGATATTGTGACTTTAGGGTGATTAAAAAACGAGAGACCAAATTGCTTGTCACAAATATTCGCCGGTTATTTTACAATATGTTGCGATTTCTGATGTAGTTAGGCGGGAACCTAACAGCATAGCTTAAATTTCTGTGAGTGAAACGAGCAGCAGTGACATTTATGTATATTCTTGCCTGTCACAAATACTAGCTGTTTTTTCTTCGGAAAATATTGCAGTTTCCGAGGGACTGGTTAGGCAGGAATGTAAGCACATAGCTTTAAATGCTGCAAGTGAAGCGAGCAGCAATGAAACTTATGTTCTTGTCGCTCGCAAATATTTTTGCTGTTTTATTTTCCTAATATGTCCCGATTTCTGAGGGTGTATTTAGGCGGGAAACTAAGAGTGCAATTTCATTGCTATGACTGAAACCGTGACGTCATCGTAAATACGGCGATCGTGTCAAAGATCGCTCCACAAAGAGACCAAGGGATGTCGCGTGACCCGAACTCGAGCCGAGCGCAGTTGCAGTCATCATTATAGTTACTCGTTCTGCAACACCCCTGTACAGCGCTTTACGTCACAAAAGCTTAGGAGCCCTGCTGACAGTGAAATGACATGATTTTTCGTACCTCTTTTCGTCAATCATACTCAGTAATTCATCTGATCAGATACGATGATTATATCCTGAGGGGCTCAAAACTCCCAGTTGTGTCTGGTACATATATTAAAATATATGTGTAAGACACTGCACTACTGTGTTTTCAGTTGCTTTGGTAATATTCCCACCAAATTTTAGGCCTTTGGTTCAGTACTTCAGGCCTCTCTCAGGAAAGAGTGCTGCAAGAATGATTATTCGTATGCCTCCTTGATAGTTCGAATCTCTCCAGTTTCACCAAGATGCCCTTTCAATGTGACGCAGGAACATATGCTCTCGGAATATCAGCAGTAACCAAACTCGTGATAGCGCCACTGGTGGCGTCCGCCATTTGAGTTGGATGAGCACCTTGTGGACTAAAACAGACCCATAACGTGCTACACTGTTCTTCTTTGGATTTTCTGTATTTCCTTTCAGTCCTACCGAGTAAGGTTCTGAGACTGCCGATCAGTATTAAAGTACCTAGCGAACGAGGGATTTGCAAGTTACTTCTTCCATGGGCTAATCCAATGGATCTATGTCTGTTATCCGAATAGTTTTGTTTATGTTCCACTCTAAATCGCTCCGTACATATACATACAGTTCTCTATCCGAACAGGCCTCGGATGACCCAACGGTTCCTACCGACCGACGAGTCATCCTCAGCCGATAGGCGTTATTGGGTGAGGATATGCACAGTTCTCTCTCACCCGTTGTTAGCTTTCGTGACCAGAGCCGCTACTTCTCAATCGAGTAGCTCCGCAATTGGTTTCACAAGGGCTGAGTGCAACTTACTTTCCAACAGCGCTCGGCAGACCAAGTGCTAGCCAAGCCTGACAACACCTAACTTCGGTGATCTGAAAGGAAGTGGTGTTACCACTGCGGAAAGATATTTAATAGACGTGATTGCATCTGGTGTTATCACTGAAAAGAGGTTCATAAGAGATACACGGGAGTACAGCGTCATAATACAGGGTGACTATTGTGGCGTAACAAGCTAGTCACGCCACACTGAGGAGGAAGCCGAAAGGCACGCGTACACACACGCCGACTGGCGTCAAGTCTGGAACAGGATAAGTTATGACTGCTATAAAGAAAATACGTAGCTTTGGAGTATACTTAACTTTTAATGTTTCCTTTGGTACATCTCTCTTGACTATACAAATGAGACTCGTAAGATACATGCACTGTGACAATTGGCGCCTTGCTAAGTCGTAGCCATTAACTTAGCGGAAGGCTATTCTAACTGTCTCTCGGCAAATGAGAGCAAAGGCTTCGTCAGTATAGTCGCTAGCAACGTCGTCGTACAACTGGGGCGAGTTCTCGTACGTCTCTCGAGACCTGCCGTGTGGTGGCGCTCGGTCTGCGATCACACAGTGGCGACACGCGGGTCCGACATGTACTAATGGACCGCGGCCGATTTAAGCTACCACCTAGCAAGTGTGGTGTCTGGCAGTGACACCACAGTGACTATTATTAAGCTATATGAAAAAATTACGTAAATTAGAAACTACGGCGTGCATACACCTTATTCAACACGTAAACGTTACTACAGATTTTCGGATTTAGGTTATGACATGTTAGATATGCCTACCGTCATTGGCGATGATATGGTGCTGAAGAATAGCGAAATTCTGCATGAGCCGCAGAAGTGTCAGAACATCGATGCTGTCGATGACCTACTAAATAGCTATTTTCAAGCTCAGCAATGGTTTCGGGATTATTGCTGTACGCCTTGACTTTAATATATCCCCACAAAAAGGAGTCGCATGTGTTCAGATCTGGAGAATATGGCGGCCTATCGAGACTCATGCCAGTGGCCTCTGGGTTCCTTAGAGCCAGAATGCGGCCCCCAAAGTGTTCCTCCATGACATCAAACACTCTTCTGCTTCGATGGTGTTGAGCTCCGTTTTGCGGGAACCACTTCTTGTTGACACCATATGGAAAGTGGGCTTCGTCTCTAAACCAAACCATGCATAGGCATACTAATTCTCATCATGCCCCGCGGCCAACTGTGCAGTTTTAACGTCCTAGCGCAAACCGTTCGGATGTTATGACTTTTTATTTCATTCAGTTCAACAATTGCCACCCTGTAAAATTGACCAGTGAGTATACCTTGTTTGTAGGATTTGAAGGTCAATACGCCCGTGCATCATTAAGCCTCCCCTCACCGTAACACCTGAACCACCAATGCGATCATGTTTGACAGTGCTGCACTACACTCATATGTGCACTTATAAGTAATGCACGTAGGGGCATTGGCCAACATGATTTTACACTCTCCAGTTAACGTTATAGTGGCGCTGAACCCCTTTCTCATGTGCGTCTTTCCAGAGGTGCATCCGGTCCATATCTCACTTTTGTGGACGGAAGTGCGCAGGTGGAGAATATCTTGGAACAGAGGATATACGGCGAATGGGCTGGTCTGTCTGTGCTCCTGACTAAAGTCCCACGGAGCACGTTGCCGGAGGCGTTGGGGAGCTTTCCTTGAAGTAACAGGTTTGTAACAGTGCGTTCCGTCACTGTGGTACATACATACATACATGCACCAACGACCACGCAGCAGTTCGCAAAAGTGGTGGTTGAGAGACGGAATGCCCTACCATAAGACCTTCTTGGCAATGTTGTGGGCAGCATGGTATCTCCTAGCAGAGCATGCGCTGCCGTTCGTGGTGATCACACACCGTATAAAGTATCACGTCCTGACTTTCGTAACGTCGCGGGGGCCATCATAAATCTAAGTGACTTCAGAGTAATTATTGTCTTTGAATAAAAGTATCATTTAAGTTCGGTTGTTGTGTATTTCTTTCAGTCACCTTAGGTAAAGTTCCATCCACGTATGAACCGTTTTATCAAGGTATGTTACTTATCAGTGACGCATCATCTTAAAGTTACTTTCGTCCTTAAGTTTTGCGGTTTCGATTCCCATTACCACCTACGGCGTTTTGCTTAATGGAAAGAATGGAACAATTCCCCTCAGCTTCCTCGTGCCAATTTGAATTGAGGAGCGTCTTGAAGGAGAAGTAGCGGCTGCAAAGTCTGGGAAGCCAATAAAACGGCCGGGGGAGTCGTGTGCAGATCCCGTGCTTGATCGCGGTGTGTGTGTGTGTGTGTGTGTGTGTGTGTGTGTGTGTGTGTGTGTGTGTGTGTGTGTGTGTGTACGCGCGCGACTGTGCGAGCGTGTAAGAGTGCAGTTTCGGATTTTAAGATCTCGACGCTCTACTAGGTGAGTGAAGTGGCTGCCATTCGTGTGAGTTCAAATCCACGGTATTCTTCATCCCAGGAACAACATACTCGACACGTATACTTGACCCAAGCTTACTGATGTTTACCGAACAAGTACGCCCATGGTGGCAATTTCTGCGGTTGGGCCGCGAAATTGTTTTGGGTCTGCAACCGGAGATTTTGCGCATTTACATTTGTGTTCTGTGGAATCATGCCCAACACTTAAATTCTGGTTATTTTTGCTCTCACGTTCGTCGCATGCTAAAATAATCTTCAAAACTTTCCTAAATATACAGCTCCTCACCTTTTCTGAGTTCGTGCTGCATTGCTCCATCTCCGGAAGAATTCACTTGCCCCCCTCTTTGAAAATAAACTAGCTTGCTTAGGAATAACGTATTAGTCTCTGAGATGCAATCTCGCTTATGGAATCATAGTTCCGAATGCGGGAGGTCGAATATTGTAGGTCCATTCTGCAGTGGCCAGATCTCCAGATCTGCCGGCGATCGCAATCAACAAAATTTGCGTTCCTCCTCCTAAAATCGAGAGCAAGATGGCGGCATTCTACTTTTATTCGAGTTTCAGAAGTCTAAATTATTTTGACAGAATTTAACGGATATTTGGACGTGACTGCCTTCCCGCACCTGGCATCGATTTTAAAGAAGGTTACACGTCAAAAATCGATATTGGTAATCAGTGAGTTCGAAATAGTTTCGCCTGTCAAACCAAGGAAAACGAGAAGCCTTTACGAATGATGGATACGATTTTTAAGCTTTCTCTGTGAAATGAAAAAAGAAAAACAAAATTGTACCGTACCTCCAAGAAATGCGAGTGGCTGCCGCACAGAAAATTATGTGTGCAGCGATATGACAACTTACGTCCGTTTAGGTGATCCAATACAATTCAACTATACGTACCAATAGACCATAGTTATATAAGCGTAACTCGTACTCACACTACCGAGTCTGCTGAGTTTTTAATAATTAATTAAACTGAAGCAATCTATATCAACTCCAAAATATGTCTTGCATCACCAGCAATAGCATCAAAGAATATTTTACTGATACTAGCGAAGATACCAACGACTACCCACGTAGTACATGATGAAAAATGTAAATAGCTATAGTAAAAGATTAAAACCATTATAAGCAGGTACTTGGACAAATTAATTTGAGATTGCACCGTGTACTTGTCAAGTGGGAACACCACCACTACTCATCAACTTCTTCATTTGGATTCAGGAAGCAAAGTAGAATATAACTGGCTGCGTGCATTTTCACATGTATACTTGCGGCAGAGTGGCTTGAGGACGGTGAAAAATTTTAACATGACTACAATCGATAATGGCGTATTACGATGCAGATCAGAAGAAAAGTAACATTCTTAATAAATTTAAATGAAAAAAAGATGTAACAAGAAACGTCACATGTATAATAAGAATATAGACAAATTTTTTCATAGTGTGACACTAAGCCGATGAAAGTTGCAGGGCCCTGATCGATACAATTCAGAAGACCTAAAGCCAATAAACAATAGAGATGCTGCAGTATCATGCACTATCCAGTCAGTTAATGTGACCACCTGTCAACAGCCTGAATAACCAACTTTTGCAGCGCGAGACATGCGGGAAGAGAGTAAGATGTGTGTGTGTGTGTGTGTGAAATCTTATGGGACGTGCCCTCAGCTTATACACTACTTAACCTAAATTATCCTAAGGACAAACACACACACCAATGCCCGAGGGAGGACTCGAACCTCCGCCGGGA
Source organism: Schistocerca nitens (assembly GCF_023898315.1). Classification (NCBI taxonomy): domain Eukaryota; kingdom Metazoa; phylum Arthropoda; class Insecta; order Orthoptera; family Acrididae; genus Schistocerca; species Schistocerca nitens. The sequence continues at coordinate 419,609,105 of NC_064618.1, read as the reverse complement.
TCAGCCGCACAGTCCATGACTGCAGCGCCTGAGACCGCTCCGCTAATCCCTCGCGGCAGAGAGTAAGAGAGGTTCTGGAAGGCACCGGCAAAGCTGTGAAGCCACGCTGACTGCAGGGCCGTGGACAGTTGCGCGTTTCCTCGTTTGAGGGTCCATGGCGCGAACAGGCCATTCGAGTGATCCCGTAGATTCTCGATTAGGTTTATTCGAGGAGTTTGGTAGCCAGGGAGGTACGGTACACATATGCTTGTGCTCTCCGAACTACGCACGCACCCTGCGAGCTATGTAACACGTTGTACTTTCCTGCTGGTAGATGACATCTTGCCGAGGAAGAACAAACTGCATGTAGGAGTGACCATGGTCCCCAAGGTTAAAAATGGTTCAAATGGCTCTGAGCACTATGGGACTCAACTGCTGTGGTCATAAGTCCCCCAGAACTTAGAACTACTTAAACCTAACCAACCTAAGGACATCACACACATCCATGCCCGAGGCAGGATTCGAACCTGCGACCGTAGCAGTCGCACGGTTCCAGACTGCGCGCCTAGAACCGCGAGACCACCGCGGCCGGCGGTCCCCAAGGACAGATACATCTTCCAGAATGACGAGATCAGTCAGGGAATGCAATGAAAGAAGTCTCCAGACACTAACGCTCCTTGCTCCGACCTGGGCCTCCCGACGATTGCTGCAATGTGTTCGCTTTCAGACGTATCATGCCGTCAGCTCCAAAAGCCATCTTCCCGACGGAACATAAGACCTGACTCATCTGAAAAGGGCACCTGTCGAAACTTGGTTCAAATGGCTCTGAGCACTATGGGACTTAACATCTGAAGTCATCACTCCCCTAGACTTAGAACTACTTAAACCTAACCTAAGGACACCACACATATCCATGCCCGAGGCAGGATTCGAACCTGCGACCGTAGCAGCAGCGCGGTTCCGGACTGAAGCGCCTAGAACCGCCCGGCCCTGTCGAAACTGAATGGACGTCCACTTGCGGTATGGGCGTGCAACTTCCAGCCTACGTCGGCGATGAACAGTAGTCAGCATGCGTGCATTAGCCAGGCGTCCGCTGCAGAAGCCCATACGTGACGAATTTCACTGAATGGTCGTTGAGAAACAGTTGCCTCGCGGAGTGGCCGCGCGGTGTGAGGCGCCATGTCACGGATTGCGAGGCCCCTCCCGCCAGAGGTTCGAGTCGCCCTCTGGGATGGGTGTGTGTGTGTGTGTGTTCTTAGCATCAGATAGTTTAAGTAGTGTGTGAGTCTAGGGACCGATGACCTAGCAGTTTGGTCCCTTAGGAATTCAAACACATTTGAACATTTGAGAATTGGTAGCCTCTTGGTTCATCTCCCTCTTGATCAATAGTTGCACGTCTATTTGCCCGTACGCATCTCCGAAGTCGTCGTTGAAAACTGCCATCTATGGGCCGTGGTGCACCACAGTTACCTCGGTGCAAGTTTTGGACAGCACATTGTGGCCCGAAAGCCCATGATCATACCCTTTTGGATGTGCGATAAATTACTCCGTTTCTGCATTGCGACAACGACTGCACAGTTTTCTGTGTATCCCGACACACTTTATACCCTCCACTGTTAGTGCTTCCACCTGCTGTCTGTGAATGGTTACTGCAAGTTTTCGTCGAACATGTGACGTGGTCATGTTAATATGACTGAACAGTGTATATCTGCCGCACCACTGGGCTTACACCTTGACAATAAGTTTTACTTGTCCTTTTCCGATGATCAATGCGGACCGCCCATAAATCCGAGACATTACCGCCGCGAGCACTCAGTAAATGTAGATGGGATCCTGCGCAGTCGACGCCGGCACTGTGTACTGGTGAATCAGTCTTAGCGTGTGCTAAGTGTCCAGTTGGGGCCGCGGGGAAATGGGTTCTGCTCCCACTAAGGTGCGCGTGACTACTATCGCCAGAACATGCTCTGCTACAGCTCTGCACGTCGTCTCGATAAATTTCTTAGATCAGAGTAGTGAGTGTTTCGAACCAAACAGCGTGGCGTACAGGTCCGCATGCGAGTGTGAGAGCAGGTTCTGCGTTAGCGATTCTCATGGAGCGCGACTGCAGGAGGTAGCTGGTCAGTTCTCCATTTCAAACTTTTGCATTCTTATCTTCGGTTTGGAATAAAAGGTGGACTATGTCGATTTAGAGATTGTTCATATAATGCCATAAAACCGATTTTTTTAAGTTTCATATTGTGCCCTTTTTTTCTTAAATGTGTTATTAAAATATCTCTCTGAGATTATAATGTCAAAAACGGAGTTCCACAAACAGTTTTCAATGAACAAGGTGGGTTTAGTCGTACCTGGTTTTTGACATTTTGCCGATAATAGCTTGAGTGTTACGTGTGACGTTCTCTCCTGTTCTATGCTGGGCCACATACACCACTGGTCATTAAAATTGCTACACCACGAAGATGACGTCCTACAGACGCGAAGCTTAACCGAAAGGAAGAAGATGCTGTGATATGCAAATGATTAGCTTTTCAGAGCATTCACACAAGGTTGGTGCCGGTGGCGACACCTACAACGTGCTGACGTGAGAAAAGTTTCCAACCGATTTCTCATACACAAACAGCAGTTGACCGGCGTTGCCTGGTGAAACGTTGTCGTCATGCCTCGTGTAAGGAGGAGAAATGCCTACCATCACGTTTCCGACTTTGATAAAGGGCGGATTGTAGCCTATCGCGATTGCGGTTTTATCGTATCGCGACATTGCTGCTCGCGTTGGTCGAAATCCAATGACTGTTAGCAGAAAATGGAATCGGTGGGTTCAGGAGAGTAAAACGGAACGCCGTGCTGGATCTCATCAGCCTCGTATCACTAGCAGTAGACATGATAGGCATCTTATCCGCATTGCTGTAACGGAACGTGCAGCCACGTCTCGATCCCTGAGTCAACAGATGGAGACGTTTGCAAGACAACAACCATCTGCACGAACAATTCGATGATGATTGCAGCAGCTTGGACTATCAGCTCGGAGACCATGGCTGCGGTTACCCTTGAGGCAGCATCATAGACAGGAGCGCCTGCGATGGTGTACTCAACGACGAACCTGGGTGCACGAATGCCAAATCGTCATTTTTTCGGATGAATCCAGGTTCTGTTTACAGCATCATGATGGTCGCATCCGTGTTTGGCGACATCGCAGTGAACGCACATTGGAAGCGTGTATTCGTCATCGCCATACTGGCGTATCAACCGGCGTGATGGTATGGGGTGCCATTGGTTACACGTCTCAGACACCTCTTGTCCGCATTGACGGCACGTTGAACAGTGGACGATACATTTCAGATGTGTTACGACCCGTGGCTGTACCCTTCATTCGATCCCTGCGTAACCCTACATTTCAGCAGGATAATGCACGAACGCATGTTGCAGATCCTGTACGGGCGTTTCTGGATACAGAAAATGTTCGACTGCTGCCATGGCCAGCACATTCTCCACATATCTCACCAATTGAAAACGTCTGGTTAATGATAGCCGAGCAACTGGCTCGTCGCAATAGGCCAGTCACTACTCTTGATGAACTGTGGTATCGTGTTGAAGCTCCATGGGCAGCTGTACCTGTACACGCCATACAAGCTCTGTTTGACTCAATGCCCAGGCGTATCAAGGCCGTTATTACTGCCAGAGGTGGTTGTTCTGGGTACTGATTTCTCAGGATCCATGCAGCAAAATTGCGTGAAAATGTAATCACATATCAGTTCTAGTATAATATATTTGTCCAATGAATACCCGTTTATCATCTGCATTTCTACTTGGTGTTGCAATTGTAATGGTCAGTAGTGTATCATCTCGAGTCTGCATGGCCTGCGGAGTTCCCGCTTGTGCACGACGAACTGCCTGCCTCATGGAGAAAGTTGCTGGTTCTTACTCAAGATGGAGACGCCTTCCAGTATGTTTGAATGTAGTACTCAGGATGTTTCATTTTTTACAGTCTACGTGACCGTGTACGCACTTTAATGTATCGTTTGCCTGTGCTTCAGTTCCAAGGGTAAGTTTTTTATTTGTCAGCAATTATAACACCAATTACTATTTTTATTACTAAAACGTCTTGTCAATGCAAAATGTTTACTGCAGTGACAAAGTCCTGAGAGAGAGATATGCACATATACAGAGGTATAAAAGGGCAACACATTGACGGAGCTGTCATCTGTCCTCTGGTGATTCGTGTGAAAAGGTTTCCGGTGTGATTATGGCCGCATGACGGAAATTAACAGACTTTAAACGCAAAATGTTAGTTGAAGTAGATGCAAGGGACATTTAATTTCGGAAATCGTTAGGGATTTCTATATTCCGAGATCCACGGACATGCAGCGGCCGCCAGCCTTCACTTAATGACGAAAGCAGTGGCGTCTGCATAGAGCTGTCAGTGCTAACAAACAAGCAACACTGCATAAAATAACGGTAGAAATTAATGTGGGACGTACGACGAACGTCACGTTAGGGCAGTGCTGTGAAATATGGCGATAATGGGCTATGGCGTGAGTGCCTTTGCTAACAACACGACATCGCCTATGGCGCCTCTGCTAGGTTCGTGACCACATCAGTTGCACCCTAGGCGACTGGAAAACCGTGGCCTGGTCATATGACTCCTGATATCAGTTGGTAAGAACTGGCGGTCGAATGTACAGTAGTCCGCACGAACCCGTGAACTCAAGTTGTCAACAAGCACTGTTCAAACTGGTTGTGGCTCCATAATGGTGTGGGCTGTGTTTACGTGGAGTGAATGGGTCTTCTTGTCCAATTGAACATTGAATGCCGACAGTTATGTTCGTCTACTTCGAGACCATTTACAAGCATTCAAGGACTTCATGTTCCCTTAACGATGCGCCGTGTCACCGGGCCACAATTGTCCGCGATTGGTTTGAATACCATTTTGGACAATTCGAGCGAATAATTTGGCCACCACAATCACCTGACATGCATCCCATTGCCTTTTTATTGGACGTAATCGAGAGGAGAGAGGTCCTGCACAAAATCCTGAACACTTTACCAATTAAGGACGGTTATAAAGGCAGCATGGCTCATTATTTCCGTAGGGGACTTCCAACGACTTGTTGTGTCCATACCACTTCGAGTTGCTGCACTACACCAGGCAAAAGGAGCCCCGACACGAAATTAGGAGGTATCCCATGACTTCTGTCATCTCACTGTATTTAATACTAAATATCATGCGAATGTTATATAGATATTATTAGCAGCAAAATCAATGAATACTTGTTGTATAAGTACAGTTAAAGAAGGGAAATTATGGGAAAGATTCGAGTAGACTCAAATTTATGTTCAGTGCGTTAAGGTTTATGTGAGCGTTAAGGTTTGTGGAGCCGGAAGGGGGTGGGACGGGAGGGGGGGGGGAGTGCTTTTGAAAGTAACTTTACTACATTTTACTTGAAAAACACGAAAACTATGGCTTCTAGCGAAAATATATCCCGATAAAAAATTTAACTGTATCACATCTACTACAAAAAAGTCTCATTCTTTTTCTGTCTTCCGCGTTAGGGGATGGAAATATCGCAGATTACTATAAATATTGTTCTAACGGTATGAAATTTACCTTTAAATGAAGCGACTTAGAAACAAATATTAAAAGTGTGTAGTTCAGGGTGGGGGGAAGGGGGGTTTCCTTAACAACGTCCATGCTTGTCTCTATAATAATAATTCAGACAGATCGAATGATGGAAAACAGTAGACCAAACATCGCAACTGTGTACGTGCAGGTGTGGATCACTGACATTGCGATCAGAGGTGACAGCAGAATCGATTAGAATTTCAGAAACTTGTCGGATACCAGGACTTGAAAACCTAACTACAGCGCCTCTTTGAGTGAACCAGAGAAAGTGGCCGAAGTGGTTCTCGCCACAGCTGGAGTACTGTCAAAAGTTCTTAGCAGGCACTCGAAAAACAGTGGCATTAAAGAAATATCCATCAGCCAATTAAAATATACCACTTTACTGGAATCTGCAGAAGTTATATACTGATACAGGAATTGGACAAAAACATTGAAACACCGCAAGAAGTGTATGCATGAATATAAATGCAGGTCTTTTCAAAGCTTGCAGGTTCCGTTGTTGTATTCGACCATGGACGGCACATGTGCAATGCCTTCAGTTCGTTACAAGTGTCAGTCGACTTCAGGACAGTGTTTTGTGTAGTCGAGAGTGTATTACATTGGAGGTATGTGAATTCGCTAGGCGAAGAAATTGTTAGCGCTAGTATGGTGGGTGCCTGCGTAACCAACGGAGCCTAAGTGTTCGGTGTTCCAAGAGGTGTCATGTAGAAGATTTTTGCCGCATACAGAGAAAGCGGAAAAACAGCATCTGGTAACTGAAAACGTGTGTTGACTGATCGTGACGGACGGTCGTCGAAGAGGACTGTAGCCGGCCAGGGTGGCCGAGCGGTTCTAGGCGCTACAGTCTGGAACAGCGCGACCGCTACGGTCGCTGGTTCGAATCCTGCCTCGGGCATGGGTGTGTGTGATGTCCTTAGGTTAGTTAGGTTTAAGTAGTTCTAAGTTCTAGGGGACTCATGACCACAGAAGTTAAGTCCCATAGTGCTCGGAGCCATTCGAACCATTTTTGTAGAGGACTGTTAGGAGAAATAGGCGTACGACAGCTCAAAAGCCACTGCAAAACTAAATTCGACTCTCGCGACTACTGTGAGCACTAAAATAACCCGAAAGAAGCTCCTGAAACAGGGTTTGGTTCAAATGGCTCTGAGCACTATGGGACTTAACATTTATGGTCATCAGTCCCCTAGAACTTAGAACTACTTAAACCTAACTAACCTAAGGACAGCACACAACACCCAGTCATCACGAGGCAGAGAAAATCCCTGACCCCGCCGGGAATCGAACCCGGGCGTGTGAAGCGAGAACGCTACCGCACGACCACGGGCTACGGACCCTGTAACAGGGGTCTGCAGAGCGAGCTGGAATTACAAAAGTGATCGCAAATGCTCGTGGGAGAAAGCCATAAATTCTGAATATGTAGCAATGGAAGAATGTTATTTGGTCGGATGAGTCTTGTGTCACACTGTTTCCAACTTGTGGCCGAGTTTACATCCCAGGATTGAAGCACGGGGGGTAGAGGACGGGGGGGGGGGGAGGGGGGGAGTTGAACGATGGTTTGGGCAGTCATGTAGTGGTATTCCATGCGTTCCATAGTTACTAGGCATGGCTGTATTACTGCCAAGGAATATGTTATGATCTCAGCTGATGAACTCCACCCCATGGCACAACCTTTGTTCCCCAATTGTGATAATGTGTTCCAACATGGCAGGGCATGTGTTCACAAAGCTCGCGTCGTCAAGGACTGGTTTTTTGGAGTATAAATTGTGGCAGTTGCTGTGACCACTACAGTCACCAGATCACAATGGTATTGAACCTTTGTTGTCCACTTGGATGGGAAGGGTGTGTGATCGCTATTCATCTCCATCGTCGTTACCTCAACTTGCCGTTATATTGCACGAAGAATCGTGTAAGATTTCCTTGAAAACCATAAAAGGTCTAAATTTATCCATTCTGAGACGACAGGTAACTGTTGTAAAGTCTTAGGCGCTTTGGAAATTTGTAACTATTGAAATCCAGCGTAGTGAACTCACTTGATGTGGTTACTGCAATAATAATAATAAAAATAATAATTACCGTATGGAAACTAGAACGATCGCCTTGCAAGTGAACTGCTGAAACAGCTACAAAGAAATTGCGCGCCCATTCAGCATGCTCTGCTTGCCCCCCTGACAATCGAACATCGCCGCGCTACGCCGGCCGCGCGTGGCACAGCAGCGCTGGCCGCTGTGTGCTCGCTACGGGCCGTGCCATTGGTCAACAGACGGCATGGCGGTGCGACCTGCCACCAGGTCAAACACGCAATATTTACACTAGAGCTCGCCCAAATGATGATTTATTGATGGAGAGGGAGGCGAGTGTGCAGCCAGTCGGCGAATGATGCACATGTTGTGCGGGCGCCGCACTGCACGAGGCAGGGGTTGGGGACTGTCTGTGTGGCAGCGACAAAGAGTGACTGTTTCTACTGCGCGCACTGGCGGTTGGCAAGCAGCGACATTTACACCTGAAAAGTAGAAAGTATGGTCGTTATTTAAAGAGGCCACCGGCTCTCGTTCCGCAGTAATTATCACCAAGGGCGAATAAATTATTTGCAGTTGGTAAACAATCGAGCTAGCCAGGTGATTAAGAGAATGTTAGCATACATCAATAGTAGTGGCACAACGAGAAAGCTTTTTGCCTGTGTGTCAATGCAACATTGTGAATTAAATCTGCGAGTCAAAGCGAAGCCGCATACAGCATTGCAATTCCTGAACGGGTTTAGAAGTTCGCTTAAGCGCCTTGGAAGGTTCTAAAGAGAGCATGCGTTTTCTACTAAATGACTGATCATATGCAAGATGCAAGTGTGCATTCGGGCCTGAGGAACATGCAAGCTGCATGGAGGCACTTAATCAAGAACACAGGTTCTCTGAGTTGTTTTGAGTAAACTTCAAGCACTGGAAGTATACAGCCATGGCTGTAGAGTGGAGCTCCTACTCAATTGTACCAATTCAAAGGCTTAGGTATTACAATGAAACAGTCTAGAGCCACTCTGCTAACAATGACTTTTTTCAAATAAAACTGAAAGTCAGTACTTTTCTGAGCAACAGGAATCTCCATGCCATCTTATGTCCTAAGAGAAATATATACGTGAACGACTGCTTTTATTAATTTAAACATACAACGGATCCATCTGTATTTTGACTCCGTGACAACTGCATCGTCATGTGTACTGTAGTTACTGCTATCTGAATTATATACTTACATGTATCACAGCAATAACTCAAAGGATTGTGATTAGGCAATGAAAACAAGAAAGACGGCAATCCGGAAAGATAGTTGTCTGTGAGCAAAATTATAATAAAACTAACACCGTACGTAGCACTTCACTTGCAGGTAGAATTACGCTTCGGTTCCATAATTTTGTTTATATAAATAAAGTAGTGAACTGAAGGTTTGCTGGTAGTGTTGGTAGCACTTGTAGGGAAAGAAACATAAATAAATGTATAAAGCGAGAAATTGAGAGCCGACGTTTTCTCTTTATTGATTTGTTTGTTTTGCATGTAATTAGAACCTTACATCATTCAGCCTTAAGCCATAGTGTATTTTATATACTTACAGAATAGAAATTGATTTTTATAAGTAATAAAAATTAGTTGATCACTTATATCCTGAGCTTTTACATAACGAAAGCAATTTACTTTTTATGCTAGTTCGTTAACATATACAAACGCAAAGCGATACATAATTATTGTTGTTATTTTGTAATCGATAGAACTTTCTTCATCGTGATCGAAGACAGTTTCCTGTTGTTATAGATAAATGCGAGAAACAGAAACATGTTTTATATAAGTGCAACGAAGTACTGAAGCGAATTTTGATACTTTTTTTCAAACTTTACCATTTTTGTTGAGGAAATTGAGTTTTCTAGCACCGTATTAAAAATCTGTTTTGTGTTTGGTTTATACTACAACATCCCTCTGTTTCACGTTAAAAATCAAGAATTTTCGAATAAAGCCTGAATTAAACATCGGAAAATTTCAATTTTACTATAAATGCTATTTACTTTTAAGTAACAGACAGGACGATAACCATGCAAAACAAAAATGTCCCATACGTTACCTGGGCCTTTATGTATCCTAACTCAGTTGCTAGATGGTTCACCGCTTCCGATTTTTAGAAGACTCTAGTAAGACAGCGATCGTATAGTAAAGAGAGGGATCGTTATGACAGGTATGCAACACACCTAATGTACAGGTAATGGGATATGACCTTGACTGACCAAAGCTACTAGTAAATCTATCGTAGTCTACGGTAGCCTGTAATAATTTTACATCTCTGCTTGCATTCCTCTGGTCCATGTTTTCGTACACTTAAGTTAGGAGTGTGTATAACGAAGGAACTAACTACTTATTTCTACTTACATGATACACCAGAATGTAAGGTATTTGACACAAAACACCTGTATTTTAATAACAACAAATGGCAAGATACAATGCCTCGTTCACTGCAAAGCTTGCCAGGCTGACAAATACGTCTACTCGCTGTGGTGCTGCCCTTAACACCCTTAACAAAGGGACCGAATGCTCTGGGGAGGTGCGCTCTACACAGGTACAAGACTTTTCGACAGGGAGTAGATTATATGGTATCTGTAAACCCATGAGTCTGTAAAGAATCGAATGTCCTCGTACAAAACAACCTGAAACTTCGGATTGCATTCAAACCGGTTATTGCGTTAAATATTTGGCTTTAAGCATATAAGAGAGAAAAAGTTTAGAAAAGTTTTGAAATTTAAAGCTTGTTGAAATTCGTTAAGTTCTCTGATTAGCAAACATTGGATAAGTATAGCTAGGTAAGTTTTAAGCAAAACCTAGTTTTCCACGTGTGTAAATGTGTGTGACTTCTTATCTCCCGACCTATGTATTGTTCAGTGACATAATTTGCAGGTACATTGAGTGGTGTGAATATTATCTGCAGAATGTGTTTGCGAATAGAATTTGTAGTAAACAAATAATAAATTTAAACATCATGTCTGATGCCGAAGTTTTATTGTAGTAACACGAAAATGTTTTAGGCGGTAAACTTTCTTTTTTTACTTTTATCGTTTATGGGAAGTAGTCAGCGAGAAAAGTTTCGTAAAGTTTTGAAATTATGTGTAAATTTTGTTGGAAGTCACTTAGTGCTCTTATATACTGAATGAATATAATCTGGGTATTCGCGCGTGGTGAGTTACCGTGCCTCAAGATATGTACACAGTTCCTAACTGTAATACTTGTGATACTGCAGTAACCTTTAACATAAAATTATACGTGTTAATGAGTACTTATAAAAGAAATTATTCAGGTAGTGAAGGGAGACGAAAATTTAATAGTCATGGGTGACTGGAATTCGTCAGTAGGAAAAGGGAGAGAAGGAAACATAGTAGGTGAATATGGATTGGGGGGAAGAAATGAAAAAGGAAGCCGCCTTGTAGAATTTTGCACAGAGCATGACTTAATCATAGCTAACACTTGGTTCAAGAATCATAAAAGGAAGTTGTATACGTGGAAGAATCCTGGAGATACTAGAAGGTATCAGATAGATTATATAATGGTAAGACAGAGATTTAGGAACCAGGTTTTAAATTGTAAGACATTTCCATGGGCAGATGTGGACTCTGACCACAATCTTTTGGTTATGAACTGCAGGTTTAAACTGAAGAAACTGCAAAAAGGTGGGAATTTAAGGAGATGGGACCTGGATAAACTGAAAGAACCAGAGGTTGTAGAGAGTTTCAGGGAGAGCATAAGGGAAGAATTGACAGGAATGGTGGAAAGAAATACAGTAGAAGAAGAATGGGTAGCTCTGAGGGATGAAGTAGTGAAGGCAGCAGACGAGCAAGTAGGTAAAAAGACGAGGGCTAATAGAAATCCTTGGGTAACAGAAGAAATATTGAATTTAATTGATGAAAGGAGAAAATATAAAAATGCAGTAAATGAAGCAGGCAAAAGGGAATACAAACGTCTCAAAAATGAGATTGACAGGAAGTGCAAAATGGCTAAGCAGGGATGGCTAGAGGACAAATGTAAGGATGTAGAGGCTTGTCTCACTAGGGCTAAGATAGATACTGCCTACAGGAAAATTAAAGAGACCTTTGGAGAGAAGAGAACAACTTGTATGAATATCAAGAGCTCAGATGGCAACTCAGTTCTAAGCAAAGAAGGGAAGGCAGAAAGGTGGAAGGAGTATATAGAGGGTTTATACAAGGGCGATGTACTTGAGGACAATATTATGGAAATGGAAGAGGATGTAGATGAAGACGAAAAAAATGGTTCAAATGGCTCTGAGCACTATGGGACTAAACTTCTAAGGTCATCAGTCCCCTAGAACTTAGAACTACTTAAACCTAACCAACCTAAGGACATCACACACATCCATGCCCGAGGCAGGATTCGAACCTGCGACCGTAGCGGTCGAGCGGTTCCAGACTGTAGCGCCTTTAAGATGAAGACGAAATGGGAGATAAGATACTGCGTGAAGAGTTTGACAGAGTACTGAAAGACCTGAGTCGAAACAAGGCCCCGGGAGTAGACAACATTCTATTAGAACTACTGATGGCCTTGGGAGAGCCAGTCATGACAAAACTCTACCATCTGGTGAGCAAGATGTATGAGACAGGTGAAGTACCCTCAGACTTCAAGAAGAATATAATAATTCCAATCCCAAAGAAATCAGGTGTTGACAGATGTGAAAATTACCGAACTATCAGTTTAATAAGTCATGGCTGCAAAATACTAACGCGAATTCTTTACAGACGAATGGAAAAACTGGTAGAAGCGGACCTCGGGGAAGATCAGTTTGGATTCCGTAGAAATGTTGGAACACGTGAGGCAATACTAACCTTACGACTTATCTTAGAAGAAAGATTAAGAAAAGGCAAACCTACGTTTCTAGCATTTGTAGACTTAGAGAAAGCTTTTCACAATGTTAATTGGAATACTCTCTTTCAAATTCTGAAGGTGGCAGGGGTAAAATACAGAGAGCGAAAGGCTATTTTCAATTTGTACAGAAACCAGGTGGCAGTTATAAGAGTCGAGGGGCATGAAAGGGAAGCAGTGGTTGGGAAAAGAGTGAGACAGGGTTGTAGCCTCTCCCCGATGTTATTCAATCTGTATATTGAGCAAGCAGTAAAGGAAACAAAAGAAAATTTTGGAGTAGGTATTAAAATTCATGGAGAAGAAGTAAAAACTTTGAGGTTCGCCGATGACATTGTAATTCTGTCAGAGACAGCAAAGGGCTTGGAAGAGCAGTTGAACGGAATGGACAGTGTCTTGAAAGGAGGATATAAGATGAACATCAACAAAAGCAAAACGAGGATAATGGAATGTAGTCAAATTAAATCGGGTGATGCTGAGGGAATTAAATTAGGAAATGAGACACTTAAAGTAGTAAAGGAGTTTTGCTATTTAGGGAGTAAAATAACTGATGATGGTCGAAGTAGTGAGGATATAAAATGTAGACTGGCAATGGCAAGAAAATCGTTTCTGAAGAAGAGAAATTTGTTAACGTCGAGTATAGATTTAAGTGTCAGGAAGTCGTTTCTGAAAGTATTTGTATGGAGTGTAGCCATGTATGGAAGTGAAACATGGACGATAACTAGTTTGGACGAGAAGAGAATAGAAGCTTTCGAAATGTGGTGCTACAGAAGAATGCTGAAGATAAGGTGGGTAGATCACGTAACTAATGAGGAGGTTTTGAATATGATTGGGGAGAAGAGAAGTTTGTGGCACAACTTGACTAGAAGAAGGGATCGGTTGGTAGGACATGTTTTGAGGCATCAAGGGATCACAAATTTAGCATTGGAGGGCAGCGTGGACGGTAAAAATCGTAGAGGGAGACCAAGAGATGAATACACTAAGCAGATTCAGAAAGATGTAGGTTGCAGTAGGTACTGGGAGATGAAGAAGCTTGCACAGGATTGAGTAGCATGGAGAGCTGCATCAAACCAGTCTCAGGACTGAAGACCATAACAACAACAACAATGAGTACATTACGACAGCAGTTTATATTTTTAAATTCGGGCAATAATTATGTAAAATACAAGAAATCAAATATTTGAGGTCCCCGGAAACAGCTAGACTGGCAACCTTCAACGAAAACTGTACAGCAGGAACGATGAACCAAGAAACATGAACCATGCACCATGCACCATGAACGGTGTTAGTCGATTGTTACTGGAAGTAGGTTAATGTGTCCGGTTACGAAATGCAGAACTAGGTGTCACTTATGTAGGAAAATACGAGACATTTCAACGCTTTCTTTTCATCAACGTGTGTTCAAGACAAGCATGTTTATATGCGGAACTCCAATTAAACGAGGGTATAATGAAATTAAGACCCGTGTAACAAGTGGCACATGCTTCGCATTAATTGACACAGAAAGATGGTCACCGAACTAGTTCGTCTCTGTGAACTGACCGTGAACAAATCTAATTTCACAAAGACATAAAAGAAATTTTATTCAGGGTGTCCCATTTATCTTACTCACCCAAAATACCTTTCTGCTGATCATCAAATGAAAAGTTATTTCAACCAGTGCTTTTTAACTTCATTTGGTAATTCTAGCAGAGGGTATAAATTTTATGCATTTCCATAGACGTGGTAGATATGGGGTGGAGTTTAAATTTTTTGAATGGAACCATGTACATTTTATTCAAGAATACAATCACGCTCTCCAAGAGCAATTCAAAAATGTATCACACTGTACCATTTATCCACGAAACTACTAGTTATGCAAATGTTACTTAGTACATAATTTGTCTAGTGTGAATTTCGCTTCAGTGCATTTCATTAACTACATATTTTAACCTATTCAAAGAGTGTTTGAACATTTTACAAATTTCTAATAACAATTGAGTTTAACAGTACTGCACTGTACACTAATTGGATCTTGTTACTGTACAGTATCGTATTACAGTACTTGTGACAGTGAAGAAGTAACATGGCCCTTTGTAGTAACTTTAACTGTGATACTAGCACTAAGCAAGCAACAGAGCGTTTACATCACATGCTGAAAAGGGTGTCCATTGGTTTTCATACATAGGGTCATTCTGTGGACCCTACTTCGTGATACTACTTCCTCTGTGACGATTGTACAAACATCAATAGTGTGTTGCTGCATGTCCTCTGTTGTTGTTGGAACATTTTGGTAGACAGCATCCTTGACTGCTCCCCACAGAAAAAAATCCAACGTTGTAAGGTCTGGCGATAGGGGAGGCTAAGAAACTGGCCCACTACGTCCAGTCCACCTACCAGGGTATTTACGGTCCAGAATTCAAGATGCTCATAAGGCGTTACGTGCAGGGGTGCCGTCATGCTGATATCACACGACCACCCACTGATTCAGATGTATGGCATCCAAGAGAACAGGAAGGGTGGGTCCTAAAAATCGGGCATATTATCTGGCAATATGGTTGCCATTTACAAAGAAAGCTCCTGTAATGGTACCTCCAGTTATTATGCAGCAGACATTAACGTTCCATGGACGTTGATGCTCTACATGTCTGAACCATCGTGAATTGTTGTGGACTAGTAACGCTTAGTTCTCTTATTGACCATTCCTTCGTTATAGAATGATGCCCCGTTGGTAAAATGAACATCTGGGAAGAAATTATGATTAGTCAGAAGTTGTTGCTGAGCCAACTGACAAAATTGAACCGTATTGTTGAAGTCACTTCCATGAAGTTCTTGGTGTAAATGAATATGGTAAGGATGGAATCCATGACATTGCAGAATGCAATGTGCACTTGTTTTAGAGACACCAACGTCAGGTTGAATTCATCTTGTGTGAGAATTCACAGCTACCTTAGCGGCTTCGTCTGTTCGTGTTCTACGACGATTTCGAAGTCTTGCATTTAAATTTTCTGCCTCTCATAGACAAGAAATGAGCGAAAAAACATCCATTGAGAAGCCGAAGAGTTGTCTGATAATCGTGTGCTGTACGGTAGCTGTGCCTGAACTGAAATTCGACTGCTTACAGCAAATTACAGTACAGGTACGGTACGTACAATAGAGTACAAGATAGACGTAATAACATACCAATTATAATCTTCTCTAACACTACTAAACATAAAATTATAAGTTACTAAATTATTTCGAGTCAACGTAATTTCTTTATAGACCAGCAGCATTTCTAACTTGTCGTCATGTGTGTACATAACATACCTTTACACAAGAAAGAATGTACTCACATTGTCTGCTACCATCATGCTGCTACTATGTTACTCTGATGCACGACTACACTGGTATGCAGTGTACTGTACACTAAAGCAGCAACAAACGAGGTGCCCAGGAGGGGGGGGGGGGGAGGAAGAGGAGTGACTGTGTTTACATGAGCAAGAAATCGTAAACAAAACACACACGTCTACTACAGCACTGTATTGCGAACGTAACGCGTGCAATCAGGGCAGTAAACAGCTCGGTTTCTTCACAACCTGTGTATCCTTTACCGTTTGCACATCGACATTTTATTGACAAAATTGGCACAGTGTGATACATTTTTGAATATCTCTAGCATGGGGTAAGTGTATTCTGGAATAAAATGCAGATGGTCCCATTTAAAAAATTTAACTTCTGTGGGGCTACTTAAAACGGATACTTACAGCAAGAACCACCCAGTCATGTTAAAAAAAAAACATTGGCTGAAACAATTTTTCGTTTAGCACATCAAAAGAAAGTTATTTTGGCTGAGCAGAATGGATGGGAAATACTGTAAATGGAAAAATACAAATAAAAAAGAAATTCACACTGCAGCGGAGCGTATGCGTGTGCTGATTTAAATTTCCCGGCAGATTTACACCATGTCCCGAAACGTGACTCCACCCTGCCACTTTTCGTTGGCAAGTGCTGTACCGTCTGAGCTATCCAAGTACGGATCACGAGCTGTCCTCACAACCTGTCTTCCTCTCAGTAGCTCTCTCCTACCTTCCAAACTTCACGGTTCTCCTCTGTACTCGAAAATAAATACAAAGCGCCACACGTCTCGAATTTTAGAATTGAGTTAGACGACACATGATAGAGAGAAGTAATTGATATATTAAACCTGGATGCCCACAAAAGACAAAGGTCCCAGGTTCAAAGTTCCTTTTCTGGACACAATTTAAATCTGCCAGTAATTTTCAAATCAGCACAGAAACACGCTATGCAGGAGACTGAAGTTTCATTTACTTGCGTTTATCTATTTGTTTTGTGTCTTTGTGATACTAAATGTGTGAAGCTGCAGTTCGCATAGTCGAACCACTTTTCTGATCAATAGTGTGCTCAATTAATATGACATCACATGGATCTGAATTTGATCATCTCCTCTGTTGTTGGAGTTACCAATATACGGTTACAATGTGCTCCTACCCTCTGGTGACGATACGTGGTCGACCTGAGCGTTCCCCTACATTTCCATGCAGTCTAGAATCAGGCCACTGCCATATCCAAATGCCCCAAAAAATCTGGATATAGCACGAATCGATCAGCCAGCAAACTGAGGCCCACACCGAGACCCCTTTCAGACGGTCAGGTGCTGATAATGCTGTCTCACACGTTTACGTGGCGTCTCGGTGTCCTTCACAGCTATAATACAATTCACACCATTCACAGCACTTACACACCCTACAATCCCTGGCAACAAATCTGCAATACATCATGGTAGGTCCGCTACTGAATGTGTGTATACAGATTTTACAAAAATATGGAAAGGCTACGAGCAAAACATGCTTGAACAATGAGAGCATATGCTAGCCAACGCTGCAGGTGGCGCAGTTGTATTTGACCAAGAAACCTATGCAGTGTCCTCAACACCTTGCAAATATCAGTCATGGCCGTAACAGTGTTCTGTATGGTTACGAGTGCATTACATCGGAGCTAAGTGATTTCAAAAGTGGGCAAATTGTTGGTGCTCTTACCGTGTGAGCTTCCGTAACCAATGGAGCCGAATAGTTCAGTAGGATCGTAACGAAATACAAGACGACGGCTGCAAAAGCAACTTCGGAACTGACTGTCGCATTCACGAACACCGTCACCACTAAAACAACACAAAGGGAGTCCCGGAAGCAGGGAACAGCAGGGAGAACTAGAATTCCAAAACCGCTCATCAATAACACAAATGCGCCTAACAGAAAAACGTTGCATCAAAGATAGGAACCCAGGACTACGGAGTAATGGAAGAATGTTATTTGGTCTTAATTGTTTTGTTGGACTCAGCTTCTGGTCGAGCTTTTTTCCCAAGAGTGAAGCATGGCGGCGGTTCGATACCATATTGTGGAAATCCATGAGCCCAGTGGTCGCACTACTGCCAAGGATTACATGACCGTTTTTGGCTGATAAGTTCCATCACATGGTTCAATGTTGGTTCCCCAATGGTGTTGCTGTGTTCCAAGACGACAACGCACTGGTTCACGATGCATCATTCAAAATGCTTCAAATGGCCCTAAGCACTATGGGACTTAATATCAGATATCATCAGTCCCCCAGACTTAGAACTACATAAACCTAACTAATCTTAGGACGTATATATGGTTCTCGGGCGAGACGTCGGATATCATAGTGGAAACTCCACAATATTTCATCAGTGCAACTGGCCGACACCTTCAGGTGCGACGAACACACTGCTAAGGCAGGACCAGAGCCCCCTTTTATGCCAGTCTTAGGCAGGAAGTGCGCGTGCGTGGAGGCGCCAAATTCGATGGCCAATAGCGACGATATCAACCGATAACTGGAAGGACAGCAATGCCACCTAAAGGATGAAGAACCAAAGACTTCGGCGCACGCGCGGAGGCTACCGCCGCTGCTCTGCGTTGCCATCGGCCGCCCCAGCGACCTCTGTCGGAAGCTGCAAGCAAAAATGCGCGTCCGCGTAGGCGCGTGATTATCCTCCCGTTGTCAACAGAATATTTATGTTGCCGGCGAATCGTAATCCGTCGTATGACCAATAGTACTCCTCTCTGCTCGATGCGACTTCAATATGGCCACTGCTGGATCCCAAGCTGTACTGAGCTGAAAGCCCGTGTCTCTGTTTACAAGATTCGTCGAGCTACGTATTTCCACTGTATCCTTAATAACACTGTCCCAGTACGTGTTGTGGATTGGCAAGAGAGCCAACCCACTATGAGAGGAAGCCGAAAGGCACGCGTTTTATCTCACGCAGGTCTGGAACAGGTCAAGGAAATGAGACTAGCAAAAAAAAAAAGACGTAGCTGTGGAATATTTAACTTTAATCCATAAATGGTGAACATCGCTCTTGACGGTACATGTTTTACAGCATCAGTAGTAACTGGTAATGGCGCCTTGCTAGGTCGTAGCAAATGACGTAGCTGAAGGCTATGCTAACTATCGTCTCGGCAAATGAGAGCGTATTTTGTCAGTGAACCATCGCTATCAAAGTCGGCTGTACAACTGGGGGAGTGCTAGGAAGTCTCTCTAGACCTGCCGTGTGATGGCGCTCGGTCTGCAATCACTGATAGTGGCGACACGCGGGTCCGACGTATACTAACGGACCGCGGCCGATTTAAAGGCTACCACCTAACAAGTGTGGTGTCTGGCGGTGACACCACAGTACGAACTCGTCGATACGACAATTTTGGTATGTTGATAATTCATAGAATGGCCTGTACTGAGACAATGCTCGGCCACTGCAGACTTTTCTTGTTGCTCCAGACGAGTGTAGCGTCGGTGTTCAGTACATCTCTCTTCTACAGCGCGACAAGTTTGTCCGATGTACGACATGCCGCAGCTACAAGGAATCTCGTAAACACCGGGTCTTCTAAGGCCAAGGCTGTCCTTAGATGAGGCCAAGAGAGCTCTGAGTTTTGCCGGCGGACGAAAGACACATTTAACTTTATGCCTCTTCAATAATCTTCCTATTTATGAAGAGACACCGCCGATGTATGGCAAGATGACCATTTCCCTTTGTTCTTCGTCTTCTTTCAGTTCCTCACGTTGGGTAAACCGATTCGGGTGTAAGGCACGGCGAATCTTCCGTTCGGCGTATCCATTATGTTGGAAAGTGGTACCCAGATGGAGTAGCTCATTGGATAAGCTGTCTGAGTCTGATATGGCTCGTGCTCTGTAAACCAACGTCCTAAGTACGCCACTTCGTTGCGAAGGAAGGTGACAGCTGGTGGCCTGTAAGTATAAGTCCGTGTGTGTTGGTTTACGGCCCAGATCACGGTGATCTGGGGTTTACGGTACACTGCGTGACCTAATGTGACATCTTCTTTTCTCCGTACCAACACGTCCAAGAATGGAAGTTCGCCGTTTTTCCCATCTCCATAGTGAACTTGATGTTGGGATGAAGCGAGTTAAGATGCTCAAGAAAAACATTCAGCGATACAATGCCGTGAGGCCAGATAACAAAGGTGTCCTCCACATATCGCCAAAAACACGTAGGTTTCAAATCCGACGTCTGGAGTGCTCTCTCCTCGAAGTCTTCCATGAAAAGATTAGCCACAATGGGTGACAGGGGACTACCCAATGCGACGCCGTCAGTCTGTTCAAAGTATTGTCCATTAAATAAAAAGTATGTCGAGGTAAGCATATGTTGGAATAAGTCTAAAAGTTCCCCATCCAGCTTCTCGCTAATGAGCAACAACGATTCCTGCAATGGTCCTCGAGTAAAAAGTGAGACTACGTCAAAACTTACAAGTATATCTGGTGGTGCGAGTCGTAACCTAATGACATCACAAACATACATGCCCGAGGCAGGACTCCAACCTGCGACCGTAGCAGCAGCTCGGTTCCGGACTGAAGTGCCTAGAACTGCTCGGCACGGTGCATCGTCCAGGTATGATTTTGTGAACTCGAGAGTGAATTGTAGCATCTCCACTGGCCACCAGTCACCACATCTCAACATTATTGAGCTCTTGTTGTCTACTTTGGTGAGGAGGATGCGTGATTGCTACCTATCTGCATCATCTTTACCTGAACAAGCTATCCACTATTTTGTAGGAAAAACTATGTAATATACCATTGAAAAGCACACAGAACTTGTATTCATCCATTACCAGGTGACTAAAAGCTGTTTTGAATGCCAACGCAAGTTAATGTGTTTTCTACACAGTATGAGGCATGGTTATGTGTTCTTTTTTTTGGTTTTCCGTATTTTTGTCCGCCTCTCTCCTATATATATGTGCTAAATATCTCCGAAACGGAATTGCGTATCGAATTTTTTCCTTAACATTTATGTCTGAGTACAACCTGCCCTGCAACGTCCCTACAAGCGTTTCAGACGTTTTGTTTGTAACGAATATAAGTGCAGATATTTCTACTGGTAACTGAGGACCGTGTATTGAACAGCATTCTATCACTATTCACGTCATTTGAGACTAATAATTATAGATATTAAGTGTAATATGGTTTTAAGTTGGTTAGTTCTTCCAAGTAGATGTGGCAAGAGCGAGCCATTAACCGTTTCGCTGCTACAGACCAGCTCTTTGTATTCCGTGCTGAGGATGCTGTTGTTATAGTCCTACTGCTTCCCAAATATTGGCGCCTCTGCTGCGAGACGACTTTCTGACCAATATGAAATACGTATCATTCGATTCTTCGTAAACTATTGTGTGAAAAAAATTGGATTTTTGCAAATCTTACAGTCTAATATCTTCACTCGGTAAAGAACCGAATTTCTTTTCGTTATCCGTCAAATATACTGCGCTGCAACGAATTAAATAAAACATTTCAGGAAATTTTAAAAAGTTCTCAGCAGTGAAAATGCACTGCGTGAACTATGCGTACAGGTGATTTAGCTCATATATTGCAGCTAATGAAATGGAGAGAAGTAGAAAATTAACAGCAATAGCCGCCCTAGGTCGCAAAAAAGGAGTCTTTTGACCCAGTTTTCGGCACTGCTATGAGTGCCTTCATTAGAAATAAAACCCTCAAATTGGCATCCGTCACATATCATCAGTCTGATGCTACCGTAGCTCGACGCATGTGAGCAGCCCTTAGTGGTTTGCCTTTTATATATTCTGTTTTACAAATTTTATGACTAAAGCTTTATCGCTTGATTTTTAGTGTAATACGTGACATGTCAATTCGAGAGTCTTATTTCTGATGAAGGCACTCATAACAGTGCCGAAACCTGGGTCAAAAGACACCTTTTTAGCGACCGAGGGTTGCTTTTGCTATTAATTTTGATGTGTAAACAGTATCTGACCACGCAGCCATGGTCAAAACTTTAAGAAGAGAAGTATATCTCATTTAGTTGTCCAGTTATTGGGTCTTACATCCGAAGGAGCCGGCCGGAGTGGCCGAGCGTTTCTAGGCGCTTCATCTGGAACCGCGCGACAGCTGCGGTCGCAGGTTCGAATCCTGCCTCGGGCATGAATGGATGTGATGTCCTTGGGTTAGTTAAGTAGTTCTTAGTTCTAGGGGACTGATGACCTCAGCTGTTAAGTCCCATAGTGCTCTGAGCAATTTGAACCATCCGAACGATGTTCGCGCACGACACGCCTATTCACGTCCTTGAGCATCGGAAACCATGTGGTCAAAATAATCGTTATATTTCGTAAACGATTCAAGATATCTAAACGTGGTTTTCTGCAAATGATAGCACGCAATGAGGCATATATGTTATATGATAAATACTCGAAACGTTTTTGTTCATCGAGATATGGAAGTAACTTTCCCGCAACAGCGAAAGGTCGGCGCTTCAGGACGCATTCAGAGTCCATAAGAGTGTAGAAAAATCAAAGCGGCGTGCGTAGACACGTCCACAGCAATAGAGAATCAGGTAGTAAATTATGTGACGTGTTTGTGGAAACGTTGTTAGGTACCACATACAAAAATATCAGTATTTACATCTGTTATAACCTGTGAGTGTTTGTGTGTGTGTGTGTGTGTGTGTGTGTGTGTGTTCGTTCTCTTAGATATTCTTAAAATTGCATGTCTGCAAGGAATGTGAAGAATTAAAACTGTGGGCGATAGTTGAAAGAATGCATGTTAACGTAACCAGCCTACCACTAACTACAGCAGATGAGATGAAAATATATCTGTGACTTTTAATTGGATGTGCTTCAGTTAAAAGTGTAGAAATGAAGACACGTTATTTAAATTTGAATCTTAACCTCCACAGACCACAATTTACTGCAAACAGTTGTAGATTTGTTCTGCAATATAAATTTTACTGAAAATTTCTCCCACAGAATGACGAACTCCAGCTCACAAACACCTCAATTCTCTTCAGTGTGCCGTTCGGCCGAGTGTCGTGACGGATGCTGGCCACACGAAACACAGCCCTCGGAGTCCGCCTGCGCAGCAAATTCTATACCGTTGTCATTCGGCAGTGGCGGAACATGGAACTGAGCGACGCGTCCGCGGCCGAGGGCGCGGCAGCAACGAGAGTATTGGTGCGGTAGGCGTTCGCAGCGAATATCTCGCACACATCGGCCACGCTCCCCCCCCCCCCCCCCCTTCAACCCCACCCTGTCGATACCCACCTGAAAGCTTTGTGCGCGGCTCGCTGTGTCAGCGGTCGTAGCCCCTTGCCAAAGCCCCGTATCCGCTCACAGGTAGGCGCATTGTGCTACTGACGAATAAAAATTCGATGCTTTTGTTGCGCACCCGGCAACTTTCTCGTTCATACCACGAGCCTGATTGTGTGGATTTTCATCCTGGAACTTCATGAGAGACACAGCAGGGGCGGCGGCGAAAAAACTGACATTTAAGAGCCAGTGCTTACCGTAACATTCTGTATACGCAGTGCATTTTAGGCTTTGGGTTTATACGGCACCCTTTCTGTTCCATTTTGTAACTTAAGCAGCGCATGGGAATACCTCATTTTTCTCTTTTGAAATTATTCGTAAAGACCAACTTTTATTGTGCCCTTGATTCATGAAGCTTTACGCTTTTATGTGTGCTGGAGCACGGTGATAAATCTTGGTAATCTTTATTTCTTTACGTCATTTACACACAGCCCATCGATTAAAAAAAAAACCTTCTTTTATTCTATAGAGCTGATTCTTGGACTGCTAGAAAATAATTACTTCAATTTAATTAATTAATTTATTTATTTATTTTAGAACTTATATTGTGTTCGAACATTATGAATTACCTCGTAGGAAACGGTCCATTGACACACAGTCAACATGGGTTTAGAAAACATCGTTCCTGTGAAACACAACTAGCTCTTTATTCACATGAAGTGCTGAGTGCTATTGACAAGGGATTGCAGATCGATTCCGTATTCCTGTATTTCCGGAAGGCTTTTGACACTGTACCACACAAGCGGCTCGTAGTGAAATTGCGTGCTTATGGAATACCGTCTCAGGTATGTGACTTGATTTGCGATTTCCTGTCAGAGAAGTCACAGTTCGTAGTAACTGACGGAAAGTCATCGCGTAAAACAGAAGTGATTTCAGGCGTTCCCCAAGGTAGTGTTATAGGCTCTTTGCTATTCCTTATCTATATGATTTGGGAGACAATCTCAGCAGCCGTCTTCGGTTGTTTGCAGGGACGCTGTCGTTTATTGGTTAATAAAGTCATCAGAAGATCAAAACCAACTGCAAAACGATTTAGAAAAAATATCTGAATGGTGAGAAAAGTGGCAGTTGACCATAAATAACGAAAAGTGTGAGGTCATCCACATGAGTGCTAAAAGGAACTCGTTGAACTTCGGTTACACGATAAATCAGTCTAATCTAAAAGCCGTAAATTCAGCTAAATACCTAGGTATTACAATTGCGAACAACTTAAATTGGAAAGAACGCATAGAAAATGTTGTGGGGAAGGCTAACCAAAGGCTGCGTTTTATTGGCAGGACACTTAGAAAGCCGGTCGCGGTGGTCTAGCGGTTCTGGCGCTGCAGTCCGGAACCGCGGGACTGCTACGGTCGCAGGTTCGAATCCTGCCTCGGGCATGGGTGTGTGTGATGTCCTTAGGTTAGTTAGGTTTAAGTAGTTCTAAGTTCTAGGGGACTTATGACCTAAGATGTTGAGTCCCATAGTGCTCAGAGCCATTTGAACCATTTTTGAACACTTAGAAAATGTAACAGACCTACGAAGGAGACTGCCTGCACTACGCTTGTCCGTCTTATTTTAGAATACTGCTGCGCCGTGTGGGATCCTTACCAGATAGGACTGACGGAGTACATCGAAAAAGTTCAAAGAAAGACAGCACATTTTGTATTATCGCGAAATATGGAAGAGAGTGTCACAGAAATGATATAGAATTTGGGCTGGAAATCATTAAAAGAAAGGCGTTTCTCGTTGCGACGGAATCTTCTCATTAAATTCCAGTCACCAACTTTTTCCTTCGAATGCAAAAATATTTTGTTGACACCGACCTACATAGGGCGGAACGATCACCACCATAAAATAACGGATATCAGAGCTCGTACGGAAAGATGTAGGTGTTCATTCTTTCCGCGCGCTATACGAGATTGGAATAATAGAGAATTGTGAAGGTGGTTCGATGAACCCTCTGCCAGGCACTTATATATGATTTGCAGAGTATCCATGTAGATGTAGATGTAGATGTAGATGTAGATGTAATAACTTAACAAGAAACGTGATTCAATTGCAGAGCACTGAGGTATGAAAATTTGAACAGAAATGTTTCAGGAGCAATGAGGACTTCATTTATGTTCAAATACAGTTTACAACGACATTTAAAACAAAATTCAGTGAACGTGCTGCAACATTCCTTCTATAAGAGATAAGTTGCACTAATAGTAGCCTCTTCAGAAAATTCACTAACAACCATCTCCACAGGCAACGATCAACTTTCATTTCTAAATAGTAGGTCTTTTGACCGGTTTCATGATGTGATCAATCTTTTTCTAGCTTTTGCTAAGCTTTCCATTGTTACAACAATCAAGATTATAATCTCATTCAGGTATTGTAATGGTGGTTCTGAGACAGTTTGTTATTGCAGGTTGCTTATATTTATGGGCAAACTTGATTGATTTCTAACCGTCTCCTTCTCCCCTTAAACTATTGTTATGCTAAATAATTTATGACTCCAATGGGTTTCTTCCTACCCCTTCGCCTATCCCTCCCCCTCCCTCTTCGCTGTTTAAATCAGCGATCTCCTCTCCCCCCCCCCCCTCACCGATACGGGCACATTTTTGGGACCGAATTATTCGAATAGCCCCATCAATTTGACTTACTAATTAATTAAATCAGTAAATTAACTAACCTATCTCAGCCTGGTAAGTTCTCAAGCCGCCCTCCCCTCCCCCCACCCGGAAATATGCGGAAAAAAGACTCACTTGATTGGCTACTTCGCGTGAAACCCAGTGCAGTTTATGAAATATTGTTTAAGCGATATCTGGTAGGCAAGGAACTATCTTGAATATTGGTTATTTAAACAATTTATGAGGTACAAAGCAGTGTTCGGAATATAGTTGTTATATTTATTTATAGGATTTGTTGGGAAATTGACTGCGATGTGCGGGATACTCTTTATTTCAACAATTTGTGGGCGACAAAGCAGTGTGGGATATTTAAAAAAATTGTGGTACTTTTTTATTCCGATTGCTCAAGGAATACCATCATGAAACAATCACCACATCTAGTTACACTGATAGAAACCATTCGATCCCATCTTCGCACTGACTGCAGGGCAGACATGCTGGCTGCTTCCTGTATCCCCGCGACCACTGTCGGCTGCTGCACTGCCAGCCACCTTGCTTATTACCGCTCACACAGCGCCGGCTCTCACAGCTCCTAGACCAGAAGTCGCACTGGTGCTTGAACAAAGCATCAGGTGGTGGCATTTTTTAGTGTAGATACTCGCGAAATCTCTCTCTCTCTCTCTCTCTCCCTCTCTCTCTCTGGTGGATACTTCCTGTCCAGCAAGCAGCTGTTGTCACCACACTAGCCACTCTTATGTCCTGAAGAAAGTATTGGATGTCTGCTAAATCGCATGCTGTGGATGACTTGGAAATATTCCCTCACTCAATCAGATTGCTTTCACTAAGTAATTAATTAAATCGATAAACTGTGTGTGTGGGCTGTTTTTTTCCTTGCGTCCTATTGGTTAACACTAGGACTGGTATATGGTGGCGGGATTCGATTCTGCTACTGTCTGGTCTCCAAAACCTACTCATCACACTTCCAGATTTTTTTCCCCCTTGCCTCCCGTTAGCGGATAATGGCAAACTTACGTCATTCAGCAAAAGGTCCGTTGCGTTGGATGCAGCTAAAAATTTCAAATTTCAGCTCAGCTGCATTTTACATCCTTAAGCAATTTGCAGAGGGGTTGGACAGTTATTTGTTCACAAAACCGCTATTGGAAACAATACATTGATTATTCGGGAATCTGATGTTGTGATTGGGTTTTTAAAGCTCTATAGAATTCCTATGTATGTTCTCTCAGCTACACCAGGACGGAGAATGAGGAATAAAGAGATTGTCACTGGATATGATAACAACAGCATCAAATACCACTAAATACACAGTGGCTTGCAACCTACTGAGAAGCAGTAATCCACGATCCTACTACTTGTTATGGCTAGATGTCGAGTATCAAAAATGGTTCAAATGGCTCTGAGCACTATGGGACTCAACTGCTGTGGTCATTAGTCCCCTGTAACTTAGAACTACTTAAACCTAACCTAAGGACATCACACACACCCATGCCCGAGGCAGGATTCGAACCTGCGACCGTAGCAGCAGCGCGGCTCCGGACTGGAGCGCCTAGAACCGCTCGGCCACCGCGGCCGGCTATGTCGAGTATCACTGAAGTCACTTGTACATACAGTCAAAAAAAAAAAAAATGGTTCAAATGGCTCTGAGCACTATGGGACTCAACATCTTAGGTCATAAGTCCCCTAGAACTTAGAACTGCTTAAATCTAACTAACCTAAGGACATCACACACACCCATGCCCGAGGCAGGTTTCGAACCTGCGACCGTAGCAGTCCCGCGGTTCCAGACTGCAGCGCCAGAACCGCTAGACCACCGCGGCCGGCTGTACATACAGTCCACTCACCTGCCAATGTCACACACACACACACACACACACACACACACACACACACACACTTGCAAAAGCGGAGCGGACACTGTCCGTTGACTGCCGAGTGGCCACACCCGCATCGGTCAGAAGAGACTCGCACCCATTCCAGGCTTGCCGGCAGCTGCACACCCATCCTCCAGTATCCCGAATGCTCAGAGGTCAGAGCGAGGCTGTCACCAAGCAGTCAAGCTATCAATTTACACGGGTGGTACAACTCCCCGTCATTTTGAATCTTCTCATGCAATCTGTCGTCGCCCACCCAGCATTTGATCCCTTCGCTAGCTGCCTCTGATGTTGGCAAGAGGCGACAGGTCGATGCGTTCTTTGTACCTAGCCAACCGTTACAGACTGAGCTATTACGTGACTTCTGGTCGCAGGCTCCTCTTGTAAACTCCTGCTGCCACCTGCAGCACACTGTGAGTTTAGCAGCAGCGACTTGGATGAATACAGTAATTATAAACAGCTCCACCAAAACCGAGACGGGGATGTTGTTTACCGTAAACCTCAAATTTCCCACGGGAAATGTAGATTTCACTCTTTTATAACAGTTATTTTCGAAGAGTGAACAAATCGAGGAATACACACGTTTTCACGTCGCTACGGTATCGTTACTTGTTGTGATAATCGTGTACTACACTATGGTATAGCCCGTTTTTCCGCCGCTCGGTCTAAGGCGCATTGCCGGCCGCTGGTGGCCGAGCGGTTCTGGCGCTACAGTCTGGAACCGCGCGACCGCTACGGTCGCAGGTTCGAATCCTGCCTCGGGCATGGATGTGTGTGTTGTCCTTAGGTTAGTTAGGTTTAAGTAGTTCTTAGTTCTAGGGGACTAATGACCACAGCAGTTGAGTCCCATAGTGCTCAGAGCCATTTGAACCATTTTTTCTAAGGCGCATCGTCACGCTCTGAGCGGCTCCCCCCGTCGGAGGTTCCAATCCTTCCTCTGGCATTGGTGTGTGTTGCCCTTAGCGTAAGTTAGTTTAAGTTAGCTTCAGTAGTGCGTAAGCATAGGAACCTATGACCTCAGCAGGTTGGTCCCATAAGACCTTACCACAAATTTCAAATTTTTTTTCTATTTTTCCTCTAAGTATTCTCTCATCAGATAAAAGAAACCGTTCTAATCAGATGAATATCTATTACATCCTGCGTCACATTACTATAATATTAAACTCATTTTTGGCTCATGACGGAGTGCTAAATCTGCCTCTGTCACAGGATGCTTCCTTACTTTCGAACACTGTTAAGGTAACCAAATGCTCCGCCAAATACTAAATCTCTTAAGGTAACATCACAAAGAAGTTGTAAACGTCAGGTTTATACTATATACCACATTATACATTAAGTAAAACGTCTGATTTTATTATGACGGTAATCTTTTCCTGTGTAGGTGGGAGATTGAAATTTCGTTAAAAGATATCGCCGCAACGAAAAGTCACCTGATTACTGCTCCAAATACTCTAGCTATCGCTTCCACCCGCCCAGCAGCATGCCTTTGATATCGAATTGATAGGCTAATTATTTAAATTGATCATGAAAGTCACTTTGCTTGACCCGTAATTTCATTTCAGCAGTCGGATTACACTTGACATGTGGCTCAAATGCGAATTCGCTGGAGGGAAGACAATGTTCTTTTCGAAGAACACTATTGAAAAACGACATATGTAGCTGACCGCAGAATGATTCTACCGACGTCAACGTACATTTCGTGTAAGGACCGCGCTAGTAAAAACGCGGTCGCAACGACTATGTTACTGTAATCCTGCATAAAAAGCGATCTGGGTTCTACAGGCCCATGCAAGTCTCGCTAAATATATCAATGTTGAAAACTATACATGGATTTATAATTCGAAGTATGGTATTGTTTCCAAACGGAGTAGTCCTCCCCACAATTACTGCCACACATCATAAGGATCGAGATCGTATTTTATCTCAACTTATAAGTATTTTACGCGAATGTTCGTAATTTTTTTTCGATTTTATGTCACTTCTCGCCAAGTATTCTAAAACTCTCGAAAGTGTGGGGAAAATGAGGGGAAATGGGGAAGTACTTGCGTATCTCCTGCTTGGCGCAGGAAAATTCTTCTAAATTAGAACGAGGATTTGACAACAAGAGGAATACGAAAAAAATGTTGACATGGAAGCACTGCCGACAGCTTTAAGATGGCTAGCATGTTTAATGTGGGTGACCACCAAATTTAGGGTAGTAAATTTATTTATGTCG
This sequence comes from Schistocerca nitens, assembly GCF_023898315.1. Taxonomy (NCBI): domain Eukaryota; kingdom Metazoa; phylum Arthropoda; class Insecta; order Orthoptera; family Acrididae; genus Schistocerca; species Schistocerca nitens. Next base: position 419,579,338 of record NC_064618.1, on the reverse strand, counting down.
GATTACAAGCCTGGGTGCAACCCCAAAGCTATTGGTGACCACCTTACTGATTTTTATAAAGTGTCCCTAGCTAAAGAACATTGTATTACTATGTGAGGGACTGCAATATACAAGCCGGCCGTAGTGGCCGAGCGGTTCTAGGCGCTACAGTCTGGAACCGCACTTCCGCAACGGTCGCAGGTTCGAATCCTGCCTCGGGCATGGATGTGTGTGATGTCCTTAGGTTAGTTAGGTTTAAGTAGTTCTAGGTTCTAGGGGACTGATGACCTCAGAAGTTAAGTCCCATAGTGCTCAGAGCCATTTGAACTGCAATATACAACTAAAAAGTGAATCGCATGTTTGACCCTGTGCAAAGCTGTTTAGGTGTTTTAAACCCTAACAAACAGTATTTACAATGTGTTTCTCTATAGTCTCCACCAATCAAAACAATGTGGCTTCAGCTAACAAATACCTCACAGCACAGTGGCAGTATGGTTTATTAACATTGGTCTACTGTTTCTCTACTGAGGTAACAGTAATACATGCAAGATGACTGATGGCTTGGATGCTTTCCTCTAAAAAAGAAACATCTCCTCTAAACTGACATAGATCTGCGTTAAATGATGATAGAAAGTAGATGGAGTGACGGTTAGGAGGGGTTGTAACGAGGTATTATTTAATGGTAGGTTGATGAAGTATTCTAGAGGGGGGAGATGTTGCTACAGGTCCTTCGTCATACATTTAATCATCTTTTTCCGTTGCTCTTTCGAAGTATACAAGTTGTGTGGTATAACCTGCTTTCGACGTGTGTACAATTGCATGTTTTGTGCAATCATTAACAGCAAACCTCTCCATACCATAGTTATCAAAGGGCTTCCTATGCATGTGTGGTGAAACATGTCCATCGTTGGAAAACCTATTTCAACACCCTCCACTAGACAAACAAAGATGCACGTAGAGTAATCCATTTCTCCACCACATCTTGGACATAAATCGAATCTTCAGTTTCATACCTGCAGTGAGTGACAGGTGTTCATGAGGTACTGCCACCACTATGTATATATTTGCTTGACGGTTGTCCTCTTTAAGAGTTAGTGCAGTATGGCTTGTAATTTCACATATCAAATACTGCTCCTATGCATTTGACTGTTTCCTAGTAAGAGACATTTTCTATTGCTGACGATTATTTTATAGGACTGATGCACTCATAGTATAATTTATGAACAGTAATCAGATGTTAACAGTGGGCACTATACATCCCAGAAAGATATATTGTGCATGTATCACAATGAATCTGTGTTTTTCTTTGGTGTAGAAGGAAGTGGTTTTATCATGTTAAAGTTTGTCACCATAGTGAGTGCAGTTGAAAACTTGCAGGGTGGTTGTATGTCAGCTGTTGGACATATACGTCCTACATTAGAGTATTAAGAGAGCCGCAGTCCACATGACTAATATTTCAGAAATCACATGGCTTTAACATTATAGAATGTTTATGTGCAGAACTGTGTAGCCTGAGGAGTGCTTGTGTTTATATTCTACAATAATTTCTCTCCTAACAATACCTTCTTGATACTGTCCCCAGACACTAGGACAATCCTTTGGAATTGATAGCACAGTTGATTTATGCAAAATGCTTCAAATTCTGGCCATCTGGAGCTCCATGATGCATAAACCACATGTTCCTTCTTAGCTGTCTGTTACATCACCACAACAATCTCATACCTACTATTCACCAATAAGGCTTGCTAACCTCGTCAGTATACAGGCATCTGGTGGTGGAGGGGTGATTTAGTGATGGTACAGAAATTGAGAAGGGTGTTACCATGCCATTGGTCGGCATTGAAATTACATAAAAAAAAACTGGCAAAATGGCTAAAATTGATCGCACTGTCAACTGTGGTGCTGCATACAGTACATTATGCTGTATACACAGTGTCTTTTCCAAAACATCTGTCCACTGGTATGCTGCTAACCCTGCTCCTCTCTTTACTTTTACTATTCGGGATTAAATCTCACTTTGGCACAGAAAGGGGTGAATTATGCTGCCCCAAAAAACTTTGGTCATTTGCCAAATAGTATTAAAAGTCTGACAGATAGGCAACCAAAATTTAAAAGCAAATTAAAAGAATTTCTGAATGACAACGCCTTCTACTCGATGGACGAATTCTTAGATATGAAGTAGTAACGGTAAAAAAAATTTAAAAAATTAACTGTGTTGTGCAAAGGAAATTTATTTTAAAGTGAAACATTCCACATCATTAAGAATTGTCATATTCATGATCTATGGAACAAGGATTAATGTATGGATGTATACAAATGTACTGTTCAGGTCCATATGATCCGATGTAATAAAATGCTGAAAATAACTTGTCTCACATATATTTTTCGTACAGTTGTTTTTATATTACAGTACGTTGTTAATGATCGTAACAATAACAGTAATAGTAACATTAATAATAATAAGGACATGTGGCATCAGGATAAAGTTGACATCATACCAATTATACTATCAACTACAGGAGTCATACCACACAATATCCACCAGTACATCACCGCAATACAGCTACATCCAAACGTATATATACACTCCTGGAAATGGAAAAAAGAACACATTGACACCGGTGTGTCAGACCCACCATACTTGCTCCGGACACTGCGAGAGGGCTGTACAAGCAATGATCACACGCACGGCACAGCGGACACACCAGGAACCGCGGTGTTGGCCGTCGAATGGCGCTAGCTGCGCAGCATTTGTGCACCGCCGCCGTCAGTGTCAGCCAGTTTGCCGTGGCATACGGAGCTCCATCGCAGTCTTTAACACTGGTAGCATGCCGCGACAGCGTGGACGTGAACCGTATGTGCAGTTGACGGACTTTGAGCGAGGGCGTATAGTGGGCATGCGGGAGGCCGGGTGGACGTACCGCCGAATTGCTCAACACGTGGGGCGTGAGGTCTCCACAGTACATCGATGTTGTCGCCAGTGGTCGGCGGAAGGTGCACGTGCCCTTCGACCTGGGACCGGACCGCAGCGACGCACGGATGCACGCCAAGACCGTAGGATCCTACGCAGTGCCGTAGGGGACCGCACCGCCACTTCCCAGCAAATTAGGGACACTGTTGCTCCTGGGGTATCGGCGAGGACCATTCGCAACCGTCTCCATGAAGCTGGGCTACGGTCCCGCACACCGTTAGGCCGTCTTCCGCTCACGCCCCAACATCGTGCAGCCCCCCTCGAGTGGTGTCGCGACAGGCGTGAATGGAGGGACGACTGGAGACGTGTCGTCTTCAACGATGAGAGTCGCTTCTGCCTTGGTGCCAATGATGGTCGTATGCGTGTTTGGCGCCGTGCAGGTGAGCGCCACAATCAGGACTGCATACGACCGAGGCACACAGGGCCAACACCCGGCATCATGGTGTGGGGAGCGATCTCCTACACTGGCCGTACACCACTGGTGATCGTCGAGGGGACACTGAATAGTGCACGGTGCATCCAAACCGTCATCGAACCCATCGTTCTACCATTCCTAGACCGGCAAGGGAACTTGCTGTTCCAACAGGACAATGCACGTCCGTATGTATCCCGTGCCACCCAACGTGCTCTAGAAGGTGTAAGTCAACTACCCTGGCCAGCAAGATCTCCGGATCTGTCCCCCATTGAGCATGTTTGAGACTGGATGAAGCGTCGTCTCGCGCGGTCTGCACGTCCAGCACGAACGCTGGTCCAACTGAGGCGCCAGGTGGAAATGGCATGGCAAGCCGTTCCACAGGACTACATCCAGCATCTCTACGATCGTCTCCATGGGAGAATAGCAGCCTGCATTGCTGCGAAAGGTGGATATACACTGTACTAGTGCCGACATTGTGCATGCTCTGTTGCCTGTGTGTATGGGCCTGTGGTTCTGTCAGTGTGATCATGTGATGTATCTGACCCCAGGAATGTGTCAATAAAGTTTCCCCTTCCTGGGACAATGAATTCACGGTGTTCTTATTTCAATTTCCAGGAGTGTACAACTACAGAAATCTGTAATTATTGAGATATGTTCCGTTACCCGAAAGTTCCTAAATGCAATGTAACATATACCGTACAGTAAATCTGTAATTATTGAGATATGTTCAGTTACCCGAAAATTCCTAAATGCAATGTAACATATACCGTACAGTTAAAAGGAAATCACGCTAGATCAAGGTCCGCGTCAGTTTCCATTTCTAACCAGACGTAACGCCTGAGAAAGGGAAGAAATAATAATAATAATAATAATAATAATGCAATAATAACAAATACAAATACTGGAACAAAATAATGTGCAATCAGAAGAAGAAGAAAATACAGTAATGGACTCAAACATCCCAGAGCAAACAAACAAAGAACAACAGGCACCAATTAAACAATCAGAGGAAAACGAAATCTTAAGACAGCCACCAGAACAAGCACAAATAGAACACGAAGTGACACACATGTTAGATATAGAAGAAAAATTTCAGCTGACATATATACAATACAAAGACACAAATACAGATATAAGACCATTCTTGCATAGACCACCAAATAACCCACAAGTCGAAACAACAATAAAAACTATCAACACAATCATACACAACAAAATAAATGAAAACACAACTATGGAAGAGTTACAACTACTGGTTTATATAGGAGCACTCACTACACTAAATATACACACTAGACAGAGATCAGAACAAACCAACACACAGAAGAAACCCACAAAACCAGCATGGCAACACAGGCTACAGATCAGAATAGAAAAACTGAGAAAAGACATCGGACAGCTAACACAATTTATAAGAAATGAAATCTCGGAAAAAAAACGAAAAAGGTTAGGTAAAATCTCACAACAAGAAGCGACAGAGCAATTAGACGAAAAGAAGCAGAAATTACAAGCATTAGCCAAACGACTCAGAAGATACAAAAAAAGTGAAAATAGAAGGAAACAAAACCAAACATTCAACACAAACCAAAAGAAATTTTACCAGACAATAGATAACACACACATTAAAATAAACAATCCACCAAACATAACAGACATGGAACACTTCTGGAGCAACATATGGTCTAACCCGGTACAACATAACAGGCATGCACGGTGGATACAAGCAGAAACAGACACATACAAGATGATACCACAAATGCCTGAAGTGATAATTTTGCAACATGAAGTCACCCAAGCAATTAATTCTACTCACAATTGGAAAGCCGCTGGAAATGATAAAATAGCAAATTTCTGGTTAAAGAAGTTCACCTCAACACATTCACATCTAACTAAATTATTTAACAGTTACATTGCAGACCCATACACATTCCCTGATACACTTACACATGGAATAACTTATCTGAAACCTAAAGATCAAGCAGACACAGCGAACCCAGCTAAATATCGCCCCATAACATGCCTACCAACAATATACAAAATATTAACTTCAATCATTAAACAGAAATTAATGACACATACAACACAGAACAAAATTATAAATGAAGAACAAAAAGGCTGTTGCAAAGGAGCACGAGGATGTAAAGAGCAACTGATAATAGATGCAGAGGTGACATACTCGTATCAAGCTAAAACTAAACAAAGGTCGCTACACTACGCATACATTGATTACCAAAAAGCTTTTGATAGTGTACCCCACTCATTGTTACTACAAATATTGGAAATATACAAAGTAGATCCTAAATTGATACAGTTCCTAAACATAGTAATGAAAAATTGGAAAACCACACTTAATATCCAAACAAATTCAAATAATATCACATCACAGCCAATACAGATTAAGCGTGGAATATACCAAGGAGACTCATTAAGTCCTTTCTGGTTCTGCCTTGCTCTGAACCCACTATCCAACATGCTAAATAATACAAATTATGGATACAATATTACTGGAACATACCCACACAAAATCACACATTTGCTATACATGGATGATCTAAAACTACTGGCAGCAACAAATCAACAACTCAACCAATTACTAAAGATAACAGAAGTATTCAGCAATGATATAAGTATGGCTTTTGGAACAGACAAATGTAAGAAAAATAGCATAGTCAAGGGAAAACACACTAAACAAGAAGATTACATATTGGATAACCACAGCGACTGCATAGAAGCGATGGAAAAAACGGATGCCTATAAATATCTAGGATACAGACAAAAAATAGGAATAGATAATACAAATATTAAAGAAGAACTAAAAGAAAAATATAGACAAAGACTAACAAAAATACTGAAAACAGAATTGACAGCAAGAAACAAGACCAAAGCTATAAATACTTATGCCATACCAATATTGACCTACTCATTTGGAGTAGTGAAATGGAGTAACACAGACCTAGAAGCACTCAATACACTTACACGATCACAATGCCATAAATATAGAATACATCACATACATTCAGCAACAGAAAGATTCACATTAAGCAGAAAGGAAGGAGGAAGGGGATTTATCGATATAAAAAACCTACATTATGGACAGGTAGACAATTTAAGAAAATTCTTTATAGAACGAGCAGAAACTAGCAAAATACACAAACCAATCACTCATATAAATACATCGGCTACACCACTACAATTTCATAACCACCTCTACAACCCTTTAGACCACATAACATCAACAGATACGAAGAAAGTAAATTGGAAAAAGAAAACACTTCATGGCAAGCACCCGTATCATCTAACACAGCCACACATCGATCAAGACGCATCCAACACATGGCTAAGAAAAGGCAATATATACAGTGAGACAGAAGGATTCATGATTGCAATACAGGATCAAACAATAAACACCAGGTATTACAGCAAGCATATTATTAAAGATCCCAATACCACAACAGATAAATGCAGACTTTGTAAACAACAAATAGAAACAGTAGATCACATCACACGCGGATGTACAATACTAGCAAATACAGAATACCCCAGAAGACATGACAATGTCGCAAAAATAATACATCAACAGCTTGCCTTACAACATAAACTTTTAAAACAAGTTCCTACATACAAGTATGCACCACAAAATGTACTGGAGAATGATGAATACAAATTATACTGGAACAGAACCATTATAACAGATAAAACAACGCCACATAACAAACCTGACATCATACTCACCAATAAAAAGAAGAAATTAACACAACTAATCGAAATATCCATACCCAATACAACAAATATACAAAAGAAAACAGGAGAAAAAATTGAAAAATACATCCAACTGGCTGAGGAAGTCAAAGACATGTGGCATCAGCATAAAGTTGACATCATACCAATTATAGTGTCAACTACAGGAGTCATACCACACAATATCCACCAGTACATCAATGCAATACAGCTACATCCAAACACATATATACAACTACAGAAATCCGTAATTATTGATACATGTTCAATTACCCGAAAGTTCCTAAATGCAATATAACACATACCGTACAGTTAATAGGAAGTGACGCTTGATCAAGGTCCGCGTCACTTTCCATTCTCAAAGTAGTAAAGAAATAATAATAATAATAATAATATTTACAGTTATAATAATAATACACAGAACTTCGAAAAGAAAATTTATTATTTTAATATTGATGCATGGTATATTAGGAGCAACAGACATTTCCACCAAAAAGTCATTCTGAACAACCATCTGTCCATCTGCCCATATCACTTTTCCTTCCTACTACTGCAGTTTGGATACACGGAGGTGACGTGTGTTTTACATATATTTTTATTACACTTTCCACACAACATGTTTGTTTTATTGTCATTGTTGAAAGGCAATGTGAACAATGTTCACTTTAAGTAGAGCTTCTTGTTGTTACTGATTTAGCTGCACCTGCCACTCTTTCAGGGTCTTGGTTGTTAGTGACCATTCTCAAAGAATCTTCTGTTCTTGGAAAATCGTTCCTAAACGCAATGTGCTCTGCAACCAGTGAATTTCCAAGTTCCTCCAAAAATATTCTCCTTATAGTCACTTTTCTTGCATTCCAGTCACGGTCAACCGAAGTCCACAAGATATATGCATTATAAGCAGCAATGTCAAGAATACTATAGAAATCTGTGATGGGCCATCTACTGAATTTTTGTTTGCATGTATATGAACCTGTTAGCTGATCTATGTCTGCATCCATGTGATTACGCTGCTATTCACAATTAAGTGTCTGGCTGAGGGCTCAATGAACCACCTTCAAGCTATCACTTACCGTTCCAGTCTCGAACGGAGTGCGGGAGAAAGCAGCACTTAATTTTTTCTGTGCTAGTCCTGATTTCTCTTATTTTATCGTGATGATCATTTCTCCCTATATAGGTGGGTGCCAACAGAGTGTTTTCACAATCGGAGGAGAGAACCGGTATTTGAAATTTCATGAGAAGATCCCGTCGCAACGAAAAATGCCTTTGTTTCAATGATTGCCATTCCAGTTCACGTATCGTCTATGGCACTATCTCCCCTATTTCGCAATAGCACAAAACGAGCCGCCCTTCTTTGAACTTTTTCAATATCATCCGTCAGTCCCAACTGATACGGATCCCAATCCGCAGAGTAATACTCCAGAACAGCGTGGACAAGTGTAGTATAAGCAGTCTCTTTAGTAGATCTGTTGCACCTTCTAAGTGTTCTGCCAACGAATCGTAGTCTTTGGCGTGCTCTACCTACAACATTATCTATGTGATCGTTCCAACTTAGGTTATTTGTAACCGTAATCCCTAAGTATTTAGTTGAATTTACAGCCTCCAGATTTGTGTGACTTATGACGTAATAGAAATTTAGCGGATTACTTTTAGTACTCATATGAATACCTTCGCACTTTTCTTTATTCAGGGTCAATTGCCACTTTTCGCACTTTTCGCTAAATCATTTAGCAATTCATTTTGATCATACGATAACTTTACAATACGGTAAATGACAGCATCATTTGCAAATAATCTAAGACGGCTACTCAGATAGTCTCCTATGTCGTTAATATATCAGGAACAATAGAGGGCCTATAACACTTCCTTGGGGAACGCCGGATGTTCACTCAATGACTTTCCGTCTATTACTACGAACTGTGACCTTTCGGACAGGAAATCACGAATCCGGTCGCACAACTGAGGCGATATTCCGTAGGCACACAGTTTGGTTAGAAGACGTTGTGAGGAACGGCATCGAAAGCCTTCTGAAAATCTAAAAATATGTAGTCAATTTGACATCCCCTGTGTATAGCACTTATTACATCATGAGTATAAAGAGCTAGTTGTGTTCCGCCAGAACGATATTTTCTGAATCCGTGCTATGAGTCAATAAATCGTTTTCTTCGAGGTACTTCATAATGTTCGAATACAGTGTATGTTCCAAAACCATACCGCAAATCGACGTTAGTGATATGGGTATGTAATTCAGCGGATTACTACTATTTCCCTTTTTGGGTATTGGTGTGACTTGAGCAACTTTCCAGTCCTTAGGTACGAAACTTTCTGTGAGCGTGCGGTTGTATATAATTGCTAAATATTGAACTATTGCAGTTTCATACTCTTGAAAGGAACCTGACCGGTATACTTTTTAAATAGATGTATTTTGCGTTTCTTTTTTATGGTTGTGGGTGTTATGGTATTCAGCCATCAGCAACCGCCTTGTGGTCGCTAATCCCTGTATTCGTCATGATACTCCCTATGTGTGCAGGATTATTTGTTACTAAGAGGTCAAGTATGCTTTCGCAACCATTTGCGCTTTGAGTAGGTCATGAACTAATTGTTAAAATACTTTTCTGACAAAGCATTCAGTACAATTTCGGATGATGTTTTATGCCTGCCACAGGCTTTAAACGTATAATTTTTCCTGCCTATCGAGGGTAGATTGAAGTCGCTACTGACTATAATTGTGTGAGTGGAGTACCTATTTGAAATGAGACAAATTTTCTTTGAACTGTTCAGCAACTATATCTTCTGAGTCGGGGGGAGGGGGTGGGTGATCGGTAAGACGATGCAATTAATAGTTTAGTCCTATTGTCCGATATAACCTCTACCCATACTATTTCGCAGGAATTATCTACTTCAATTTCACTACTAGACAAACTACTTCTGACAGCAATAAATAGCCCACCACCAACTGTATTTAATCTTCCTTTCTGGACACTGTACGATCGTTTGAAAAATTTTGGCTGAACTTATTTCCGGCTTTAGCCAGCTTTCTGTACCTATAAACCCGGAAACCCACCATACGATGGAGCGAGTCAAGCCTTCACGGTCACAGAACCGCCTGAGCCTCTGATTCAGACCCTCCACTCGGCTCTGCACCAAAGGACCACAGTCGGTTCTGTCGACGATACTGCAGATGGTGAGCTCTGCCTTAATCTCCGAAGCAAGACCGGCAGTCCGTACCATTTCCGCTAGCCCCCCGAAACCAGAGAGAATCTCCTCCGATCCAAAGCGACACACGTCATTGGTACCGACATGGGCTAGCACCTGCAGTTGGCTGTACTCTTCATGGCATCCGAAATCACCCCTTCCACATTCGGAATGACTACTCGCGGTATGCACACGGAGTGCACACTGGCTTCTTTCCCTTCCTTGGCAGCCATGTTCCTAAAGGGCTCCATTACGCGCCTAACGTTGGAGCTCCCAACTACAGCAAACACACCCTCTGTGAATGCCCAGACCTTGCGGGCCGTGAAGCTTCCTCTGGAACAGGGTGGACGACTGAATCTGGCTCAGAGACTTCGTCAGCCACAGATAAGCCGGCCGGGTGGCCGAGCAGTTCTAGGCGCTACAGTCTGGAACCGCGCGACCGCTACGGTCACAGGTTCGAATCCTGCCTCGAGCATGGAGGTGTGTGATGACCTTATGTTAGTTAGGTTTAAGTAGTTCTAAGTTCTAGAGGACTGATGACCTCAGAAGTTAAGGCCCATAGTGCTCAGAGCCATTAGAACCATTAGCCAGCCACAGATAAAGCCCGAAACCTATTCGTCAAACGAACCGGGGAGGCCCTACAACCGCCCCACGGAGAGTCTTTCGCTGCCTGCCGGACTTTGGAATGATCTCCCACTCGACCAAGGGTGAGGGGTCAATCTCAGTGCAGCCAGTACCCGGGGTGGCCACGGCAGTGGATCGATCGGGGGACACGTCGGTCGTGCCCGACACCTCTCGCATCCCTGCGTTGACCCAGCACGGTTATGCCCCTTGGCAGCAGCCTCAAGCCGTGTGACGGAAGCCAAGACTTCAGCCTCTATATTTTCATGATAGCATACGAAATGCGAAACTACGAGAAAATCACAGTGCACACAAATATTGATTATATAAAGTAATTTGTAATCAGAATAATTCACTGACACACTCCAATTGTAGCTACACAGCAAAAAAATCGGCTTCTCGGACAGAACAGTGCAAACATCTGCACCCACAGGATCTGGAGCATCGTCTTAATGCTTGAGAATTGAGAGAATCATATTTTTGTCCATCACAATCTAATTTCACAGAGGTGTTACCACCGCAGACGCAGATCATCTGTGATTCTTGCATTTGATCAAGGTATCTGTGCAATAGAGAGGGAATTTCCATTCAGCCAATTTCACCACGGCAAGCTCCTGTTAGTTACGGACGCCAAACGGCGAAATCGTCTTACAATGACTACCAACCAGGCCATACCATGGCTCGTAGAATTTCCCTGTCTTCCCTTCCAAACCTAATGACATCTTTGTAAGTTGAGAGACAATGTCACTGAACAAATTCAAATTATCGCTCTTTGGCCGTGGATGTACTTTATGAGCGTTGGCTTGGCAGTATCTTACAGCAGTAACCTTTGCTTTCCCTGTTATTTCTTATAAACGGGGACGACATATATCACCCCTGTTGTTAGGTCGTTAGATTTGCAGCCTCATCGCTCCGATCAATACCAGCTCGATGTATATTTGCGGCCATTCATAATCAAATGTGAGCAAATAAGATTAATATGTATTATCCTTAGGATGATTAATTATTGTTTACTCTCTGCCTGTTCGGTAGTGGATCTCATGTTTGTATCGATCGCCCCGGTTTTGGGAAAAATTACCGCGGACTACCAGGAGCTGGCTTGCCAGTGGTGCGTTATGTATGTTTAGTGAATACGGCGTTAAAAAGCGTTTGAATGGCGTTCTCTTTCATTTCACAGAATTACCCGTACGTTTAATTGGCACCGTGTTTCGACTCAGCGCCTGCCACAAGCGCAACGTTTTAATACTGCAAAAAACGGAACTTATTTTAGCTGCTTGATTTGAGCGGAATTAATGAATATAAATTGAAATTTCGAACTGCTGACTGAATAAACAAAGGATTGTCGGTTTTTAATGTGTTTGTTTTGGAAATTTCCGATAAATATTTGTGGATTTGTGATAAGAGACATGACGTATTCAACAGGAGGAGATCTGGAAGTGATACTGATCGGAAAGCTGACATTCAGTGTGTATTTCGTACCTGCTAATTGAGCTGCCTCACATAATGGGAAGTCGATAGACTCTATCGAACATAGCAGATCTCAAGAAGTCGAGTCAAGCAAATTTGGCGTGAGTGTTACAATCAGATGTTTCATTCTGCTACCTGAACAATACGTGTGATTTGCATTGTTACGTCATTCTGTGGGATAATTATGTGCTACTGAAACTTCCTGGCAGATTAAACCTATGTGCCGATCCGAGACTCGAAATCGGGACCATTGCCTTTCGCGGGCAAGTGCTCTACCAACTGAGCTACCCAAGCACGACTCACGCCCCGTCCTCACAGCTTTAATTCCGCCAGTACCTAGTCTCCTATCTTCCAAACTTCACAGAAGCTCTCCTGTGAACCTTGCAGAACGAGCACCCCTAGAAGAAAGGATCACATCAGTGCACACTCCGCTGTAGAGTGAAAATTTCATTCTAGAAACATCCCCCAGGCTGTGGCTAAGCCATGTCTCCGCAATATCCTTTCTTCCAGGACTGCTAGTTCTGCAAGGTTCGTAGGAGAGCTTCTGTGAATTAGCCGGCCAAAGTGGCCGTGCGGTTAAAGGCGCTGCAGTCTGGAACCGCAAGACCGCTACGGTCGCAGGTTCGAATCCTGCCTCGGGTATGGATGTTTGTGATGTCCTTAGGTTAGTTAGGTTTAACTAGTTCTAAGTTCTAGGGGACTAATGACCTCAGCAGTTGAGTCCCATAGTGCTCAGAGCCATTTGAACCTTCTGTGAATTTTGGAAGGTAGGAGACGAGGTACTGGCGGAATTAAAGCTGTGAGGACAGGATGTGAGTCGTGCTTGGGTAGCTCAGTTGGTAGAGTTCGAGTCTCGGTCCGGAACACAGTTTTAATCTGCCAGGAAGTTTCATATCAGCGCACACTCCGCTGCAGAGTGAAAATTTCATTCTATGTGCTACTGTTTGACTACTGTTGCAGGTACCATGACCTACGTGTTGACATGTCTTATTATTGTTACGTCTGCTGCAAAAACCGGCCTTGAGACAGTCATGCATATACTACAGTATTGCATATTCACACTGACGTTCAGTTATGAGGACAGGCATGCAGTTACAGAAGAGTCAAAAGATTTGTTCTCCAGCTTATTTGAATTTCATTATGATATCTGAGAACAGTCATAAATACTACAGAACGTCTCTCTCTCTCTCTCTCTCTCTCTCTCTCTCTCTCCATATTTCTCTTTCTTCGAGAAACTCAAATTCTGAAACGTTTAATTTATTTAAGGGGATGTATATTGTTTTCACCTATTCTTTGATAAAGAATAATATCCCTTTGCTGCTTCTGAATTCTTGAAACTTCTTGAGAAAAGCTCCCCTCATATTTAAAAGTGTTGTCTTGAAGAAGCACATGTCAGAGTCAGAATTATTTTCTTGGTGTGTTTGAGCAGGCTTGGAAAGTGAATGAAAATTTATCCTTCAAAATCTTGAACAAAAATAGATGTTTTCGAATGAAATAACGTTTTCTAAAAATCGAAAACATTGTGTCTGGTTTTGGCTCAAATGGTTCAAATGGCTCTGAGCACTATGGGACTTAACATCTATGGTCATCAGTCCCCTAGAACTTAGGACTACTTAAACCTAACTAACCTAAGGACAGCCCACAACACCCAGCCATCACGAGGCAGAGAAAATCCCTGACCCCGCCGGGAATCGAACCCGGGATCCCGGGCGTGGGAAGCGAGAACGCTACCGCACGACCACGAGATGCGGGCCGTGTCTGGTTTTCCCTGTAGTTGATTTAGGTGAGACGAAAGGTGTACCACGCAATAAAATTTTGGATTCAGTGATCGTTTGCTAGTTCTGGTTGGCGAACGCACTTCTCAAGGAGTAATTCTTCAATTTTTGTCAAGAAAGAAGCGAATCTTGTGAAAACCACTTCTCTTGATAAGTAATTTATCTCGTTATGCAGCAGTGCTGTGTACTGGTTGTCCATTTGTGGAAAAAATTCTTGAAATTTGTGATGATTAAGAGCTGAACTTGATGATCTTAATCGCCAATTTTACGACTTCGTGAAATTCGTCTCGAAATAACAGCGCATAAAGTAATTCTTGTTGAATGATGCAATGGTACGTAACTATCTTTCTTTCGAAAAGCAAAAAACTTGTTTATCATGCCTGTCATTCTTTTCACCTCGTCTGTCCAAAGTGAGACAACGTTATCAAGTGAAATACGATGTTTTTCTGTGAACCTAATTACAGCATTTCGTATTATATGCCCTCATGTTAGACATTTGAGTGACTATAATCCCGAAAGCTCTTTCTTGGAATCTGTAGGTGAAGTAAATCGTACAAAAAGTGAAACTTGCGTTGAATCATTTATGTCACAAGATTCGTCAATTGCTGTTGTTAAAGCTGAAACCACTTTGTCTTCGATCTGCTGGTTGGTTATATGTGAAGACATATTTTGGATTGTTGTAACATTCACTGTTTTTTTGGAAGAGCCATAGGCAACGGGCCAAAGATCCATACGTGGCTCGCGAGCCGCGGTTTGCCGACCACTGCAGTAGCTATTATGTCTGTGTAGTATGATCATTAAGCAGCGGCTTGGCTTGCGGTCGTGCGCGCCGGCCAACCCCGGCGAGGAGACTGGGTGTTGTTCTGCGAGTTCCGCTACAGAAAAACGAGAAACTCATACAGAGAAGCCACGAGACGGCGCCACTGAGATACGACTCCAGATATATTATCGACTATAGACTTTTTCATTAAATGTGACTGTTCCGTTAATTACCTTATACTTACGGCCATGGTTAAATAGTTTAGTCATGCTGCAAGTTTTCGATTTACAGATATGATTTTATATTTAAACTTTTGATACTGGCTTTTTCTGTGTTTTCCTTTATCAGGCCAGAAACCTCCTATAATTACTATTTCCGCTTTTTATGTGGACGGTAAGTATGTATCTAATTTCACATATTTTATTGTAGACGTTCATATTGCCATAGAAATAATTTTAGTTAATGACTACGCATACTGCGTCTTAACTATGAAATTTACAATACAGGTTACTCATGTATTGTAGCTATAGTGCCCTCTGCTGGCCTCAGTTATTTGTATGAATACTACGAGCATCCAAGTCGTCACTATGACTTTCTATGTACCAACATATACCCTACAATTTTGACGTTGATTCCTACATCAGAATATTTTACGGTATGTATTGTTGGTATACATGGCTGTTAAGGGAGTAAATATTATTTATTTATTTTTCTCATGCACCATCAGACCTGTTTTCGTTCAAATGGTTCAAATGGCTCTGAGCACTATGGGACTTAACATCTGAGTCCCCTAGAACTTAGAACTACTTAAACCTAACTAACCTAAGAACATCACACACATCCACGCCCGAGGCAGGATTCCAAAACTGCGACCGTAGCGGTCGCGCGGTTCCAGGCTGAAACGCCTAGAACCGCTCGGTCACATCGGCCGGCCGGCCACCTGTTTTGGGGTTTGGATCAGCTAACTGAACTTAATTAGTTACACTACTGGTTTCTGTTTGTAAAATATCTGAAGATGACAGTAGCCGAACCGTTTATAGTGAATTGTAAAAGTTTGTGTGATTAAGGCGGACCTTTCCAAACAAAGTGCCACAATATAATCACGGACTCTTTTTCAGATTTTATGTCTTCGACTGATATCAAATAATGTTTGAAAACATATCTAATCACATCCGGTTAATCCACATGTCGTGTGTGTGTGTGTGTGTGTGTGTGTGTGTGTGTGTGCGCGCACACACACACATCCCTTACTGTCAGAAAACAATCGCTGTCGGAGTAAGAACCAACTACCTATAGTAGTTCAGGAAGTATGAAGTTATAAACAATGAGGTGCGTGAAAATCTGCCGCATTGTGCATTACGTTTAAATGTATTATGTCTTTACTACTAACTCATTTCGCAACATATTTCAGCCGGCCGCAGTGGCCGAGCGGTTCTAGGCGCTTCAGTCTGGAACCGCGTGACCGATACGGTCGCAGGTTCGGATCCTGCCTCGGGCATTGATGGGTGCGATGTCCTTAGGTTAGTCAGGTTTAAGTAGTTCTAAGTTCTAGGGGACTGATGACCACAGATGTTCAGTCCCGTAGTGCTCAGAGCCATTTGAACCATTTTTTGAACATATTTCACAGACATTATCAACATATGTCGCTGAATGCATCTACAAAATTATATCGTTGTACAAAACATAGTTCAAGAGATATGACGTCATAAACACTGAGATAAGTGAAGACATGCCACATCATACAAACCATAAGTTCTTCTTCTACGTATATACTCCTACAATCGACTCAACTTCAAGAAATTCCTGTCACCTGGAAGCTCTTTTGACAGCTTTCAACTGCGAAGCTCAAACGGCTGCAGGCGAAAACAACAATATTGTACGAGCTATGAAGAGGCGTTCTTATAGAGACTTTCACAATTCCCGTTGTAGACATGCAAAGCCGCCGTGCCCTCCTGGCTGCTCATGTAACTGTAATTATTTTTTGTAACCAAGTTCCGAGTTAAACAAACATTACAGAGAATCTGTAGTTTGCATACTACTCTTCTAAATTTGGATATTGTACTTAAACATCTGTCCATTATGTGTATTTATTTGTACAATTGCTCCACAATTTCTAAGGCGTGTTCACTAATACACGTAAATTGAGTCATTTCGATATTACACTAAAAACACAATTAATTTTTTCTTCGTCATTCCTGAAAGCAAATTGGGGAAATAAATACCAGTGTAGTGCCGTCTGCTAGTATATAAATAAATAAAAATACAAATTATATTTCGAAACTGACTCCCGGTCAAGACACGAAAATATACTGCAAAGGAAAACTGAATATTACATAAAACACTTCAGAAATCAGCTCCGGCTCTCTGCTAAACGGATGTGGCAACACCTGTTCTGATGGAGCCCTGGGACTGTGGCTGCAATCCAGAACGCTGTCACTTGGCTACGATAGAACGCCAGATTTATTTTTCTCGTGCCTGGCGACGGACACCCACGATCACACATTCCTGTGTAACTGAGTGCCGCAGAATGCTGCGCGTCGATTCACCGGCCGAAATCAAGATTTCCGAGAAACGACGCAGCACGTACAATAGTCGTTTGTGCTCTCTCACGCCGATAGGCATCTCGTCCCGTAACCACTTCGCGAGCCCTCTCCACAATGCTGGCAGATGCCCTCTGAATGGCAGACGCCACCTGCACACAGCAGTTGAATAGTAATGTAGCAACACCAGGTGGATACAATCGACTCTCACATTACGGACAGGCGCATGCTGCACGTCCGTGCTCGGGGCTACATGTCCTGTTGTCGAATTTTAATCCATTTCTATTCAGTATGTCACCTCGGATGTTTTTTGATGCATGACACGTCGATCTGGGTGTGTTAATTCCTTTCTTAAGCTCTATCTAGTTGCGATAACAATGTTGAATACTAAAGAAAAATGATTCTGTACATTACTATTCTTAGTAAGAATTGGTGATAGTCCCTGCGATTTACAACGGAAGCAGCGGCATTAATCCCAACAGACCTGTAGCAACGGACAGCTCCGGGGTCATTCTAGGACCACTGTAGCGACAGGAAGAAAAAGTTGGAGCGACCAGAGTTGCCCACTGAATTTCATCGTAGCTTATTGTCTGCGTTATTGTCCCCTGGAAAGATAGCTGGGTCCGTGTTTACGTTGGCCGTGACAGTCGTAACTTGCCAGTGACAATTAGGCTGTTGCACAAGTAGCGCCAGTATAGATAAAGAAGCAGCAATGTCATATCTCAAGGGAGAACTCCAAACTTAAGTTCTGTACATTAGCTTGTAGAGGAAATGTGGTTCTAGAAAAATTATTGAGCAAGCACTGGACTATGTAACCAGTAGAATCATGACGGAAGGGACCCCTCCATACTATACAGACTTTGTACAGAAACAACCAAAAATCTGTAAAATAAAGGGCTACAGGTTGAGAGAATAGGATTCGGAAGAAGAGGAGTTTGTGGCACAACTTGACTAAAAGAAGGGATCGGTTGGTAGGACATGTTTTGAGGCATCAAGGGATCACCAATTTAGTATTGGAGGGCAGCGTGGAGAGTAAAAATCGTAGAGGGAGACCAAAAGATGAATACACTAAGCAGATTCAGAAGGATGTAGGTTGCAGTAGATACTGGGAGATGAAGAAGCTTGCACAGGATAGAATGGAGTTCTGCATCAAACCAGTCTCTGGACTGAAGACCACTACAACAACAACAGGTTGAGAGATGCAAAATGAAACGCTTTTATCAAAAGCGTGAAGCCTTCAGCAACTTACAGCAGGACTTGTTACAAAACCCTTAGTAATACTTGTTACATGTAAAGACTGTCAATGGCACCAAACCTAAGGTCAGTCCGTGGATGACAAAGAAATTAACATTGAGGATACCAAAGCAAACACTTGTGTGCTGAAGCCCCGTTTTCAAATGTTCCTTCACGAGTAAAGATACAACAACACTGACCTAGTTTGCTTTGTGCTCCACTTCACGCATGAGTGACACTGATATTAGTGTCAGCGTTGTTCTGAAACAGTTGAAATGGGCAAAACTGAATAAGGCCTCAGGACCCGAAAAATCCCTGTCAGATTCTATGCAGAAATTTCATCTAAGTTACCTCCCATGTTAACCACTGCACAAACGAAAAGCCTATGAAAAAAAAAAAAACGTGTGCCCCGTATTTGGAAGAAAGCGTAGATCCCATCAGTCTACAGAAAGGGTAGTAGAAGTGATGCACATAATTACCATCTCATCTGGTTGACACTCATCTTTTGTAGAATGTTAAAACACGTTTTGAGCTCAAAAACAATGACGTTTATCGAACAGAGTAAGCTCCCCCATGCCAAATAGCAGAGAATCTGTAATCAATGGCCGTACGAAACTCAGCTCTTTCGTGTGTTGCATATATATGACTCAAGGCAATAAGATGGAAACAGTTTTTTCTTGATTTCAGAAATGTTCAGTTTTACTGTGGAGTACGAAACGTAATTTTTTACCGGATTGAGAAGTACTTCACAGAGAGCGCTAAGGATACTATCTTGAATGAAAAGTAAACGTCAGAGGTAGAAGTAACTACATGAGCGCTTACTAATGACTGGCAGCCAAAAAACTGGTAAGTCCAGACACGTTTCGAATGATAGAGTTGCCTATTATGAAGTCCTATCTGATTAAAACCACATATATTCAGAGAGATCATGATATGATTTCAATGGGAGGAAAATACAACTTGCTTTAAATAAACAGAGATGTAAAACTAGGCACTTTGCATAACGCTAAGACGTAATATCCTTTATACTTGAAACATATACGCAGCCGCGAAAACGGAAACCAGCAGCTGTATAATGAAATGACGACAGCGAAAGTTTGTGCCGGACCGGGACTCGAACCCGGAATTTCCGCTTTACCTGAGCAGTCGCCTTGACAGCTTTGGCTATCCGAGCACGACTCACAAAAATGGTTCAAATGGCTCTGAGCACTATGGGACTTAACATCTGAGGTCATCAGCCCCCTAGAACTTAGAACTACTTAAACCTAACCAACCTAAGGACATCACACACATCCATGCTCGAGGCAGGATTCGAACCTGCGACCATAGTAGTCGTGCGGTTCCAGACTGAAGCGCCTAGAACCGCTCTGCCACCGCGGCCGGCCGCACGACTCACAGCCAAACTATCATATGTTGTTGTTCATGTGTCACAACCCGCACACGTACATGTTATGTAATTCCCGCACAGTGGGAGGACATTTTAATAGAGAGTCGCTGCCTGGTACCGGCGGGTAAGTGCGTGGATGTCTGAAGGAACATAGCATCATACTTGTTAACAACACAGGCACTGCAGTATCGTAATATCCTCTGATAACCTTGTCAACTGGAACCATTCAACTCATAAAAATACCTGATTGTAACAAAGGGCACGTTTGTTTGACCCGCAAGAGGGTGTCTCGGGAGTGCTGAAGAACATGAAGTGGTAGACGTTGGACGAACGTAGACCCAACTCTTCTGCAAAAGCCTATTTACAAAGATGCAGAGTTATGAAACTATGATTACTGTCTCCTACGCATCTCTCTCTTAGGACTACAGAGACAGGAGGATATGACAGGCATCTGAGCGTTTTAGCGCACTGTGCACGAATGCAACGAGGAGAAATTCTCAGATGTGACTGAACGGTAAGAATCCACATCCAAGCTTTTCAAAGTGTATTTGTATGTACAGATAGAAAACAGTAATACTTTTTATAATAATTATCGTCTGATTTCCTGTTAGTACTTTCCTTCACACAGTATTTGTAGCTATTCTGTGATACCTTTATAGAAAACTTCTTTTTGTTAAAAAAAATTCGCAACAATCACTACGCGAATATATCTTTCCAAACGGAAGATCTTGCTAGTAATATTCCATAATTCAAGACAGACAATTGGCGGGAAGCATTACTTACGCTGCTTTTCCTTGACGCTGACTTTGTCTCAGAAAGGCACACGTACTTCTCCACCTATATCTCTCTTTGCTGTGGACATTGGGGAAAACATTCGGCTCCCTGGAAAACATTCAGCTCCCTACTGATATTACAAATAGGGAAAAATACTAATAGCTCAAACATCTATTTTAAGAAAGATATTTTAATGAATAACGAAAACAATTTTCGACTAAGGAGAAGTACACGAGAAAGGAACTAACAGTTTGGGAAGACAACAGAACACGTACTTGATTGCAGTGTAACAGAGTGACCAATTTTACTTTATTTAAGCTTGTTCCTCCGTACTCATGATTGAGAAAAATTTATAATTGCCAATAATATTTGTTTTTTGACAGCATTTTAGATAGCATTGCCTACAAAGCATTGTTGCAGGGAGAAATAAATTCAGGAAGCCAAAGAATAATTATCTAATAATTGCGAAGACCTTTCGTAATTATCACAATATGAAGTGGGAAACAGCTGGCTCTAAACAAACGGGAGACCCAAAATCGTAAAAAGCTCATTGCAAAGTCTGATTGATCTTCGAGCCCTGATAGTAGAATTTCAAAGAAATATTCGTTCTACTAGATACAAATTTCTGTTGCTTTACTGCAGGTGGTCGAAATGATCCGGGAGAGAAACAGTGATGTACAAAAATAAAACATGCAGACACTACGTGTAGTGATCCGAATGTTTACTATAGCTCTATAATATATACATAATATATGGAACATGTGACTTACTTCCAAACATCTCTTTCTCCAGCATTGACCCATCGATGGGGAGGCAGCGACATTTGAAACTATATACGACATAAGACAGATATTGCAAAAAGCGGAAAGTAGAACACTTAAATAGAAATCTTAAGAGTAGGATACCTTATTTTTAAACAAACACACCGCCATTTGGCTGTATTATTGTTTATTTAATTACGACCCAGGTTTCGGCTTTTTATACCATTTTGAAGTGACTGAGTTTATATCATTAACATATACTAAAGTAGGACTGTTTTTACTAAATATGACGTGCTCCCACTATTATTTACTGATCCTTTTACAAGATGGTGGTTTTACGTCTGGCATTTCTGGGGGGAGCGAATGTTTTTCTTAATTTATGGCCGATTTTGAGCTTGATGTCCTGCAATATATGTTAATGACACATACTCAATCACTTGGAAATGGCATAAAAGGCCGAAATATGGGTCATAATTAAATAAATAACAATAAAGTCAAATGGCGGTGTGTTTATTTAAAAAAAAATACGATACCTCGTTTACAAGAGCGTGAATATTAGCATGTAGAGAAAGATGATATCTGACGCGGTCGAGAAGTTCCCCACTTATATATATACATGTGCCATTAGCAGAACAAAGGTTATGGAAATCAGATAAAAAGTAATTTGCAAACCAAATTAGAAAGTTGCTTAATGTCGTCTTTTCCGATATAATGTTTCTGAGAGTTGCATGTTGTTCGGAGATGAACGTAAGGGACGAGAGTTTGATATGGTCAACAGTTGATTATTTATATGTGACACAACACCGGGACCGTATTGTATAGGAAAGGACAGATGACAGAAACATGAATTCCGAAAGAATTTTATTATGCGAGTACTTGTATATGCTTCAGAAGGCAAAACAGGAGCGAGTCGCTTTTTCATGCGTAAATGAAGGTATAAAAAGGGGAAAAATACAGCCGTCATTTGACATCGGCACGTACCAATGTTCCAGCGCCAATTTAATTAGCTTTTGTGAATATTGTGTACCGTTGCAAATTGCAGAAGCGAGTGATGGTTTTCATGTTTAACATCGGCGTCGAAACAATATTGACTACCTGACACATACAAACGTACAGCAGAACATTTGGAAAATGATACTTTGCGCTGTTCTAGGTTGTTCTGATGACTTGGATGGCAAGGCTGTATCCTGAAATTTAACGTTAATTTACTTGATAGATACTTCAGTGCTCCAGTAGGCCACATAGGCATTGACAATAGAAACTGAAGCTCTGTCTGCTCTGATAACTGAAGAAACTGTAAGAGTTTCTTGGTATCACGGAGGTATGTCGAGTCCTGTCCAAAAATTTCGACAAAAACTCCCTCAAAGACTTTGTGCCCTGCTGAGCCTGCTATTAAGAGTAGCGTTATCTACAGTTCCTTTCTATTCTGGCAGTTTCTCGGGAAATGTGCAAGACTTCAGTGAAAGATCGTACTCAGAATTCAGATTGGGTTCAAATGGTTCAAATGGCTCTGAGCACTATGGGACTCAACTGCTGAGGTCATTAGTCCCCTAGAACTTAGAACTAGTTAAACCTAACTAACCTAAGGACATCACAAACATCCATGCCCATGGCAGGAATCGAACCTGCGACCGTAGCGGTCTTGCGGTTCCAGACTGCATTCAGATTGGGGAAAGGGCGTAGTGTATTGAGGAAATAAGTATTAGTTTCGTGGTGAATAGCGAAACGGTTCTGAGATTTCACGACTGGTGGTTCAGAGTAATTTGGCATTAGTTAGTATTATTTACAGTATACAAGTTTATTCAAAATGATTCTTAATTGATACTTGGTGGGGCAGTATGCGAGTTCCATTCGTAGGGATTATTTTTTGTAATCTACATACACAAATACACATTACAAGCTACCGTAGAGTGCATAGCTGAGGGTACATCGTACGAATCTTATATCGATTTTCTTTCATTTTCTTTCTCGCATTGAATGAGACAAAAACTAACCGCCTACTTGCCTCTGTACGACCGTAATCTGTCTTATCTTATGGTCATGATCCTTAGGTGAGATGTGGTTTAGTTGCAGCGTAATGTAAAGCGAAGAAGTTAAGGGGGGAGTGAAGCCAGGCCACATACTGTAGTCAGCCAAGCGCCGGTCTGTGACCGCTGAGCTGGGTGGACCTGTACAACCTCCACGGCACGGCCGTCCGCAGTAGGAAACCGCAGTTCGAGACCCCACGAGGAAGACAGCCGCGGCACATGTGTCACAGCGGGTGACACTACAGGTCTTACGGGTGCAAGCTGCCGTCTCCAGCGGGGAGCGATTCACAATTTTAGACGAATATAATAATTCTCAGCTGCCCATTGAAATGCACATAAGCTCACGACAAAGTTAAGACCTTTAGTGGATAAACTTTCGTTGACGTACTAGATGCCCATGTGTCCTGCACGGAAGCGAGCGTTCGCGTTGTACGGCAGGCAGCGGACTTATGCTCGCTGCGTTGCCCGTATTTCTGGTGGAAACTACCACACATGCAGCGGTTGAACTAGTCGATCCTATCCTCGCCGCTAGTTGGCAATGCAACACACTACTCAGCTAGGCTACTCCGTATTCGTTCTTGCATTAACCGATGTGACACGGTAGTATACGCAGTAGCGGTAACACAAGACTACGATGGATCGGTTTTCGTTTACGAAAACAGAGTCGCCTAGCGTAGCGATGTGCAACACCGCTACTGGCCAGTGAGAGTAGGCTCGGTAAGTCCAACCGCTGCACATGCGGCGATGTACGTCACCTGGTGACGTTATATGTTCAACATCGTGGCCCACGAGAAAGACAGGCCATGCTGCGTACGTCACGAAGAGAGGCCAAAACTCGCTCGCTCGCACACCTCAGCAGACAAAATACGTTTCCAAACCTGTTAACTCGTAGTTGAGCGTGTACGTACTAACGAGAACTGCATCTTCTACTGGAACATTCTACTATGAAGTCTTACTGATTAGCAGTACTACAACAAAATTTAAGATCAATACGTGATATAAAAGGTATAACGGCTTGTTCATAGCATTTCGCCTCTTCTGCTTAACAGTCCTCATTTCACACAAGAAGCGGTACCTTGCGGAGCTGATAATCTTTTTGGCATGATTTTAATTTTATTGTACCCCGAACAAATTATAAGTATGCCTATGGACATCCGATCATTATGGGACTAATAACAGTAAGACTCCATAATAGCGGACTCCAGTAGAGGATGAAATTCTCGTTTGCACGTACGCACCCAGTTACAGGTTAACAGGTGTAGAAATGTAGTTTGTCTGCTGAGTTCAGCGAGCGTGCGAGCGAGCGTAGGTCTACCTTCGTGACGTATGCACCGCGGCCTGTCGTTCTCGTAAGCCTGTGCACTACATTTCTCATCTATTTTTGGCTATTTCCTGACATAAGCGGCACCATGTGTCTTACATTGAAAAATTACTGGTCTCAGCGTTATCCATCTCACTTCGGAGGTTTTTAAACGTAGGAAAGAATCACCACAAATTCATGGAAGGCATTATATGTTCAAATGTGTGTGAATTCCTAAGGGACAAAACTGCTGAGGTCATTGGTCCATAGACTTACACACTACTTAAACCAACTTGTCCTAAGAAGTGTCAGGAAGTAGTTTCTGAAAGTATTTGTATGGAGTGTAGCCACGTATGGAAGTGAAACATGGACAATAAATGATTTGGACAAGAAGAGAATAGAAGCTTTCGAAATGTGGTGCTACGGGACCGGTTGGTAGGACATGTTCTGAGGCATCAGTGGATCACAAATTTAGCATTGGAGGGCAGCGTGGACTGTAAAAATCGTAGAGGGAGACCAAGAGATGAAAAGCAGATTCAGAAGGATGTAGGTTGCAGTAAGTACTGGGAGATGAAGAAGCTTGCACAGGATAGAGTAGCATGGAGAGCTGCATCAAACCAGTCTCAGGACTGAAGTCCACAACAACAACAGTGCTAAGAACAACACACACACCCATGCCCGGGAGAGGATTCGAACCTCCGGCGGGAGAGTCCGCGCAATCAGTGACATGGCGCCTCTAACCGCGGGGCCACACGGCGCGACGGGAAGGCATTATAATTATGTCTTTTTATACCTGAACTGGGCACAGTCACAGTTACTTACATGATGGAAAGTGATGCTTCCGAATTTTTTATGTAAAAGTTCTTCAAGCTTTCTGAATCAAACAAATGTTGTTATCGTCTACACCTTTATTCTACATACTTGCAGCTTTCTACCGCTCCCAGTTGTAGCGTGTAACGCGACCGTGTGTAAGGTACCTATGTAGGTGCGTCCGAAACAAGGTGTTGTAATTAGGTTTCGAATTCGTACACACATGGAGCACTCCCTGCTTCAGCATCACAATGCCAGAACGCACACGAGCGCTGAGACATCTCCAAAAATACGTCGCTTGGGTTCACTGTTATCGATCATCCTTCATACAGTCCCGACTTGATCCCATCCGGTTTTTATATGTTTCCAAAACTTAAAGAACACCTCCGAGGACTTCGCTTTGCTAGTGATGAAGAGGTCCCAACACATTTGAGGTTGTGGCTACGTCAACAGCGTCAAACATCTCACAGTGGCGGTATCAACAAACTGGTCCTCTCGTTAGGAAACATGTATTCGTCGCCAGGATGACTACGTTCAAAACTAAATATGCAGACATGAAGAATAAACATGCAGAATATTAATTATGTTTGTTTTATTTAAAAAGTCTTAACGAGTTTTCACACCTAAAATTCGGAGGAATTACTCTCTAGCAAGCCCTCGTATAATGCTCGCCGTCCAGTAGGAGAGAGTGTTCTATCTCCAGGATAATGTACCTAGGAACACATAATGTTTCTTGTCGGCGTTTCGGTGTGGTTACCAATTTTAGGATCACGTGAAGGAAGACGCGTTTGAGGCGGCCCAAAGCACTTTCCAGCATTTTCTACTGTTTTTGTTGTTGTGAGGCACGGGGGCCTGCTTTGTGGAGCCTTTGTAAACATTTGGAGAATATTGTCAATTTGTGTAAAGTGCGGATGTTTAAGACAAACTTCGTAAGTAAAGCATTATACTGTAACTCGAAATGGTAGGTCTTCTGCTATGGAACACGCGAATTAGCAAATGAACTGAGATTTTTTAATGTGTTAAGAACTTTCCCTGTGTTGGTAACGGAAATAAAAGTTAATTGCAGATAGCTTCAGTTTCATGTTTTTAGCGTGTAACTGGTTTTTGACAATGCAACTCAATGGCACATACTCATGACACGAGCGTGGGCTAGCAGACTCAGGAATCCTGCATCGCCAGTCATGGGAAGGTCATAGCAGAGATGGTTTGCCGTTGCCTTCCTCCGACCTGTTATGAAGTGAGCATCTGAGCCATGTGGATGATGTGATGAGGGCTTCTACACTGTACTTTCGGAATAATACCCACCATTTCTTCATTTGTGTAGGCTGTTCTATAATTAGTTTATTAATGCTGATAGTGTGTGTGTAACCACTGAAATGCTTTTCTCGTCTTGAAAAGCCAAATAAAACATAGTTATTCGTGAGGGCTTCTCGACTGTTTGTAGATTGCAGTAGAAATGTAATGTCCGCGTGTAAGTAGTGTAACGTCTCTTACTACATCCATATCCAAGTAATGATAGTGAAACTTGTGTACTTCTTATCTTGGATGCTTTTTACCAGGAGCACAAACGGGTAATCACTGTGTAAATTACGCGTTTTCGACTTTTTTTGCAACAGATTGTAGTGATACGTCAGTATAAGAGGCGTCAACCATATAACGTTGTTTTACTTTCCTGCCTTGCTTCTAGATCACATGACTTTATAATATTACTTACTTATTTATTCATTACTCTCACGTTGAATCGTCTGTCCCTTCTCACGACTAGAAAACATGGTGGAGGCAGAAGATGTAATCCCAGTGGCTAATGGTTCGCCAGTTACTGAACTGCGCATTGTTCTTGACAAAAGAATAAACAAAACAAAAAAACTATAGAGATGTATGTAACTGAAAACTATTATGTACGAACGAAAAGAGGTGGAGCGCTGAAACTGTGAAAACCGCAACACTACTCAGTAACAATAAAATTAGGTATACTGTAAGGCTGTACTTTTCGAATGGGCAATACTTGCACTGTCCATATGCGCCATGCCAGTGAGCATAAATTACAGAGAACTCAGGCGCGTTTAAACAGTCATTCCTCCAGCGGTCCAGTGCGACTTGAACGGAAAGAGATCCCAATAAGTGATTCAGTGAGAAGTACCTCTCGCACGCACTTCACAGTGGTTTGCATAGATATCGATATTCACGGAGATGTTCTATATGGTCTTAGTTTTCGTCGATGCAGTACTCCGTCGATCTATTTTCGGAAATTTAAGAAATCTAGTCGAGAGTTTGCTGCCAATCGAAGTCGCTAAAGCCGGGCGAAATTTTTCAGCACGCTGGTCTTGCGTCAGCATCGTTAGTGACCTGCTGTCACCGACACCGCCACCACCACCGTCGCAGTCGTAGAACCGCGGAGGCCGCCGGCCCTGGGGTCGAAACGTCGATGACGTCGGAGCGCAGCTGCTGTCAGCCGCTCGTCGGACGAGATCTGCCGCCGGAAGCGTGGTGCGTGACGCGTGCCGGGCTGCGGCGACACGAGCGTCAGATCGGCGGCCAGTGTGGGAGTACTGGACCCACATACCTCGACCAAATAGTGTGTTGTTGGCAGTAGCTCTGCTAACTGTGCGCGCTGTGTACTCGGCACTGTCCTCTATGCAAGAAATCAGCAACCGCTTTCACCACCGAAAGACTCATCGATGGCGAAATCTACTTCCAGCTTGGCACGTAGTCCACCGAATTCATTAGTATTATGTTTCATAACATATCAAAATTGCTGTGCATCGTTAGGTATGCAGGGAAGCCTACAAGAAAAAAATACCGGACAAGTGTGAATAGGACTCACGCTCATTGGGCTCCGTACAAACTTAATTATGTATGTAAACATTGATAATAATGATAATAAAAGTGGCTGAATGGCGTGGCACTTCGGTGACTTGTGTGTCCCTAACCTTCCCAGTTACTCAACCAAGGAAGGGGGACCTAGAGTTTAACGCCGAATGCAATCACGTGTTGTTTCTGGTGAGTCCTTGCATCGTTCGTAGGTGAAGGCTATTTCAAAACGTAGACCGAAATGTCTGTGTTCCGACCTGGAGTAGATCCCTCGACTCACCAGTTTCCAGGCGCACACTTTATGGCTACACCAGTAGACCCGACATGTATACAGGACAATCATTTTAGCTCAATACATTGAAATAGGTCCAAAACTACACATCGGGTACAAAAAATTATAATTCCAATTTTTTCCCGGAGGGGGACATTCCATTATACCACACCCGACCTCTCACCCAACCCCACCCCGTGTGTGGATGGAGGGGGGGGATATCTTTTTTTATTGTAGTTTACGATTGTACGGCTAAATCTACATACCTTTTGCCAGAAGTAGTTTCTTCGTTTCACCACATGTGGCGCGGTCATAGGAGGAATAGAAATTGGTACACACTCGTAAGTTACGACTTGGTACTCAATGGCCCCTGAATATCCCATGGCACATAGGACCCTACCTCCATGGTGCAAGGCTAGGACACGCCGTTGTTTCATAACTTCCAATTGGAAATACCATTGGCAACGTAGCATTCCTTCGACATATCGAATAGGGGACTAACCGACGCGCCACTATGGCCGTGGCTCGAGGCGAACATTACTGTACTTTTCCAGGTAGAGTAAGTGTTCAAACGTAGTACCGGCAACGTCATTACACTTAGCGATCTGCTTCTGAAATGACCGTACACGGGACAGAAGCATATCCGCTGGAATGTCAGCAGAGGTGTTTCTGATGCGGTAGATCATGTCTTCAGGGCCTATTGGCATTTTCTGGTACAGCTTATCTTTTAAATATCCTCACAGAAAGAAATCCGGCGAATTCAAATCCGGCGTCCTAGCGACGGCCTACCGGGCGACCTCTATCGATTCACTGACCAGGTCTAATACCTTCCGTGCTTCAACTGCGTAATGCACTGGGCAACCGTCATGCTGAAAACACATACTATTTCAAACGTTTTGGTCAGTATCCCTCACTATTGCCTGTAGTTCCTGCTCCTGTCGGAGGAATAACACGTCCCAAAAGGGTTTCCCAATTAGGAGATATGAAATACTGGTCTTTCCTACCCTCCCAGCATAGAGGTGTGGACCCACATGCCACTGGATGTTAAGATCGTGTACCCGTTTGTATTCCTCCAATTATACCTCCATCTATGGCAAAACAAGGAAAATGCTTCAGACGAGACTAATGAAAGTTTGGCATTGAAGATTACAATGTTACTCCACTCTACCCACGTACGGGGTTGGGTGGCGGGTGAAGTATGCTGTTGCTTGGTGTCTCTCTCCGAGACAAATAAATCGGAATTATAAATTTTTTGATACTATGTGTAGTTTTCGAGATATTTCAGTGTGTAGAGTAGAGAGTTCATCTGTAGGTTTTCTTGACTGATTCTACGAATATCAAAATACGTGACGTATACTGCCGTATCTTTTGACGGCGTTTCCTTATAAGCTCTCACGTTTCACACCGTCAGGGGACCGTAATCTCAGTATTTGAAGTAAATTTCAATTGATACCTATATTCGTTCCTGAGAAAAAGGGATGATAACGGACTGACATACGGAAAAAGGATAAAAAACATTTTTTGTATGATATAATTACAAATTAACAGTTTTCCGGTTTTCTTCCTTTACTTATCTTATGAAACCTTACTTGTTGCCAAATTTTACGATTTCAGGACAGCCGGAAGTATCCTACAGGTTTTGTTGAGTGAACATATTTTTTACAGCCAAGACCGCATTATTTAATATTTATTATTGATGAACTGATTTAACAGTGCAACTTATATTCTGATATTAAAAAAAAGAAACAAAATTATTTTTCTTATAAAACGTGTTCCTATATAAGTTTATCAGTCACACCATGTGACTCAAGTTTCTTATATTGAGAAAATGGAAGGAGCGATCTATATTTAACTTGAATAAACGTTTTATAGCCAGTGTCGCATTACTTAGTATTTATTAATGACTTGAGGTTTTTAATAGTTGCAACTGTCATCTTCTGATCTTCAAAAAAAAAAAAGTTTATCATTACTTGATGAGTGAGTTCACAAGTATGGCATAAAGGGCCTTGAAACTCCCTGGCAGATTAAAAGTGTGTGCCGGATCGGGACTCGGTCCGGCACACAGTTTTAATCTGCCAGGAAGTTTCATATCAGCGCACACTCCACTGCAGAGTGAAAATCTCATTCTATAAATGGCGTTATCTTTTGACTTCATTGACTTTCAAGCTTAAATTTTTCACACCATCAATGGACTACATCTTTGGAACTTAAAATTTCAGTTTGGTGCCTTTACTCGTTTCTGAGGAAATGGAGTGTTAACAGTCGGATGGACGGAAAGACAGACGGGCAACAAATTGATCCTATAATGGTTCCATTTTTACCTACTGAGGTACAGAAATCTAAAATTACCTCAGACCACATCATCTAACCTCACAATGGATGGTCATAAAGTTCCTATTATCACCTCGAAAAATTAATCTGTAATCTTCAAACTTCTGTTACTCAACACACAGTCGCCCTTCAATGCGATTTTTTTATGGTGAATGACTTGTGGGAGACATTGAGTATAGGAGTTTGCATATTAGCTCTTTAGAAAGCAATTACCTCGAAAATCACCTCGGCGACTATCTGGGGAAAGAGAACTCTGTTACTTTCTGAGAATACGAGTGGTGATCCCAAAGAAGCCGGAATTTGGACTGTGTACTGTAAAGAATGAATTAAGGAGCATAAACAGCGCCTTCAATAGCTTCCCGAGACGTTTCGTCTTTACAGCCTCCCGAAACCACTTCAGAAGGTACCGGTATTACGCTTCTGTGACGGCTTGCCTTCTTGACGCATAGCCTGTTAGTATTACACAATGTCATTCTCAAAAGATACTAAGCATCTTCTTGGCCAATGATGACTGGGTATAGTCTATTTTTATAGTCTATTTTCGCCCTGATGAAACCACGTTTCCACCGCATGCTTGGTTACCTTGTGCCGGTGTCGTAGTCATTCCCCAAAAGCCGTCGTCACGCGGACCGTGCATTAAAACCCCAGTGTTGAGCGTGCCGGGTTTCTGTCGTCATAGCGTGAAAAAAGCGCTTTGAGAAGTCTTTCCGAATGTGTAGGGCAATATCAAGCATGTCAGATATCATGAACGTGCGACTGAACGTAGACAAATGAGACAGAAGACGCCACCGACTTCACATGTACGTCACGTCTTTTCAGTAGAGAGTCGGGAGACGCCGGATTCGCTCTCTGTTGAAGCATATATTTTATGGCTTTTATAACTTACGTCCTATGAATACAAGCCATTTTAGAGCACCTGTAAATTCAGGATTGCTGGAAAACCTGCCGTTTGTTAGTACGGTCTGTTATAATAAAATGACGGGAAATGTCGTGTTGAAGGTTAAAGAATTTTCGCACTGTAGGTTGCATGTTATGAAAGTGTGCCATTCCAAGCAAAGGTACATTGAAGATCCATCAAAAACACATCATTCTTCTTATGATTTGTTATAACTGAATAGTTAATAACTTACCTGCTATTAAAGCCTTCTGAATGTCGTAGTGTACGAGACAATGTTGTACGTTGCAGAAATTCAATGGAGCCTCCTCAGCTGCAGGCACGGTGGTTCCCCGTGGTCGGTCAGGGAACTGGTCCCAATATGTAACAGAACCAGGTAGTGCAGACCTCAGAGATGGAATCTGAAAGACGTCATGCGCCGTTCGCACATAATCACTGACGATAAACGACGGAGAATCAGATCGAAAGAAAGA
Source organism: Schistocerca nitens (assembly GCF_023898315.1). Taxonomy (NCBI): domain Eukaryota; kingdom Metazoa; phylum Arthropoda; class Insecta; order Orthoptera; family Acrididae; genus Schistocerca; species Schistocerca nitens. Next base: position 419,546,807 of record NC_064618.1, on the reverse strand, counting down.
CGATGAAGAGTATACAAACGGAGTGTTGTGCGATGTGTAGCCGGTTCGCGTCACACCGTATCCAGTTTTTTTGTCACCTTCGTGTTTTCTAAAAGGTTTTGAGACTTTCTTATTAATTTAATAGAAGAATATTCTACACCATTATAAATGTAAGTGAGCTCTCTCTCAGCAGTGTGTTCCTTCGATTGGTTTTGTTTACAAGGGAGCTTGCACTACCTGCAGTAAGATATTTTGCATTATCTCTTATAAAGACTTTTATTTCACATATTCAAACAATTCTGCTACTTTCTACTATATAGTGAGAATAATGAAATAATTTTGGTTTCATATGGATCACTATGTAAATTTGTATCGTACTATTTGTTATGGAGCTTTTACAATCTGGATGTCCTTACTGACTGCACATGGAATTTTCTTTTTTGGCTTGTAACGTGTTCATGGACCTCGAAATTTTTATTTACGTACACTACAGACGGAACAATCATATGGACAAGTGAGGATACGTGTGTTCAATAGAGCTAAAGTAGAATTATATTCATTCGCTTTCGTATCGAGTAGCCGTCGCAACAGTGAAACGTCAGTTATGACGATGCGAACGTAAGGACAACATAACACCCAGTCTCCGAGCGTGAAAAGCCTCCAATAGTCCGGGAATCGAACGTGGGAATTTTACGCCCATCCATTTCGTACACAAACTGTATGATTTGCTAGCCAGGTGCAGCTGATAACTGCTGCTGGAGCGCTCACGTTGAGACGCACGTACCGTATGCACAAGAAGGGTCGTTTCTGAGCGAGTGTTCAGCAGCACAATGGAGATATATCAGCACATTGCACGGTAGATACCACTGCCCGTGTGACGACTCGTCCTTGGTCGTTAGGCGGCTGGTCATCTGGCTAGGGCTGACACAGCTGCTGCCTGTGTTTGGCTGGGTTCCTGGGTTCGGACTGCAGCGGGCGGTGAACTTTGTCTTGTCTAAAATGTCTTTTAGGATGTGAAAATTCCTATACGACTGATTTTCGCTTTTCCCCACTATCGCATCGATTGACACTCGTCTTTGAGCACCGCGTTCTCCATTTCCTTTATGAACCCCGGTTTTACATTGGAGAGATGGTCTGACACTTCTCTTTTCTCATTCAGACTGATTTTACCTCACTGGAAGCGTCGGCACCATATAATCACAGCACCATTGTTGCCGTACGCTTCCACAAATTAGACATGAGATACTGCAATGTTGATTCCCATCAAATGAAGAAATTTTCGCACGATACTCCACTATATCGTTAAGCTCTACCATTTTGTAATTCTTCTAAAGGCGTAGTTTGGAGCTGTAGCACGAGGATTTCAGTGTGTACCGCGATTGCAGACAAATAGCTGCATATAAACAAAAAATTAATTACGCTACTTTACTTTTAAAATGCAATAATTCAAATACACTCCTGGAAATTGAAATAAGAACACCGTGAATTCATTGTCCCAGGAAGGGGAAACTTTATTGACACATTCCTGGGGTCAGATACATCACATGATCACACTGACAGAACCACAGGCACATACACACAGGCAACAGAGCATGCACAATGTCGGCACTAGTACAGTGTATATCCACCTTTCGCAGCAATGCAGGCTGCTATTCTCCCATGGAGACGATCGTAGAAATGCTGGATGTAGTCCTGTGGAACGGCTTGCCATGCCATTTCCACCTGGCGCCTCAGTTGGACCAGCGTTCGTGCTGGACGTGCAGACCGCTTGAGACGACGCTTCGTCCAGTCCCAAACATCCTCAATGGGGGACAGATCCGGAGATCTTGCTGGCCAGGGTAGTTGACTTACACCTTCTAGAGCACGTTGGGTGGCACGGGATACATGCGGACGTGCATTGTCCTGTTGGAACAGCAAGTTCCCTTGCCGGTCTAGGAATGGTAGAACGATGGGTTCGATGACGGTTTGGATGTACCGTGCACTATTCAGTGTCCCCTCGACGATCACCAGTGGTGTACGGCCAGTGTAGGAGATCGCTCCCCACACCATGATGCCGGGTGTTGGCCCTGTGTGCCTCGGTCGTATGCAGTCCTGATTGTGGCGCTCACCTGCACGGCGCCAAACACGCATACGACCATCATTGGCACCAAGGCAGAAGCGACTCTCATCGCTGAAGACGACACGTCTCCATTCGTCCCTCCATTCACGCCTGTCGCGACACCACTGGAGGCGGGCTGCACGATGTTGGGGCGTGAGCGGAAGACGGCCTAACGGTGTGCGGGACTGTAGCCCAGCTTCATGGAGACGGTTGCGAATGGTCCTCGCCGATACCCCAGGAGCAACAGTGTCCCTAATTTGCTGGGAAGTGGCGGTGCGGTCCCCTACGGCACTGCGTAGGATCCTACGGTCTTGGCGTGCATCCGTGCGTCGCTGCGGTCCGGTCCCAGGTCGACGGGCACGTGCACCTTCCGCCGACCACTGGCGACAACATCGATGTACTGTGGAGACCTCACGCCCCACGTGTTGAGCAATTCGGCGGTACGTCCACCCGGCCTCCCGCATGCCCACTATACGCCCTCGCTCAAAGTCCGTCAACTGCACATACGGTTCACGTCCACGCTGTCGCGGCATGCTACCAGTGTTAAAGACTGCGATGGAGCTCCGTATGCCACGGCAAACTGGCTGACACTGACGGCGGCGGTGCACAAATGCTGCGCAGCTAGCGCCATTCGACGGCCAACACCGCGGTTCCTGGTGTGTCCGCTGTGCCGTGCGTGTGATCATTGCTTGTACAGCCCTCTCGCAGTGTCCGGAGCAAGTATGGTGGGTCTGACACACCGGTGTCAATGTGTTCTTTTTTCCATTTCCAGGAGTGTATATGACTACCTCCCATAGAAATAAGGTAATAAAAATTGACGCGAAAACGGACAGTTACATTTCGCGTGCAGTAGTTACGCAACTGCATCATCCGAGGGCGCAACACAGACCGACTAAGAGAGTTAAAATTTTATTTGCTCTGCGTTACTCCGTACAGAGGAGACAGCTATTCGGTGCAGGTGAACAAGTGGCGCATACTCATTAGTGTACATTCATTACCTTCAAATGCTTGCTACTTTATGTGATGTCTTCTTTTCGTCAGATTATTCAATGCCAGCAGTAATTATAAGAGCTAAAGAACTAGTGGCGTTGCTGCTCTCTTGTTCTAGTATCTTTAGACCTGCAGCTGGCTGCGGAACAGCGGGTATCTTCCCAAATTTCTGTCGACTTGTCAAATCATGTAGATTACATGAATTATATATCTGGAGAGCAAAGCAAAAACATCAGATGACAAAGAACATAAGGAAGTAAAAACGGAAGAAGTTTGTAACAACCAAGAGATGATGCTGACTGCCCTTCCAAAAGTGGAGATCTTAGGATACAGGAGAAAGAAGGAGAATGAAATGAATGGCATCAGAGCGGGGAGACGATCAGGAGCCATCAAGTTCTTTAATACTGAAGAACAAGAAGAAAAAATTCACTATGGAAGACTGTTGGTCACAAGTTTGGTGAGCTGAAATTCAACGGAGCTATCTTATTGCACCTGACGGCCAATTAAAGCCTTTAATCTTCTGTCAGGACCATTAAACACAAATTCTCTTCTGAAGATTGTGAGATAAAGGGTGATTGTTTTGACCGTATATAGACTCTATGGATTGATCTACGAGTGGATACAGAACATAAAAGGCCTAATGAACTTTCATTGCAAATGCATGGCTTCCAAGATAGATATTATTTATTCATTCAGTCATATATTGTTACAGAGACTGTGGTCTAATATACATTGTACCATGCAGCTACAGCTACTTTATGTGTTGAAAATGGTTTCCATGTGCCTCAACTCATGCTTGTACATGCCGTAGCATGTTCTGTCGCACACGTTCACTACTTAAACCTAACTAACCTAAGGACATCACACACATCCATGCCCGAGGCAGGATTCGAACCTGCGACCGTAGCGGTCGCGCGGTTCCAGACTGAAGCTCCTAGACCCGCTCGGCCACGCCTGCCGGCACGTTCACGGCCAGACTGCATCCGAACAAAGGGAGCATGAGTACGCTGCTCTATTGTCTCCACAACTGGAATGGGCTCTGCATACAAGATAGTTTTGAGATGGCCCAGTAACGAGAAATCGTACGTGTTCAGATATGGTGAACGAGCAGGCCATGCAACTTGACCCCCTATTGTGTGCCATCGGCCAAGGAAGACATAACTGAGTTATTTCCTGACGTTAACGGCAAAGTGGGCTGGAACACCAACATGTAGCACCCACATAACCCTTCCAATCATCAATGGCACTTTTTCCAGAAGGGCAGGCGAAGTTACCAGCAAGAAACATCGATAGTTCCGGCCTGTTAGGCGATGTGGAAGACTGGTCCCAAAATACAGTTGCCAATTATCCTGGCCAAAACAGTCCGTCTGCACCGATGCTGATGATTCGCTGCCACTGTACCATAGCAGTTCTGCATACTATCCCACAGATGACTGTTATGAAAGTTGAAGATACCATTCCGCGCAAAGGTGGCCTCATCTGTGAATAGAATGGATGACACAAATCTCGGAGTCGTGGTTGTCTGGTGAAGAAATCAATGACAAAACTGCTCCCGAAGTGGAAAGTCTGTCGCTAATAAACCCTGCACACGTTGTAAGTGATAAGGGTAGGAACAATTATCATGGAGAATGTTCCACACAGGCTTACTCTATATTGGCGGACCACCTGCCTGTTACTGACACGGCGGTCAACTTTCACAGTATTCATCAAATTATCCTCCAAGTTTGGTGCCCGAAAATTTGGAGCACGTTCTTCATAATGTCCTGCTCCCAGAAGCGACCCTGTCTCAGACAAACGGTGAAACTCTGTTTGCAAACAGTGAATGTTGTGGTTTCTGTTGGCGGTGATAGGTCTCCTGATACATGCAACAGCGACTGGCCGAGACAGAAGCAGCAGCTCATAACCAGTAGCGAATTGTTTAATTTCATCTGTGTGCTTTGATAGTTTAGTTTCTTGAGTCTCTGCATGTTAATGTAATGTCCAGTAGCCCCAGGACTCGTGTTTTCGTTTGCATCAGATTTTGTGACATATTAAAAGTTCCTAATTAGGGGCGAATTATTTAATCTTACCTGAGTGCTTTGGTTTGGTTTTTGAATCTCTGGTATTAATCTAATTTATTAGGAACAGTTCCTGGGTTTTTGTCAAGGTCTACAGTAGAGTTCCAGAGCACATGCCAATGGTCCATTTATGTCGGTAGCTTCCTTTTCCACAGTCTTTAGTCTTTAGTATGGCTAGGGACTGCGATTGATGTGTGAAGATGCGAGCCGAGTTGGTGACACTTCGCTCTCAGCTCCAGGCTGTGATGGCTTCGGTTACATAGCTTTAAGTTGCAGTGGATGGTCACTACTGTTGTGGTCCGGCCGTGATGATCCAACCGGCGTCCAGCATGTCCGAATCCTCCGATCGGTCCTCACCTGTGGCCTGCCGAGTTGCTGCTCGGACTGAGGTTGATCCCTCACCTGTGGTCGAGTGGCAGATCGCCCTGGGGCGTGGCAGGCAGGGAAATACTTCCCAGGGGGACACACTTAAGGCTTCTCTGGTTAGTCTGAGAAACAGGTTCCAAGTACTGTCTGTAGCTGACACTGTCGCTCAGCCAGATGCAATCGCCTGTCCTGTTTCAGAGGAAACCTCTCAGCCTGCAAGTTCTGGGCAATCTAAGAGGGTGGGATTATTGATAGTTGAGAGCTCCAACACTAGGCGCGTTATTGTTCCTCTTAGGGACATTGCTGCAAAGAAAGGGGAGAAAGCTAATGTGCACTTCGTGTGCATACTGGGTGGACTCATTACAGACATGGAACAGGTCTTTCTGGATGCCATGAAGAGCACAGTGTGAGGTCAACGTCGGTAATAATGATCCTCTCTGGCTTAACGTGGCTAACAGAAGTGGTAAACGCTGCTAGTCATGCTTGTGAGGTGAAAGCAGAGCTGTCCATTTGCAGCATAGTCGACAGTACCGTCAACGGACCTCTGGTGCAGAGCCGAGTGGAGGGTCTAAATCAGAGGCTCAGACGGTTATGTGACAGTGTAGGCTGCAGGTTCCTCGATTTGTGCCGTAGGGTGGTTGGGTTTCGGGTTCCGCTGAAAAGGTCAGGAGTCCACTATACCCAGGAGGTGGCTACACGCCACGGGCGGGGACTGGGTGGTCTTTCAGGTTAGAGGGTCTCAGGGAAACACAAAAAGCTCTTCAGCCACAAAGGATGCAGACCGAACGTAGAAAGGACGTAGATACAGTAACCATCCCTATAACAGTTGTAAATTGTCACACCTGTATTGGGAAAGTATCAGAGCTCCAAGTGCTAATAGAAAGCACTGATGGTCAAATCGCGTATACTACACGGGGCTTGAATTCAAACAAATAGTACCTGCAGCAGTTGAAAGATTTGTACAAAATAAATTAACGAAGGACGGAGCTGATCCCCCATGGTACACAAAACGAGTCAGAACACTGTTGAAGAAACAACGAAAAAAAAGCCAAATTCAAACAGACGCAAAATCACCAAGATTGGCGATCTTTTACAAAAGCTCGAAATTTAGCGCGGACTTCAAAGCGAGATGCTTATAATAATTTCCACAACGAAACTTCGTCTCGGAACCTGGCAGAAATTCCAAAGAGATTCTGGTCGTATGTGAAGTATGCTAGCAGAAGACACTACCAATGCCTTCTCTGCGCAATAGCGATGGAAATACTATCGAAGACTGTGCTACCAAAGCAGAGTTACTGAACACGGCCTTCCGAAATTCCTTCACCGAAGAAGACGAAGGAAGTATTCCAGATTCCGAATCAAAAACAGCAGCCAACATGAGTAACGCAGAAGTAAATATCCTCGGAGTAGTGAAGAAATTTAAATTACTTAGTAAAAGCAAGTCATCTGGTCCAGACCGTATACCATTTAGGTTCCTTTAGCTCCATATTTAACAATCATGTACAACCGTCGCTCGACGAAAGATCTGTATCCAAAGACTGCAAAGTTGCACAGCTCATATCAATATTCAAGAATGGTGGTAGGAGTAATACACTAAATTACAGGCCTATATCATTAACGTCGATATGCAGCAGGATTTTGGAACATATATTGTGTTCGAATATTATGAATTACCTCGAAGGAAACGGTCTATTGACACACAGTCAACACGGATTTAGGAAACATCGTCCTTGTGAAACACAACTAGCTCTTTAGTCGCACGAAGAGTTAACTGCTATTGACAAAGGACCTCAAATGGATTCCGTATTTCTGGATTTCCAGAAGACTTTTGACACTGTACCACACAAGCGGCTTGTAGTGAAATCGCGTGGTTATTGAATATCGTCTCAGTTACGTGACTGGATTCGTGATTTCCTGTCAGTCAGAGTTCTTAGTAATTGACGGAAAGTCATCGAGTGAAACAGAAGTTATATCCGGCGTTCCCAAAGGTAGTGTTATAGGCCCTTTGGTGGGAGACGATCTGTGGTGGTGGTGCTGCTTAGTGTTTAACGTCCCGTCGACAACGAGGTCATTAGAGACGGAGCGCAAGCTCGGGTTAGGGAAGGAGTGGGAAGGAAATCGGCCGTGCCCTTTCAAAGGAACCATCCCGGCATTTGCCTGAAACGATTTAGGGAAATCACGGAAAACCTAAATCAGGATGGCCGGAGACGGGATTGAACCGTCGTCCTCCCGAATGCGAGTCCAGTGTGCTAACCACTGCGCCACCTCGCCCGGTGACGATCTGTGCAGCCGTCTTAGGTTGCTTACAGATGACGCATTTGTTTATCGACTAGTTAGGTCATCAGAACACCAAAACAAATTGCAAAACGATTTATTAAAAGTATCTGTATGGTGCGAAAATTGGCAGTTGACTCTAAGTAATGAAAAGTGTGAGGTCATCCACACGAGTGCCATAAGGAATCCGTTAAACTTAGTTTAAACGGTAAATCAGCCAAATCTAAAGGCCGTAAATTCGACTAAATAACTAGAAATTACAATTACTAACAAAATGGAAGGAAAACGTAGAAAATGTTGTGGGGAAGGCTAACGAAAGACTGCGTTTTATTGACGGGAAACTTAGAAACAGTAGCAGGTCCAGCAAAGAGACTACCTAAAATAGGCTCTTTGGAGTAGCGTTGCGCAGTCTGGGATCCTTAGCAGATAGAACTGACGGAGTACATAGAAAAAGTTCAAAGAAGGGCAGCACGTTTTGTATTATCGCGAAATAGGGGAGAGAGTGTCATTGGAATGTACATCATTAAAACAAAGGCGTTTTTCGTTGCGGAGGAATCTTCCCACGAAATCCTAATTACCAACTTTCCCCTCCGAATGCGAAAATATTTTTTTGACGCCGACCTACATTGGGAGAAACGATCACCATGATAAAATAAGGGAAATCAGAGATCGCACGGGAAGATATAGGTGTTCATTCTCTCGGCGCGCTAAACGAATTGGAATAACAGAGAATTGTGAAGGTGGTTCGATGAACCCTCTACCAGGCATTTTAAATGTGATTTGGACAGTATTCATGTAGATGTAGATGCAGAAAACGTTGCTGCCCGCCACCCGATCCCATTTGCCTTTCCGTAAGTGAATACTATGTTGGCAAGCACTCGATTCTAATGCGGAACCACTGCGTACAACGCTGTATCACATCCACTGCAAGGTGAGTCAACTAGAGAAGTGAATCGGACACAATATTACCAATTACTATGGTAGGAGAGGGCGGTAGGGCGTGACGTTTGAGGAAGGAAACCAGGAGGAAACCATGCATACTGTAACTGTAGCTGTATGGTGCAGCGCGTATCAGATCGCAGTCTCTGTAACAATGTATGATTGAATAAATGGTCTCTAGCATGGAATTCATACATTTTCTGACGTAAGTTCAATAGACCTTTTTTGTTCCGTAACCTCTGATCGATCAATCTTTAGAGATTTTACACGATTGAAAAAATCAACCTGTATACATTACCGTAACAGAACATGCAGGCTGTTTCGCCAATATATCGAAAAATTCCGATTTAAGGCAGATTAGGGAGTAACGCCCATCGATGACGGATTGCCTAAGGACAGAATCTCGAACCAGGGAGGAGGGAGAGAGACCTCCACTGTTTCTATTGAAAGTGTTCATCTCGTCAGTTGTATTAAGCGGCTTACAAAACGCGCATTGGAAACTTAAATTTTGACTAACGGAATAGGAAGTGAACTACAAATTTCACGAATGGGAGTGTAGTATAGACCGATGATCTCGCTGTTTCGTCCCCACCCCCAAACCAACCTATCAGAGAGTCCAGTTTCCTAACCTCTTGCGGGACTATTAAGAATTTCGAGAAGTTACAGATAAAAAAAAATGGAGGAATAAACTGAAAATATGAGCGGAGTCTCAAATGTTAGGTCGTCGATGTAGCAAAGAATCGAAAACGCAGTGCGGTGAAACAGGAGCTTACAAGACGCATGAAGTAAATAATGTCCCCTCTAATACTGGCTTCATCTGATGTGAGTCGATGCTACCAGGTGCTGCTTAGTTACATCCTTTTATCACTTTGACTGCTAAATTTTTACATTCACTTGCGTAGTAGAGCATATCTTCTCGAACAAGCATTTTCGCTGCCGCAGTGTGTCTTTTGCTTTATAGTGTGTTTTTATTTAGAGTTCCTTATTTACACATTAAAGAAAATTGTCAAATAGTATTGTCATTGATGAACCTCGACAGATTGCCGCAATGTTCCTTCCGAATATGGTGGTAATTCCTCCGCGGATCGCATGTCGGTAGGCGCTGGTCGCGTGCAATTTGAGGATACATGCATTTCTTTTTAGTCGTAGAAATCATGAAAATTTATTTATGACCTAAAACCATAGTAGAAAAATAGTCTCAAAATAGTCAGGTTAAGAGCGCGTTTTTAGTGACCATAATACATGGTGGCTGGAAATAAGTATGGACTTTATGAATGTAAACACTACGATATTAACGGCTTCTTGTACATGCATGTTCTGATGCATTATACGGTCCCATGCATTCCGATCTAAGCAAACAATAGGCATCCTTATAACTGATGGAGAATTATAGCGAGAAAAGAAAGAAAACAAACGAGAACGGAAGTATGACTGTTGCACTCGCTGTGCGACGATTCTCATCCTTATAACTAAGTGTGACAAATCGTTTCATGCAGTCGATGTCCGAAACTACCTCCGAAAGTCCTACAGAAAGCAGTTATGAAAGAATACAGTATTTTACAAGATGCTCCGATCACTCCAACGTTAAAAAAAAACAAAAAACAAAAGTATTCTGCATTCGCTGTTAGCCTCTAGCCAACCGTGTGTTAATTTCCTATCGATAAAATTTTCAGTATGCTAGCAAAGATAATTTCCGGCCTCATCCGTCCGGCGGTTTTATCGGTGTTCGACGAGTCAGCATTGGGAAGAACAAATTGTTCTGTGCCCCGATCCTTGTGACACGTTCAGTTAAAAAAGCATCGACATAGAAACGGCACATAAATTTAACGTTTCTATATCGAGTCGATTTATACAATTTTTACCCAGAATTCCTTTGTTGTTAACATAAGGAATTAGTTGAATAATATGTCATTTTGGGGTGAGTTCAATGTAATCTAAAAGGGCTGAACTGAGTTGATATTCTCAGCATCCCAACATAAAGGGCTTCGAACACTCTCGTTTCAGACTTACAAGTCACAAATTATAGCTGTTAATTATAGTCAGCAGTGAAGTTATACTTTCTGTGTTAGACCAATAGGTAATGGTCTAAAATATTTAAGTTGGAACTAATTTTCCTATCATACGCTTGTTCTCCTAATAATTTCTCACAATAATTGTGAAGTGACACAGTGTCATTTTGTAGGAGAATTCTACACCGCTACAGTATCCCGTTAATCAATAGCCTTACAATAGATTCTGAATTGTTAACGATACTGTTTCATCGTATTCTTGTTATCTTCGTAACCATGCACTCACTCGTAAAGAAATTATAGACGTTAGAATGAATCTCTATCTCTGTAACGTTAACATTGTGTCTACTTGCTTAGAGTCTCGGACCACCACAGATTTCTAACATGTCAGGTAACGTCCTTAATGACTTACGCGATGTATTTGTTAATTTTTACAAAGTGTAACAATTCCCATACCATCGTCAGTAATACTTCGCTCTACTTACTCCCTTTTAGATGTTTCTGTCGCACCAAAACGTTTCAATAGTACGTATTTTCTGTGAATGTGTCTTAATACTGTTCTATTAACAACCATCTTAGAATTCAAACATATTTCAGAAAATCTCAGACATTTCAGTTTACTAAGAATTGTTACGATATATCTCTATACTGTCGTTTTATAATGTAAACTGATGCTACTACACTAGGGAATTGAAGATGCAATGAAAGTGTCGAATTTGAACATATAGTTGTTAGAAACTTCACGTATTCAGATATTCGTTTTGCGACCAAACAAATGGTGTTAAACATTTCTGAAGTCGTTTTCTTATTTTTATAGACGGACCATAAATTTTGACATATTTTAATCGAAGCAGCTGATAAATGATTCATTCGATTAATGGTTTCAGTTAAAGAACTTGCTCGTACCAGTAAGAAGGTGAGACAAACGAGGCTTTTGGTTTACGTTGTATTTAAAAGTACCGAAAGAAAATTTTGATTTATTGCGAAATCTTAAACATAAAAAAGAAAGATGTTTGCATCGTGATCATCAAAACAATGTACACTATGATTTCTAGAAGTACCTATGAAGATGGGAACACAGTCAATTAACAGAGAAATCGTGTAGATATGTTGAGAATATTTATTTAAACAGAATAGGTATGGGAAGTTTTTGTGCAATCGTGATCGTTGGTAGTGAATATTTATTTAAAAAATCAGGTATGGTATGTTTTTTGCTCATCAGATCTCTTAACACTAGTATCTCGCACGAACAGTGCTAGACTCCCACAAAGTATTATCGCAAATGGCTCAAGGAAATCAAAGTTTTCTGAAGATAAACACGCACCGCGGAGACTGGTGTGTTCGTACACACGGATAGGTGTCCTATCAACTTTTCCCTTGTATCACTGAGTGAACAGCATTCGTTCCCGGTGTTATCTACTTCGACATTTCTTCCTCCGTAAGGCATAAACTGGGTAACTCACATTTACCAGATGGTTTTAAAATTGCGACAGGACAGCGTAGTGATGTCACTCGTTTAAGCTTCGTGCCGATGAGATGTGTGTCCTCATTGCAAGACTAAAGAAAAATTTATTGCTCTTTACTATTACCATGTAGAGTTATGGAATGCGGCCATGTCAGACGAGATTTCAGCTCCTTATCTTATTATATATGACGGTAGTATCTGTTCCCGAAAGAACAGTTACCGTGGATGACCATGCAGCTTTGCTAGAAATGAAATGATAATTAAATGGACACCCTAGCTGCAAACGTCTATTAGGCGCACTAAGAATGTAGTGGTGTGGACATGTTGGGAATGTGGATCTCACGGGGAGCGTGCAAGGGAAAAGTCCATGCAGACACACTATCCTCTGTGCCCGCGGTGGCTCAGATGGATAGAGCGTCTGCCATGTAAGCAGGAGATCCTGGGTTCGAGTCCCGGTCGGGGTACACATTTTCAACATGTCCCTAATGAAGTACATCAACGCCTGTTTGCAGCTAGGGTGTCCATTTAATTATCATTCCTTATCTTATTTCTTAGTTAACTGATTTTTGAGTGATGTAATAAACACACTTATACTGAAATGGTCTACTTTTTCTTGACTGTCCAGTAGTATATCAGTATTAGGTCAAGACAAGAAAACATTCTTATTGTATCCGGTGTCAGATTACACATCCCGTGTCAGATTAGACGCTTGGCCGACTTGTATTCGAGGTGTCCCATCACCCCCCACCCTAACCCTCTCCGCATCATCTGAGAATTACTGGAAACATCTCTGGCCAAGACAGCTACGAGAGTTCACTATCATGCTCCTCAAAATTCTGCAGCATGTAGCACTCTTCTGACCTTGAGACGTGACAGTTTACCTGCTAGAAGATGCTACCGCCGTCGGGGAAGGTATCAGCCACGAAGGGAGGTGTGTGATCTGCAACAGCATTCACGTGCTCCGTAACTTTCGATGTGCTTTCGATTGTTACCACAGGTCACATGAAAAACCAAGTGAATGTCTCCCAGAGCTTAATACTGCACCCACAGTCCTGTATACGTTGCACAGTACATGTTTCACTTGGATGACGGTGACACGGACAGGACTGTTTACCTGGTATTACAAGAAACGTGATTTACTCGAACAGGCAACACGGTTCCACTGATTCACGGTACAGTCTCGATGCTCATGTACCCACTGCATTCGTAACCGACGGTGTCGCTGTGTCAGATTGGGAACAAGTAGGGCTCCATGTTAAACAACGTGCGCTGAGCAGCGTGTTCTGAAACACTTGTCTCTGCATCGGAACTACAGTTTGCCGTCGGGTCTGTCTAGATCACCGCCTACCTATAGAGCGGGCAGGCCGACCTCCACATTATGTGACGAGACATGGCTGTCCAGTACCTTGTCCCCAACTCTTGGTTTCACCGTCCTTCAGTCACTTTTCTTTACATACTTAAAAGACAGTAGCAAGTGAACAGCCGAAGAGCTTCGCGTTTCCGGGGTTCTCGTTCCCAAGAAAGAGACTTATCAACATCATCTGAATGAGGGCACTGAAATAATTCAGTGGCGAAAGTGAAAACTTGTGGTGAACCGGGATTCGAACCCTGATTTCCCGCTTTACGCGAGCGCTCGTCGTAATCGCTTCGGCTATCGGAACAAGCTTCCCGGCCGAACCAAAGACGCAAGTTGTCGCACAAAGTCCACCATCCTCTCGAAGCATTTACCATATTTCTCGCTAGAGGTCGGACTTCGGGTACACCCACACTGAAGATTCAACGCGAAATGCCGTCAAGGAGTGTACGAGTAGATAATACTATAATATACATGGTGTCTGTTCACTGGGACCACATATGTAACAGTAAATATGCCGTTTGTTGAAGCCACTTAAGCCGGCCGGTGTGGCCGAGCGGTTCTGGGCGCTTCAGTCTGGAACCGGGCGACCGCTACGGTCGCAGGTTCGAATCCTGCCTCGGGTATGGATGTGTGTGTGGTCCTTACGTTAGTTAGGTTTAAGTAGTTCTAAGTTCTAGGGGACTGATGACCACAGCTGTTAAGTCCCATAGTGCTCAGAGCCATTTGAAGCAATTTTTTTGAAGTCACTTGTATGTATGGATTTCCACATTAGCGGCACATATTGTCACTGGAATGATTCTCTTTTATTTTTCGCCCATGTTTATATGGAGTTCTACAAGTCTAAACGGATTCGTGTTTGGTGATTGCTTTATTTTCACATTATTGCACTCTGAAGGTACGGCTTGGGAAACATTTAGTTTGTTGCCGCACTTCAACGTTGATAGTTCGATTCCTGGAGGCATTTTGGTATTTTTGCCTCATGTGATATGAACAAAAATTCCAACAGTATTCTTTAATGCACGTCGTCTCTGGTTAGAGGTACTGGAAATCTGTGCTAGTCTCTGTGTCTTGTTATTTCAATGGACTGTAGATTTTTTGCGGTATCACGTGGTGAATCGATTTCCTGTACCGTCGACGGGCTGTCCTATAGATTATGATTTTCAGTAGAAGAATGTTCGTTTCTATGTGTGATGTCACGCTTTTGGTTGGTAGAAGTGCTTGTGAACTCCAACGTAGAATTCTATTTTGTATTAATTGCAAAACATGCAGCCTCGTTTCGCTGATTGTCGTCCGTGCGGTACACCCATACGTAAGTGACTGCAGTATGACCTATTTCTAGAGACACAGTTTTGTTTCTGGCCGCAAATCTTTACTAATAAAGAAAGGCGTAATTCCAAAATGAGATTTTCACTCTGCAGCGGAGTGTGCGCTGATATGAAACTTCCTGGCAGATTAAAATTGTGTGCCGGACCGAGACTCGAACTCTGGATCTTTGCCTTTGGGAGAGCACTTGCCCGCGAAAGGCAAAGGTCCCGAGTTCGAGTCTCGGTCCGGCACACAGTTTTAATCTGCCAGGTAGTTTCAAAGGGCGCAATTGTTTGTAGAATTTCCTTTTTTTGGGCGATGTACTCGGTACATTAAGTTCAAATGTAACAGTCATAAGAAACACATAACTCTAACAGCCAGTGTCGATCCAATGACAGAATACAATTTATGGATGGGAAATATATACTTTTTTTGGTATAAATTTATTTTAAAGGTCGTGTAGGAGGCTCGCGAGCATCATACGTTATCTGGACACACCGTTAACACTGCTTCAGGTCGCTAATTAAACGGAATCCATCTACTATAAAAAAATTGACACCTTTGGGGCACAACTTACCATCAGAACTGTTGTGACGAGACGAAACTACTTAAGTCTCGCCATATCTGTGGGTTCCTTGATTGGTCTGGGAGAAGCTCATCAAACTAGAACACATCAAAAATTTGTGCACTTTATTATATTAAGGAATAAAAGATTTACTTAACTTTGACACCATTTTTTGCCACATGATTGTTGTATGATTTACAAACGTCACTGACGAGCAAAGCATCGCTTGATGCACTTACTAACAAATTGTTCTACTGCAGTTGAAAATGCAACCTTTACGAAATAATGTGTTTATCAGAAACGTTAATTGTCGTTATCATACATGATGATGCTGACTGCCGTAGATGATGTCTCTAACTGGCGTTGAGCTTTTACATGCTCCATGCTATATTGACTTCACCGTGAGGGCGCTGATACGCTGAGAGACAGGCGTGGTGTTCTCGAGTGCTTTCCATTGGTTGTTACGGATTGCAGCAAGCCATCGCTAATGTCTATAGTATCGATTCGCGTGTGGCACCGCGATCTCTGTGCGATACCACAAAACATCAGAAATAAGCAAGATGCCGGCCGGTGTGGCCCAGTGGTTCTAGGCGCTTCAGTCTGGAACAGCGCGACTGCTACGGTCTCAGATTCGAATCCTGTCTCGGGCATTGATGTGTGTGATGTCCTTAGGTTAGTTACGTTTAAGTAGTTCTAAGTTCTCGGGGACTGATGACCTCAGATGTTAAGTCCCATAGTGCTCAGAGCCATTTTAACCATTTGTTAAGCAAGATGGAAAGTATCAAGTCGACTGGTAACAGATGTTAATAGAGTCCTTTATACTAAGTTTATGCCTGACATTCTTTTGTTGGTCCATGGTCAAAACGCGCCAGTTAAATTCTTAAGCATGTTAATTCTTATTACATGATGACCCTATTTCGTCGCCTCTAGTCTCGTATCGATCGTCCGTTCCTCAACATACTATTTCCGTATACGGTGGCGCTCTCTCGTGCAGATTATTTCGTACCACGTGAGTTTATTTATTTACTTATTGTTCCGTGGGACCAAATTAAGCAGAAATCTCCATGCTCATGGAACGAGTCAATACATGAAATTATAACACGATAGTAGAAACAGATAAAATGAAATATAAAAAACATATTCAGGCGACAAGTTGTAAGTTTAAATAAAGAAAATCAACAATGTAACACTGGAATTTGCCTAATTTTTTAGCTCTTCCAGGAGCTCCTCGACAGAATAGGAGTGAGCCATGAGGAAACTCTTCAGTTTAGACTTAAGACTTTGGGCTACTGCAAAGATTTTTGTGGTAGCTTATTGAAAATGGATGCAGCAGAATACTGCACTCCTTTCTGAACAAGAGTCAAGGAAGTGCATTTCACATACAGATTTGATTTCTGCCTAGTATTAACCGAGTGAAAGCTGCTAACTCTTGGGAATAGGCTAATATTGCTAACAACAAACGACATTAAAGAAAATATATACTGTGAGGGCAATGTCAGAATTTCCAGACTGTTGAATGGGTGTCAAGAGGTTCTCGAACTTACACCACATATAGCTCGAACAGCCTCTTTTTGAGTCAAAAATACCCTTCTTGAATCAGAAGAATTACCACAAAAAATAATACCATACGACATAAGCGTATGAAAATATGCGAAGTAGACTACTTTTCATGTTGAACTGTCACTTATTTCAGATACTGTACTAGTGGTAAATAAAGCAGCATTTAGTTTCTGAACAAGATCCTGGACATGGGCTTTCCACAACAGCTTACTATCTATCCGAACGCCTAGGAACTTGAACTGTTCCGTCTCGCTTGTAATATGCCCATTCTGTCTGATCAAAATATCGGTTCTTGTTGAATTGTGAGTTAGAAAATATAAAAACTGAGTGGACATCTTGAGCCTATAGCCGGTGTTAAACAGTTTTTAGTAATGAAGGGACGTTTCCTGATAGGTCTGCTAAGTATACTTTTGTGGCCATGTCACCAAAACCTCATCTCTCTCTCTCTCTCTCTCTCTCTCTCTCTCTCTCTCTCTCTCTCTTTCTCCCCTTCCCGCCTTCGCCTCTCCGAATGCTGGAGACACGTCATTCTTGACAGAGCAATCAACTAATCCAATATCCTCCCACTTTAAAAACAGATTCGTCTCTTGTACCAATTATAAGACAATCTGTAGCCTTCCCCAGCAGGCGGGAAAGCAACGGAAGTAGACAGAGAAAGAGCGCGAGGAAGGAGAGCGGTGGGCGGGATGATTTGATCTCCGAGGGTTGCTTGTGACATTCGGCTCGCGCATGCGCACTGCGGCCGAGGGTAGCGGCGGCATCTGTGCGGCGAGGCCGCCGCCGCCGCCTCCGCCTCCGTCATTACCCTTCGATCGGGGCGCGGCGTGCAACGCGCCACATCGTACTCTGGTAACCCAATTACGTTATAATGGGCCGTTCTGGCGTCCCGGGAGGCGCTGGCACGGCTGTGGCAGTCGCGGGGCGCCCCGCTCGCAAAACTGCGGGCGCGCCGCACAAATTCCTCGCCGTCTCGAGGGCTAAATTGGTGTATGAGTAAGCGCACCTCGGGGCATTTCTCACAGACCGGATCCCGTTCGGGGCACCACTTGTGCAGATCCACTTGTCGGAAATAAGTCATCGCCGTATTTCACGTCTTTTCGGCCAGTTACAAACGTCTGAAACCTGGAGGGCAGATTTTGAACGAATTTTATTGCGACTACGTGTGACTAAATTGTATAAACACTATTCCATAACAGGGATAGTCATCAAGTTTTAATTGTCACAAAAAACTGCTTACATTATGAAATAAAATTAAATTTGTCATAACGAATTCATCGAAAAATTTGTTCCAATCCATTGCGGCGCAGTGATGCAGCAACCTTCTGTTGTGATTAAGATTAAAAGGCAGTCCTAGAGTACAGAATGATTTTTATTGGTTCAAAGACGGCGCATTTCACCCTGGTAGGGCATCATCAAGTTATCTTGAAGAACAATAAATATGTACATAACAAATAACCAGGCGTGGCTCTATCCGGGACAACTATAGTCAGCAGTGAAAACTAAAAACCTGAATATGTAACATGTAAAGAACAGGAAAGTACGTAAAACGCTGCCGAAAAGCACCCTACAAATACGTCCAAAAATCTAGTAAACAAATGTGAAGAACACTATAAGAAATTTTATAAAAACCACCAAGAGCAAACTTACAGAGGAATACTTAAAAAGTGTAGCCGTAGGTTCACCTCGTTTGATGTGGGTCACCAGCCATAGCAAAAAATGGCTATGAGCGCTATGGGACTTAACATCTGAGGTCATCAGTCCCCTAGAACTTAGAACTACTTAAACCTAACTAACCTAAGGACATCACACACATCCATGCCTGAGGCGGGATTCGAACCTGCGACCGTAGCAGCCGCGCGGTTCCGGACTGAAGCGCCTAGAACCGCTCGGCCACCACGGCCGGCCCAGCCATAGCAGCGCACAGTAAGATCGCGGTCGTCAACTGTAAACATGGCCCCGGAACCAAGCACCGGTGGCCGAACCGCGCTTATGAGCCCAGGACTGTCTTTTAATATTAATTCAACGCAGTTTGAGATCGTTATTAATGATCGCAGTTACAAAACGAGAAAGATTTATAATTTCGTTACTAATTACTGGGGTTATCAGTGGCTCCGAAATGAGTTCAATATAGAGCCAAAAAATTCTTTTATCATCCGTGCAGTAAAAAATGGTTCAAATGGCTGTGAGCACTATGGGACTTAACTTCTTTGGTCTTCAGTCCCCTAGATCTTAGAACTACTTAAACCTAACTAATCGAAGGACATCAAACACATCCATGCCCGAGGCAGGATTCGAACCTGCGACCGTACTCGTTCAGTAAAATAACGTATGTGACAATAGAGAACAAATTTTTCATCATTTCTTTTGAAACCAGTGCAAACGGTATGAATCAATGTCTTATTTAACTCTGGTACCATAAGTGGTACTGTATCCAAAGATATTACTTTGTTCTTAAATTTGTGTTTCAGTTTTATCGAAATTGTGAGAAATATTAACATTTTTTTATTGAGAGTCTGGGTTATGCGCCATGTTAGATTAAAGCATCGAAGTAATTCAGAAGTGGGTTGCTAGATTTTTTACGGCTGGTTTCCATCAACGTGCAACAATTACAGAGATTATTCATGAAGTCAAATGAGAATTCCTTAAGAGAAGACAACGTTTATTTCTTGAAACACGATTGAGAAAATTTAGAGAACAGTCGTTTGCGGCTGAGTTCAGTACGATGCGACTGCGTGCTGTACTTATCGCGCAAGCGCCACGAAGGCAAGATAAGAGAAATTAGGGCTCGTATGAAGTTGTTTCTTGCTCACTCCATTTGCGAGTGGAACAGGAAAAAGGAATAACTATTAGTGGTACAAGGTACCTTCCGCCATGCACTGTATGATATTGGCCTGCGGAGTATGGACGTCGATTTAGATGTAGGAATTTAAGGCATTATGCTGTATAGTGTTCCGTAACTGGCCAGTACGCAGATGTACCCAGATACAATTCATGTACGCAAGAGGTCCCGTTCGAATGCCGTACAGTCCAGAATTGGTATGTCAATGAGACAAAACCACCGTGAGCGTGGAGGTGATCATATTACCGACGCACAAGGTTGAAAATATCCATTTGGTAAAACACCGTCCCCTAATGCGCGAAGAAGTCCCTAACTGCCCGCTGCATATCCCCGTCCGACAGCAATCATCGACCGTTCAAGGTCTTTCTCAAGGGACCGAAGACGTGATAACCGCGTAAGGGAAATCAAGATTATAGAGCAGATACGCAAGTGTCTTCCACTTGAGTTAGCGTAACTTCAGCGTTTCGACATTTACGATATGGGCACGTGCGTTGTCGTGGCGCAGCACCAGGTATTGTTCTCAGTTTTCCCGGACGTTTCGCCAAAAGATGGCTTCCGACAGACATGCTGAGCCTTACAGAGGCTTCAGTCTCGGATGGATGTCTACCTGTGTTTGTCCTTCAGAATAACAGCACGTTGGTCCTGTCTGGACGCATATGGTAATACCATTGCCATAGTTCACTTTTCCCGCATTTACCGCACTCACATCGGAAAGCCGAATGCCTTATTAATTCCTTGCCTACATGTCGGTACTTACACACCCATGAGGGAGATGCGCTATGTTGCGTGTATGCCGCAGCAACGCCCTCAGCCGGCCGGTGTGGCCGAGCGGTTCTAGGCGCTACAGTCTGGAACCGCTTGACCTCTATGGTTGCAGGTTCGAATCCTGCCTCGGGCATGGATGTGTGTGATGTCCTTAGGTTAGTTAGGTTTAAGTAGTTCTAAGTTCTAGGGGACTGATGACCTCAGAAGTTAAGTCCCATAGTGCTCAGAGCCATTTGAACCATTTTTGAACCAACGTCCTCAGACTTTTTGATCGCCGTTACACATTTCCTGTAGACAAGTTAGTTCCACTTCATTTCTGTAAAAAAATGATCGGTGGAACATATAATTAACTTACTAATCAAGAACCTATATAAAAGTCGGAAAACTGGCGGTAACTCCGTTGGAGACAAATCTGAATGCAGTATCTTCTAAGGCGACAATCAGTCGAGTTTGTTTCGGGACGATCAGTTTCCGTGGCTCTCTCCCGAAGTTCTTTAAAGGTAATTCCGGACGCTTTACTTGTCTCGGATTTAACAATACTGAAACAATTATCCCGAATTAATTATTCATTTTACCAGATTCTGTATATTTAATTATTAATTTTACTTAAGTTGTCGAACATTTGACAAAGAGATTCTAACATTACCAAAACCGCGCGGGATTAACCGAGCGGTCTCTGAGCGCTGCAGTCATGGACTGTGCGGCTGGTCCCGGCGGAGGTTCGAGTCCTCCCTCGGGCATGGCTGTGTGTGTTTGTCCTTAGGGTAACTTAGGTTAAGTAGTGTGTAAGCTTAGGGACTGATGACCTTAGCCGTTAAGTCCCATAAAATTTCACAGACATTTGAACATTTTATTACCAAAGAATACCCATTTATGTTCTAATACACAGAAATTAGCTGTTCGGACTCAAAACAGGGTACGATGAGACGCACCACATGCGCTTTTAGCTTCTCACTAAGTCACTGTGGACATGTAGACATACAAGTGACTTAAAAAGTGACAAACGTAAAAGAGCAGTCTCTGCAGCTGGGTCTAGTAGATCACTAAAGTTGTTCTTTAAATTTGAAAATCTTTGCAGTCAGGAAGGGATGTTACCTGCAACTGAGGGAGTGATAGCTTGTATTTATTATGTGATGCAAATGATCAGCATTTGGTACAAATGACAGCAGTGACTCACTATAAACAAACCTTATTTCTTGTTTCTACAAAAGAAGAAATACACTGCGTAGTTTGATACAGATCCGCCGAACAATCAATAAGTCGGGGATTTACCTATGTTAATCAGGTATTACAGGAATATTATATCGAGAATTTCCAAGACATTCTGGTATCAAATGACCAAAAAAGACAATAATACGGCATATCCATCCTCCTGCGTAAGTTATATTCCTTCATTCTTGTAACAGCTGTGGCATTCTGTAACTTATTCACTCTTTAATTACATAAAATATAAATTACATAAAAAATAAATTACATAAAATATTTCACTACTTCATTATGTAATAACTACGACGTGCTGTAACTCTTTAACTACATAGCAAATAGGTCACTCCATTTGTTTAATCTTTTGTAAACCTTTAATCCACGTTAGCTGAATACTGTCAATATAAGAACAGACTTGCTGCTAGGCAGATTCACTTAAATATATTATCTGTACTTGCCAATATTTATTTTGTAATCGAGTGCATCTCAGGCCAAGGATCATGATGTAGCAAAGCGTTATATCTGTTGCATGTACATTCTTCATATTTACATCCAATGTTTAAATTCTTTGAATAAGTGTGAAACCAAGTGCAGCTAAGTACAATGTATATTTGTGCGTACACCTGACAATGTACTTTATGGGAATGGATTTGCTATGGATACCACGAGGCAGTGCACTGTAGCTATCCAAGACGCAACAACATTTCCTTTCGTAAACTTTCGTTGCCGATTACTAATTTCCGTCATTTTCACCAGTCCCATCCGTACAGCGTCTAATTACACTTGGTCCATGATATAGCGTTCCTGTAACACCTCCATCTGATGATGATCTTGTAGTGACTCGAAAACTAGGTAATGGTATAATAAATCCCGAAATTAAAAAAAAGTGATTGGTTGCATGTTTATAGCAAGACGGATCGCCAATTTGAATCACAGTTACAATTCGTCGTCTATTGTACTGAACTTACTAAATCTTCCTCAGCCGTCAAACAGCTACAGATAAATTCGACCTAGACCGACGAAAGAAAACATATGGGATATGAGAAAAATATAGTGCAGTTCGTGGTAGGATGAATACGATGTGTTTACCAAAATATCTACAAAATACTCGTCTTTGTTGGTCCCATATCCAGTCTCATTGACGGAATAAATATAGAAGATTCAACGAATAGGAGCACTATTCCTCACGGATTTCTTCATTCAGCGCAAGAACGCAGCAGAAATGCTGAACAATATGCAGGGAGTAATGCGTAGTAAGTATCGTACCACATAAAACGCAACAAGATTACTGAGAGGTTCAGACATATGGATGGTATTCGGTAGTGCCGGGGTTTAAATGCACGCAGATTTAGGTTTTGTCATTGCTTGACTAAAACAGTTAAGGTGACTGCTCGTATAATTCCACTGAAGAGGAAACAGCCAGGTTTATGCCCATTTCTTCCTCATTCACAGCGTATGCTCTGGTAAGCTAATACGTGAATAGCTTCAATCACTGGAATACTTTTCCATTGCTGAAAAAAGAAGCACTTTTCGTGACTGTCAATGTAGGTAAGCTCAAGAAGTTTAAAAAATTAATCAAAATGGATACAACATTTTATCAGTGCTTTAGTGACACGCAAAGAAACTTGGTCGCTGTGGACGTGTTTTAAAACGTTGCCTCGATCCGAATAATGACTTACGGAGTTGAAATACAATGTAGCAACAGAAAAAGAATTTTCATGATTGAATATATATTGAATGTATTTACCTTTGCTGTTGGATGAAACACCCACGACTCTTAACATTGACATTATGGAAAAACTGAAGTTACATCCATACGTATTACAATTTTCACAACCAATGGATAATTGCACCACGTTGGATTCGTCAATTTTCTTTGAATACTGATTGCATTTGCATTGTGTTTGTGTAAACATTGATTGATTGTGTCGTTAGAGATTGAAGTTTTCTCTGCACTTCCCCTATTACGAGTGACCCATTTTGTCCGTGAATCTCGCTTACATGGTTTCCCCCTTGTCCACGTCGCGTTGTCAGAAGAGCGTCAATGCCTGTAGTTTGTTCCACTGTGACTGCGGAACATTTATCTCGTTCTAAATCGTTAACTGTAGTATTTATGGAAAGTCATTACGCAGAATCCTGCCCTGTCACGCAACCGTCCTGCAGGGAACTTCTCGTCGCTGCCGTATTTTACTTTTATGGCTGCCTCGATTACAACCATCCAGGTTTTGTCGAACCAGTGACTGTTAATTACATCCGAAATTTATTGTCTCGCATGAAGTACAGACGGAGGTAGTTAAAAGGGAAAGGAGAAAGGACCTCCCTCCATAATTAGTGAGGCTCGCTGGGGCTTTGTGTGTGGCATACTAGCACCTATTAAATGATGACGCTTTGTTTCTAATTATCAAAAACGCTGTTAAGAGACGATTTCATACGCCCAGTCTGATCTTCAAAGGGATACTACATGTCAAGGGAAGATTAATTGAAAAAATGTAAAAGTGTTGTATGAGAGTACCAAAGTTGGAGAAAAGAGATTTATCACATCGTAGTCTTCGAAAGCGGTGGACTGATATTATCATTGAATCCAGTTTACGCCCTATAACTTTTACACTAGACAACATACAAGAGAAATGCTTACCATATTTCAGTTTAAATATACAAGCCCTTCGGAGGCGTAACGTGAATTATTTGACGGTATTAGAACAGTTTCAAACTTGAAGTACTTATGGAGATGCCTACTGAGTTGTTCATTTCGTAAGGATGCTATGATACTGTCTAAAGTGTTACATTCTACAGCCGCGAGGAGTGGCGTAGATCATTTTATGGCTACAGGTGAAATTCTGTCATTGCTAATTACTGCAGAATTTAGAACAACCAAAACTTTAATGTGATCAGGTCTTTGCGAATAAGGCAAGAATTTCTTGTCTTCTGAGGAATCAGTTTCTCCATTCTTTGTTAGCTATTTTTTATTATCTTATCACCTAGCTCAGAGTCTTCCATTCTTCCGAAAAAATACGTATGTTACCATTCTGAGGCTGTAAAGAAGTTTCTAATACATTAACTAGTTGAGGCTGAAAAAACTTCATTGCTCATTAAAACTGTGTCTTAATGTTACGAGCTTTCAATCCATAACACACAGAGGTAAATCTTGTAAGACTACCACCCCACTTGAGTGTTCATGGAAGAATATGAACGTCGATTCGGCACTGGAATACCAACCCCAGACGTTAAATATCGCCCATTTTAAGTTTCAGAGATGGCGCGCCGAGTGCAATGAAAGATGTAGAGGGGTTAGAGGTTACTCTGAAGTAACAGAAATGAGTTTTCAGTTAGAACGTCGACTGAAAATGTCAAACTATTTTGCCTTAAATTTAGTTAACATTTGGATCTGTAGGCTCGATTTATGCATATGTTTGTGGTCATTGTCCTAATAAGCTAATAACCAGAAAACGAGGAACGTGTGTAGTGCAAACAATAATTTACGATCACGCCGTCTCTTCCGCCATCTAAATCGAAGTACTGCATTTGTGATACCTTACCTGAATTGCTGAACATTTCTATGAAAGTTAATCGCCAGCGCTGCTTGCATCTCCATCATAGCCAGCAATTTGCAGTATTAGTCAATGGAGCACGTTTTTAATGAAACAGATCTCATTTATTTACACAGGGAGAAAAGGTACAGGTGGTGGAATTTGTGAACAAAACGAAAGGTGTACAACAACGAATTCGTGAATACCAAACGCATCACAAATTCAGTATAATGTATGAATAGGCGATGCATACTAACAAGGGAACCTCCCCATCGCACCCCCCTCAGATTTAGTTATAAGTTGGCAGAGAGGATAGGCCTTGAAAAACTGAACACAGATCAATCGAGAAAACAGGAAGAAGTTGTGTGGAACTATGAAAAAATAAGCAAAATATACAAACTGAGTAGTCCATGTGCAAGATAGGTAACTTCAAAGGTCATGCGCGGTCAGGAGTGCCGTGATCCTGTGGTTAGCGTGAGCAGCTGCGGAACGAGAGGTCCTTGGTTCAAGTCTTCCCTCGAGTGAAAATTTTAATTTTTTGTTTTCAGACAATTATTATCAGTCCGTCTGTCCGTCCGATGCGATCATTTTTTTGGGAGTGATAATCACATCCACAAGAAAACCTAAATCGGGCAAGGTAGAAGAATCTTTTTACCCATTCGTCAAGTGTACAAGTTAGGTGGGTCGACAACATATTAGTGTCATGTGACGCACATGCCGTCACCAGTATCGTATAGAATATATCAGACGTGTTTTCCTGTGGAGGAATCGGTTGACCTATGACCTTGCGATCAAATGTTTTCGGTTCCCATTGGAGAAGCACGTCCTTTCGTCTACTAATCGCACGGTTTTGCGGTGCGGTCGCAAAACACAGACACTAAACTTATTACAGTGAACAGAGGCGTCAATGAACGAACGGACAGACCATAACTTTGCGAAAATAAAGAATGTAAATATTTTACTCGAGGGAGAACTTGAACCAAGGACCTCTCGTTCCGCAGCCGCTCACGCTAACCACGGGACCACGGCGCTCCGGAACTCTCATCGTCCTTGTTGTTGCCTATGTTGCAGAAGGACTACTCAGTTTGTATATTTTGCTTATTTTGTTTCATAGTTCCACACAGCTTCTTCCTGTTTTCTCGACTGATCTGTGTTCAGTTTTTCAAGGCCTATACACTGTTCCAACTTATAACTAAGTCTGAGGGGGCTGCGATGGGGAGGTTCCCTTGTAAGTTAACCGTGACGAATACAGGCAACATCGGATTGTAATGTTTAACATTTCCTCCGAACTTCATAACGCAAGAGTACGTGAAAATAATTTTACAAACTTCTGGTAAATGGCCTTCTTAGTGAGAGAACGTGTAAGTCGCTTGAATCAAGAGATGGTTAACACTGGAACAGATAACTGTCACAACGTATTCTGATGAGGTCAAAATGGAAATAAAAGCATGACTTTTCGCCGTCTAGTCAGACTGCTAAATGCACTGAAAATACGAGCATGAGGACAACGTCCACCTTCCGAGCGGAGATATATCTCCGACCCGTCCGGGAATCGAACTTGTATCTCATCAGTAAGCAATCCGCCCAGCCGACAGCGCAGCTACCGAATCGGGCAGGTTAAAAGCTTTGGAAACTCGTAAAGAGGTCACTTCCCTATCCTGTTTGATGAGACGTACTGCTCCCCCGGACAGAGTTGGCTAATGCGGATCGCATATGTGTTGACAAATGACTTGCGCGTGGTGCGCCATTTATGAAGGCGCCGGCCATCCGACCTGAACACGGCTCGGAAAAGGGAGTTTCTGATAGACTGCAGCTTCGAAGAAGGAAAGGAACGAATGGACGTCAGTGTCTAAAGTACTACAGATGGAACACTACTCAATAGGTTAGGGGAAGAAAGTGCGCATAATCCAGTTAAGGAAACATTCCAGCATTCACCTTAGTAGTGTAAGGAAAACGGACTTTCGAACCATAATTGTCGAGATTTTTAACTGGTTTATAAGGTGGTGCTCGACTGCAGATTTGAACCACCGTTGCCTACGGAAAACTGAGAACTACGTACATTTTTGTTCAAGTCCTGAATGCAGCTTTAACACTTCATAAATTATCAGGACAGTGTATACTGTGCAACTAAGAGGTACAGTTTGTTCACTGTATAAGAAGGGAAAGAAAATACGCAATTCAATGTCCTGTCGCCGACCAGGTCATTAGAGACAGGGCACAAGATGAGCAAGGATATTATTCATACGTTTTTCAAACAAATTATCCCTGCACTCACGTAAATAGATTTAGGAGATCAATGATAAACTTAAATGTGGACTTACGGACTGGAGTTTGAACATTGCTGCTCCCCTAAGCGAGCGTATTGCCTTTACCACTGGGCAACTGGAAGTCACGTGATACAACCTATAGGAAAAATAAAACTGTGACTTTTTCGTAAGCCCTTCGACTAGTGTCATGCTGTCCTCGAGATTTTCCGATCTTGTGTTAATGTTTCATTCCTACGTTTACTGAACACAGACAATAATACGTTTTACGTATTCCAGTGTATGTCGTACAAAAACTTTTCCGATTTTTTTGGAACATTTTCCTATGGAAAAACAGCGATCAGTAAAATTACATCAACATTATTTCAATAAAACAGCTTCGATTGCATATATGTTGTATATTTCGATTGGTGACCGGTTTCGATCTTTCCATCATCAGACCATTTTTCACTCTTTGGTGACAGCAGGAGCCAGTGGCGTGAAACAGGCCTTATGAAAGACCGAAACCGGTCACCAGACGAAATATACAACATACATGCGATGGAAAATGTTTTATTGAAGTAGATTAATCACATTTTTCCTTCTACGTTCCCTTCTAGCACCGTTGAAGTAGCACATGTGCCATTGTGATTTATTGCCGTGACATTCGTCAATAATATCGCATGTTAAACACTTTGAATGCTTTTTTCGTTCAGGTTTCCTGTGAATGAAGTTTCATTTCCATAATTTCAGACAGAAGAGTTATTATTTGTTCTACTTTCATTCATCAGCAACGTTTACTTTTTCGAAATCACTTCTTCTATGAACGGAACAACTGTTAGTGGTGATTAACAACAGTCTGCCTTTACACCTTTCGCAACACGTATATGTGAGTCTTCAGTTGATTTTGAAAGCTGTAGCCTACTATTTTGTCTCCGTACATTATTCTCAGAGCACGTAAACATCTTACGCCATCTTACATTGCCAGAGATTTCCTCAAGCTCCACAAATGCAAGCTAGGTTAACTAAGTTTCGTTGTTCTTTGCATTGCTAAGCTAAAGTCAGAATTGCTTCTCTGGTAACTTAACCTTCTTTGAGATTAAAGTAATCGTTACCCGGGCATTTTCCTCATTTTATATTATGTTGTGCATATTAGTATTATTCTAGTTAGCAGATTGTAAACACGGTGTATGAGACTCTTTGTCTTTCTTATTTATCCTCTTTTGCGCTCCTGGGTAATATGGAAGTTTTGCCACTGGGTGTTTCATTGTAACACAGTTTGTTACCCTCTGCAATTACGTATTTTAAGTGCTTACTAATGAATCTCAGCAGCTTGGAAAATTTTTCATCGCTTAATGTTGACATTCATGCTTTTACAGTTTCCGGCTACGTTTCTGGGTCGCCGACTTCTGCCACATTGACTTCCTCCAACATCACGCTTCAGGAAAGCGACCACCGTACAGGTCTTCGATATGCTCCTTTTGTGTTTCCTGGTCTTGACAGAAGTTTCTCGTGTGCTATGCGTACAATAGTGCCTTTACTTCTCAGAAGTCACGTTACCTGCCATCAGATGGTAGTAGAGATTTTCTATGCGTGCCCCTTTCAGTTAGTGTTGACGTCAGTCCCAAGAGACTTGTGTTCCTGCCTTCCTGTCTCATTGTTATCATTCTTATACTTACTTCTTTCATTTATAGTGTTTTATTAGATGTTCATGGTCCTTGTGTCTCTGCCTTTGCTGTATCTCCTATGTTCTAACCTACTTTTTTTCTTTCTTACGTTGTATTCTATTTAATGAACTAATGTTTACGAAATGCAACTTTCATCATAGTACTGAATTTTAGCTTACTATTCCGAACTATTAGGTTACAATCAACTTTTATATCACATCTTGATGGGATTTTTATTTCATTATTCGATGTCTACATCTTTGTCACAGTCTACACCTACATGTAGTCCACTTGATGAATTTTCGTATCCCTCGGTTTTTTCTATACGTACTTGGGACTGTTCAATATTTTCCATCACCCGCAGAACCACATTCAGAAACAAAGTCAAAATGATCCATTACGACCTAAAAAATTCAACAAATATCATTTTAATGAAATCGTTTCCTACAAAGTGTATGTGTTACTATGAGCTGTGTCTACTCCTGTCTTCCAACAACTACGTAATTTGTGTCTATACAACACAAATGACTTAAAGAGCATCTCGATCACAGATATCAAAATGAGTAAAAGCATTTAATATATCCGATAACAAATAAATCATATATTTATATGCAAAATTAAGGTTACACGGAATCGTAGTACGTAAATTTAAGTTACAGGCCATAGACATTCTGCTCTGCAGCAGCCACTCCGTTACTGACTTTGTTTGTCTAGTCGATTTATTATGTCAGAGAATCAACAGATAATTGAACTTATCTAACAACTTATACGCAGCAAATGTCTGAAAATTAAGTTTAGTTTGGGTGCTTCAACCGCTTGAGCCAACTCGTGTGTAGAACATGCGGGAACAGGGCTTCCTTCCTCGGAGGATGGAATATGAGGCCATGTTTGAGGAAACAGGGGCAAAGTCCTTTACGGTACTTAGGTGCCAGAAGAGGCACACTTCTCGAGGGGAAACTACAGCACCTGCCGGCAGCCGCGGCTGTAGACTGTACGCAAGCAGAGCTCCCTACCCACGGTCTCCGTTACTAAACTGTTCTAAATTATTTAAGTAGGCAGTCCAGAGACAAAGAGTTCCAGCTTTTACGTGTGAATCGGTCTATGAAAAATGAACACGGAAGCACACTTTTCCTTCTCCTCTGCTACATCTCATTGATATTATTAAACCTAACCAACGAAACCGATTACGTCATGTTTCAGAAATTACTAAATATGCAGCAACCAGACGCGACTGCATATTTGGTAATTTTAAGGTTTACGGTCGCTGCGAGACTTGGGTACCATATGCAGCCCACCATTCCCAGTATTATTGACTAATACCAATAATGCATCCCATAAATAAAAAAATATGTCGAAGTTTTGCTGGTTACAGAGAAACAGTCGATTGAAGAGACAAGTTTTCATTAGTTGTGTTGGTTTTTCAGTTTCTATGAGTTTTTTAATCGATTTACATTTTTGTTTTAAAGTTTTTAAATAGCGAATTTATTATCTGAGTTTATATAATTGTTTGTTTGTCATTTCTACAGCATCGCTTGAGCATGTCACACATACTGGAGTTGGGCAAGTATGTGGAAATACTGCAACAAATGCATACTTGCATATAAACACAGATGCTAGCCAACCTGCAAATTTCATTGTTGTATTCAACCACAAACAGTACATCTACAGCGTCCTCAGTACATTGCAAATGTCAGTGTAGTTGCGAGAGCATTGTGTCGGACCTGAATTCAAACGTGGGCAAATCGTTGGTTCTCATATGGTGGATGCTTCCGTAACCAAGGGTGCGCAGGTGATTGTTAATTCAAGACGCACCATATCGAAGACTTACACTGCATGCAGGGAAAACGGACAAACATCAGTCACCAAGTCACAACGCGGGTGACAGTGTATGTTGAGGGATAATGACACGGTCATTGAAGATGATTGTGACAAAAAATAAGAGGATGACAGCTGCAAAAGTTACTGCAGAGCTTGACATCGTACTCGGAACCCTATCAGCAACTAAATAACACGAACGGGGTGCCATAAGCTGGGAATTGCATGACGATCTGCAATCCCAAAACAACTCGTAAGTGAAGCAAATGCGATTGACAGGTAACAGGAAAATGAGGTTCGAAAGCCATAAACCTCGACTAAGTACACTATGTGATCAAAAGTATCCAGACACCTGGCTGAAAATGACTTACAATTTCGTGGCGCCCTCCATCGGTAATGCTGGAATTCAGTATGGTGTTGGCCCAGCCTTAGCCTTGGTGACAGCTTTCACTCTCGCAGGAATACGTTCAATCAGGTGATGGGAGGTTTCTTGGGGAATGGCATCCCATTCTTCACGGAGTGCTGCGCTGAGGAGAGGTAAAAAGGCGCTGCAGTCTGGAACCGCAAGACCGCTACGGTCGCAGGTTCGAATCCTGCCTCGAGCATGGATGTTTGTGCTGTCCTTAGGTTAGTTAGGTTTAACTAGTTCTAAGTTCTAGGGGACTAATGACCTCAGCAGTTGAGTCCCATAGTGCTCATAGCCATTTTTTGAGGAGAGGTATCGATGTCGGTCTGTGAGGCCTGATACGAGGCTGGCGTTCCAAAACATCCCAAAGGTGTTCTGTAGGATTCAGGTCAGGACTCTGCGCAGGCCAGTTCGTTACAGGAATGTTATTGTCGTGTAAGCACTCCGCCACTGGCAGCGCATTATGAACAGGTGCTCTATTCTGTTGAAAGATGCCATCACCATCACCGAATAGCTCTTTAACCGTGGGAAGCAAGAAGTTGCTTAAAACATCAATGTAGTCCTGTGTTGTCATAGTGCCATGCAAAACAACAGGAGTGTAAGCCCCCTCAATGAAAACTACGAACGCACCACAACATCACCGCCTTCGAATTTTACTTTTGGCACTACACATAGTGGCATTCGCCATACCCACACCCTGCCATCGGATCGCCATATTTTGTACCATGATTCTTCACTCCACACAAC
Organism: Schistocerca nitens; assembly: GCF_023898315.1. Classification (NCBI taxonomy): domain Eukaryota; kingdom Metazoa; phylum Arthropoda; class Insecta; order Orthoptera; family Acrididae; genus Schistocerca; species Schistocerca nitens. The sequence goes on along the minus strand of NC_064618.1, from coordinate 419,514,631 downwards.
GTTTTTCCACTGTTGAATCGTCCAATGTTTACGCTTCTTACACCAAGCAAGGCGTCGTTGGCATTTACCGGTGTGATGTGTGGCTTATCAGCAGCCGCTCGACCATGAAATCCAAGTTTTCTCACCTCGCGGCTAACTGTCATACTACTTGCAGTGGATCCTGATACAGTTTGGAATTCCTGTGTGATAGTCTGGATAGATGTCTGCCTATTACACATTACGACTCTCTTCATCTGTGGACGGTCTTTTGTCAGTCAACAGAAGAGGTCAGAAGAGGTCGGCCTGTACGATTTTGCGCTGTACGCGTTTCTTCACGTGTCCACTTCACTGTCACATCGGAAACAGTGGACCTAGCGATGTTTAGGAGTGTATAAATCTCGCGTACAGGCGGATGACACAAGTGACTCCCAATCACCTGACTACGTTCGAAGTCCGTGAGTTCCGCGGAGCGCCCCATTCTGCTCTCTCACGATGTCTAATGACTACTGAGGTCGCTGATAAGGAGTACCTGGCAGTAGGTGGCAGCACAATACACCTAATATGAAAACGAATGTTTTGTGGGTGTCCGAATAGTTTTGATCACGTAGTGTAGCAGTAAGCCATTTGGTCGGTTGCGTTTTGTTTCTCACTGTTTCCAACTTCAGGCCGAGTTAACATTGCGAAAGTGAACTATGGCGGGCTTTCGGTGACGATTCGGGCAGCCTCACCTTGGAATTCCATGGGCCCCATGGTTACACTGCCAGGTCACATTACTTCCAAAGATTGTTTGACCGTTTTCGTTGATTAGGTTGAATGCATGGTACAATGTTTGTTCGTCTGTGCTTATGCAGTGTTCGAAGACGACAGAGCCCTGTTCCACACAGCTCGCATCGTTCGGGACTGGTTTTGTGGGCACGAGGATGAATTGTCACATCTTTCCTGGCCACTACACTCAACAGATCTCAATATTATTGAGCATTTGCGGTCTACTGTGGAGAGAAGGGTTTGTGATCGCTATACATCTCCACCATCGTTGCCTGAATTCACCGCTGTTTTGCGGGAAGAATGGTATAAGATTCGCTTGAAACCCATACAGGATTTGTATCTATCAATTCCGAGTCTTACTGAAACCTCTTCTGAATGCCTGCACCGTACTGAGCACGGTAATTTTTTTCTGGTGTTTCATATCTTTGTCCAACTCCTGTATTTCCAAATGCAGAAAATGTTGCAATGGTATTTGTGTAAGGGTTTTGTAATGGAATAGCCGCTGCTTCTTGAAGAGAGTACAGTCTACGATTTCCTGTCTACAGAGTACCATATTCAAGGGTGTTTCCCTGTGTTTTCATTAAACTGTGTGAGAGAGAACTACAAAGCCCAGCAGTAATATTTCATCTTAACGTGCAAATGAAGAGAGTGTGGACGAAGTAGAACAGGTTATTCAGCTTGTGGATCGTAGTTGTCCAAGAAGCACACTCGGAATTTCTACACGCATGTGTCCCATATACAAGAATAAAGCTGACATTATGTGTGAACGGCCTCAGTGCTCATCATTTAAAGCTGGTTCATTGCCTTCGAAAAGGATATAAACGTAGACGACTGAATCTGGTAAGTTGATAAGTCGCTGAGCTGTCACACTAATAGTGATTGCTGATGAACGTACTTTCAGTCGTGACGGTATCGGTAACACACGTAACACAGCTCTATGGTCCGATGAAACTCCACATGCCTTTGTGGAGGTATATTCTCCAGTACTCTTTCTGTAAATGTGTGCTGTGGCATGACAGGCCGTCAGTTGATTGGACCGTTTGTGTTACCGCATCGTTTTATAGAGTCCCGTTTAACTAGACTTCCTTTAAAATGAGCTTCCAGCATTATTGGAATATGTTCCTTTGACTATTTAGGTAAATAAGATCTACAAGAATCATTCTGGTTGTCAGGTAACACATGACCTGTATTCCCTGGAATATGAATCGGCAGAAATAGTCACGTTTCTTCACTGCCGAAGTCCCTACACCTGGCCCCTTTAGATTTTTTCTGTGGCTGAAGTCTACCAAGAAATAAATAAACGCCTGACACGAGTTGATCATTGAATAGTGCTGCCCCCATCACGGAATGCATAGGTGGCAACAGAAGAACTACACGTACTACTGTCAAGAGAATTCAAAAGAGCATTGAAATCGAAGGCGGAATACATGAAAATCACCATTGGAATTAATTATTCATCTCTTCTTCACGTTTTCTGTGAATATTTGTTTGGGTTACATTCTAACAGCTGTGTCTCCACGAACAATAAAAAAGAGAAACATGTTATGTGAGATGTTTTATTCGTAGTCCGTCTTTTTTTTTTTTAAGGAAGTTCTTATCATTCTTAAAGTAACAAAGTACCGCATCTTCGCCTAAAGTACAATCAAGAAATTACTTATTACGGTTAAATATCGGATTTTAATGTTTGTCATAACATTATACTGTAGATGCAATCAGGGGAAGAAACGTAGAACTTAGATTCACTGAAAAGGTGCACTAATGAGTAAGGGCCTAAGACTAAAACGATCTCCTATACTAGTTCTTGAGCCAGACTGTACTGAAATTCGTTTCAACTAAACTATAGGCCATGTGTACATGAGGCACAGAAAAATGGAAACGAATAAAACCATGATAGGGGAACTTCTGCACATAAAGAATAAATAAGATTACAAACATTTCATGCAGTTTGACACAACGAAATGACCATGAACGGTAAAATATAAGCAGATCGAATTACAGTGATTCAAAAACATTTGTTACTTGTAACGGTTTATTTGTTTACTCTTGTTGGGATCGAAACGAATGTCAGTTTGTATTTCAAAGTAATTAACGCCGCAGGAATCGGTATCTGTTCATCAAGCAATGAGGAAATGGTATATTATTGAATTATCTAAATATTACTCTAACAAAAACGCAATTCCTGTTTGTTTACTCCAGTAACTACGCATCACAAGTAAATTGCTGCACCACACCACGCCGGCTGCTATAATTAAATCCGTAGGACAAACGATTATTGATCTGGTAATAGTCCTCAAATTTTGCTTTAAAGGCGATGCCTTATTTTGTGTAAGTCTCTTACATCATGTTCCGACCTTACGTCGTTTCCTGTCGGGACACACGCTCTTTGGTCACATACATATCGTCTAGTGATTAACATAAATCCGATGGAATTTCATAGATAAAATGTGCTATAGCTACGGCAGCAGTGTTGCTTCATCATACTATTATACGTACGTTATCGTTACTGTTTTCATCTACACATGATAGTGTTGTATGATTTGTAGAGTTGGAGGAAAAAGAGTAAAATAATGTTACACTGTGTTCTCTCCAGCGAGTAACAGAATGCAACGGAAACTTGAACTTGACAAACGCGACAAACATTCGGTATTACACACATTTGCTCTGGCTTGCATGTATTCTCAGTACAAAAGCATGATGAAGGTAACTGAGGTTGACAAACGAACCGTATCTCTATATAATGAGTCTCTAAGGACGTAGGGTCGCTCACATTAAATCCTTAAATAAGCTTTGTTATTTCGCTTTTGTACGAAAGACATATATCATCACGCTGTTTCCCATGAACTATATCATTCCCTTTGTCAAACACATTAGACAGTGGGAACACGGTGAATAACGAGCGTGGCAGCGATTTCCGGTTTTCGCACGGATGTATGACGTAGCTGAGACGTCGGTGCTCTCGATGGTAACACCTTAAAACCAATACTCTCTGGTCGAATAAGCCGGAGCGTATACTCAACCAGTAATATTTTCATACTATATCTTCTAATTATAATAACTATTTTATGAATTTCGCTGTAATGACGTTTATTTTTACCTAATTTCGTATTTTATATTGGAAGGAATGTTAGGATTTTAGGTCATTTCAACGTCGAAGATATTAGAAGCGGAGTACAATTTTGGTTTGGACACGTACAAAGCAGAAAGCCGAACGCATTCTTTTCAAAGAAATCACCTCAGATTAAAGACTTCTGAAGAAACCACGGGATGGTGAGACTGGAATCTGAATCTCGCTTTTCGTAAATTCCTTGGTAGAAGGTTTGCTGATTTGGGGGAAGAGGACCAAACAACAAGGTCTTCGGTCCCTCAGTAGTAGAAGAAATAAGCAGTATGGTATTCCATGTATATGATTTTTAAGAAAATGTAGTAGTAAAATGTTGACTAGGGAAGATAAACGTGAAAAACACGAGACGACGTAACGCAGGTGTCTTCAAACTACAGCCTGTGGGCCAACAGTGGCCCGCGAACCCTTCAGTCCGGCTCGCGGTAACTGGTCACACGCGCATGGTACCCTGCCCGTCGTATTTTTTTTTTTATTATTAAAGTCGAACCTTGCTTATCGAGCGCCTCCTGTAAAGAGTGATTTGCTTAACGTGCAGAAGAAAATGTAGGAAACTGACTCGCTTAACGAACAATGTTTTGCATAAAGAGTAAGTTTAATGTTATTTTTTAAGTCAAATTCTCTGCAACGATTTTTCTTCGCCGACGCATCGTAACCCTTTCCCTTGAAGTATCTGTTTATAGATTCCAGTTATGATTTGTAATCTTCACCTAATACGAATTCACTAACTATGCCCATAAGGCAGTGGCTAAGCACACTACGATTTTAAGTAAAGATGATGCTATGTCTCTTTTTCGATAAATTTTAAAGCACAGGCATAAACAAATGTCTTTAGACAACTTTCTTCTAAAATAGGATGCACTGTACTATAAATTAAAAATTACAAAAAGTTTGCTCAGTGGAAGGCATCGACCTATTCTACGTTGAATCCTAGGGAAAAAGTACTTAACTTAACGAGTATTAATTATGATTAAGATTTAGGAGCAAATAACGCTCATTAATTGAAGTGACAAGATACAGAGTAAAATTTACAACGCAAGTAACTCATACAAAATACTTCAAAAATCAGTTATTTTTATTTTGTGACCAATTATGGTACACATTATATAACATAATGTAACTGAACACTTTCATTTTGGGATTACCTGAAAATTCTCCGTACCTAAGTGACATACAGGGGCAATTCTCATAACGAAATTAAGCACTGTAATTATGGTTAATGATATTTATATAGCTGTATCTTCCCATTTACGACTGTTTGCACTTGTGGATCAAGTTTACTAGTGGAAATTATCAGTAGCGACTTCAAAATGCACATCAGTTTAGTTTAGATCAGTAAACATTTTTTGTATATTTCATTTTGGAGAATGTCTTTTCAAATAGACAGACTGTGCCGAAAGCGGAAAAAGAGCCAACAGAAAACTTACGTAACTGATCAAACTGGCTGAGTGAAAGACTCTTATAAAATTCCTGTCATGATGAATTTAAATATTTATCTTTGTAAAAATCGCTACATTGTAGATCATCCATTTCCATTTGCTGTTCTGGGGCACTAAAACGATTTTGAAACATCTTGAATCCGTTTGCACTTGCTTCAATATCTGGGAGGCTAAACTCAAACTATATCTGTTTATAAAGCACTCGATGTTTCACTAGCGTAATCTACTGTAAATGTAGTTTCTGATTGCTGCTCGATAGTTTGCCATGTATTAAAATGCGTCACACGTTTTTCTGTTCACCGGAGACTAAATAAAACAAATTATACGATTAAATATGAGTGTACAAATCCAGAAGTAGCTGATGTTCTCCTTGTGATTTTAAATTAAGGTCGATCATATGTTAGTTACATCTGTATAAAATAATAATTTCCGTAACCACTCACTGTTTTGTAACTCAGCCACAGGACGATTCCTTTCATTCAAGAAAATTTCGATTTTTGTCCGGAGCTCACAAAATCGCGTCATAACTTTTCCACAACTAAGCCAGTGTACTGCCCTATAATACGGTGAGGCACTTCCTTCAGTCTCTTCGATATGCTCGCGGAATTGACGATTGTTGATGGAATATGATTTTATTGAATTTTCTTGTTTTGAGACAACTGTAGGGCGATTTGTTCTACATCTACATATCTACGTCTACATATATACTCTGTTAGCCACCGCTCGGCGTGTCTTGGAGGGCACTATTCGCGCCATAGTCATATTCTCCCCCCTCTATTCCACTCGCGGATCACGCGAGGGAAAAACTAGTCTGAACGCCTCAGTACGAGCTCTGATTTCCCTTATCTTTGAATGGTGATCATTGCGCGATATGAAAGTTGGTGGTAATAATATATGCTCTACATTCTCGGGGAAGATCGGATTTTGGAATTTAGTGAGCAGCCCCTTCCGTTTAGCGCGTCGTTTGTCTGCAAGTGTGTCCCATTTCAAATTTTCGACGAGATTTGTAACGCTGTCGCGATGGCTAAATCTACCGGTCACGAATGTTGACGCTCTCCTATGGAGCTTCTCAGTTTCTTGAATCAGACCCAACTGGTAAGGGTCCCATATAGACGAACAATAAGACTGGACGAACTAAACTATTATAAGCAATTTCCTTCATTGAAGGACTGCATCGCTTCAGGATTCTACCAATAAACCGCAATCTGGAGCTCGCCTTACCCGTGGCTTGTGTAATCTGATAGTTCCATTTGAGATCATTTCGAATAGATACTTGACGGATGTTATCGCTTCCAAAGACTGGGCATTTATTTGGTATAATTACATTAATGGGGATTTTCGCTTTGTTATACGCAGTCGGTTATACGTACTAATATTGAGAGTTAACTGCCAGTCATTACACCACGCATTTATTTTCTGCAAATCATCATTGATTTGTCCATAACTTTCGAGTGATATTAGTTTCCTGTAGACTACAGCATCATCGGCAAACAGTCTAATGCCGCTGTCAGTACCATCAACCAGATCGTTTATGTAAATCGCAAAAAGCAGCGAACCTATTACGCTGCCCTTGGGCACACCTGATGTTATGTTTGTTTCTGTTGAAATCTCCCCATTCAGGACGACATACTGCTCTCTGTCTGTTAGAAAAATTTCTATCCAACTGCATATGTCATCGGATAGACCGTAAGCGAGCACTTTTTTGAACAAGCGACAGTATGGAACTGAGTCGAACGCCCTTCGAAAGTCAAGGAGTATGGCATCAACCTGGTAGCCGGTATCTAGAGCCTGTTGTAGGCCTATATTATGTACAAAGAGGGCCAGCTGTGTCTAGGCCGGCCGTGGTGGCCGAGCGGTTCTAGGCGCTTCAGTCCGGAACCGCGAGACTGCTACGGTCGCAGGTTCGAATCCTGCCTCGGGCATGGATGTGAGTGATGTCCTTAGGTTAGTTAGGTTTAAGTAGTTATAAGTTCTAGGGGACTGATGACCTCAGATGTTAAGTCCCATAGTGCTCGGAGCCATTTAAAAGCTGTGTCTCGCATGACTGCTGTTTCCTAAAATCGTGCTGGTTTCTGCAGATGAGCTTCTCAGAGTCTAGAAAGGTCATTATGTCTGAACACAAAATATGTTCCATGATTCTACAACAAATCCATGTCAGTGAAATTGGCCGGTAATTATGTGCATCCGAATTTTTACCCTTTTTATAGATTGCTATGACCTGGGACTTTTTCCAGTCTCGTGGAGTTTTCTGCTATTCCAGTGATCTCTGACAGATGAAGGATAAGTGTGCAATGTGCATTGTGGTTCCACCTACTGGCAGGTACTCCATATCAGCGACCTCAGTAGTCATTAGACACCGTGAGAGAACAACATGTAGTGCTCCAAAGAACTCACGGACATCGAACGTGGTCAGCGGATTGAATGTCACTTGTGTCATACGTGTGTACACGAGATTTCCACACGCCTAAACATCCCTAGGTCTACTGTTTGCGATGTGATAGTGAAGTGGAAACGTGAAGGGACACATACAGCACAAAAGCGTACAGGTCGTCCTCGTCTGTTGACTGGCAGAGACAGTCGACTGTTGAAGAAGGTCGTAATGTGTAATAGGCAGACATCTACTCTTGATGACAGCTTCGATTTTCGCAGGAATACGTTCAATCAGATGCTGTAACGTTTCTTGGAGAATGGCAGCCCATTCTTCTTGGAGTGCAGCGCTGAGGACAGGAATCGATGTCGGTCGGTGAGGGCTGGCACGAAGTCGGCGTTCCAAACCATTCCAAAGGTGTTCTGTAGGATTTAGGGCTTATGAGCTGCCGCTCGACAATGAAATCCAAGTTCTCTCACCCACGGCCTAACTGTCATAGTACTTGCAGTGGATCCTGATGCAGTTTGGAATTCCTGTGTGATGGTCTGGATAGATGTCTGCTTATTACACATTACGACTCTTTTCAACTGTCGGCGGTCTGTACGCTGTCGGCCTGTACGCTTTTGGGCTGCATGTGTCCCTTCATGTTTTCGCTTCACTATCACATCGGAAACAGTGAACCTAGGGATGTTTAGGAGTGAGGAAATCTCGTGTACAGACGTATGACGCTAGTGAGTTCCGCGGAGCGCCCCTTTCTGCTCGCTTAATGACTACTGAGATAGCTGTTAAAGATTACCTGGCAGTAGGTGGCAGCACGAGGCACGTAATGTGAAAAACATATGTTTTTTTGTGATGTCCGGATACTTTTGATCACATATTGTAGGTCAAGTGAAGTATGGGATACAAATTTTACGCATGTTGGTGTTCTCGCTTTCGCTAATGCTACTATCAACTGAAAAATTGGATGATAGTAGTAGCGGAGGCGAATATACCAACACCTGTAAAATTTGTATCCCATATAGCAGTTAACCTATACCGATCAGCTGAAGTTCGGGATACAACTCATACCGGTACGTGTCAAGTGAGGTATTCTATGTTAAGGTTACTTCTGTCCCTCTCTGTTCTTTCTTTTTTGCACTAGTATCCCATTCTTCAGTTGAGCTATGTAGCTCAGCTCAAGTATAGCATATACTGAACATTACTTTCGAAAAATGAATGTAACTGATATATATCTACCATCTGTTTTCTCTGTCCTGAAGTATTTTGTTTCTCGACATCCGTCTTTGGTACCGAATTTGTGTAATAAATCATCTATGGTAACTTATGAAGTCATTGGTCAAAGCCGAACGGTTGTATCCTGTTTTTCAGTAATCCCCTGTTCGGTGGCATTATCACCATACACGGTGCAAATGTTTCTGGCTGCCTCCGCTGCTGTCACCCTTCTATTGTACTGAAACAGAAGAATATATCGGAAATGTTACGATTTCTCCACCTGGTACATCCACTATCTCCAAATTTCAATATGTAAACTGAAATACCGACAGTGAACTACAAATAAAAAATGGAAGTTGATATGTAAAACCATAGCAACCGAAATACCATCATGCAAAGCAAAGCTCTTACGAACTTTTGTGAAAACCTAACGCTGGCCGCGGTGGTCTAGCGGTTCTAGGCGCTCAGTCCGGAACCGCGCGACTGCTACGGTCGCAGGTTCGAATCCTGCCTCGGGCATGGATGTGTGTGATGTCCTTAGGTTACTTAGGTTTAACTAGTTCTAAGTTCTAGGGGACTAATGACCTCAGAATTTGAGTCCCATAGTGCTCAGAGCCATTTTTTTGAAAACCTAACGTCGACAGCGGATCGCCGATTACCTACGAAATAAAAACAAGGAAATGTGCACATGTTGACGACACTGCTGATGAATTGATCCTGAGAGAGAATACCTGAGCTGTAGCGAAAGCTGAAACCAAGAAACCAACACTGCGAACAATGGCGTAGCAAGCACGTCACTGTCGCTGAGCGCCGGAACTTAAGTGCGGCCGTGAGCGTTGATTATCCAGCCGAGTGTTGTTTGGTGCCGCACCCGGCTTCTCCAGCGATAGTGGCCGAGTCCCTGTTCCCTGGTGGGCTTACAGAACAGCCACTTGCGCTTAGCAGGTACACTAAAGGTACCTCTCTCAAACCAGCGAGGAAAGAGCACAATCATATTTTCTTGCTGAGTTTCTGTCACAGCTTACAACCGCAAGGGTTCAAAGAATTTCAGGTCAGCGACTGCCCATCTGATCAAAAAAAAAGAAAAAAAAATGGTATAAATGGCTCTGAGCAATATGGGACTTAACATCTATGGTCGTCAGTCCCCTAGAAGTTAGAACTACTTAAACCTAACTAACCTAAGGACATCACACAACACCCAGTCATCACGAGGCAGAGAAAATCCCTGACCCCGCCGGGAATCGAACCCGGGTACCCGGGCGTGGGAAGCGAGAACGCTACAGCACGACCACGAGCTGCGGACCCCGCCTGATCTTCGAAGACAACCATTTCAAAAATATCTTGTGTTACATCACTGTTACACATTTTTTATTGCGTAATGTGTAGAACAGAGGAAATCCTAAATCATGTTTTCCTCTTGGCTGTAAATCGACGTGATTCTAATGTGGAGACTGGGGCAACTACTGCGATTGAAATTCGATCTATACATCCTCATGCACATACTATGTTAATTCATAACTGTAGATTAATGTGAGGTTACTGCTGAAAGAAGAAAAAAAGTGATCGGTTTATTTTAGATAGTCAGTGGCAAAAACGAAACGATGAACTCTAAGGAAAATTTAAAAGTAAAATCTGGCTACTGTCTTTCCAATAGTGTACATAGTGACAGCGTACATTTCGAAGTCGCAGCTTCGTCACCGAGGCTTCTTTACTTCTTTATGTACCTTCAGTGTGATCAAAAAGCCAGTTATAAGTATCTGTGTGTTAGCTGCAGTATATTCTTAACTGCAATCTTGAAACTGGATCAAGCAAGGGTACCTAAACCAAACTTGATATGATGATAACTAGCTTTCACTCAGAATTACATAAGAGTATTTCTTGTACTATAAATATTAACAAAAATATTGGTATATTCTTCTGTCGTTCTGTGCAAGCTCCAACACAATTTCGTAAACTGAAAGTAAGGATTCAGCAAAACTATGTCTGATTTCTACTTGATTCTTGCCGCTTTTCGGGATACTGACCTGTAGCCCGGGTAGCTATTTGGTGGAGCTGCCACTTTTAGGTATCCTAGCAGACGTGTCTTTATCTTTTACGGTTGTCTCCCTTAGACAGTTGCCTTCTCTATGGACCCATCATTACGGGTTTCGTAGGATGTCCTTACCAGTTCTTCATGAAGGCTGTCACGTCTAGGACTGACTTCCCTATGCTACAGATTCCGTCAACCACTGACCTTCCCCCCCCCCCCCCCCCTTCTCCTCGACTGTGGACTGCTTCTTTTCGTCTCATACCTGCCCAACGCATGGTAGAATGAAGCGGTGCACCAATACTCACTTCATGATAAAGTTACGAATACATCGTGTTTGCAGAAGATCTTAGCGAACTCAGGAGATAAATTACGGAGAGTAAGTAGTTCTCGCACAAGGTAGTAAATGATAATATGATAATATCCAATCCAAAGATAAAACTAAGACAATGGTATTCCGCGCCAAGGAGCACTGAAGAGCAACAACAGTAATTGACGCCAGCAGGAGGAGAAGGCTTTTAAAAATACATGGGATATGAGATCTCATATGTTACATTCAGTGTTCAAGATCCAAATTACAAAAATTTCAACAGCTGTTAGGTACTCCCCAATAAAATGTTACGAAAGAGATAAAAGTTTTTAATGTGATAGGAGTACTTACTAACGGCCTTGTAGCAGTGGCAACACCGGTTCCCATCAAATCACGAAAGTTATGCACAATCGGCCTTTGCTAGCACTTGGATAAATCACCGTCAGGGTCTTCTGAGTGCTATTGGCAATTGGGGTGCATTCAACCCTTGTGACACCAACTGAGGAGCTACCTGATTGAGAGGTAATGGCACCAGTCACAAAATCTGTCTACGGTCTGCTGACCACATGCTCCTCTGTATCTGCATCTGGTGACGCCTATGGGCTGAGGATAACACGGCGGCCAGTTGGTAGCGTTTGGCCTTCAAGGCCTGTTCGGATGGTGTTTGTTTGTTTGACAGCATTGTTAGTTCTAATGTATGGGTCAGAGATTTGGACTGTAACCGTCAGTCAACAGACTGGGATTGAAGCAGCAGAGGTGAGTTTCCAAATACCACTAACTAGTTACAAGTTCTAGGACAGGGAAAATGATAATTAAATTGTAAATTATCTGTGTGTCAAAAGTTTCCTTCAGAAAACATACAGAAATACCGGGTGATCAAAAAGTCAGTATAAATTTGAAAACTTAATAAACCACGGAATAATGTAGATAGAGAGGTACAAATTGACACTCATGCTTGGAATGACATGGGGTTTTATTAGAACAAGCAAAAAAAAAAAAACAAAGTTCACAAAATGTCCGACAGATGGCGGTGGACAGCAGGTAACTGCTACCGTGATGGCTGAGAGGTACGCCAATATGTTACAGAATCCCATCATCCCCAGCCTGGTTGATAAACACCTACTGGAACGTACGATGTTTATGCAGGATGGCGCTCCACCCCATATTTCTAGACGCGTGAAAGATCTCTTGCGCGCGTCGTTTGGTGATGACCGTGTGCTCAGCCGCCACTTTCGTCATGCTTGGCCTTCCTGGTCCCCAGACCTTAGTCCGTGCGATTATTGGCTTTGGGGTTACCTGAAGTCGCAAGTGTATCGTGATCGACCGACATCTCTAGGGATGCTGAAAGACAACATCCGACGACAATGCCTCACCATAACTCCGGACATGTTTTACAGTGCTGTTCACAACGTTATTCCTCGACTACAGCTATTGTTGAGGAATGAAGGTGAGCATATTGAGCATTTCCTTTAAAGAACACCATCTTTGCTTTGTCATACTTTGTTATGCTAATTATTGCTATTTTGATCAGACGAAGCGCCATCTGTCGGACATATTTTGAACTTTTGTGTTTTTTTTTATTCTAATAAAACCCCATGTCATTCCAAGCATGTGTGTCAATTTGTACCTCTCTGTCTACATTATTCCGTGATTTATTCAGTTTTCAAATTTATACTGACTTTTTGAACACTCTGTAAATGGTATGAACACATTCAAAGAATGTCAGAGGAATGAGTGCAAAGAATGTCAGATGAACGAATACCTAAATTAATATACAAATATATTCCTCAAGGGAAAGAAATATTAGACATCCTAGGTAGAGGTGTAAATATGAACAATAGTCTACTTTGAACTGGAACAAGCAAGGGTACCTAAACCAAAACCCGATATGATGATGACAACTAGCAATCACTCAGCTACGTGTTTATCATGGCCTAATGATGAAGTTGTCGATTTCAGATGTACATTACTAAGGTAACATCTCTGGACTTGAAAGGTTTTCCAATGACGAGTGTAGTCTAATTATTTAATTATAGTAAACTATTGCGAAATGGGTTAGATATATTCAACTGCAAGCTTTTGTGCATATATGTTTGCCTTCATTCGTTTCTATTGAATGTATGGAGCGGGTGGGGATTAGAGTCCGATTAAAATTACTTGACGCTTCACGCGTTGTAGCTCGTTTCCTTCAATCAGAGCGCTCAGCGTCACACCCGAGCCGTTCGCCGCTGTCAAACTGCTACAAGCATTGGTCAGTTCACTTCCAATTCCTTGTCTGGCTTTCTATCTGGATGTAGTTGGCACTTTTATTTCGTACGTCATTACACATGATAACCACACACACACACACACACACACACACACACACACACACACACACACACACACGAGCGCACACGCATGCGAGCGCGCGCACGCACGCACACTAATGCTAATGAAATACACAGGTTTCATACACAGTGTTAAGCCAACATTACTGGATACTTCCACATAAGACGCGATTCAGCATCAAATAATATAGTTACCACAATCACAGATCAGCTTACATTACAAAAGCTTGGCAATATATTGTGTGAAGCCTAATGTTTTAAGGCTGCGCCGCGTGGGGTGGCCGCGCGATTTGAGGCGCCATTTCGTTGATTGCGCTGCCCCTCCGGCCAGTGGTTCGAGTCCTCCCTCAGGCATGGGTGTGTGTTGCTCTTAGCATTAGTTAGATTAAGTAGTGTGTAAGTCTAGGGATCGATGACCTAAGCAATTTGGTCCCTTAGGAATTCACAGACATTTGAAGATTTTTAAGGCTGTAATTCATCGTTGGGACTGGAGAACGACAGTCATAAATATAAATGATGAACGTAGTGCTCCCTGCCGCCGTTGGATAAGCAGCTGCCAGCAGCAAGTCGTATACTCCTAGCTCACTTATTTGTTACATAGTTTAATTCTTAATTTCTTTGCGTGTTTTTGGTACTTGCATAGTTTAATTCATAAATTTCGGGCGTATTATAGTATTTGAGAGTTGTAGCATCGCGTTTTAGTACCCGAATAGTGTAAAATCGCGTAGTCTCCTTCCGCCGCCGAGCAGTGTGTCAGCAGTGCGCAAGTAGCAGCATTACTGCATTTACTAGGCAATCTTGTATTTTAATAACCGTTTAAATTTTGTGTTGAATTGTTTGTGCTCTCTGTAGATTAGTTCAGACGTTCTTTGCACAACAGTTTTTAGCATGTATAGGGACTGCAACTGCTGTGTTCGGATGCAGGCTGAGTGGGCATCCCTTCGCTCCCAGCTTCAGGCAGTGTTGGCTTCGGTCACACAGCTTGAGGCTGTTGCCAATGGGCATCACTGTGGGGGTCCGGATGGGGGTTTGTCGGGGACGGCCAGCTCGTCCCACACATCCTCCGATCGACTACCACTGTGGCTGCCCGGGATACTGCCCACATTGAGGCTGACCCCTCTCCTGTGGTAGAGTGGGAGGTCATCTCGAGGTGTGGCAGGGGGCGAACGACATTCTGGAGGGCTGATCGGAAGGCCTCTCCAGTTTGTCTGACGAACCGGTTTCAGGCTCTGTCGCAGGATGATACTGATCTTCGGCCGGACATGGCTGCTTGTCCTGTTCCAGAGGTTGCCCCTCAGTCTGCAAGATCCGGGCGGTCGCAGAGAGTGGGCTTACTGGTAGTTGGAATCTCCAACGTCAGGCGCGTAATGGGGCCCCTTAGGGATATGGCAGCAAGAGAGGGGAAGAAAACCAATGTGCACTCCGTGTGCATACCGGGGGGAGTCATTCCAGATGTGGAAAGGGTCCTTCCGGATGCCATGAAGGGTACAGGGTGCACCCATCTGCAGGTGGTCGCTCATGTCGGCACCAATGATGTGTGTCGCTATGGATCGGAGGAAATCCTCTCTGGCTTCCGGCGGCTATCTGATTTGGTGAAGACTGCCAGTCTTGCTAGTGGGATGAACGCAGAGCTCACCATCTGCAGCATCGTCGACAGGACTGACTGCGGACCTTTGGTACAGAGCCGAGTGGAGGGTCTGAATCAGAGACGGTTCTGCGACCGTGTGGGCTGCAGATTCCTCGACTTGCGCCATAGGGTGGTGGGGTTTCGGGTTCCGCTGAATAGGTCAGGAGTCCACTACACGCAGCAAGCGGCTACACGGGTAGCAGGGGTTGTGTGGCGTGGACTTGGCGGTTTTTTTAGGTTAGATGGCGTCGGGCAAGTACAGAAAGGGCAACAGCCTCAAAGGGTGCGGGGCAAAGTCAAGACATGCGGGGACCAAGCAGCAATCGGTATTGTAATTGTAAACTGTCGAAGCTGCATTGGTAAAGTACCGGAACTTCAAGCGCTGATAGAAAGCACCGAAGCTGAAATCGTTGTAGGTGCAGAAAGCTGGCTGAATCCAGAGATAAATTCTGCCGAAATTTTTACAAAGATACAGACGGTGTTTAGAAAGGATAGATTGCATGCAACCGGTGGTGGTGTGTTTATCGCTGATAGTAGTAGTTTATCCTGTAGTGAAGTATAAGTGGATAGTTCCTGTGAATTATTATGGGTGGAGGTTACACTCAGCAACCAAGCTAGGTTAATAATAATTGGTTCCTTTAACCGATCTCCCGACTCAGCAGCATTAGTGGCAGAACAACTGAGAGAAAATTTGGAATACATTTCACATAAATTTTTTCAGCATGTTATAGTCTTAGGTGGAGATTTCAATTTACCAGATATAGACTGGGACACTCAGATGTTTAGGACGGGTGGTAGGGACAGAGCATCGAGTGATTTTATACTGAGTGCACTATCCGAAAATTACCTCGAGCAGCCGGCCGCGGTGGTCTAGCGGTTCTAGGCACTCAGTCCGTTTCAAATGGTTCAAATGGCTCTGAGCACTATGGGACTTAATATCTATGGTCATCAGTCCCCTAGAAGTTAGAACTACTTAAACCTAACTAACCTAAGGACATCACACAACACCCAGTCATCACGAGGCAGAGAAAATCCCTGGCCCCGCCGGGAATCGAACCCGGGAACTCGGGCGTGGGAAGCGAGAACGCTACCGCACGAGCCGGCCGGAGTGGCCGAGCGGTTAAAGGCGCTACAGTCTGGAACCGCACGACCACTACGGTCGCAGGTTCGAATCCTGCCTCGGGCATGGATGTGTGTGATGTCCTTAGGTTAGTTAGGTTTAAGTAGTTCTAAGTTCTAGGGGACTTATGACCACAGCAGTTGAGTCCCATAGTGCTCAGAGCCATTTGCTACCGCACGACCACGAGCTGCGGACCACTCAGTCCGGAACCGCGTGACCGCTACGGTCGCATGTTCGAATCCTGCCTCGGGCATGGATATGTGTGATGTCCTTAGGTTAGTTAGGTTTAAGTAGTTGTAAGTTCTAGGTGACTGATGACCACAGATGTTAAATCCCATAGTGCTCAGAGCCATTTGAACCAACCTCGGGCAATTAAACAGAGAACCGACTCGTGGAGATAACATCTTGGACCTACTGATACCAAACAGACCCGAACGTTTCGACTCTGTAAGTGCAGAACAGGGAATCAGTGATCATAAGGCCGTTGCAGCATCCATGAATATGGAAGTTAATAGGAATATAAAAAAAGGGAGGAAGGTTTATCTGTTTAGCAAGAGTAATAGAAGGCAGATTTCAGACTACCTAACAGATCAAAACCAAAATTGCTGTCCCGACACTGTGTGCTTATGGAAAAAGTTCAAGGCAATCGTAAAATGCGTTTTAGACAGGTACGTGCCGAGTAAAACTGTGAGGGACGGGAAAAACCCACCGTGGTTCAACAACAAAGTTAGGAAACTACTGCGAAAGCAAAGAGAGCTTCACTCCAAGTTAAACGCAGCCAAAACCTCTCAGACAAACAGAAGGTAAACGATGTCAAAGTTAGCGTAAGGAGGGCTATGCGTGAAGCGTTCAGTGAATTCGAAAGTAAAATTCTATGTACCGACTTGACAGAAAATCCTAGGAAGTTCTGGTCTTACGTTAAATCAGTAAGTGGCTCGTAACAGCATATTCAGGCACTCCGGGATGATGATGACATTGAAACAGACGATGACACGCGTAAAGCTGAAATACTAAACACCTCTTTCCACAGCTATTTCACAGAGGAAGACCGCACTGCAGTTCCTTCTCTAAATCCTCGCACAAACGAAAAAATGGCAGACATCGAAATAAGTGTCCAAGGAATAGAAAAGCAACTGGAATCACTCATCAGAGGAAAGTCCAGTGGACCTGACGGGATACCAATTCGATTCTACACAGAGTACCCAAAAGAACTTGCCCCCCTTCTAACAGCCGTGTACCGCAAGTCTCTAGAGGAACGGAGGGTTCCAAATGATTGGAAAAGAGCACAGGTAGTCCCAGTCTTCAAGAAGGGTCGTCGAGCAGATGCGCAAAACTATAGACCTATATCTCTGACGTCGATCTGTTGTAGAATTTTAGAACATGTTTTTTGCTCGAGTATCATGTCGTTTTTGGAAACCCAGAATCTACTATGTAGGAATCAACATGGATTCCGGAAACAGCGATCGTGTGAGACCCTACTCGCTTTATTTGTTCATGAGACCCAGAAAATATTAGATACAGGCTCCCAGGTACATTCTATTTTCCTTGACTTCCGGAAGGCGTTCGATACAGTTTCGCACTGGCGCCTGATAAAGTAAGAGCCTACGGAATATCAGACCAGCTGTGTGGCTGGATTGAAGAGTTTTTAGCAAACAGAACACAGCATGTTGTTATCAATGGAGAGACGTCTACAGACGTTAAAGTAATCTCTGGCGTGCCACAGGGGAGTGTTATGGGACCATTGCTTTTCACAATATATATAAATGATCTAGTAGATAGTGTCGGAAGTTCCATGCGGCTTTTCGCGGATGATGCTGTGGTATACAGAGAAGTTGAAGCGTTAGAAAATTGTAGCGAATTGCAGGAAGATCTGCAGCGGATAGGCACTTGGTGCACGGAGTGGCAACTGACCCTTAACATAGACAAATGTAATGTATTGCGAATACATAGAAAGAAGGATCCTTCATTGTATGATTATATGATACTGGAACAAACACTGGTAGCAGTTAATTCTGTAAAATATCTGGGAGTATGCGTGCGGAACGATTTGAAGTGGAATGATCATATAAAATTAATTGTTGGTATGGCGGGTACCAGGTTGAGATTCATTGGGAGAGTGCTTAGAAAATGTAGTCCATCAACAAAGGAGGTGGCTTACAAAACACTCGTTCGACCTATACTTGAGTATTGCTCATCAGTGTGGGATCCGTACCAGATCGGGTTGACGGAGGAGATAGAGAAGATCCAAAGAAGAGCGGCGCGTTTCGTCACAGGGTTATTTGGTAACCGTGATAGCGTTACGGAGATGTTTAGCAAACTCAAGTGGCAGACTCTGCAAGAGAGGCGCTCTGCCTCGCGGTGTAGCTTGCTCGCCAGGTTTCGAGAGGGTGCGTTTCTGGATGAGGTATCGAATATATTGCTTCCCCCTACTTATACTTCCCGAGGAGATCACGAATGTAAAATTAGAGAGATTCGAGCGCGCACGGAGGCTTTCAGACAGTCGTTCTTCCCGCGAACCATACGCGACTGGAACAGAAAAGGGAGGTAATGACAGTGGCACGTAAAGTGCCCTCCGCCACACACCGTTGGGTGGCTTGCGGAGTATAAATGTAGATGTAGTAGATGTAGATGTAGGGTGTATCGCAACGGTTATCGTTTACACCTGCGTCGAAAAGGTCGTAGGTTCAAATTTTGTCAAATATAGTATTTTTTTTTTTTTTTTTTACAAATCTAGTCAAAAGATTTTGATATTTTTATTCATTTAAAGGCAGTAAAAATATATTTTGATTCAATTAAATGGTTTAAATGTAATGTTTTTATTTCTAATACTTTGACGTAATTTTCATCATCGTAATGACTTCTTTATTTGTTCTTATTTTTCTTCCTATAGATCTTTTTTTTTCGTTTGGAATCTACCTGTGTCGCCTACATTCTGCAACCAAGTGCCAACAAGGACTGCTCATCGTCTTGTAACACACCAGCTCGTGTAGCCAGTGTGAGGATAGTTTCAGGTAACAAATGACAGCGAGAAATTATGGTTTGATGTTAGAGATGGAACTGAATTTTCTTCTGCCTTGAGTTTGCTCGTAAAGATCACCTTTAATCGCAATGAACAAAGTGATTGTAATTTCACTTCTGCCGCATTTTGTTTACCGCTGTTTGCTCGGATACATTACACATCATGAGATTGTGGTTAATATAGGACATGAGTTTAAATTCATCGCCACAAAACGCGTCGACTGCCGCACTTTAGTCACTCGTGCCTTATAATGAGATGTCGACAGAACACCTTTAGTTTCTGACATAGACCGTTGGGGCCACTTCCAACATTGCTCCGCGCTACATATTAACAGCATTTGTCAAGTGATCCGCCGTGTTTGAGTGCCACCTATAACTGAGATGCAGCCGGCAGTCATTGTGGCGACACCGTAGCGGCAAGTGGTAGATGTCAACCATTAAGTAACTTTAATCGGCATGGCCTGTTCGGACGGTGTTTGTTTTTATAGTGATAACGTACAACATGACTGACAGAGTGAACTTTCTGGATGCCCACATTTTTTT
Source organism: Schistocerca nitens (assembly GCF_023898315.1). Lineage (NCBI taxonomy): Eukaryota > Metazoa > Arthropoda > Insecta > Orthoptera > Acrididae > Schistocerca > Schistocerca nitens. The sequence continues at coordinate 419,494,776 of NC_064618.1, read as the reverse complement.
TTTTTTTTACAACTGGTATGTGTGTTGACCTCTTAATGAAAGAAAACAAAGGTCTCGTCTTCCCGCTTTCTGAGCATCAAGGCGCTAGCTAAGAGATGCGCGCAGAACGGAGTGCCGGGCTATCGGACGCGGAGTGCTTGCCCCCCGCCCCCCCCCCCCCCCCAATCCCATCCCCTTTCTCCTCCACCACCACTGGCCGTCCGTCAGGAGGAAACGGCAATGCCCCGGAACCGTCGGGCCGCTGCCGGCCGACGGCGATCGGATTACGCCGGATCGGTGTCCTTATTGTCCAGCCCTCCGCGTGACGATAGCTGGCCGCGCAGAAACTCTTTCAGGTTAGAGCCAATTTCCTGCCTTTTTAACCCTTTTCTGCGTCCGAACGCCGCTCTCGCTCACTGTGCGCTCGCCGGAGCAAATCAGTTTGGAAAGCGACGGACAGCAAAAGAATAGACGTCCGTACAACAGAGTGAAGTAAGGACACAGTGACACTGGTACGTCTAATTTCACTCAGAACGTGACAAAATGACAATTCTGTGGCTTACTGCTATCACAGATCGTTTTAAGTGAAGGAAATTACGTCCAAGAGTGCTTCTGTTTCACCAGGAGACTATATGCTACAGCGACAAAGATTGTGACTTCGTTGTACGCAAGACTGAGCTTAACTTGGTGGGAGTGTACGGTTGATGTATTGGACGTCCGGGTAACATTTGCCAAAAGTTCCTAAAGAGAGCGACACGTCAGACCGGAGGGGAGACAACTAAATGTGTAAGTAGGCTGTTTAGGTTTTTCATGTTGGTAACGCCACGTAGCGCTCTGTATGAAAATCACTAGCTGTGCTGTGTGCAGTCTGTGGCTGGTTGGCATTGTTGGAATAGTCGCTATTGTAGTGTTGGGCAGTTGGATGTGAACAGCGCGTAGCGTTGCGCAGTTGCAGGTGAGCCGCCAGCAGTGGTGGACGTGGGGAGAGAGATGGCGGAGTTTTGAGAGCGGATGATCTGGACGTGTGTCAATCAGAGACAGTAAATTTGTAAGACTTGATGTCATGAACTGATATATATATATATATATTATGACTTTTGAACACTATTAAGGTAAATACATTGTTTGTTCTCTATCAAAATCTTTCATTTGCTAAGTATACCTATCAGTAGTTAGTGCCTTCAGTAGTTAGAATCTTTTATTTAGCTGGCAGTATTGGCGCTCACTGTATTGCAGTAGTTCGAGAAACGAAGATTTTTGTGAGGTAAGTGATTCATGAAAGGTATAGGTTATTGTTAGTCAGGGCCATTCTTTTATAGGGATTTTATAAAGTGAGATTGCGTTGCGCTAAAAATATTGTGTGTCAGTTTAGTGTTGATCAGAATAGGTAAAGAGCGAAATGTCTGAGTACGTTCAGTTCTGCTCAGCTGTTTGAAAATCAAATAACGTAAGAGGTTTATCAGCACAGTAATTCATTAATTTTTTTAAGGGGACGTTTCAAATGTGTACACTATGGACTCCTTCTGACATATAAATGATAAGAAGGTATTTTATGAACTTGTTTCATTTACAAGTCCTTTTAGAAGAGCTTCTAGTTGACACAGAAAAGCTTCTTTTTAGTGAACTGATATACACCATTGCCCCACCGTTGATAAAATACAAAGCATGTTATGGTCCCACACAATCATTTTCTTGATTCATAGCCGATAGCCGTATTGCAGTGGTTACAACACTGAATTAGCTTTCGCGAAGGCGTGGGCTCCGCAGATCTGGAGTGTTCGTGGATTCTCTACAGGACTATAGGTAAATGTCTGAATGATTCCATTGTAAAAGCAGTCGATTTCCTTCCGCATCTTTCCCTAACCACAGCATTAGTTCAATCTAATACATTGAATATTTAGTACTCCCCCTTAAATAATGATCCAAGACACGTATGGGAAAAGATACATGTTTATGAACGAAGTGATCGATTTAAGAAAAAAGAAGTGTCAGAAAATATGTAGTCTTTCTCACTTATTGTTCAATCTATACTTCCAAGACGCAATGACGGAAATAAAAGAAACGTTCAGATGTGGGGTTAAAAGTCATAAACAATGAAATTCGGTGATAATACAGATGTCCTCAAAGGAAGTGTAGAAGAATTACAGAACCTGTTGAATGGAATGAACAGTCTAATGAGTACAGGGTATGGGGTCAATGAGTAACAGAAGGCATGAGTAACAGAAAGCACTGAATAACAGAAAATCAGAAATGAGATTAGTGATGAGTCCAACATGAAAACTGCTGACCACTAAGTGGAGAAAGTGAAGGACTTCTGCTGCCTTGGAAGTAAAATAACCTATAACGGACGAAGAAAGGAGGGCTAAATTGACCAAGAGAAGTCTGCAAGTACCAATAATCGACCTTAATTCTAGGACGAAATTTCTGAGAGTGTACGTTAGGAGGGTTAGGAGAGTGGAAGGGCTTGTGTAACACTTTGTTGACAGTTGATGTTGCTTCCTGCAATTCACATGGTACAAGAGGGATTCACTTCTGTGAATGTCGCTGAAATACAACTCACACAAGTGTTTGGGGTACAGGGGGATGTCCACTTCAAGGAAGGTCCATGACAACGCCTATCTCTTTAAAATTTTTGAACAGCTTTATTTTGGTTGTTTTCGTCAGTAGTAAACTTCCTTAATGGCATCGATAACTCCGCAGTATTGTTGTCTCAAATTTGGATTCCACATAACAGATAACACATTGCACCTTCTTTTGATCAGTCGCCGTTTTGAATCACTCCAAGTCATATTTGCAATACAGGACACAGCAAAAAAAGTAGAGAACTGTTAAAAATTTTGCAAGAAATCACGAGTCTATGTCTGTAGTCGTTTCCAAATTATGACATATTAAATGATTGCGAGACATTAAGGACGTTCTATATTTCAAAACGCAATAACCATTTACCTACGGCGTTGAGAGTTTTGATCATCTCTTGTACACAGAATTTAATTCGAACGAGGTACCTACTCACATGTGTTAGGTATTGTTCAAATGGTTCAAATGGCTCTGAGCACTATGGGACTTAACTTCTGAGGTCATCAGTCCCCTAGAACTTAGAACAACTTAAACCTAACTAACCTAAGGACATCACACACATCCATGCCCGAGGCAGGATTCGAACCTGCGACCGTAGCGGTCGCGCGGTTCCAGACTGTATCGCCTAGAACCGGTCGGCCATTAGGTATTTTTATCCGTACTTGTAGAACCAATCTTTTATTTCCAGTAGCGTATTGTATTTAACTAGCATCGTGCTCGGAATACTTTGCAGTATATCCAAGTGATTTGTCGTTTGCACTTTGCTTTAATGTTTTAAAATTTATGTTTTTTGGTCACTTTCTGTGAAACTCTGCCGCAGTACGCGATTAACACCACCATCCGCTTCCTTGAAGCTACGGATGCTACAAGAAATCAAACGTGTCGTAAGTTGATATTAGAGAACAATACGACATATTTTAGTAAGAATGGATGTCTTAGTAGGATCTTTATCGTAGAAACCTGCATTTTTCTGTTCAGTAATTCAAAAATTTCCTCGTACTCATTCTGAAACACGTCACAACAGTAAGAAGTCACTGGGTAACAAGTCGAGAGAAAAGGGGATGATGCAGTGTCCGCTGGCCTAAAGAATAAGCCTGTGTGACTGTTTCTTTTACAGAATTAACTGATATGTTGTCGGTGCAGAACTCCCTTCAGGACATCTTCCCGCGACCCATTGCCTCGACAGCTTTAATGATAAAGTCAGAAGAATGTTGTCATTTAGCACTACATCGTGGTAGCCAGAAAAACAGCGTCACCTCGCCTGAAGAGGTTTTGGTCTTTACTTTTTTTGGTCACAGGGGCTACAAATATTTCTACTACTGGCTTTGTCCCTTTCTCTCGTAGTTATAAACGCAGCATTCGTCCATGCTGATAAAGTGACTGTAGAAGTCATCATAATTAGCCTCTCGCAGCTGCAACATTCTGTCTATGCCTCCTTTTTTTCCAATACCGCCTCAGTTGCGATATGCTGGCCTTTTGTTAACAAAATTAAACAAAAGATTAACAATTTTTCCTCGTCCTATATCAAGGGTTTCTTCCTTCACGTGAATGGACTCTCAGCACCTTGGATTACTTCATTCTTAATCAACCATCGTCGCAGTCTCCTTTTCTTCCTTCTCTTCCTTTTTTTCCCTTCTTCTTTTTCTTCTTCTTCTTCTTCGTTGTCCTACACACCTCATTTATGGTGGTGACGTCATTGATCTTAGCTAGTTGCCTAATAATTCTTCTGTTGTCTTATTATTTGATATTATAATTGTATGATTGAATAATAATGACTGAAAAGGGCGGACCACTTGTGAATTACGTTAAGTACCCGCGTGTGCGATCATCCAATTTCCTGCATTACTTTCGGACCATGGATGTCGGCGCTTATTGTGACCTTATCATATCCATTATACAATTGCAGTTAGGATTGTGCGGTTGTATGAATGCACGTTTCCTGTCAGGTATAAGACCAGATCTCAGGTGTAGTTCCACGGGTAAATCTGTGAGTCAACATGTCAACAAGACCAGATGTTGTACCTGTTGCTGTACGCTCACCGTGGATTTTTGCGCCATTGTTTCCTTTCAAATAAGAAATAAATTCAAAAAAATGGAATTACCACACGATACTCCACTTTATGAATGGGCTGCAACACAGAGTTTAGGATTTCTTCGGCAGGGGCTATGTTACTGTGACGCAGCCTTCAGTGCAAACCATGACTGCCGAAATGAGCACATATATATAGTTATTGTATTTATGTTCCACATCTCCTCCTAAAGCCACTGGACTGATTTCAACCATTTCAACCACACTTGGTACACTTACGAGGTGTAATGGGTATGAGTGCAAATATTTCCATTGGTGTCTGAGAACGGTGTTCTGAATAACATTACATCAGTACTTACGTCCTTTACATAATAAAAATTACAGTTTTTACAAGTCATATGTTTTTCAGTTGGGTAGCGCAAGATGTTCGAATTTCTGAGAAAAATAAGGGTAAGCTATAGGGAGAGATGGGTAATATACAAAATGTACAAGAGCCAACAGGGAATAATAAGAGTGAACGACCAAGAACGAAGTGCTCGAATTAAAAAGGGTGTAAGACAGGGATGTAGTCTTTCGAACCTACTGTTGAATCTGTATATCGAAGAAGCAATGATGGATATAAAAGAAAGGTTCAGGAGTGGAATTAAAATTAGAGGTGAAAGGATATCAATGATACGATTCAGTGATGACATTGCTATCCTGAGTGAAAGTGAAGAAGAATTCCATGATATGCTGAATGGGATAAAGTGAGAGCACTGAGAAACTTAACATCAGGATTGAAGGTCACGAAGTAAATGAAGTTAAAGAATTCTATTACCTAAACAGCAAAATAACCAATGACGAATGGAACAAGAAGAATGTCAAAAGCAGACAAGCATTGGAAAAAAGGGCATTCTTCGTGAAGGTAAGTCTACTAGTATGAAACATAGGCCTTAATTAGAGGAAAAATTTCTGAGCGTGTCCTTTCGGAGCACAGCATTGCATGGTAGTGAAAGATGGACTGTCGGAAAAGCGGAACAGAAGAGAATCGAAGCATCTGAAATGTGGTGCTACAGACGAATGTTGAAAATTAGGTGGACTGAAAAGGTAAGGAACGAGGTTTGCGCGAAATGGGCGAGAAAAGGAATATGTGGAAAACACTGGCAAGGAGAAGGGCCAGGATGATAGGTCATCTGTTGAGCCAGATATTAGAGAGAGTTGTAGAGGGTAAAAACTGTAGAGGAAGGCAGAGTTTGCAAGTGCTACTCTGAGATGAAGAGGTTGACATGGGAGAGGGTTTCTTGGGGGCAGCATCACGTCAGAAGACTGATGACAAAAAAAAAAACCTCCTGTCACACTTGACATCATTGTATACCGTTGCAGCCATTCATCCAAATCCTGAATCCGGAGAATCTACGGCCAGCGGCAACTGTGCAGAGGGTGTAGATGTGGTAGCCATTACACCACTTTAGCAGTATGGCTAACAGAGCTGCATAGAGTACCCTCGACCAGTGCTCTCCTTAACACAAACTTCACACCTTCATCCCATTTTTCCCTTCTAAAACCCTCACTGCTGTCGGGGATCTCTAGTATTGGAAAAGCACTCCAGCTCTGTCCGTACCCCACTGCTCTCCATAAGTCTGGAAACACCATGTTGCGTATTACAATGGCTGGCTCTGAGCACTATGGGACCTAACATATGAGGTCATCAGTCCCCTCGAACTTAGAACTACTTAAACCTAACTAACCTAAGGACATCACACAACACCCAGTCATCACGAGACAGAGAAAATCCCTGACCCCGCCGGGAATCGAACCCGGGAACCCGGGTGCGTATTACAATGGATCAAGAAGGAAGTTATCTATGTAAGTTATTGGTTAGAATACCGAACATCAAGCTCAAATAACGGTTAATTATGACACGTACAGTATTGTACAATTAATTATTGTGCATATACGCACATATTACTAATGAGGAGGTATTGAGTAGGATTGGGGAGAAGAGAAGTTTGTGGCACAACTTGACTAGAAGGAGGGATCGGTTGGTAGGACATGTTTTGAGGCATCAAGGGATCACAAATTTAGCATTGGAGGGCATCGTGGATGGTAAAAATCGTAGGGGGAGACCAAGAGATGAATACACTAAGCAGATTCAGAAGGATGTAGGTTGCAGTAGGTACTGGGAGATGAAGAAGCTTGCACAGGATAGAGTAGCATGGAGAGCTGCATCAAACCAGTCTCAGGACTGAAGACCACAACAACAACAAACGCACAAATTAGAATATACTAGTATTGCTCCATTTTATGTAAACCGACGTTACCTTTCCAAGCAGTTCTACTAAACACGCCAGGTGGCGCGAGTAGACACCATGGCTATGTAGAGGTACGATGTTTACATTTCTCTTCACTTGCATTTGTGTTTGCAGAAAGGTACAACACGGCGCGAAAATAATTGAAAATGTCCAAAAGTGCTACATCCCTTATGAATCACGGGTAATGATAATCACTTTGCACCAAGAAGGCAACAGCGTCCGTCAGATAGCAAAGAAACTGATGATTTCCATCAGCGGAGTTGTCAAAACCATAGACCGGCATCGAGAAACAGGCTCCTATGGAGATCTTCCTCGCTCAGGGGCACCCAGGAAAATATCAGAACGCCAGGAAAAGCATTTGGTAGTGACCAGTAAACGTAAAAGATTAAAAAACTGTCCGTGAATCGACTGCTGAACTAAACGCAACGAGGGATACACCGGTGAGTGAGTCAATAGTGAGACGACGCCTGGCAGACAACAACCTCCTAGGTGATGTAGTAACAAGGAAACCACTGTTGCGCCCTGTTAACAAGAAGAAAAGGCTTCAGTGGGCTAAGACATGCCATCATTGGACAGCGGGGGATTGGGAAAGAGTCTTATTCACTGATGAATCCAAGTTCGAAAGATTTGGAAGTAAACGCCGTCAATTTGTACGCCATTTACCCCATGAACGCTTGAATCCTCAGTGCGTAATTCCAACTGTAAAGCATGGAGGGGGCTCTGTGATGGTATGGGGATCCTTTGGAGGGCATAAAGTAGGAGATTTGGTTAAAATAGATGGAATACTGAACCAAAAGGGTTATCATGCCATTCTCCAGTGACATGCTAAGAGATCTGGTTTGCGTCTGATTGAGAAAGGGTTTCTCTTGCAGAAAGACAACATACGTCTCGCTTGTGTCAGAACTATGTGAAGTCTCTAGAGGTTCGTAAAATATTGAAAAACATGGAACGGCCAACCGAATCCCCTGATTGTAGCCGGCTGAAGTGGCCGTGCGGTTCTGGGGCGCTGCAGTCTGGAACCGCGAGGCCGCTACGGTCGCAGGTTCGAATCCTGCCTCGAGCATGGATGTGTGTGATGTCCTTAGGTTAGTTAGATTTAAGTAGTTCTAAGTTATAGGGAACTAATGACCTCCGAAGTTGAGTTCCATAGTGCTCCGAGCCATTTGCACCCTGATTGTAATCCAATCGAGCTGCTATGGGTTGAATTGGACAGTAGGATCCGAAAACGGGAAATCGTGAGAGGGTAACAATTGTGGGAGGTCGTGCAGCAAGAATGGAGATTAATTCCAACTGAAACCTTGGAAAAACTGACGCAGCGCATGCCGAGAGTGTGCAAGGCAGTGATGAAAGCAAAGGGTGGCTACTTTGAGGAATCAAAAATGTAATTGTTGCGTCTTCCTGTGTATTATTTGAGGTTAATAAACATTTGGAAAACAACCGTATTTCCTTTCCATTGTCTATAATTACTAGGTGTTGTGTTGGCAGAAGAGCCAACACCACGTTACTAGTGAAGGCCGAAATGCACGATTTTTAGCTCACGCAGGCTGGCGTTTGGAGGGATGAACTATACTGACGTGAGGTCTGGAACATGACAAGGAATTAGAATTCAGATAGCGGACGTAATTAGTTTGATACTTAACTTTAATCCATTAATGATGAACGTCGCTCTTGACGGTACATGATTCACAATATTATATGTTCAGAATACATTCTTGAAGAATATGGCGCCTTGCCAGGTCGTAGCAAATGACGTAGCTGAAGGCTATGCTAAACTGTCGTCTCTGCAATTGAGAGCGTCTGTAGACAGTGAACCATCGCTATCAAAGTCGGCTGTACAACTGGGGCGATTGCTAGGGAGTCTCTCTAGACTAGACCTGCCGTGTGGCGGCGCTCGGTCTGCAATCACTGATAGTGGTGGCACGCGGGTCCGACGTATACTAACGGACCGCGGCCGATTCAAAGGCTACCCCTAGCAAGTGTGGTGTCTGGCGGTGACACCACACTAGGTGTTTCCAAACTAATGGGGGGTAGTGTTGATCGAATTAAAATTTCCTTGAGACATATGACTTTCAACGTAATCTTTGATGATGACAGAAGCTGAAGAAATGAATTTTTGTGCTACAGACGGGATTGAACGCAAGTCGCATGTGTTCTAGGCAGATGTGGTACCCATTACACCATCCTAGCAGTATACCTAGCACAAGTAAATAGCTATAGTGGTGTAACGGGTAGCACGCAGAAGATTGTTGTTGTTGTGGTCTTCAGTCCTGAGTCTGGTTTGATGCAGCTCTCCATGCTACTCTATCCTGTGCAAGCTTCTTCATCTCCCAGTACCTACTGCAACCTACATCCTTCAGAATCTGCTTAGTGTATTCATCTCTTGGTCTCCCTCTACGATTTTTACCCTCCACGCTGCCCTCCAATACTAAACTGGTGATCCCTTGATGCCTCAGAATATGTCCTACCAACCAATCCCTTCTTCTAGTCAAGTTGTGCCACAAAGTTCTCTTCTCCCTAATCCTATTCAATATTTCCTCATTAGTTATGTGATCTACCCATCTAATCTACAGCATTCTTCTGTAGCACCACATTTCGAAAGCTTCTATTCTCTTCTTGTCCAAACTATTTATCGTCCATGTTTCACTTCCATACATGGCTACACTCCATACAAACACTTTCAGAAAGGCCTTTCTGACACTTAAATCTATACTCGATGTTAACAAATTTCTCTTCCTCAGAAATGCTTTACTTGCCATTGCCAGTCTACATTTTATATCCTCTCTACTTCGACCATCATCAGTTATTTATCTCCCCAAATAGCAAAACACCTTTACTACTTTAAGTGTCTCATTTCCTAATCTAATTCCCTCAGCATCATCCGACGTAATTCGACTATATTCCATTCTCCTCCTTTTGCTTTTGTTGATGTTCGTCTTATGTGCTCCTCTCAAGGCCTTGTCCATTCCGTTCAACTGCTCTTCTTTGCTGTCTCTGAGAGAATTACAATGTCATCGGCTAACCTCAAACTTTTTATTTCTTCTCCACGGATTTTAATACCTACTCCGAATTTTTCTTTTCTTTCCTTCAAGGGTTCAAATTCTGGCCGTGGCACAAATTTTAATTCATTTTTTCAGCTTCCACCATTGTCGAAACTAAAATTGTGTCTTATAAGTCTCAAGGAAATTGCAGTTTCATCAGTAACTTTATTTGTTCGTGGGGCTAATTCAATCATTATGATAACTGTAAGGGTCAAATCTGCTGTGTCAGGTATATTTTTCAAGGAGTAAGAGAGGGTGGTTTGTATGAAGTCTAGGGGCCACGCTATTTGAGCCGTCAAAATGGGCAGTCCATGGAAATGAGGCCACGAGGAGTAACTGGGACAACGGCAGGGTACGGTCGCCGTTCATCCGAGCGCAGGCCCGGCCAGCCACTCAAACAGCGCGGCCGCGGCCCGGCTCTCTGCTGGAGCTCCTATTTCAGCACTCGGTGGCCAAATGGCTCCACGGGGAGGCGCTCGGCGGTTTCCGCAAGCGCGATTTCGAATGCGAAATCATTTGGGAATTTCATTAAGCCGGGACGGCTCATGGCGCGCCGGCTATCGCCCAGCGCCGTGCGCGCACCAGCTGTGGATTTGTGGTCCCGGCGGGCGCGCCGCATCGCGCCGTGCTCTGCCGAGCGGATCGCTGCCAGCGAGTGCGGAAAGGCAGCGGGGGCGGGTGGGAGGGAGGGAGGGAGCAGAAACCAAACATCACCTGCGCGCCGTCAAACGGACGGCCTCAGCGCCAGCCGTGAACCGCTGCGGCTCGCCGCAGTGAAATGACGCCGCGTACAGCAGCAGCAATAGCAGCGTTGGTTATCTACAGCCAAGTGCGCAGAAAGCCGTGTCTGCTTGTATTAACAGTGGCTGCTGTATGCCAGGTAATCTACCTCACCGGAGTAGGGTGAAAAGTTCTCGTCCGGGCGCTGGAAGATTGTATTTCTTTCAATTCACAGTGCACTCATAGCGTATTAGCAGTGAGTGCTGACGCCAAGTAATAAGAGAGGGTACCAAAAAGATACCGAACTAATATTTGGTGGGCAGAGCTTTCGCAGTACGGCGTTTTATCGCTAGGCACGTATAGAGCAGTGGTCGCCAAACTGCGGCCGCGTGCCGCATGCGGCCCTAATCAAATGTTTGTGCGGCCCGCGGCTAGCCGCATTTCATAATAACATGTCCTAGCAAATACGTAACAGCAGAATCCAGAAACAACTGACGTTAAGCCGGCCGCGGTGGACAAGCGGTTCTAGGCGCTTCAGTCCGGAACCGCGCGACTGCTACGGTTGCAGGTTCGAATCCTGCCTCGGGCATGGATGTGTGTGATGTCCTTAGGTTTAAGTAGTTCTAAGTTCTAGGGGACTGATGACCTCAGATGTTAAGTCCCATAGTGCTCAGAGCCATTTTTGAACTGACGTTAAAACTCTCTTAAGAGTGTATTTTTCTAGCTCAGTAACAAACAACAATACTTGCAGGGACAGTAATAGTTTAAGATGTGCCAAATTTTAATTGACTTTGGTGAATTCGGCCGTGACCTAAGTAAAGCTTGCCTTTTACCACAGGGGGCAGAATGGGAAGAAGTGCGGTCACTGCAGGCTCTCCCGAAGGGAAAGGTCCCGAGTTCGAGTCTCGGTCCGGCACACAGTTTTAATCTGCCAGGAAGTTTCATATCAGCACACACTCCGCTGCAGAGTGAAAATCTCATTCTGGATAGATAGATATCATTTTCGAAGTCGTTGACGAATATGTCAGCCAGGAGATTGACATATTGCTACCCATAGTTAAGCTGTCTTTCCATTTGTAGATTTTGTCATTAGATGAGAAACGGAAAACAAAGTTGCTGAAGGGAAAAATAATCTTGCTGATAAAATATTTTATTACAGAAGATTTGTGGATGATATTCTGTAGTTTGACTTGAAATGGGTACTTCAAAGAATGTCGCTGTCCGATGTATTTAACTCGTTATGTAAATGTAAACATGTACATAAATGTGCACTGTTACGCCATTTAACATCTAACAAGCATCCGCAGAATGTTATCTGTGTGTACTTCTGTGGTTACACAAAGTCCTTTTAACTTAATTGTTTTTGTATGCGACGAACCTGATTTCATTTTAAACAAGTCCGTGTTGGATGTGCTGTATACTATCCACTTTAATGTCAACATGGCATGTGTTGGTACAATCAGAATGGCACAGGACGTATAACAAGTTTTTTGAAGAAGAGAGAATGATAATGTTCAGTGCTGGAACCAGTCATCAGAAGTAAGTAGTAGTGAATCTGATCCTGGGTGTTAAAGGTTTCTTCAAAACTTCTGTGCAGTTTAAAAAATAAGACAGAGGTACTGGTGGAGGTTGTTTAAGGCCAGTCGTGGGTCGTGATTGGACAGCTCACCCGATAAGAGCACTGTCTACGAACGGCAAGTTTCCAGGGTCGAGTTTCGCTCCAGAGTGCAGTTTTACTACAGGAATGATTTTCAAAACATCACAGAGTGAAAGATTTATTCTGGCTCTAATATCTGCATTAAGTTTTGATAAAATAATTATTGTAGGTGATAACTGCGCGTAGGAGTACTATCTAATGGCGGAGAATTCACTGGCAGCAAGTTGGTGGCGCCGACTGATGCGGACACGCGTAGACCGGCGCCCCGTAAATAGCTTCAGGAATGCCAACATATTTTCCATAATGCATACTACCATGGGGGAGGATGTGTTTTATGAGCACAAAAGAAAATTCATTAATTTTAGTTAACTTTCAGCAACAGCTTTCTTTTTAAATAGCCACTAATGTATATGAAAGGTGCTGATCCTGGTAAGATCTTTTAACACAATCTTAGCAGTACCAAACCATTTTCCGTAATTTTTACAGTGAGAGGACGTGTTTATATTACCATTTTTGTGTCTAGACAAGACAGCCTAGACACAATGAGAGGAAGCCGAAAGGCACGCGCTTAAACTCACGCAGGCTGGCGTGAGGTCTGAAACAGGATAAGTAATGAATGCTATAAAGAAAAGTACGTAGCTTCTGGAATACTTAACTTTAATCCACATTTGTAGAACATCGCTCTTGATGATACATAATAGAATCTCAAATCAATTGAATACGGCGCCTTGCTAGGTCGTAGCAATTGTAGCTGAAGGCTATGCTAACTATCGTCTCGGCAAATGAGAGCGTATTTGTCAGTGAACTGTGGCTATCAACGTCGGCTGTACAACTGGGGCGAGGGCCAGGACGTCTCTCTAGACCTGCCGTGTGGTGGCGCTCGGTCTGCTATCACTGACAGTGGCGACACGCGGGTCCGACGTATACTAATGGACCGTGGCCGATTTAAAGGCTACCACCTATCAAGTGTGGTGTCTGGCGGTGACACCACAACCATAACAAAAAATTGTCTAAAAATACAGATTTCGTTAATTATAGTTAAGTTTTACCAACCACATAGTCTTAAAGATATATAGATGTATAAGAGGGTTACTGAACTTGGAGATATGTTATGACATTTGCTGCAATAAGTCACATTTACTGATAAACTTAAATTTTTGGGTTACGTTTAAATCAAAAACAATTACGGGGTCTGGCTTAACAAAACATTAAAAACAAGAAATCATTTTTCAAAATTTTATACTGGACTCGCATTCGGGAGGACGACGGTTCAATTCCGCGTCCGGCCATCCCGATTTAGGTTTTCCGTGATTTCCCTAAATCGCTCCAGGCAAATGCCGGGATGGTTCCTTTGAAAGGGCACGGCCGAGTTCCTTCCCCGTCCTTCCCTAATTCGATGAGAACCGTGACCTCGCTGTCTGGTCTCCTCCCCCAAACAACCCAAACTTAACTATTGTTGTTGTGGTCCTCAGTCCGAAGACGGGTTTGTTGCAGGCCTATGCTCAGTGAGCCTCTTCATCTCCGCATAACTTCTGCAAATACATCTTTCTGAATCTGCGTATTGTAGTCATCTCTCGATCTCCTTCTGCGATTTTTAACCTCCACACTTCCCTCGAATTTTTTCTGCATGGGAAAAAGTTCAAAGTGGCGTGTTGAGCACTCATAAGCGCCATCTCTATAGTCCAAAAGTGATGATCTGTATAGCATATGAGCGAGCATTCGCACCTGTTGAACACTGTCTTTCTTTACAAACTATTATTTTGTTAACTAACGAAAAGTATGATTCTTTCAGTACTAGATGCAAGTGAAAACTTCAAACCGGCTACTACAGAGAGAAAGAGAGAGTACAAAACGAATTCATTTTCTGATATAATTATATTTTCCTCGAGACATTCTGAGTCTCAGCTGTATCTTCCATAAGGATAGACAACGTAAGATGAGGTGCTGTTCCAAAATCGGAGACCCTCGGCAGAACTGACGATTTAAGAAGGGGAAAAAGGGCTTAGGTGTGAATTGTTTTTTTTTTTTTTTTTTTTTTTTTTTAGGGAGGGATAGTCCGTACAGGTTTATCACTTACTGTACCAAGGTGGTGTATCGAATAGCATATCGGCCCAGTAACCAGAAGACCTGGGTTTAACTTTTGGTTTTACTTCGAATTTTAACTCAGTAGTTCAACTTCTATCCGCAACGAATTTATTTTCGCTGACTGATTTCTGAAAATGTTTGCTAGGAAGGACTTCGTAGCAAATGTGTATAACCAAAGAGAGAATACAGCACAAAAGTTTCGTCGAAAGGCCTTTTCATCATTTATTATTTGAAACCAGACCAGAAATATCTTTACAATATACAACAGTTCAAAAAGAATTACACTTCCTGTGGACATGTGTAGTGCAACAATTTTTTTTTTTTTTTTACAGTTTCTGTTAGATGAGGAGCCTTATACGTCGATTCAAAGGAGTCTATGTTTGTGAAGACTTCACTACGCCACAGCAGCTTATGTAGTAGTTAACTATTTGATTAACAATACCTCCTAAACTGTGTGATTTGCAATAAGCGTCTTTTCATATAGAGCAAATAAATATGCCTCATTCGCAACACGCAGGACAGACGTGATTTCTTCAGAGAAATCTGAAAAAGCTATGTCGACGAGTTGTAAATTGCTGAAACTGTAACAAGCTTTACGAAGTTAGACCTGTGCTTTATATCTGATCAGATCCGTAAAGTAGCGGCAAACTATCCAGTTAAGAAACTGAGACGCAGCAGAGGCTAAATTGGCGCACGATCAGTTGGAACTCTACTACGGCCCCAATTTGTCGCTGAATGCTAGAGAAAAGGAAGGCGCACGCAGCACGCAGCACGCACATTCCTCCGCTCAAAGTCGGAATGGCTGGCGCCGCCGCCTTGCCGCCCCTGAAGGGTTCTTCACGTAGCCAGCCGCGCAGGACGCCATACAAATTGGCTTATTAGCCGCTCGCGCGCCGTCCCTATCCGTTTCCAACGGGCCGCCGCGCCATTCCGTTCTGGGAACGCTCTAAAGACCCGCAGTGATTTGTTTAAAGCGGTTTTTATGTCCTTTAACGAGGTAATGTGTCCATTTGCGAGTCATCCGGTGTTTCGTTTACTGATGCCGCTTTGGTTCGCTCTTGCTGTTACTCGGTTAATGACGCATCACCTCTCCACGAGTCAAGAGGCTGTAAGGTTTCACATCGAGCGCTGCTCGTACTGCAGCCTAAAGAGCTACATCCATTCCTTAGGAACTTTATGGCATGTGTTGCTGGAATCACGTACTTAATGAGCTACCTGTGCTGTATAATGGACTGACATGTCCGCAAGATCCTAAATTAATTTTTTTTTGAAGAATATCATTTTCGGCGTTGACTGTAGAAGTTATTTGTTTCACAATTGAAATTTTGGGCTTTGATCCATTTTTAAGTGGTACGCAAAAAATTTTGCTTCATCACATATCATACTTCAAAATTCTCCTACATGTGTATATGACATGTGCGGAAGCAAAATCTTTTGCAGTATTAATTGAAAACGGTCCAAATCCGAAATTGCAATTGTGAAGCAAATAATTTCTGTAGTTAGCCACGAATATAACGCTTTAAAAAAGTTCTACATGACTGCGAACTCCGACCATGACGAGCTAAATTTAACTTAGCATTAGTGGGAAGTCCCATACAATACATTCAAAGATTCATTTTCAGTTGTTGCAGCACACAAATGGGCGATATCATGCTATACTTTCAGCATTCGTCACTTTCCTCCCTACCAAGATGTTGAGGAAACTATGTATGCGTAGTGAAGCCTAACATTGTCAGGGAGGGGATGACGGTTTTAATGTGGAGTATCAAATAAAATTTTTTCAAGTAAAAAACTTTTAATGTCTAAACCGCAACATTCTTATTTCATTTAAATTAGGATACCTAGTTTCGGTAGCTACACTAAGTGATCAGAAGTATCCGGACACCCCCAAAAACATACGTTTTTCATATTAGGTGCATTGTGCTGCCACCTGGTACCTCGTACTCCATATCAGCGACCTCATTATTCATTAGACATCGCGAGAGAGCAAAATGGAGCGTTCCGCGGAACTCACGGACTTCGAACGTGGTCAGGTAATTGGGTGTCACTTGTGTCATACGTCTGTACGCGAGATTTACACACTCCTAAGCATCTCTAGCACAACTGTTTCTGATGTGATACTGAAGCGTAAACGTGAAGGGACACGTACAGAACAAAAGCGTACATGCCGTCCTCGTTATGTTGACTGACGGAGACCGCCGATAGCTGAAGAGGTTCGTAATGTGTAATAGGCAGACATCTATCCACACCATCACACAGGAATTCCAAACTGCATCAGGTCCGCTGCAAGTACTATGACAGGCGGGGTGAGAAAACTTGGATTTCATGGTCGAGCGGCTGCTTATAAGCCACACGTCACGCCGGTAAATGCCAAACGACGCCTCGCTTGGTGTAAGGAGTGTAAACATTGAACGACTTAACAGTGAAAAACGTTGTGTGGAGCGAAGGATCACGGTACACAATGTGGCGCTCTGATGGTAGGGTGTGGGTATGGCGAATGCCCAGTGAACGTCATCTGCCAGCGTGTGTAGTGCGAACAGTAAAATTCGGAGGCGGTGGTGTTGTAGTGTTGTCGTGTTTTTCATGGAGGGGGCTTGCACCCTTGTTGTTTTGCTTGGCACTATCACAGCACAGACTTACATTGATGTTTGAAGTACCTTCTTGCTTCCCACTGTTGAAGAGCAATTCGGGGATGGCGATTTAATCTTTCAACACGATCGAGCACATGCGCATAATGCACGGCCCGTGGCGGTGTGGTTACACGACAATAACATCTCTGTAATAGACTGGTCTGCACAGAGTTCTGTCGGAAATCCTACAGAACACCTATGGGATGTTTTGGAACGCCGACTTCGTGCCAGGCCTCACCGACCGACATCGATACCTATTCTCAGTGCAGCGCTCCGTGAAGAATGAGCTGTTATTCCCGAAGAAACCTTCCAGCAACTGTGAGATTTAAAGTGAATCCACCACGCACGTGCCGGAGGGGCCGTAAATACCTGAGCTCAGGAAGTTTTCGCCAGTATCACCTGAAGATGGCCAGAAGACTCTGCACCGAAATATTGTGGCAGGAAGTTGCAAACATCCGGCAGTTCGCCCGAAATTTTGTGGTACTTCCAGCACCTGATTGAACGCATGCCTGCGAGAGTGGAAGCTGTCATCAAGGCTAATGGTGGACCAGCACCATACTGAATTCCAGCATTACCGATGGAGAGCGCCAGGAATTTGTAAGTCATTTTCTGCCAGGAGTCCAGATACTATTGATCGCATAGTGAATCTGCAAGGCACGTGGTAACTAAACAGTTTGTCAACCTGGTGGGCTTACTGCATTTTCTGTTTATCCTTAAAGCTCTGCACATTTTATAAAAATGACTACTTCATACGCCAAGCAGGATCATTCCTTTGTAAGCCAGGATACGGATCAGCTGACAATTTTTGGAACCGCTGTCCTCATTGCCATTCCCGCTGTACTGTTGCAAAGAAAGAGCTGTCAACGCAATTTTTACTCGAGCAAATGGTCATTTTCTTTTATTACTGTCATAATGGAGATTACGATAGACAAGCTGGCTTGCTCATGGTGATGATTTTAAACCACGTACTGTTACTGTTTTGGTATATACGAATGGGTGTTATTGCATGACTACAGCTAACGGTGCTTTTCAATTCATATTCAGCCTTTCTTTACCTTTTGAACGACCTGACGATGGTTGCATACAGCAATCGAAACTAGTCAGTCGCACGTTAATTGTAATAGGAAATTTGCAGTCTAGACATTAAAAGTTTTTTTACTTTAATTTTTTTTCTTAATATATGTATATTGATAGGCCATTACTGTTAGACTATTTAATTGTTTGCGCACGCACACAAACTCGCTAACGAACACAAACTCGCGCACAAGTTTCCAAACAAATCTCTATGCTAGACACTCGATTTTTGTATTGGTCTTTTGCTTAATCCATACAGCTAGATTATTAAAATATACAGATACCGATAGGCCATTACTGTTAGAATGTTTGTATCGACATACGAACACGGGTGCAACATGTACACACATACGCACACACATTGCATACAGAACATACCTAGTTACAGATACTCCGATACAGTAAACTATTTGTATCAACGCGTTATAGAACATTTTCGTACAGTTCATTGTCTGCGATGCGTTTGCGTTTGTTGAGGCAAGTCCAGCAACAAAAAAAATCTGTACATCTTGAGAGTCCGTGTCCTGCATTGCTAACAAAGCCATAAAGCAGACTGGCAAAAGATGACCAAACTTCAGAAGGTCTCGTGTTGTAGTCTGGGCCGCCAAAAGTAAAGGTGGTCTGCGTCTTGTTCACCACAAGAGCAGAAAGGTGTGTCTACGACGTCAAGCTTTTGAAGCGCATGGGATTTCGTGGAGTAGGAGACCGACAAGTGAAATATTGCGACTTCAAGCCTTTTTCGTCTCTTTCTCACTGCCAATCTTCTATCGTGCCTCTATGTAGTACATATCAGTAAGACGTACTTGGGACTTCAGAAACTACGCCCTTCTTCGTCTAAGGGCCCGATAGCCACACTGCCAATGATTGTGCAGTGTGAGTTCACTCAGCGAAGTTAACAGTAAGGACATCGTCACGCATCGATTCGAATACTTTGATATTCCTGTGTACAAATGGGTTTTCAGGACCGACACAGCACTGAAGGCGCTTAGTAGTTTCAAGTAATTCAGCACATATTCACGCAACAACACTGAACATGTGCTGTGGAAAAATATTTTGCTGTTACGTTTAGCAAATTTTCCGGCGATTATCGAGTACGATGCACTTGGTAGGTGATAAGTTCGTGGCGTTTTTGTTTTGCATGTTGGTATTCCAGTTGCTATGAGTTTATTTATCGATAGTCATTTTTTATTTGTAGCTCATTTTTGCTGTTCGAGTTTAGATATTGTCACTTTGTCATTTGGAAATAGCGAGCGGAGCTGAGGACGCTAGAAATTCGAGTGCCAAGTGGAGAAAGCGGAATATATCCGACATTCTTTTCTGTCTGTCTTCAATAGACGGGTGACAGTAGCGGAGGCAGCCAGAAAGATTTGCGCCGTGTACGAGGATAATGCCACTGGACACAGCACGGCAAGAAATGTTTTTTTTTGTTTTGTTTTTTTCTCTTGATGATGGACATTTTAACGCTAGTGCCTCTCCACGTTCAGGGAGATCTTTTCAGAAGATCGTTTCAACTCATTAATCCACAATGATTGACACCAGTGCACCCAAAACTGGCAAAGAACTGTGATCCTTCCACTATAGTGCAACATTTGCATGCAATGGGGAAGATTCAAAAATCGGGTGTATAGGTACCAGATTCTCAAAGCCAAAATCATAGAACTCAGTGGAGCGTCTCTTCTTGTTCATCATTAATTGCCTCGTGAAAAATAGATGCTGCTTCCAGCTAACTTGCCGTTGATACCTCACAGATAAGGTTGAAGGCATAATTTTCCTTCGGAATTTATTTAATAATTGGAAAAAGTAGCAGTCAAGTGACTTTTCGAGTTGTCGTGTGGAATCTATGAGTCTGGAGACATAGCATCAGACTTTCGGAAATATATTATCCATGCAATACCGAAGATTGCAAGGGCAGATAAATCCGAGCATAACGACTCATGCATGCGAGTTGCTAACAAGAATATTCTGCAGAAGAATGGAGAATAAAACTATGGACCTGTTAGATGATGGTCGGTTCAGCTTCCGGGGCCACAGAGGCTGTTGTAAACAATAATGGAAGCAAGACGTAAATACAGTCACCTGTGTGGTAGGATTTGTCGGCGTTCGACACTGGAAAGTGGTGCAAGAGATTCGAAATTCTCTCAAAAATAGGTGCAACCTATAGGGAAAGGTGGGTAATGTACAATGAGAACCAAGAAGGAACGATAATAATGGAAAACCAAGAAGGAAAGTTCAGTGATTAAAAAGGGTGCAAGAAAGGGATGTAGTCTTTCACTCCTATTCTTCAGTAATATAGTGCAAAAAGCAAGCCGGCCGGGATGGCCGAGCGATTCTAGACGCTACAGTCTGGAACCACGCGACCGCTACGGTCTCAGGTTCGAATCCACTCTCAGGCATGGATGTGTGTGATGTCCTTAGGTTAGTTAGGTTTAAGTAGTTCTAAGTTCAAGGGGACTGATGACCTTAGAAGTTAAGTCCCATAGTGCTCAGTGCCATTTCAACAATTTTTTTTGCAAAAGCATTGACGGAACTAAAAGTAAGGTTCAAAAGAGTAGTTACAATTCAGTGTGAAAGAATATCAGTGAGAGGTTTCGCCGTGCCATTGTTGTGTGCAATGAAAGCGAAGAGAATTACAGGATATGCTGCATATAAGGAACTGCCTTTTGAGTACAAAGTATGGATCGGACGTAAATTGAAGAAAGAAGAAAGTTATTGGGAGATGTAGAAATGAAAATAGCGATAAACATAACATAAAAACTGGGTACCAAGAAGCAGATGAAGCTGAGGAATTGAAGCTGAGTAATTGTGCTACCTTGAGGGAAAAATAGCACTTACACGTAGTGAGTTTTAAATCGAAAGATCTATCCAGGCGTGTCCCTAGAGTTAACAAACGCACTTTGCAGTAAAGTACGAAGCGTTCAGTTCCATTAAAAAATAAAAAGAATTAAAAGGATAGTTTTGTAGAGATTTTGAGGGCACTGTCAGGCTTACATCTGTCACCCAGCTGTTTTCGAGACCGTTTGCCGTTTCAGTTGAAAGCACCCCTATGCTTGTGCAGATGTAACTGATTGACCGCAAAGTAATTCAAGTTTTAATGACAAATCTTTTTACATTAAAAGTTTCCAGGGTGTCTGCATTGCTCTACCCAGGTAGAATTTCCAAGTCTGCATAATGAGGTTGCAAAAGTGCTAGAATATTTCGATCGACATATTTGTGTGAATAACCTTTATCCGATTATGAAAGTAAATAAGTCACGATTACGTGCCATATGGAGTACGAAACTCTTTGAAATTCTCTGCGCGTGTCCGTGTGCCGACAGTCTGTACCAGATAAAAATTATGTTATGTCTTCAGCGCGCCAAAAATAATTAACATTGATAATTTTTGTTTTTTTGTGATCTATGTTGTTGAGAAATATGCAATATAGAACCGACTGCACTGCCGTTTAGATGCTACACGTTCGCAGTTTTCCTCTCCTCCCTTCTAGCGTGGAATGGCAGTGGGGGAAATACGAAGCGAGGCTGAGCGCTTTGGCACTCATGTCCAGGCACGGACCGCAAGCAGTAATCTTGGCCGCCCCTGCCATAAACTATTTACAAACAGTAAAATTAACCGATAAAACGTAGTGTGTGGAGAATGGTGTAATACCACGCGTATTGCTTGACTATGAATGATGACCCAAAGAGAGCCAGTCGGACATAACTGTACGATTTGTATTATTAGACGAACACATACATTGCTGTCGAATTATGCACTGGCGAATTTACTCCATTGAAAAAGACGACCAGTGCGAAAAATGTCAACGACATAGATGTAATTTATGTCTAAGAGATGTCCAAAGTAAATACACTAAATAAATTTTGGTATGCACGAGTGTTTCTTCTGGTGACTTTGGAGTCTTCAAAAATAATTTTTGTAAAAAGTTAACGTAGCATACCTGCATACGTATCCTCTTCTGCTTCACTTTATGTGGGTAGTAATTACTTGTTTAATACTGAAGACTTACGATAACTTTCAACTTCAGTTGGTGCTGTACTTTTATTATAGTGTATGAGACACTCGTAACGTGATAGGACTCTTCAGTGATTATGGTCGTGACGTAAGGAAATCATCATTATTCGTTTTACTAAATGCAAAGCCTCTTTACGTGATATTCCAACAAAATGCCCGCCCACATGCTGCTATGGTTGTCTCGACTATGTCCCAGAAGTCTCACAGGGAAATCTTACACATCCTAAATACAATTCCGATTCCTCCCCGTAAGATTTACACATTTTTGGGGCCCGGGAGAAGGACTTCGTGCTCGTCGATTTGCTTCGGACGAAGACGTGAATGGCAGGGTGAAAAGCATGATTCCGTAGGCAACTGCAAACATTTTCCCGTAACGGCATTGACTTCTTGTCTCACAGTGGGGTAAAAGTATTACCAGTTATGGCGACTACTTTTGAAGTAATCATCTCGATCTGTTCCTTACAGCTGAAGAAACAATATTCAGCATCCTAATTAACAGCAGCAGCTGCTGCTGCAGCAACAACAGCATCAACATCATCTGCCATTTGCCTTCCACTACTGGATAAAGACCTCTTCCAGAATTTTCTGCCCATTATAGTTTTCAGCTATACAACTTGCATGCTTTCTAGTGTCATTTGCTTGTTGTCCATTAGGACATCATTTACGTCTATCGTTATCTGTTGGAACCTAGGAAGGAAATGTCTTTGGCCGTCCACCATTATGTCTTCCGCTGTCCGTCTAGTAATGAACTTCTACTGTCGTTAATACAGAATCTCGTACATAGGTACTACGACATCATCGCTAATTTTTACTACTTTCATGTCGATAAGCGTTTATTGCTGCACTCTTTTACCGCTCGAAGAGGTACTCGGTGTACAGATGCAAGGAGACACGTGGATGTAAACAATCGCAAAACAGCCGCCGCTTAACAATAGCCGCGAGGCAGTCATCCAAAAGCTCGTGGGTATTTAACCACTTGATGCAGCTGGAAGCTCTAAAATATTTCATTTTCTCAATTAATTTCTGTCTTTAGTTGTATTTAATTTGTACTAGAGGCAAATAATGTAACGTCATCAGCAGACTAAATTCAGATATGTACCATTACATGCATTCACTTTAAATTTTCCCATTTTGAGAACCAGAAAACTTCCGAGAATAGTTTCCTGTGAAACATCGTACTTGACTGGATCCGTGCATTATCCGTCGTCTGACTGGTCAATCAAACAACCAAAACGTCATGAAACATAAAAGAGGAGTTAAAAAAACTACCAGATCGAAAAAAAACACCGAATTTAATCACACGTAACGGCAATAATTTCCTAAAAAGGAAACAAGCGCTCGACGTTATTAGCAACCTCCTCCCCCCCACCCCCTCCCGCGTTCAATCGCAACAAAAAAAAAGAGACGAGAGGGTGGGAGTGGGAGAGAAAAGAGGCGTTTCCGTACCGGTATATCGGCGGCAATAAATTACGTGCAGGTCGGCCGGCAGTCGGCTAGTAGCGCGCACGATTTATTTGGCGAATATCTGTTAAAACGCTGGACTTGACCGCAAACGAATGGCCGGCGGGCAGAGCGTTTTATTGCGCATGCGCAGCGTCCGGCGTGAGTGGTGGGGGGACGCCCTAGTAGCTTCCGGCTCGCCTCGGGGACTCCCGGGATGGACGTAAATCTGCGCAGCGCCGTTAATGGGGACTAATGGCAATTAATATGAGGTAATTAAGATTTTTTTCCCACCCAGAGCTTCCACCGCTACTCCTTGCCCCCCCCCCCCAGTACTCCCCCCCCCACTCTCTCGCTCTCTCTCTCTCTCTCTCTCTCTCTCTCTCTCTCTCTCACACACACACACACACACACACACAACGAGATACGTCCGTCTGAAAGCCTAACTTACGCCCTTTATGCTTCGGCTATACTGTTCTAGAAACGATTTATCGTATTAATTTACCGCATATAGCATTATATGGCGAACAAAAACTGGCCTGTCAACATCATGAACATCTTTGGTTATTGCCTAAGAATTGCTGCCGTTCATAATACGACCTTTGGGTTGGCTTATAAACAACAGGGCTTTACCATGCATGGCCCTCAAGTAGGTGGTCTGCCGTTGGCCTCTTGCAGCCTTTGGACTGGATTACCCAGGCAGTTATAAGGAGGCGACACTTAAAGGTGGACATCGAATCGCATTGCATTTTTTCATTTTTTACATTATTAAACACTACTGGAACTAAAAGAAGTCATAAGTGACGCCTAAAAATTCTGCAACTGTCGCCAGGATCAAACCTGAACAATGATAAAATTCCAAATTTGGGTAGACTGTAAGATATATTTTGTTAAAGAAGGTTATGGTCACAGTGCATCCCTTCGTTTGCAACATTTTTCAGCATGATACTTCTCGGGTTAAGACAAGCAGGTGAAGTTGGACTCATCGATAAGGTAATACATTTTCGGCCAGCAAGACAAATTTGTAAATGGCAAATAACACTCCTGGGCTCATGAAATTTCCTCTTACAATATTAACAGCCGTGTAAACTGTATAGTTATTTTAGTAGTTTTCAGTCCTAAGACTGGACTGGTGCTCTCCAGGTGTTCTTCATCAAGTATTAGGTGTTCGCTTGTTACGGTGACTATCTCTTTCTTTGTCTTCACAGATTTATTCGGCCTACCGAATTATAATTTCTGGCTTTGTAAGGTAGACATCCACAGTGATGCATCACATACCACTGTCATTCATCATGTATCTTTACGGGGAGAAGTTGTATCGCAGCATGAAAAGACTTGGTAAGCTGCGCTAACGGAGAAAAAGCAACTGTTGATGGTAACCGGATCACTCGCTAAAATGTTAAGCCCTTCGGACTCAGAGCTCCGGCCATTTTGGTATTAGTCTACTACCATTCATTCTGGCAAGATGTTCAGACCACTTTCTTCTATAGTCTTCAGTTTTGTTTCTTACATTTCATAATTTCCTAATGTCTAATCTGGTACAGGCACTCACAGCTTTACAAAATCTTACTTTCTTGCCGTTTCTAAGTGATCCGGATATTACCAACTCAAATTGTGAGCGAATCTCTAGAAAACAGGTTTTGTAGAAATATTATCACATTTAGGCAGCACAATCGGTAAATGAATGAAAGAAGGACAGTGAAGTTATGAGTGGCATTAGGTATTATTGAAACACTCAAGAAAACCGTATAGAGGGATTGAAGACAGTGGCCACCGACTCGGAAGTTAGCCAAAGTGGTAGATATTTTATAATTTTTAGAGAAAAATTTAGTGATGTTAGTGGCTGGTAATCGTTACGAAGTTAGTACAGCAGAACATGTGAAGGTCTCAGATTCGAGGTCACAGCCGAATACTTGATAATAAATGGCCTACATTTTCTATGAGAATTCTCAGTGATGTTTTGTCAACGGTCATTAGCTCTTCTTCATTTGAGAAGTTCATTAATCTATGCTTTACCATTCTTGCACTGTTGTATGGAGGCGACAGTTGGTGAGGACGGCAGAAATGAATTAATTAACAAATTTTACATGTAATGGCATAAAGATTCGACGAACCGTCCCGTAAACTCTACATATCCTATGAGGGAATTACTAAGATAGCTGTAATGATGAGAAACAATCCATGTCATTTTCGTATTTCCATTAAGGTAGGATAACACACATCTTTGAGTTGCTTTTTAACGCTGACACTTTTCAACGAATCCATTTACACACACTACTCATACTGTCTTAAGGAAACAAAGTGATCCTGTAATTTTTTTTCATCATGTATTTCGGTCCCAAATCACACAAATGGTGTCATTAACATTTTGGACTTACTACCAGTTCATCATAAGATGATATGCTCGGAAAAGAAATGAGCGTACGGGATTGTGGGACGGGAGTCCCCCATTCGGGGAAGTTCGGCCGCCGAGGGCAAGCACTTATTGCATTCGACACCACATTGGGCGACTCGCGTGTCGGAGATGGGGATTAAATGATGATAAGGACAACACAATATCCAGTCCCTGAGCTGAGATAATATCCTGCCCCAGCCGGGAATCGAACCCGGGCCCCTTGGCGTGGCATTCCACCGCGCTGATCACTCAGCTAACAGGGGCGGACTGTTCGGAAACAATGAAAAGAGGACAGTAAAAATTATTTACCGAACTTATAAATTATTAGTAGAGTGCAGATGTTAGTTTGGTTTGTAAATTAGTTTTCTAACACTTCTGGAACCCTTTTCTTCAGGTTTCGTTACCGTGCGCAGGAGCACTGCTAATCTGACACAAAACCAGTTTTTGTTTAACAGATCGTATCCAGCTTTGTAGAACGATGTGGTCTAGTGTGTAAAAAAGATTTTACTCAAACTGGCATTTGTTTTATGTGCCTATTCGCTAACTAACATCTGTTATGTGTTGTTCAACAATTGAAAACAAATGGAGTACGATATGTAGCGGTATAGAGCCACTGCCGATGGACACCTCTTCCGTGAACGGTTTATGGAGCACCGCTACAAA
This sequence comes from Schistocerca nitens, assembly GCF_023898315.1. Lineage (NCBI taxonomy): Eukaryota > Metazoa > Arthropoda > Insecta > Orthoptera > Acrididae > Schistocerca > Schistocerca nitens. The sequence goes on along the minus strand of NC_064618.1, from coordinate 419,468,191 downwards.
TACACCACCACTTTGTTGGTAACATTGCTCTCTGCACGGGACTGGGGTATGTAATGATGATTACATTCATGATATTGCTCTCCACACTGGACTGGGGTTTGTAATGATCACTAAATCCATGACATCCAGTTTATAGGTCATTTATTGTCTAGATCCCAGAAATTTTACAAACTTAATATGACATTTATTACCTATATTCAGCAAAACTTTACAAATTTAATAACTGCAGCAAACACAGTCAAGTAATATATCTTATAGTTTTGTCTCGCACTGAAGGTGCTTAAACTAACAGGCATCTCGTTTCTACTTAAGCACTGAGAAAGAGGATGGGACTACGTTGCTGCCCTTGTGGTCCGTCTGCTGGGATAGTCATCGAAATTCGCACCCAAGATTACTACTAGGACCGAATAACAAAAATTCTCTTTGGCGGAAAAAACGAGGGAAGAAAGCAGATACAAACATTTCCCATATTCACAGAAGAAAGCAAGTTCTTAAAAAATAAAACATCCTGTGAAATACGGCACACGCAAATAATCAATTAACAGAACACGTAAGCTTGCTCACCTTAACTAATTTCCAAGAACGAACTAGTAGCTCGCTGGTAGTGCAATTCGGCACCACGTGGCTGACCGATATCAACAGCTAATTTCTTTGTACTCACCCCTCTGTACGTTCTCGCTTTCCATACTATACAATCATTCACACGCTCAACCTATTCTTTATCAAGGTAGTTAGGACATGCTGCTTGCAAATGGGGGTTAAAAAGGAACCGTAAACAAAATTTATGAGATGGACTGCAAAAATTTTACGTCACACGCTTAGAACCTTAAGTATGTCACACACGCATCTCCTACCAGGTTTCGCACGGACTTGACACCGAAATTACTCATCAGCCGTTACGACCACGTGTTAACTAGGCGTGGTGAGGCCACAGGTTACTTTAACATTGCAAAAAAAAAAAAAAAAAAAAAAAAAAAATGCTGCATCTAAAAGTGAAACTATACAATTTTTTAGAGCTTTTGCTGCTCTCGTGTGCTGAAGGCACCAAGTGATAGCAGCACTATAAAGGGATAATGCGAGCCCCCATGCTCGCCTCTGAAAAAGAAACCCGAACTGAAAACTTGAATTGCAAAGGCAAAATTTCTAAAGCAATGAATCAATCGCCGTAACGACACGCTAATTATTTCAATCCTGAAAAAGAGCGGATTAGTAACAGTGTAAAACATAATACCTCATCCCATGATGGAATTGGCGGCAAAGACGGAGATTGCCCTCGATTCCGTCCGACTCAGTTCAGCCGCTACCCCAAGAGTGACTATATCATGGCGGCTCTCAACGGCCGTTCCCTTACATGGAGGGGAGGGGGACCTGTTACCAAACGCGGACTACACTCCGGCAAGCAGGTGCATCATCTCTGTCTTTACTCCAGGCTTAGGTTGGGACTAACCGAACTACAGGGTGACCACATCTCTGCCTTGGCACTACCAGCAGACGAACTCTTAATAGAAACCCCAAATTTAATCAACCAAAAAAATGGTTCAAATGGCTCTGAGCACTATGGGACTCAACATCTTAGGTCATAAGTCCCCTAGAACTTAGAGCTACTTAAACCTAACTAACCTAAGGACATCACACACACCCATGCCCGAGGCAGGATTCGAACCTGCGACCGTTGCAGTCCCGCGGTTCCGGGCTGCAGCGCCAGAACCGCTAGACCACCGCGGCCGGCTTTAATCAATCCAAGGCAACGTAGTGGGATTAGGTAAAGGAAGTGCTTTTATGTAATAATGAATTGAATTAAATAAACAGGTAGTCCACTTCTTCACTCGAGATATCACACTATTTAAACTAAAAAAATGTTGAACGTATAATGCAACAAGAAACTAATTGTAATGAGATGAAACAAACTGTTCCCTCTCAATATGACTCTGTCCAGGTTGAGAACTATGTCTCATAAGAAAATAGTCACTTTCAGATGTAGCACCCTTCTAGAGATTAAGTCCTTCGTCCACATTGCTGTCCTCTTGGGAAGTTTACTATAGTTTTCTGGTTCCTAGCTGGTGGCTGCTCTCTTCATACCGCTGCTAGACGAGGACCAAGGCCCGCTTACCTGTCGGCCACTTGTTAGAGCCTAATCCGCAAGTTAGGCTGAGGCTGCAGGCGATAATCCGCGGCCTGCTCGTCGACTATCCAGGGGGTTGATGTCATTGTCTTTCGTGATTGGTCCGTGGGACGAGGTGTGGCGAAACAGCGTGGACGACGCTGCCGATCCCTCTGGTCAAACGCGGTAGTGTTCGCGACTCTTTGTCTCACCTAGAATTAGTCTGCGTTGAACTGCGCTGAACTGTGACAGAGGATGCTCTATGTGGTATGTGTGGTGGAATGTGACACAACGTAGAATGTATTTTAGGAGACGTAACTCCGTTACAAAGTAGACACATGGAGAAATTACAGAAATTACATTAAATTGGGGTGGGTATCGTCTCTTGTATCATACGTCAATTCGAGGTGTACTGCAGAACTATCAACCAGACAAGCTCATTATGTTTCAATGGTACTGGTCCTGAAATTCGACAGCACATAAAGTGCCATGTACGAGTATTCTAGTACAACGTCTGCAGCTCGTGGCCTTGCGGTAGCTTTCTCGCTTCCCGCGCACGGGGCCCCGGGTCGATTCCCGGAGGGGTCAGGGATTTTCCCTGCCTCGAGATGACTGGGTGTTGTTGTGTCGTCTTCTTCATCATCATTCATCCCCATTACGGTCGGAGGAAGGAAACGGCAAACCACCTCCGCTACGACCTTGCCTAGTCGGCGGTGCGGGTTTCCCGCATCGTTCCCTACGCTCCTCGGAGTATGGGACCTTACCATCGTCATCGTGATTTCTTCAGTAAGTGCCGGAAAACGTGGGCATTGCATTCACATTATGATGGAGCTGGATTGATATCTGGGTCCAGACAGATTTTCCGTGCCGGTCGGTGTGGCCGAGCGGTTCTAGGCGCGTCAGTCTGGAAACGCGCGACCGCTGCGGTCGCAGGTTCGAATCCTGCCTCGGGCATGGATGTGAGTGATGACCTTAGGTTAGTTAGGTTTAAGTTGTTCTAAGTTCTAGGGGACTGATGACCTCAGATGTTAAGTCCCATAGTGCTCAGAACTATTTAAATTAGATTTTCCGTGTTTTCTCTAAAGCAGTTAGGACGAAAGCCGGGATTTTTTCATTGAAAAGGGTAGGACCAATTCCAGACGTGATCGTCTCTAACAAGTGCCTTTCCACCATATAAAGGGTCAGGGGAAGAGAAACGTGCGCGAAAATTGAAAAACAACTTTACCAAAAATGAAAGGCCGGTCCGTCGTTTCTACCACAAGCTTGTGCAAGCAAACTCGTTCACTTTGTCATCATGTCCTACGAAATTGTACTCATATAGCAGATGTGGTTCAGGAATGGGCAATCACGAAAAAATGTTTTGGGACTCAATGCACGATCTTGTACAAGAGCATAATGACAAATGAATACGTACGCTCTTACACCGAATAGTTTTCCAGTAATATTTAGTTGTTTGTAAGGATATAGCTTTCTCAGCAGTTTTGCAAAATATTATATTCAGATAAAGAATCATTTAACCCGTGCCTTTCAACTGATTCAGGGGAAAAGGAACCACAAAGTACAGAAGGCTTATGTTGTTGTTGTTGTGTTGTTGTGGCCTTCAGTCCTGAGACTGGTTTGATGCAGCTCTCCATGCTACTCTATCCTGTGCAAGCTTCTTCATCTCCCAATACGTACTGCAGCCTACATCCTTCTGAATCTGTTTAGTGTATTCATTTCTTGGTCTCCCTCTACGATTTTTACCCTCAACGATGCCCTCCAATACTAAATTGGTGATCCCTTGATGCCTCAGAACATGTCCTACCAACCGATCCCTTCTTCTGGTCAAGTTGTGCCACAAACTCCTCTTCTCCCCACTCCTATTCAGTACCTCCTCATTAGTTATGAAAGCTACCCATCTAATCTTCAGCATTCTTCTGTAGCACCACATTTCGAAAGCTTCTATTCTCTTCTTGTCCAAACTATTTACCGTCCATGTTTCACTTCCATACATGGCTACACTCCATACAAATACTTTCAGAAATGACTTCCTGACACTTAAATCTATATTCGATGTTAACAAATTTCTCTTCTTCAGAAACGCTCTCCTTGCCATTGCCAGTCTACATTTTATATCCTCTCTACTTCTACCATCAACAGCTATTTTGCTCCCCAAATAGCAAAACTCCTTTACTACTTTAAGTGTCTCATTTCCTAATCTAATACCCTCAACATCACCCGACTTAATTCGACTACATTCCATTATCCTCGTTTTGCTTTAGTTGATGTTCATCTTATATCTTCCCTTCAAGACACCATCCATTCCGTTCAACTGCTCTTCCAAGTCCTTTGCTGTCTCCGACAGAATTACAATGTCATCGGCAAACCTCAAAGTTTTTATTTCTTCTCCAAGGATTTTAATACCTACTCCTTATTTTTCTTTTGTTACTTTACTGCTTGCTCAATATACAGATTGAATAACATCGGGGAGAGGCTACAACCCTGTCTTACTCCCTTCCCAACCACTGCTTCCCTTTCATGTCCCTCGACTCTTATAACTGCCATCTGGTTTCTGTACAAATTGTAAATAGCCTTTCGCTCCCTGTATTTTACCCCTGCCACCTTTAGAATTTGAAAGAGAGTATTCCAGTCAACATTGTCAAAAGCTTTCTCTAAATCTACAAATGCTAGAAACGTAGGTTTGCCTTTCCTTAATCTTTCTTCTAAGATAAGTCGTAAGGTCAGTATTGCCTCACGTGTTCCAGTATTTCTACGGAATCCAAACTGATCTTCCCCGAGGTCGGCTTCTACTAGTTCTTCCATTCGTCTGTAAAGAATTCATGTTAGTATTTTGCAGCTGTGGCTTATTAAACTGATTGTTCGGTAATTCTCACATCTGTCAACACCTGCTTTCTTTGGGATTGGAATTATTATATTCTTTTTGAAGTCTGAGGGTATTTCGCCTGTTTCATACATCTTGCTCACCATGATGGTAGAGTTTTGTCAGGACTGGCTCTCCCAAGGCCGTCAGTAGTTCCAATGGAATGTTGTCTACTCCGGTGGCCTTGTTTCGGCTCAGGTCTTTCAGTGCTCTGTCAAACTTTTCACGCAGTATCGTATCTCCCATTTCATCTTCATCTACATCCTCTTCCATTTCCATAATACTGTCCTCAAGTGCATCGCCCTTGTATATACCCTCTGTATACTCCTTCCACCTTTCTGCTTTCCCTTCTTTGCTTAGAACTGGGTTTCCATCTGAGCTCTTGATGTTCATACAAGTGGTTCTCTTATCTCCAAAGGTCTCTTTAATTTTCCTGTAGGCAGTATCTATCTTACCCCTAGTGAGATAAGCCAGTACATCCTTACATTTGTCCTCTAGCCATCCCTGCTTAGCCATTTTGCACTTCCTGTCGATCTCATTTTTGAGACGTTTGTATTCCTTTTTGCCTGCTTCATTTACTGCATTTTTATATTTTCTCCTTTCATCAATTAAATTCAATATTTCTTCTGTTACCCAAGGATTTCTACTAGCCCTCGTCTTTTTACCTATTTGATCCTCTGCTGCCTTCACTACTTCATCCCTCAAAGCTACCCATTCTTCTTCTACTGTATTTCTTTCCCCCATTCCTGTCAATTGTTCCCTTATGCTCTCCCTGAAACTCTGTAGAACCTCTGGTTCTTTCAGTTTATCCAGGTCCCATCTCCTTAAATTCCCACCTTTTTGCAGTTTCTTCAGTTTTAATCTACAGGTCATAACCAATAGATTGTGGTCAGAGTCCACATCTGCCCCTGGAAATGTCTTACAATTTAAAACCTGGTTCCTAAATCTCTGTCTTACCATTATATAATCTATCTGATACCTTTTAGTATCTCCTGGGTTCTTCCATGTATACAACCTTCTATCATGATTCTTAAACCAAGTGTTAGCTATGATTAAGTTGTGCTCTGTGCAAAATTCTACCAGGCGGCTTCCTCTTTCATTTCTTAGCCCCAATCCATATTCACCTACTACGTTTCCTTCTCTCCCTTTTCCTACACTCGAACTCCAGTCACCCATGACTAAATTTTCGTCTCCCTTCACTATCTGAATAGTTTCTTTTATTTCATCATACATTTCTTCAATTTCTTCGTCATCTGCAGAGCATGTTGGCATATAAACTTGTACTACTGTAGTAGGTGTGGGCTTCGTATCTATCTTGGCCACAATAATGCGTTCACTAAGCTGTTTGTAGTAGCTTACCCGCGTTCCTATTTTCCTATTCATTATTAAACCTACGCCTGCATTACCCCTATTTGACTTTGTGTTTATAACCCTGTAGTCACCTGACCAGAAGTCTTGTTCCTCCTGCCACCGAACTTCACTAATTCCCACTATATCTAACTTTAACCTATCCATTTCCCTTTTCAACTTTTCTAACCTACCTGCCCGATTAAGGGACCTGACATTCCACGCTCCGATCCGTAGAACGCCAGTTTTCTTTCTCCTGATAACGACATCCTCTTGAGTAGTCCCCGCCCGGAGATCCGATTGGGGGACTATTTTACCTCCTGAATATTTTACCCAAGAGGACGCCATCATCATTTAATCATACAGTAAAGCTGCATGCCCTCGGGAAAAATTACGGCCGTAGTTTCCCCTTGCTTTCAGCCGTTCGCAGTACCAGCACAGCAAGGCCGTTTTGGTTATTGTTACAAGGCCAGATCAGTCAATCATCCAGACTGTTGCCCTTGCAACTACTGAAAAGGCTGCTGCCCCTCTTCAGGAACCACACGTTTGTCTGGCCTCTCAACAGATACCCCTCCGTTGTGGTTGTACCTACGGTACGGCTATCTGTATCGCAGAGGCACGCAAGCCTCCCCACCAACGGCAAGGTCCATGGTTGATGGGGCGAGAAGGCTTATAGAGACTATAAAAGAGGAAATTTTCAGAGGTAGTTCTAACTTTCAGCGTAATGAGGTCCAGGGCTCTCCAAATACCGAAAGAAATGGAAGCGACCAACAGTTTAAGTATGAGATATAAGGAGAAAAAAGTCTTGTGGCCATGTTGACCACTGTACTTCACCTTAAAATGAACCTCTTCCGGGATAATGGACAGTTCTTTTTACGGGAACTCTCTGTAAATAACTCCAATTTAACAATGAGGTTAGAAATTGAGGTTATTAGAGACTGAACGCAAAGGAGTGTGGGAAGATAGTCATCATTGAGTTTCTATAGGAAACCACTAAAATAAATTATTTGATTTTTGGAAACTGTGGAAAACCTAAATGAGAATGGAGGGACGAAAATTTGAAGTTATAACTTGACAAACACAGATTTGATTTTCAGGAGAGTTTCTGAAATATTCCACTGAGACAGAAAGCTTAATATTATACGTTGGTTCCTTTGCAGGAAAGTCTTTCTCAATAATACGTTTTACAAAAAGAACAAACATGAGAATATAAGGACATTAAAAACATAGAAGTTGTTCAGATACAACAGACGAGTGCGGTGTTGAAGTATAAATGAGCAGCTGAAGAAGAAAACCAAAGGTTTGTTTGGTAGAATGGGAGTGTAAATCTTAAACATAGGGTTTACGTGCGTGAAAAGCATTTCGAACTGTGCGGTCAGGTACCTGCTGGGTGTGTGTAACGTTGTTGTGGCAGTTTGGAATGACAGATACTGAGCCGGCCGAAGTGGCCGTGCGGTTAAAGGCGCTGCAGTCTGGAACCGCAAGACCGCTACGGTCGCAGGTTCGAATCCTGCCTCGGGCATGGATGTTTGTGATGTCCTTAGGTTAGTTAGGTTTAACTAGTTCTAAGTTCTAGGGGACTAATGACCTCAGCAGTTGAGTCCCATAGTGCTCAGAGCCATTTGAACCATTTTGAACAGATACTGATAACATAACTACAGCTTCGAAACACCTTTCTAATTATTGAATAGTAACGAAAAGAGAAAGAATGTAGAATAAATGATATAAAATACACTGTCCAGTATCCCACTTCCGACGGCCGCTGTGGCCGAGCGGTTATAGGCGCTTCAGTCTGGAACCGGGCGACCGCTACGGTCGCAGGTCCGAATCCTGCCTCGGACATGGATGTGTGTGATGTCCTTAGGTTATTTAGTTTTAAGTAGTTCTCAGTTCAAGGGGACTGATGACCTCAGATGTTAAGTCCCATAGTGCTCAGAGCCATTTGAACCATCCCGCGTCCGGCTATTCTGATTTAGGTTTTCCGTGATTTCCGTAAATCACTCCAGGGAAATGCCGGATTGGTTCCTTTGAAAGGGCACGGCCGACTTCCTTCCACATCCATCGCTAATCCGATGATACCGATGACCTCGCTGTTTGGTCTCTTCCCTCAAATAACGCAACTCAACACTGTCCAGTAACATCAATGTTCCCACCTGTCGAAAGCCTGAATAACCAACTTTTGTAGCGCGGACAGCTGCAAGAAGTGTAGGAGGAAGTCAATAAAGATCCGGAGGGTACTGACTGGGATGTGGATCCACGTCGACTCCAGGGCCGTGGCCAGCTGCGCTAGGTTTCTCGGTTGAGGAGCCACGGCGCGAACAGCCCGATCGACGTGGTCCCATAGATTCTCGATTGGTTTTGTATCCGAGGAGTTTAGTGGCCGGGCGAGTACGGTAAACACACCCTGGTGCTCTCCGTACAATGCATGTACACTGCGAGCTGTGTGATAGGTTGCATGTGCAGCTGGTAGATGCCATCGTGTCGAGGAAAACAAACTTTATGTAGGGGTGCACTTGGTCCAGATCGATAAGAGCATGCATTTATTGATTCACTGTACCTTTCAGAATGACGTGATCACCCAGGAAATCCCAATAAAATGTTCCCCGTACCACAACGCTACCTCTTACTGCCTGGACCCTTCCGACGATTGTTCCAAGCTGGTTGCCTTCAGATGTTTCACGCCAAGGTCCATCTGCCGATGGAGCATGTAGGTGACTCATCTGAAAAGGCAAGCTGTCATCAGTCGGTGTACGTCCGGTTGTAAAGTCCAGCTTTCGTCGCCAATGAACAGCAGTTAGCAAAGGTGCATGAATAAGACGTCTACAGTGGAGGCCCATTAAGCAGCAACATTCGCTGAACGGTCGTTGAGGAGACGCTTTTGGTAGCCGCTTGGTTCATCTGGGTGGTCAGTTGCTCAACATTTTGACGTCTAATATCCCGTACACATCCCCGCAGTCGTCGTTCATCCCTGTAACCTATGGCCCGTGGTGCCTCGGCGCCGGTATTTGATAATGCCATTTTTCTACATCTACATCTACATGATTACTCTGCAATTCACATTTAAGTGCTTGGCAGAGGGTTCATCGAACCACAATCATACTATCTCTCTACCATTCCAGTCCCGAACAGCGCGCGGGAATAACGAACACCTAAACCTTCCTGTTAGAGCTCTGATTTCTCTTATTTTGCATCTTCTAAGTGTCCTACCAATGAAACGCAACCTTTGGCTCGCCTTCCCCACAATATTATCTATGTGGTCTTTCCAACTGAAGTTGTTCGTAATTTTAACACCCAGGTGCTTAGTTGAATTGACAGCATTGAGAATTGTACTATATATCGAGTAATCGAATTCCAACGGATTTCTTTTGGAACTCATGTGGATCACCTCACACTTCTCGTTATTTAGCGTCAACTGCCACCTGCCACACCATACAACAATCTTTTCTTAATCGCTTTGCAACTGATACTGGTCTTCGGATGACCTTACTAGACGATAAATTACAGCATCATCTGCGAACAACCTAAGAGAACTGCTCAGATTGTCACCCAGGTCATTTATATAGATCAGGAACAGCAGAGGTCCCATGACGCTACCCTGGGGAACACCTGATATCACTTCAGTTTTACTCGATGATTTGCCGTCTATTACCACGAACTGCGACCTTCCTGACAGGAAATCACGAATCCAGTCGCACAACTGAGACGATACCCCATAGGACCGCAGCTTGATTAGAAGTCGATTGTGAGGAACGGTGTCAAAAGCTTTCCGGAAATCTAGAAATACAGAATCACTTGAGATCCCCTGTCGATGGCGGCCATTACTTTGTGCGAATAAAAAGCTAGCTGCGTTGCACAAGAACAATGTTTTCTGAAACCATGCTGATTACGTATCAATAGATCGTTCCCTTCGAGATGATTCATAATGTTTGAATACAGTATATGCTCCAAAACCCTATTGCAAACCGACGTCAATGATATAGGTCTGTAGTTCGATGGATTACTCCTACTAACCCTTCTTAAACACTGGTGCGACCTGCGCAATTTTCCAATCTGTAGGTACAGATCTATCGGTGAGCGAGCGGTTGTATATGATTGCTAAGTAGGGAGCTATCGTATCAGCGTAATCTGAGAGAAATCTAATCGGTATACAATCTGGACCTGAAGACTTGCCCGTATCAAGCGATTTGAGTTGCAGCCCCTAAGGTATCTACTTCTAAGAAACTCATGCTAGCACCTGTTCGTGTTTCAAATTCTGGAACATTCCATTCGTCTTCCCTGGTGAAGGAATTTCGGAAAACTGCGTTCAATAACTCCGCTTTAGCGGCGCAGTCGTTGGTAACAGTACCATCGGCACTGCGCAGCGAAGGTATTGACTGCGTCTTGCAGCTTGTGTACTTTTCATACGACCAGAATTTCTTCGGATTTTCTACCAAATTTCGAGACAATGTTTCGTTGTAGAACATATTAAAGGCATCTCACATTCTTCGCGTTCTTCTGAACTTCGCATGCTTTTTCCGTTGCCTCTGCAACAGTGTTCGGACCTGTTTTGTGTGCCCTGGGGGATCAGTTCCATCTCTTACCAATTTATGAGGTATGAATCTCTCAATTGCTGTTGCTACTATATCTTTGACTTTGAGCCACATCTCGTCTACATTTGCATAGTCAGTTCGGAGGGAATGGAGACTGTCTCTTACGAAGGCTTCTAGTGACACTTTATCCGCTTTTTTAAATAAAATTATTTTGCGTTTGTTTCTGGTGGATTTGGAAGAAACGGTATTGAGCCTAGCTACAACGACATTGTGATCTATAATCCCTGTATCAGTCATGATGCTCTCTATTAGCTCTGGATTGTTTGTGGCTAAGAGGTCAAGTGTGTTTTCGCAACCATTTACAATTCGCGTGGGTTCGTGGACTAACTGCTCGGAAGATGTTTTCTGCCTACCACCGGTTTTGTACAAGTATTTTCGCCAACATATCGAGCGAAGGTTGAAGACCCCACCAACTATAACCGTATGAGTGGGGTATTTATTTGTTACGAGACTCAAATTTTCTCTGAACTGTTCAGCAACTATATCATCGGAGTCTGGGGGTCGGTAGAAGGAGCCAATTATTAACTTAGTTCGGCTGTTAAGTATGGCCTCCACCCATACCAATTCGCACGGAGTATCTACTTCGACTTCACTACAAGATAAACCACTACTGACAGACACAAACACTCCACCACTAATTCTGCCTAATCTATCTTTCCTGGACACCGTCTGAGACTTCGTAAAAATTTCTGCAGAACTTATTTCAGGCTTTAGCCAGCTTTCTGTACCTATAACGATTTCAGTTTCTGTGCTTCCTATTAGCGCTCGAAGCTCACGGAGCTTTGAGCTATGAGCAGTTTACTTTTACCACGACGATACACAACAATTTAAAAACTTAGCCGTTCGGAAATGCTTCCACCCTTAGCCGATAAGCCAATGACACTGCTCTTTCGAACATCAGATAAATCGCATTATGACAACGATCTCACGTACTAACGACGCGCATTATGCAGGGTGAAGAAAAAGAGATTCCTCACTTAATGACAATACAAAAATGACTGGCGCAAAATTTCGCATATATCGCGCTGTAAGTGAACTTTAAATATTGGCAGTCTAGCTATACTGTAATCACCTGTACGGTAACTGCCTCTGTCAGTAATCACAGGAGTACTGTTGTGTTGGTGCATTGGATAGCGCTTTGGGTTGGGATGCACGAGGTCGAGGGTTCGATTCTGGATTGAGGCTTATTTGTTTTTATTTGCTAAAAGTGGTCTGCGTGGTACGGTATCTGACGTCTTATTTGTCATATGACACTTACAGTGGATCTTCTACAAAATACTTCCAATTACATATTATGAACACTGAAATGGAATTACAATCGTTTTCTTTGGTTAGCTTTTAACAAAGCCTTTGGCACGTCGTGGACCCAAACTGTTTCGCACCACTGCATCTACAAGATTCCAAACCTGTTTTCTGTGTACCGTGCCTCAGTGGACTTATCGAAATTATTTGCAAAGTACGTTGATAGCCTCCCTGGTGACAAAAGGCCCTAAAAAAATGTTGTGGACGTGAACTTGGGAAGAATAATAGCTAGTATTAATCGATACTGCCATTGGGGGAGCGTACACAAAAAATAAGTTTGCGATCTGGTAGATGCAATGGTGTGAAACAATTCGCGTCCACGATATGCAATTAAAACTGACCTATGGAAACGACTGTATTTCCATTTCTATGATCGTAGTACGTAACTGCAAGTGTTCTTTTAAGAAAATCCACTGTAATCCCTGTATGACGATTAAGACTTCAGATATAGTACCATGCGGACTACTTTTAGCAAATAAAAACAAATAAGTCCCTAGCCAGAAACTTACCCTCTGCACGCTAACCCAAAACACAATCCACTGCACCAACTGCACAGCACTGTTGCTTCCTCCTGATAGAGATAGTTACCGTATACGTGATTACGGTGTTATCTCGCAGCAGAGGCGAGGCTTTGTCCCGTACGGGTGCTGCACTCTTTCTAGCAGCACGCGAAGCAGCAGAGCCGGCGCGGAGATGACGGCGTCAGCGGGCAAGGTCGTCGGCCGCACAGCGCATTGCCATTGATTACATATATCTACACACAGAGAGGTCACGGAGTGGGTTATTAGGTTGTGATAAGACTATAAATTAAAAACACTTCGCTCACAGATCAATGTAATTTACTGACAAAACTGTGGCATCCTTGAGCGTCTGGATCTCGATGTACGTGAACTGTATACTATTATATACAGTACAGTCACCAATAATTTAAGTTTCATTTCAATACGCCTATCACGTAAAAATATTGTTACAGAATCATCTTTTGACAACTTAAACATAGGTCTCGTATGAACACACATAGCTTTGTCAGTACAAAAATTTGTAGATTGGTCAGTCCTAGTAGCAGCCCAGGGCCAGTTTATGATAAAGGTGCGTAGGTGAAATTTTGTGCGAGACATGTTTGTATTGCCAGTAAGTGAGGAATCGAGCTGCAGGCTGTGACCTGCCTTCTGCGATTGGTTATTCATCTTTGACTTCGAAAATAGGCGGTTGTGTGGCGGCGGGTCCGTAATAACTGTATTATTAATCAAAATCAAATGGCTCTGAGCACTATGGGACTTAACATCTGAGGTCATCAGTCCCTTAGAACTTAGAATTACTTAAACCTAACCAACCTAAGGACATCACACACATCCATGCCCGAGGCAGGATTCGAACCTGCGACCGTAGCAGCAGCGCGGTTCCGGACTGAAGCGCCTACAACCGCTCGGTCACAACGGCCGGCCCTCTGTGGTTCTCCTATGATACAGCCCTTGTTTCGCCATACGGTGGACATTTTAATGTCACTGGACAGTGTATATTTTAATCTTACCTTGCGGAACAGGCTTGAGGCATGTACTTGTAATGGGTATTTCAAATGAAACACATTCCCCAAACTACATTTCCGAAGCGTCTATCCTCTTCGTGCCTGCAACGTTTTTCATGCAAGTTTCACTTCCATGTGTGGTTTCTCTTCAAACAAATACCTTCAGAAAGTATCTTATACTTTTAATATGTTAGTAAATTTCTCTTTTTGGGAAACGCTTCTCTCATTATTGCGAATCTGCATTTCGTATCCTGTTTACTTCGGCCATCGTCGGTTGTTTTGTTAACGACATTGTTCTAAGGTTACAAATGTTATGGGATAGCAATATGCACACATACAATCAGCTGGAGTGTCGTATACATGAGGCATAACTGGGCAGAGCACTGGCGGAGCTGTTACTTGTACTCAGGTGATTCATTATAGAGGGTTTCCGATGTAATTATGGCCTCAGGATGGCAACTGAATGACTCTGAACACGGGCTGGTAGGTGGAGCTAGACGTGCGGGACCTTCCGCTTCGGAAATCGTTAGGGAATTAAATTTTCCTAAATTAACAATGTTAAGAGTCTGCTGACAATATCAATTTTCAGGGATTATTTCTCACTCTAGACAACATAGTGGCCGACGGCATACACTTAACGACCTAGAGCAGCGGCATACGCATAGAGTTGTCAGTGCTAACAGACAAGCAACAATGCGTGAAATAACGGCATATATCAATGTGGGACATTTGACGAACCTATCCGTTAGGATAGTGTGGCGGAATTTTGTGTTAATAGACTTCGCCAGCAGACGACCGATGTGTGTACCTTTGCTAACACCACGACGTCGCCTGCAGTGCCTCTCCTGGGTTCGTGACCATATCGTTTGGACTCAAGACGGCTGGAAAACCGTGGCCTGGTCAGATTAGCCCCGATTTCAGTTGGCAAGAGCTGATGGTAAAGTTCGAGTATGGATCTGACCCCACGAAGCCATGGGCCAAGGTTGTCAACAAGACACTGTGCAGGCTGGTGGTGGCCACATAATGATGTGGGTTGTGTTTACAGGGAATGGATTCGGTCCTCTGGTGGAAGTGGTAATGTTCAGCTACTTTGGGACCATTTTCACCTACTCACGGACATCATGATCCCGAACAATGATGGAATTTTAACGGATGACAGTGTATCATGTCACTGGGCCATAACTGTTGGTGACTCTTCAGTTAAAACTTCGGGGCTGAGAGGCCGTGTTCGATGTATAAAATTTCCCCCTGACGTTTCGTCTCCATCTGCGGGAGACATCTTCTGAGGTCGACCGGCTACTGCCACTAAGGCTCCAGGTACTCTCGCATTTATAGAGCGCATAGAGGGCACCACCATTCGTCACGTGATGCCGACGGTATGCCTATCTCTGGAAGGCGTCATCATTCTCGATTAAGAGTATTCGATTATCATTCTGCTGGCGCAATGTCGACATCCATATTTTGTCCAACTTTAAAACTTCCTCTTTTCTATTAAAATTGTTATGGTGTTTGTGAATTTCTATTGCTTCTCTATACATGCGCGCCTGATAATGGGATGTTCGTGCTAGAACGCTTGTCTCGTTAAATTTCACTTCATGATTCCCATCTCGAAAAACATGCTCAGCTACGGCCGTTTTTTCGATGTGCCCTAAGCGACAGTTTCTTTTATGTTCGGCTAAGCGGGTGTTTACACTTCTTTTCGTTGTTCCAATAATACTTGTCCACAACTGCATGGAATTTTGTATACCCCAGGTGTTGCTAGGGGATGTCGGGCGTCTTTTGCAGTTCTTAAATATTCCTTAATCTTGTTGGTGGGTCTGAAGATTGTTTCGATCCCATACTTGGCCAGAACTTTCCCGACACGGTCCATAACCTTATTAATAAACGGTAGGAAAACTTTTCCAGTAGGTGACTGTTGTTGCTCTGGACTTCTGGCTTCTTTTCTTCTTTGATGTAGGGCTCGATCAATTTCCTTGCTGGTATATCCGTTTTTGATGAAGGCTGACCGTAGGTGATTCAGTTCATCTTGTAAGTAAGCCGGCTCGCAGAGTTTGTTGGCTCTGTCCACCAAGGTTTTAATGACACCTCTTTTTTGCCTAGGATGAGGGTTAGATTCCTTGTGGAGGTATCGATCCGTGTGAGTGTTCTTTCTATATACCTTGTGACCCAGCGTCCCATCCACCCGTTTAATTACCGACACATCCAGGAAATTGAGTTGACCGTTGCTCTCTTTCTGCATCGTAAACTGTATCTTCGGGTTAATGCTGTTCAGGTGCACCAAGAAGACATCCAACTCTTCACCAAGAGTCCACACTACAAACGTGTCATCAACATAGCGGTAACATTTAGCAGGCTTTTTACTGGCAGTCTGCAGCGCTCGCTGTTCGAAGATCTCCATAAATAAATTGGCAACAGATGGGCTGAGAGGGCTTCCCATCGCCACCCCGTCGATCTGTTCGTAAAACTCGTTGTTGTACTGGAAATAAGCTGTCGTCAGGCAGTGTTTAAATAAAGACATTATGTCAGTCGTAAAAATATCTGCTATATATGAAATAGCTTCGTTTACAGGCACCATGGTAAACAATGACACTACATCGAAGCTCACAAGAATATCACTTGGGCTGACGTTAATCTCCCTCAGTTTTTCAACAAAATGCGCTGAGTTTTTAATGTAACTGTCCGTTCTGCCGATGTGTGGTTGCAGCAAGCAGGCGAGATATCTGGCCACCTCTTGTGTTGGAGATCCTGTGGCACTCACAATCGGTCTCAACGGGACCTGTGGTTTATGCACCTTTGGGAGTCCATAAAGTTTGGGTGGATAAGCTTCCGTTTTGAAGAGTTGTTTTTTATCATGCGAAGAAAGAGAAGATTGTTTCACCAGTATTTGGTATTTCTCAAAATTTTGGTTGTAGGATCCTTCTGAAGCTTTTTGTACGTAGTGGGATCCAAAAGGTCACTAATCTTCTTGTGATAATCTTCCGTATTCAGCAAAACCGTAGCATTTCCTTTATCAACTGCAAGTATACTAGTGCTCTTATCCGCATTGATCTCCCTCAGTGCCCTCCTTTCCGATTGAGACAAATTGCTGGTTGGTGGTTTCGCTTGGCGTTATATTCTGGCTGTTTCAGTCCTGATTTCATCCGCGGAACGCGATGATAACAAACGGATTCCTGCCTCCACATTCGCTATAATGTCCTCCGTAGGAATCTTTAGTGGCATGACTCGAAAGTTGCCTCCTTTCGACAGAACTGAATGTTCCTCTTTTGTTTATTCTCTCCCAGACATGTTAATCACAGTTCGAGAGTTGCCAGCGACTGATGTTTCACCTCTGCCTTTCTGTAGGCCATCGAATTTCCTCTTTTGCCTGTTAGCTGCCATTTCTGCACTGAGCTCCATGGTCCTGAACTTTAGACAGTCCACCTTATTCCACTCATAACACTGCATTATGTTACTGATATATAAATGGAGATGTAACAGCTTACTGCTAGTTTCCGCTAGTTCTCGCCGCGTATGGTGAATTCGTTCCCGTAGCATCTCCCGCAGATGGAGACGAAACGTCAGGTGGAAATTTTATACATCGACCACGGCCTCTCAGTCCCGAAGTTTTAACTGGAGACAACGCCGGCCGTGAAAGCCTACATTGTATGTTGGCGACTGGTTTGAAGAACATTCTGGACAGATCGCCGGACGCGAATCCCCTCGAACTTTCATGGAACGTAATCGAGAGGTTAATTCGCGCATAAACCATGAAAAGAAACCGTTTCGCAATGATTGACGGCTATAGAACCAACATAGCTCAATGAAACTTCCTGGTAGATTAAAATCGTGTGCTACCAAGCTTGGTAGAGCACTTGCCCGCGAAAGGAAAAGGTCCCGAGTTCGTGTCTCGGTCCAGCACACAGTTTTAATCTGCCTGGAAGTTTCATATCAGCGCACACTCCCCTTCAGAGTGAAAATCTCTTTCTGGAAACACAGCTCGATATTCCTACTGGGAATTTTCAACCACGAGTTGAGTTTCTGCACTGCGCCGGGAAAATTGATGTCTGACAGGATATTGGGGCTATTCCATGATCAGCGTAAAACGGTACAGTAAATAACCAGGTGAGACAGACCCTACATTAAATAGTTACCCGGAACGGAAGGAGAAATTTTAATGATCAATGAAAACCGCCCCAACTGTGTAATTACACGTAGTGTTACGACCAGTTTCGTTCTTAGAAAATCTTCAGGTTGTAGATTTGTTCTAAAGTAATCAAAATTAGATCAGTTTTGGTGCTCTACGAGATCAAGAATGCAGAGATGTCGACGACAATTTCACTAGAAACGAACCTCGGTTCTGAGATGGACTAGACTGAGCACGTTTGGTTTCAAAGTAAGTGTGGAGGTTTCGGTCTGAGTTTCACAAGAAACCTAGGTCGATAATGCCCGTCTGATGTCTACACCTCGCTCCTTCCGAATGTGAGTATTGAATTTTAATCATTGCGTTCCTATGCTCGTTACGTTGTTAGAGCCTTCGCGCCAGGCATACCATGATAAAAATCCGTATGCGCGATTGTATCAAAGAAAGCAGTAATAATTCAGAATGTGATGGTAGCAGCTGAAATATTAAAAACAAAAGCAATATATTTTCAATGAGATATTGATCATAGTTCTACAAAAAGCATCTAATTTCACGTATATTTCGCGATATAATTAATTTTGAAACATTCATCTGCAATAACGAACTAGGACAGGATACCGTCCTTACTCTTAAGAGCAGCTTTTACGTCAGTTTTACGACTGCTTTGCTGTAAATAAGATGGTAACACTGGCTGTTGCAACTTTTAGTGAAACATCCTTTTATATAGTCCCTTTAACTGTTCCACGGTTTCAGCTGGGTAGCCATTTGCAACTGTACAGCGTAACACTTCTCCGTCTATAACATAAACGAATGGTATGTCACGTCACATCTATTCAAGAAAATTCTGGCCTTTGTCTCGGGGTATTCGACTGACATTCGGTTAACGATTTGTCAGATGTTTTGCCAGTACAAGTGCCTGGCATTGTTAAGGGTTCATCCTCCACTGCTGGTAGCAGAACCTTTGACGATGCCACCCACTCGTGCTGGCGAAACGTTACAAAAAATCATTGAACAAACGACCGCCCAAGGCCCAAGACCAAGGTCAACAAGGAATACGTCAACAAGTGCACGAGTAAGCATGAACAGTTTTGTATTTAAGGAATACTTACAAGTGAAATTTTATGGTCATTCTACATTACGTAGTGGTGCCCGAATCCTTTCGATGAGACAGACTATATTTCAGCTGTGGTCCCCGTCGCAACTCCAAGGGCTAATCGGAAAGTAAGGTGCGATCGATCGCGAAATGGAAACCACTGTGAAAATAAAAAAAAAAATTATTTTCAGCAGTTATCTACAACTTCCAGCTACTTCTATACATGGTCGCCGCTCAGAATTTGACATTTGTCGTAGGTTGTACCAACTTTCCAATACCCTCGTCAGAAAAGACTGCCACATGACTCTCTACACTGGTCTACGGGTCGTTGTATGTTCCAAAATTCTGTATCCATAGCCAGCTGTTCATGTGAGCAGAGACGAAACAGGAGGAGACAATTACGGTCTGTATTGCAAGTGATTAAACAGTTCCCATAGAAAACACTGCAGGAGTATCTTCATTGCCCCTGAAAAGTTCGGCCGAGAACTGTCAAAAAGAAAGAAACTCCTAACAGTTATGTTACTTGGGATGCAAGCCATCTGGCCCTCATACTTGGCAGGAGACACTATTTTCTAGGCATCTTTCAGTACTCACTGTGCGCTCAGAACAGAAAAGAGTGATGCGGCGCGATTGACGGACATACTAGAGACACTGCCGAAAGCATCTGTGCAAAGATTCATCAAATTTTCACGGTAGTTTTCATTTCGCGCCTGATCGGTTCTAACTTTCCGAAAAAATGGGACAAATTTCTGAACATAAAAAGATTCGTCATCAGTAGAAAAGGAACAACAATCTAAGATGCAATAACACTGTTCTACAAAAAAAACCTTTTTTTCTATTTCTGATAAAAAATATTGTGATCCTAGTTGTATTTTGAGTGCTGAATTGAAAAGTGTTTTTGGTTTTTTTCTGTCAGGGATAGTTTATGAGTAATCGCAATTTTATTTCTCTTTTCAGTTTCTGATATAGTGCAGCAAACGTGAGGTGAAATTCGACAAACAAATGCACATCTTTATGATGTTATAGGTTCATCACATTAATGGAGGGTGGGATCTAACATATAACACAGTAACCTTTGTGTATACACTTTGAAGCATTTATTTGACATGAGAAATTACAGAAAATTGACAAACAATGAGCCACTGCCTTGTAATGCACATCACTTTTTTCTCTTGTATTGTGAATCTTTCTTCTCTCGAATGATATTCCAGCAGTAATCTGCTAACATAGAAGGTACCCACTTCCCTTCATAGCGCCTTTCTATGGTAGAAATGTCTTTATGGAATCTTTCCCCATGTTCATCCGATACGTCACTACAACTCTCTGTGAAGTAGTCCAGATGAGAATCCATCATATGTACCTTCAAAGACATATTGCACCCCAAATCCTGATATTCTTTGATCATATCCTTCACCATTGCTTTGTAGTTAGTAGCTCTTCTTCTTCCGAGGAAGTTTTCCGACACCATCTTGAAACAGTCCCATGCGGTTTTTTCTTTATCAGTTAAACATGCTTCAAAATTTGCATCTTTCTGCAGCTTCCTGATTTGTGGGCCCACAAATACACCTTCCTTTATTTTTGCAGCTGAAAGACAGGGGAATTTGGTAGCTAGATATGCAAACCCACATCCTGTTGGATCCATGGCCTTCACGAATTGTTTCATCAGGCCAAGTTTGATGTGAAGCGGTGGAAGTAGTATATATTCAGGGGCTACCAGACTTTCACGTTGTACATTCTTTTCGCCAACTTTCCATCTTCGCCTAGGTCATTTCTTTTTCACGTAGTGAGAATTTCGGTGTCGACTATCCCACTCGCAAAGAAAACAGGCATACTTTGTGTAGCCTTGTTGCATTCCCAGTACCATAGCAATTACCTTGAAATCTACACATATTTTCCATTTGTGTTCATTGTATTTTAATGAATTTAGCATTCTTTGTACGAATTCGTAATTCTCTTTTGTCAAACTAGCGTAAGCTACTGGAACAGAGGGTATTTTATTTCCGTTATGGAGCAAAACACCCTTCAGACTTGTTTTCGATGCATCTATGAAAAGTCTCCACTCCTGTGAAATATAAGTGAAGTTCAGCACTTTCATCAGGCCAGAAACGTCATTGCAAAATGTCAGTGCTTCGTCAGTTGAAAAATAAGAAATAAAGGCATGTTCTCTGTGCCTGAACACTGATTTAAGTACTTTGGTGCAGTAGATTATACTCTTGTAATCTTGAACCAAGCAGCTGCGCCTTTTGTTTACTTAGTCCTAGATCACGTACTAAATCATTTAAATCTGCCTGTGTTAACAAATGTGGCGATGACTCACTTGCGTAGTGATATAAAGAATCATCATCTGTGATTTCTTCAGTACTACTTATTTCACTGTCACTCGGAATTTGACCTCAAACTCTTGAAGGTACTGGAAGGTTGTCGGAATGCTGCACTGGCATTCTCGCTGAAGGCAGATCTGGGTAAACAATGTGCCTCTTTGACTTTTTGTTTGTAAAACCCTGAATTTTTGTTAGACAGTAATAACAATCAGTAACATGGTCCTTAGGCTCCCTCCACACCATGGGAACAGCAAACAACACCACATTCTTTCCACCACTGAATTAGTTTGCAGTAACATGTAGCACAACAGAAATGTGGTGCCCATTCTTTATCTTGGTCTCCTACCTCTACTCCAAAGTATTGTTTGTATGCTTTCTTTATGTCTGAAGAAATTTTCTTCCTATTTCTGGCAAAAGTGAACTTCCCACAGATGTAGCAGAAGTGGTCCGGCTTATATCGACATCCACGACGACGTAGCATTTCTGCACATTTAAAAATACCACTTTGGTAATACACCTGTATTAAATTAATAGTAGGGAACTAGAGGAACGCTGATGTGTAAAAACAAGCAGTCGTTTTAACTTCAGCACCAGGCTCAGTCAGTTTACACATAGGAACTAAAAACTTCAACCGTGCTCGGAAATATGACAGACAGTTACTTGTCAGCCAAAAAAACCCACTCGTTAAGACTGACACAAGTTGCGGCTAACACCACTGTTGTAAACTCGATGCACCTGCCCCTAGGAGGCGTGAAGCTTTACTGCCGAGGCAGCGACCGGCTGTTGCCGTTCGAGTTAATGAGATGTTTCAGGTGGTCTTAATGACATAGGTGTGGCGGGGGATGACCTAATGATGTCTGATTCTTCCCACCTGCTGTTGCACAAGAAATTATCACGTTCTATCACTACTGGATGCGGCAACATACCCGTATCTCTCTATAACGTCTCTGTGTTTGCCATGAATATATATATATATATATATATATATATATATATATATATATATATATAGATTACATAAAAAGTATCCCTGACTACGATATTTTGTTTACATATTTGAATTTCCCACGGTAAAATGGTCTAGAAGCACATACTTTAATATCAGAAATAGAACCCACGTCGAACAGTGCGAGGTTTAGCCATCAGCAGCAGTATGAAATGTTATTCAGAAATATTCGCTGAATGAGTTTTTAATTACATGGGTGCAGTGGGTATGCATGTATTACCCATGGTGAAAATTTGGTACGGACTGGGACTCATTTCTCTACTACAACTAAGTTTATATGTGAACTCCTCAAGCCACCTTAAGTTGCTTGGCGAAGGACACTGGGCGTATCAGTGTCTGGTTCACTGGAGAAAAGAGTGTTGGTAAGCCTTAGGGTGGGCTCTAATATCTTTAATTTTATCTTTTTTTTTTTGCGAAATATGTGTACTCGAACTAGGATTTACCGCTTATGGCGATTGTCGCCGTAACCACTTTGGTTATCCGTGCCTGATCCTCTGCCTGACCCATAACTCCATACCTCACAGTCTACGTCCACTACGTCCATATATCATAGCCTTACGTACGTCTCACATTAAGTTCGGAAAATTACTTGATTCCCACTGAGGGACAATAACACTACCACAAGAAATCGAGAATATTTTTATCGTCGTAAATCAATTGCAGCTCATATCATAAGATACAGCTTCTGATCATCAAATCGTAAGTACGTTTCATAAGTCGAGACAGGCCATACAACGATAAAAATGTTCTCGATTTCTTGTGGTGGTGTCATTCTCACTAAGCGGAGTTCAAGTAACGCTACGACCTTGAAGGGAGGCGTACATAAGACTACAGTGAGGTGACAAAAGTCGTGGGATGATGATACGCTCATATATAGATGGTGGTAGTGTCGCATAGACAAGGTATAATAGGGCTGTAATATGTATTCTGGTGGTTCATGTGAAAAGGTTTCCGACGTGATTATGGCCGCACGATGAGAATTAATAGGTTCAAAATGGCTCTGAGCACTATGCGACTTAACTTCTGAGGTCATCAGTAACCTAGAACTTACAACTAATTAAACCTACTAACCTAAGGACATCACACACATCCATGCCCGAGGCAGGATTCGAACCTGCGACCGTAGAGGTCGCTCGGTTCAAGACTGTAGCGCCTAGAACCGCCCGGCCACTCCGGCCGGCAGAATTAATAGACTTTGAATGCGGAGTGGTAGCTGGAGCTAGATGCATGGGACATTACATTTCGGAAATCGTTGGCGAATTCAATATTTCGAGATACCCAGTGTCAAGAGTGTGCCGAGAATACCAGATTTCAGGCGTCTCTCCTAGGCTTGTGACAGTATCGGTAGGACCCTAGACGAATGGAAAACCGAGGCCTGGTCAGATGAGTCCCGATTTCAGTTAGCTGATGGCCGAATTGGAGTGTGGCACAGACCCCCACGGAGCCATAGAGCCAAGTTGTCGACAAAGCTCGTGGTAGCTCCGTGATGGTGTAGATTGTGTTTACATCGAATTGACTGGATCCTCTGACTGAAAATGGCCATTTTCGGCTATCTGGACAGAATTTGCAGCCATTCATGCACTGTATGTACCCAGACAGCGATGGAATTTTCATAGAGGACAATGCACCACGTCACCTGGTCACAACTGTTCGCTTTTGGTTTCATGAACTTTCTGGACAATTCTAGCGAATGATTTGGTCACCCACGTCGGCCGACATGGATCCCATCGGATATTTATGGGTCATAGCTGAGAGGCCAGTTCGCACACAAAATTATGGAAGGCAGTAAGACAGCATGGCTCATTATTTCTGCAGGGGAATTTTACCGACATGTTGAGTCTACGTCACGTCTAGTTTCTGCACTATGCCGGGGGAAAGGAGGCCGCCATGTCTTTTGTCAACTCAATGTGTGATGTAAGGAAATAGACTGTGACATATGGAGGCTTGGATCGGGCTGGAAAGCATCCACAGATAGCCGAAGGTGTTAAGGCGACATCTCCCGGTAAGTTGGTAATCTGGCATCGAGTCGGCCCCTAAAAAATTTTCATATTTCACATTGGCTGTTACATCTTTGCTTATTGGAGGCGATGTCACGAAACTTGCATCCAGCGAATAACATGGAAAAATAATAATTTCTGGATTCTGGTTGTATGGTCCGTCAGAGAAGTATGCAATTTTCTGCACAATGGTTTTATATACCGGTATTGTGAAAATGTTGGATAGTTTTAAAAACTTTATGTTTAAGAGAAAATATCTGAGGAAAAAATGCTGTAGTAGTTCTTTACTTCTAAGTAATATCGTTGTCGTTTTGGAAGACGGTTGCCTTAGAGGATGCGCCACTAGCTCCCTCTGGCGAATTACACAGTTGGCCCCGCGCTTGTAAGGTCTTTGTTCTCCAGGACCGTACGGGCGAGCAGCGGGGAGCGCGCTCGGAGGCACGGGTTAAAACGCAGAGCGGCGGCGCGCCGGGCGCAAAGCGTTAACGCACGGCCGCGCACGCACTGGGCGGGCGATCGACCGCCGCGGTTGCGCCTTTTCGGTCGTTATTCGCGTGTCCACCAGCCCGGGGCGAACCTGCTTGCCCGCGGGAGCCGCTCTCTTAAAAGAAGCTTTGCCGGCGAAACTACTTGTTGTTGGGCGCTGATCCTATTACACGGTGGGCGGGCCCGCTGCGCCCTTGCGCCGCCCCAGGGAGGAACAGTCCGGGAAGTCAATAGCGCCGCTGTACCTGTGCAACTGCTCGGCGACGCCGGCGTGAGACGCGGGTGCCGTGTCCGACTGACCGACCTCTTTAGCTGCGCCCGCTGTTCGCTTCCCATGGGGCGTAAGGAAACAAACGGGAAACTCTGCCTCGCGTGCGTCAGTGTCCTGTATCGGCTTATCCGCCGACGCTGACCTGCGCTTTTTGCGTCAGGGTAGGTTTCTTACCCTAGAGTGAAATGCTCTGGACGAGAATCTGGCGTTCAAGCGATCGTTCGAAGGAACGGCTATACAGGCTTGGCAGAAGAACAGACGGGAAATTTTTTGCAGAATTTCATTATGATAATATACACTAATGATCATTAAAATTGCTACACCACGAAGATGACGTGCTACAGACGCTAAATTTAACCGACAGGAAGAAACATGCTGTGATATGTAAATGATTAGCTTTTCAGAGCTTTCACACAAGGTTGGCGCCGGTGGCGACACCTACAGCGTGCTGACATGAGGAAAGTTTCCAAACGATTTCTCATACACAAACAGCAGTTAACCAGCGTTGCCTGGTGAAACATTGTTGTGATACCTCGTGTAAGGAGGAGAAATGCGTACCATCACGTTTCCGAATTTGATAAAAGTCGGATTGTAGCCTATCACGATTGTGGTTTATCGTATCGCGACATTGCTGCTCGCGTTGGTCCAGATCCAAAGATTGTTAGCAGAATATGGAATCGGTGGGTTCAGGAGGGTAATACGGAACGCCCTGCTGGATCCCAATGGCCTCGTATCACTAGCATTCGAGATGACAGGCATCTTATCCGCATGGCTGTAACGGATCGTGCAGCCACGTCTCGATCCCTGAGTCAACAGATGGGGACGTTTGCAAGACAACAACCATCTGCACGAACAGTTCAAATGGCTCTGAGCACTATGGGACTCAACTGCTGAGGTCATAAGTCCCCTAGAACTTAGAACTAGTTAAACCTAACTAACCTAAGGACAACACACACATCCATGCCCGAGGCAGGATTCGAACCTGCTACCGTAGCGGTCGCGCGGTTCCAGACTGTAGCGCCAGAACCGCTCGGCCACCAGCGGCTGGCACGAACAGTTCGACGACGTTTGCAGCAGCATGGACTATCAGCTCGGAGACCATGGCTGCGGTTACACTTGACGCTGCATCACAGACAGGAGCGCCTGCGATGGTGTACTCAACGTCGAACCTGGGTGCACGAATGGCAAAACGTATTTTTTTCGGATGAATCTAGGTTCTGTTTACAGCATCGTGATGATCGCATCCGTGTCTGGCGACATCGCGCTGAACGAACATTGGACGCGTGTATTCGTCATCGCCATACTGGCGTATCACCCGGCGTGATGGTATGGGGTGCCATTGGTTACACGTCTCGGTCGCATTGACAGAACTTTGAACAGTGGACGTTACATTTCAGATGTGTTACGACTCGTGGCTCTATCCTTCACTCGAACCTTGCGAAACCCTACATTTGAGCAGGCTAATCCACGACCGCATTTGGCAGGTCCAGTACGGGTCTTTCTGGATACAGAAAATGTTCGACTGCTGCCCTGGCCAGTAGATTCTCCAGATCTCTCACCAATTGAAAACGTCTGGTCAATGGTGGCCGAGCAACTGGCTCGTCACAATACGCCAGTCACTACTCCTGATGAACTGTAGTATCGTGCTGAAGCTGCATGGGCAGCTGTACCTGTACACGCCATCCAAGCTCTGTTTGACTCAATGTCCAGGTGTATCAAGGCCGTTATTACGGCCAGAGGTGGTTGTTCTGGGTACTGATTTCTCAGGATCTGTGCACCCAAATTGCGCGAAAATGTAATCACATGTCAGTTCTAATATAATTCATCTGCATTTCTTCTTGGTGTAGCAATTTTAATGGCCAGTTGTGTAAGGTACGTGGGGGTAGGGTGGGGGGGGGGGGGGGGGGCGCGAGTGGGGTGGAGTTCAGGAGCACTGCGCCTGTCATTCGGGCAGAATATTTTGATATCACTGACAAAGAGATACAAGCAACGGCATACTGCGGTATATCGTCGCTAAACTGTGTCGTAGCCGTAGCGATAGTTATATTATGCTGCTAATAGCGCGAGAGCTGATGGAGCAAAGTGCTTAATGGAAGCAATTTACTGCTGTCACTGACATATGACTACGTATTAAATTTCCGAAAACATCGTATTGTGACAAGAATATTAGGACAAATCTGGTAAATTTCCGTGAAGGAATAATGGAACAATTTTATTGCACCTTCAAGGTAGATAAGCTGGACTATTCCAAGGATCGTATAAAGAATTTCAGCAACCTGCAGCGTGCCATTCATTGTTGCAGCCGTTTGAATTGTTCAGTGTGTCGACGGCGGATGAAGAAGGAAATCCAGTTCCGAGCCGCCATTTGAATGATTGGACTGCCGTACAAATTAAAACATAATTCGATGAAGTTCACTCGGTCTCTTAACAATCATTGAAGACCACTTACTTCTGGATTAAAGAATCCTAACGTGGTCGGACAAGCACCGAAGTCGAAGAGCTCTCCGGGGATTCAATTTGGATCACCACAAAGGGAACCATTGAAAAAAAAACCATGATACGGTAAATCAAAACCGCCGAATAAAATTCATGAGGCTGTTGAGGCAGTAGGCATCTCAACTGAACGATTGCATAATATCTTGCACGGAAAATAGTCCATCAAGAAGACTATTGTTCACTGTCGGCCAAAACTGCATGCGGCACAACATTCCAATGCATAGTTCGGCGACGTTTAACCGTAATTCGCGAGACGTGTGGAGCCAATTTGTGAAGTGATGAAACGTGGATTCATCACTAAACAACAGAGTCAAAACGTCCACTGAAGGCAATGGGCAAGGGCTGGTGAAAGGGGGTCGAATAATGCAAAGACCATTTTATGAGCCGGCCGAAGTGGTCGAGCGGTTCTAGGCGCTACAGTCTGGGACCGCGCGACCGCTACGGCCGCAGGTTCGAATCCTGCCTCGGGCATGGATGTGTGTGACGTCCTTAGGTCAGTTAGGTTTAAGTAGTTCTAAGTTCTATGGGACTGATGACCTTAGCAGTTAAGTCCCATAGTGCTCAGAGCCATCTGAACCATTTTATGAGCTGGTAATGGTGACTGCTTTTTGGGATTCCAGGGGGAAAACCCTCATAGATGAGTTGAAAAATGGCAAAACCACAACTGGACCCTATTGCGCTTCATTGTTGTATCGTTTGAAACTTGCGTTGGCTGAAAAAAGACCAAGGTTGTCACGCAAAAAAGGGCCTGTTTCACCAGGATAATGCACCGTTCCAAACGTGACTGATAAAAACAGCGAAAGAGCATAAACTGGGATTTGAATTGGTTTATTCATCAGACCTGTCCCCATGTGACATATTCCAGTTCCCTAATTTGAAACTTTGGCTTGCTGGGAAGAAGTTTTCATCAAATGAGGAAGAGATAGTCGTAGTCAACGAGTATTTAGCAGAGTTTAACAGAAACTATTTCCGGTGGGATGATAAGGTTGATGGATCAATGGGCCAAGTGTATATGCTTGAAAGAAAAAAGCCTTATCAAACCACGCTCGTATAGGTACAAATTGGTAGAATGGCAAATATAATGATTGAATCTATATATGTTGTGTCATTACTGCCACACGTCTCAGTGCGACATTATTTCATTTTTGCGGCTGTCTGAGAAGTCAGAAGCATCCCTGTAGCCTGTATTGTCGGCAGAAAGACCGTCGCTTAAGCTCATTATCTCGAGCGGAGCTTGCTTTTGGGAGAAGAGGCAGTTCGCAGAAACCAGTAACGACATGATTTGTGACTATTGGAAGACAGCTTGTTACCTGGGGGAGGGGCAGTGTGTGCCATGGCCACCCTACAGTCCTCCACAGAATAACAGAGTGACATTCCTTCTTTTCTGCACGACTTCAAAAGACAGACGTCATGGCATCACCTCACCAGTGTGGGACAATCAGATGCGGTGGCTCTAAAAATCTAAAATTATAAATTTTGAACAGTCTGTTAAGGTCGCTGGAGAAAACAAGATTGTTAGTCGCTAGATGTTTTCACCGTGTGACTAAAAAATATTTTTTATTTTATACAGCGATCATATCGCAGTGTTTAACATTTGTAATTTCATAATATGGTCACGGGCGTCTTAAGTGACTATATGTCACACCTCAAATTCCAAAATTTCTTTTCACCCTACAGTACAGATCTCTCAGGACAGAGCTCGTGTCAAATAAGGCTAATCATTCATGAAGACACTGCTCCAAGCGAGTGCCAATTTTGTGTTAGAAAGGCGTGTTTTGTAGGTAGACGAAGGGAAATTGCACATGCTCCCCCATGCTTTTTCGTGGATTTAGCAACAATTCTCGCCCTCATGTACCAATAAAAAGCGTGCATTCCTCTTAGGAGGCTGACTGGCTAAGGGGTGCGAAATGTTGACACTGGAGAATACCTCCGTGGCTTCTGAATACGACTGCGTGAAAAGGACGACTTACTGAAAAACTCCATATATCAGTCAATAAAATACCTGTCCAAATTTCGATTCATAGCAGGCGTTCCGACGCTGGTATGGGGGTTCACTGAATACAGTGGAAGAGCAACACTGCGACACTACAGTACGCTGAATTGTTGCCGCAGCAATGCCGACCACATCAAAGTATTTTTGCATGTTTACACAGCGCGTACGCGTTGCATTACTATGTTTCTGGTGATTGTATGGTGAATTTCTGTGAGGGTGTTTTCACACAAGCAATGGTAGTTGGGGCAGCAAACGGATTAAACAATAAAAATGTTATTATTCTGCAAAGAGGCACTGGAGATAATTGGCCGCTAATACTAAAATACTCAGAAAATTTCCCTAATAAAATGCGAAATTTGGTCGGTTGAGTTCGGGTTCACCCTTTTAGTGGTTCATGTCGCCTTTCCTCCTTCCCTCCCCTCCACCAACAATCAACACCAAAGTGATGCTGACCGTGCAGCATTCGAAGCATCTGACTAGGGCATTTTTAGAGATGCGACTCATGAAACAAGCAGCCATTTTGAATATCAGTTAATCAAAGCCCTTACATATGACTCATTAACTGGATTATATTCGGCATTTAATGTTTACAAATAAACAGGAAAACCAATATTAAACAAAGAAATCGAGAGTAAGGAGTACACTACTATTCGGTGTAAGGTTTCTCATGCTGTCAAGCATGAGTTAAAAGTGAAAGCTGTAAAGTGGTTTCAAGGAAGGAACTATACGGTTGATGATGAGAGAGAGAAATGTTAGTAATGGGGAGCAAGAGTGGAGTACCGTAGAGTGCTTGCTTGACTGTAGTGTACTGCATCTCTCAGTGTTAACCATATCGCGTCTGGTGGTCATCTTCCGATCGTGTGAATCACGTAGATCGTTTATGTATCACGAACAGTAAACTTCTGATATAATTGTCGAAGGTTCTCAACGATAATTGCGTGAGGGATTTGAGCTAGACTTTCACTACATAGTGCGCACCAGGGGTCATCCGGGATGATCAGTGACGATTCTGACGTTACTTGTTGACTACTGTAGGACACAGACAACAGTTGCATGATCGTGCTGGGTCCTGTTTAAAAATTCGTTGCCAGCAAGAAAACAGTGCCAGCAATAAAACAGCAGGCAGTTAGGGTAGGCACTATTTTATAATGCCGCCCAAAACGGCACTGTCTGCAGAAATCCATGTCCGTCTTACCAGTAAATTCTGAGACAGCTATCCTTATCTTTTAGGATGTTATTACCTGTCTGGTCCTAACCACCAACTGTCTTCCCTGCTCTCCTGGTTGTCCTCTTTCAAATCACGGAGCCCCTCTAAGGGTCATCATCATGTTGGTGACCACTAATAATTACAGTCTGAAAGGTGTTAATTAAAATAACCTACATGGAGGGAACGGTGATGTGTCGTTTCCATTTCACTCTCGTCTCATATAACACATGAATTTTATTTTTATTTATAACTTAATTCACTAACGAAATAAATGTAGTATCTCATTCCGTATATGAAAATTAGTGATGACCTATCATAAGCTTTTGAAGTGAGAATAGCAGACAAACAAGTGTAAACTTCAGACAACAAGTATCTTAGTCAGAAAATCAAGGGTCGAACTTAACATCGTGTTTGTGTTGCCTGAAATTGGAATTAATATGTGAAAATCTAGGAAATCATGCAAGAAAATTCTGTTTAAAGAGATCCCACAATGAATTGTCTATTACAGTGCGTGGAGCTTTGACGACGTGTGTGGTCTCAGTCGAGTAATATTTCCGCACAGCACGAGCTGTTGTTGAGTTAGCGACCATCGAGTGAGCGCGAAAATTTACTGTGTAGCCGCGTCGCCGCCACAGCAAATACCCAATAAATCGCAGCCGGACGCGAACGCGCTGCAGCACCATCTGATGAAATGGAACACTGGAATATTGTCATCAGAATTTACAAGCTCCACAAAGCGCGCGAGTGCTGGCCACAGGGAACGTGTATATTTCCTGTCATTC
Organism: Schistocerca nitens; assembly: GCF_023898315.1. NCBI lineage: Eukaryota > Metazoa > Arthropoda > Insecta > Orthoptera > Acrididae > Schistocerca > Schistocerca nitens. Next base: position 419,436,695 of record NC_064618.1, on the reverse strand, counting down.
TCAAATAACGCAGCCAAGAGTGTCAGCAACACAGGGCGGTAGGGTTTGTGGGCACCGCTGTTTGAAATATAAGCTTCGTCTTATGACAATTTCGGATATTTATTACACGCTGATTATGATATATGGTTTTAGCAGGAAATTTCATCGTTGTTAAAAAGAACTACGAAAGTAATCAGTATTTTGTTTCAAAATTCTATTTCTTTTCGTAAGTTTTCCCATCAACGTTCGTTGAGGGCTCAGTTTTCAGTGGAAAACAGACGGTATGAAGTTTACTTCCTCACACTGTCTCAGACTTTAATTGTTCTTCCTGTTTGTTCGTTGGAACCATTGCTACAGAATACATTGAGATCTGCTGAACACAGTTTCTACACGTACAAGAAGATTGCAGCACAGAACATGAAATGGCAGATTGGAAGTGGATGTCGTGCTCGGGGGCTTAAATTGATAACTTAATGTTTTTTCTTTAAATTTGTGGTAAGGTCTTATGGGACCAAACTGCTGAGGTCATCGGTCCATAAGCTTACACACTACTTAATCTAACTTAAACTGACTTACGCTAAGGACGACACACACCCATGCCCGAGGGAGGACTCGAACTTCCGACGGGGGAAGCCGCGCGGACCGTGACAAAACGCCTCAGCATTGATTACTTCCGAGATCTTTGTCAGTACTGCCCTCTTTATATGGCATTAGCTATTAACTGTAAGTGATTACATTACACAAATACCTAAATACTAAATCTTCATTCTAGTTAATCTTGATATTTATTACATTCAAAAATAAAGCCCCTTCGTAGAAGACGAGTATAATATGTTTTTTTGTAGATAACTGAATTTTATATAAAATTCCTTAATAGAGAAATACAGATTTAGTGGAAACCAAAAGTTCCTAGAGATGAAACCCATCAAATGCATAACGGCCGGCTACAGTTATCATAAAGACGAACAGTTATTCAGTGTATGATGAATATTAGGAGAATAATGTGATTCTGGATGGATGGCCACAAAATAGATCACATTTATAAAAACAAACTAAGAATTTTTTACGCTGACCTGATACGACATTGTTATGAAGATAAAATGTTATTACTGTTAGTTTTACATTGCTCTCTGGTGACTGTAACGGTGCGTAATCTTCATGGGTACTTCAGAGTTTTGATGTTGCGGCATATTTGTTTTGCTATAGATATTAAATTGGGCTAACGACCGCTACCGTCACTCGAAATCCACCTTTATCTCTCCGCAATCGCGGAACTCTTCCTGGCACTTGTAATTCCCCACTGCACAAATTTTCCCACCCATTTTCATGTGGACCACTAAAACCAATTCCCCTTTCACCACAAATCCTCAGTGCTGTCACTGGAATTCACTCTTAGACCTTTGCAAATAATTCTTAATTGCTTTCGATAGCATCACATTTCAAATGCTTTCCAGATTAATCTTCTGCAAATTTCCGATGATCTTAGAATGTGATACTATAAAAAGTACGCAACATACTTCATCACGAGTCGCGCCGTATACATTGAACCGCTGTAGGTCTCTTGTGTGTGTGTTAGTGAGTGTGCGTGTGTGTGTGTGTGTGTGTGTGTGTGTGTGTGTGTGTGTGTGTGTGTGTGTGTGTGTGTGTGTGTCGCAAGTCGAGCTGTGTGCAATTCGTACTGATGCAGGACGAACGAGTGCAATGCTCGTTGCACTGAAACTGAATCTGGTATTGATGTAAGACGAGATCCTTGCTTTGACAAAGAAGTACCTGCAGAAACTAAATTCTACCGATACAAGATGAATGCTGTGATCGTCCGCAGCTCGTGGTCGTGCGGTAGCGTTCTCACTTCCCACGCCTGGGGGTCCCGGGTTCGATTCCCGGCGGGGTCAGGGATTTCCTCTGCCTCGTGATGACTGGGTGTTGTGTGATGTCCTTAGGTTAGTTAGGTTTAAGTAGTTCTAAGTTCTAGGGGACTGATGACCGTAGCTGTTAAGTCCCATAGTGCTCAGTGCCATTTGAACCAATGCTGTGATCAAGCGGGATTGGAACACTTGCATGGAGCGACACTGGCACAGAGCCTGGGGCTCTTGGTGGGCTAACCGCCTTTCCACAAGTGTCACACACGCTAAGAAGTGTAGCAGTTCAACTCAGCAGTGAGCAACCATGTGTCGCTTCAGGTTGGCTCATCGACGCGTTTCGCGGCAAATTTATTTTTCAGACTGTTTTATTAACGAGAACTGAGAATGAAATTCAACACAATGAGAACTCACAAAGAAATTCAACATCTCTTTTTAATACCTTGGTGATCCAAATAATCGTGACCAGACAAGTAAGGAAAATTGTATTTCTTACGGCTGTTGCAGCCTATGATGGCTGCCGTTTTAGGGACGAAATTTAAATTGTTAAATTTATATTTCGTTTCCGTTTCATTTCAATGTTGAACATAAAAATACAGAATGTCAATGAATATTACTCATTTTGCTTTTCGCCAGATGATCAATAGCTGGTATCCCTTTTGGAGTAATGCTAATTCGAAGACAATCTGTCAAGTTGAAGTCTGCCAGTGAGCTTCGGTGGGTGGATTTTGTTCCCTTCATTGTATAAAAATGCAGGCTATTCATGTAAGCGTACACATCGACATAATAGTAGCTGAAGACAGCGAGGAAACAGAAGGTTACGAAACTAATTTTGCTATGAAACCAATCACGCAAACTTCACATTGTAGGTGTATAAATTCTAGCAGTAGCCAAGTATCCACACTGTTGACATTACCGAAAATCAGTAAAATTGCCAACACTTTGCAAGCTGAAAAGCAGTATGGTGACTTGAACTAACTGCAGATTCATTCGTTGAGTTGTCCTCCTGAAAATAAAAATTTTGTGTTTGTGGGAAAATGTTGCGAAAATTATTGAGACGTTTATTTCTCTGCTCCCAGAAATTTGTTTCCCTAAGCTCAATACCACCTTTTTTGTCATAAATCTGAACGAAATTTTTGCAGGAAGCTGTCATGATGTATCTGCATCAATATAATCGAAAATGTATTTTTGTTTGTTTTTATCGTAAAAATTGAGTACCGATAATTAAAGAAAATTTAAGACTGAAATTTGAAATAAACTCTGAACACAAATTATTTTTCATCAGTCTTCATTGCTCGCTCTTTTCTTCTCTTCCCATCAAAGTTTAAAATTAGTCAGTCAAACTGGTGGCCGTGGTACTTTGCGTCCTCTCGAAAATTTTTGACTAATGACTTTTGATATTAATGTATTCATTCTTCGGTACCATCCTTCTGAAATGTTATTAGTGGATGGCGCTTTCCACTGCAGTTCCACATCTCTTTTGGCAAATGTTCGTTATCGAGTCAATGGTCCACAAAATAACCATAAAAGTCCTAAAGCTTTTGGTATTCAGGTGTACTCTCCTGAATACACAGCCAACCGTAATCCAACATTTTCAGGGGAAGATGTGCTAGAGGAGAACACCTTCTGACCTGACAGCGAATTTCCTCGTTTTCATTAAAGGATTGACCGAGACCGCAACACTGAGTTTGTTTCCACAAACATTAATTAAAATGATTTCTGCAACGACTTATCTGTGTTCCAGGAAACAAATTGGTAACTCCTTGGGTGATGGCAGTTTCGAAGTTAATCATCAGAGGTGCAGCGTTCCATCGACGAGCGTTAGTTTTAATACCTATAAAAAGATGTTCATATATTTCTCGCTTTTTATTTGACAGCAAAGTGTAAAGAACTGGAATGATTTTTTTTCTTCCCAAGAACTATTAAGGTTGCTCGCTCGAACTCTTAAACGTTCCATCCACAAAGAATGTTTCGCAGTTTGATAAACACGCTTTTCCCTTTTCGCTGGCAAACACCAGTATTTTCTCATTCGGTCCTCTGTTATAATCTGCAAGTAAAAAAATGGCTATCGTCATTCACCAATATTTTCTTGGAAAAATCACTATTTTGTTTAAAAAAAATTTTTTTTAATAACTTTTTCCATCAGTCTTCTTAAAGGGCACTGTTTTCAGTGCAAAACAGACGGTATGAAGTTCAATTCTTCACACTGTCTAACACTTTAATTGTTCTTTCTGTTTGTTCGTTAAGACCGTTGCTACGGAATACATTGGAATATGCTGAACACAATTTCTACACGTACAAGGAGATTGCAGCACAGAATATGAGTAAGCAGATTAGAAGTGGATGTCATGCTCGAGGACTTACTTTGATTACTTCCGGGATCTCTATCAGTACTGCCCTCTTTATAAGGCATCAGTTATTAACTGTAAATGATTACTTTACACAAATCCCTAAAACCTAAAACTTCATTTCAGTTAGTCTTAATATTCATTACATTCAAAATAATACCTCATGGAAGCTGGGTACGAGTATCGTATGTTTTTTTGCAGAGAAATATATTTTAAATAAAATTCCGTAATAGAGAAATAGAAATTTAGTAGAAACCAAAAGATCCTAGAGACGAAATCCAACCAATGCACAACTGTTAGCTACAGTTATCTTAAAGAGGAAAAGTTATTCAGTGTATGATGAATATTAGGAAAAACTACGATTCTAGACAGGTAGCCGCAAAACAGATCACATTTATAAAAAGAAATTATAAATTTTCTGGGGCTAACCTGACGCCGCATTGTTCTGAAGATAAGACGTTATTACTGTCGGAGTTACATTGCTTTCTCCTGACTGCAATTGTGCATAAACTTCATGAGTGCTTGAGAAATTTGATGTTATGGCTTCGGATAAAGACCTCTACCGGCACTCGTAATCCACGTTTAACACATACGCTAACATACAGCACAGTTCACTGTCGCGGGTCTCTTCCTGACACAACTATCCAAAATGCTTGCTCGAACTCTTGTGCCGGCCGGAGTGGCCGAGCGGTTCTAGGCGCCACAGTCTGGAACCGCACGACTGCTACGGTCGCAGGTTCGAATCCTGCCTCGGGCATGGATGTGTGATGTCCTTAGGTTAGTTAGTTCTAAGTTCTAGGGAACTGATGACCTCTGCAGTTAAGTCCCATAGTGCTCAGAGCCATTTGGACCATTTTGAACTAACTCTTGAACGTACTGTCCACAAAGAATGGCTCGCAGTTTGATAAACACGTTTTTCCTTTTCCGCTGGCAAACACCATTATTTTCTCATTCGGTCCTCTGTTATAATCTGCAAGTAAAAAAATAGCTACCGTCATTCATCAGTAAATAATTTTCTTGGAAGAATATTCCTCCTGAATCGGTGAGATCTTACGTAGTTCCCGTAGATTTTCGCCTAATGCGATGTAACTATTAGTTCACACTTCTGTGTGATGGAAACAATGTTACCAAGTAGTAACCTCGACTGAAGAGGTACCCCACTTCTTCAATGTAAACTGCTGGAACTGTAGCGTCTGTTTCTTTTGCCCGCTTCTTTTGTGCTGACAAAATGTTTTCACACTTCATTTGCTGGAATACAAACATGGGCACCTTCCCCTTAAACTATGTCATTTTTTGCGAATAGTGTCCCTGTGTTCCTTTATGTTTATTCATTTTGAAATTTACACAACGCCAGTGACTAACTTCTTGTTTTTGTTTGTTTCGTCCACTATATACTGATGCCCGTTGTAAGTCAGTAAACTTCATTATCTCAGCACTAAAACACGGTATACTACTTACCAGTTCGAGATCAATTGCAGTACTTAACTGTAGGAGAAAGTCACGCACACTACGAATTGATACGTGGACAGGAAATGAGCTTCATCCTTCTCAAGGACACGTCGCAGAAAGCGGCGGACAGGCTGGTGTATACTACTTCTGGAACACCCTGCCCACTACGTACGGAGCCTGGGACTCCGTACAAATGTCAACAAACTCCCTCTCCGTGCAAGTGTCACTCAGTGCAAGGGCCACAAACTCGATGAAGCTCGACCAAAACTGTTGTAACTGGAACATGAGATCCTGGTTCTGAGTTGACATTTGAACTGACCCTACTTAAATTCTACTGCGGACAGATCTGGGGTTTTTGTGGCCATGGCAGCATCTAATGTTCACACGGACAGTTCATTGAGATACGTACCACGTATGTCCTGTAAGAAAGCGGCACCTCGGTACCAGCGCACTCAGAGGTATCTCATGAAGGCTCAGGATATCCGTGACGTACTGTTCTGCCGTCCGAGTTCCCTGAATCACTAGAAAACGTAACCTTAGAAGAATGGGACCTCTCCCCAGGACACCGCCATACTCTCCGACCATGGTCATCCAGGGTAGTGTCGAATCACGATTCATCGCTAAACACAATGCGTCGCCATTCATCAGAGTTCATCAGCAGTTCATGCTTCTCTGCCACAGCACCACCCAAAACGCTGCCGTTTGTACTGTGGTGTTAAAGGTATCTTACGCAATTCCATAGTCCGGCTGTTTATAGTCTCCGATCAATGCAGACACGTGTAGGTACGGAGGAGTTACAATGCACGGGGATTCGTTGCACAGTACGGCGATCCCTCCTTGTGGTGGCAAGACGGTCGGGTGGAGCCCTGACAACGAGTCTGCCTGCAGTCACGTTTCAAGGAGTCCAACACTGAGCCACTTTCACGTCCGAACGCCGTAAGTATCTGGATACTGGACGAGTCCACCAGCTTATGAAAAAAAAAAAAAAAAAAAAAAAAAGGTTCAAATGGCTCTGAGCACTATGGGACTTAACATCTATGGTCATCAGTCCCCTAGAACTTAGAACTACTTAAACCTAACGACATCACACAACACCCAGCCATCACGAGGCAGAGAAAATCCCTGACCCCGCCGGGAATCGAACCCGGGAACCCGGGCGGGGGGCTGGCCGTGGTGGCCAAGCGGTTAAAGGCGCTACAGTCTGGAACCGCGCGGCCGCTACGGTCGCAGGTTCGAATCCTGCCTCGGACATGGATGTGTGTGATGTCCTTAGGTTAGTTAGGTTTAATTAGTTCTAAGTTCTAGGCGACTCATGACCGCAGAAGTTAAGTCGCATAGTGCTCAGAGCCATTTGAACCAACCCGGGCGTGGGAAGCGAGAACGCTACCGCACGACCACGCCAGCTTATGAAATGGAGGCTCCTTTCAACCTCTGTCACGTGCTGATAACGCTGTTCAGATGAGTATTCGGCTTCTTCTTATTCTTCACAGTAACCACTGTACATCTGACGTTGTTCACTCCCCTTATGTACCCCACCAGCACCAGCGACAACACTAAACACGAACAACATTAACACACTCGTGTGGTCCTTCTGCCTGTCGCAGAGAATTGAAACACTACTCATTTACATATCCGCCGATGGTGCGTATGTGTATGAGGATACGTCCGATCATGTCTTCTGGGTGCTTCAGCTTTTTTTGTCAGGGTATTGATTGGAATATGCAATGATTTTTGTCAGTGTACTGCCATGGCAGTAGCATGACCTGACGATTGTTGCTCTGGCAAAAGTAATCCGTAGTTCAGAACAATGATTGTGTTTTTCAGCGGAAGTAACATACTTCAAAAGTCTTTTATCATATTTTAGTTACATCTCAGTTGAGACAATGTTCTCACTGCCATCATTGTTCCGGAAGAAGTATGTCCTAACACACTGTCAATTTGTGATTCAGCACATTGCCAATTTGTGTTTCAGATCTCTCGCTTAAGTCATTATGAATGTTGGCTACTCAGTGCGAAGTAGGAGTTCGTCTGTCGTAAGAGGTAGAAAGGCCCTTGGTATGTTGATACTGGTTATCCTCCCTAAGCCCTCGTTTCCGTACGATAGAGGAAATGTTCCTGCTTGTTTCCTGGTTGATGTAAATACAACATTGTACGAAAACCCATCACTGGCAGTCAAGTGAGATAGAATACACGTTAGTTGCTATGTGATGAGAACAAATTACAGACCTTACCTCAATTTTATGGTAAAAGGGCCACAATGATCTGTTTGGAAGTAATGGCGGGTGACAGGAGCAGATGAGCAAGGACTGATTGATTTCCCTGACTTGAGCTACACTATCAATTTCTCATATGTGTGAGTGCTTGGAGCAACAATAAGCTGCCTCGATACCGATCTCAGATAAAGTAAAGTGTAACAGTTGTAAGATGCCCCCTTTACAGGTTAAGAAAGCGCATTGGTTTCACTACCCTGCAAATTTTTGTAAGTATGCAGTCACTAAAACGACACACAATCGTTCTGTCACTCGTGTAACTACTCTGTCATGAACCTGTGACCGAATATTACGTAGCTCCGTATAAATTAGTACTTCATTCGAAGATTTGGATCTATATTGCGTTCGTTATTTTACGGCAACCAAACGACATGGTAGATACTGTCTCATGTTGTGGAGCCACACCCGTCTTTGCCAGTTTAGCGTAAGGTATTCGGTTACTGGAAATGTTATCAGGTATTTAGCTCACGTACGCTCGGTCCATTAAGGCGTCAGCTTATATTTTGTCGGCTCGTTGTCCACATTTGAGGAAAATGAGGTGGCCGAAGCTAACGGCAGAGTGAGTGGCGTTCGGCAGGTCAGATAGCCGGCGCTGGCTTGCAGCAGGTGCGAAGCACTTGGGCGCCCATAGGCTCTAGTACGACAACGCCTGCCCTCATGAATTTTAATCGAGCGGCGATAAAATCAATGGATTTCTAACTATATGGCATTAAAAGTACGGGGGCCCGCTCCTGGTTCGGAAGCAGAGTTAAGTGATTTCCCGCCGCCGAGCTCAGCGCGCCAGGAAGTGGAGCTATGGCGGAGGTGGAAGGTGTGGTGGAAGAGTTGCGGGAGAGGGCGATGGCAGGGGCGGGAGGGAGAGGGGGTGGAAGGTTAGGCAGGAGTGGAAACTAGAATGAGATCCGCAGTGAGAAGTTTCCCCCCACAGCTGCCAGCCATTCGATGGCAGAATGGGCACCAGATTCCATCGCGCGCTCCGGATGGGTCCGCCCCTCTTCGCCCCTCGTGCCCTTCCCTCGTCCTTCTTCTCATCCTCCTCGCCTCCCCCTTACCGCTTCTTGTCACTGTCGACAACGAATCCTTGGGCGTATCTATTGCGGCCGTAATGCACCTGCTTCTTGAAGCAGATAGCGCGGGAATTTCTTCCTCGAGCCGCAAGCGTTAACCGAGGACGCGTCTTGTTTCTCACGCAGCACACCTCGGAAACGCCTCTGCTGTTACATCTTACTCTGGAATACACCGAAGTTCTGCTGCAAAATTAAAGCTTACGTTCTGCTTTTCGGTGTTCTCATGTTCAAGACTGTACGATTTTATCCGGTTAGTCGCTTCAATCAAATGACCATTTTACAGTTACTTCAAACCGAAATTTAAATTCATGGGCAACCATCAGCTGTATAATGGAACGACGACAGTGAAAATTTGTACCGGGCCGACACTTGAACTCACACATCTCGCTTATCTCGAGCAGTCACCTTTCCACTAGACATTCCGAACACGAGTCGCGGTCAGACCCAAATTTCCAAATGTCGTCAACCATGTATCTATAATCTGTACTTGTGCATCCAGTATATTCCCACACAGGAGACATGGTTCTCCTTGGAAGTCGCTTGCCCGTATCGGCGGATAAATACGATATTGTTGCATTGCCTGTGTTGTTCCAAATTACGATGCAATGTTCCTTCTGAGATGTATGCATGGACAACCATCAGTTTTATATTGGAATGGCGACAGTGAAAACCTGTGCCGAAGCGGGACTCGAACCCAGACATCCCGCTTATTGCTAGCGATCGATTTTCCATTAGGATATCTGATCACGACCCACGGCCAGACAACTATGTATCTACAAATTTTCATTGTTGTCCTTCCATCATACAGCTGATGGTTGTCCATATTCGCAACTGCGAATTAATTTCATGTATTTCATTACGGCTGTAGTCATCGCAGTGCATCGTGATTTGGAATAATACAGGCAGTACAGTATAGAAATTTATTTGTTCTCTAGAGACATGCTGGTGATCGAAATGTCTTTCCTCTAAATGTTCCGCCAGGGTGGTAGAATCATACATCTTCTTCTTCAACTAGCGTTTATCCCATTTAGTACTAGGTGCACTTTGTCAAGATTTGGAAAATTTTATAAAGTTCTGTGAGCTGGTTGTAGATGCATCATGTAAGCTCTGATCTGTGTGATATCCGAGGCGGAAATGCGGCACCAGCCCAGTATTTGCTTAAACGATATGGGCAAACTGCCTAAAAACCACGTTTCATTGGACGAGTCTACCAGCCAACGGTCGTAAATCCACTGTGCGAATTCTATTTGGGACTGGCCCATTTGCCAGTCTTGCATTGAAGCGCGCTGTGTGTTACGCTGTATGAGCAGGTCAGTGTCCGCATCCGGTAGCTGAGTGGTCAGCGCGACAGTATGTCAATCTTAAGGGCCCGGTTCGATTCCCGGCGGAGATTTTCTACACTCAGGGACTGGGTGTTGTATTGTCCTAATCATCATTATTTCATCCCCATCGACGCGCGCCGACGGAGTGGCTGAGCGGTTCTAGGCGCGCCAGTCTGGAGCCGCACGACTGCTACGGTCGCAGGTTCGAATCCTGCCTCGGGCATGGATGTGTGTGATGTCCTTAGCTTAGTTAGGTTTAAGTAGTTCTAAGTTCTAGGGCACTGATGACCTCATAAGTTAAAACCATTTGAACCATCGTCGCGCAAGTCGCCGAAGTGGCGTCAAATCGAAAGACTTGCACCAGGCGAACGGTCTACCCGACGGGAGGCCCTAGCCACACGACATTATTATTATTTAGCAGGTCGGTAAGATGGTTCAAATGGCTCTGAGCACTACGGTACTCAACCTGAGCTGGGGGAGCCTGGTCCGAGAACAGTCGAGTTATAAACGAAAATCCATCCGATATCTCTGACAGTGGAATACATGTACCAGCACTATTGTTGCTAAGATTCTATGGTAAGCAACTTCCAAAGGTGATTATATGGACCAAAAGAAGAAAAAAGCCTGAAGTACACATGGGTTTTGTAATACGTGCCTCAAGAGCTATGAGTACTTGTTGATCTTCGCTACTGTGGAATACATCTCTTCCACTGAATAATTGTTCTTAGCTCTTAAGGTACGCATTGCAGAAGAGACATCTGCTTGATTTATTTTCTTGTTTTTGTCTTTCTCAAATTCATACATTTACCCTTCAGCAACCCTGAAACCGTAGTCAACGTATACTTCCCATAAGGGGAATATAGTGTTAAAATTCTGGCAAATAAACTACGTATCACCAGGAGTATGCAAAATCCTTGAAGATATCAAATGGAACATCTACGTAGACGAGTCGAACGGGAGAACGTAAAAAAAAACAAATTTCGACAGTTATATTTCGAGCACCTCAATCTTGTAGTTTTTGTGTAAAGGGAAACAGTAGAAACATTACGACTACACTTCAATAACCGTACTCAGAGTCATGTATACCTTTCGTTTCATTCAATAATTCTTACCTTCACCCCGAGCAATGCGCTTCGGACAGTTAAACGTTAATATAGGACCTTCACTCCCATTCTGATATTATTGTGGCTTTATAAACAACTCCCTGAAAATACAAATCGATTGTTTGTAGTGGACCATCTTAGATCTCCGTTGGTTTTACTGAGTTTTCCTATTTGTTATAGTAAAATGCAGCTCTCTCTATTTCGAGCGATACCCCGCTACACTGTTTTACGTCTTTCGTCATTCCATCCTGTGTACGTATACTCATGAAATTTGACATGCATATTCTTCAATGATTCTGATCAAAAGTTTGTGTGATACTACATCTATTACAAGATCCTTAAAAAATGTGCCATTGCGGTACATTCATGAGATCTAAAGATGTAATGAAATTCGGTAAGGACGCAAATGGCCATGAAGCTGACTATTCTAATTAAGTGTTTTAAATAGACTGCTAGAGACAGGCAGCTTGCAACTGATGCCTCGCTTCTTTCAGGTATCAAAGTCATCGAATGTCAGTCATCAGTTAAGACTTCACACGAGCGTCAGAAGAGTACTGGTCGAAATCAGGTGGCTGTATTTCAATACCAACTGAAAACTGAAAACATTTTTATGTGAAAAAAACTCAAAACAGGACCAGGTGGGTTATGGCGAAAGGAAAGGGGTCTGTGTATGCTGATGTTACATCGGGTATTTCGAATACAATGTCTGCCGAAAAAGACAGTTCCAAATATCGAGCGCAATACAATAATTTTTCTGTTTCGTAAGAACCGATACAAAATTACTGATCTATCGAACTCCTGATTACTAGCCGCGTAGAAAAAAAATTATTTCAGTATAGCAAAGAAGCATAATCGCTTTAAAACTGGTCATAGTGCAATCCACTACTTACAAATCATTAACGAGATGGAATGGATCACTGAATATATTTTGTGACATTAGAATGGATTTTGAAAAAAATCTTTTGAAAGTCTTTCAAGAATATATTTAGCAATCGTGGCCACTATAAATATTTCATATTTTTCATATAATTAACTGGTGACAAAAAAAGTACCTGGAGTCTTTGCGTTTGTAGGTGCCTCTTGGGCAGACAAACTTCAACATCAATATGAGAAGAAAAAAAGGCGAGTTAGTGTTGAATTAGACAAGATATTTTTATAATGATATTGAAGAATTGTATATTTTCTGTCAGCTGCACAAATTATTCTTTACTACCTGTTCCCAGCCTCGCGTTGCTGTGACTCAGTCTGGTTGAACGTAAAAGAAAGAAAAGAGAAAGCACATTTTTCTAGTACGTATGGGAAGTGGATACACTTTCTAACTTCCTTGTCTCCCCAATCACTGTCTACCTTTAGCCTCTCTCTCTCTCTCTCTCTCTCTCTCTCTCTCTCTCTCTCCGCCCATCTTCTTGCCACCCTCCTCCCAATTCACTCTCTGTCTCCTCCTGTCCGCCACTCTCCCTCTCTCTGTCTCCTCCTGCCACCCCCCCCTCCACTCTCCCTCTCACTGTCCATCCAATATCTCCTACCCAATTTCTCCGTAAATCGTCTCCTTCTCCCTCTCTCCCCACTGCCACCTCTCTCTGTCCATCTCCTTCTTTCCACTGTATATCTACATTTTCTCCCACTGCTTTCTTCACTTCTTCGCCCGTCTCTCTGACCATGAGCCTTGTTTCCTCTTATTGGATATTCAGACTCTGCAATACTATTGTAATCATAAGCTGATAAGCCATAAATACAACTTTCCTGTTTGCTTCACTCTATGGGAGTGCAGGATTTCTCGGTGAATTTCGATGATGAAATCGAGTCAGGGTGCCATTTAGCGGCAGAACACTTGACTAACGTTTCATATATATGAAACGCGAGCTATTCAAAACAACGTTTTGTCAAAATTTCAAAGCAGTCGGTGAAGAGCTTCCGGGGAACTACGATTTTGAACAAACGAACATTTACCTTTTCATTTACACCGATTTTCTGCTGGTTTCGGTCGAACGAATCACCTTCACAGGGAAAAAAAAAAAAAAAAAAAAAAAAAAACTGTACGTTAGATGGATATGCGGTTTTAATTTACAGATGTTTCTCTTCCTATGAAGATGGTCGCAACCACCGAAACCGGTGGAAAATGCAGAACAGATTTGTACAGCTGATGGCAAACATGCAGGTCTTAAAATTCCTGACAGATGTATCCCATCATATTATTAAACTGTTATAATGGTTAAATCAGGAATAATTAATACGTATCGTAAATTAATCAGTGTCTGCAAAATTGCTTACATTGTATCTACATCTACATTTATACTCCGCAAGCCACCCAACGGTGTGTGGCGGAGGGCACTTTACGTGCCACTGTCATTACCTCCCTTTCCTGTTCCAGTCGCGTATGGTTCGCGGGAAGAACGACTGTCTGAAAGCCTCCGTGCGCGCTCTAATCTCTCTAATTTTACATTCGTGATCTCCTCGGGAGGTATAAGTAGGGGGAAGCAATATATTCGATACCTCATCCAGAAACGCACCCTCTCCAAACCTGGCGAGCAAGCTACACCGCGATGCAGAGCGCCTCTCTTGCAGAGTCTGCCACTTGAGTTTATTAAACATCTCCGTAACGCTATCACGGTTACCAAATAACCCTGTGATGAAACGAGCCGCTCTTCTTTGGATCTTCTCTATCGCCTCCGTCAACCCGATCTGGTACGGCTCCCACACTGATGAGCAATACTCAAGTATAGGTCGAACGAGTGTTTTGTAAGCCACTACATTTTCTAAGCACTCTCACAATGAATCTCAACCTGGTACCCGCCTTACCAACAATTAATTTTATATGATCATTCCACTTCAAATCGTTCCGCACGCATACTCCCAGATATTTTACAGAAGTAACTGCTACCAGTGTTTGTTCCGCTATCATATAATCACACAATAAAGGCTCCTTCTTTCTATGTATTCGCAATACATTACATTTGTCTATGTTAAGGGACAGTTGCCACTCCCTGCACCAAGTGCCTATCCGCTGCAGATCTTCCTGCATTTCGCTACAATTTTCTAATGCTGCAACTTCTCTGTATACTACAGCATCATCCGCGAAAAGCCGCATGGAACTTCCGACACTATCTACTAGGTCATTTATATATATTGTGAAAGCAATGGTCCCATAACACTCCCCTGTGGCACGCCAGAGGTTATTTTAACGTCTGTAGACTTCTCTCCATTGATAACAACATGCTGTGTTCTGTTTGCTAAAAACTCTTCAATCCAGCCACACAGCTGGTCTGATATTCCGTAGGCTCTTACTTTGTTTATCAGGCGTGAGTGCGGAACTGTATCGAACGCCTTCCGGAAGTCAAGAAAAATAGCATCTACCTGGGAGCCTGTATCTAATATTTTCTGGGTCTCATGAACAAATAACGCGAGTTGGGTCTCACACGATCGCTGTTTCCGGAATCCATGTTGATTCCTACATAGTAGATTCTGGATTTCCAAAAACGACATGATACTCGAGCAAAAAACATGTTCTAAAATTCTACAACAGATCGACGTCAGAGATATAGGTCTATAGTTTTGCGCATCTGCTCGACGACCCTTCTTGAAGACTGGGACTACCTGTGCTCTTTTCCAATCATTTGGAACCCTCCGTTCCTCTAGAGACTTGCGGTACACGGCTGTTAGAAGGGGGGCAAGTTCTTTCGCGTACTCTGTGTAGAATCGAATTGGTATCCCGTCAGGTCCAGTGGACTTTCCTCCGTTGAGTGATTCCAGTTGCTTTTCTATTCCTTGGACACTTATTTCGATGTCTGCCATTTTTTCGTTTGTGCGAGGATTTAGAGAAGGAACTGCAGTGCGGTCTTCCTCTGTGAAACAGCTTTGGAAAAAGGTGTTTAGTATTTCAGCTTTACGCGTGTCATCCTCTGTTTCAATGCCATCATCATTCCGGAGTGTCTGGATATGCTGTTTCGAGCCACTTACTGATTTAACGTAAGACCAGAACTTCCTAGGATTTTCTGTCAAGTCGGTACATAGAATTTTACTTTCGAATTCACTGAACGCTTCTCGCATAGCCCTCCTTACGCTAACTTTGACATCGCTTAGCTTCTGTTTGTCTGAGAGGTTTTGGCTGCGTTTAAACTTGGAGTGAAGCTCTCTTTGCTTTCGCAGTAGTTTCCTAACTTTGTTGTTGAACCACGGTGGGTTTTTCCCGTCCCTCACATTTTTCCTTGGCACGTACCTGTCGAAAACGTATTTTACAATTGCCTTGAACTTTTTCCATAAACACTCAACATTTTCAGTGTCGGAGCAGAAATTTTCGTTTTGATCTGTTGGGTAGTCTGAAATCTGCCTTCTATTACTCTTGCTAAACAGATAAACCTTCCTCCCTTTTTTTATATTCCTATTAACTTCCATATTCAGGGATGCTGCAACGTCCTTATGATCACTGATTCCCTGTTCTGCACTTACAGAGTCGAAAAGTTCGGGTCTGTTTGTTATCAGTAGGTCCAAGATGTTATCTCCACGAGTCGGTTCTCTGTTTAATTGCTCGAGGTAATTTTCGGATAGTGCACTCAGTATAATGTCACTCGATGCTCTGTCCCTACCACCCGTCCTAAACATCTGAGTGTCCCAGTCTATATCTGGTAAATTGAAATCTCCACCTAAGACTATAACATGCTGAGAAAATTTATGTGAAATGTATTCCAAATTTTCTCTCAGTTGTTCTGCCACTAACGCTGCTGAGTCTGGAGGTAGGTAAAAGGAGCCAATTATTAACCTAGCTCGGTTGTTGAGTATAACCTCCACCCATAATAATTCACAGGAACTATCCACTTCTACTTCACTACAGGATAAACTACTACTAACAGCGACGAACACTCCACCACCGGTTGCATGGAATCTATCCTTCCTAAACACCGTCTGTACCTTTGTAAAAATTTCGGCAGAATTTATCTCTGGCTTAAGCCAGCTTTCTGTACCTATAACGATTTCAGCTTCGGTGCTTTCTATCAGCGCTTGAAGTTCCGGTACTTTACCAACGCAGCTTCGACAGTTGACAATTACAGTACCGATTGCTGCTTGGTCCCCGCATGTCCTGACTTTGCCCCGCACCCGTTGAGGCTGTTGCCCTTTCTGTACTTGCCCAAGGCCATCTAACCTAAAAAACCGCCCAGCCCACGCCACACAACCCCTGCTACCCGTGTAGCCGCTTGTTGCGTGTAGTGGACTCCTGACCTCTCCAGCGGAACACGAAACCCCACCACCCTATGGCGCAAGTTGAGGAATCTGCAGCCCACACGGTCGGAGAACCGTCTCTGATTCAGACCCTCCACTCGGCTCTGTACCAAAGGTCCGCAGTCAGTCCTGTCGACGATGCTGCAGATGGTGAGCTCTGCTTTCATCCCACTAGCGAGACTGGCAGTCTTCACCAAATCAGATAGCCGCCGGAAGCCAGAGAGGATTTCCTCCGATCCATAGCGACACACATCATTGGTGCCGACATGAGCAACCACCTGCAGATGGGTGCACCCTGTAACAAGAAGCTTTAATTTACTTTGTATTACCACATTTTAATATACTCATAAGACGTATGTTGAATGCAGAAGCTGAGGGATGCTACATAATAGGTATTTATTTTCTGACACTGAATTTTTCCCTGCTGCCTAGGTCTCGACCTCCTTAGGCTTCGAAGCAGGAAATCCGGAACTAACCTCCGACGTATCTTCACGACCATCACGAGTCAGTTTCGAAGACGATCTGGAGAGGGCACATTTCGTTTTAATCCTTCTGAAGTGGGAAGTGCATGTGCAGTGCGAATCAATTTGTAGCACAGATGGATAATACGTTGTAACATTTTAAATGCTGTTTCACACGTGGCAGAAGTGAACGCACCTTACGGCATGTGGACACATTTTTCCACATACGCTGCAATTTTTGTCTAACCATTGCTCTACTACATCTCTGCTGTCCAGTACCTCTTCATTATTGCCTTACTTTATCTATGATTCCTCTTTTTAGAAAGTAAATGGCTCCTTGCGTTTGAATGTGCAGGTCGATGGCATATATACCCTCGATTACTTGCATGGACATTTTTGACAGGTCTGTATTATTTTCAGGATTTGCACCGTCTCTCCCTGCCTCGGTTTATGTACCCAGACACTGAATCTAAATGAAACCACAGCCGTAACAAAAGCCTCATTATAGTGCCTCGCTGTCTGTTCTGAACTGTGGCGGTACTAGAAATTTTGATCATTCAGACTGCGTATGACTCATTGCAACAAATTTTGTGATATGGGCATCCGCAGCTGCAGAATTATATCTTGATGAAAAATGGCTGCTTGAGCTGTGTCATAAATATTTAATTATGATCCAACTATTTCCGTGGCATTAGAACCAAATCTTCAGAAATACGTATTCATTTCGTATCATATTTTAAACGATAAATAGTAGATGACCAAGAATTCTTTTGTCAAATGCGATAAAAATGTTCAACCATCAACAGGTCAGTAAAATTCATTTTATCTAAAGTTGGTCTTGGCTACCTATCGTGCAGTCATATAGGCTCTGCTTTTTCAGATTTATTTTACCTTACCGGGTAAACATTTTCTCTATCTGGATGATGTTTCCTGCATTCTGCCGTATTTTAACGTGGGACTACCGACATCTTGACGGATGAACGTTTTTATCGGAAATGGCAGAGGATGCTGGGTCATCTACTGGTAGTCGCTTGAACCAAGTTAGAAAAAAAAATACATATGCCTGAAGATATGTATCTAAGGCCAAGAAACTAGTTGGATCATAAATAAATATTCATCATACAGCTAAAGCTGTAGCTGTCTTTTCCGTCAAGATATTAGGTATTACAACGAGAGAGGGTAAAAAGCTGACAAAAGCCGGGACGTGAATGTGAACTGATGTGGGTCGAACATGTTAGCCAGCCGTAGACACAGTAGACAGTCAAAGAACTTCTCTGTTGGGCTATAAGAGATGTGAAAACCGTAAGACAACATAATGGAGAGTAGGCGAATAGCATTTGAAAGCATACAGAGGGAAAGAGGGTGCGTAAAAGTGAATAATGTAATGCGAGAAGACGCTTGAGAATGGTCTTCATACTGTGGTGGACGTCACGCGGCTGCTGCTGCTGTTGTTGTTGTTGTTGTTGTTGTTGTTGTTGTTGATGATGATGATGATGATGTCATGAACCTTCACACACGAAATTTTACACATCAGCCTCTCCCGAAGTATTTAAAATTCCTCCTGAAATATACTGCTCATTTCTTCTTGAGGACTAATTACAGGGAAGACAAGTAATACTGATAATATGAATTGGAACAAACTAACTTGGCACGTCAGCCACGTCCATCAATCACCCAATCCCGTGAACATTTATCACGGACGGCGCTCTTTGCTGGTGAACGAGTAGCTCGGTCGCTTATTTCTGGAAGGGACCCATTGTTGCGTTTCGTGGGCGGTAATTCTGAGCCGCGCAAGTCCAGGCGGCGTTCTTTAAGAGCGAAGCGCGGCCTGTAGTAATTTTCTCGCGTCACTCAGGCGGCGTGACATCGGCGGAGGAGGAACTGTAGGTGCATGGGAGGGATGCCGGCGACGCATCCCGAGGGCCCGGCAGGCTGCGCGCCGCTCCGTGCTGCACGCTGCACAATTCATGTCATCTTCACGCCGGGCGTGCTCAATAATTAAGGGTCGTCGCCGATCCAAGAATAACCCACGGGATCGATACATCGCCTCAAGCTTAAACGAAACGAGCCAACCTCTTTTGCCCACTGAGGCGCTATACCTACACACCAGCACTCCGCAAAACAATGTACAGTACTTGGTGAGTATTCTTCGTGTCAGTTTTCGACAGCCTCTTTCCAGTTCGATTAGTGCTTGGAGCGGGGAAAAGATACAAATAATAGTAACATTCTGGGGTGACATTCTAGGGTGACAAAAGTTGTAGGACAGCGGCGTGACCACGACACAACTGGCTTGTGGAGAAGGTAATGGAAGCAAGGAAGATGAACGTTGAGGAAAGTCAAGACATAAGAAGATGGCGACTGGGGGCCGCAGATAATCCGCAAGAAGGTGAAGAAGAAGACAGATGACGGTGAAAAGGCTTCCGATGTGGTCATGGCTGCACGATGGGAGTTAACAGACTTTGAACACGGCAAAGTAGCTGGGATATTCGGAGATCAACAGTCCGATGAGTGTGCCAAGAATACCAGATTTCAGGAATCAGGAATTATCTCTCACCACGGAAAACACAGTGGCTGACGACATACGCTTAACGACCGTTTGCGTGTACTTGTCAATGCTAATAGACGGGCAGCACCGCATCAAAAAGCAGCAGACAGCAATTTGGGACGTACTACGAACGTATCCGTTACGGCAGTGCGTCGAAATTAGGCGTTAATGGGCTACGTCTGCAGACGACCGAGGCGTGTGCCTTTGCCAAGGGCATGACATCGCCAGCAGCACCTCTCCTGGGTTCGTGACCATACCGTTAGGACCACAGACCAGTGGCAAACCGTAGCTTGGTCAGATGAATCCAGATTTCAGTTGGTAAAAGGTGATGGTAGTGTTGCAGTATAGCGCAGACGCCACGACGCCATGGACCAAAGCTGTCAACAAGACATTGTGCAAAGGGTGGTGACTCCGTGATGGTGACTGCTGTGTTTACATGGAATGGAATGGACCCTCTTCTGCAACTGAACCGATCGTTGACTGACAGGTAGTGTTACAGGACATCCGCTGTTCCTTATCTATATAAAAACTTGGGGGGGGGGGGGGGGAGAACCTGAGCAGCCGTCTTAGGCTGTTTGCAGATGATGCTGTCGTTTATCGTCTAGTAAACTCATCATAAGATCAAAACAAATTGCAAAACGATTTAGAAAAGATAGCTCAATGGTGCAAAAATTCGCAATTGATCGTAAGTAATGAAAAACATGAGTTTATCCACATGAGTGCGAAAAGCTTCGGTTAGATGGTAAATCAGTCTAATCTAAAGGCCGTAAATTCAACTAAATACCTAGGAATTGCAATTATGAACAATTCAAATTGGAAAAAACTTCCTATACCGCCATCGCAGAAGGCAGCCACCTGTGCTTCCCGCCAATTCTCTATGCTGGTCTGTAGCTCGTTGTCTCTACCAAAATGCTGTCCTCATAGCGAGAGATTCATGTGAGTAAAGAGATGAGAATCAGAGAGAGCCAGTTCCAAGCTGTACGGAGGATGATCCCACCGAAATTTCTGCAGGTTGGTCTGCGTTGCACCTGCAGTGTGCGGCCAAGCATCATCATGAGGATGGGAAAGGTCTGATGACATTATTCCTCACCGCTCTTCTGAGTTGTCCTCCATAGAAGATTATATTGACTCTCCTAATCCACCTGTTAAACATGATCATTGGCTGATGCTCGATTTCTTCCCTGATCGCCTTTATCATGTATGCTTAGTATTTCTTCAAGATTCCAGCACCATTGACGCACATTACAATGAAGCTATGTGGGCTGTAGGCGGAACCCCTCAGAATGAAGTAATGAAATGAGAGCACTTGGCGGGGGACTCTATTCTTCTAGGCATTCTTACGTGTCCACTGGGCATTCAGAACTGAATAGTGCAACGTGACGCTACCTACGAGCTTATTAGAAACACTGCGCAACTGCAGAAGGATTCATTTATTTTCACTGTGATTCCATTTTCGCGATCTATCGGAGCTTGAAACAATTTACCGTCGTAGAGACGAACAAATTCGTCTTATGCAACTGAATTTCTGTTTCATTGTTAACCAAACATGTTTCAGCTGTTCATACTAGCCATTACCCGTGGTCTACAATGTAAAGAAAGTTATTTAATTACAAATATTTTGTTAGAGTCTCTGTACTGTTTCTTCAAAGCTCATTTAAATATCTGTTTACAACTGCAGGTTGTAATTTATCAGTGATTTTCATTTTTCTGTTCTTCTTATATGTGCATTGATTATTCTGCAGGCACTAAATGCACACAGTTGAGGTTTCCAGTTGCCTGCATGTCGCACTTTTTATACTTTGCACTACACATGACCTAACCTGTAGTATTTTCCAGCAAGCAGAATTTTGTTATTATCAGTGGTTCGCTAACTAGGTCAGAAGCTAAAAGAAAATAAGTGAAATTTCAATATAAGAACGCTTAATAAACGCTGTGATGTTCACCCTTTGATCGCTTTGTGGTCCAGGAAAGGGTGGCAGTGTGAACTGGCTGGGTGTTTTGTCGTCACACTCACCAAGTCTTAAACACATTATTGACAACAGAATTCAAAAAATGAGGGTGCATGAGAATCGGTAAAACACTACGCAAATGGTCAGCGCGCAATCAAGGAATACACATTAACTTCATATCTAGCATAACAAGCCAAATAGTAAAATTTCTCTCACTCAAAATAATTTTAGCTGTACAATAACAATGAGAACACAAAACAATATATATCCACATCAATAATAACTATTCAAGCCGTAATGAATGACGAGAAAAATAAAGTGGCAAGATTCTAGCTCACCACACAATATTCGAAATTAAACCAACTAGAACAGAACACGAGACTGCAAAATTAATGAAAAAACAACTAATGAACAAGAGAAACAGCAAATATACAATCAAGGCACAATGACCTAGACTACACAATGCTTCCCAGAGGATCAAATAAATCAGAACAGTAACTCAACCGAGATCAGTAATCTAGAAGTGAAGGAGGTGAAACAGTGAAGCACAACTTAGAATAATATAAAGTGCACCATCAGGATTTAATGTGCACAGAATTTCTCCTCCTAAAGTTTATTCCCGATATCACCACCAAGTTTTACTATGGCTCAGCCATGATAAGGGTATCTTAAACTGCGTAGCTTAAGTTGAAACACAGCTGGACACATGCATCTGCACAACCAAAGTTTTCCACTGAACACAATTGGCACAACGCTCTTCTAGTACACCACCATCTAATAGCACACATCACAGTTTGCGTCTCATCTTCACGAGCGTCCCTGGAGCCAAGACACCACGTACAATTAGCCCATGTGGAAAAGAAACCGACGCCCGATGTTGATAACAAGTCGCAAGTAGCTCAGCGAGGTTGCCTCCGATGATGACCACAGGAGCATATCGCTCATTCCTGCCCAGCTGACTCCCGTCTCAGTTGCTTGCTTCCTCATTGGCCCTCTGCTTCACTCCACGCCTCTACTCAGGCTCATTTAGCTTCCCTTTCCATGACGACAGTGCCCCCCCTCCCCCCTCATCCTCTGTACGCATGGCGCATTTTTCACCAGCAGTCAGCAGCCGACCGCATCCGTCTTTTAAGGCCCTGCTCATAACTGGCCAACTCCATGAACCAGCCACTACAGGGTGTAAACAAGACCTGCCGGTGCGCTACCCACAGCCCGACGCCAAAAGCAGATTCTCGTCCTGCCACTGCTGCCAAGGGGCCCTGTTGCTGGTGCAACATCTTGCAACTTCTCTGCCCTACACTATACTCGTCTCCACTCTCACAGACGGCCACTCGTAGAGTCGCCACGGTGCTGCGCTCAGCTATTTTGCAGTTTCGCGCAACCTCTGCCAAAGCAGGACTCCATCACCAGTGCTGCCGTCAACTGCCAAGCAGAGAGGAATATCAAACGTGAATTGCTAAATCACGCTACAGCTTTGTTGTTATACTTCAAGACACAAATCTAAAGAAGACTGAGAATGTGATGCTTGTCTTCCACATTTTCCATTCGTGGTAGTTCTTTACTCTGGCTTGTTTTATGTGTCATTAAAGACCAAATTTATTCTTACCACTGCGCTGCTGGTACTACCTAGAATTGGTGCATCTTTATAGTTTCTGTACTAGTTAGTAGCTAAGTGTATTGATCAACAGTAGCCACTTTTAATTTTTCAAGAACCAGAGAGCCACACACAAATTACTCAAATACATAATGAAACGTTTAATATTTATGAGGAAAGCGCTTGTAACTGATTGAAAAAGTTATAGATTAAGCGTTCATACTTCTTCTGGTTTTAAGTTTTGATCCGAAACAAAGAACGTTCATTTTTCTATTGTCTTTAATAGCGCTTGTACTGTATTAGCCGTCAAATGTTGTGAAAAATAACGAACAAACTGAGTACAAAATTTACCAAAACTTTAGAGGCATATTGCTTAAAATAACTGTGTAACGAATTCTAATTTTATCCGCTACAAGGATTCAAAGTTTCTTCCCCTTATGCAAAGTTGGGAAGTTGATGCTCCTGGGATGACTGGTTTCACATTTCCTAAAGAGTGAATGAACTTGCATCTCTGTCACACTGAGTATTCGGGAAAAGCCATGGCCATGTCGTAAGTAAGCAATTTAGCAGTGACAGTACTGTTTCAACCCAGTCAAAGACGTGTCCTAATACAACCAACACAGCTGATAAAAAGAAGACTCAAGGATTAGCTACGTATTTCAGGAAGAAGAACAAAGCAAATATATAGTGCACTCTGACAATGAAGTATTTGACTTTCTTAAAACATTTCTACACAAAACTGAAAACGCCATTTACAGGTGAAGCATTTCGCTGATGTTTCTTGTGACTTCTAGATACTGTGTAGAATAGTCAGAAGGGCTTTTAAAATATTAAAGAAAACACGAATAAGGTTTTAGTTTCTTGTACGTTTAACAGGTCCTCTAATTCGATTTCTATTTCTTGAATATTTCTGTTGTTTTTAAAACAAGCTTCTGGTATAACGTTAAGTCACATAAATGTTCACAGATTAATTTTCCGGCTTCTATTGATAAACCGCAACTTTAGTTAAAGAACACCTTCTGAAAGAGTAGCAGAGCTGAAAATTTCTTTATCTCACTGCAGTCAGTACGTAGAGACTCTTTGGCATTAGGATTGACAGTACGTCTGTGGAGCAGAAGCTCATTACTTTGCTGCCACCCCTATGACAAGTGATCGTATGTTAATTACATAGATTTCAACATCGGGACCTGCAGCCTTATCTTCATTCGATGATATCATTCCACTGGAAATGACCAAATTGTTACGCAGTTTGAGGGTTAATATCGGTCCCCCTCTCCATTGAGCCAACGTCTACTAAAGGGTTGTGAAAGTTGCCGTCAATAGTATTTTACCGCACCTGTTCGTTGTGCTAGTACGACCCCGCCGGCGAGAAGCGTGCATCTAATTGAAGTAATTATCGCGGGAACAATGAGCGCTGCTCTTTTTGGAGCTGTTAGCGGCTCCCAGAATAATAACAACTGCCGTGTGATTGGGCAGAGCGTAATGCCACGCTACTTTCATTCGCTAACTATGTAACAATACCATTGGTCGGCAATTACTGGCCGCATTGTAATTACAGCATTAAATGGTTTATGTGGGCCTGTTTTGTTTCCGCGTTATTTATTGTTTCCTCCTCTATTTTCGACGCTCGCGAATCTCCATTTTCGAACGGGAGACCAGCTCACGAAGCAAAAGAGAGATTTTCTGAAACTGAAACTGTCAAAGCGATAACGTCCGCAAAATGGTGGTTCTGTGGACGGAAATGACCTGCACGGGGGCAGTTATTCAACCATTGTGGTTAGAAACGACCATATCGTCTATTTTGCGGTGCGTCCCGTGCAGGAACAAGTAATTTCTGTTCGCATTGTGGGTACATTTCACTGCTGAGTTGCATAGAATTCGTTTTAAAGCGTTCAAAATCAGAGACGTTATCCGTTTTGAACACTTGCCTCCAATGTGATCTGAGAATGACCCTGCTCAATTCCTCCTCTCTGGCAATTTCTCTGTGTGCATACCTAGGACGAAAAACATAACCAATTAAATTAATATATTTGTCGAACTGTTGAAAAAATTTCCTACAAACATTAGAGACGAGCTTAACGCTATACAGGGTGTTACAAAAAGGTACGGCCAAACTTTCAGGAAACATTCCTCACACACAAAGAAAGAAAATATGTTATGGGGACATGCGTCTGGAAACGCTTACTTTCCATGTTAGAGCTCATTTTATTACTTCTCTTCAAATCACATTAATCATGGAATGGAAACACACAGCAACAGAACGTACCAGCGTGACTTCGAACACTTTGTTACAGGAAATGTTCAAAATGTCCTCCGTTAGCGAGGATACATGCATCCACCCTCTGTCGCATGGAATCCCTGATGCGCTGATGCAGCCATGGAGAATGGCGTATTGTATCACAGCCGTCCACAATACGAGCACGAAGAGTCTCTACATTTGGTATCGGGGTTGCGTAGACAAGAGCTTTCAAATGCCCCCATAAATGAAAGTCAAGAGGGTTGAGGTCAGGAGAGCGTGGAGGCCATGGAATTGGTCCGCCTCTACCAATCCATCGGTCACCGAATCTGTTGTTGAGAAGCGTACGAACACTTCAACTGAAATGTGCAGGAGCTCCATCGTGCATGAACCACATGTTGTGTCGTACTTGTAAAGGCACTTGTTCTAGCAGAACAGGTAGAGTGTCCCGTATGAAATCATGGCGGTGAATCGAAGAAGTACAGTACATACTGACTAAAATGAGTTCTAACATGGAAATTAAGCGTTTCCGGACACATGTCCACATAACATCTTTTCTTTATTTGTGTGTGAGGAATGTTTCCCGAAAGTTTGGCCGTACCTTTTTGTAACACCCTGGATATCCATTCGGATAACTTCTTTTAGTACTGGGATGTAGAAGCCTGCTTTTTTTCGGTAGATGTCGAAATGTACTACCTGCAACAAAATTTGAGAATATTTCAACTTCATAGAATATTGGTGTGACTTTTGTTGTGGTGTAAGCGGTGGTTTTTTGAGCTGGGGAGCACGCAGGCCTGACTATTGCTACAGTGCGGCTTCCGATCCTATAACCTATGTTTTCGTAATTCCACTAAACTACGAAGTGCCTAATGTTGCTAACTGTTTTTCACATTTATTACGTGTGTTAAGCGCTCTCAAACAATAGCGATAGTATCCTCAGCTGATTTTATTGTCTCATTAGTTCAAATGCATTCCTGATTGTTGGTATCGGTACTAAACTCACACATTTCGTTTGGCCTACATCTGTACCGCAGTAAGCCATACACATGCTTAGTGACTAATTTGTAGTAAATGTGGTTTCTAATTACACTTTTCCGGTCTTATTTAAGTTTTACTTTTCGTTATTCCCGTAGTAATAATGTTCAACTTTATTACCGCGAGCGTTTTCCCCAAATCCATACGCTCAATCAAATTATACTCACATTACACAAAGCTACATTCACGCGGCACTCCGAACAGAAACTTCAATGTAAAACTTCTCTATGTTCAGTATCAACGCCTTCGGTGGTCTACGGTTTCCCTCGACACGTGGATAACTGCACCTACATCGGATGTCTGGTATACATCACGTGACTTCTCTACTGCTACAACGAGTAAGAGCCCATTCAAAAAGTGTTGAGGATTGTAAGATAACTGTTCCTACGATTGAATTCCCTTTTCCCAAGGATCTCTAATACTGCGAGGTCAACAACATACTTTAGAAACAAAACATAGTTGAAGAAATGTTCAAAGGCTTCCATCCTGGACGCTGCACTGACATTCCACGATGTTTTGATGAGTGTCACTCATCATCTTGTGGTGAACTGACACTCATCGAAAGGGGACCTATACCGACATTTCATGTCAATCTCATTGAAGCAATTTCTGTTTGTACTCGAATGTAAAACTTTCCCTTTGTATGGTGCTGACAAAATTCTCTCAGGCCTCCATTAAGTTGGCTGCACTGAAATTCCACCACACTTCGGTGAGTGTGAGTTCTCCAGAAGATAAGGAGCATGACACTCGACAACACGTCACGGGATTTCAGTGCAGCCACCGGATGGACGCCACGAAGATTTAGTCAGCAGTATACGCCTGGTAAATCCACACTGAAGTACAAAACGCAGTTGCTTCAATGATATTCGGCATGAAATGTCCGTAGAAGTCATGGAGAATTATGTTCAGCGCTTCGAAATTTGCGGTAAAATCTTAATTCTACACTCAATTATTTGTTGTCCCTAATAAATTTCACAGCTTTCGCATGTATCACACTAAAATCGTACATATGGCTAACAAATTAAGAATGCTATCTTCCAGGACACAATCCCTCAATATCTCGTCAATCTGGTTTCTTGTTTACTTTTACTCAGTTTCTTTTCTTTTTTGATTTATTATACGCATTTAACTGCTTTCTGGGGTAAGGACCGTATACTACGATGTTGGTGAAGTCACAGAAAATGTATTATGCTGAAAAACAAATTACTGTGCGATCGAGAGTTTATCGGAATAGTTGAAGTAGTAGCATCAAAGTAGGCACTTAAGGTACAAGCATTGAACATGCACAAAATTACGAGCCCCATTTTTCTAACATGGTTTGCCGCAGACAGTAGGTCGATATAGCGGTTCCGAAAATATTTTCGATAGTAGCTTTGACGAAACACACTCCGTATTTGCGGTCGTCTTTAAGTTCAATACATGAGAACTGTAGATGCGTTAAGTTCCACTTCCAACTACATGTCATGCGGTTAGCAAACCTGATGCAGCGAATGGATGTAGACGTAATAGGCTTCGTTTGGAAATTTAAATAACGCAGATTCTACGGTACTGTCCTGTATGAGCCAACAGCAGGTTTCATAGAGGCTTTCTTCCCTCACAGTAATGGTGACCGACTTCCTAACATACTTAAAAAAACTTCCTCAAAGGTTGCCGTAAGCACATGCAGTATGACGTTGTCGGTTAAGTACCCATTTCACTTCATCAACTGCACTCTAATTACAGTTTATTGAAAGAGAAGACAATTTATAACATTTTGTAAAATGCTGCATTTTTCACCGACATAATAATAATTATTTGCATCGTCACACAGCGTGACTATTAGTAACTAAATCTCACTGCATTACACCTCCTTAACGGATACCATCTGTACTGTGGGAAATAAATGTACTGTAAAAGGAAAAATAGCTCAGAACCAGAGGGGGTGTTGGTAAGCAGCTATCCACGGGAAGACTTATCTTCAGAAATTGCGATGTGTCATCACTCTTTCGAATGCCGATTACCGTCGATAGGCTACCCGTTGCTTTATTTCCTGATTCTGTTTCGTACATAGTAATGCCATATGGAGTCAGTGGAAAGGAATATATGATCGTTCTCGGCTTCACCAAGCGATCAAACTCGAAGCAATGACGATATTATCTCGAACATAAAATCCGGCAATCTGATATCAACTATGTCAAAATATGCAAGTGTATCATTTACTTGTTTTTAAGAAAAAGTGCATTGATATTGCAGATCGAACTTAGAGCGCTTATATCTGATAACCATTTGTATTTCTCTGTTGCCATTCATGGGTTGCAGTTAAGTCAAAGCGTGAGAACACAAAAATTGCGCTGCCAGCTTCCAAAACAGACTACCTTCAAACTCTCGGAAATCTACAGTCCGACCAACATCGAATTGATAGTTCTGATTACAAGACATGGTGAAATTTCTCTATTGTTAAACCTGCTACCACACTGAGTAAAATTTATCAGGAAATCAAATACAGAACAAAACCTGTGTCTTCAAAAACTGTGTTAAAAAGTTAGCAAAATGGCGGTTTAATTACCCTCAGTCTCTTACAGGGAAATGTTAAACATAGACTAGTGCTGAGCCAAAACTGTTGAACGTACATATCCTCACGCATTCTGTGCTGAGCATTAAGCAGCAAAGGCAGATTTTCTTTTAAAAATGTACAATAGGGCTTCCCAAAATTTAACTCGTTCTCTTCCGAATACAGCGGCCAGTTACAATGAGGCTAATTTCTATGTTTGGATCCAGAGTGAATGCTGCTTTAGTAAGTTTAAAGCTAACAAATAGGTTCAAAGTGCAATGTGTCGCCATTTTTTAAAATTTTAGTAGAGTTAACGAGTGATGGAAACAGGCAACTTAGTTATTATACTATGAAAATTCCACTTCTTAACTGATTTGAAAATGCAGTTTTGTTGGTGTACGAAATAAACTACTGAAAACATAACGCTTAATTATGTTCGTCGAACCCAGTCACATCGCAGCTTTTATATCAAATGGATACAGGGCGTAAACGTAGTTGCAGAATACGCCTGAAGCATATTGAGGCATGGTGAATAGCTTGTCACACTGGCCACTTACCAGCGTTGATTTTAATTACTCTCGCCAAACTCAAACTACGTTTTGTCTTGTTTTGTTGCATGTTTTCTGCGTGCATAGTAAGCAGACATTTGCGAATTCAGAAAGAAAACAGATTTTTTGTCCGTGTTTCAGTACCATTCGATACATTTTTTCTGTACAGGCCGGAAGATATTGATATTCTTCGTTAAGCAGGGACCTGGCGCCGTTACAACTTAATTTGGTCCATGAGTTACATGTCTCAGTTACGTTAGTGTGACCACCACCTACGTTCGACGTCAATCTACTATACCCACTGTGAGACGATGATAGGTGGCAAGACTAGCAGTGGAATTAATTGACAATCACGAACCACCGAATTATCGTCATCACAGGTGAAAAACCATGCAAGTTTCAGTTACCAACTCTTAGGTTGATTCAAGTTCTTCTAGTGTTTAGTAAGCCTTACGTAAGCCAGCCCGGCTAGCCCCACGGTCTAACGCACTGCTTCCCGGTCGTAAAGGCGTGCCAGTCCCCGGAACGAATCCGTCCGGCGAATTACTGACGAAGCCCGGTGTGCCGGCCAGCCTTTGGATGGTTTCTAAGGTGGTTTACCATCTGCCTCGGCGATTGCGGGCTGGTTCCCATTATTCCGCCTCAGTTACACTATGTTGCGCAAACACTGTTTCCACGTACGCGTACACCATAATTACCCTACTATGCTAACATTTGGGGCTACACTCGTTTGGTATGAGATCTTCCCGGGGGGTCCATTGGGGCCGAACCGCACAATAAATCTGGGTTCGGTATGGGGCGACGACGGTGGGGTGGGTGGACTGGAGTGGCCTGTTGTGGGGTTGTGAACCACTCAGGACTACGGCGGGACGAAGCCTCTCCGTCGTTTCTAGGTCCCCGGTTCAATGCACAGTACACACATGCATTACGTATAACATGCAACAGCAAGGTACGCATCTATTAGATACTGTCTGAATCACTGTTAGCTAGGAGACAATTTATTACCCTGTCCTTTCGCAATACACTTACTGAAACTTTGAATTTTGTATGCATTCCACCAAATGTTTTGGTATTTGAATATTACGAATAATCTATGAACTTCAGTGGAACATGACCTAGAAAAGTCACTTACGTTTTCTGATACGGAAGACACAGAGAATTGAGACTAACATACGTGGCCTGTGTAGTGAAGCCGGACGCGCTGTCTGCTCCATCATTACAAATAAGCTCTGTAATTCGATCAAGAATGTATTAGTAATACGTATTTCGTAGCGCCTGCAGCGTTTACGTGTGACAAAGTCGACACAACAACATTTCCCTAAATTCCATGAAAACGTCTCTTCGTTCAATATTCTTTGTGTTTATATTGATATGTTTAGCTGACACAGCAACTGGAAGCAAGCATTTAGAAGGCTGATTTCTCTCCAACGGGTTTTACAAAGAGAAACTCACAGATGAGAGTTTGTTCCAACGTTCGCACGGTGGTAAAATTCGTTACTAAAAAGCGAATTGTCCAGATAAACCAATTTACCGGCTCTGGAACGAAATGTATCACAGATATTTCCATCTGTGCCCCTATTCACACATCCGGAAACATAGATAACTTGCGACGTTATGGGAAAATACAGCCAGAAAGACAGCGTTTGTTACGCAGTGCATTGCATCAGTCAGAGCTTCACTACAGAAAGCACACACCAAAAAAATGCTTCCAGCAAAGGAGACTAATCGAACATGTGCTCTGCCCCCCTCCCCCCCCCCCCCCCTGACTTTCTGCACGAAATACGTCGTCGTCGTTCTTTCTGTTTCTCCGTCATTTACACATGGAAATTACTGCGCGGCAACCTTGGAAGTATTAACAGCAAGGTATCGCAACGAGTCTCGTAAAAAGCTGCTACGTAATATTTTCATCGTATCGTGTTTCCGCTATCTTTCTCATCTAAAAAAATCGTCCCGTGTCCACCACAGCGTCTTAACGCTTCAGTACTATTCTCTTCAAATGTTTTGTGAACGTCAACGGAGAGGTGATGCCCTCCGCATTAACAGGTTACATATTAGTGTCAACAGCTTGAGATGAAAAATGAGGATATAGGAAGGGTCTCACTGTTCTAATGTGACCAGAAGACGATGACCTAGCCAACAAGTTCGCTTGGTAAATCACTGTCCGAAAAATTCTAGGAACTATGAACAGCTCTCAGATGTCGAACAGATTTAACCAATGATGAATTTTAAAGTAACAGTTGACAGAAGTGTTACTTTTTTACTTTCGATCATGCTAATCACTGGCAATGTCACTCACAATAGTAACATCATCGGAACTGTACACTAAAGACGTCAGTGGTTCGTTGAAATATCAAGTGCGATTATTGACACGTATTTCCATGTACCAAACGTGCGACACTACCGACAAACTTGACATCCCAAAGAAAATTTTTAGATGATTGACGTTCACGGATGTGTTTCTAAGCGAGATTTCGCAATTATGCGGGATTTCGCAACTACGCAATTACGAGTACTATTAGACATGTTATTTCGGAATGATGGAACACTTATTTGCTCTAGATGCGGTGCGATACATTACATAAATTGGCAAATGATGGATCGGCCGTTTCGGGAACGTGCATTGGCGCTAGCATCCATGGTGCCTTCTTCTATCAGACTTATACGTGTAGGAGAGCGTGTAAAGTAAAAACCAGTGACCAATTTGACGCTAGCATGCTGTATATTCATGAGCTTATAAAACAACAGCAAGAAGACCCAAAATTTAATGCAAAATGCTACAGTTTTGAGAATTTCACTGAGCAGTTTTTACAGTAAAAACCTTGCTAAATCGGTTACTAACACAAAAGATTTTTTTTTCAATGTCAATTAGCTTTACCAACAGCCCTACAGCTTCAAATTTCTTAAAGTGTATGGCTGTTGGTAAACTTTATTGACATTGAAAAGTACGTACCAGCAGATGTCCCATGGCCGTAATGGACCAACAGAGATCAAATGGTAGTTGTTCTTTGACGTTTGGAAGTACTACTTAAAATTTGCAGGAATCTGTTAATATTATGGGTTAACGTTTCTGACTTTTTTATATTATCATTGTACTGATAGTAATAAGATAATTTACAAGAAATCTGCAAATTAATAGCAACAACGTATTTCATATTTAATTTAGAGTAGGTACAACGGCAAGTTTAGAGCTGATTCAGTGATATCCAGATGATTTGATTGTGGTAGTATCACATCGGCTGTGAGTCCTGGTTCATGCAGAGCGCAGTTGCGTCCTACTCCTCGTCTCAAATTTTAATATCTGGATGTGAATTAGATACCACATGTCATGCAGGATGCTCTAAAAATTAACGCTTACAATGGTACAGCACACAGATTTGAGTATCTTGTGATAAGGAACTTGCGATCGAAAACAAGTAGATATTTTTTTAATCACCTGAATAAATTACACCCCGTAACAAAACTTTCAACTCATCCACAGATTTCACAGTAACCTCTACCAAGTTAACTGTTGCTTCCTGATGGGCATTCTCCCATACTAAACATCTATTTTATTCTTTTACCTTCGCATTTATCCTGTATCGTTACGGGGTCGGCGTACTGCGAGCAGCATTCAATAACTAATGGAACACTTTTTTTTCTCGTCCATTTTCGGTTGAAAAATGTAGAATTTGTTGTGAGTCATCTTGGAATGTACCCAGCCGGTCGGAGTAGCCGTGCGGTTCTAGGCGCTACAGTCTGGAGCCGAGCGACCGCTACGGTCGCAGGTTCGAATCCTGCCTCGGGCATGGATGTGTGTGATGTCCTTAGGTTAGTTAGATTTACATAGTTCTTAGTTCTAGGCGACTGATGACCTCAGAAGTTGAGTCGCATAGTGCTCAGAGCCATTTTTGAATGTACCCGCTTCAGCTCCTTTAGTTTCATTAAGTTCCTATGTTCTCTGGAGTCTGCGGGAAGCAGTATGTGAAGGATGACAGGCAAGTTATTGACGGAGCAAGACGTTGGCTTCGATGTCGATCAGTAGAGTGCTACCAAGCGGGCATAGAAGGCCTCTCAGTAACGTGATCGTCGCATTGAAGTGAAAAAGAGCGTTTGGCAGCCGAGTGCGGAACATTGTGGTGCATTGGAATACTAAATAAAACCAAGCTGCTTTCACAATAAGAACGTGTTGAATTACTTAATTAACGCTCTTCGTACTTCGGATTTGGCAATGTTAGCGATAAAGGGTGGTCGTATGCTCCTGCTATCGACTTTGTGTAGCCCTACCGTCTGTCTGTAGCGTTAACCCAGGCGAAAATGCGCGAAAGTTTTCTGAATGTTTGCGAATCGTGTAACTATAGCTGGACGTGGTTATCAGCCAGATGGTTCAGATGGATGTAAGCACTATGGGACTAAACATCTGAGGTCATCAGTCCCCTAGACTTAGAATTACTTAAACCTAACTAACCGAAGGACATCACACACATCCATGCCCCAGGCAGGATTCGAAACTGCGACCGCAGCAGCAGTGCGGTTCCGGACTGTAGCACCTACAACCGCTCGGCCACAGCGGCCGGCATATCAGCTCGGAATGTACTTATTTGGAAGTGGGAATCTGCCTAAAAACCGTATCAAGACTGCCATGTACATCTGCCCTCGTCGTTAATCCACTGATGTATCCTACCCGGCCGGCCGCGGTGGTCTAGCGGTTCTAGGCGCTCAGTCCGGAGCCGCGGGACTGCTACGGTCGCAGGTTCGAATCCTGCCTCGGGCATGGATGTGTGTGATGTCCTTAGGTTAGTTAGGTTTAAGTAGTTCTAAGTTCTAGGGGACTTATGACCTCAGCAGTTGAGTCCCATAGTGCTCAGAGCCATTTGAACCATATCCTACCCGGAGCAGGCACGCCTCCCCAAATCTCAGAGGCAATGGGCTGATGCGCGGCTGTCCCTGTGGTGGAGGAGGTACGGGGATTTACACGAAACATCACCATTTTCTCAAATTCTACAAAGTGAAACATCCTTTATCGAGAACATTCGCCAGCATTCCGTCTTTTCAACGATGTAGATCCTCGTAAGTTTCTACGCACAGTGACAAATGTCCAAGCGAGGATGACGGCTGATTCGAAAATGACGCAGTGGATAGCAAACTGGACTTGGAAT
This sequence comes from Schistocerca nitens, assembly GCF_023898315.1. Classification (NCBI taxonomy): domain Eukaryota; kingdom Metazoa; phylum Arthropoda; class Insecta; order Orthoptera; family Acrididae; genus Schistocerca; species Schistocerca nitens. Next base: position 419,402,051 of record NC_064618.1, on the reverse strand, counting down.
CTGGAGGACTACGCTTCAGATCCCCGACCGGTAAACATGATTTAGGTTTTCCGTGATTCCCCTAATGCGCTTCAGGTAAATGCCTGATCTTTCCTCCCCATTCTTAAGCAGTCTCGGTTGTGTTCCGTCTGTAATGACCTCATTATCCGTGGGGAGTTAGTAACTAACCTTCCTTTTCTCCATTTTGGCACTAAGCCTTTCTCTCTATAGTTTTTAGTCCTTAGTGGGAACTGCAGTGCGATAACTTAAATGAATGTCATTAAGTTTCCATAAACAGTAGTCTTCGGCAGCCGGACATGAATTATATCCAGTTATATACTTCGTTGTGGATACCTCACATTCACAGCCGTTTGATGGGGACATAAGGGTTAAGGTGCTGTCAAAAAGGAAGTTATTGGGGACAGAGAATAATTATGTATAAATACGTAGTTGTTTTTGCTATGAAACACCAGTTCATGAAAATTTGCCTCCGACATTGCTCAGTCAAGACGTCGCGTGTCCTTACGCGAAAAGTTAATTATTATGTGTATAATTTGACCCACAATATTTGGAAATACTGAAGACAAATAATTTTTAAACAAACTGCTAGCAGATGCTGTCTCCATCTTTTCACTCGCACGTAAATACGATTCAGCGTTAAGACAATAAGTTGACGCTCTATAACCCTACACGCGTGTGAAGTGGCATTACTGTATCACACACGTCGGTCCAATAGCGGACACAACACGTACGATGGTCCCATTAGGTCCATTAGCACGTATTGATCTCGGATAACCGTCCTGCCACGCTGTATTATCCCTGTACATTACAGCGCGACTTAATGTAACGCTACCTTTCAACGTCCATCTTCTGTACGATCGAATGAGGAAATGGTTACCTTTCCCTTCCGCAATTCCTCTTTTTACGTTCGAGTTCTGAAACATCGTCGGTGGGAAAATATTTTGTACCTGTCCCTTAGAAGTGTTGGCGTGCGGCAGTTACGTATTTTACGATGGCATCATCGCACTACCCTATAAGAGGGACACACAATGCTATTGTAACGATTCCATAAATCGACATTCGGAAGAGGATAACGACCGGTGATGTAACTGTGCAAATGTTACAGGTTGATATATTTTTATCAGAAGGTTTATCTTCTCCCGAACCTACCTTGTGTAGCTTCACGGGATTTTAATGTAGTTATGAGTTGTTTTGGGCGTCAGCGGTTTAACTGGGAAAAGTCGAACAGAGCGTGTACCGAAATTTAGCTGATGAGAAATAAGTAGCGATCTATAGTCAGTGCTATTTGATGCAAATTGTGAAGGCCGCCGTGACACTCTGCATGTTTTTTGTAGTTCTGTGGTATTGTAGATAACACGTTTGCTGTAATCATGCGGCGCGTTGGAGTGTAAGACGTGCGCGATGCCCCAAACATTTCTTTTAGCGTGTAAAATTGACCTTGTTTGAAAATTTTTATGTCTCTATGCCACTCTTGCTGTAACTATAGGAGCCAATGACAAAAATCACAGCTGTTCATTGAATCTTATTTTGTTAACGCAAGTCGTAAGTTGTACCAGAGCGGCAAACAATATTCCAAATGACAGAACAATGGATTTTTAAGAGACTCTGCAGCATTTCAGTTTCTGAAAGCAAACAACGATTCACTTACTGACATCAGAATTTAAAAGAAAATTTCTACAAAATAACTGTTCAAATGGTTCAAATGGCTCTGAGCACTATGGGACTCAACTGCTGTGGTCATAAGTTCCCTAGAACTTAGAACTACTTAAACCTAACTAACCTAAGGACATCACACACATCCATGCCCGAGGCAGGATTCGAACCTGCGACCGTAGCAGTCGCACGGTTCCGGACTGCGCGCCTAGAAAAATATCTGTCGAAAACCGTTTAGTGCATCGTGAACAGCTAGGAAAGCTTATGTTATTGCTACCAGTTTTAACTTTTTCTAATCATCAGGCACATTCTTATGCCTGATGATTAGTAAGAAACGAAACTGGCACACTTCCTGGCACATTAAAACTGTGTGCCGGATCGGAAATCGAACCTGGGACCTCTGCCTTTCTCGGACAAGTTCTCCACAGACTGAAATGTCCAAGTACGGCTCGCGAGCTGCCCTCACAGCTTTACTTCTGCCAGTACCTGTTCTCCCCTTCCATACTTCTCAGACGTTCTGCTGCATACCTCGTAGGACTAGCTCCACTGGAAGAAAGGATATTGCGGAGAGGTGGCTCAGCCACAGTCTACGCGATTGATTCATGTATAAGGTTTAATCCTGCAATGGAGTGTGTGCTGATCTCAAACTTGTTGGTAGATGAAAACTATGTTCCGGATCGGGGCCGCGCAGGGTAGCCGTGCGGTCTTGGGCGTGTGTGTAGTTCTTAACCTAACTTAGTTTAAGTTAGGGTAAGTAGTGTGTAAGCTTAGGGACTGATGACCTCAGCAGTTTGGTTCCATAGAACTTACCGCAAATTTCCGAGTTTCCGGACCGGGAATCGAACCTGAAACCTTTACGCCTCTGTGGTCTCTGCTAAGTAGTGGTGGAAGTACAGCTTCGTGGGCTGGCCGTGAGTCGTGTTTGGATATAGTTCAGTCGGTATTGACCGCAGTACCATCATACTAGTCCAAGCTACTGAACATAAAAATCTATTTAATTTCCGAGTAGCATACTGCGCTTCATTTACTACAGATATCCACTTTTACAAAGAAGTACTTATCAATTTTTATTTTTGTCGAGAAAGAAGAAGTTTTTCTTGCTGAAGAGCAGATGTGCAACAGCAGAGAAGCTAGGATACATTTGTTCATACGAAACAAAGTTTAATCTCAAGAAGCGTTTCCTTTTTACGAGTAGAAATTATACTTTTGTTTTTATAAAGAAAAAACTTTTAGTTTCACAGAAGGCCACATTAATTTTCAAGTTTTATGTTATTAAGACAAAGAAACAATAGAAAAAGAAAAACAAAACAGAAGTCGGTAGAGGTCCTTCCCTCGAAAGGCAAAATAACTGGTTCGACATGCGGTACGTTGCAAAGCTTTAATTTGCTAAGAAGCTTCGTATCAGCGCAGACTCCATTGCACACCAAAAACTCAGTTTGGGATTTCGTGGCTGTTGGCGGTGCTGTACATTATATTCTGAAAATTTCTTCAAATACTAAATGAATTTCTTCATACAGTTTTCGACGTCATAGGTCGTCGGTCGTTACACATTCTATTTACAAAATTGTTTGACCACACATTATTTTCCTCACTATATGTGTTTCAATTTACAGAAGCTATCAATTTCAGTCGTATTACAGACAATTTGAGTCCAGCCATGGATAGTGAATGAAGCAGATATGATAAGAAATGGCAATAAAAATTTACGTCAAAGAAACGAAAAAGAACAGCACTAATTACAGAATACGCATCTACTGATCATCAGTTTTATCTGGCTCAAATAAAAGACCTAGTTTTCATTTAAAATATTTAAAGAAAAATGATGATACAGATTTAACCCCAAAGCTTGTTCTTTGGCTGTCATTTCTATAAAAGAGAAATGTAGCTATGGCAACAGTAATAAATTACAAAGTTAACAATTCACTCACAGTTTTCAATAAAAATAAAAAAAATATGCTGCCTATGTCTACATAATATGTCTTTAACTGCTTGTAGCCCTGGGAAACAGACTACTTACCAAAAAAAATAGAGTTCTCCAACCTTAGTTTCCACCCTTTAACACTGACTATTCGTAATGCCCAAATAGTAGTATGATCCTTCGATTAGAACATTATTTTTTAGCTGATATTTAAAAAAAATAAGAATCAGTTGAAGAGCAGAGCGGATTTTTTGGTAGTATTCAATCTTTCACTACATCTCGAGAAAAGAAGCGAGCGGTATGAGGACTAAGTGTTCCTTTGTATATGTTACTTAATATTTTGAATTGGCCCGCATCTCGTGGTCGTGCGGTAGCGTTCTCGCTTCCCACGCCCGGGTTCCCGGGTTCGATTCCCGGCGGGGTCAGGATTTTCTCTGCCTCGTGATGGCTGGGTGTTGTGTGCTGTCCTTAGGTTAGTTAGATTTAAGTAGTTCTAAGTTCTAGGGGACTTATGACCACAGCAGTTGAGTCCCATAGTGCTCGGAGCCATTTGAACCATTTTTTTAATATTTAGAATTTATATATTTTGAAAAGTATAATGCAAAACTCTGAGGTACTATTAAAATTTTTCAATCTTTGTTCGACGTCTGCGTTTATTGCTGCCAATAATAGCAATAAAAAAGCGAAAATCGGTTATTTAAGAATCGTTTATTTTCAGCGGTTTTGTCCGTCAGTTTAAATTGGAGATGGGGAAAACAGGTGCAACCGAAAACCTGTGGTTTCAGCGATAATCGCCATTATTGATTCACAGTAGCACCGTAGAAACCTGTAAGTATTTTTGCTTTATTTGACATACGCTTTGTATTCGCTTGCGAGAGCGGCGTCACCGCGTTACGTTTCATTGGCCCGTCGCTTCGGTAAGCTCCCTGCAGAGGCAGACGTAGGTTGTAGCTGGTCCGTAGTGCTAATTCTGGAAGCGCCTCACAAGACGATACAGGTTGGTGGCTGTTTGTCAGGGGTGAACGCGAGCGGGGCGGCTGTAGCTGGCGCGCTCATTAGCGTCCATTATCTTAATTAGCGCGTTTAGCACTTGGCACTCATCGCATCAGCGGCGCCGCCTCGCGCAGCTGCCGGCGTCGATTATCGACAGGTAGCGCCAACGACAGCGGCGAGCAATTTGCCCAGCGCACTCGCTACCAGTTTACCGCCAGGGCAAGAAGGGTAGCGCGCACCATCATCCTCGTCTCTGATGTCGGGGTAGAGAGCAGAGATGGGTAAAGGAATAACACGTGGGAAGTATACAGAAAACACTTTGCGTGATACTGAATGTGTACCAATGAAATTCACTACGGGTTTCCTTTCAAGGAATTTATTTGAGAGCATATTGTAATGTCCCGTGAGCTTTTCAGATATTCGACTGAATAGTAGTAGGTATTTTTGAGCGATGGTATTTGTCTGTGGCCGCAGAGCATTCTGTTTATCTTCTATTTCCCGAACGTTCTTTTGGCCTAGGTAAGCTGAAATGTTGAGCTTCCCTGGTACAGGGTTAAATTCAGAGTGTAGCGTAAGATTTTGGAGGGTTGGGTTTGGGCCGGGAGCTGTGCAAGTGTGGGCTTATTTTAAATAACGCATTAAGAATCATATAACATAAGAGTGCAATGGGAATTCCGCTGTTAAACGCAGAGGAGACAGCGTGTAGGTGGAATAGCAAACATTCCAACGGAAGTTCTAAGATTACTAGGACAAGTGACAACCAAATAACTAATGAGGGAGTACTGAAGAGGATTGGGGATACAAGAAATTTTTGGCACAATTTGACCAAAAGAAGGGATCGGTTGATAGGACACAATTTAACACTGGTGGTAAGTGGGGGGGGGGGGGGGTAGGGGGTAAAAATCGTAGAGGGAAACTAAGAGATGGATATAGTAAGCAGACTCCGAAAGATGTAGGTTACCGCAGTCATTCGGAGATGGAGACACAGAGTGTCATGGAGAGTGGCATCAAACCAGTCTTCGGACTTAAGACCGCAACAACTACAACACCAAAATTGCAACAGAACAGAATCGAAGCGTTTGGGATGTGGCGCTGCACATGACCGTTCAAAATTTTGTGGACTGATAAGTTAAGGAATGAGGTGGCTCTCGTCAGAATCGACGAAGAAAGGAACATATGAAAAACACTAACAAGATGAAGGGACAGGATGATACATATATTAAGACGCCAGAGAGTAACGTCGATGTTACTAGAGAGAGCAGTAGATATTTAGGGGAAGATAGAGATTAGCATACATCTAACAAATAATTGCGGATCTAGAGTGCAACTGCCACGGAAGACGTTAGCATAGGAAAGGAGTTCGTGAAGATCCATATCAAATCTGTCATAAGAGTGATGACTAAAATATCATAATATGGAAGCGCATACAGTTACAGCCCTTGCTCTTGATACCGAAAATATATTCAAACTAATACCAATAATAAACAATAATCGCCCCAGGTAAAAGTACAGTAACAATTCTTACTTAAAAAGGGCACGGTACAATAGTAATAAACAAAACATTCTACACAAATCCGAATATTTCTTCGCCTTTAGGCTAAGACTAGTGCTACTTTGCAACTGGGCACCACAAAAGAGAACCAGTATTACAAACCAGCACACAGAACGACGCTGAATAACTGAGACAGCCATTGAAAATCTATACTACTATCGACCTGCACCGTCTACCAAACCAATGCCTATGTACAATACAACAACATACAGCTAAATACCACATAAACAAAGAAATGCAGCTCAGCACAAAATAACTATTCCACAATCGTTAAATCACAGTCTGTCCGTGAGCACTAATATCGCAATACAATAAAATAACTTTATGTACTACAGCCTCACTTTGCGGTACCGTGCTAAAAATGATCGCATGGCATTGTTGGCTAGCAGCTCTCGTCTGTGGTTTTTCACCTGTCTGTTGCAAGTCTTTCTGTTTGTCGCAGATTTGTTCCATGCATCTCTTACAATTAAAAATTCACCTGAAACATGAAGTTACGCTTCTTGCTACAAGCCTGTCCCGTTTGCGGTGTTCTTCTCTTTTAATTTTTCTCGTAATTAGTGAATTTATCTAACGATAGATATAAAATACACTTCATAGTTCTTATTCATATATTGTACCGTTCTTAATGAATATTGTACATTAGCAAGCAAATTTTTAGGACAGTGAGACAGAAGTCTCTTCATAGGAATGTAACACGTTTCTGTACTTTTCTAATCATAATTTCTGTAAATGAAGTCAGTGATCTGCGGCACTGTGCCATTACTGTTATTGATTTTGTGATTAAGGGATGGCGTCTATTTCTGGACACATTGTCTGTCACTTACGGCTCCATTTTCCGCAGCAACCGAGAGACGGCCGGTAGCTCGGGCGGAAGAGGAAATTCAATTCGAGCCCATTTCCTCCTGGAGACGACGCTTTGAAACAATTAGCAGAAGGAGAAAATATTTGCCGAGGCAATTAGTTCAGCAACAGTTTCGTAGCAGCAGGTTGAGTTGATGCTTAGTAGTTTGGCGTACTGGAAGCTTTTGGCGTTACTAGTCTTCTGCCACCACCTGAATAACTATAAAAGGCGCGCAATAATGTGGCAATTGGCTGAAAGTGTTTTCTTGAAGAAGAATGACCAGTACAAAGGTATTGCGGCACAAAATGAAAATAACGCTTGATCTCTTGCATCAAACTCCAACAAAGAGGGGAATTTGATGTTTCGACTACTTTTACTGTACCCCCCCCCCCCTCTCCTTACTTTCTCACTCTCGCTATCTCTCTCTCTCTCTCCACACACACACACACACACACACACACACACACACACACACACACTGCTAAAAAGACAAATAGGACATTTTTAGGCTCACATAGTAATCTCCAAGAGAAAAAAGACAAATGACTCTATCCCTTTGTTGGGGCCAGTGCCTTTAGTTGATCTCCTTATAAGGGAATACATTTTTCAGAGTGATTATTGCACGGGACTCTCCTACGGGAGGTACTGGGTCGAAACTCCCGTTGGCTTCGGTTCTCCTTGTTTTCCCAAAATCACGTTAACGCAAGTGCCAACAAGTATGAGCGTGTACTTCACTTATGACGTCAACGCCGACAGGACGTTACATCTTAATCTACCTTAAGCGTATCTTAATTAAAGAGCAATGTGTTTTTCAATTTTTTTATGTTCTTAAGTGTTTTAGAATGATAGAACAGGGAATAACTTGTGTGGGGCTAGTGGGAGATGTAGAGGGCAAAGGTTGTATGAGAAGATCGAGGTTACCAATAAGTGCCTCACTGGGGATCGTAAGTTCTTTGTCTCAATTCCCGACCAGTATTAAGATTTTAATCAGTCGCGTATCACTACTTTCACCTCTGCTGAAGTTTGATGATGTGAAAAACTGCCGATATACACCGTTGTTCTGGGTTCATGTTAAACTGGTGTACCTGTTCACCCCTATAACTGGTTGGGTAACTCTGATCAAAGGTCGGAGGAAGGTAACGGCAAACCACCTCAACAGGACTATGCCTAGTAAAACGATGTGATATTCAATCGTCGGATGTTCAAGGCTAACGGGTATAAGAGAAGATTTTTTTATATTTCGTACTTTAATATGTGCACACATCAGTGAGTTAGTTGTTCTTCCTCTGCATCGAAAGTCTTCCTACAAACACCTCACAAACTTTATGACGTGATGTTTTCTACATGGTAGTACTACAGAACTAAACGTACCACACCTGTCAGTATAGACCAACCGTTCTTCATCTATGGGTCCACACTTCAACATTTGACCTGCTGACCAGGGAAAAAAACGCATTAACTGCTTGCTCTTGGCACATGTACTTGGAGATAGTAGCCAACCTTAAAACATACGACTTCTAATGACTATAATTATTAGTTTGCAAATGAAGTCATCAGTAGAAATGTCTTCACTTACATCCGTTACACGCTGCTTGGGTGCGTTATACTCCGGGGTGAAGAGGTCGTCGCGGCTAGGGAAACTGTGGTGGGTCGAATAAGGCCTTCCAGAAGACTGTCGAAGAAACAGAAGTTTCTGACATACATCGCTCCATGAGAGACGCAGCACTGAATGCACGCTGTTCGGGGACTGCCAGAGGATCAATACTCCTATCGAATGGCTCAAATACACTGGTGTGCAGAACTTAAGGACGAAAGCAGCTTTTGCATAATATGTCACTGGCATGTAGCATAGAGCGATGAAACTTGAACAATAAATAGAAAGAACCGGTGTAGTACAGTACGGTACACAAGATAACTGCAAGAAATACGCAGTGAGAGGAACATTGACGTCACAGTTATTCAAATACAATAATTGTATTGAAGTCGGCGCGATCGTTGGTGGTCCCTTAGACATCACAGTTCGATGGTGTAACGCGTCCTCTTATATTATTATGTTTTGCTGTTATTAAATGAAACAACAAGTTTACTGTTACCAGTCACCGTTTTATTTATTTCCACGACGCGTTTCGAAGGTTTAAACCTCCATCATCGGGTGGATTTACATTAGTAAGTATTACATTTGTGTGTGTGTTGTATTACGATTTTTGGAGGAACTTGTGGCACTGCCTAGTGGAGAAACGAGACACTATTTCAGAATATGGTTTAGGATTACTTTTGACGAAAAATTAAACTGATATCTAATGGTAAGCATTAAATAAGTAAACTACAGTACCTTCAGTGATCACAGGTTCCTTTTGCTGTCGTAACACATCACATGTATACTGCCACATTTGTAAACAAATATGGCGTCTGGAATCAGCTGGATGCAAGGTTCGTATAGCAGAAGTGAAGACATAATCGCAAAGTGCAAAGAATATACATCATAATATAAAGTTCTTTCAGTTCATTTTTCACCCAGAGTTTTCGTGCGATTTTTAGAGTTTTCTTCGTAGTAGTTGTGTTTGTTTTGATGTCAATCTTGACATAATTTGGGATGACGTTATTCATGAGACAATTCCTATTGAAGTGTATGTGTTGTGTCGTCATTGCGACCTTTTCTGCACTGTTTTTGTACTCGAAAATAGCCTTGATTGCCTGACTGGGCAGATTAACCTAAAAATGTTATTTAAATGTTTTGCTGTTGTTATTGTTAGAAAAATCTTTATTCAGTCGGTCGTCGAAATTTTGAAGTAAAAGTTACTGTGGATGTCGCGTAATAAATATTTAGCATGATGCGCTGTTGCGACATAGGCAAAGATCAATCGTGGAAACTAAGCCACTGAATATTACAAATAATGTTATTAAAGAATACGGCCGACTGACTACATCAAATAAGGGGGCACGTACATTCGCGAATGACTGGTCAAAAAAAAAAAAAAAAAAAGCGTTAATACTGTGTACGAAATGAGTCTTAAATATAGTTACGCTTATACACACTCAAGCTAGCAGTAGTGGCCGAGCGGTTCTAGGCGCCACAGTCTGGAACCACGCGACTGCAACGGTCGCAGGTTCGAATCCTGCCTCAAGCATGGCTGTGTGTGATGTCCTTAAGTTAGTTAGGTTTAAGTAGTTCTAAGTTCTAGGGGACTTATGACCTCAGATGTTACGTCCGGTAGTGCTCAGAGCCAGAATGTACACACTCAAATGTATGCGAACATACGAACGGGATAGAGGCACGTACATTTTGAGTGCAATCACCCCCCGTGGCCTGTATAAAAAGAATTATAGTTAAATGCATTTATTCATCTTAGAACGTAAATGCCTGGACTTCGAAATTAAATGAAAAGAAAGACTGAAGGTTCCGAATGTCGCGGCTAATACATTGAAATTGACGGTAGCGACCACGAAAGGAAAAAGATGATCACGTACCTCTATTGTTGAGCAGCGTCGCCGTGAACATCGTCGCCTCCATCTAAATTCTCTGCATAAAATTTAAATAATAGTAATAATTTTCCAGAATTTCAGGACCTGGGACCCATGGTATCACAAAAGACGAAATCGTTCTGCTTGAAACTCACTTTCATTATTTAACCCAATTTTATCAGTAATAAATGTCACAACACGTCTTAACACTAGGAAAGGATAACAGCGAAAGGAAACTTATTCTAAACCTGATAAACGAAGAGCGTAAAGCTTCTTTTGTTTAGGAAATGCTTTACGCTTTAATCTCTGGTAGTGGAACTAGTGTCTATATATTCATACAAAAATTTGTATATAATTTCTTTACAAGGGCCACCGTTTTTAACATAGTGTGAGGTCACCACGGACGGCCATACCTGCTCCGCAACGTGCACCGTTGCTGGCCATAAGGTTGGTCAACCGCTCTGCTGGAGGAATGGAACACCCTACCACGAAAATTCCTTACCGAGCTTTGTTGCCTGCATGGGAGCACGTCGCAGAGCATTCGTTACTGTCCATGGTGATCACAAACCCTATAAAAAACCATGTCCCTCCGTCTGTAATGTCCAGGGGCCATCATAAATTGCGCTGACTTCACTGCAGTTGCTGTCCTTGAATAAACGTGTCATTTCTGTCTCGTCTCGAAGCGTATATCTATATATAGCAGTTATTTCTACGAAGGTTATTCGGAAAGTAAGGAACGATCGGTAGTGAAATGGAAAATACAGTGAAAATCTGATGAAGGTTTGCACAGATACATTGGGCACTCTTTATCACAATTTATTTATTACAGTGACCGGTTTCGACCACTACTGTGGTCATCTTCAGACCAATGGGTAAGAACCTCCTTCTGCTGGACAATCACTAAAGGTCTTTACTCATTGGTCTGAAGATGACCACAGTAGTGATCGAAACCGGTCACTGTAATAAACAAATTGTGATCAAGAGTGTTTTTGATAGTAAAGAGAGAAAAAAAAAAGAAAACTGTGTCTAGTACACCCGTCGATCGCATCATGTCACTCCTTTCAGTTCTGAGCTCACAGTGAGAACATAAAGATGGCTAGGAATTAGCGTCTCCCGGCAAGTATGAGGGCCTGGCGAAAGAATGCGCCTGAACCTATGCAATAAACATAACTGTCATTTGGTTCGTTCTACACGAGATTCTCGGCCGCAATGAAGACGCTCCTGCAGCGTTTTCGATGGGAAGTATTTGATAACCCGTAATTGGCTCCCCCTGAGGATCATCTCTGCTCAAATGAACCGCTGGCTATGAAGACAATATTTTAACACTGACCACAAGCTGCAGTCCAGAGTAAAGAATTGTCGAAAAACGATTCTATAACGAGGGAATTGAAAAGTTGGTAGAAGGCTACGACGTCTAAGTCTGAGCGGCGATTGTGTGCTAACTGTTGCAAATAAAACAATTTTGATTTTCACTTTCCGAATAGCCCTCGTATGTAGGGCCCAAGTTTCATCGAGCTATGTTACTTGGCAGTGGCACGTGACTTAATAGTTGCTTTCGCTTTTAACGTTTAAGCTTCATCGTATTTCTCTGACAGTTGCCCTCATGCAACTGCCTTCACAGTCTGTGAAACGAATCCGACTCGTATCTTACTCGAGTTGTAAGTCTGGACTAATGTACGAGCTGTTAAGAGGGAGTGATCGTGTTGGGTGGAGCTCCGCACTCTTAAGCCTTTGGCAGGACAGAGAAGGCCCCTCTGGTCTCGCAGCGTGAGACGTTAAGCTGGCTGCGGCGACGGCGGCAGCGGCGGCTGAGTCGGCTCGCTACAAACAAGGCGCCGCTATGAATAAAATTACCGCGGCTTTTTTTACGGGCCGGCGCTGCACAGCGCTCGGCCGGCTGATTGACAGTGATGTGTGGCGGGTTAATGAGGCGTCAGGCGTTTCAGCCGTCGCACGCCGCCGGCGCGAGGCGTGAAAGGGGATCTTGTTGCGCCGCAGCAGAGCCGCCCGCTCGACAGTGCGCACGCGCGGCGCGATTTATCCGTTAATGTGCGCGCTAATCTGGCGGGCGGCGAGGGTGCAAATGATGCACGTGTAATTTGTGAAAGCTACGTTCTTCGCGTAATAGTTAAGCACTAGCGGCAACTAATTCCTTTAATAGCCGCCCCATTCTCGCAGCAAATGGCCAAATTTTATTATGTGTTTACGATAGGCTCCTAAATATATGAACACGTTATGATAAGTGATTCTCAAACATAATTAATAACAACTTCATAGATGGTCATACTCGATTTATTATGGATAAAGGAAGTAGACAGCCAATTATTAACTTATGAATATCGTGTAAAGATGTAAGTAGGCTGTTTACGTTTTTATGTTGGTAACGCCACGTAGCGCTCTGTATGAAAATCACTGACTGTGCTGTGTACAATCTGTGGCTGGTTGGCATTGTTGGAATATTTACTATTGTAGTGTTGGGCAGTTGGATGTGAACAGCGCGTAGCGTTGCGCAGTTGGAGGTGAGCCGCCAGCAGTGGTGGATGTGGGGAGAGAGATGGCAGAATTTTGAGAGCGGACGATCTGGACGTGTGTTCATCAGAATTATATATATATATATATATATATATATATATATATATATATATATATATATATATATTGACTTTTGAACACTATTAAGGTAAATACATTGATTGTTCTCTATCAAAATCTTTCATTTGCTAAGGATGCCTATCAGTAGTTAGTGTATCAGTAGTTAGTGCCTTCAGCAGTTAGAATCTTTTATTTAGCTGGCAGTATTGGCGCTCACTGTATTGCAGTAGTTCGAGTAACGAAGATTTTTGTGAGTAAGATTCATGAAAGGTATAGGTTATTGCTAGTCAGGGCCATTCTTTTGTAGGGATTATGGAAAATCAGATTGCGTTGCGCTAAAAATATTGTGTGTCAATTTAGTGATGATCAGAATAAGTAAAGAGAAAACTGAGTACATTGAGTTTTGCTCAGCTGTTTGAAAATCAAATATCGTAAGGGGTTTACCAGCGCAGTAATTCATAAATTTTTCGGAAGGCATATTTCAAAGAATCCAAAGATATTCAGACCGTATGCAAAGTACACCAGCGGAAACGCACAGTCAGTACTTTCACTGCGCGACTGGTGACAGTGCGACTGAAGCAGAGTTAAAAAAAAATACGATTTTCCGAAATTCCTACAGGAAAGAAGATGAAATAAATATTCGAGAATATACATGTGTAACTTAGATGTAGATATACTACGTGTAGCAATGCTGCTTATATGACTTAATAAAAGCAAGGTCTCCAGTCTGATGTATACCAGGGACGCTCGTCTCAGAGTATGGTGATACAGTAGCTCCATATTTAATAATAATATACAACCGCTCGTTCATCGTAAGATCCCTACCTAAGGACTGGAAAGTTCCGTAAGTCACATCAGTTAGCATGGCAGGAAATAAGGAGTAATCCGCTGAATTACAGAAACACATAACGGACGTCTATTTGCAGTAGGCTTTTGGAACATGTATTGTGTTCGAAATTATGGGTTACTTCGAAGGAAACGAACTATTGAGAACCAGCCAACACGTATTCAGAAAATATCGTTCTTGTAAAACGCTATTAGCTCCTTATTCTCACGAAGTGACTAATGCTGTTGACAGGGAATGTCAAACATTCCATATTTTTAGGTTTCCAGAAGGCTTTTAACACACTACCCCACAAGCGACTTCCAATTAGATTACGTGAATATGCAGTATCGTCTCAGTTATGCGATTGGGTTCCTGATTTGCTGTCGGAAAGGTCACATTTCTTTGACAGGAAGTCTTCGAGCAAAACACATGTGATTACTGGCATTCCCCCAAAGAAGTGTTATAGGCCCTCTGCTGTTCCTAATCTAAATAAACGATTTAGTAGAAAATCTGAATATCCGTCTTATATTGATTGCTGATCATGCTGTTCTATCGTCTTATAAAGTTTTCAGATGGTAAAAACAAATTACAAAATGACTTAGACAAGCCATCTGTGTGGAGAGAAAAATAGCAGTTGACTCTAAATAATGGGAAGTGTAAACTCGTCCTTATGAGTAGTAAAACGAATACGCCAAATTTCGGTTGCACGATAAATCGCACAAATCAAAAGGCTGTAAATTCACTTAAGTACTTAGGGGCCACAATTACGAATAACTTAAGCTGGAACGATCACGCATATAATGTTGGTAAAGCAAACCGAAAACTACACATTTATTGGTGGAACTCTTAGAAAATGCGACAGGTCCACTGAAGAGACTGCCTACATTACGCTTGTTCGTTCTCTCTTTCAGTATTTCTGTGCGGCATAGAATCCGCATCAAATAGGATCGACACAGGACTTCGAGAAAGTTCAAGGAAGAGCAGCTCGTTTTGTACTGCAGCGAAATAGGGGAGAGAACGCCACGAGTATGATACTTGAATTGTGGTGGCGATCATTAGAACATCGGCGTTTTTCGTTTCGGCACGATCTTTTCATGAATTTCAATCACCACCTTTCTTCTCAGAGCGTGACTGTTTTGTTGCGTCCACCTACACAGGGAGGAGTGATCGTTATAATGAAGCAAGAGAAATCAGAGATCAAAAGGAAAATGTTAAAGTGTTCATTTTTCCCTCGCGCTCTTCGAAAATGGAACGGTAGAGAAATAGCTTGAAGATTGCTCGATGAACGCTCTGACAGACACTTACTTGTAAATAGCAGGGTAATCATATTGATATAGATATAGGTGTGGATACAGAAGAAATTTTTCACTATTAATAAACCATTATTTGTAAAATGTTTGTTTTTAATGCCATCTTTCGCTTTAGCTGTTACTTACGAGAGACGTTCAATAAGTAATGGATATATTTTCTGAAACCACGTTGGTTTTATTTACGATTAGAATGCAGCATATTATTCTCCACGTTTCTAGTTACGGTATCCTATTTTTCATCATAATCTCCTTTCAGTCCGACGGCCCTAAGCACCCAACAGGGAGGGCCCGTGTGCCCACTGGTAGACATCAGAGCGGACATCGTGCTCCATCAATAGCCTCCACTTCATCCACGTGCTACTTCCCGTTGAGTGCACTTCATTGTGCCAAACAGATGGAAATCGGAAGGGTACAACCCGGGCTATACACTGGTAGAGGAAATACAGTCCAATAGAATTCTGTGAGCTCGCCTCGGGTGCACAAACTTGGGTGAGGCCTTTTGCACTGTCATGGAAAAGTTCGTTTGTTATCGGCTGATCATTTCGAATGAGCGTGTCCGCACGTTCTAACATTGGAGGAGTCACAGCTGTGTGCGGCTGGGCGTCACGCGGGAGATCGGAGAGGTCTCAGCGACCTTGTTAGAATGATGACAGACCCCTCGCCCAACGACTCACCGTGTTTTTGTTCGCTGCCAGGTCTCCGTAGACATTCTGCAAACGCCTATCAATATCTCCGATGCTACGGTTTTCTGCCAAAAGAAACTCAATGACAGCCCTCTGCTTGGAACGCACCTCCTTTGAATACGCCACTTTGAAGACTACATATATCCACCAATAGTCAGAACTTCATGAAACTGTAGGCGCTGAAGCCACAATATATCATGACGTCCCATAAATTCCGCGTATTTTCAACCTTACTTGTCGAGAAAAAAAAATGTGCTGCATTACTTATTGAACAGCCCTCCTATATGTACGGCCCTTACTCGAGCGACGCGTATTTATCACCACTATGCGTGGGAAAACGAACAGCATCATTGTGAGTTTACCTCGTTGCATTTATAGCCAACATACTGCACCCGCTAGCTTCATATTTCGTCATCCATTTCAATCATAAATTTTCTACTTCCAGTTATAAATCTTTTAATTCTTATCTATCCACGGCATGATTTTTCTTTATTTTCGGTACCTATCCCGGCCTCAGTTAACATATTTTTTGTCGTACCTCACTCCCAGTATGCTGATATAGTTTGCGTTTCGACAGAGTCTCATGGAATCCATCCAAAACTATTTCCTTTTCATGTCAGTGCTCTTTAATTTATAATGTCTGTTTTTGCCGTACACTGCTATTTTCTTTATGGCTTCTAACTTTTGTCTACACTGTATAGATACTAGGCTGGGGCCAGAATTGTTTGGTAAAAGGTGTGTAATCTACGGAAGTTGATGTCGAAACGTGCCCTTTATGCTTTTCCAGTTACACCTTCATCTAATATAGGTGTGTTCTCGCATTAATACTCGTATAGTTCACGTTTTTTTTTAAAGACATGTGATAGTTCTCTCTTTTACAGTACTTTTCCACCACCCACATACTTCAAAGCGTTTCTGTGCTTATACTTCACTCAACATCAAATTCAAATTATCATCCTCTTTCACACATGACTCCATTTCCACGATTTCTTCAAATGATCTAATGGAATTGAAATGCCCAGCGGATGATAAAATCGATAGGACAAAGACGTAAAAGGTATTCGACCATTTGTATTTTAATTTGTTACAATTTGTCTGAATAGCTCCTTTAGTCCAATTTTTTTTTCCTTACTCAGTTGATTTATTATTCCACTGTTTATGACCTAGACGACGACAGATCGTAATTTAATTCTTTTATTCCCTTTTTCGTATGAGTAGAGTGTAATATGAACAAGTCGTCCTATATGGTGTTTGTCACTGGAGTATTTAATGCTTAGAAGAGAAATATTCTGTGTTTCTATTAGAAACTGGCTCTTGCTACCCACTGTTAAAACAACACCAGTTATCGATACAGTTATATTTCTACAGTTGTCTGACAACACATCACAAAACTAGGAATAAGTAGACAGAAATATAAAGCAATTGTAATCTTAATTTTGTCATTCATAAATCAGGGCTGTCGTATGGAACACGTTTCTGTTATGTGAAAATACTAAAAGGCCCTTTAGAAACATCCGATAGTACAAAACTGCAGCAGCCAACATTACTGCCTCTTCTATTAGTACTTAGCGGGAGGCTTTAACTGAGGCCAAGGGAGAACAAGTGTGTTCCTGTTTACCGCATGTTTACCGCTGGCCTCACTGCTACAAGTTATCCTGATAATTAATTTCACACTTCATGGTGGAGTTACTCTTAATTAAAGCCGCGACTGCTCGTTAGAGGCACAATCAGAAGCGTGTCGTTTTGCGACGTACGACTGCTCAGCGAAGCTGACTGGAAAGTTACGTTGCACACTTTTCGTCCACCACTGACCTGGCGGCTGCGCTAACGAAGCAATTAACATCAGCACAAACTTTTATAATTTTAAGAGAAGTTCTGGTGTACGTAAATTAATTAAAATAGCCCTTTGGCGGTGAGTTATTATGGGAGTTTGTATTACACTTTGAAAATAGTATTTTAGCTGGAGAAAATAACTCATTCGTTATCACTTATTGACCATTTACGTGTGTAAAGATACGTGTGTAAAGATACGTGCGTTAATGATTAGGCAGCTGTACTAAATGTAGCTCATTGAAACACGGTCTCTTACGTCTGTACTAGTACTTTTGTGTACTGCATTACGCATTTTTTCGATAAGGTGAATCCTCGTATGTAATTTAAAAGAGAAAAAATGTTTAGTAGGAGCTATACCCATTTCGATAAGGTGAAAACTCATGCGTAATTTAAAAGAGAATTAATGTGTAGAAGGAGCTATACCCATTTCAATTTTTCGGCAATGTCTTATGACCTCCTGGAATGTGTAAAGAACGAGAATTTAATGGACAACATTTGATTCTCCGATGAAGCCACATTCCACGTTTGTGGAAAGTTCACAGACACAACATACGAATATGAGCATCTGAAGAATCACATTCTCATTCAGTGTGGCGCAACGGCGTCACAATAGAAAAATGAGTCACAGAGAAGAGGATTTGGTGGTCTGTTGGATTGATGATAGGTTCATATACTTATGGTCTGGGTTCGATTACAACTTCTGTCGATGATTTTTGATATAGAGAGACAGATTCTATTTTCTTCTGACTACGCCAAGTGAAGAAGGTATAATGGCATTGTGGTCTGAAATTCACATTAAACATGATAATCCTTCTCTACCAAGTAGACGTTGGGTTGAACCACTATAAAGTCAGGAGTGCGTCAGCGTCTGGAGTCCCAGGACTCTTAGCACGGTGACAATTGTTGCTGCTCCCCTTGTTGAGTAGGCTAAAGTGCTGGTAAAAGTTTTGAATAGGAAGCTACAAGGCAATATGGATAGACGGACTGGCGATTTAGACGAGGAAAATGAAGGGGAGTTGCTAGTACCTGTTAAGAATCATAGGGGAAAGATATGTTGAGCAAGGTAGCGAGAAACATGCGGTTTATAATCATTTGGAAATAGCTTTTGACAGAGTATAATGGAAAAATTCGATGCATCTTCTGAAAAGGAGTAGTTAGGAATGAGAGACGACTGGACAGAATCTATGTTTACAACACAAAGTAAGAATAAAGATTATGAGCAAATTTAGAGTCAGCTGTAATGGATGCCATCCCGTAGCCACGTTAGGCGTGTAGTAGGGCTGCCAACTTTTGGCCTCATGATTTGCCAGTAGGTATTGATCAAGGTTTACTTTCTCGGGCCTTTGATAAGCCAATCAACCCAACTGAAGGGCAGCAGCTGTTTAATTTTTCTCCGGAGATTTCGCGTAGGAGAACAAAGAGATTTCAAAAGGGAAGCATACATAGCGTTTATAGACTTAGGGAAAGCCTTCGAGCATGTAGATAGGAATATCTTATGATAAATACTGCACATGAATGGATTTCCTCACCGTATAATAAAGGTGAAAGAAAGCCTATAGAAAGGTAAAAAAATAAGAATAAAGTCCAACTATGGCATGTCAAATACGATACTTTAAGTAGACGACCTTGCAATTGTAGAGGATAGCGAGACTTCGCTACAACTATCTGTCTAAAGATTGAAACAAATTTCTAAAGAATATAATATGGATATATCCATTCCAAAAGCAAAAGTGGTGGCTTCCAAAGAGACAAAACTGCTGAGAACTAAGGTCATATTGGGAAACAAACCCACTGAACAGTTTAATTACTTCATTTACCTTGGAAATATTGTAGGATACCAGAATAAACTCGATATACATAACAAACTGCAGAAGTATCAAATAATACGCAGAAAAATCAATGGAATATTGAGAAATAAAGTAAAAAAAATACACAAATATTAAATTTTATAAGGTAATGACCACCCCCACATTGTTATCTGGAAGCGAATCCTGGACAACTAGTAAATAGCAAGAAAGTAGAATCCAAGCGGCATATAGGAGAGAAGGGCTATCCAGGCTTACATAGATTAAGAAACAAAGACATAATAGCAGAGCTTGGGATGTGTGCTGTACATGAGAAGATCAAGTCTAGTCGACAAAGCTAACTAGAACATTTACAAAGGATGCCAGATCCAAGACTACTAAAACAAGTCTTAAATTTTAAACCGTTACCTACATGGTCAGCAGGAAGACCATGGAAAGATGGCTGGATGCTTAGAAGACGGAACAGTCCTATGGCCTTGACCGTGATGAAAGAAGAAAAAGAAGAAGTAAGAATAACGATTTGAAATGAAATGTCGGAAGGTAGCAGAATTGGAAGGAGTGTTAGACAAGGTTGTTGCTCACCCCTTACACCAAGGGCGTTAGGCCGTTAAAACTTGACAACAGATACAATCAGTATTTACATCATCTCGTAACAGAGATCATCATGTATATATTTCCATAAAGTAGCTGTCAGTCCCTACCTCAATACATTACCGGCAACACATATGTTTACAATGAATATGACGAATGTTGTGTCTCTTGAACATGGTAATGGACATCAGCTGCCATCCTATTCACATGTACCACGTAACAGCAAAATTATATAAAATGATATCTGTTACCAGATTATATGAATACAGTTACTGTCATTTACGA
Source organism: Schistocerca nitens (assembly GCF_023898315.1). Classification (NCBI taxonomy): domain Eukaryota; kingdom Metazoa; phylum Arthropoda; class Insecta; order Orthoptera; family Acrididae; genus Schistocerca; species Schistocerca nitens. Next base: position 419,381,707 of record NC_064618.1, on the reverse strand, counting down.
AGTTTTAAAAGCATAATGCCTTTGGTAAGACGATAAGTATTGCTCTTTTATTTCCACTAGTTCAATTACACTTGCCACGAACGATGAAAAGCTACTTTTAACCATGTCATATATGGATTTTGCTATTTTAAGAAAGATTTTAACGATGATACCAACATTAATCAGGGAAGTTTTATGGTAAGTATTGTGTAAGTAATTCGTGTATATACTCGTGAATCCTGTTACAATGTTGTATGTTCCTGAAATGAGAAAAAATCTTTCTTATATATCTTAGACCTGAAGATGGGTAGGGTTTTTAACCCCTAATATAAATTAAAAAAGTAATGGCTTGGCCTTGGCACGCGTACGTAGAGGTACTAACGAACGTAAAACATACTACTCGTAATAGCTATAATTATTAGTCTGCAGATGAAGTAAATACTGATTAGTGTAGTTCATTACTCTGTCTGTAGGCATCAATAAAAATATATGCCCTTTTACCCCAAACACGGTGTGTAGAAATGAAATAAAATTCGTGGTTTATTAAAAATGTTTTTTCAAGGGCATTACTATACCGACAGAGCTACTGTAATGCATTAAGCTGCAAAATGTGACTTTGCCCTATCCAATTCTGGCAGTTAATGCTGCAGTAATTTGACCTCAATAACAAATCTAATCAAGCGCACGCCAGTTTCCCGACAGAACTACTTTTAAATATTTAGCGAAAAAGCAACACAAAGCCGTACTCCACCAATAGCGGGCGCGGATTGCCTTTAAATTCCTAACGAGCCACACCAGACTACTCGGATTCCGCGCAGGCGCTAATGGACTCCCACGCTACCTTTGTGTTACGTGAGGCAGCAGCGGCAAAACTCGGATGCTCTACTAACGTAAATAACTCATGTATAGCTTAGATACGGATCTATCGCAGCTACAGCTTGTCGGCAAATATCTACAGCTCCATATATGGCTTCGACAAAAATATGGACACACCTAATTGTTGTGGTCCTCAGTCCTGAGACTGGTTTGATGCAGCTCTCCATGCTACTCTATCCTGTGCAAGCTGCTTCATCCTTCTGAATTTGCTTAGTGTATTCATCTCTCGGTCTCCCTCTACGTTTTTTACCCTCCACGCTGCCCTCCAATGCTAAATTTGGGATCCCTTGATGCCTCAGAACGTGTCCTCCTAACCGATCCCTTCTTCTAGTCAAGTTGTGCCACAAACTCTTCTCCCCAGTTCTGTTCAATACCTCCTCATTAGTTATGTGATCTACCCATCTAATCTTCAGCATTCTTCTGTAACATCACATTTCGAAAGCTTCTATTCTCTTCTTGTCCAAACTATTCATCGTCCATGTTTCACTTCCATACATGGCTACACTCCATACAAATACTTTCAGAAACGACTTCCTGACACTGAAATCTATACTCGATGTTAACAAATTTCTCTTCTTCAGAAACGCTTTCCTTGCCATTGCCAGTCTACATTTTATATCCTATCTACTTCGACCATCATCAGTTATTTTGCTCCCCAAATAGCAAAACTCCTTTACTATTTTAAGTGTCTCATTTCCTAATCTAATTCCCTCAGCATCACGCGATTTAATTCGACTACATTCCATTGTCCGCCGGCCGCGGTGGTCTCGCGGTTCTAGGCGCGCAGACCGGAACCGTGCGACTGCTACGGTCGCAGGTTCGAATCCTGCCTCGGGCATGGATGTGTGTGATGTCCTTAGGTTAGTTAGGTTTAAGTAGTTCTAAGTTCTAGGGGACTTATGACCACAGCAGTTGAGTTCCATAGTGCTCAGAGCCATTTGAACCATTTGAACCATACGATGTATGAAAACTGTTGGTATTGAAAACGTCTTCTAGTCGTCTCGGAATCGATAAATACAGGCAAGTTAAGATAACGATGCTGGAGCTGGATGGCGATCACGCAGGGTTCTATCCAAAGCAGACCACAAATGCTCAATGGTGACTATGATGGGCGTGGGGGAGATGGGACAGTTCATCCTCATTCTCACAAAACCAGTCCTGGACGATAAGAGCTGTGTGAACAAATTCCCTGCCGTCTTGGAACACAGCATCACCAACGGTGAACAAACATTGTTCCATAGTATTGACGTGATCAGTCAGAATAGTCACAGAATCGATGATAGTAATCTTGCAGAGTAACCTTGAGGCCCATAGAATAACGCTATATGACTACCCAAATCATCACCAAACTACCGCAATTTTTCACTATTCTGACATAAACTGGGCCACAAGTTGCAAACAGTGTCAAAAAAGACTCATCCGACTAAATGACTATCTTCCATTTCAACATAGTCCAGATTTTATGGCTTCCACTTTTTTTTTCTTGGGCTGTGATGAATGGTTTTTGGAATTCAAGCTCACTTTCACACTCACTCAACACACACCTTCATCCGAGTTGTGACTTTTCCTGTATGCGGTATAAATCTGTGATGCGTTGCCTCTTGAAACGCCAAACACTTCGGTGCCCTAGGCTGCCGTAGTACCCTCCATACGATCACCAAAATTTGTCCACTTTCAAATTGATGTAGGGCAACGGCCTTGCCGCAGTGGATCACCGGTTACCGTGAGATCACCGAAGTTAAGCGCTGTTGGGCGTGGCCGGCACTTGGGTGGGTGATCATCCAGCCGCCATGCGCTGTTGCCATTTTTCGGGGTGCACTCAGCCTCGTGATGCCAGTTGAGGAGCTACTCGACCGAACTGTAGCGGCTTCGGTCAAGAATACCATCATAACGACCGGGAGAGCGGTGTGCTGACCCCATGCATCGCTTATCCGCATCCTCCTCGGAGGATGACACGGCAGTCGGATGGTCCCAGTAGGCCACTTGTGGCCTGAAGACAGAGTGTTTTTTTTTTTTTTCAAATTTATGAAGCTCCGAGATATTGTTCTCACTACACAGAACACTGCTCTGACGGCGACTGGCATATGCAACTTGTTGAGAACGTTGCAAATGTTCCATTCATGGTCAAATACAGCAGCGGAACCTGCAGGCTTGGCTAGCTTCTGCATTTGTGTTCAAGATACAGTTTTCGCAGTGTTTCCATATCTTCGTCCAATTCTTATATTCACTCGGTAAATCAAAAAAAATGTTCAAATGTGTGTGAAATCTTACGGGACTTAACTGCTAAGGTCTTCAGTTCCTAAGCTTACACACTACTTAACCTAAATTATCCTAAGGACAAACACACACACCCATGCCCGAGGGAGGACTCGAACCTCCGCCGGGACCGACCGCACAGTCCATGACTGCAGCGCCTGAGATCGCTCTGCTAATCCCGCGCGGCCCTGTAAATCACCATAGAATGCATGGCGGACGGGAACCTGTACCAAGATCAGTCATTCCCTTTCTTGTTCCTCTCTTAAATGTAGCGAGGTAGCAACTATGTGTTTTAGTACGAGCTCTGATTTCTCTTGTCGGTGCGCTCCTTGCGCAACATGTACGGGGGTTGGAACTTTAATAGTGGAAACTATTTGTTTACAGCTCGTATAAAATAGATACGTGTTTCAAAGTTTCACTGACCTTCAAAGTAGTCACCAGCATTGTGTATAACCCGTTGCCAGCGATGTGGAAGTCGTAGGATACTCTTAGCAGTGCCAGTTGTCTTGACAGTTCGAGCGGCGCGGTCTATTTCCTGACGAATTTGTATCAGTTCTCAAGCGAATGCCGTGAAGTGTTTCCTTCAGTTTATAATTCCAGTTGAACTCACGAGGGCTTAAGTAAGGGGAGTGCAGTAGGTGGTATAGCACTTAGCAGCCCCATCAGTCAAACAAATCAGTAACAACTTGCACTGTACGTGCTTGAGCATTGTCCGTCAGAATGATAGTCACATCCGGCAGAAAATGTGATCAGTTCTGTCTCTAACCTGGTCATAGGTTGTATTCCAAAAATGAACAGCATAGAGTAAGAAGTGGTGACACTTTCTGCAGGATCTGAACATCATTTTACAGGACAGTGTGTGGATGCAAGCTGTTACTGGTTTGTTTGACTGATGGGGCTGCTAAGTACTATACCACCTACTGCACTCCCCTGACTTAAGCCCACGAGAGTTCAACACGATTTCTAAACTGAAGGAAACACTTCACGGAATTCGCTTCAGAACTGATACAAATTTGTCGGCGAATATAGCGGGCCGCTCGAACCGTCAACACAACTGGCACTGCTAAGAGTATCCTACGAATTCCACATCGCTGACAATGGGTTATACGCAATGCATTTGTGACTATTTTGAAGGTCAGTAAAACTTTGAAACACGTATCTATTTTGTATGATCTGTACATAAATAGTTCCCACTACTAAAGTTCCAACCCTCGTACGTTGGCGGCAGTACTATTTTTCTGCAGTCATCTGTAAATTCCGTTTCTCTAAGCTTTCTCGATAGTGTTTCGCGACAAGAATGTGTCTTCCCTCCTGGGAATATTATTTAAGTTCACGGAACTTTTCCGTAATACTCGCATACTGATCGAACTTATGGATACAATTCTAAAAGCATGTCTCCCAGTTGCTTCAATGTCTACTTTTACTCGACCCCATGGGGATTTTAAGCACTTGTGCGGTACGCAAGAATTGGTTGCGCAGGTATTCTGCACATGTTTCGCGGTTTCCTTTGTAGATGATCTACATCTTCTTAGAAGTCTCCTAATAAACTGAAGTTGATCACTCGCCTTCCCTACTACCAGCCTTATGCGCTCGTTTCATTTCATATCGATTTGCAGAGTTACACCCAGACATTGAACCGACGTGGCTATGTCAAACGACAAACCAATAAATAATGTATTCGAACATTATAGGCCAAGAGAAGTCTACTAATATCAAATACCGGCCTTAATTTCAGGAAGAAATTTCTGAGGATGTACGTCTGGAGTACAGCATTGTATGGTAGTGAAACATGGACTGTGGGAAAACCGGAACACAAGAGAATCGAAGCATTTGAGATGTGGTGCTATAGACGAATGTTGAAAATTAGGTGGACTGATAAGGTAAGGAATGAGGAGGTTCTACGCAGAATCGGAGAGGAAAGGAATATGTGGAAAACACTGATAAGGAGAAGGGACAGGATGATAGGACATCTGCTAAGACATGAGGGAATGACTTCCATGGTACTAGAGGGAGATGTAGAGGGCAAAAACTGTAGAGGAAGACAGAGATTGGAATACGTCAAGCAAATAATTGAGGACGTAGGTTGCAAGTGCTACTCTGAGATGAAGAGGTTAGCAAAGGAAAGGAATTCGTGGCGGGCCGCATCAAACCAGTCAGTAGACTGATGACCAAAAAAAAAAAAGGATTTTTTCCTATTCATCTGCATTAACTTATATTTTTCTACATTTAGAGGGAGCTGACATTCATCATATCGAATAGATATTCTGTGTAAGTCATCCTGTATCCTCCTGGTCACTCAACAACATTTTCCTGTTCACTATATCATCATGAGCAAATAATGGCATATTATGGTCACCTTATTCGCCAGATCATTTGTGTATGTAGAGAAAAAGACTGACTCTCTTACACTTCGCCGCGAAGATTGAAACTATCGTGTACTTTATTTTTTTAAAAAACGTTATTGACTGCACTCCAGTCGCAACAGAGACTGTTTTTATTGTTATGGTCTTCAGAAGGAAGGCTGGTTTGACGCATCGCTCCATGCTACCCTATCCTGTGCGAGGCTCTTCATCTCCGAATAACTACTGCAGTCTGCATCCTTCTGAAATTGCTTACTGTATTCATCTCTTGGTCTCCCTCTACGACTTTTACTTCCCACACTTCCCTCTAATACTAAATTGGTCACCCCTTGACGTCTCAGAGTGTGTCCTCCTTTTGATCAAGTTGTCTCACAAATTTCTTGACTCCCCAATTTTGTTGAGTACCTATTCATTAGTTACGTGATCAACCCATCTAATCTTCGACACTCTTCTGTAGCACCACATTTCGAAAACTTCCTCTTCTGGTCTAAGATGTTTATCGTCCGTGTTTTACTTCCATACATGGCTGCAGTCCATACAAATACTTTCAGAAAAGACTTCCTGACACTTCAATCTAAACTCGTTGTTACCAAATTTCTCTCCTTCGGAAATGCCATTGCCACTCTACATTTTATATCCTCTCTACTTCGGTCATCTTCAATTACTTTGCTGCCCAAGTAGCGAAGCTCATCTACTACTTAAAGTGTCTCGTTTCCTATTCCAATTCCCTTAGCATCATCTAATTTCATTTGACTACATTTCAATATCCTTGTTTTGCTTTTGTTGAGGTTCATCTTATACTTCTTTCGAAGACACTAACCATTCCGCTCAACTGCTCTTCCAAGTCCTTCGCTGCCTGTGACAGAACTACAATCTCATCGGCAAACCTCAAAATTTCTATTTCTTCTCCGTGAACTTTAATTCCTACTTCAAATTTTTCGTTTCCTTTAATGCTTGTTCAACGTACAGCTTGAATAACATCGGGGATAGGCTACAACCCTGTCTCACTCCCTTCTCAACCACTGCTTCCCTTTGATGCCCCTCGTCTCTTACAATTGCTGCCTGGTTTCTGTAAAAGCTGTAAATTTCTGTACAAGCAGTAAATAGTCTTCCGCTCCCTATATTTTACTCCTGTCGCCTTTAGAATTTGAAAGAAAGTATCCCAGTCAGCATTGTCGAAAGCTATCTGTAAGTCTGCAGCGGCCATTGTCTTTCCTTAACCTATCTTCTAATGTAGGATCAGTGTTGCCTCACTTGTTCTTCCAACAAAGAATATACGAGCACTAAAAATGAATTGCAAGGAAAAATTAACTTTTAAAGTGTGTATCACTTTAATCCTCCCTGAAACTAGCCGTGGTACTGTAGTGAGGAAATATGATATAACTTAGCGTTTCAACGCTTCTGAGGCAGATCGCAGATAATAGTCAAAATGCAAGACTGTAACCGGAACCATCACGGAGAAAATATTGTGGGGACTGCCTACACAAGCGTAGTGTAGCGTAGCGTAGGGACTTCCTACACTGCGCTTGACTGTCCTTTTTGGGAGTATTGCTGCACGGTTTTGGATACATACCAGATGAGGCCGACGGAAGGCATCGAAAAAAATTTAAAGTAGAACAGCTAGTTTTGCGCTATTATTGTAGCGAAATACAAGACAGAGTGCCACCGACACGATGGACATGTTGGGATGGCAATCGTCATGGCGAGACTTTTTCACGAATTTTCAGCCACTGTATTACACCTGCGAATGCCCAAGTATAACTCCCGACTACATAGGGGAAAATGGGGGACGTGGGAAAATGGAAAGCTGGGAGCTCACACCTAAAGATTTAGTTCTTTTCTCACGTTCTGTCCGAGACTGAAACAATAGAGAAACGTTCTTGCAATTGGTTTCGTCCACCCTCTGCCATACAGTGAAGTGTAAATTGCAGAGTAATCAAGTAGATGTAGATATACATGCACTGCAATAAAACTATCGACTCCGCTACACGTTCATGCGTTATTTCTTGGGAAACGTATGGCAACAAACGAATTATTGAATTTTATATTTTTCAATGCAGTGCACTGAATTAGTTACTGTGTTTAAAATTTCTGTCATTGTAGACTTTCAGAAGCCTCTGAAGGTATTAATGCATCCCTTTTCCGAAAGTGTGCGTTTTTACACTGCTGTGCTAAACTTACGGACACAAGTAAATTTTGCACGATGTGTCACCGCCAACTAACAGCTCAGCTAAACTCGGACCATACATGGGAAAACTGCTACAGTATGGTACAGATAGTAAGAAATACGCAGTGAGACGAACGGGGATGTCAGTTTTATTCAAAGACAATAATTATATTTTCACAGCGATTTATCATGATTCTTGGTGCGGAGTGTGATTAGCACTGAAGGCAGTGTGTGGCCTTCACAGTGCTCCCATATTGGCCACGAGGTTGGTTATGAGTTCTTGTGGTAGGTCGCCCCATTTCACCAACTGTGTGGATGACAGCTCTCATTGCCATCCCTAAAAACGAATACGAGTGGGATGCACCCGTGAAAAGATGCAAACGAGGGAGGAATATGGTATCACAATAACATTGACCAGTGAGAATACCGTGCTCAAAGATTGGTAGGTTAGCATGCTCATGCAGTGTTACACTTTCCCAGATCATAACACCTGGACCACAAAACTATCATATTCGACAATGTTCCTCGATGCATTATGTGTTTCCACCTCTCACATATGAGGGTACATAATGCAATTAATGTGGCAAAAGTAGTCGGATTAAGTCGGGTGATGCTGAGGGAATTAGAATAGGAAATGAGACACTTAAAGTAGTAAAGGAGTTTTGCTATTTGGGGAGAAAAATAACTGATGATGGTCGAAGTAGGATATAAAATGTAGACTTGAAATGGCACGGAAAGCGTTTCTGAGAAGAGAAATTTGTTAACATCGAGTATAGACTTAAGTGTCAGGAAGTCGTTTCTGAAAGTATTTGCAAGGAGTGTAGCCATGTATGGAAGTGAAACATGGGCGATAAATAGCATAGAGTAGCATGGAGAGCTGCATCAAACCATCTCAGGACTGAAGACCACAACAACAACAACAAGTGTAGAGTCAGCGCATAAGAACAGCTCTTACTATACTGTGCATGTTTTTCGTTACAAATAAAGCCGTATCCCACGTTTCTTTCCATGGGGATGGGGAAGTGGTGGTTGTAGTGGACTGTTAAGGCAGCCAGTCCACAGTGAAGTAGCCGAAAGGGCACGCGTCAACTCACGCCGACTGGCGCGAGTCTGGAACAGGATTTGTAATGAATGTGATAAAGAAAAGAACGTAGCTACTAGAACACTTAACTTTTATATTGTCCTTTGGTATACAGCAATCTTGATGAGACAAGTGAGACTCTTTAGATTCATGAAGTAACTAATGGCGCCTTGCTAGGTCGTAGCCATGGACTTAGCTGAAGGCTATTCTAACTGTCTCTCGGCAAATGAGAGAAAGGCTTCGTCAGTGTAGTCGCTAGCAAAGTCGTCGTACAACTGGGGCGAGTGCTAGTCAGTCTCTCGAGACCTGCCTTGTGGTGGCGCTCGGTCTGCGATCCTGACAGTGGCGACACGCGGGTCCGACATGTACTAATGGACCGCGGCCGATTTAAGCTACCACCTAGCAAGTGTGGTGTCTGGCGGTGACATCACAGTGGTGTTGTTTGTGGTGATGGGGGAGGGGTGCTCAAAATTTTCTACAGTCTCTCGGTCTCAATGCTCCCCCTCCCTCTCCCCATTTCATAAAAAATCTAATTTCCTGCAAACCAAGTTTTAAGGAATGATGGATTATTTCGACTATGGAAATAACAAGAAAACATATAAAAATTCCTTTAAAATAATAAGAATTGTTTTAACTAAAGTCTCAGTACCTCGCTGTGTCGTAACTTCCGAGTAATTGCAGTTAAAGTAAATGTAGCATTTGTAAGGAATTCATTCGGAAATTTCAGAGATAAATGCAGTGCAGTTGACTTGAGTACTAATAATAGCAAAAAACTCTCATTTCTGAGATCATCCAAACTTAAACAGTATGAAATTTAAGTGTCCATTCACCTTTATCAGTACTTCACGTAGCAGTATGATTGTCAACAAAGATCTTCAGCCTGTGGCTATCCTTGCGTGTAAATGTTCTCCTAAATTTTTCCTTTCGGACGGTATTTTTCTTTCTGTCTTGCTCTACTCAACTTCCTGCTGTTTTCCGTTTCTACCGTGGTCTCACGAAGTGTGCCTCATTTGTTATTGGCGACAGGTAACGTCAGCCGGTGAATTTGCAACTTTACCTGACTGGCGTTTCCCGCAGGTGGTTCGGACACATACTCATCCACGTGGGCTAACACCTAAAATGTGTTTTAATACTGCAATTTTCTAGAATTCCTTACAGTTTGAGAAACTCTTACTTTCATGGTGCTTTATTCTCCAAAAGGTAAATAGGTTCAAATGGCTCTGAGCACTATGGGACTCAACTGCTGAGGTCATAAGTCCCCTAGAACTTAGAACTACTTGAACCTAACTAACCTAAGGACAACACACACAGCCATGCCCGAGGCAGGATTCGAACCTGCGACCGTAGCGGTCGCGCGGTTCCAGACTGTAGCGCCAGAACCGCTCGGCCACCAGCGGCCGGCTGGTAAATAGGAATTTGGAAAATGGTATATGTTAATACATCAGAGCTTTTACGAACACATTTTATGCGGAAGACTAGTGACCCCTGTCCCCTTGGATTCGCGCCAGATTGTAATAGAGCGCCTTCCAGAAGAATTTCCAGCTCGTGAAACTACCTCCGCGTAATTGCGGAGGCACGTTTGCACCTCAGCGACGCCTCACGACTCCAGCGCCGTGCGAGCAGTGGCGACAGTGCATTGCCCTCTAACCAAGCCGTCGCCTCTTCTTTGTGGCTCGCTCTACGCATTTACCGAATTCAGGCTCCTTAATTACATTTCGCGGAATAATCCCTTCCGCGTCGCCCTTTTCTCTCCGCTGCCACTACGGAGCCGCACAGTAATGACATTTTCTTTTGTTTCCCGGGCGAGTTATTTAAAGTCTATTCACTAGCCTCTCTCTCTCCCAACCCCGCCACCCCTTGTGGGCCTCATTTTTGATATGATGACGAAATACGGGCACGAGACTTTATTTCTTCCCCTTTCTTTTGCTTCCTACTTTCTTCCAGCCTCTTTTCTTCTATAATCTCTCCCCGCTCCCCCCCCCCCCCCCCCAATTTCCCTCTTCCTCTCTCCCTCATTACTTACGGTACATGTGCGTTCTATGGAGTTGGCGTAATGAATACCCCCCAGTGCAATACATCGCGGACCTAATGAGTGTTATGTGTTTCGGGCTGTCAGACTGCCGACTGTTAGTGTCATGCCGTTCGGAACAATTTCAGTGATATCTGCACGCTTAATGAGCAAGTGATTGTAAAGGCTGCTTGCCGCTGACAGGCACAATATCACAGCCGTGTGGACCGTGACGCTGATATTGGAGCTCGTCCGTTCGATTCCCGCTGCGTGGCATAAATTCGATAATGATGTGGGTGCACTAGGACGTGCGGAATCATTCAGTGTTCTCTCTCCCGCAGAATTTGGTCGTCCGCAATCAGCCGTTCTTTCCGAAAGTGAAATGAGCTTCGGACTACTACTACACCGTTAGGTGTGATTCACACGAATAAATTAATCAAGTAATATTTGCATGTACACCCCAAAATAGTAGTAAGAAACTTTGTTAGTCCACACAATACTTTGGTACTTCGGCGCGTCTTATAACATTTAAATGTAACGCGTTTAACAGTTTACAAAAGTACAGAAAATATATATTTCAGAGGTTTTAGGGTGCCCCTCCTCATGCTACTGAGCACATTGCTTTATAGATTTTATGCGACACTGCTGGGAAGAAGTATAGCCACTTGTTTAGAAGATGTCTCCCACATTTATATTACAGTAACTTACTGCTAAGTTACAGACATACAAATTCCGACGTCACATATTCTGTTTTTAAATACCTGTATGTCAAATAAGTAATTTTCTTATTTTGGATTTCTTCCTCGATATCATTTATAAGGTACTAAGATTTTATTCACATCGAGATAAAAGTTCTTATGGTGGACTGCTTCGAAGAGCTGAATCCACCAAACCTATAATACAAACACGATTTTAGGTACTTTTTTAAAATTAAGGTTTTTAAGTAATTTATATATATAGAAGAAAGAGGTCAACCTACTTCAGTCGAGTAATTAAGTTACTTTACAAATTGATTTTCCAAGTTAGATAAATTCTTTAATTCTTTGAGATGGAAACACTACTTTTCACACATCAAGATTTTAAACACGGCTGAAACAGCAACTGTTGAAATTCTTCACGGTAAATGATGACAGCCAAAACAGTTGCAGGATAAAGATTTACTAAAATTCTTGACCACGGTTTCAGTATATATAAATATACCTTCATCAGAAGTAAAATACCTAAAATTACACCCTGCAATGGAAGTTAATGAAACAATTGTGCCGAAGACGTCGTCAGTAGTCATGTTGTATAAATGGAGATGATGTTTTAAATACTGTTTTATTAATCTCCATTGCACGATGTAATTTTAGGTATTTTACTTCTGATGAAGGTATATACACACTCCTGGAATTTGAAATAAGAACACCGTGAATTCATTGTCCCAGGAAGGGGAAACTTTATTGACACATTCCTGGGGTCAGATACATCACATGATCACACTGACAGAACCACAGGCACATAGACACAGGCAACAGAGCATGCACAATGTCGGCACTAGTACAGTGTATATCCACCTTTCGCAGCAATGCAGGCTGCTATTCTCCCATGGAGACGATCGTAGAGATGCTGGATGTAGTCCTGTGGAACGGCTTGCCATGCCATTTCCACCTGGCGCCTCAGTTGGACCAGCGTTCGTGCTGGACGTGCAGACCGCGTGAGACGACGCTTCATCCAGTCCCAAACATGCTCAATGGGGGACAGATCCGGAGATCTTGCTGGCCAGGGTAGTTGACTTACACCTTCTAGAGCACGTTGGGTGGCACGGGATACATGCGGACGTGCATTGTCCTGTTGGAACAGCAAGTTCCCTTGCCGGTCTAGGAATGGTAGAACGATGGGTTCGATGACGGTTTGGATGTACCGTGCACTATTCAGTGTCCCCTCGACGATCACCAGTGGTGTACGTCCAGTGTAGGAGATCGCTCCCCACACCATGATGCCGGGTGTTGGCCCTGTGTGCCTCGGTCGTATGCAGTCCTGATTGTGGCGCTCACCTGCACGGCGCCAAACACGCATACGACCATCATTGGCACCAAGGCAGAAGCGACTCTCATCGCTGAAGACGACACGTCTCCATTCGTCCCTCCATTCACGCCTGTCGCGACACCACTGGAGGCGGGCTGCACGATGTTGGGGCGTGAGCGGAAGACGGCCTAACGGTGTGCGGGACCGTAGCCCAGCTTCATGGAGACGGTTGCGAATGGTCCTCGCCGATACCCCAGGAGCAACAGTGTCCCTAATTTGCTGGGAAGTGGCGGTGCGGTCCCCTACGGCACTGTGTAGGATCCTACGGTCTTGGCATGCATCCGTGCGTCGCTGCGGTCCGGTCCCAGGTCGACGGGCACGTGCACCTTCCGCCGACCACTGGCGACAACATCGATGTACTGTGGAGACCTCACGCCCCACGTGTTGAGCAATTCGGCGGTACGCCCACCCGGCCTCCCGCATGCCCACTATACGCCCTCGCTCAAAGTCCGTCAACTGCACATACAGTTCACGTCCACGCTGTCGCGGCATGCTACCAGTGTTAAAGACTGCGATGGAGCTCCGTATGCCTCGGCAAACTGGCTGACACTGACGGCGGCGGTGCACAAATGCTGCGCAGCTAGCGCCATTCGACGGCCAACACCGCGGTTCCTGGTGTGTCCGCTGTGCCGTGCGTGTGATCATTGCTTGTACAGCCCTCTCGCAGTGTCCGGAGCAAGTATGGTGGGTCTGACACACCGGTGTCAATGTGTTCTTTTTTCCATTTCCAGGAGTGTATATATATATATATATATATATATATATATATATAATGACAGCCTAAACAGTTGCTTTTGTCTGTCATTATTTACCATGGAGACTTCATACACGCTACCTAGAAAAATTATTACCCTGGTGTGAAGTAGTATCATATTACTTGCATGTAGATTACATTTTCCTTCATTATATTTTGATAACATAATTTTATTTTCTTGTTTTTGTAGGACTACCATCATTTCAACCCGGTTCAGTCATTATCTCATTAGCGAGGCAGTCTCAGTGCTATTAATCGTCACTGAATCGTGCAGTGAATTGGCTATAAGCCTACAGAAACATATCAAATTTAGTAAAACTTGAATTTTTACGATAGATATGCCAATAGAGAACCGAGAGTGCAACTGTCGAAATACCGATGGTGGTGGAAAACTTCCCTCAGGTGCTTTCCCGCAAGTTGTTTGAACATGTAAACTTTTAGTTGACGTAGGAGGCATGTCTTCATTATGGTGTATAGCTCATTTGACTCTCGAACAGTAACGTAAAGAGCCACATCTGTAAAAGAATACTTTCACTGGGTCCATGTGACAGAGCTGTAAGCTGGCAACCCTGATTACAGCTACCCTCATACTTGTTGCTTTGAACTGGTGAATAAACGTGTTAGTTGTACAAAGTATGTTTTTTCATCCGGCAGCCATGTAGGGAAATAATACCGAATCCTGGAAAGAACAAATGGACTTGCTCGTCTACATCAAACAACGAATGGATCTGATGGACACGCCGTTTAGCGCCATAAACCACTAAATATCATCGTCATCACCAAACAACGGTGCTAAATTGCAGACGATGAATATTCTGTTCAGCAGTGTGGCTGATTGGACGAACTGTTTGTTTACATATGAAGGTCCTCGTAAAGTATGTTACAGAGATTCAGAGGCAGAATTCTTCGTCACAATTGGAACCCAAAATATCTTGGTGTCATCCTGGATCGTACACTATGCTTCAAACAACACTTTGTTAACTTAGCTCAAAAGCTGATGACTCGAAACAACATCCTTCATAAGCTATGCGGAACTACCTGGGGATCTTCAGCAACCACCCTGCGACTGGGCTTGGTATACTCAAGTGTTGAGTATTGTGCACCTGTTTGGATGAATAGTCATCATACAAGGCTTGTTGATACCCAGCTGAATACGACAATGTGCATAATATCTGGCACAATCAGATCTACTCCAGTTTATTGGCATCCACTGTTAACCGGTATAATGCCTCCTGATCTACGCAGATGTACTGCCCTTATGAGAGATTTCCACAAGATCTCCAGGAATTCTAACCTACCCGTGCATAGCGACCTGCCACTTTTAAATCGCAAGAGACTGAAATCATGTCATCTAACTCTGTGCGGTGCTGCTGACATGGTTGCTAAGAATTTCAAACCTCTTGAAGAATGGAAAGGTTGGTGGGAAGCAGTGACAGGTGTGCACCTGCATAACATCTTCTCAGGTGCTAAACTTCCAAGTGGATTCGACTTACCACGCAAGACATGGTATACTCTCAACAGAATCCGTACCAGCCATGGGCGATGCAGGGATGGTCTCTTTAAGTGGAAGAAGCTGCCTGATCCAGCTTGTGACTGCGGGGTTCCATACCAGACTGTTCACCACATTGTCAGTGAATGCAGGATTCGAGCCTATCACGGCGCCAAAGAGGACTTCCTGCTAGCAACTCCAGATGCAGTGCGCTGGATTGAACGACTGGATATTCAGTTGTAAAGACAAACTTAAGTTTCTTGTGTGTCAATATTTACATATGTATATGTAATTTCATGATATGTCTGTATTAGCCATACGCTAAATAAAATAAGAGATTGAGTAATCAACTAACGTAAACATTTTATTTCGTATGATGCATTTGAACTAGCAAGCGTATTATCATAAGGCTACTCCAAGAGGTATAAAAGGTAAGCCGTTCAAATGGCTCTGAGCATTATGGGACTTAACATCTGAGGTCGTCAGTCCCCTAGAACTTAGAACTACTTAAACCTAACTAACCTAAGGACATCACACACATCCATGCTCGAGGCAGGATTCGAACCTGCGACCGTAGTGGTCGCGCGGTTCCAGACTGAAGCGCCTAGAACCGCTCGGCCACACCGGTCGGCAAGGCAAGCCGTGACAATTTCGTAGGCTTAATAGCTGCATTACATTGACATCAGTGCCAGTGATATGGTGAAGTACTTGTTCCGTTCTGTCATGGGATCCGAATTTGAAAAGTACTTGTTACAAGCTACAGACGTACAGTTTGTGATGAACAGTCTTTTACTTGTAATTATTCTTTATAATGAAACTTCATAGACGTCGTTGATTATATTCTTTTTTACGGGGACTTGGATATCGAAACCGAGACCGTAAACCAGTCGCTCTGATAGCGAGCAACAGTCCGTCCAGTTATCCCTGAAGTGAAATTTCCTGGCAGATTAAAACTATGTGCCGGACCGAGACTGTGGCTTATCAGCGCACACTCCGCTGCAGAGTGAAAATTTCGCTCTAGACACATCCCCCAGGCTGTGGCTAAGCCATGTCTCCGCAATATCCTTTCTTCCAGGAGTGCTAGTTCTGCAAGGTTCGCAGGAGAGCTTCTGTGAAGTTTGGAAGGTAGGAGACGAGGTACTGGCAGAAGTAAAGATGTGAGGACGGGGCGTGAGTCGTGCTTGGGTAGCTCAGTTGGTAGAGCACTTGCCCGCGAAAGGCAAAGGTCCCGAGTTCGAGTCTCGGTCCGGCACATAGTTTTAATCTGCCAGGAAGTTTCATATCAGCGCACACTCCGCTGTAGAGTGAAAATTTCATACTATCCTTGAAGTATTGGGAAAGGAGGCCTCAACCTAGTGATCGTGAATCAACATACACACATAAAACGTTTAGCCTGTAGTTATTTCAAGGTATCTAGCTGATCCTCGTCGCCCGGATAAGAATAAATACCGAAAAAGCACTAATTCCCTTCGGGGTGCAGGTAGGAAAAGCCGTGGTGTGGCGCCGACGATCTGGTGACTCACGGCGCTCCGGAGCAGCCCTCCTGGGTTACGGGTTTTACGGTGGGGCCGCGATAACATTGCTGCCTGTAAAATGACAAGCGTTCCGCCGAGGCGATAGCACAAGAGCAGCGCCGATTAGATCGCGTAAAAGTTTTATCGACTCGCCTCATATTTTATACGCTCTCCAGTACGAGACGGGTTCGTGCTAGGGCCAGGGTCCTTACCGGAACAGGATCAGCACGTTCTGTCCATCAGGTATATCCTCCCTTCGTAGTTTTTTGTTTCCTTCTTAGTTCTTCCTTTACACACTCAATCGTAATTACAGCACAATCACACATCTTTCCCCTTACTTTTTCATAACTACGAGGCGTGTTCTTTTAAGTAAGTCCCGTTTTGAAATTAAAAAAAGACGTGCTACGATATCTCAATAATTTTATTTTTACGTGAATGCCTGTACCTTAATCTACGCACTGACGCCATTACAGTCTGATTCTTCCTTGTTTACGTTGCGTACTGAGTGTGTAAGATAACTCCGATAATCTCGAGTCCCGCCGACTGCTAAAGGCCTAAAAGCGATCGATATTCATCGTGAGATCTGTGCAGTTTACGGAGAAAACATTATGAGTGATGGAATGGTAAGAAAGTGGGTGAGAGCATTGTAAGATGGCCGCACAAATGTGCATGATGAACAATGGAGTGGGCGTCCTTCGGTCGTTAATGAAAGTTTGGTGCAGGAAGTAAACAATAAGGTAAGAGAAAACAGACGATTTACAATTTCCTCCTTGCAGGATGACTTTCCTAATGTTTCTCGTAGTGTTTTGTTTGGCATTGTGACCGAGCACTTGAATTACAGAAAATTGTGATCATGTTGGGTACCGCAAATTTTGACAGATGTGCACAAAACCAAATATTTAGACAGTGCATTGACTTTCCTTGAGCGATACCACAACGACGATGATGATTTCTTAAGCCAAACTGTTATGGGCAATGAAACATGGGTGGCCTACGTCACACCAGAATCAAAGCAACAGTCCATGGAAGTTGAGCAAGGGCATCGTTTTGCTCCAAGACAATGCCCGTTCGCATGTGGCGAATCAGACCAAAGATCTCATCACATCTGTACGATGAGAAACTCTAGACCATCTTCCGTACAGCCCCGATCTTGCGCCCAGTGTTACAATCTGTTCCTGCACTTGAAGAAACACCTGGGCGGTTGGCGTCTTCAAGACGATGACGAAGTCAAAACAGTGGTGATACAGTGGTTAACAAGTCAAGCGGCAGATTTCTATGAGGAGGGTATTTAAAAACTGGTACAACGTTATGACAAGTGCCTCAATATTGACGGAAATTATGTAGAAAAGTAGATTACGGTACAGGCTTTCATGTAAAAATAAAATTATTGAGATATCTTAGCACGTCTTTTTTAAATTTCTAAACGGTACTTACTTAAACACACACCTCGTATTTTCATGTGTCTTTCCCGAGCCGAGTGCCTCACTTGTGGTGCATTGAGCGGAGATGCCATATTAATTAGGGAGAAGTAGAAAGGGGTGCTTCGGAAAGATCAGTATAAGACAGACACTGCATCATAGCAGTTCTGTATCCAAGAAAGAAGCTTCCACCGTAACAACAGTGAATGTTAGTTGACAGAATATGTATCTTCATTTTCCTGTCTCATTCACTATGACGAGTAAACATTTTCTGTTACTAAACTGCTGTACATGTG